>NC_080065.1:122377825-123577825 GCF_949987535.1 Balaenoptera acutorostrata | reverse complement strand
CAGTAGTGGGATTGCTGGATCATATGGTAATTCTATTTTTAGTTTTTTATGGAACCTCCATATTGTTCTCCATAGTGGCTGTATCAGTTTACATTCCCACCAACAGTGCAAGAGGGTTCCCTTTTCTCCACACCCTCTCCAGCATTTGTTGTTTGTAGATTTTCTGATGATGCCCATTCTAACTGGTGTGACGTGATACCTCATTGTAGTTTTGATTTTCATTCCTAATAATTAGTGATGTTGAGCAGCTTTTCTTGTGCTTCTTGGCCATCTGTCTGTCTTCTTTGGAGAAATGTCTATTTAAGTCTTCTGCCCATTTTTGGATTGGGTTGTTTGTTTCTTTAATATTGAGCTGAATGAGCTGTTTATATATTTAGGAGATTAATCCTTTGTCCGTTGATTCGTTTGCAAATATTTTCTCCCATTCTGAGGGTTGTCTTTTCGTCTTCTTTATGGTTTCCTTTGTTGTGCAAAAGCTATGAAGTTTCATTAGGTCCCATTTGTTTATTATTATTTTTATTTCCATTACTAGGAGGTGGATCAAAAAAGGTCTTGCTGTGATTTATGTCAAAGAGTGTTCTTCCTATGTTTTCCTCTAAGAGTTTTATAGTGTCCGGTCTTACATTTAGGTCTCGAATCCATTTTGAGTTTATTTTTGTGTATGGTGTTAAGGAGTGTTCTAATTTCATTCTTTTACATGTAGCTGTCCAGTTTTCCCAGCACCACTTATTGAAGAGACTGTCTTTTCTCCATTGTATATCTTTGCCTCCTTTGTCCTAGATTAGTTGACCATAGGTGCGTGGGTTTCTCTCTGGGCTTTCTATCTTGTTCCATTGATCTATGTTTCTTTTTTGTGCCAGTACCATATTGTCTTGATTATTGTAGCTTTGTAGTATAGTCTGAAGTCAGGGAGTCTGATTCCTCCAGCTCCGTTTTTTTCCCTCAAGACTGCTTTGGCTATTCGGGGTCTTTTGTGTCTCCATACAAATTTTAAGATGATTTGTTCTAGTTCCATAAAAAATGCCATTGGTAATTTGATAGAGATTGCATTGAATCTGTAGATTGCTTTGGGTAGTATAGTCATTTTTACAATATTGATTCTTCCAATCCAAGAACATGGTATATCTCTCCATCTGTTGGTATCATCTTTAATTTCTTTCATCAGTGTCTTATAGTTTTCTGCATACAGGTCTTTTGTCTCCCTAGGTAGGTTTATTCCTAGGTATTTTATTCTTTTTGTTGCAAAGGTAAATGGGAGTGTTCCCATAATTTCTCTTTCAGATTTTTCATCATTAGTGTATAGGGATGCAAGAGATTTCTGTGCATTAATTTTGTAGCCTGCAACTTTACCAAATTCATTGATTAGCTCTAGTAGTTTTCTGGTGGCATCTTTAGGATTCTCTATGTATAATATCATGTCATCTGCAAACAGTGACAGTTTTAATTCTTCTTTTCCAATTTGTATTCCTTTTATTTCTTTTTCCTCTCTGATTGTCATGGCTAGGAGTTCCAAAACTATGTTGAATAATAGTGGTGAGAGTGGACATCCTTGTCTCGTTCCTGATCTTAGAGGAAATGGTTTCAGTTTTTCACCATTGAGAATGATGTTGGCTGTGTGTTTGTCGTATAAGGCCTTTATTATGTTGAGGTAGGTTCCCTCTATGCCCAGTTTCTGGAGAGTTTTTATCATAAATGGGTGTTGAATTTTGTCAGAAGCTTTTTCTGCATCTATTGAGATGATCATATGGTTTTTATTCTTCAATTTGTTAATATGGTGTATCACCTTGATTGATTTGCATATCTTGAAGAATCCTTGCATCCCTGAGATAAATCCCACTTGATCGTGGTGTATGATCCTTTTAATGTGTTGTTGGATTCTGTTTGCTAGTATTTTGTTGAGGATTTTTGCATCTATATTCATCAGTGATATTGGTCTGTAATTTTCTTTTTTTGTAGTATCTTTGTCGGGTTTTGGTATCAGGGTGATAGTGGCCTCATAGAATGAGTTAGTGAGTGTTCCTTCCTCTGCAATTTTTTGGAAGAGTTTGAGAAGGATGGGTGTTAGCTCTTCTCTAAATGTTTGATAGAAATCACCCGTGAAGCCATCTGGTCTTGGACTTCTGTTTGTTGGAAGATTTTTAATCACAGTTTCAATTTCATTACTTGTGATTGGTCTGTTCATATTTTCTGTTTCTTCCTGGTTCAGTCTTGGAAGGTTATACCTTTCTAAGGATTTGTCCATTTCTTCCAAGTTGTCCATTTTATTGGCATGGAGTTGCTTGTAGTAGTCTCTTAGGATGCTTTGTATTTCTGTGGTGTCTGTTGTAACTTCTCCTTTTTCATTTCTAATTTTATTGATTTGAGTCCTCTCCCTCTTTTTCTTGATGAGTCTGGCTAATGGCTTATCAATTTTGTTTATCTTCTCAAAGAACCAGCTTTTAGTTTTATTGATCTTTGCTATTGTTTTCTTTGTTTCTATTTCATTTATTTCTGCACTGATCTTTATGATTTCTTTCCTTCTGCTAACTTTGGGTTTTGTTTGTTCTTCTTTCTCTAGTTCCTTTAGGTGTAAGGTTAGATTGTTTACTTGAGATTTTTCTTGTTTCTTGGTAGGCTTGTATAACTATAAACTTCCCTCTTAGAACTGCTTTTGCTGCATCCCATAGGTTTTGGATCGTCGTGTTTTCATTGTCATTTGTCTCTAGGTATGTTTTGATTTCCTCTTTGATTTCTTCAGTGATCTCTTGGTTATTTAGTAATGTATTGTTTAGCCTCCATGTGTTTGTGTTTTTTATGTTTTTTTCCCTGTAATTCATTTCTAATCTCATAGCGTTGTGGTCAGAAAAGATGCTTGATATGATTTCAATTTTTTTTTTTTTTCAATTTTTGTCAGCTGTTAACCTTATGGGATTTCCCTTGTATGTTATTTGTCCTTTTTCCCTTGCTGCTTTCAATAATTTTTCTTTGTCTTTAATTTTTGCCAATTTGATTACTATGTGTCTTGTCGTGTTTCTTCTTGGGTATATCCTGTATGGGACTCTCTGCGGTTCTGGACTTGGGTGGCTATTTCCTTTCCCATGTTAGGGAAGTTTTCGACTATAATCTCTTCAAATATTTTCTCGCGTCATTCCTCTCTCTCTTCTCCTTCTGGGACCCCTATAATGTGAATATTGTTATGTTTAATGTTGTCCCAGAGGTCTCTTAGGCTGTCTTCATTTCTTTTCATTCTTTTTTCTTTATTCTGTTCCGCAGCAGTGAATTCCACCATTCTGTCCTCCAGGTCACTTATCCGTTCTTCTGCCTCAGTTATTCTGCTATTGATTCCTTCTAGTGTAGTTTTCATTTCAGTTATTGTATTGTTCATCTCTGTTTGTTTGTTCTTTAATTCTTCTAAGTCTTTGTTAAACATTTCTTGCATCTTCTCCATCTTTGCCTCCATTCTTTTTCCAGGGTCCTGGATCATCTTCACTATCATTATTCTGAATTCTTTTTCTGGAAGGTTGCCTATCTCCACTTCATTTAGTTGTTTTTCTGGGGTTTTATCTTGTTCCTTCCTCTGGTATATAGCCCTCTGCGTTTTCATCTTGTCTATCTTTCTGTGAATGTGGTTTTTGTTCCACAGGCTGCAGGATTGTAGTTTTTCTTCCTTCTGCTGTGTGCCCTCTGGTGGTTGAGGCTATCTAAGAGGCTTGATGGGAAGCTCTGGTGGTGGGTAGAGCTGACTCTCACATGCTTTTTCTGCATTTCTTGATAAGATCATGTGATTTTTCTTTTTCAGCCTGTTGATGATAGCTTACATTATGTGATTTTCAAATGCTGAACCAGCCTTACATACCTGGGATAGATCCTACTTGGTTGTTGTGTATAGTTCTTTTAGTAGGTGTTTAGGTGCTTGATTAGCTAATATTTTGTTGAGGATTTTTGCATCTGTATATTTTTTCTTTTTATTGGAGTATAGTTGCTTTACAGTGTTGTGTTAGTTTCTGCTGTACAATGAAGTGAGTCAGCTATATGTATACATATATTCCTTCCCTATGGACCTCCCTCCCACCCCCCCACCCCCATCCCCCCATGTAGATCATCACAGAGCACTGAGCTATACAGCAGGTTCCCACTAGCTATCTATTTTACACATGGTAGTGTATATATGTCAATCCTAATCTCCCAATTCCCTCCCTGTGTCCACACCGCAAGTCCGTTCTCTACGTCTGCATCTCTATTCCTACACTGCAATAGGTTCATCTGTACCATTTTTCTAGATTGCACATATATGTGTTAATATACTATATTTGTTTTTCTCTTTCTAACTTAATTCACTTTGTATGAGAGACTCTAGGTTCATCCACATCTCTACAAATGACCCAGTTTCGTTCCTTTTTATGGCTGAGTAATATTCTATTGTATATATGTACCACATCTTCTTTATCCATTCATCTGTTGATGGACCTTTAGGTTGCTTCCATGTCCTGGCTATTGTAAATAGTGCTGCAGTGAACATTTGGGTGCATGTGTCTTTTTGAATTATGGTTTTCTCAGGATATATGCCCAATAGTGGGATTGCTGGGTCATATGGTAGTTCTATTTTTAGTTTTTTAAGGAACTTCTGTGCTGTTCTCCATAGTGGCTGTATTTACATTCCCACCAACAGTAGAAGAGCGTTCCCTCTTCTGCACACCATCTCCAGCATTTATTGTTTGTAGATTTTTTGATGATGACCATTCTGACTGGTGTGAGGTGATACCTCATTGTAGTTTTGATTTACAGTTCTCTAATAATTAGTGGTGTAGAGCATCTTTTCATGTGCCTCTTGGCCATCTGTCTGTCTTCTTTGGAGAAATGTCTATTTAGGTCTTTTGCCCATTTTTTGATTGGGTTGTTTGTTTTTTTGATATTGAGCTGCATGAGCTCTTTGTATATTTTGGAGTTTAATCCTTTGTCCGTTGTTTCATTTGCAAATATTTTCTCCCATTCTGAGGGTTGTCTTTTCGTCTTCTTTATGGTTTCCTTTGTTGTGGAAAACTTTTAAGTTTAATTAGGTCCCACTTGTTTATTTTTGTTTTTATTTTCATTACTCTAGGAGGAGGGTCAAAAAGGATCTTCCTGTGATTTATGTCCAAGAGTGTTTTTTCCGATGTTTTCCTCTAGGAGTTTCATAGTGTGCAGTCTTACATTTAGGTCTTTAATCCATTTTGAGTTTATTTTTGTGTATGGTGTTAGGGAGTGTTCTAATTTCATTCTTTTATATGTAGCTGTCTGTTCCCAGCACCACTTATTGAAGAGACTGTGTTTTCTCCATTGTATATTTTTGCCTCCTTTGTCATAGCATAGGTGACCATAGGTATGTGGGTTTATCTGTGGGCTTTGTATCCTGTTCCATTGATCTATATTTCTGTTTTTGTGCCAGTACCATACTGTCTTGATTACTGTAGCTTTGTAGTATAGTCTGAAGTTGGGAAGCCTGATTCCTCCAGCTCCATTTTTCTTTCTCAAGATTGTTTTGGCTCTTCGAAGTCTTTTGTGTTTCCATGCAAATTGCAAAATTTTTTTGTTCTAATTCTATGAAAAATGTCATTGGTAATTTGATAGGGATTGCATTGAATCTGTAATTTGCTTTGGGTAGTATAGTCATTTTCACAGTATTGATTCTTCCAATCCAAGAAAATGGTATATGTCTCCATCTGTTTGTGTCATCTTTGATTTCTTTCATCAGTATTTTATAGTTTTCTGAGTACATGCCTTTTGCCTCCTTAGGTAGTTTTTTAAAAAATTTTAATTAATTTTATTTATTTATTTATTTTATTTATGGCTGTGTTGGGTCTTCGTTTCTGTGCGAGAGCTTTCTCTAGTTGCGGCAAGTGGGAGCCACTCTTCATCGCGGTGCGCGGACCTCTCACTATCACGGCCTCTCTTCTTGCGGAGCGCAGGCTCAGTAATTGTGGCTCACGGGCGTAGTTGCTCCACGGCATGTGGGATCTTCCCAGACCAGGGCTCGAACCCGTGTCCCCTACATTGACAGGCAGATTCTCAACCACTGTGCCACCAGGGAAGCCCCTTAGGTAGGTTTATTCCTAAGTATTTTATTCTTTTGTTGCAATGGTAAACGGGATTGTTTCCTTAATTTCTCTTTCTGATCTTTCGTTATTAGTGTATAGGAATGCAAGAGTTCTTTGCATTAATTTTGTATCCTACAACTTTACCAAATTCATTGATTAACTTAAGTAGTTTTCTCGTGGCATCTTTAGGATTTTCTATGTATAATATGTCATCTGCAAACAGTGACAGTTTTACTTATTCTTTTCCAATTTGTATTCCTTTTATTTCGTTTTCCTCTTTGATTGCTGTGGGTAGGACATCCAGAACTATGTTGAATAAGACAGGCGAGGGCTTCCCTGGTGGCACAGTGGTTAAGAATCCACCTGCCAATGCAGGGGACACAGGTTTGAACCCTGGTCCGGGAATATCCCACATGTCATGGAGTAACTAAGCCCGTGCGCCACAACTACTGAGCCTGTGCTCTAGAGCCTGTGAGCCACAACTACTGAAGCCGACGTGCCTAGAGCCCATGCTCTGCAACAAGAGAAGCCACCGCAATGAGAAGCCCACGCACTGCAATGAAGAGTAGCCCCCGCTCGCCGCCACTAGAGAAAGCCCACGCGCAGCAATAAAGACCCAATGAAGCCAAAAATACATACATAAAATAAATAAATAAAGAGTGGCGAGAGTGGACATCCTTGTCTTGTTCTTCATCTTAGAGGAAATGCTTTCAGTTTTTCACCCTTGAGAATGATGTTTGTTGTGGGTTTGTTGTATATAGCTTTTATTATGTTGAGGTAGGTTCCCTCTGTGCCCACCTTCTGGAGAGTTTTTATCATAAATAGGTGTTGAATTTTCTCAAAAGCTTTTTCTGCATCTGTTGAGATGATCATATGGTTTTTATTCTTCAGTTTGTTAATATGGTGTATCACATTGATTGATTTGCGTATATTGAAGAATCCTTGCATCCCTGGGATAAATCCCACTTGATCATGGTGTATGATCCTTTTAATGTGTTGTTGGATTCTGTTTGCTAGAATTTTGTTGAGGATTTTTGCATCTGTGTTCATCAGTGATGTTGGGGTGTAATTTTTTGTGTGATATCTTTGCCTGGTTTTGGTATCAGATTGTTGGTGGCCTCATAGAACGAGTTTGGGAGTGTTCCTCCCTCTGTAGTTTTTTGGAAAAGTTTGAGAAGGATAGGTGTTAGCTCTTATTTAAATGTTTGATAGAATTCGGCTGTGAAGCCATCTGGTCCTGGACTTTTATTTGCTGGAAATTTTTAATTACAATTTCAATTTCATTACTTGTGATTGGTCTGTTCATATTTTCTAGTTCTTCCTGGTTCAGTCTTGGAAAGTTGTACCTTTCTAAGAATTTCTCCGTTTCTTCCTGGTTGCCCATTTTATTGGCATTTAGTTGCTTGTAGTAGTCTCTTATGATTGATCCTTTGTATTTCTGCAGTGTCAGTTGTAATTTATCCTTCTTCATTTCTAAATATGTTGATTTGAATCCTCTCCCTTTTTTTCTTGATGAGTCTGGCTAAAGGTTTATCAGTTTTGTTTTATCTTCTCAAAGAGGCAACTTTTAGTTTTATTGATCTTTGCTATTGTTTTTTTTTTGTTTCTGTTTCATTTATTTCTTCTCTGATCTTTATGATTTCTTTCCTTCTGCTAACGTTGGGGTTTTTTTGTTCTTTCTCTAGTTGCTTTAGGTGTAAGTTTAGATTGTTTATTTGAGATTTTTTTGTTTCTTGAGGTGAGGTGGAATTGCTATAAACTTCCCTCTTAGAACTGCTTTTGCTGCATCCTATAGGTTTTGGGTTGTAGTGTTTTCATTGTCATTTGTTTCTATGTATTTTTTATTTCCTCTTTGATTTCTTCAGTGACCTCTTGTTTATATAATAGCTTCCTGTAATTCATTTCCTTTTTTCTTTTTTAAACATCTTTATCGGAGTATAATTGCTTTACAATGGTGTGTTAGTTTCTGCTTTATAACAATGTGAATGAGCTATACATATACATATATCCCCATATCTCCTCTTTCGTCTCCCTCCCACCCTCCCTATCCCACCCCTCTAGGTGGTCACAGAGCACTGAGCTGATCTCCCTGTGCTATGCGGCTGCCTCCCACTAGCTGTCTATTTTACATTTGGTAGTGTATATATGTCCATGCTGCTCTCTCACTTGATCCCAGCTTACCCTTCCATGTCCCCGTGTCCTCAAGTCCAATCTCTACGTCTGCGTCTTTATTCCTGTCCTGCCCCTAGGCCTTCAGAACCATTGTTATTTTCTTTTTTAGATTTGTACATATGTGTTAGCATATTTATTTATTTATTTATTTTTATTTTATTTATTTTTCTTTTTCTGACTTACTTCACTCTGTATGACAGTCTCTAGGTCCATCCACCTCACTACATATAACTCAATTTCGTTTCTTTTTATGGCTGAGTAATATTCCATTGTATATATGTGCCACATCTTCTTTATCATTCGTCTGTCAGTGGACAGTTAGTTTGCTTCCATGTCCTGGCTATTGTAAATAGAGCTGCAATGAACATTGTGGTGCATGACTCTTTTTGAATTATGGTTTTCTCAGGGTATATGCCCAGTAGTGGGATTGCTGGGTGATATGGTAGTTCGATTTTTAGTTTTTAAAGGAACCTCCATACTGTTCTCCATAGTGGCTGTATCAATTTACATTCCCACCAACAGTGCAAGAGGGTTCCCTTTTCTCCACACCCTCTCCAGCATTTATTGTTTGTAGATTTTTTTAATGATGGCCATTCTGACTGGTGTGAGATGATACCTCTTTGTAGTTTTGATTTGCATTTCTCTAATGATTAGTGATGTTAAGCGTCCTTTCATGTGTTTGTTGGCAATCTGTATATCTTCTTTGGAGAAATGTCTGTTTAGGCCTTCTGCACATTTTTGGATTGGGTTGTTTTTCTTTTTCATATTGAGCTGTATGAGCTGCTTGTAAATTTTGGAGATTAATCCTTTGTCAGTTGCTTCATTTGCAAATATTTTCTCCCATTCTGAGAGCTGTCTTTTCGTCTTGTTTATGTTTTCCTTTGTTGTGCCAAAGCTTTTACGTTTCATTAGGTCCCATTTGTTTATTTTTGTTTTTATTTCCATTTCTCTAAGAGGTGGGTTAGAAAGGATCATGCTGTGATTTGTGTCATAGAGTGTCCTGCCTGTTTTTTTTTTTCCTTTAAGTTTTATTTATTTATTTATTTTTGGCTGCATTGCTATTGCTGCGTGTGGGCTTTCTCTAGTTGCTGCGAGTGGGGGCTACTCTTCCTTTCGGTGAGTGGGCTTCTCGTTGCAGTGGCTTCTCTTGTTGCGGAGCACGGGCTGTAGGCATGTGGGCTTCAGTAGTTGTGGCACATGGGCTCAGTAGTTGTGGCTCACGGGCCCTAGAGCGCAGGCTCAGTATTTGTGGCACACGGGCTTAGTTGCTCCACGGCATGTGGGATCTTCCCAGACCAGGGCTCGAACCCATGTACCCTGCATTGGCAGGCAGATTCTTAACCACTGTGCCGCCAGGGAAGCCCTGCCTATGTTTTCCTCTAAGAGTTTTATAGTGTCTGGCCTTACATTTAGGTCTTTAATCCATTTTGAGTTTACTTTTGTGTACGGTGTTAAGGAGTGTTCTAATTTCATTCTTTTACATGTAGCTGTCCAGTTTTCCCAGCACCACTTACTGAAGAGGCTGTCTTTTCTCCACTGTATATTCTTGCCTCCTTTGTCAAAAATAAGGTGACAATATGTGCGTGGGTTTATCTCTGGGCTTTCTATCCTGTTCCATTGATCTATATTTCTGTTTTTGTGCCAGTACCATACTGTCTTGATTACTGTGCTTTATAGTATAGTCTGAAGTCAGGGAGTATGATTCCTCCAGCTCCATTTTATTCCCTCATGACTGCTTTGGCTATTTGGGGTCTTTTGTGTCTCCATACAAATTTTAAGATTTTTTGTTCTAGTTCCGTAAAAAATGCCATTGGTAATTTGATAGGGATTGCATTGAATCTGTAGATTGTTTTGGGTAGTGTCGTCATTTTCACAATAGTGCTTCTTCCAATCCAAGAACATGGTATATCTCTCCATCTGTTTGTATTATGTTTAATTTTTTTCATCAGTGTTTTATAGTTTTCTGCATACAGGTCTTTTGTCTCCCTAGGTAGGTTTATTCCTAGGTATTTTATTCTTTTTGTTGCAGTGGTAAATGGGAGTGTTTCCTTAATTTCTCTTTCAGATTGTTCATCATTAGTGTATAGGGATGCAAGAGATTTCTGTGCATTAATTTTGTGTCCTGCAACTTGATCAAATTCATTGATTAGCTGTAGTAGTTTTCTGGTGGCATCTTTAGGATTCTCTATGTATAGTATCATGTCATCTGCAATCAGTGATAGCTTTACTTCTTCTGTTCTGATTTGGATTCCTTTTATTTCTTTTTCTTCTCTGATTGCTATGGCTAAAACTTCCAAAACTATGTTGAATAATAGTGGTGAGAGTGGACAACGTTGTCTTCTTCCTGATCTTAGAGGAAATGGTTTCAGTTTTTCACCATTGAGAATGATGTTGGCTGTGTGTTTGTCATATATGGCCTTTATTATGTTGAGGTAAGTTCCCTCTATGCCTGCTTTCTGGAGGGTTTTTATTATAAATTGGTGTTGATTTTGTTGAAAGCTGTTTCTGCATCTATTGAGATGATCATATGGTTTTTCTCCTTCAGTTTGTTAATATGGTGTATGACTTTGGTTGATTTGCATATATTGAAGAATCCTTGCATTTCTGGGGTAAATCCCACTTGATCATGGTGTATGATCTTTTAATGTGCTGTTGGATTCTGTTTGCTAGTATTTTGTTGAGGATTTTTGCATCTATGTTCATTAGTGATATTGACCCGTAGTTTTCTTTCTTTGTGACATCTTTGTCTGGTTTTGGTATCAGGGTGATGGTGGCCTCATAGAATGAGTTTGGGAGTGTTCCTTCCTCTGCTATATTTTGGAAGTGTTTGAGAGGGATAGGTGTTAGCTCTGCTCTAAATGTTTGATAGAATTCAGCTGTGAATCCTTCTGGTCCTGGGCTTTTGTTTGTTGGAAGATTTTTAATCACAGTCTCAATTTCAGTGCTTGTGATTGGTCTGTTTGTATTTTCTGTTTCTTACTGGTTCAGTCTTCTGAAGGTTGTGCTTTTCTAATAATTTGTCCCTTTCTTCCAGCTTGTCCATCTTATTGGCATAGGCTTGCTTGTAGTAATCTCTCATGATCCTTTGTATTTCTTCAGTGTCAATTGTTACTTCTCCATTTTCTTTCCTAATTCTATTGATTTGAGTCTTCTCCCTTTCTTTATGAGTCTGGCTAATGGATTATCAATTTTGTTTGTCTTCTCAGAGAACCAGGTTTTAGTTTTATTGAGCTTTGCTATTGTTTCCTTCATTTCTTTTTCATTTATTTCTGATCTGATGTTTATGATTTCTTTCCTTCTGCTAACTTTGGGGTTTTTTTGTTCTTCTTTCTCTAATTGCTTTAGGTGTAAGGTTAGGTTGTTTATTTGAGATGTTTCTTGTTTCTTGAGGTAGGGTTGTATTGCTATAAACTTCCCTCTTAGAACTACTTTTGCTGTATCCCATAGGTTTTGGGGTTTTTTTTTTCCATTTGTTTTTAGAATTTCTGATTTCCTCTTTGATTTCTTCAGTGATCTCTTGGTTATTTAGTAGTGTATTGTTTAGTCTCCATGTGTTTGTATTTTTTACATATTTTTTCCTGTAATTGATATCTAGTCTCATAGCGTTGTGGTAAGAAAAGATACTTGATACGATTTCAATTTTCTTAAATTTACCAAGGCTTGATTTGTGCCCCAAGATATGATCTATCCTGGAGAATGTTTCATGAGCACTTGAGATGAAAGTGTATTCTGTTGTTTTTGGATGGATTGTCCTATAAATATTAATTAAGTCTATCTTGTTTAATGTATCATTTAAAGCTTGTGTTTCCTTATTTATTTTCATTTTGGATGATCAGTCCATTGGTGAAAGTGGGGTGTTAAAGTCCCCTAATATGATTGTGTTACTGTTAATTTCCCTTTTTATGGCTGTTAGCATTTTTTTTTTTTTTTTGCCACTGTACCCTGAAACTTTCCCAGTCCTAACATTGCTCAACTTCACTAGAGCTTTTAAGACCCCAAGTTCTGGTAAAGAAAAACAACTTCCCAAAGATGTTACAGACCTAATACTGCTCTTAAGATGCAGTAGTCAATCATTTCAGATCTATCACCCACTGTGTGTAGCATTAGCCTTCCTGCTCAGACACCCTAATTGTATCTCATAGATCCAAGGTCTAAAACAAAAAGGCTATTACCTCATGTGAACACTGAAAACAAAGGGGAACTTAAAAGCCAGGACCTTCCATGCAGCTTCCCAGGATGGGCATGGGATGTTTCAGCCTCTGGAATATTTCCTGTCTACAAAGGCCAAGTATTCGCCTTTCTTTAGGAAGAAAAGATTTGTCTTCCTAAAATTGATAGCAGGAAACCTTTAATGAAGTTTACTTATCCAATTTTACTTGGGTCTTTTAATGAAAGCTTCAATTCACATGTGAACAGAGCTAGTTAAAGCACAGCACAGCAGGCTTATAAGTTTAAATTCCTGCAGACTATTAGAATCACATGGAGGGCTGCCTCAAAAGTTTTCCCTTTTAAGACCACCTTTAATCTTTAGAGTATACTTTGGCCAAGGCAGGGGAGGGGAAATTAGTCTAGAGCCCAACTTTCTTATTAGCTTATTTCCATTTTACAACCATGGAACTACTATACATTCATCACCACTTGAGGTCTAAGGTCCAGAACACTCTATAGCAGTATCTTTTAACAAAATGAGCACTTAAGGAAAGTATCAGATTAGGAGTAAGAGTATTGAGGTGCTCCTATGTTGGGTGCATAAAGATTTACAATTGTTATATCTTCTTCTTGGATTGATCCCTTGATCATTATGTAGAGTCCTTCTTTGTCTGTTGTAATAGTCTTTATGGTAAAGTCTATTTTGTCTGATATGAGAATTGCTACTCCAGCTTTCTTTTGATTTCCATTTGTATGGAATATCTTTTTCCATCCCCTCACTTTCAGTCTGTATGTGCCTCTAGGTCTGAAGTGGGTCTCTGGTAGACAGCATATATATGGGTCTTGTTTTTGTATCCATTCAGCCAGTCTGTATCTTTTGGTTGGAGCATTTAATCCATTTACATTTAAGGTAGTTATCAATACGTATGTTTCTATTACCATTTTCTTAATTGTTTTGGGTTTGTTATTTTAGGTCTTTTCCTTCTCTTGTGTCTCCTGCCTAGAGAAGTTCCTTTAGCATTTGTTGTAGAGCTGGTTTGGTGGTGCTGAATTCTCTTAGCTTTTGCTTGTCTGTAAAGGTTTTAATTGCTCCATCGAATCTGAATGAGATCCTTGCTGGGTAGAGTAATCTTGGTTGTAGGTTTCTGCCTTTCATCACTTTAAATATGTTCTGCCACTCCCTTCTGGCTTGCAGAGTTTCTGCTGAAAGATCAGCTGTTAACCTTATGGGGATTCCCTTGTATGTTATTTGTTGCTTTTCCCTTGCTGCTTTTAATATTTTTTCTTTGTATTTAATTTTTGATAGTTTGATTAGTATGTGTCTTGGTGTATTTCTCCTTGGATGTATCCTGTTTGGGTCTCTCTGCGCTTCCTGGACTTGATTGACTATTTCCTTTCCCATATTAGGGAAGTTTTCAACTATAATCTCTTCAAATATTTTCTCAGTCCCTTTTTTTTCTCTTCTTCTTCTTGGACCCCTATAATTTGATTGTTGGTGCATGTAATGTTGTCCCAGAGGTATCTGAGATTGTCCTCAATTGTTTTCATTCTTTTTTCTTTATTCTGCTCTGCAATAGTTATTTCCACTATTTTATCTTCCAGGTCACTTATCCGTTCTTCTGCCCCAGTTATTCTGCTATTGATTCCTTCTAGAGAATTTTTAATTTCATTTATTGTGTTGTTTATCATTGTTTGTTTGCTCTTTAGTTTTTCTAGGTCCTTGTTAAACATTTCTTGTATTTTCTCCATTCTATTTCTAAGATTTTGTATCATCTTTAGTATCATTACTCTGAATTCTTTTTCAGGTAGACTGCTATTTCCTCTTCATTTGTTTAGTCTGGTGGGTTTTTACCTTGCTCCTTCATCTGTTTTGTTTCTCTGTCTTCTCATTTTGCTTAACTTACTGTGTTTGGAGTCTCCTTTTCGCAGGCTGCAAGTTCGTAGTTCCCGTTGTTTTTGGTGTCTGTCCCCAGTGGCTAAGGTTGATTCAGTGGGTTGTGTAGGCTTCCTGGTGGAGGGGGCTGGTGCCTGTGTTCTGGTGGATGAGACTGGATTTTGTCTTTCTGGTGAGCAGGACTGTGTCCGATGGTTTGTTTGGGGTGTCTGTGACCTTATTATGATTTTAGGCAGCCTGTCTGCTAATGGGTGGGGTTGTTTTCCTGTCTTGCTAGTTGTTTGGCATAGGATATCCAGGACTGTAGCTTGCTGGTCGTTGAGTGGAGCTGTGTCTTAGCGTTGAGATGCAGATCTCTGGGAGAGCTTTCGCTGTTTGATATTATGTGGAGCCGGGAGGTCTGTGGTGGACCAGTGTCCTGAACTCGGCTCTCCCACCTCGGAGGCACAGGCCTGACACCCGGCCGGAACACGAAGACCCTTTTGGGAAGTCTGAGGTCTTCTGCCAGCATTCAGTACGTGTTCTGTAGGAGTTGTTCCACATGTAGATGTATTTCTGATGAATGTGTGGGGAGGAAGGTGATCTCCACGTCTTACTCCTCCGCCATCTTGAACGTGTCCCCCCAGTAATTCATTTCTAATCTCATAGTGTGGTCAGAAAAAATGTTTGATAGGAATTCAGTTTTGTTAAATTTTCCGAGGCTTGACTTATGACCCAAGATATGATCTATCCTGGAGAATGTTCCATGTGCACTTGAGAAGAAAGTGTATTCTGACACTTTCGGGTGGAATGTCCTGTAAGTATCAATTAAGTGTATTTTATCTATTGTTTCATTTAAAGCTTGTTTTTCCTATTTATTTTCTGTCTGGATGGTCTGTCCCTTGGTGTAAGCGGGGTGTTAAAGTCCCCCACTATTATTGTGTTACTGTCGATTTCCCCTTTTATGGCTGTGAGCATTTGCCTTATGTATTGAGGTGCTCCTATGTTGGGTGCATAAATATTTACAATTGTTATATCTTTTTCTTGGATTGATCCCTTATCATAATGTAGTGTCCTTCCTTGTCTCTTGTAACAGTCTGTATTTTAAAGTATGTTTTATCTGATATGAATATTGCTACCCAGCTTTGTTTTGTTTTCCATCTACATGTTATATCTTTTTCCATCCCCTCACTTTTAGTTTGTATGTGTCCCTAGGTCTGAAATGGGTCTCTTGTAGGCAGCATATATATGGGTCTTGTTTTTGTATCCATTCAGCCAGTCTGTGTCTTTTGGTTGGAGCATTTAATCCATTCACATTTAAGGTAATTATCGATATGTATGTTCCTATGACCATTTTCTTAATTGTTTTGGGTTTGTTTTTCTAGGTCCTTTTCTTCTCTTGTGTTTCCCACCTAGAGAAGTTCCTTTATTTAGCATTTGCTGTAGAGCTGGTTTGGTGGTGCTGAATTCTCTTAGCTTTTGCTTGTCTGTAAAGCTTTTGATTTCTCCATCGAATCTGAATGAGATCCTTGCTGGGTAGAGTAATCTTGGTTGTAGATTTTTCTCTTTCATCACTTTAAATATATCCTGCCACTCCCTTCTGGCCTGCATAGTTTCTGCTGAAAAATCAGCTGATAACCTTATGGGGATTCCCTTGTATGTTATTTGATACTTTTCCCTTTCTGCTTTTAATATTTTTTATTTGAATTTAATTTTTGTTAGTTTGATTAATATGTGTCTTGGTGTTTGTTTCCTTGGGTTTATCCTGTATGGGACTCTCTTCACTTCCTGGAATTTTGTGGCTATTTCCTTTCCCATGTTAAGGAAGTTTTCGACTATAATCTCTTCACATATTTTCTCAGACCCTCTCTCTTTCTCTTCTCCTTCTGGGACCCCTATAATTCGAATGTTGGTGCATTTAATGTTGTCCAGAGGTCTCTGAGACTGTCCTCATTTCTTTTCATTCTTTTTTCTTTATTCTGCTCCTCAACAGTTATTTCCACCATTCTGTGTTCCAGCTCACTTATGCATTCTTCTGCTTCAGTTATTCTGCTATTGATTCCTTCTAGTGTATTTTTCATTTTAGTTATTGTGTTGTTCATCACTGTTTGTTTGTTGTTTAGTTCTTATAGATCCTTGTTAAACATTTCTTGTGTTTTCTCGGTCCATCTCTCTATTGTATTCCCGAGATTTTGGATCATATTTACTATCATTACTCTGAATTCTTTTTCAGGTAGGTTGCCTGTTTCTTCTTTATTTATTTGGTCTTGAAGGTTTTTACCTTGCACCTTCGTCTGTAGCATACTTGTTTGTCGTTTCATTTTTTTTTTGGTGGGTGGGTCTCTGTTCCCATCTTACCGGTTGTTTGGCCTGAGGCGTCCAGTCCTGGAGTTTGCAGGCAGTTGGTTAGAGTTGGTCTCGGTGCCAAGATGAGGACCTCCAGGACACCTCACACAGATTAGTATTCCCTGGGGTCTGAGGTTCTCTGTTCATCCAACAGTTTGTACTTGGTGCTCCCACCACTGGAGCTGAGGCCTGACACCTGACCTGGGAGCCAAGATCCTGCAAGCTTTGAGGTGCCGACGGGGGAAAAAAAAAAAGAACAGAACAATAACAAAGAATAAAAAATAAAATAAAATTAGAAAAATAAAAAATGTATTCAAAAAAATAAAAATATAAATGAAACAACAATAAGGCAAAACACAACCACAATGGCAGAAAAGCCAGAAAAGGCCCTGGGTGGGGGTGGGAGTGGTCGGCTTAGGCTCTTTGTGGACGGAGGGGGCCGCAGAGGGCAGAGGCTCAGGCCCAGGACCCCAGCAGGGTTGCTGGGGCCCAGGTGGGCAGGGTAGACACTAGCCTTGTTCCCCTGTGATCCACCGATCCCCCAAAGGTCTCTCCCCATCCCCACTGATCCATGCACCGTTGGTATGTCCCTCTGATCGTGGGAACCCCTCCCTTCCCCCAGCTGCCCCTCAGGGGTGCCAGTCCCATCCCGCCTTCATTTTTCCTCTCCCTTTCCTTTCCCCCGTGTCCTACTCGGTCGTGCTGGGATTCTTCCCATCCCTTTGGGTGTTGGAGGTCCCCCACCAGACCGGGTAGGTGCCCTAGTTGTGAGGAGACAGGAACTCTGTGTCCTCCTACTCTGCGTCTATGTTAATGAGAGATACTAGTTTGTTGTTTTCTTTTCTTATAATGTTTTTCTTAGGTTTTAGTACAGGCATACCTTGGAGATATTGCAGGTTCAGTTTCAGATCACCACAATAAAGCGAGTATCACAATAAAGTGAGTCATGCAAATTTTTTTGATTCCCAGTGCATATAAAATTTATGTTTACACTATAGTATAGTCTATTAAGTGTGCAGTAGCATTATGTCTTAAAAAACAATGTACATACCTTAATTAAGAAATACTTTATTGCTGGGAAATGCTAATCATCATCAGAGCCTTCAGTGAGTTGTTGTAATATTTTTGCTGATGGAGGGTCTTGCCTGTTAATGACTGCTAACTGATCAGGGTGGTGGTTGCTGAAGGTTGAAGTGGCTGTGGCAATTTCTTAAAATAACACAGAAATGAAGTTTGCCACATCAATTTACTCTTCCTTCCTGTAGCATGCAGTTCTGTTTGATAGCATTTAACCCACTGTAGAGCTTCTTTCAAAGTTGGAGTCAGTCTTTCAAAGTTGGAATCAGTCTTCTCAAACCCTGCCAGCGCTTTGTCAACCAAGTTTATGTAATATTCTGCATCCTTACTTGTCATTTCAATGATCTTCACAGCACCATCACCAGGAGTAGATTCCATCTCAAGAAACAACTTTCTTTGCTCATCCATAAGAAGCAGCTCCTCATTTGTGAAAGTTTTATTTTGAGATTGCAGCAATTCAGCCACATCTTCAGGCTCCACGTTTAAAAATTTTTTTTAATAAATTTATTTTTTGGCTGTGTTGGGTCTTTGTTACTGTGCGTGGGCTTTCTCTAGTTGTGGCGAGTGGGGGCTATTTTTCGTTGCGGGGCACAGCCTTCTTGTGGTGGCTTCTTTTGTTGTGATGCATGTGCTCTAGGCACGTGGGCTTCAGTAGTTGTGGCTTGTGGGCTCAGTAGTTGTGGCTCGCGGGCTCTAGAGCACAGGCCCAGTAGTTGTGGTGCATGGACTAAGTTGCTCCACGGCATGTGGGATCTTCCCAGACTGGGGCTCGAACCTGTGTCACCTGCATTGGCAGGCGGATTCTTAACCAGTGCGCCACCAGGGAAGTCCCTGAATGCCCTTTGATGACATCTAGAAAGGTGATTTCTTTCCAGAAGATTTTCAATTTATTTTGTCCAGATCCATCACAGGAATCACTATCAGTGACAGCTATAGCCTTATGAAATGTATTTCTTTTTTTTTTTAATACATCTTTATTGGAGTATATTGCTTCACAGTGTTGTGTTAGCTTCTGCTGTACAACAGAGTAAATCAGCTATATGCACACACATATCCCCATATCCCCTCCCTCTTGAGCCTCCCTCCCACCCTCCCCATCCCACCCCTCTAGGTCATCACAGTGCACGGAGCTGATCTCCCTGTGCTATGCAGCAACTTCCCACCATCCATCCATTTTACATTTGGTAGTGTATATATGTCAGTTGTACTCTCTCACTGTGTCTCAGCCTCCCCTTCCCTCCCGTGTCCTCAAGTCTGTTCTCAACATCTGCATCTTTATTCCTCCCCTACCACTAGGTTCATCAGTACCATTATGAAACATATTTCTAAAATAATGGAAAGTCAAAATCACTCCTTGATCCATGGGCTGCAGAATGGAACTTGTGTTAACAGGCATGAAAACAACATTAATCTTGTTGTATATCTCCATCGGAGCTCTTAGGTGACCAAGCACATTGTCACTGAGCAGTAATATTTTGAAAGCAGCTTGTTTTTCTGAGCAGTAAGTCTCAAGTGGGCTTAAAATATTCAATAAACTATGTTGTAAAGAGATATGCCGTCATCCTGGCTTTGTTGTTCCATTTATAGAGCACAGAGAGAATAGATTTAGCATAATTCTTAAGGAACCTAGGATTTTCGGAATGGTAAATGAGCACTGGCTTCACCTTAAAGTCATCAGTGGCAGTAGCCCCTAACTAGAGACTCAGCCTGTTTTTTGAAGCTTTGAAGCCAGGTATTGACTTCTCCTCACTAGCTATGAAAGTCCTAGATTACATCTTCTTCCAATATAAGGCTGTTATGTCTGCCTTGAAAATCTGTTGTTTAGTGTAGCCACCTTCATGAATTTTTTTAGCTGGATATTCTAGAAAATTGCAGCTTCTACATCAGCACTTTCTGCTTCAACTTGCACTTTTATATTATGGGGATAGCTTCTTTCCTTAAACCTCAGGAACCAAGCTCTGCTAGCTTCAAACTTTTCTTCTGTAGCTTTCTTACCTCTCTCAGCTTTCATAGAATTCAAGAGAGTTAGGGCCTTATCTGGGTTAGGCTTTGGTTTAAGGGAATCTTATGGCTGGTTTTATCTTCTGTCCGGATGACTGAAACGTTCTCTATATCAGCAATACGGGTTTTTTGCTTTCTTATTCATTTGTTGTGGAGTAGCACTTTTCATTTCCTTCAAGAACTTTTCCTCTGCTTTCAGAACTTGGCTAACTGTTTTTTGCAAGAGACCTTGCTTTTGGCCTGTCTTAGCTTTCAACATGTCTTCCTCACTAAGCTTATTAGTCATTTCTAGCTTTTGATATAAAGTGACATAGATGCAACCCTTCCTTTTACTTGAATGCTTAAAGGCCATTGTAGGGTTATTATTGGCCTTATTTCAATATTGTTGTATCTCAGGGAATCAGGAAGCCTGAGGAGAGGGAGAGAGATGGGAATGGCCTCTCAGTGAAGCAGTCAGTACATACAACATTTATCAATTAAGTTTGGTGTCTTCTATGGGTGTGCACATTTGTGGTGCCCCAAAACAATCACAATAGTAACATCACATATCACTGATTATAGATCCCCATAATAAATATAATAATAATGAAAAAATTGGAAATATTGCAAGAATTACCAAAATGTGACACAGACTTGAAGTAAACAAATGCTGTTGTAGAAATGGTACAGATAGACTTGCTCACTGCAGGGTTGCCACAGACCTTCAGTTTGTAAAGAAACTCAATATCTGCAAAGCACAATAAAAGAGGAGATGTGCCTGTATTAGGGTAATACAGGCCTCGAAGAATGAGTTAGGAAGTATTCCCTCTGCTTCTATCCTCTGAAAGAGATTGTGTGGAACTGGTATAATTTCTTCCTTAAATGTTAGGTAGAATTCACCAGTGAACCCCTCTGCACCTAGTGCTTTCTGTTTTGGAAAGTTATTAATTATTGATTCAAGTTATTTAATAATCTGGCCCTATTCAGGTTGTCTGTTTTTTCTTGTGTGAGTTAATTTGTATCCTCTCTTATTTTTTCTTAGTTAGCTTGACTAGAGGCTTATTGATTTTATTAATTTTTTCAAAGAATCAGCTTTAGTTTTTGTTGATTTTTCTTTATTGATTTCCTGTTTTCAATTTTATTTATTTCTACTATAATTTGTATTGTTTCTTTTCATCTTTATACTTTGAATTTAATTTGCTCTTCTTTTTTGTTTCCTGAGATTATTGATTTAGATCTTTTTTTCTAATATATGCATTCAGTGCTATACATCTCCCTAGGAGATGCTTTGCTGCATCCTACAAATTTTGATTAGTTGTGTTTTCATTTTCATTTAGTTCAAAATATTTTAAAATTTCTCTTGAGATTTATTCTTTGACCCAGGTGTTATATAGAAATGTGTTGTTTAATCTCCACATATTTTTGGATTTTCCTGTTACCTTTTTGTTATTGATTTCTAGTTTAAGTCTGTTGTGGTCTGGAATTAATTTTTTTATTTAATGGATTTTAGGAAACCTTTATGGATGATAGCTTCTTGTCCAGAAGAGAAAACTAAGATACAGACTAATTTTCTTCTTATTGTTGGTATAGGTCACTTCACTTGAGCATATATTTACTTAATGCAACATGTAATATCTGTTTACTTGGTTGAATAAACAGAAAAATACCAGATTTAAATTTTCATTGACTTGATAATCTAGGTTGTAAATGCACACAGTTTATAATACAGAATATAACTGTGTTGTTAGAGATAGAAATGAAGTGCTACAGTTTTGCAGAAGAGAGGAAAGAACGTCTGGCCAGGGAAATTACGGAAGGCTTCTGGGAGGGAGGGGGATTTTTGAATGTGACCTTGCAGTGAGTTGGCTTTTGTTAGGTATTTGCGGAAGAGACTAAAGGAACAGTATGAGTGAAAATTACAGAGAAATGTTGAATGTTAGTGAAATAGTGCTAGTCATAGTGTTAGTGGTATTGTGGAGAGGGTATGTTGTGGAAGATAATTCTGGCAACGTTAATAGATATGGATCATGGCTAAAGGTTGGAATACTATCTTAAGCACTGTGGGCAGGCGGATCAAGATGGCGGAATAGAAGGACATGGAGCTCACCTTCTCCCACAAATACATCAAAAATAAATCTACATGTGGAACAATTCTCACAGAATACCTGCTGAACAGTGACAGAAGATCTCATAAAACCAAAATTATAAGAAGGATCACCATGTAATCTGGTAGGATGAAAAAAGAAAAAAAAAAGGAATCAGGATGGGACATGCGCCGCTGGGAGGGAGCTGTGAAAGAGGAAAGGTTCCCTCACCCTGGGAAGCCCCTTCACCTTCCGGGAGATAAGCTGGGTCAGAAGGGGAGCTTCAGAGGCTGGGAGGAGAGTGCAGCACCCAGTTTGCGGTGGGCAGAACAGAGAGAGACCTGCACAGAAGGTCTTGGCCATCACTCTGCAGTCCCTAGCCCGAGACTTTCATCTGCTGGTGTGCACAGAGGCTGGGTGGTGAAACTCGGGCTTCAGAGGACAGACCAGGGGTTGGCTACTCGGAGACAGCCTGAAGGGACTGGAGAGTGGTCCAAGGCGCAACTGGGGGTGTGCACAGGAACGAGTCCGCATCTGCCATTGAAGCCCTGTCATTAACGCTCATGAAAGGTGGGGCAGGGCCCACCTTAGCAGCTTTATTCTTGGTGTGCTTACAGCAGACTTGGCTCCACCTCTGTGAGTTCTGGGAGCATGCAAGTGTGGGCGGGTTGCTCACACGTGGAGTCAGGGCTGAAATCTGAGCCAATCCCCAGGGGCTGCACGACTTGGAAAGCAGGGCTGAAATCTAAGTGTCTCAGTGTCCCAGTGGCTGTGTGATCACAAATGTACACATGGCAGGCAGCTTTGTAAACTCAGTGCCTGCACGACATCCGAGTGGATTGCTGCAGACACACACATGCAGAGGTGGAGCTGGGGTCTGGGCTGACTCAGTAGTTCCCAGGGCAGGTCCAGGTGTGTGACTGTGGCCGTCCTGGTGCCTGACCTCAGTGATTCTGTGCCAACAGATGTGCACTAGTGGCTTTGTGAGCACAGTGCCTCGGGGACACCCAGGCCGATTGCCTGAATTCCCACAGTTGAGGCAGGGCCGAGGGCAGTGCGAAAAAAACTGTACTTTGTGAGCCTGCATAACGGGTGACAGGCAACACCACAGAGTACACTCCCTGGTGGACAGCTCCTGTGGAGGAATACTCAGCAGCTCCTCTCCCAGTGGGAGTGTTCCACTCCTGCCTACCTCACACCGCAGTTCAGAAGTGGATCTGGGGGCATCTACTCCAACAACTGGGGAGCAGATCCTGCCCCCAACAGGGCTTTGACAACCATAGAACAAAGAGGAGGCCCCACTCAACATCCAGTGCAGGCTCTGGTCACCACAACAAAAATCACACCCCCTACCAAGGGGAAAATGGCCAACACACACTGAAGAAAGACGTGGCAGGCATCCATACTAAAAACAGCCCTTGCACCGAAAATATTAGACTCACAGAGGCTACACAGGGACACTCCCGCATAAGGACAGCCCTTCAAGACCACAGTAGATAACTGTTTCTCCTAAACTCATAGAGTCAGAGAAATATTAGTAAAATAGTAAAATGAAGAAGCAGAGGAGGCTCTCCCAATTAAAAGATCAAGAGAATTCCCCTGAAAGAACAATGAAACAGACATCTCCAGTCTACCAGATCCTGAGTTCAAAAAAGAGGTAATGAAAATTACTGAAAGAATTAAAGTCTATTGATATAAATACAACTTACCATGAAAAGGAACTAGAAACTATAAAGAGGAGCCAATTAAAATTAGAAAGCTCAATTGCCAAGACAAAAGCTGAGCTAAAGGCAATCAATAGCAAACTGGATAATGCAGAAGAACAAGTAAGTGATCTGGAAGATAGAATAATCACCCAACCAAAACAGCAGACAGAAAGATGAAAAAAAATGAAAGTAATATATGAGACCTATGGGATAATATAAAGCCTCCCAATCTATGCATAATAGGGATCCCAGAAGGAGAAGGAAGAAAAAAGGGGGTTGAAAATGTATTTGAAGAAATTATGGCTGAAAACTTCCCAAACCTAAAGAAGGAAACTTATATCTAGGTACAGGAAGCACATAGGGTCCCAAACAAGATGAACCCAAACAGAACTACACCAAGACATATTGTAATTAAAATGGCAAAAGTTAAAGAGGATTTTAAAGGCAGCAAGAGAAAAACAAAGAGTTAATGACAAGGGAATGCCCATAAGGCTATCAGCTGATTTCTCTACAAACGTTGCAGGCCAGAAGGGAGTGGCAAGATATATTCAAACTCCTGAAAGGGAAAACCTGCAACCTCAGATACTCTACCCAGCAAGATTATCATTTAGAATAGAAGGAGAGGTAAAGAATTTCTCAGACAAGAAAAACTAAAAGAATACAGCAATACTAAACCTATCCTAAAAGAAATATTGAAAGGTCTTCTCTAAATAGAAAAGAAGTAAGTAAGAATCTGTAGGAAAGAGAAATTACCATTGGATCGTAAATCACTTAAATAAACCAGCACACAGATTAAAAAAAATTTTTTTTCTTCTGAAAGCAATAATAACTACAATGAACAACAATAGGATAAACATGAAGATGTAAAAGAGGACATCAAAATCATAAAATGTGAGGAGGGAGAGTAAGAAAATGTAGGGGTTTTTTTTAGAATGTGTTTGAGCCTATATGACTACTAGTCTAAAGCAAGTAGATACAGTAATGGGTTAACATACTTGAAAAACAGGGTAACCACAAATCAAAAACATAAAATAGATTCACAAAAACCAAAAAAGAGAACACAAGCATAGTACAAAAGAAAACCATCAAACCACAAAAGGAAAAACAAAAAGAAAAAGGAACAAAGAAGAAATACAAAGTTAACTGGAAAACAAGGTTTAAAATGTAATAAATACATGTCTATCAACAATTACCTTAAATGTCAATGGACTAAATGCTCCAATCAAAAGACATAGAGTGGCAGATTGGAGAAGAAAACAAGAGTCTGCAAGATGCTGCCTGTAAGAGACCCACTTTAGGGCAGAGGACGCACATAGATTGAAATTTAAGGGCTGGAAAAAGATATTTCATGCAAATGGAAATGACAAGAAAGCAGGGGTATCAATACTCAGACAAAATAGACTTTATTTTGTTTTTTTTTAAATTTAGTTTTGGTTGCGTTGGGTCTTCATTGCTGCACGCTGGCTTTCTCTAGTTGCAGCGAGTGGGGGCTACTCTTCATTGCAGTGCGCGGGCTTCTCATCGCGGTGGCTTCTCTTGTTGTGGAGCACGGGCTCTAGGCACACGGACTTCAGTAGTTGTGGCACGTGGGCTCAGTAGTGTGGTTCGTGGGCTCTGGATCACAGGCTCAGTAGTTGTGGTCCATGGGCTTAGTTGCTCCGTGGCATGTGGGATCTTCCCGGACCAGGGCTCAAACCCGTGTCCCCTGCATTGGCAGGCGGATTCTTAACCACTGCGCCACCAGGGAAGTCCCAAAATAGACTTTAAAACAAAGGCCATAAAGAAAGATAAAGAAGGGCACTATATAATGATAAAAGGATCAATACAGGAAGAGGATATTACGCTCATTAACATATATGCACCCAATATAGGAGAACCTAAATACATAAAACAAATATTAACAGACATAAAGGGAGAAATTGACAGGAATACAATAATAGTAGGAGACTCACATCAGTGAACAGATCTACCAGACAAAATCAGTAAGGCAATAGAGATCCTAAATGATAATAGAACAGTTAAACTTAATTTGTATTTTCAGGACATTACATCCAAAAAAGCCAGAATACACATTCTTTTCAAGTGCACTTGGAATGTTCTGTAGGATTGGCCACATACTAGGACACAAAACAAGCCTCAACAAAAGGATAGAAATTATTTCAAGCATCTTTTCTGACCACAACAGCATGAAACTAGAAATCAACCACAGAAAGAGAAATGAGAAAGAAATGATTACATGGAGACTAAAACCATGCTACTAAAAACCAGTGGGTCAACAATGAAATCAAAGAGGAAATTTAAAAATACATTGAGACAAATGACAATGAAAACACAACCATACAAAATCTAATGGATGCAACAAAAGCAGTTCTTAGATGGAAGTTCATAACGATATAGACCACCCACACACAAAAAGAAGAGTCTCAAACAACCTAAGCTACCACTTGAAAGAATTAGAAGAAGAAGAACAAACAAAACCTGAAATCAGCAGAAGGAAGGAAATAATAAAGATAAGAGAGGCAATAAGTAAAATAGGGATTAAAAAGACCAAAGAAAAAAAATCTAGACCAGGATGCCCACTCTCACCACTTCTATTCAACACATATTGGAAATCCTAGCCACAGCAATTGGACAAGAAAAAGAAATAAAATGTATCCAAATTGGAAGAGAAGAGGTAGAATTGTCATTATATGCAGATGACGTGATACTATATATAGAAAATCTTAAAGACTCTACAGAGAAATTACTAAAACCAAGAAATTATAAAACCAAGAGCTGGTTCTTTGAAAGGGTAAACAAAATTGACAGACCTCTGGCTAGGCTCATCAAGAAGAAAAGGGAGAGGACCCAAATAAAGAAAATAAGAAATGAAAGAGGAGAAATAGCAACGCATACCATAGAAATACAAAAAACTGTAAGAGAATACTATAACAATTATATGCCAACAAATTGGACAACCCAGAAGAAATGGACAAGATTCTAGGAACATACAGCCCACCAAAACTCAATTCAGGAAGAAATAGATAATTTGAACAGGCTGATCACTAGAAGTGAAATAGAATCTGTTAAAAAAAACAAAAACAAAAAAAAACTCCCCACAAACAAAAGTCCAAGACCAGATGGCTCCACAGGTGAATTCTACCAAACATACAAAGAAGAACTTATACTGATCCTTCTAAAAGTCTTCCAAAAGATTGAAGAGGAGGGAACACTCCTAAAGTCATTCTGTGGAGCCACCATCACCCTGATACCGAAACCAGACAAAGACATTACGAGAAAAGAAAATTACAGGCCAACATCTTTGATGAATATAGATGCAAAAATTCTCAGCACAATATTAGCAAACCAAATCTAATAACACAGATTCTAATAAAAAAGATGATATACCACAATCAAGTTGGATTCATCCCAGGGTCAAAGGGATGGTTCAGCATACACAAATCAATGTGATACACCATGTCAACAAAAGACAGGACAAAAACTACATGATCATCTCAATAGATGAAGAAAAGGCATTTGATAAAATTCAATATCCTTTCATGATGAAGACTCTTACCAAAGTGGCTGTAGAGGGAACATGTCTCAACATAATAAAAAACTATTTGTGACAAACCCCAGCCAATATAATACTCAACATTGAAAAGCTGAAAGCCTTCCCGCTAAAATCTAGAAGACAAGGATGCTCACTCTCACCACTTCTATTCAACACAGTATTGGAAGTCCTAGCCACAGCAGTCAGACAAGAAAAAGAAATAAAAGGTATCCAAATTGGAAGAGAAGAGGTAAAATTGTCATTATATGCGGATGACGTGATACTATATATAGAAAGCCTTAAAGACTCTACAGAGAAATTACTAGAACTGATAAATGAATTCAGCAGCGTAGCAGGATGCAAGATTAAACATACAGAAATCTGTTGTATTTCCTTACACTAACAATGAAACATCAGAAAGGGAAAATAAGAAAACAATCCCATTTAAAATCACATCAAAAAATAAATAAAATACTTAGGAATAAACCTGACCAAAGAGGTGAAAGACTTATATGTTGAGAAATATAAAACATAAAGGAAATTGAAGATGATTCAAAGAAATGGAAGATATCCCATGCTCTTGGAATGGAAGAATTAATATTGTTCAAAATGGCCATATTACCCAAAGCAATCTACAGATTTAATGCGATCCCTATCAGGTTACCCATGACATTTTTCACAGAAGTAGGACAAATAATCCTAAAATTTTGATGGAACCATAAAAGACCCAGAATTGCCAAAGCAATCCTGAGGAAAAAGAACAAAGCTGGAGGCATAACCCTCCCAGCCTTCAGACAGCACTACAAAGCCACAGTAATCAAAACAGCATGGTATTGGCACAGAAACAGACATATGGATCAATGGAACAGAATAGAGAGAGCTCAGAAATAAACCCACGTACCTATGGTCAATTAATCTTTGACAAAGGAGGCAAGAATATACAATGGAGAAAAGACAGTCTCTTCAGCAAGTGGTGTTGGGAAAGCTGGACAGCCACATTGTAAATCGATGAAGTTAGAACACACCCTTACACCGTACACAAAAATAAACCCAAAATGGCTTAAAGACTTAAATATAAGACACGACACAGTAAAACTCCTAGAAGAGAACGTAGGCAAAACATTTCTGACATAAATCTTACCAGTGTTTTCTTAGGTCAGTCTCCCAAGGCAATAGAAATAAAAGCAAAAATAAACAAATGGGACCTAATCAAACTTACACACTTTTGCACAGCAAAGGAAACCACAAGCAAAATGAAAAGACATTTGAATTTATTGTTGTGTAAGGTATGAAGAATGGATTTAACTTTTTTCCTAGATGTTTACCTAGTTTTCTTAATATATGAATTTATTGAATAATCTATCTTTTTCCACACTGATTTGAAATGCCACCTTTGGAAATTCCCTGGTGGGCCCTCACTGCCAAGGGCCCAGGTTCAGTCCCTGGTCCGGGAACTAAAATCCCACAAGCCACGTGGTGAGGCCAAGGAAAAAAAAAAAGAAATGCCACCTTTATTATAAATTAAATGCTTGCATAAATTTGGGTGTGTTTCCCTTTCATTCATCAGCAGTGAATGAGAGTTCCTGTTGCTCTACATCCTTGCCAGTGTTTGGTGTTATCAGTGTTTGGGATTTTGGCGAGTCTTGTGTTATCTCGTTGTTTTAATTTGCAGTTCCCTCATGACATATAATGTTGAGCATCTTTTCATATGTTTATTTGCCATCTGAATATCTTTGGTGAATTCAGGTCTTTTGTTCATATTTTGATCCGGTTGTTTTCTGTTGAGTTTTAAGAGTTCTTTATATATTTTGAGTAAGTCTTTTATCAGATATAAAATATCAGGTCTTTTGCAAATTAGTATTTTTTAAAAGGTACTAATGAGTTCTGTAGAAAATACCTAGGATTTTTGTATTGATATGACGAAATCTATGTAAATTTTTAAAATAGGTACAACAAGCTGCATAGTAATTTGCACTGTTTTGGGGTTGGAAACTGTCTGCAAATCAGTCGCCTGATTAGAATTCACATCAGAATACGGTCTTATCAGTGAATTTCTCATGAAATCAATCCATTTCAGGATTAGCAGGACTCTGTTGCTGGCACTCTGCCAAATTTGCAATTATTTATACCTTCCAAACCCTGAGAAACTTCTGCAGTATAAGTACCTCCTTTCAGAAGTGGAGGCCAGAAGTATTTGGGAAACTCTAGCAGACAACCAAGAGGAAGAAATGGCTGTCAATTTGACTTGTACTATTATGAGACTCCACTCTTTTTTTTTTTTTTTTTTTTTTAAACACTCAAAACCTCTGACAGGCAACAACCATTCAATAATGCTTTTTTTTTTAAGTCACAACGTTTCTTTTTTAAATTAAAAAAAATTGAGATATAGTTGACACATAATATTACATTAGTTTCAAGTGCACAACATTTGATACATGTATATATTGTAAAATGATCACAAGTCTAGTTAGTAGCTATTACCACACAGTTAAATTCTTTTTTCTTGTGATGAGATTTTTAAGATCTACTCTCAGCAACTTTCAAATATTCAATACAGTATTATTAACTATAGTTACCATGATGTATATTATATTTCTAAGTCTTATTTATTTTTATAACTGGAAAGTTTGTACCTTTTGACTACCTTCACCCATTTTACCCACACCCCCCCCCACCTCTGGCAACCATCAGTATGTTCTCTATATCCATAAATTTGATTTTTTTCTTAAAATTCCACATATAAGTGAGATCATATGGTATTTGTCTTTCTCTGTCTAACATATTTCTCATAGCATAATGCCTTCAAGGTCCATCCATGTTGCTGCAAATGGCAGGACTTCATTCTCTTTTAAGGCAGAATAATATTCCATTGTGTATATGTATACACACACATTTTTTCTTCATCCATTTATCTATTTAGGGACACTTAGGTCATTTCCATATCTTGGCTACTGTAAAATAATGCTGCAGTGAACATGGGGGTGCACCTATCTTTTTGAGTTAGCATTTTCCTTTCCTTCACATAAATACCCAGAAGTGGAATTGCTGGTAATCATATGGTAGTTCTATTTTTAATTTTTTTGAGGAACCTCCATACCATTTTCCATAGTGGCTGCACCAGTTTACATTCCCAGCAATTTACATTTCCATCTCTAGGACACTAGGGTTCCTTTTTCTCCACATCCTCACCAGCATTTGTTATGTCTTGTCTTTCTGATGATAGTCTTTCTAACAGGTGTGAGGTGGTATCTTATTGTGGTTTTGATTTGCATTTTCCTGATGGTTAGTGATGTTGAGCACCTTTTCATGTACCTGTTGGCCATCTGTACATCATCTTTGGGAAGATATCTATTTAGATCCTCTGCCCATTTTTTAATTGTATTATTTGTGGGTTTTTTGCTATTGAGTTTTATGTGTTCTTTATATATTTTGGATATTAACTCCTTATCAGATATATGATTTGCAAATATTTTCTCCCATTCTGTAGGTTGCCTTTTCATTTTGTTGATGTTTCCTCTGTTGTGGAGACCGCATCAGTTTTGACCACATTAATTCAGTGGAAGAAATTGGGCTAGATTGAAGTACATTTAATGTATTTTTATATAACCTTTAAAAATTGTGAGTCACTATGAGGTGTACCTGAAACTTATATAATATTGTGTATAAACTATACCTCAATTAAGAAAACTTTTCTTAAGCCTCCATAGTCTAACTGATACAAAAGTATAGTGAGTTGGCAGCCCATTTAAATGGAAAGCTATTGTTAATCAAAATTGTTTTCTGCTTAACACACAGAATTTTGCTCCAATGTGTTTTTATGTCTGTTAAACTAAAAAATAAAATCAAGTTGCGGACTGCAGTTTTATTTTTCTGGGTATAATCTGCTATCTGTTGGTTGAAAATGTTTTAGTAAGAGTTTCTAAAAAGCAGATGAAATGTGGAGAATGAAGTGGGGATGTTTAGCCTATCTAAAAGAAGTAGCTAGCATACTTGAGCAAAACTAGGTGGAGATGGGAAGATGCGGACTAAGCTGTGTGAAAGCATCAATTATGGATGGCTAAGGAATGGGTGGAGACCAAAGGAATTACTGGAAATGCCCATCAGTCTTTAGTTCCTGGCAGTAAACCCTGACAACCCCTAAGACATTGGCAATATGATTGTGCTGTAGATGCTGCTCCCACTATTACTACCACTGCCACCACCACCACCAAAGCTCTCTAGCTTACCTGAATTGAGACCAGAGTGCCTTAGATGTCCTTTGTGAGGACCCTGCTGTTTGTGGAGAAAAGAGGGAAGAAAGTATGGGCTATTTTGTTTGCTGATATTTTAGGGAAAAAAATAGGCTCTTCTCTACTTGTGTACAAAGAATTGAATGTTTTATCTAGAATGAATTCTGAGGAAGTGAAATTTCTTTAAGTGATGAAGTATATTTTAGTTTCTAAACAAAGTATTGTATATTTCCCTGTGTGTTAAATTGAAGTCTGGCCATATTCTAACCTGACTCTAGTAACTTTTATTTTTCTTTGTCCTGGGGTATCATATAGAGCACAGTTCTGCACCAGACTCTGAATTTCATCTGCCTTCTCCACTGCTGGGCTGTCAGCTTTTGCTACTGTCACTGCATCTTTTATTACCCCTAATTGGGTTTTTGTTTAGTACTTTTCACTATTTAAGAATTATGTTGCCTAAATCTGGCTGGAGGGTATGTGGGTATTAGTTATACCAGCCTTTGTACTTTGTTTCAATTATTTCATAGTAAAAAGAATTATAGGTTAAGTAAGAGTTGGTCATGTAATAGTATGCTTTTGTAATAGAGCTTTATAGTTTTTCTTATGAGTTATTTCTTTTGATTCTCTTATAGTAACTGTAAGATAAGCAAGTAAGTGATTGTTATTTTCTTAATTTTCATGAGAAGGGAGGAACTGGGACTTGAATTTGGTACTTTGAGTAAAACAAGAAAGCTCATTTTAAATATTGGGTCTCTGTAATGGTTTTTCATGGTCCCCAAAACCTTCATATTTAAGAATGTAAAGCTATATTCCAGAGCATAAAGGTTGCTGAAGTCTGATTTCTAGGTCAGTGGTTCTTACACTTTGGGTCCCAGGACCTCTTTATACTCTTCAAAATTACTGAGGATCCCAAAAAGCTTTTGTTTACATAGGTATATCTATCGATATTTAGTATATTAGAAATTAAAACTGAGCAATTAAAATGTTTATTAAATTACTTAAAAATAACAATAAACTCACTCAAGGTAACATACATCAGGTTGGTTTTTTCTTCTTAGTAAAAGCAGCTATTTTTTTTTTTTTTGGTTTAAACTGAGGATATTTATTTACTTATTTATTTTCAATTTTTAAATTTTATTTTATTTTATTTTATTTTATTTTATTTTTTTTTCCACACACACACACTGTATTTTATTTTTACAAGAGATAGATAGACTGACACCAAGCATTGTACATGGATGACCACAACAAAAGCAACAATGATTGCAATTACCAAACATGAAACACACTTATACTATGTCATAATATTGACATTCAGTCCAGTAATCCTCCACTGTAACAGCTCCTTTACTTTGCAGTGAAAATTGATTTGTATATTCTTTTCCTCTGAGTCCTTGTGGGATTTTTTTTTTTTTAATTCAGACAGAAAGTCACAAAAATTATACTCATCCTCATCAGTTCACTCAGTCCCATGTAATTAATTTCTTTTTTTTCATCTTGATCTTTTGTTAGCACTTTTATGAGTTCATCAGTTTTTCATTAGAGTTCTGAAAATGCTTATTCATTCAGTTCAGCAGTACAGTCAGTTACCAGAAACCTGTACTTGTCAGAGTCTTTTCCATGAATTTCTTGAAGATGAAACTCTTTTATAGGAACATATTTGCAAAATCATCAGAGTACACCCAGAACTGTCTGTAAATGACAAAAGACTTAAAAATGACCATGGTTAAAGATTTGATGAAAGTTCATAATAATGTAGTTGACAAGAAAATTAGTTATTTCTGAGATATACATTTTAAAGTAATAACTAGGATTATTACTTATAACATTATACCAGAACATATAAGATTTTTAGACGTTTCCTGTAATGTCTGAAACATTTATATTAACATATTTCCATACATATTTCCATACAAATATAAGATTTTTAGAAATTTCATGTAATGTCTGAAACATTTATATTAACATATTTCCATACATATTTCCATACAAATATAAGATTTTTAGAAATTTCATGTAATGTCTGAAACATTTATATTAACATATTTCCATACATATTTCCATACAAATACAAATATAAGATTTTTAGAAATTTCATGTAATGTCTGAAACATTTATATTAATATATTTCCATACATATTTCCATATAAATACAAATATAAGATTTTTAGAAATTTCATGTAATGTCTGAAACATTTATATTAACATATTTCCATACATATTTCCATACAAATACAAATATAAGATTTTTAGAAATTTCATGTAATGTCTGAAACATTTATATTAACATATTTCCATACAAATAACCCAATGAAAGTTTAGTATTAGTTGTTTTGTTTGTTTTTTTATACTGCAGGTTCTTATTAGGCATCAGTTTTATACACATCAGTGTATACATGTCAATCCCAATCGCCCAATTCAGCACATCACCATCCCCACCTCATCGCAGTTTTCCCCCCTTGGTGTCCATATGTCCATTCTCTACATCTGTGTCTCAACTTCTGCCCTGCAAACTGGCTCATCTGTACCATTTTTCTACGTTCCACATACATGCATTAACATACGATATTTGTTTTTCTCTTTCTGACTTACTTCACTCTGTATGACAGTCTCTAGATCCATCCACTTCTCAACAAATGACTCAATTTCGTTCCTTTTTATGGCTGAATAATATTCCATCGTATATATGTACCACAACTTCTTTATCCATTCGTCTGTTGATGGGCATTTAGGTTGCTTCCATGACCTGGCTATTGTAAATAGTGCTGCAATGAACATTCGGGTGCACGTGTCTTTTTGAATTACGGTTTTCTCTGGGTATATGCCCAGTAGTGGGATTCCTGGGTCATATGGTAATTCTATTTTTAGTTTTTTAAGGAACCTCCATATTGTTCTCCATAGTGGCTGTATCAATTTACATTCCCACCAACAGTGCAAGAGGGTTCCCTTTTCTCCACACCCTCTCCAGCATTTGTTGTTTGTAGATTTTCTGATGATGCCCATTCTAACAGGAGTGAGGTGATACCTCATTGTAGTTTTGATTTGCATTTCTCTAATAATTAGTGATGTTGAGCATCTTTTCATGTGCTTCGTGGCCGTCTGTATGTCTTCTTTGGAGAAATGTCTATTTAGGTCTTCTGCCCATTTTTGGATTGGGGTGTTTGTTTCTTTGATATTGAGCTGAATGAGCTGTTTATATATTTTGGAGATTAATCCTTTGTCCGTTGATTCATTTGCAAATATTTTCTCCCATTCTGAGGGTTGTCTTTTCGTCTTGTTTATGGTTTCCTTTGCTGTGCAAAAGCTTTGAAGTTTCATTAGGTCCCACTTGTTTATTTTTGTTTTTATTTCCATTACTCTAGGAGGTGGATCGAAAAAGATCTTGCTGTGATTTATGTCAAAGAGTGTTCTTCCTATGTTTTCCTCTAAGAGTTTTATAGTGTCCAGTCTTATATTTAGGTCTCTAATCCATTTTGAGTTTATTTTTGTGTATGGTGTTAGGGAGTATTCTAATTTCATTCTTTTACATGTGGCTGTCCAGTTTTCCCAGCACCACTTATTGAAGAGACTGTCTTTTCTCCATTGTATATCTTTGCCTCCTTTGTCATAGATTAGTTGACCATAGGTGCGTGGGTTAATCTCTGGGCTTTCTATCTTGTTCCATTGATCTATGTTTCTGTTTTTGTGCCAGTACCATATTGTCTTGATTACTGTAGCTTTGTAGTATAGTCTGAAGTCAGGGAGTCTGATTCCTCCAGCTCCATTTTTTTGCCTCAAGACTGCTTTGGCTATTCGGGGTCTTTTGTGTCTCCATACAAATTTTAAGATGATTTGTTCTAGCTCCGTAAAAAATGCCATTGGTAATTTGATAGGGATTGCATTGAATCTGTAGATTGCTTTGGGTAGTATACTCATTTTCACAATGTTGATTCTTCCAATCCAAGAACATGGTATATCTCTCCATCTGTTGGTATCATCTTTAATTTCTTTCATCAGTGTCTTATAGTTTTCTGCATACAGGTCTTTTGTCTCCCTAGGTAGGTTTATTCCTAGGTATTTTATTCTTTTTGTTGCAATGGTAAATGGGAGTGTTTCCATAATTTCTCTTTCAGATTTTTCATCATTAGTGTATAGGAATGCAAGAGATTTCTGTGCATTAATTTTGTAACCTGCAACTTTACCATATTCATTAATTAGCTCTAGCAGTTTTCTGGTGGCAGTTTTAGGATTCTCTATGTATAGTATCATGTCATCCGCAAACAGTGACAGTTTTACTTCTTCTTTTCCAATTTGTATTCCTTTTATTTCTTTTTCTTCTCTGATTGCCGTGGCTAGGACTTCCAGAACTATGTTGAATAATAGTGGTGAGAGTGGACATCCTTGTCTCGTTCCTGATCTTAGAGGAAATGCTTTCAGTTTTTCACCATTGAGAATGATGTTTGCTGTGGGTTTGTCATATATGGCCTTTATTATGTTGAGGTAGGTTCCCTCTATGCCCACTTTCTGGAGAGTTTTTATCATAAATGGGTGTTGAATTTTGTCAAAAGCTTTTTCTGCATCTATTGAGATGATCATATGGTTTTTATTCTTCAATTTGTTAATATGGTGTATCACATTGATTGATTTGCGTATATTGAAGAATCCTTGCATCCCTGGGATAAATCCCACTTGATCATGGTCTATGATCCTTTTAATGTGTTGTTGGATTCTGTTTGCTAGTATTTTGTTGAGGATTTTTGCATCTATATTCATCAGTGATATTGGTCTGTAATTTTCTTTTTTTGTAGTGTCTTTGTCTGGTTTTGGGATCAGGGTGATGGTGGCCTCATAGAATGAGTTTGGGAGTGTTCCTTCCTCTGCAATTTTTTGGAAGAGTTTGAGAAGGATGGGTGTTAGCTCTTCTCTAAATGTTTGATAGAATTCACCTGTGAAGCCATCTGGTCCTGGACTTTTGTTTGTTGGAAGATTTTTAATCACAGTTTCAATTTCATTACTTGTGATTGGTCTGTTGATATTTTCTGTTTCTTCCTGATTCAGTCTTGGAAGGTTATACCTTTCTAAGAATTTGTCCATTTCTTCCAGGTTGTCCATTTTATTGGCATAAAGTTGCTTGTAGTAGTCTCTTAGGATGTTTTGTATTTCTGCGGTGTCTGTTGTAACTTCTCCTTTTTCATTTCTGATTTTATTGATTTGAGTCCTCTCCCTCTTTTTCTTGATGAGTCTGGCTAATGGCTTATCAATTTTGTTTATCTTCTCAAAGAACCAACTTTTAGTTTTATTGATCTTTGCTATTGTTTTCTTTGTTTCTATTTCATTTATTTCTGCTCTGATCTTTATGATTTCTTTCCTTCTGCTAACTTTGGGTTTTGTTTGTTCTTCTTTCTCTAGTTTCTTTAGGTGTAAAGTTAGATTGTTTACTTGAGATTTTTCTTGATTCTTTAGGTAGGCTTGTATAGCTATAAACTTCCCTCTTAGAACCGCTTTTGCTGCATCCCATAGGTTTTGGGTCGTCGTGTTTTCATTGTCATTTGTCTCTAGGTATTTTTTTATTTCCTGTTTGATTTCTTCAGTGATCTCTTGGTTATTTAGTAACGTATTGTTTAGCCTCCATGTGTTTGTCTTTTTTACGTTTTTTTCCCTGTAATTCATTTCTAATCTCATAGCGTTGTGGTCAGAAAAGATGCTTGATATGATTTCAATTTTATTAAATTTACTGAGGCTTGATTTGTGACCCAAGATGTGATCTATCCTGGAGAATGTTCCGTGCGCACTTGAGAAGAACGTGTAATCTGCCGTTTTTGGATGGAATGTCCTATATATATCAATTAAATCTATCTGGTCTATTGTGTCATTTAAAGCTTCTGTTTCCTTATTTATTTTCATTTTGGATGATCTGTCCATTGGTGTAAGTGAGGTGTTAAAGTCCCCCACTATTATTGTGTTACTGTCGATTTCCTCTTTTATAGCTGTTAGCAGTTGCCTTATGTATTGAGGTGCTCCTATGTTGGGTGCATATATATTTATAATTGTTATATCTTCTTCTTGGATTGATCCCTGGATCATTATGTAGTGTCCTTCCTTGTCTCTTGTAACATTCTTTATTTTAAAGTCTATTTTATCTGATATGAGTATAGCTACTCCAGCTTTCTTTTGATTTCCATTTGCATGGAATATCTTTTTCCATCCCCTCACTTTCAGTCTGTATGTGTCCCTAGGTCTGAAGTGGGTCTCTTGTAGACAGCATATATATGGGTCTTGTTTTTGTATCCATTCAGCCAGTCTATGTCTTTTGGTTGGGGCATTTAATCCATTCACGTTTAAGGTAATTATCGATATGTATGTTCCTATGACCATTTTCTTAATTGTTTTGGGTTTGTTTTTGTAGGTCCTTTTCTTCTCTTGTGTTTCCCACTTAGAGAAGTTCCTTTAGCATTTGTTGTAGAGCTGGTTTGGTGGTGCTGAATTCTCTTAGCTTTTGCTTGTCTGTAAAGCTTTTGATTTCTCCATCAAATCTAAATGAGATCCTTGCTGGGTAGAGTAATCTTGGTTGTAGGTTCTTCCCTTTCATCACTTTAAGTATTTCATGCCACTCCCTTCTGGCTTGCAGAGTTTCTGCTGAGAAATCAGCTGTTAACCTTATGGGGGTTCCCTTGTATGTTATTTGTCGTTTTTCCCTTGCTGCTTTCAATAATTTTTCTTTGTCTTTAATTTTTGCCACTTTGATTACTATGTGTCTCGGCGTGTTTCTCCTTGGGTTTATTCTGTATGGGACTCTCTGCGCTTCCTGGACTTGGGTGGCTATTTCCTTTCCCATGTTAGGGAAGTTTTCGATTATAATCTCTTCAAATATTTTCTCTGGTCCTTTCTCTCTCTCTTCTCCTTCTGGGACCCCTATAATGCGAATGTTGTTGCGTTTAATGTTGTCCCAGAGGTCTCTTAGGCTGTCTTCATTTCTTTTTATTCTTTTTTCTTTAGTCTGTTCCGCAGCAGTGAATTCCACCATTCTGTCTTCCAGGTCACTTATCCGTTCTTCTGCCTCAGTTATTCTGCTATTGATTCCTTCTAGTGTAGTTTTCATTTCAGTTATTGTATTGGTCATCTCTGTTTGTTTGTTCTTTAATTCTTCTAGGTCTTTGTTAATCATTTCTTGCATCTTCTCAATCTTTGCCTCCATTCTTATTCCGAGGTCCTGGATCATCTTCACTATCATTATTCTGAATTCTTTTTCTGGAAGGTTGCCTATCTCCACTTCATTTAGTTGTTTTTCTGGGGTTTTTTCTTGTTCCTTCATCTGGTACATAGCCCTCTGCCTTTTCATCTTCTCTGTCTTTCTGTAACTGTGGTTTTTGGTCCACAGGCTGCAGGATTGTAGTTTTTCTTGCTTCTGTTGTCTGCCCTCTGGTGGTTGAGGCTATCTAAGAGGCTTGATGGGAGGCTCTGGTGGTGGGTAGAGCTGACTGTTGCTGTGGCGGTCAGAGCTCAGTAAAACCTTAATCCACTTGACTGTTGATGGGTGGGGCTGGGTTCCCTCCCTGTTGCTGTGGCGATCAGAGCCCAGTAAAACCTTAATCCACTTGACTGTTGATGGGTGGGGCTGGGTTCCCTCCCTGTTGGTTGTTTTGCCTGAGGCAACCCAACACTGGAGCCTACCCGTGCTCTTTGGTGGGGTTAATGGCAGACTCTGGGAGGGCTCACGCCAAGGAGAACTTCCCAGGACCTCTGCTGCCAGTGTCCTTATCCCCACGGTGAAACAGAGCCACCACTCGCCTCTGCAGGAGACCCCCCAACACCAGCAGGTACGTCTGGTTCAGTCTCCCCCAGGGTCACTGCTCCTTCCCCTGGGTCCCGATGCACACATTACTTTGTGTGTGCCCTCCAAGAGTGGGGTCTCTGTTTCCCCCAGTCCTGTCACAGTCCTGCAATCAATTCCCACTAGACTTCAAAGTCTGATTCTCTAGGAATTCCTCCTCCCTTTGCCGGACCCCCAGGTTGGGAAGCCTGAGGTGGGGCTCAGAACCTTCACTCCAGTGGGTGGACTTCTGTGGTATAAGTGTTCGCCAGTCTGTGAGTCACCCACCCAGCAGTTATGGGATTTAATTTTACTCTGATTGCGCCCCTCCTACCGTCTCACTGTGGCTTCTCCTCTGTCCTTGGACGTGGGGTGTCCTCCTTGGTGAAGTCCAGGGTCTTCCTGTCAATGATTGTCCAGCAGCCAGTTGTGATTCTGGTGCTCTCGCAAGAGGGAGTGAGAGCACGTCCTTCTACTCCGCCATCTTGGTTAATCTCCCTAAATTTTATTTTATTTTATTTTTTTGTACAGCAGGTTCTTATTAGTCATCAGTTTTATACACATCAGTGTGTAAATGTCAATCCCAATCTCCCAATTCATCACACACCGCCCTCCCAACCGCCGCTTTCCCTCCTTGCTGTCCATATGTTTGTTCTCTACATCTGTGTCTCAATTTCTGCCCTGCAAACCAGTTCATCTGTACCATTTTTCTAGGTTCCACATATATACGTTAATATACAATATTTGTTTTGCTCTTTCTGACTTACTTCACTCTGTATGACAGTTGCTAGATCCATCCACGTCTCAACAAATGACCCAATTTCATTCCTTTTTATGGCTGAGTAATATTCCATTGTATATATGTACCACAACTTCTTTATCCATTCATCTGTTGATGGGCATTTAGGTTGCTTCTATGACCTGGCTATTGTAAGTAGTGCTGCAGTGAACATTGGAGTGCATGTGTCATTTTGAATTATGGTTTTCTCTGGGTATATGCCCAGTAGTGGGATTGCTGGGTCATATGGTAATTCTATTTTTACTTTTTTAAGGGACCTCCGTACTGTTCTCCATAGTAGCCGTATCAATTTACATTCCCACCAACAGTGCAAGAAGGTTCCCTTTTCTCCACACCCTCTCCAGCATTTGTTGTTTGTAGATTTTCTGATAATGCCTATTCTAACTGGTGTGAGGTGATACTTCATTGTAGTTTTAATTTGCATTTCTCTAATAATTAGTGATGTTGAGCAGCTTTTCTTGTGCTTCTTGGCCATCTGTCTGTCTTCTTTGGAGAAATGTCTATTTAGGTCTTCTGCCCATTTTTGGATTGGGTTGTTTGTTTTTTTAATATTGAGCTGCATGAGCTGTTTATATATTTTGGAGATTAATCCTTTGTCCGTTGATTCATTTGCAAATATTTTCTCCCATTCTGAGGGTTGTCTTTTCGTCTTGTTTATGGTTTCCTTTGTTGTGCAAAAGCTATGAAGTTTCATTAGGTCCCATTTGTTTATTTTTGTTTTTATTTCCATTACTCTAGGAGGTGGATCAAAAAAGATCTTGTTGTGATTTATGTCAAAGAGTGTTCTTCCTATGTTTTCCTCTAAGAGTTTTATACTGTCCGGTCTTACATTTAGGTCTCGAATCCATTTTGAGTTTATTTTTGTGTATGGTGTTAAGGAGTGTTCTAATTTCATTCTTTTACATGTAGCTGTCCAGTTTTCCCAGCACCACTTATTGAAGAGACTGTCTTTTCTCCATTGTATAACCTTGCCTCCTTTGTCCTAGATTAGTTGACCATAGGTGTGTGGGTTTATCTCTGGGCTTTCTATCTTGTTCCATTGATCTGTGTTTCTGTTTTTGTGCCAGTACCATTTTGTCTTGATTACTGTAGCTTTGCAGTATAGTCTGAAGTCAGGGAGTCTGATTCCTCCAGCTCCGTTTTTTTCCCTCAATAGCTTTGGCTATTCGGGGTCTTTTGTGTCTCCATACAAATTTTAAGATTTTTTGTTCTAGTTCCGTAAAAAATGTCATTGGTAATTTGATAGGGATTGCATTGAATCTGTAGATTGCTTTGGGTAGTATAGTCATTTTCACAATATTGATTCTTCCAATCCAAGAACATGGTATATCTCTCCATCTGTTGGTATCATCTTTAATTTCTTTCATCAGTGTCTTATAGTTTTCTGCATACAGGTCTTTTGTCTCCCTAGGTAGGTTTATTCCTAGGTATTTTATTCTTTTTGTTGCAAAGGTAAATGGGAGTGTTTCCTTAATTTCTCTTTCAGATTTTTCAGATTTTTCATCATTAGTGTATAGGGATGCAAGAGATTTCTGTGCATTAATTTTGTATCCTGCAACTTGCCCAGGTTCATTGATTAGCTCTAGTAGTTTTCTGGTAGCATCTTTAGGATTCTCTATGTGTAGTATCATGTCATCTGCAAACAGTGACAGTTTTAATTCTTCTTTTCCAATTTGTATTCCTTTTATTTCTTTTTCCTCTCTGATTGTCGTGGCTAGGAGTTCCAAAACTATGTTGAATAATAGTGGTGAGAGTGGACATCCTTGTCTTGTTCCTGATCTTAGAGGAAATGCTTTCAGTTTTTCACCATAGAGAATGTTGTTTGCTGTGGGTTTGTTGTATATGGCCTTTATTATGTTGAGGTAGGTTCCCTATATGCCCAGTTTCTGGAGAGTTTTTATCATAAATGGCTGTTGAATTTTGTCAAAGGCTTTTTCCGCATCTATTGAGATGATCGTATAGTTTTTCTTCTTCAGTTTGTTAATATGGTGTATCACACTGATTGATTTGCATATATTGAAGAATCCTTGCATCCTTGAGATAAATCCCACTTGATCATGGTCTATGATCCTTTTAATGTGTTGTTGGATTCCGTTTGCTAGTATTTTGTTGAGGATTTTTGTGTCTATATTCATCAGTGATACTGGTCTGTAATTTTCTTTTTTTGTAGTATCTTTGTCGGGTTTTGGTATCAGGGTGATGGTGGCCTCATAGAGTGAGTTTGGGAGTGTTCCTTCCTCTGCAACTTTTTGGAAGAGTTTGAGAAGGATGGGTATTAGCTCTTCTCTAAATGTTTGATAGAATTCACCTGTGAAGCCATCTGGTCCTGGACTTTTGTTTGTTGGAAGATTTTTAATCACAGTTTCAATTTCATTGCTTGTGATTGGGCTGTTCATATTTTCTATTTCTTCCTGCTTCAGTCTTGGAAGGTTATACCTATCTAAGAATTTGTCCATTTCTTCCAGGTTGTCCATTTTATTGGCATGGAGTTGCTTGTAGTAGTCTCTTAAGATGCTTTGTATTTCTGCGGTGTCTGTTGTAACTTCTCCTTTTTCATTTCTGATTTTATTGATTTGAGTCCTCTCCCTCTTTTTCTTGATGAGTCTGGCTAATGGTTTACAAATTTTATTTATCTTCTCAAAGAACCGGCTTTTAGTTTTATTAATCTTTGCTATTGTTTTCTTTGTTTCTATTTCATTTATTTCTGCTCTGATCTTTATGATTTCTTTCCTTCTGCTAACTTTGCGTTTTGTTTTTTCTTCTTTCTCTAGTTCCTTTAGGTGTAAGGTTAGATTGCGTATTTGAGATTTTTCCTGTTTCTGGAGGTAGGCTTGTATAACTATAAACTTCCCTCTTAGAACTGCTTTTGCTGCATCCCATAGGTTTTGGATCATCGTGTTTTCATTGTTATTTGTCTCTAGGTATTTTTTGATTTCCTCTTTGATTTCTTCAGTGATCTCTTGGTTATTTAGTAATGTATTGTATAGCCTCCATGTGTTTGTTTTTTTTACTTTTTTTCCTTGTAATTGATTTCTAATCTCACAACATTGTGGTCAGAAAAGATACTTGATATGATTTCAGTTTTCTTAAATTTACTGAGGCTTGATTTATGACCCAAGATGTGATCTATCCTGGAGAGTGTTCCGTGCGCACTTGAGAAGAAATTGTAATCTGCTGTTTTTGGATGGAATGTCCTATAAATATCAATTAAATCTATCTGGTCTACTGTGTCATTTAAAGCTTCTGTTTCCTTATTAATTTTCTGTTTGGATGATCTGTCCATTGGTGTAAGTGAGGTGTTAAAGTCCCCCACTATTATTGTGTTACTGTTGATTTCCTCTTTTATAACTGTTAGCAGTTGCCTTATGTATTGAGGTGTTCCTATGTTGTGTGCATATATATTTATGATTGTTATATCTTCTTGGATTGATCCCTTGATCATTATGTAGTGTCCTTCCTTGTCTCTTGTAACATTCTTTATTTTAAAGTCAATTTTATCTGATATGAGTATTGCTACTCCAGCTTTCTTTTGATTTCCATTTGCATGGAATATCTTTTTCCATCCCTTCACTTTCAGTCTGTATGTGTCCCTAGGTCTGAAGTGGGTCTCTTGTAGACAGCATATATATGGGTCTTGTTTTTGTATCCATTCAGCAAGCCTGTGTCTTTTGGTTGGAGCATTTAATCCATTCACATTTAAGGTAATTATCAATATGTATGTTCCTATGACCATTTTCTTAATTGCTTTGGATTTGTTTTAGTAGGTCCTTTTCTCCTCTTGTGTTTCCCACTTAGCGAAGTTCCTTTAGCATTTGTTGTAGAGCTGGTTTTGTGGTGCTGAATTCTCTTAGCTTTTGCTTGTCTGTAAAGCTTTTGATCTCTCCATCGAATCTGAATGAGATCCTTGCCGGGTAGAGTAATCTTGGTTGTAGGTTCTTTCCTTTCATCACTTTAAGTATATCATGCCACTCCCTTCTGGCTTGTAGAGTTTCTGCTGAGAAATCAGCTGTTAACCTTATGGGATTTCCCTTGTATGTTATTTGTCCTTTTTCCCTTGCTGCTTTCAATAATTTTTCTTTGTCTTTAATTTTTGCCAATTTGATTACTATGTGTCTTGTCGTGTTTCTTCTTGGGTATATCCTTTATGGGACTCTCTGCGGTTCTGGACTTGGGTGGCTATTTCCTTTCCCATGTTAGGGAAGTTTTCGACTATAATCTCTTCAAATATTTTCTCGGGTCCTTCCTCTCTCTCTTCTCCTTCTGGGACCCCTATAATGTGAATGTTGTTATGTTTAATGTTGTCCCAGAGGTCTCTTAGGCTGTCTTCATTTCTTTTCATTCTTTTTTCTTTATTCTGTTCCGCAGCAGTGAATTCCACCATTCTGTCCTCCAGGTCACTTATCCATTCTTCTGCCTCAGTTATTCTGCTATTGATTCCTTCTAGTGTAGTTTTCATTTCAGTTATTGTATTGTTCATCTCTGTTTGTTTGTTCTTTAATTCTTCTAAGTCTTTGTTAAACATTTCTTGCATCTTCTCCATCTTTGCCTCCATTCTTTTTCCAGGGTCCTGGATCATCTTCACTATCATTATTCTGAATTCTTTTTCTGGAAGGTTGCCTATCTCCACTTCATTTAGTTGTTTTTCTGGGGTTTTATCTTGTTCCTTCATCTGGTACATAGCCCTCTGCGTTTTCATCTTGTCTGTCTTTCTGTGAATGTGGTTTTTGTTCCACAGGCTGCAAGATTGTAGTTCTGCTTGCTTCTGCTCAAAAGCAGCTATTTTTAAAAATAGTTATTTTGAGGCATGGCATTGTTATACATATCTACAAATCTTGTTAATGTCTGTTTGACTTAACTGAAGTTAGCTGGATTCTCATACCTGCTTCTGCATTCTGTCTGTTCTATAGGTTCTTTTGTTTCTAGTGCATGAGGCCAATTCAGCTTCACAGAGATAACTAGCTGGAAAAGAGAGAAGTATTTTAATAGCCTTTTACAGACTGTCTTTCATATTAAACAGAACTGCACAAGTGGTAGTTCCTTAAGAAGAATCTAAGAAGATCAAAGCTTTTGTTGATTTCAGAGGTGATCATCAAAGACACTAAAAAGTTTACATAGTTTGAAGTAATGCACAAGGCATTTGTATTAGACTTGGTAGGTATTCATTTTAAGGGAGGAATAAGCGTGGGATGATGTCACTAAGCCCATTGGAAAATGCAGGAGCCTTCTCTTGTGTTTCTGAGGTTCAGAGGTGTTATTTCAATTACGTGTAATAAAGGGATCTGGTGAACTACATGACTCCTCTGTTACCTGCTAGGAAGTTAACCCACCTGTATGTTCATGGCTGAGGAGAAAGAGACGAAGCAGACCATCATTTTCAGAGGGGAGAATTCTAAGGAAGGAAAAAGAATGGGATAGTAGTAGCAGTACGTATTGCCCACTGGGGTAGCAAGAAATGCAGGGTCCTCATTTTATACACATGCATGCAAACACACGTAAGACTCGGGTTTTGAGGAAGATAAATTACTCTCTGTAAAAAGAGATGCTAACATCTATAGACTGTTATAAGTAGTAGTTAAAGAGGGGCATTTGACTAACTTGTAATCTAATATCCTAATTTAGATCGGAAACTTCCTCTCATATGTAAGTGATGGGAACTCCATTAATACGGTGTTGTGTTCTTTTTGTCAGACTGTAGGTATACTGTTAGAGCCATGCAGTGACAGTGGTGATGGTGAAGATGGCTGTCTTGAGAGGTAAGCATTTTCTCTTGTTGTTGCTAATTAATTATTCATTTTGAGAATTGGAGTTCTTTACAGATTCTGGGGTGAATTTTTTAGATGAAGCTATCCATTATAACATACATTTTAGATGATTTAGAAAACCAAATGTCTTGTTTTGATGGTAAGTGTAAAGCATATTAAATGTCCATAAATATTCAGAGTAGATGCAGGTTCAGACAGACATTAGTTATAACTTGGAAAACGTTCAGAAGGAAGAACACAGCCTTCTTGGAGACACTTAAAACTTTCAGCTGATTTGTAGAACAATTTGGGAGTTTATTGATATTCTGAATACATTTCAGTGAGTTAATTCATAGTCTTGGAACTATGGATAGCTAACTGAAAGTTTGTAACATAGTTGCATCAACAAATATGTAGGGATGTTTTTGTTCCCCTTCTAACTACTCCTCCGTGTGTCCCAGTACAGTCCTATGCAGTTGGTGCTTGTTTATGTCCTTGGCCAGCAGTAATGGAAGGGGGATCCCTGAGGCAATGAGTATTTCAGCCATATGTAGTCCCCATAGATACTCGATAGATAAAGTCCCTTTAAACAGAAGCTTTCTAGAATGTTTTAAAGTAGGTTTTGGGTGTCGTTACTCTTTTTATGATTCTTTAAGACATTGCTAAGAAGTGTGTTATAATTTTCTTCAGGATGATGATTTGATATTCTAAAAACACATTAGTAATGAAGTTGGAGACTAGATTGTAAATACTGAGAAGTCCCATACAGCATTACTAATTTGGTGATAGCCTGTTGGCAAGGGTAAACTTGCATTAATGCCATTGTCTCTCTTAATTGTGGGTAGGAAACCTGTTCTCTGAGGGCACGTAAATTCTTTGGAGCCATGTCTCTGGAGCGTCCCCATACTCTGAAGGTCCACAGATTTCCTGCTTACAGCAGTTCCTTGTGCTTCCTTTCAGGAGGCAGGAATGATCTTCTTCCAGCCCAGGGAATATTGGAGCTATGGGCTGAAGATAAAAGATTAACAGCATTAACAGGCATCCCCAGAATGATGACATCTGGATTTGGTAGAACAATAAGGATCCATTTAGTGAGGACTCAGTCTTTTTCAAGAAAGCTCTTTCCCCTTCAACTTATGTATAGGTTAGCAAACTTGTTTTTAGACCCAAAGATTTTCTTGGTTAAGTGGATTACATTTTGCATGTTTAACACTCAATGTTTCTCAAATTTAGGTGATTAGGTCTTTTAGTCTGTTAGGGTAGAATTTAGTTCATCCCCCCATTTGCTTCCACTCTAAGCAAAAGAGGGCCTTTGCTTCCCAGGGAATTTAGTTTGTTTCTCATGCTCAGCAAGAATCCATATTTAGATCAAGACCTGTCTTCTTGCAGTTCTTTTATGCACACTCTTTTATGGCAGGGTAGGAGCAGCACCAGTGAGTATCTTTGTAAATTGCCACAGTGTCTTTTGGGGAGGAGAACTTTCCCGCAGTCGGCATATTGATAACCTACTATGATACTAGATACTGTGTTGACTGGTCAAATAGGTAGAGATCATTTGTGACAGCTTGCTTTAACACTTGTTCTATATGGGGGTTAATTTTTATGGGGGAATAAGTGAATTGAGATTTTATAAATTTCCTTTTTACATGTTACCATTATGTTTTTAGGAAGGAGAGGTTTAGAAGTAGTAACCTTGTTTTGATTGTAATAGAATACCATCAGATTTAAAATATAGGTACATAGCTATACCTTTAAAAAAATCTTTAAAAAGGAAAAAAATGTCCCAGAGTGGGAGAGAATAAAGTTATTTGGTTAAGACTAATATTTATTTTTATAAAATCTTTTCCATTATACATTCAGTTCTTTTGGTTTTTATTTATTGTGGATTATATTTTTCCTTTTAAAGTGTTTTTCTTTTGGGGGAGTGGCTGTGTAAGGGGGTGGTAAATGTTACTTAATTTTTCTAAACCTGAACTGATTCTGTGGATCTTTTCAGTAGTGTGTGATTTTCAGATAATAAGGCTCCAAAGAATGGGCATATGTCCAGTTGTTTTATTCTCTCACCCTGTAAATGCTAACTGTATGAGGAAGAGAGGAATCTAGGTAAGAAATATGCAATGATAGTAACCAATTTATTCTTAAAAGACTAATAACTTTACTTGATTTTTAGGAAAGAATATTTGTCATTTGACAGTGATAAATTGTCACACGTCATTCTGGTAAGAATTATTTTTCACTTATGGTTCTTAAAAGTTCGACTAGGTTTAATCTACCAGTTATTGTATCTGACCTTTAGCTCTTGGGTTTAATAGGTTTAAAGGAGATTGAAATGTAAATACTCTTACCAAATGTTTTACAGTTAAGCAGCAACTTGATTTGCCACTTTTGTTTTTTTGTTTGCTTTTGTTTTTGTTTTTGTGTTATTTGCCACTTTGGGTTACAAGAAACTTAGTTATGAAAACAGTTTTCTCAATTTGGGATCCAAACTTTGTGTTCCAGTAAGATGTATTATAAAACTGCACATTTGTATTTGAAAATAGTTTGAATGGTGGGAGTGGGACAGTTAACTGTAGGCACAGTAAACTAATGAAGACTACACAGGATATATGCTGGTTGTCTTTAAGCTGGGTGTGAAAAGCTTCTTGGTTGTGAAATGTATTCTTTATTTTAAAATACAGGATTCTAGTAGCAAGATATGTGATTTGAATGCCAACACTGAATCAGAAGTGCCAGGAGGTCAAAGTGTTGGTGTTCAAGGGGAGGCAGCATGTGTCCAAATTCCACATTTAGATCTGAAGAATGTTTCTGACGGTGATAAATGGGAAGGTAATTTTACCCACACACATTATTTTCCTGATAATGTTATTTGTAACTGAAATTACCCAAGGCAGTAATGAGATTACTGCCCTTTTCTTAGCAACCTTATTCATTTTTATTTGATTCATATAAGAGTGAGTGACTATTTTTACTCAAATGCACTAACGAAATTATGGGGCAACTATCTCATTGAACTAAAAGTTCTTATTTTATCCATTAGCTCTGAAGATGGATGTTAAAACTGATGAAAAAAATAAAATCAAGGATAGGATTTTGTTAATTGTTAAACCAGGTGCTGTCTCCCAGTTTTTGAAAGTCCGGTATGTTAGGGCTTGGGGATCTCACCACTTTAAACAGAGGGCTTATATATAGCTGCCTTTTCTTTATAATCATCAGGAATACATTTAAAAAGAAATTACCTTCAAGGTTATTTGTAAGCACATATTGTACTGTATCCCTGTATCTCTGTGTTAGGTTATGAAGGTATGGGAGCAGGGTCCTAAAAAATTTTACAAAGAAGAGAAATTTTAATTTTAATTTAAAAAGGCAAGCCACATGGGTGTATGTATTTGTCAAAACTCAGCAGATGTATACTTAAGACTTGCGTTTCATTGTATGTAAGCTTTTTTTAATCAAAAGAAGCAAAAACTGTAAATAAATACCAAACTTCAGTGAATGATTTGCATGCAGAAGTGTTTATGGGGAAGTATACAGGTATCTACAGTTTACTTTTAAATCCATGAAGAAAATAAGACGGTTAATGGAATGGGAATGTTATAAAGCAAGTATAGTAAAATGTTAATGGTAGAATCTAGGCGATTGGTATATAGATGTCCACTTTAAAATTATCTCAACTTTGCTGTGTGTTTGTAAACTTTCAAATAAAATGTTGCGGTTGGGAGTGGAAGTAAGCAGCAAATTTGGATCCAGGAGGCCTCTGGATCATACACCTTCCTATGTAAATAGACAAGGAGACCACTCAGAAATCTTAAAGTTACATATTTGTTCACTTGGATGAAGATCCCTTGGTAATCTCACCTTTGGCAAGTTAGCCAGTGACATACAGTAGCAATAACAAGAGGAATTGCAATGCCAATACCACAGACTCCTTTTGCCACCTCAAGTCTATGTACCTGATCACAGTTGGAGCATTTTTATTTATTTATTTTTAAGGTATAGCCAATTTTCTAAAAGCCCCAAACAAGTCCTTGTGCCAATCTTTACTGCTGTCTTTCCTCCTGCCCCCCCTCCCCCTTTTTTGGTCTAGATGTTTGGCATACCTAATGGCATATTATATGTCTTAACTTAGACTAAATCAGGAAGTTGTCTTCCATTTACTGTGTTCTGGGTTATTCAGGATGTTTGGAATTTATGAACATGCTCCCCAGAGTTAGGGATATGTTAGCATTCTGGTGGCAGTGAAGATCGGATGTTCATTTTAGTTATTTATCCTGGCATGATCACTGAAAAGGAGTGGTGGTCAACAGAGCATCCCTTGAGCTGTAGTAGGAAAAGAGTCTGTGAAAGATGAAGCTGGGATTCTGACAGAGGATTTAATCCTGCTTCCTTTTGGAGGATGCAGATAAATAGCCCTTTACAGTCTTTGTCCTGAGGGTTCTGATCTTAAGTTTTAAGCATTGAAGACAATTTGTTTTCCATTGTCTGAGGAGATAGGACATTCTCTGTCCAGCTTCAGCTTTCTGGAGGCTTCCCCAGAGAGACCCTGATGGTAGGCTCTCTTTTGTTGCCTTGTCAGAATCCATCCTTTACAACTTGTGGTGGTAGGGAAAGTAGGTCACTATGTACTCCTGATCCCTGATTTTCAGTCTCTGAACTGCCCTGTTAGCTACCTGGCTCGACAGCTGTGACAAGTCCTCGTAGACCTCCTTCTGGCTCTTCCAGGAGTAAGGGTCAGTGACTTTCAGAGAGCCAAGAGCAGTAGACATCTGAGTAAACTTCTCAGTCATGAACTCTGCATGTGCTTGGGAGAGTAGCTGTTAGCAGACCATGTTGTTCTTTCCAACTGTGCCCCATAATACGGAGACTGATTTTCTACAACTGGGAGTCAAGATATTCTAAATAGTAGTCTTCCTTAAGAGACCAAATTACTTTAGACCCTACATACCTTGGAATCAGAGACATACCCCATTTGAAATGACTCTTAATAGAGAAGTAGGGTGACTTCAAATGGAGGACCACCTCACTCTTCCTAAGTATGTGGGTTTTGTTTTTTTGTATTGTTCAAAGGGTAGTCAGCAGAATGCAGTTCGCAAGCAGGTAGCACATGTCTGCCACCAGTATGCATTTGTAGCAGCCATTCAAAGATCTTGGTTTTTAATGGAAGTAGACAACATCTTTACTTTAGATTCTTTTCCTGCTGACTCTTGAATGAAATACGGTAGGATCTTTTCAAAGAGCAAACTAAAGGAAATATTTTTCTGTCAAATCGTTTATACTGAAAAGCTTCAACAGTACCTGATTAAGTTTCCATTTCTTCAGTTTTATGTTTGAGTTTTAATAGAACAGCACTACTTTGATTTTTTTTTTTTTTTGCCTTGCTTGCTGAAACGGAAATGTATGTTTGTGTTTGTTTTTAAAGTTTGGTTAGTAGTAATTTCTTTGAATAAAGTTTTTGAGCAGAATGCCTAACTGGTTTTAGGGAAATGTTTTTGGTATCTTTGGCTTTGTGTTAGTTATGTGTATGGTTTGTTCTGACTGTGCTGTGTGTTCACTTTAGTATTTTTTGCCATTTTTTCCATTTTATTAGCGTCATGCCCTATCACTTTTCCCCTCATTGATTTCAAAACAATGCATCTGCAGAGAGATGGGGAGGGTAAGTATGGTTCGCCATAGTTTAGCTTTTTTGCCTTTTTATGGTTCACTTTGTTTGCCTTCTTATTAGCCCTTCTCCTGCTGTCCCCATATATTAGGAAAACTATTCTGGGTTAAAGATGATACCAGAAAATATTGTTTTTGTTAGTTCCTACTTTTCTTAAAACAGGAGATTTCTCATAAAATGTTTATTTCCTGTTACTTATTTTCTGGGAAGCAGGTACAAGGGTTGTTTTGAAAATCACTTTATTGCTGGGTTTATTATGGGATTGCACGCTTAGTACTCAATTTTTAGTTATCAGATTGATCTGGGCTTTAAAAACTAAATTAATTATGTTCTTATTACCCTGAAAAAAAGTAATGCTTTAAATTGCTAATGCATAAAGTTAAACTAAATTAGTAGCAATCCGTAGGTATTGTGTGAAGAAAAAGAAAACATCATTCTTGATTTCTGACACTGTCAAGCCATTTTTGCATCCAGAAATACTTAACTAATTTTTGCTATTAAAAGCCACAGTATCAAAGTTTTATGCTGTAGTTATAATAAAGTTAACATGTAGATGGAAAAGTCCCGATCCCCACCCTGAATCCAGTGATACTTGAAGATAATTTTGTATTTGGAGTATATTTGTGGGTTGTGTGTTTATCTATATGTGTTCTGTATGTAATCAAACCTTATTTGTGCAAAGACATCAAATGTCTTAACATGGCTTCCTTTGAGAACATACAGGATAACTCCAATAAAATAAATGTGCTTAAGAGGGAGTAGTGCTATTAAATTTTGTCTTGGTCATACTTTTGGGTGTTTAATTATTAAAATATGTATTATACACAGGAATCCTGTAGCAGAAAATAACCACCACAGTTTAATGTTAGAGGCCAGGTACTGTCAGGTGAGTTAGCTGCTTTTGTTTGGGAAGGTTAGAATTCTTTTGGAGTCCAAGAACTCCATTTGGTAAGTGTTCTGAATAGCATGGGGAATAACTTCCAGTTCCTAACATAGTCATTTTACAGTGAGGGATGATCTATTCACCTGGCAGCATTTGGCTAAGTTAAATTCCTAACTGACGACTGTTTAATGTTTGCTGTTTCTAAATGAAGACTTTTCCCTACTTGAAAAATAACATTTTAATTTTAAAGAGCTTGACAGTGTCCCTTCTTGCTTTGTGACTGGGTTCAGAAATTTAAAGTGTAGCTCCTTATGTGAAATTAGAACTCTGAGCTGAACAATGAAGCTCAGACAATTTTAAACTATGGTAGGCTTTATGAAGACCCTAGTATCCCATAATTATTATATGAACCACTACATAATGATAAAGGTTTAAAGAACATATAGCTGATATTGTGTGACTTTTTTTCCATGTGGAACCAAGAGACCCATGGTACTATTCTTTGTGTGTGTTTTGCAGAGCCATTTCCTGCTTTTAAGTCTTGGCAGGAAGACTCTGAGTCTGGAGAAGCTCAACTCTCTCCACAAGCTGGAAGAATGAATCATCATCCTCTGGAAGAGGACTGTCGTCCAGTATTATCACACCGGAGTTTAGATTTTGGGCAAAGCCAGCGTTTCCTACTTGATCCAGAAACATTGGATTCCTCATCTAAAGCACTTTCTTTTGCTAGGTATATGACTTTTATGTTCTTATGGGAGGTGAATCCTATCACATACCCAGGTCCTTTGAGAGATTTTAATCCTCCAGACCTGCAGTTGAGAGCTTTCTCCCCTATTTCATGAAGCATGCTTTTGTAATTTTTTATTTCGGGTGCCCCTAAATTCTGAGTTCATTGAGGTATTTTGGGGGTTTGCTCTCTAATAAGACATCTTTCCATGGTGTTTTTATTCATTTGTGACTGAAATATAGAACTCTGGAAGGGAAGCCGCAGGTGGAGCTCACCAATACTAGATGTTTTTATTGTCAAAACTTAAAATTGATCCTGAAAGTTAGAACCTTTCCTTTGCAGTTTGAACACCAAAAGAGCTCTGAGTTGCTAGATGTCTTTGTTTCTCTTCTGCCTTTGCCCAGACAACTTTTGAATGATTCCAGATTGTTTTCATCGCTACTCGTGTTAGCTAATTTTGTGGTCTCTAACATAGTTTAAGTTTCTTTTTACTACCTGTCCTTTAGTGTTAGAGACTTAATTTCACTTTAAAAGTATACTTCTTGGTAATAGTATCATGTTTTATCAAGATAATAAGAGAGATGGTGTCGATAAATTAAAAATTTAACTAACAGTATTTGCCTCTTGTTTTAATTCAGGATTCGAAGATCATCTTTTAGTTCAAAAGATGAAAAAAGAGAAGACAGAACACCATATCAATTAGTCAAGAAACTTCAGAAAAAAATCAGACAATTTGAGGAACAGTTTGAAAGGGAAAGAAATAGCAAGGTAAGTTTGTAGCATTGTCCACTGTGAGGTAGATCTGTTGGAACTTGGAGGACTTTCTTGGAGAGCATTAGTGCATCTCTTTCCTGGGAGAGAGAACGAATCTAAGATGCCCAGAGAAATAGTGATCATGTAGATCTGAGATTATATAGATCCTTAGCCTTCTGATTCCAGACCAGTATTCTTGCCATTGCACCATTGCATTTTTATATTTCTATTGGAAAACAGCTTGTAGAATTCTTAAAGCAAATACTTTACATTGACAAATCACGGTAATGCTGTGCTCTCTCAAAAACCACAGGTAGGCAGGGGAGGTGGGGGTGGAGGGATGAGATATTTAATAATTAGAACATGTGAAGTGGAGAAAGTCCTATACTTGGAGTCGGAAGACCCATATTCAAATCTGGCTTCTCCAGTTGCTAGGCCCTCCTCCGAGAGAGCTTTACTTAATATCTTGCCCTGTCTACTTAAAGTAAGATGAAATGAGGATTGAGTGAAACCTCTGCCATGGGAACTGTAAAATACTATTTGGGCATAAATTAAAATAACCATCGGGACTTCCTGGTGGTCCAGTTGTTAAGACTCCACGCTTCCACTGCAGGGGGCATGGGTTCAATCCCTGGTCGGGGAACTAAGATCCTGCATGCCGTGTGGCGTGGCAAAAAAACCAAAAAACAAAAAACCATTGCTTACTTACAAAGGTTTAAATGATTCTCTTTCTTTTTTTAGAATTTCATATCTTAATTTTATTGAGGTGTTAACAAATCTCTTAAAATACTCTCTTTATGAAAGAACAGTGTCTATCTATGAGTAGATTTATAGTGGTAGAGTTGTTTTAGGTTGGATCATCTGGGAAACATTCTGAGACAGAGATTTCAGGGCGTGCGATTTCCAAGGGAGTGTTTAGGGAGAATCGCAGCTGTAAGGAGTGAGGCCAGCATGGTTTAGTAGAGGAGATTCCACGGGGTCTCAAGCTAGGATGGCTGCTCAGGATTGACCTGAATTGAGATGAGGGCGCCAGGCCTTTTTAATCCCACATAACCAGTCGTGGATGCAGGCTGCTCTGGAAGAAGGGTTGTAACCTTGGGCCAGGCAGCTCCTTTGGGCAAAGGCAATTATCAGAGAGGGACTTAGCGCAGGTAGGGGGTTGATGAGTGCCTAATCAGTGATTCTATTTTCTTAATTTTTCAGCCCTCCTACAGTGATATAGCAGCCAATCCAAAGGTATTAAAATGGATGACAGAGCTCACCAAACTGCGAAAGCAAATCAAAGGTATAAAATGTGCCATTTTTCTAATATAATTGCATTTTAAAATATTCTTTATAATAATATCTGAGAATTATAGTTAGAATTTTTGATAATTTTAAATCTTGGACACTATCTGGCAAAATAAAAGTTCTCTTGTTCTTTTAGTAGTTATGGTCAAAGTTGCAATACTATATTACATTCTTCCAAATGTCTTTCATGTGTTTTTATTAGTAATAGTCTTTTGAAGGGTGCCCTAGATTATATATTCACAGGTGGTATTGTATTATGAAGTTTATATGAAACATATTTCAAATATTAAGCAGTTTTGGGTTTGGGTAGGTATTAAGAATTTTTGGTGGGTATTTCATCTAAGACTAAGAATAATCATCAGCCTTTTATACTACAAAGACTAAATTGTAAGTCATCTTGAATCAAAAACTAGGTCGTGTGTTACTGGGTGTCAGTCTAGTATAACACCTGCTAAGGTACATTTCCTTTGTGGGTGTTTAGTGAACATGCTTTTTAATAATTGTTAATACCTAAAAAATTATCTGTACCAAGTGTGGGTTTGTAATCTGGAGCATCACATTTTGGTTTATTCATTTGAATTTATTCAACAGAAATTTTAGTGTCTGTAAATACCAAGTACTTGAAGACATCTGAGGTTGTAGCAGTGAACAAGAGAAACAGGGTCCCTATGGTCATTGAGTTTATTTACATTCTTATGGTTAAATAAGTTCTACTACTTCTTTAGAATTTTCCCTTAAAATTCTGTCAAAAATTTCCTCGTTTAACACCAGTTTCCAACCATCAGTGAGGATCACTACCTTGAATGTATTACTAATGAGTGTCATTAAATTATTAGCCTCCTAACTAATTTCCCAATTTGCTTCCACTCTTACTGTCCTACAGTGCATTCTCTGCATAGCAGCCAAAATTATCTTTTATAAAAACTGTGTTACTATCTTGTTCATAGCTCTTCAGTGGGCTTCCCTTTCCACTTAGAATAAAGTCCAAACCCCTTACCCAGGCTTTCAAGGCCCTTTATACTCTGCCCTTTGCCCATTTTATCACTTTTCCTCATTTTCTGTTCCTTAAATATGTCATGGTTTAGGGACCTTGCCCTGGCTATTGTCTCAACTGGGGAGAAATGTTCTTCCCCTAAATCTTCTATGCTAGGTTAACTCCTTTTAAATACATGTTCAACTAGGATGTCACCATCTCAGAAAGGCCTTCTTTGTCAATTCCATCCAAAGGAGTTGCTCTTCCAAAAAGCACAGTTCTTTAACATTGTGACATCATTCTATTTTATCTTCTTTATAGCACTTAGCACTCATTGAAATTATTTTGTTTATTAATCTGATTACTTAGTTTTTGTTTTTTACTTCCTGAATACATGCTCCATGACAACAGAGACCATGTTTGTTTGTTTACTACTGTATGCTCATCAGAGCATCTTACTTTAGTCGGCTTTCTATGAATATTGGTTGAAAGAAAAACCATATAGTTCTCTCGGTGTATATATATAATTTAAGTATTTCATGTGACTTTGTGTGTTGTAGATGTATACTTTGCTTTTGCATCTCTTGCATCTCTTTTAACCTAGCTTCATTTTAGCTAAAATCAGTATTACTGATCTACCCTCTTGGTTCTGAAATGTAGATGCAAAACACAAAACCTCTGATGGAGAGTTTGTACCTCAGACACGTCCACGTAGTAACACTCTTCCAAAAAGCTTTGGCTCTTCTCTAGACCATGAAGATGAAGAGAATGAAGATGAATCCCGGGTCATTCAGAAGGAGAAGAAGCCATCTAAGGAAGCAACACTTGAACTTATTCTGAAAAGACTGAAAGAAAAACGTGTTGAGAGGTGTCTTCCAGAAGATATCAAAGTAATCTTGAGCTATGGTTTTTGCCCAGACTAGCCTTTAGAATACCTGAAATAAAATAATTACAATAGTGGCATAAAGATGTCTAGGTAGTCTGCTGGCCTCAGTTTACTTTCCAGGTTTGTAGTTATAGAAGCATGTTTTTATCAGCACAACAGAAGTGCCTGAGTCGAAATAATAAAACTAAAAAAACTAGAATGTGGTCTGTTCACTTATATTGGAGGCAGTTAGCAAGATGAGTGTGTTAAGAGCACGAAATATACCTGAGTTTCAATCTTGGCCTTGTATCTTAGTAGTTGTACGTATTAAACTCTTAGCTTATGCCAGTTCCTGACTGGTTATATTATGTGCATTCTGCCGCTGAGTCCCTTCAGCAGCCATGTGACTGCGATTATGTCCATTAAAGTACTAACACAGTGTGGTTATGAGGACTAATTGAATGCATTTTTGTGAAGAACCATTACTTAGTATAGCCTATGCCTAGGGCAGTCCTGGTCAAAGCACTTGGCAACCAAGATCATTTATCAGATGAAATTTGCTGGGAGACTACAGAGGTAGATGGTCTCAGGTGAACTTTTGTCTAGGCAGTGATGAATCCTGATGTGCATTCCTATCTTGACAACAGAGTACACCTCATGATCGAAATATTGGAGTCTTTCTCCCTTCAAACAGAGCTGGATTAGAAATTCTAGTTGCTCCCCTCCCCAGTTTTTCTTTCATTCTTTATTTATTTTTGGCTGCATTGGGTCTTCATTGCTACATGCAAGCTTTCCCTAGTTGTGGCGAGTGGGGGCTACTCTTCGTTGCAGTGCACAGGGTTCTCATTGCGGTGGCTTCTCTTGTTGCGGAGCACGGGCTTTAGGCGCCTGGGCTTCAGTGGTTGTGGCTCTCGGGCTCAGTAGTTGTGGCTCACGGGCTCTAGACCATAGGCTCAGTAGTTGTGGTGCATGGGCTTAGTTGATCTGCGGCATGTGGGATCTTCCCAGACCAGGGATCGAACCCGTGTCCCCTGCATTGGCAGGCGGGTTCTTAACCACTGTGCCACCAGAGAAGTTCCCCCAATTTTTCTTGGTTTTGCTTTTATGTTATACCAGCCTCCTCTCCTCCTCACCCCCTTTCCTATAAATGATTTTGATTGGATTAGCTTTATTCAGATTCCTTTTCCTAGGTTTAAGGTTCAAGCTTGAGGTTGAAATCACAATGTTTTACAGAGTCTACACCTAGCTATCCTCTACTGAACGTACATAATCTAAAATGCTTGTTATAGGAAGTACGTATCCACTGAATTTTTTTTTGTACCTCTAATTTTCATTCTGATGACAAACAGGGTAGTTTTAATTAGTCCTAGGAGTAATTGGAGAGTTTATTTGGGTTAAAGTGTATTCTGTGGAACATTGGTTCATTGGTGTGTTAAAAGGTCATGCTATGGAACAAAGGGAGAAGGAGTTATGGGCAAATAAATTTGGGATTCCTGCCTACTACCATTAGAGTACTGAAAGATGGGAGAAGAGTATCTTATTATCAGTAGAAAGAAAGTGCCAGATGAAGGGGAACTGAAGTCATAGAGTAGAAGTCTAGGGTCACAAATTGACATTGTTGAGCTTTTTTCAGGATCTTTCCACTATACTGCTGCTAGATTTTAACAGTTTAGGAGAAACACCAGGTTTAAGAACTGTGCTTGGTGTGTGCACGTGTTTTGTGTATGTGCCCACACACAACAAAATTATAGTTATAATGCTAATAAAAGATTATGTGCAAAATTAAATAAATAGGCATTTATTTTGTTTATTGTGTGCTGAGTAGGCACTGTGTAAATGCCTTTACAACGTATTTACTCATTTAGTTCTCATTAGAGCTCTGCGAGGTAGGTGAAGTATCCCCATTTACAGATCAGGATGTTGAACAAAAAGAGGCTAAGTAACTTACCCAAGGTACTAAGCTCTGGTATTCATAACTTATTCAGATAAAATATAATAAATCAAACCACCAAAGGCGGTTGGTACCTAGTTTTAGAAGACCAGATTCTCCAAGAGACTGAAAAATGTTGCCTGCAAATCCATAAGCAAAAGATGTGTTCTTATTAACCTAATCAAGAGTGGTAATGGGCTGCCCTTTCAACCAGATTATTTACATTGTGCTGGGGAAGGGAATGATGCTGCTAATGGGAGGGGTTTTTTTTGTTTTTTGTTTTTTTTATTCTAGAAAATGACAAAAGATCATTTGGTAGAAGAGAAAACTTCTCTCCAGAAAAGTCTTCTTTATTATGAAAGTCAACATGGAAGGCCGGTAATGTTTCTCTTGCTGAAAAGATTTGATTTTCTGTCTTAAAGAACATGAATCACTTTTGTGGCCCACATCTTCAGAGCTGTTTCATAGAGCATTGTTTCCTACATTTGGAAGATTGCCTACTTATTTAAAATAACTTTTTAAAAATTGCAGGGAAAGTCATATTGCTCAATGTTTTAGAAATTTTAGATTTCTGATGACTAGGTGATTTCCATTTTTCTTGCTTCAGGTAACCAGGGAAGAAAGGCACATTGTTAAACCTCTTTATGATAGATACAGACTTGTAAAACAGATGCTGACAAGAGCTAGCATCACTCCTGTCCTTGTAAGTAAAACATGCGAACATTTATCTAGTTCATTTTACCAAAACCTACTCTTCAAAAAAAAATTATTATTATGGTGGTATATTGGAGAAATACACAGCCAAGGTAACAAGAATTGTGTATGTAAGGTGAGGTTACTGCTTTAAAAGAATAGGAAATTGATAATAAATGCCTACTATTACCTCCCAGGCACTCTTATAAGCATTTTTACTTATGATTATGTCATTAAGTCCTGAGAAGTTAAGTCACAACAGGTGAAGAGGACGGTAGCCTCATTTCACAGATGATGAAACTGAAACTCAGGAGTGATGTGCCCAGGGTCACCTACTTGTAGAATTAAAAACTCGTATTTCAGACCCTTGCCTAATTTCTTTCCATTTAAATTCATGCCTTTGAAAATACATTACTTTTGTGATGGCCATCATGATGATGTTCACTTAATTGCACAATAATGTAAACTGATTTTTTTCAAGTTCATCTTTTTTAACAAAAAAGTCTATTAAAATAATACTTATTCATGTATATGTGCGTTTTTTTTGAGAAAAAATGAAAACTCAAATGCTTATGTGCATATTAAGTGCTATCCCCAAATTAACCATTAGATGGTATGGTTCTAGATGTCTCTCAGGCTCAAATAGAAAACAGCATGTGCCCATTCTGCATCATCTCCTAGGAATTAATTCTCTGGAGCTTATGGTTTGCTTAAGCTTGCAGGCCATTTTTATGTTGATGGCCTCTTGGAGTAAGGGTTCCCTTTAGGCTTCGACTCTCTGGCTACTCATTATTAGAATGTTCACAGTGGCCTTCTGAGCACCTTTTATTTAGCCCTTATATAAACATTCTTTTTTAACTGGCTGTTTTTTTAGTTGGCCGTCTCTTAACAGTATTTAGATATAATCAGTTTTCTTTGAACAGTGAATCCTGTATAGTTTATAATCTTTTCACACATAAGATAGTTTAATACAGATTTTATCTTTTGATTACAAGGTATTTTTTGTGTGTCACTGACATTTTCATAATTCCATAATAGTATAAATAGTCTTTGAATTTATTTATGAAAACCATCTTAGAATTCCACACATTTGTTTTTAAAAACTGAGTCTATAGGAAGCATTTCTAGATCTTATGGACGCCTAAATATGACTGTCATAAAGAGAAATTTGGAATCTACAAGTTAAGCCAAGACAATAGGAAGGAATCGTTTTTCCAACAGATGGTGCTAGCAGTTCCTCAAAAGTTTAAACATAGAGTTACCATATGACTTAGCAGTTCTCTTCCTAGGTATATACCCAAGAGAACTGAAAACATATGTCTGCACAAAAATTTGTAGACAAGTCTTCAGAGTAGCATTGTTCATAATAGCCAAAGTGTAAAAACAGTCCAGATGTTCGGCCAACTGATAGATAAACATAATGAGGTATATCCATATAGTGGAATATTATTCAGCCATGCAAAGGGATGAAGTACTGGTACACACTACAACATTGATAAACCTTGAAAACATTTATGCTAAGTGAAAAAAGCCAGACACAAAAGGCCACATATTGTATGATTCCATTTATATGAAATATCTAGAATAGACCAGCCCATTGAGACAGAAAGTAGATTGTTGCTTGCCATGGGCTGGGGAGAGAGGGCTCATGAGTACAGGGTTTCCTTTTGGGGTGATGAAATGTTCTAGAATCAGATAGTGGTGATGGTTGTACAACTTTGTGCATATACTAAAACCCACTAAATTGTACACTTTAAAAGAATTTTATGGTATATGAATTATATCTTTTTAAAAATATTTATTTATTTATTTATTTATTTAGCTAGCAGTGCTGGGTCTTAGTTGCGGCACACAGGCGGGATCTACGTTGTGGCATGCGGGATCTTCTAGTTGCGGCATGCGGGATCTTTAGTTGCAGCATGCAAACTCTTAGTTGCGGCATGTGGGATCTAGTTCCCTGATCAGAGATCGAACCCGGGCCCCCTGCATTGGGAGCACGGAGTCTTAGCTACTGAACCACCAGGGAAGTCCCTATGGTATATGAATTATATCTTAATGAAGCTGTTATTTTTTAAAAAGGAGTATAAAGGGGTCCTCAGACCAAAAAAGTTGACAGCTTGGTTAAAAAGAAAAATGCTCCCAATTAAATAAATAATATGTCACACATTATTATTTAGAATTTTAAAACATTTATTGAATGAGCTCTTTTAGAATTACCTAGATGTAAATTATCATTTGTCACTCTTATGGATACATAACAAGAAAAAAGCAAAAATAAATTTAGTAAGGAATTCCTAAAAAATTTTAAAGCGTATGGTTAGAATTTTGAAAATAAAGTTTAAGATCTGTTAAACTTTATTTTAACTGTAATAGTGAAGTGAATCTTCATTGAACATTTTAAATACTTAAAATGTAACCCACTTATATGTTTATTGTTACAGGGATCTCCATCCACCAAGCGAAGGGGTCAGATGTTACAGCCAATCATAGAAGGAGAAACTGCACATTTTTTTGAAGAAATCAAGGTAATCCTTAAGAGAAATTATTCTCTGATCTTTTTCCTAAAGGAAAAATTGAAATCATGGCATATTTGATTCTCTGTTTGGATATATTTTTAGGAAGAAGAAGAAGATGGTGTTAGTCTGTCCTCTGAGTTAACTGATATCTTGAAAACTGCTGTACAGGCACAGTCTTCATTGGAAAACTCAGAATCTGATATGGAAGAAAATCAAGAAAAACTGGCTCTAGATCTCCGATTGTCAAGTACTCGAGCAGCTTCTATGTATGTATCCTGGTTTGTGATTTTAGCCTATTCATGTAATAAAATTTATATGCAAAGAAATTCAGTGTTAAATAATTGAGTAAAGAAAAGAAATACACCCATTTTAAAAAGTGTGCTTTACAAATACATGTTGTGATTCACATTTTCTTTATTGAAAATTAGTGTGTTTTAAAAATTAAAAAAAACTAAAATCCTACGTTTGCTGTATGACAAAGTGCTGGAACCAGCTGAGAGTCGTCTGTTAGTTTGTGCTCTTTCAGCTTCTTGACCTGATGTGGCCTTTGGTTCTAGTTCTTAGCCCGGGCGTCACTTTAGGATCACGTGGGAAGTTGTTTTGTTTTTGTTTTTGTTTTAAGTACTTAATGCAGAGCCCTACCAGCAGCTATTCTGATTTAGTTGCTCCAAGGTGAAACTTAAGACATTGGTATATTCTAAAAGCTCCCCAGCTGGCTTGATTTTGCAGCCAGGGTTAGAAACACTGTTAAGAACATAATGAATCAGAAGTGCCCTTTCAAATGTTTTCTTCCCATTTCAATTTTAGGCCCGAATTACTGGAACAGCTTTGGAAAGCCAGAGCTGAAAAAAAGAAACTACGTAAAACATTACGGGAATTTGAAGAAGCATTTTATCAACAAAATGGAAGGTTTGTTGAGCATCACAAAATTGAATCTTCTTTCTTCTTAAACTCACAAGTGCCCATATGTTGAAATAAAGAAATATATAAGAATAGAAATAAATTGTGCATATAAGGATCTTAGCATTGAAAATAACAGTAAAAATCATTCCTTTATACTGTGCAGCCCTGCTGTTAATGGAAAGAAAAAGTCAGAGCTGGAGTAAACAACATCTGACAAAATATTTCAGGATTGTCCTAGAGAATGCTTGGTTGAGTGGCAGTTATTTTATGTTCCTTAATTCAGTATCCTCACCCTTTTGGAAGTGTTTGTGAAACGAGATCTCCTTTTAGAAAGGGTCCCAAATATGAGTGGTATCCTAACTAGTTTGGATTCTTATACTGAGACCATTGCTGCTTAGGCTGCATGTTGGGTCATTCTAGGGCACATATTTCCAAGGTGTGTATCAGTGTGGCAGTCATGTGACTCCTATAATACAATATGGCAAGTGCCTTTATCTAACTGGGTAATGCACAGTGGACCCAGTGGGACTCTTTTAAAAGTAAGAAAAATACATTCTAATTCGGATTCTGGCCAGAAATGAGGATTATTTATCTCAGGCCTCAGAAAAGTTTTTCCATGTTACCAGATGGTCTTACCAAGCTCTATAATAGCCCCCCCTATTCAGTTTCTCTTTGCAGTTTCAATTACTCCATGGTTAACTGTGGTCCAGAAATATTAAATGGAAAGTTCTAGAAATAAACAATTCATAAAGTTTAAATTGTGCACCGTCCTGAGTAGTGTGATGAAATCTCGTGCCGGCCTACCCAGGACGTGAAGCATCCCTTTGTCCAGCATATCTTGCCCCTTAGTCAGTTAGTATCCATCTTGTTTGTCAGATCAGTCGTCACAGTATCTCAGTGCTTGTGCTCAAGTAACCCTTACTTTACTTAATGCCCCAAAGCGCAAGAGTAGTGATGCTAGCAATTCAGATATGCCAAAGAGAAGCCACAGAGTACTTCAGGTGAAAAGGGGAAAGTTCTTGACTTAGTGAGGTTAGGAAAGAAATCATGTGCTGAGGTGCTCCAATCTATAATAAGAACAAATCTATCCATGAAATTGTGAAGGAGGAAAAAGAAATTCGTACTAGTTTTGCTGTCATACCTCAAACTGCAGAAGTTATGGCCACAGTGCATGATAAGTGCTTAGTTAGTATGGAAAAGGCTTTAAACTTGTACAATAAGATGTTTTGAGAGAGCCCACATTCACATAACTTTTATTACAGTGTATTGTTATAATTATTCTATTTTATTATTAGTTATTGTTCATCTCTTACTGTGTCTAATTTATAAATTAAACTTTATCATAGGTATGTATGTATAGTATATATAGGGTTTGGGGTCTTGGAATGTGTCCCCACGGATAAGGGGAGGGACTACTGTGTTTGAGAGTCTTCTGTGTAGGTTGGCATATATGGTTAAAAAAATCTCAAGTGCGTTTTCCAAGTACCTTCTAATTCTTTGTCTTATTGGAAAAAAACTTTGCTTATAATTAGGATAGTTTGATGCTTTACCTGGTTATTAAACTGAATTGCATTGGGTCAGTAATATAAAGTGAGAAAAATGATTTTTTCGCTACCAGTAAGATGTTTTACTTTTACATCTTAATTCACTGAAGCCAGAGTTAAGTAATGTATGGAATGTATGAAATGACTCAGCGTAGCCTCTAGCACTTAGTATACACTCACAGACCTGACAGAGTCTAGTAGCGCATGTCTTATTAAAATATTTGATTATCTGTAGTTACCGACAATCATCATTGATACTAATATCGTCAATTAATCTGTCAATAGAGAAATACGTCAAAATTAGAAGTGTTTTAGGAATATTCCATTGGGATGAAGGGAATTAGTCCAATAATCTTTTTTTTTCTTGCAGAGCAGTTTTTTATTTGAGCTTGTATTGGGTAATATTCTGTCTCTCATTACGACAACTTCTGGGACTTTATTTTCCAGGTGATCTCTAGGTTTTATTTTCTCCCCTAGGAATGTCCAGAAAGAGGATCGTGTTCCAGTGCTTGAGGAGTACAGGGAGTACAAGAAAATTAAAGCCAAGCTTAGGCTTCTTGAAGTTCTTATCAGCAAACAAGATTCTTCAAAATCCATATAAAATATGGTCCTTGAAAACATCATAAAATCAGTTGTATTCCCTGAAGCTATCATCATGTGTACTTGGCTGGTACTTAAGTTCATTTTGTCAGGCACTCACAGAGTCTCATTTTGTACTTGCTGGTGGTGCCACTAGAGAAATGATGGGAGGGTAAGTAGACCCTGTCTAGGGAGTGCGATGTTCCATGTTAACCACAGACTGTCCCCTCTACCTTTAGCAAACATCCACTTTTCTTCATTGTTTTGTACTACAGATACATCGTGTTAGTAAAAGACTAATATTTTATCTTTTCAACTTTAAGAACTTTGGAGATAGAAGCTTTTTGTTATTACCAACTTTATTATTTTGTTTTTCATTACTCAAGAAAATTGAGAGGAAAATCTTCACATTGAATTCTTCTTCAGTTGCCTTTTTCATACAGAATGACTGAAAATTTGAAAGAAAAGCCTATAAATGTGCACATATGCAACTATGTTCTGTGTTTTCTTAGAAAACCAAAATCAACTGAAATTTCAAGTCCTACTGTGGAACATATTTCTGTTAAATTCCCAAAGTGACACTTTCTCACAGGTAGTATGTTAGCAGAATTTTGCAATTCAGTGGTCACACAGCTCCTGGATGAAGATAACAGCGGGTAGACCAAAAAGTGACCTTGCTTATTAGTATAGTGAAAACACACACCACACGTCACACACAGAACTGAATTATATCACATACTGCCTTTGGGACTTAAGTTACTGTTTGTTTCCTCAGTTACAGTTTATCAGTTGGTGATGATGTGATTTGTCTGGATTAGATCCTGCATTTTTTCCCTCTACCCACCTCCAGATAATGTGAGAAAATAGCCATGTCAGTATGTAGAAACTCTGATGGTGCTCAGATTTGTGTGTTCAATCAAATGGGCTTAAATTGGCAAAAGAATCATTATGCCTGAAGTAAATCTATTCTTAACAAGGGCTATACCACTGCATTTTTACATATACCTTCAAGGGGTTGCATCATTTTTTTTTCTTTTTTAATCAGCAAAATCCATAAAGAAAACATCCTCTAAAGGGATCACCTTTTGCTCAATCACATGCTGTTTAAAGCAGCTGGTTACAGGTGTATTGTGGTATGCCCCTTGTCATACACTCTAAGCATATCTTTTTTTCTGTGGCTTTGCATGGCTTTTCTTCAGGTTCTTTCCTGGTATAATTCTGCTAATTATTTTCACAGAATGGTGACTTTATTTGTGCTAACAATATGATAGTCATTAACAGCATATTCTGATCAGGTTTAATCTAAGTGTTAATTTTTTTCCTGGTGCGTTTTTGGATTGATGAGTATCTCAGTTTGTGCCCATGTTTTGCATGCAGTGACTCATGCATGGTTTTCTTAACTAGCTAATATTCATAATTTGTTCCATACAAAAATGGACTTTTGCAGCATCCTTTAATAAGGTGAGGGAAGCATGAACCTCAGACTTCTGGCACTGTTACATAGCACATGAAGTAGCTTGATAATAAGTAGCATTTCTAGTACTTCACATTTCACCTGTGTGTGCAATGCCTTTTTTGGGGGGAGGGAATGTTCCTTGGTAGTGAACGGGTCATTGGGGAATAAAGCACTAAATCCAGCCCTTTTTGTGTGGTTTCCTTTTGATACAGCTAGGTTATTCATAATGTACACCTAGAAACGTGAAATTGAGAACACCAAAAGATGTTATCACTTTGATTTGAATTCATCATGCAGTGTACATTTAGTTAATTTCTTTCAGTCTCCAACAGGAGTATATCCAAACATCTTATTTAATGTGCACTGTATATTGTTTTATATGAATGTTTTATTTTATATACCACATGCAAAAATGTCCATATGCACTATTTAAATGTTTTAAATAATATATTCCTTCTTTATAATGCTAAATCTATATGAGTACCATATTTTTATAAGTCAGTGGCCTGACTGGTTTCATTTTAGAATAAACAGCTGCTTCATGATGTTGGTTATTCACTGTTAATGTTTGGCTGTGAGTAGAATAGGTAGAAAGTGGCATGGCAGCACTTATGCTATGTGACAGTATTGTGTGTCATACTTCAGTAGTAAGTGGTAGAATTAGGCAGTTTGTGATAATTTTACTTTGGTACAAGTAAAAACTGTATATCTATATACAAACAATATATAGATATATATGACTACAAGTATAATTGCATTGCTGTGTTTGGCACTTCATTGTATAGACTTTTGTAATAAAAGAACTTTAATGTTCTAAGTCATTGTAAATGTTTTTTGTTTTTTTCACTAGATGTTTAAAAAGAAAAAATAAAACCCTCAGGTGTTCCCTTGCCTTAATGTTCTCAGGCTTTGTTTGAATTACCCCAACCAGAAACCATGTGGGGAGACAGCAAGGTTACTAAACCACGTGACTGTCTACAGCTCTAGGGAGTGGTAAGACAAGGAAAGGCCATGTTGTTGATTCTCTTTGGAAATCTAGGGAGAAGTTGCAGAGAGAATAGTCAGCAGCAGTGAATTATCTTATTAAGAAAACTTGACATTACAGTCTCTAAGAGAAGAGCTTGGCTTAAGGAAGGTGGGTATATTTAACAATTCCTTTATTTGAGTTTTACAGTCCAGGGACTGTTGAGCACAGTGTGGAAATCTATGGTCAAATGATGTTACTTGGGCTAAAAGAACATATAACATATGGCTGTCCTAGGAGGGCTTATGTAACCTATATTAGAAGAGTTTCCTTCCAATTTCCAAAATGCCAGCCATCCAAAACTTCCCAACCATCCATACAGGGCTTTTGCAACACCCTCATTTACACTTTTCAAACATAACTTGGCTTCTTACAACCTTGATACTCCTACCTGGCTCTTTTATTTTATGTTTTAAAGGATAGTTTACTTTTAAAGTAGTCAAGGAAGCACTTTTGGGAAACTTCAAATGTGTTACTTTAGAAACTGTCTAGATGAATTTCTAGTTTGAAGATATTAGTGAAATTTCTATAGGTGGTTGGGAAGTTTGTTCTTCTACACTTTGCCTTTTTCCAGGAGACTTCCAACTGGGAAGAATGGAGGTGAGATTATTTTACTTGGGGTCTTATATAATGGTTTTCTAGAATCCTAAGCATTTATTAATTTACCTTTGGCTAGAGAAGTTAGAACATGGCACATGATGAGAATACCAACAGTTCTAATACTCTGTAACATTGAGAAAACTCTTTACTGACTTATTGAACTATTAATTAGAGACCTGCCCTAAGAACTAAAAGCAATATTATTTAATACTTTCCGTTCACATTCCAAGAATTTAATGATAAATCTCATTATAAAAGTCTTCATGTGTACCTGTGTGTGTATACTGTGGAGGCATGTTGTAATACACATGGATTATATATTGGGTCCCATTCCTAGAAATCACTTGATGATTATCATTGATCCTGATGATAGTTTGATGGTAGCTAGTTTTGTGCTTTTAAAATGTACCCAAAATGGGGACAAATTTAGGACATAATTCAGTACAGGAATAAATCATTAGAAATGTTCCATGATTGTATCACAGATTCTCACCTCCACTTGCCTCAGTATTGTAGAGCTGAAACCTTTCTCATCACTCGGTTTAGTTTTAAACTGACGTAGTGTAATTCTTTCTCCAGCTCCACAGCATATAAAAAGAGGCTAGAGGATAATTTAGAAGGAAGTAGAGAATGAGTCAGTAACATTTTTGTACATAAAGAGACAGCAGGTTATTAGCACCTATTGTGAAATACTTTGAGTGAGAAGATAGTATTTTAAGCTCCCAAAACATGCCTGGTATGGCCAGTTACGGATCTAATATTCTAAAGCTGTGTGGAGCACAGTATCTGCTACGCGTGTCAAGTATAAATGGCAGTTCCTATTATTTAGAGATGTAAGGACAAAAGCAGTTGGTCTTGCTTTCACCCTACATTTAAACAAATGGAGTTTTGTGCTTTCTGTGTCATTTTAAAGTTGGGTAAAAAATGGGGGGAAAAAAGTGGCATCTTAACAGAATGAGATTCTGGGTTCAGGAAAATTGTGGGATGTCCCCAGTCCCCATATCACGATATCCCACAGTACCTTGGTTAGAACAAATGCTTACTCTCGAAATTCTTGTTGAGTGACAGGCTGGTAGTCATCTTGAATTTCTGTAGAATAATACTTTTTCTCAAGCCTCTCTTTCCATTTTTTCATCTGCTCTGCACTTTGAATCTCCTGTAAAGTTAGAGGAAAAAGCATAAGCTGCAATATTTAAATTTTTCTCTGTTGCAGGCCCATGGCACACAAGCATCACAGGGTTGAGAATCTTAAACTTCACTCTCCAGGGCTGTGATTTTGAGCCCCACTGGCTTTTTGCCCTGCCTGATTTTTGGGTCTATGCATTAGCAGAGTCACCTCAGAGAACTTGGTGTTAAAACTGTTTAGCAGAGTTAGGGGATTTTTAAATTATGAATATCGTCTTATTCCCTTTTCACTGCCTCTTCCCCTCTGCATCTCCAGCTGATATTCTCCATTCTTCACTTGGCCAAAACTGGGATGTTCTTTTCTGTACCTCTGTTCTATAATGAAGCAAGTGTACATCAAAGTACGTTTGTGGGTATTATTTGCCCTCCCAGCTGCTTCTCAGCCAGATCCTAACAGTTCCCAATCTCCTCTTCATAATTATTGCATCTATCCGTGTACTCCAGTCTGTCCACATACCCCAGAATAAGCTCCTCATACCAGAAGATTCTTGCTGTATCCTTCTCTGATCCTAGAGTCCTTTCTGTGCTTTGTGCTCGCTACCCACCCATTTTCCTTTTAGTGTCCAAATACCTTTTTCCCAACTTTAGAAAAAATGCTCTGTTATGTTATGGAAAATAGAAACAGCCCTAGAAAAAGAGGGAAAGAAGAGACAGTGCACCCAGCTACGATGCAAAGACTTCTCAATAAATCGGTATGCTATTGCCCTGCTCCAACAGTAATGCTAAGTAGCAAAGTGGATCCCTGTATAAGGGTTCTGATTACCTTCCTCAGAGAGAATGGTGATGCCCAAGTTCATACATTGTTTACCTGATAAATGGATGCTGTTCTGGCCAGAGGAGCTGTGCTATATATCAGAAAGTGTCTTTTTTTTTTTTAATTTTTTGTTAATTAATTAATTAATTTTTGGCTGTGTTGGGTCTTCGTTTCTGTGCGAGGGCTTTCTCTAGTTGTGGCAAGCGGGGGCCACTCTTCATTGCGGTGCGCGGGCCTCTCACTATCGCGGCCTCTCTTGTTGCGGAGCACAGGCTCCAGACGCGCAGGCTCAGTAGCTGTGGCTCACGGGCCTAGTTGCTTCGCGGCATGTGGGATCTTCCCAGACCAGGGCTCGAACCCATGTCCCCTGCATTAGCAGGCAGATTCTCAACCACTGCGCCACCAGGGAAGCCCCCAGAAAGTGTTTGTCTTTAAACCAACATATCCGAAGTAGGAAAGGGTGGTTTTCAATCCTTCTAGTTTTATTTCAGCCACATTACAGCACCTATGTTTTGACATATTTACCAGTACTTTTAATGTGATGTTAAAAAAGTGGTAGGCCCCACAAATATTTTTAAATGACCAGGTCTTTTAAAATGTGGATGCATTAGTAATACGCATTGAATAGACTGCCTGGTAAACGATGCATCCTTCAAAAAACCCATCTCAACCATCGCTTTTTCTATGAAGCCTTCCTTGACATTCACAGGAAAGTAATACCTTTCCTCATAGAGCAGCAACTATGTGGGGGCATTTGCTCAAGCTCCTAGGTTCTAGTCAACCCACCTCTTCCCTGTAGGTGGTAGCTGCTGCTTATAATTGTTTCTGGATTAATTCATTGTTCCACAATGGTTCTTACAGAGAGCAATGGTTCTCTCATGCCTCAGAAATGAATTCTGTGAAGTAAAGCCCCTCTTTTTGAGCTACCTAGTGTGTTTCTGTTTTTCTGACTGGCTCCTAACTGATGACTGGTTGGTAACAGAGAAGGTCCAAAGAAACAGACCCTTATAGACAGCGTGCCTCCACCAAGGGACACAACAATTGACTTAAGAGTTTGAGACCGCTGCCTGGCTATTTGGGATTCCTCAGGCTACCGAACCAGCAGCCTAAGAAGTGATTGAGGCTACTGATCCCAATTACCAAGGGGAAATTGGTGCTGCTACAAAATGGGTTCAGAGAGGGCTGTGTTTGGAACCCAGGGAATTCTCTGAGGGGTGCCTCTTAATACTTCCATGTCTAAAACTCTGTAGTTTAAACATTAAGTTCTTAAGGAATTGTGATTCGAGTAGAAAAGGTCTTAACATCACCCAGAGATGGATACAATTACTCTTGGGACTTTGCTTCTCCCCTTTTGGGGAGAGAATAAGAGGGCCTCCATTTTCATAGAGGATAGTTCTGTCTTATTAGATGGAAGCTAGAAATAGTTATTGTCATTTTATGGAAGTATAGATGTGTACTAAATAGCCAAAGGGGGTGAATTTGGCTGACCGTTTAGCTAATATCTCTCAACTCAAAATTTGCCCTCCTAAACTCTTATGCTCTTTATGCTGGATCTCAGGCTTTGCAAACCTCATTCCCTAGACTGTCTTGCTACCAGATTTGTTAGGTTCTGCCTTACTGGACGATGGAGGGGAGAAGGTTCTTCTTGTTTTCTTTCTATCAGCATTGCTTCCGCAAATGGTAGTTGGCTCCAGGCTTCAGTTGTCCAGCTTCTTTTGTCATACCCAGAACCAGCTTCATCATACTCCCTCAGAAGTATTAGGAGCAGCAGAGGTGGGATGGAGGTGACCTCAGAGGTCTGAGCAACAGCTTCAGGCCCCTTAAGTATCTTAGGTTCCAATAAACCCACCTTTTGTAACCCTAGCCCTGGGAGTGGTAGCATCCTCCTACAGTTATTACTTATGAGTTGCTTCAGTGTTTTTATTTTTTCTGTCTTCCAATACCTGTGTAACCAATTCCCTGTAATAAATTTTCTCTGTTTGAAATATATAGTATGGTTTCCATTTTCCTGACTAGGTCCTCATACACGTAATAAGTATGTCATTTGGTCAGGTTTATTTTTGTCTTTAAGGAATGTTTAAAATTTTTCCATATCTTGGTTTTAAACATTTTAAAATTAGTCCCTGGGCATTTTCTATTTTGTTGCTATTGTAGTTTCTTCTATTATAATTTTTAATGAGCTGGTTGATGTTTGCATATATGACATGACTATGTAAATTATTTTTTCCTACTACTTAATCTCTTTTTGTCATAATTTTTCAGTTCACTGTATACCTGAGAAAGAGAATCACATCTCAAACAGAGGTAGTTTTTACCTCTTCCTTTTCAACTTTTGTACTTCTTATGTATTTCTCTTGCTTAACTCTTTTGTCTGATCCCTCCAATACATCCTTGTCTTGTCCTTGACATGTCCAATGTTTCCCTATTAGGTAAGGTGCTAGCTTTGGGGTGAGATAAATTTGTTTTTATCATGTCAAGGAAGAGTCCATTGATTCCTATTTTGTTTTCCCCCTCAAAGTTGGATGTTGAATCTTATCAAATACCCAGCATCTATGGAAAATAATAATTTTCCTTTTTTTGATCTATAAATAGAATGGATTATGGTAATTAGTTGATTATACAGTTTTGAATCATCTTCCCATTCTTTGAATAAACCTATCTGAATCATGGTATTGTGTTCTGTTGGATTCTGTTTGCTAATATTTTATTTAGGATTTTTTGCTTCAAGATTTATAAGTGATTGTTTTTTAAAATTAATTAATTTATTTATATTTGGCTGCATTGGGTCTTCATTGCTGCGCGTGGGCTTTCTCTAGTTGCAGTGAGCGGGGACTACTCTTTGTTGTGGTGCGTGGGCTTCTCATTGCGGTGGCTTCTCTTGTTGCGGAGCACATGCTCTAGGCACGCTGGCTTCAGTAGTTGTGGCGCACGGGCTTAGTTGCTCCGCAGCATGTGGGATCTTCCCAGACCAGGGATTGAACCCGTGTCCCTTGCATTGGCAGGCGGATTCTTAGCCACTGTGCCACCAGGAAAGTCCCTATAAGTGATATTTTCTTTTTCTGTTTTTGTTTTTTGTTTTTTTTGAGGAGGATACAATCTTTACTAGGTTTTAGCATCACTATATAGTGATTCTAAAATTATTTTATAAAAATAATTTGGAAGTTTTCAATTTTCTCTTTGCTCTGGAACAGCTCAAATAGCTTGAAATTATTTATTCCTTAAAAATCTGGTAAAATTTCCATATGAAACCATCTGGGCCTGATTTATTTCAGAGGTAGCTCTTTGATGACTTTATTTCTTCTACAGAATGGATTTGTTTAAGCTTTTAAAAATCTCTTTTGGGCTCAGTTTTGATAAATTTTATTTTCAATTTATTGAGGTTTTCTTTATGGCCCAATATATCTATTTTCATGAAGGGGTTTTGAAAAACAGGTGTGTCTTCTGGGAGTACAGAGTTTAATACATAATTGTAAGATCACTTTATTCATTATATATATATTTTTAATCCTTTCATTTTTCTTGATCTGTTCTTTACTTTTAGTGTATTCTTGTATGTTTTTCCTTTTATAAGTCTAGTAGTCTTTACTTTATGGAAGTTTATGCCATATTATTTGTTGCATAGATAATCATAACTATTAAAATTGATCTTAGCCTTATAAAGTGCCCTTCATCTTATTTAGAACTTTTTTCTAGAATTCTACCTTGACTTATATTGTGTCCTCTGATAACTTTTCCTTGCCTTTTATACCTTGGCTCATGCTTTTATACTTAACTTTTCTAAATCACTTTGTTTTAGGTATATATTTTAGGCTATATCATAGAATTGGGTGTTGCTCTATGATTCAATCTGAAAATATTTTCTTTTTCTTTTTAAGTAAATTAAGCTTATTTGTCTTTACTGATATGTCAGATATATCTGGTCACAGTTAAATTGTTTTAAGGTATATTTACAGTCTTTTACCATGTGGCATATTTTCAGTTTTCTTTTTTGATTTGGTACTGCTTCCCTTTAGGAATGTATGTATTTTTGTTTTAGTGGTCTGTTTTTATTCATGTATCTTTTTATACATCCTCCGTCATCTCTTTCTTGTTTTGGTTCCCTCAACAAGGACCAAACAAGTTCAACAAAAAAATTAGGTTATAATTTCTTCCTCGTCATTTCTTTTCCCTCTAATACCCAAGTATATTTAATCATATTACTGTATTTTGTCGTACCTGAGAGATGGAGTCTGTCGGAAGACCATTACACCATTATTTTATGTACCACTTAGGGGAAAAATGCCACCAGTTAAAATATGGCACATTGTCAAATGTAAGGCACATCTGGATTTCAGAGATATGAAAATGTGGAAAAATGTGTTTTAAAATTAATAAAACAATATCTTTTTAATTTACTACTGTACTCTTAAATATGGTAAAGTTTCTTCTTTTTGGCTATTAACTCTAAATGATAATTCTTCAACTTTTTAGCTATTACATATGAAATAATCAGTCAGCTTTTTCTACTTTATACCTTCTCTCTTCCTTCTTTTTTCTAAAATTTCTCAGTCATCTCTTGTTTGGCTGAAGATGATCCTCACATAGAATCCTCAGGAATACAGTGGTATTCCCCAAGTTCTTACATATTCAAAACTGTTAGAGCCTTTATACTTGAAACACAGCTTTGCTGCATATAAAAAAGCCTTGGCTTACATTTTCTTTCCTTGCTATATTGTAGGTGTTGTTCTGTTGATTTATGGTGTTGAATGGTGTTATGCTAACCTAATTCTCTTTTCCTTGTAAGTAAATCCAAATTTTGCTTGGATAAGTCTCATGTTCATTTTAGGTAATTTTTCCCAGGTACATAGTATGTCTTTCAATATACATTGTCTTTTATTTCAGAAATGGTTTATTGAATTATAGTTTTGTTTTTTAAAAGAATCTCAAACTTACAGAAAAGTTATAAGAACAATACAAATAGTTTTTATCCTCTGAAGTATTTGAAGTTGCCAACATGAATGCCTTATTGTCCCTGAATACTTCAGTGTGTATTTCCTGCATACAAGGACATTCTCCTTTATAAGCACAGTATAATCATCAGAATCAGAAAATTAATATTGATAGATTATTACCATCTAAATCCTCAGTCCCCCATTCAAATTTACCAGTGTCCCAGTGATGCCCTTTATTGTAAAAGGATCCAGTCCATGATTATGCATTGTATTTACCCATCTTTTAATCTCAGTCTGGTATAGTTCCTCAGTTTTACCTTGACTTTCATGACCTTGAAACTTCTGAAGTCTATAGGCCAGTATTTCATATAATGTCCCTCAGTTTCTTATTGTGTGATGGTTCGTTGCGTTATGCATCTTCGGCAGAAATTTTACAGAAGGGATCCTGTGTTCTCTTAGTGTCCTATCAGGTGGCATATAATTTCAACTTGTTCCAGTACTGATTAAGGTTCTGTTTTCCAGACTTTTTCACCGTAATGTGATTCCTTTTCTTTTTGTAATTAATAAGTATTTCGTGGAGAGGTATGGAAATGTCCTATTCTTCCTCAGACTTTTATTCATGTATATGTTTAGATCAGTGTGGACTCATGGAATCCTATTTTATTCCGTGGGTTTAAATTTTTATTAAGTGCTTAAATAAGTGCTTAAGTGCTTAAAATCCCACACTTGGCCAGCGGGATCCCCACTCAAGCTGACTTCTGTGTCCTTTTAACAGATCTCCATCATTCTATATGGAGTACAGTATGAAGCACCTATACTTTCCAGTCCTGGAATTAACTGTATTTCCAAGGAGCCCTGGTTCCTTTTAGAGGAGAATGGTAATTGGAAACCAAGATCTGGACGCTCGTTGTGTCATTGCTACTAGGATGTCACTCTAGCCTTCTCAGTGGACAGAGTTAGAAGATACATTTGCGCGCGTGCACACACACACACACACAAACAGTTGCAATTCTAATCCAACACCACAAGGTTCATTTTAACCTTCAGCCTTTCCATTTTTGCAATTCCGTTGTCTGATAATGAGAAACCTCACTCCATTATACATACTTGTTGGCTTATTCCAATCTCTTGACCCTGCTGTCCTCTTTCTCAATATATTGGGGGGTGGGAGGCATCCAGAAGTAGAACAATGTTCTGTTTTTTCACTTGGGTGGTAGTGGTATGTGGAGGTTTGCTTCATAATTATTTATTAAACACATATATGTTTAGTCATTTGTTGAATATATGTTACACTTTTGAAATATAAGAAAAATCATTAAAGTGATTCATCACATTAATGATTACAAGAGAACAATTATATAATCATCTCAATAGAGTATACTCACTAAACCCTGTGTGCTAATCCCACAGTGAAGGTACAGCTGTAGGACGAGGGTATCTGGCTAAAAGCACCAATAAGAGAGAAGGAGCATCTGGAATCCAAACAATTTGTCCTAAATAAGAAAGGATCTAGATTCTGGGAGAAATTTGGAGGTGGCAACTACTGCTCTGAAAAAAGCAAATCATTCAGTTCTTAAATCAGAACTTTTTCTAATAAAGCTATCACTTCTTTACGAGAAGATTAAAATCTTACTTTTTCATCAAAGCCTTCTCTTCTGGCTTGTTCAGCCAAATCTCTGCTTTTCCTACTGAGAATATAAAATAAAAATCAGAGGTATACGACAGTAAAAAGGAAAATGACAGTATAAAATATAACCAGATCTGTATTAAGGATCTGAATTAATTTCTGTTCTTTCTGATAACACTAATTATTTGGAAAATGTGGTCATTAATAAGTTCTCTATATCATATCTCTAGCTATAAAAACATGTTTCTTTTATGTCCCACTGCCAGATTTTGACACTAAAATTATGCAATAAATGTAAATACATTCTTAAATATTTTGTTTAAAATTTTTTTTACTTTGATAGCTAAAAGCATGCACTTAATGTAGACTAAAATCATTTCCTACTTTTTCAGAGGGACTTACTATCCTGTCCAGCTTTCTGTTAAACCTTTTTCTGAGTGGCATGGCATGCCTTATATTAATTTTAAATTAGCTTAGAGTTTCATGACACTCTCAGAAATTATGAGGTGCTACTGGATGTTTTGACAGTTTATTTAGAATCAGCACATTGAATGGTGGTTGTTTTGCAATCAAAACCTTACTCTCACTGTAAGTTTCTAATATAATACAGAGCTTTAAAATGGTAAGTTAAAAATTGAAGAAAATTCATCTTACCTTTTCTTGTCTTCATCTGTTTCAGGTTTCTTTAGTTTGAGTTTTTCGAGAGCATTGTGGTAACTCTGAGCATAATTTAAAAGTTTAAAAGTTCATAAAAATAATATTCTGTATTGTTAATTTTTGATCAAGGTAAAAGAAATAGGGAATGCTTGACTTTAGGGACAGCTGCCCTAAAGAAATGTAGAGGCAAATACTATGATCATCTTCTTTCACCTTGTCACTACTTATGGTTTCTGCCTGCTGGTGAAAAAGCTGGAGGGCATCACACTTGAACTTGGAAAAAAAATCTTTAAAAAATATTATTAACATTTATTGCATTAATGATATTAACACTTTAATGCACATACCAACATCATAATCAAGAGATAAAAGATGAAAAAACCCACAGTTAAGTTCATTGGGGGACATATTAATAGTTTACTTTTACAGATAAGTTCTTGGACAGAGTTCTTAAGCCCCACTAACCCCACAGCTTATAGGACCTTTTCTGTGTGAAATGCTATGGTTAGAGCTGTGGGTATACAGAGATGGGCAAGATGGTACACACATGACTCTGCTACAGTTCACGGTGAGGTCGGTATTGAGAGGACAAGGAAGATTGCTCTGACAGGGAGAACAGAATTTCAGCGAGAGAGCAGAGGGAATATTCCTGGGGAGTCAGGGAATGACATGAGCAGGGGCCCAGAGGAGACAATGAGAGCAAGCATGGTAAACAGCACTGTGCTCAAAACAGCTGGGGCATACAGTGCTGTAAATGGAGGCATAGAAGGTAAAACTTGTATAGTTAGTTCAATGATAGTGAATAAAGATAGGTTGAGACTGTGAGACTAGAGAAGGCCCTTGAATGTTTGAATAAAGAATTTGGACTTATTTTGACAAGCCCAGGGAAACTGAAGAATTCTGAGCAGAGAAGTGATATGATCAAAACTGGGCTGGCACAGGAAGGAGGCTAGAACAGTTAAGAAGATGTTACTATACAGAAGTCCTGGTGAAAAAAAAAAAAAAAAAAAAAGAAGTCCTGGTGAAAAGTACTGAGTACCTAATGTAGTGGTGGCAGTTAGAATTCAAAGTGTCCTTGAGTTGCACAAATGTGAGCAAAAACTACAGAGGTGAACTTTACACACAAGCCTTGGCAACAGACCATATAAGGGACAAAGAAAAAGTTCAAGGGTTTTGAGCCAGGGGTGGCTGAGGAGAGTGTTGCCACTACAGAAAGTGAGGAAGGTAAGGCAAGTGGAGTTCTGAGTTCAGGTTGTGTATAGGAATTTACCAGCATCTAAATTGAAAACTTTTGGAGGGAAGAGAGTCAGTGCTTTGCATTTAGTGCTCAGTAGCTTTTTGATACATTGAACTCTGAAATCATTTTGGTCACATTTTTGAAGCCGGAGAACATTTCTCCTGGTACTGAAATAATACAAATATAAGTAACCGTGGACCAAAAGAAAAAACCCCAAATGCCCTCCCTGCACTACCACTTGGGGTTTAGGTGTTATTCAAACTACAAGAGTATAAACTGAACAAGATTGGTCTTAGAATTCTGATTAGAAGAATTTGACATACCTTTTTAATCATTTTACCAAGTTCAAAACCTGGCCTTCTGCCTATTGAATAGTCAGCTTTCACTTCAGAATAGGTATCATTAATTATTGCCAAGAACATGTTCTGGGGAGAAATATTCAAATGAAGTATTTCAATAAAAATTTAGTTTAAATGTTGTTAATGACTTTGACAAGTGCTGGGATTTGTAAAATTAGATTTAAATTTTAAAAGTAACTCATGTGCTCAATAAGAGATATGGCTATGCAGACTATATATAATATAGTAGAATGGGAAATGTGTAGTGTGTGGATAAGGGCAAGTATGTTTATGGTAAATGGGAAAAGCAGAATGTAAAATAGTGCATATACGTTGGTTAATAATATGTATATATAAATTTATTAATGTTACATATCAGAAGAAAACTTAGAATAATACATGTTCATAAGGGTGTTTCTTTTTTTTCTTTAAAATTCTATAGAGCTGTTTAAATGCACAATTTTACTAGGGCTCTTACAACTATTAATGTCCAGATAACACAAACAGAACTGTGGAGAGAGTATTCTTACTCCCAGCCCACCTCTCCACCGTTCACTGTGGCTCAGATCTGTTACTGTGAGGACTGTTGCCCACCATCAGGGGATAACTGCTGTGTGTGACAAAAAAATGTTTTCATGGAGGACAGTAGCAGTGCCTTGAGTAGAAAGGCAAGGTTCCCTGATTAGGAAGGCCAAATAGATTTGTCCTGAGCACATGTGAGAGACCCATCCTGGGGACGCCTAAAAATTACAAGGGTGTGAGCTTTCAGCCATAAGGGCCAAAAGCTGTCGCAATATGGGCAGAATATGAATGGCCTAATTCATACCTACTGGTATGAAATGTCCCAGGCTGGAGAGACCTGGAACTTTCAAGTTATATGTGTAAAAGATTTAGTACACTCTTGGCACACAGTAACCACCCAGATGGTAACTTTTATGATCACATTCTCCATTGGACAGCTTGAAAACATTTAGACCCCCTGGATTACTAGGAATCTACACCATTCTTAATAAATGTAAAGTGTTCTGACAGCTAAGCAGTGATACTATAATTTCTTCTAAATTAGTAATTATATTTTTTATTCTGAAAAACGGAAGCAAAAAAGGGGAACATATATGGTCATTCTTACCAGCAGGACAAAGAACACGAAAAAGATGAAAGTGATGAAGTAAATGGGTCCCAAGATACGACTGGCTTGCTGAATACCAGCAAAATTAAAATCTCCAAGAACAATACGAAATTGTGCAAATCTTTTATGGGAAAAAAGAAAAACATTAGAAAATACTATATCTCTTCATACATACATGACAACAGATGGGGGTTACTAATGTGCCTAGGAAAGTACCTAGCTGCATATGGCATATATTCTCTGGCTTTAGTTTTGTTAGCACAGAGTTCTATAAAACTGGATGTAGAATATTCCCCTAAAGAAAGGCAAGACTTAATAGCTGAACAGATAGTTCAGGAAATGATGGGCTTCAATTTATTCAACCAATGTGAACCCAATGTTCACCTCCAAGATTTGAACCTTGAGATGCCTGCTTACCAGCTTGTCTTGACAGTGGCCTCCTTAGCCGTTCCTGTGCCCTTATAAAACTTAGAATACTTTGACCTTTTCCAATAAATGATTTTCAACTTGTACATAGACCCAAGAGCCCTACAATTTCTAATATCAATGGTATGCTTAATTTTTGCATCTCTTTTACTGAAGTAAGGATGGCAACAATTTGTCACTTGCTAAGTCTCAAACAAGTGCTGGTAGTGATCCTCAAATGTGATCCCCAAGGTTTATTTTATTTTCTCCAATAAGTATAAAAGCTTGGCTTTGAAGTGAAATAGCATTGAAAATACTATAAATCTTCATTTTATTAACTTTAAAGATGGAATAATTAAGAAATTAAGGCTTTGAATGAGCATAGTAGTAGCAGAGGTAGAATTAGGATTTCATAACCTGAAGTCTTATTTTGTTTTCTCATCATTAATTTGCAATGGTATTGCCATACACACCATAGATATGTTATAAATTATATATATCATATATATATATATATATATGATATATATATATGAGTTCTTTATTTTAAGGGGAGACCTGGGAAGGAGTTTTTAATAGTATGTAGACACTTTGCATGATTGGTCAGTCAAAGGGCGGAATGTTTCTTGTTCCTTGTTGCTTTTGCCAATCACATGAAGGGAGCATAGGACTATGTACAATGAAGGAAGAAAATGTATTCAAAGAAATTAGCTATTTGGAGTCCTAGGACTCAGAGTTTTCTGGAATTTCATCCTCAGTACCTGAGACCTGACTAAATCATACATACAGTATTTATCCAGCTTCTAATACTGGATTCTAATGCTCTTCTACACAAGATAGAAGGAGAAATGCTGAATTAGGAGACCAAGGTTTCTCAGCAAATCAAAAAAATTTTTTTTTCCTCTCTGGCATAGGAGAATATGAGGTTCTGTTTTAGTGTTTTTAACTTAATTTTTTTTATCCTTAAGTTGTGTTTATGTAAGATAAGTTAAAGTCAGCATTTCTCCTTTCCAGAAAGTGTCCACATACCTCTGCTCCGTAAATAGTGTGAATAACCAAAACCTAAGCAATTACTGAGTGGTCATAATCACATAGGAACTGGAGACTTACAAATGCAATGTAATTGTCACTTTTCTCCTCTTAATTAAGCAAATTAAGCCAATTGGTGCTTAGTTTATCCCTTTCCCCTCCCCCTCCCCAAGCTAAAAGGAACACCATGACTCTTCAGGATACAGGTTATACTGAATGAAAACACTGTTTTTTAACTTCTTGATACCCCTGTTAACTTTCTACAGTTCTCTCTTGTTGAATTAAAATAGCTTATAGACTGTTTCATAATAATGTACCATTTATGGTTAATCTGACTTCCCAGTCTCTCACTTGCAGGCATGACTGGGTGGTAGGTATTCCTAAGCCTTCTCCAAATATTGCCTCTATTCCACTGTCTGTCGTCTTCTGTAATTCAGGTTAAACATATATTAGGCCTTCTCATTCTACCCTTTATGTCATTTTCTGAACATTTTGCCTCTCTATGCCACTTTTAAATTTTTTCTCACCTATTTTTCATTTTACTCATTCTCTCTTCATCTATGTCTCATTTGCTATCAAACCTGTCAACTGAGCTTTTAATCTCAGTTGCTTTAATTTTCAGTTCTAGAATTCTATTTGATACTTTTTCAAATATGTCACTTTTTACACTATCCTGTTCTCTAAAGATATTTTCTGACTTGTGTTTTATTTCTCTAAATATAGTAAGTATTTATTGATTATTCCAATATTTGAAGTCTTTGAGTCTGTTTCTGTTGTCTGTTGTATCTGCTGATTTTTGCTTATGAATTTTTCCTCCTTATGTACCAAGTTATCTTTGACCATGAGCAGTAAATTATACTTGAAGGGCTTAGGATGAAATATCTTTCTCCAGAGAGGTATTTTTGTGTGTGTGTCTGCAGGTGCATATGGGCATTCCAGCCTGGGACCATCTTAATCCAAATTCAAGACATGAGGTTCCCTGGATACCTAGGTGATTAAACCCAGACTTCAAGTCAAGTCACTCTGAGGGATTTACTTTTAACTTGAGGCTGTAGCACTTCAGGCTCCCTGCTTTATGTGTGGAGAGGTTATCAGACATTCCTCCTCTCCCCCAACCCCACTCCCCAGCACACACACACAGGCCTTGGGTTTGTCTTCTGTCTCCTCCTTGAGAGGTAACTAGAAACACAATTTCTCAACTATTTCTTCTGGGTCAACAAAAATGCCTTCATGGTGGAGGTTTTGGGGAAGATGGAGTAAGAAGCACTAGGAATCTGTCTCACCACCTAGACAACAATCACAGTGGCACAATCTCTCTGATGAAACTGTTTTGAAACTCTGGAGTCTGTTGAAGGCTTACAACTTCCAGGAAAGGATTGGGCAATTTGGGTCAATTTAAACTTTTAGTTTGGCAGCAGCTACCCATCTCCTACCCCCCAGCCCATGACAGGTAGCCCTGCATGTATTTCTAGAACAGCTTGCACACAGCTTGTGGGAGCCAGGGTGGACAAGAAGGACCGTGTTGTCCAAACATTAGGGTCTGTGTTCTGATTGCTGATTGCTGCTTCTGATCACAGAGGCAGGCATCTCCCTGCATTGTTGCAAGCCCCTCCCTCTCCGGCTGAAGCAACGTCCTTGGGATTGAGAGGCCCAATGCCCTTCCCTCCTTCTTCATTTTTCTCTTTTTCCCCTTTGGGAGCCAGATATTAAAGACTAGGACATTCATGGGGCTTCCCTGGTGGCATAGTGGTTAAGAATCCGCCTGCCAATGCAGGGGACATGGGTTTGTGCCCTGGTCCAGGAAGATCCCACATGCTGTGGAGCAACTTAGCCCGTGTGCCACAACTACTGAGCCTGCACTCTAGAGCCTGCGAGCCACAACTACTGGAGCCCACATGCCTAGAGCCTGTGCTCCACAACAAGAGAAGCCACCACAATGAGAAGCCTATGCACCACAAGGAAGAGTAGACCCCGCTCACCACAACTAGAGAAAGCCCACGTGCAGCAACAAAGAACCAACACAGCCAAAAAAAAAAAGACTAGGACATTAAAAAAAAAAAACAACTGCATATATGGAGGAAATTAGACAGTCACCATGAATGCCCAAGGAATGGCACAGGCTCAGAAAAGACCCGAGAAGAGCTTAAGTTTACACCTCAGGCTGATCCTCAAAGAACTAAAAGAAGACATGGAGTAAGTCAAGAAAACTATGTATGAACAAAATGGAAATATCAATAAAAAGATAGAAAAGCTAAAAAGAAACCAAAAAAATTCTAGAGCTACAAAGTACAATAACTGAAATGAAAATTCATTAGAGAGATTCAAAGGTAGATTTGAATAGGCAGAAGAAAAAAAATCAGTGAACTTGAAGATAGGGCAATTGAAATTATTTAGTCTGAGGAACAGAAAGAAAAAAGTTTAAAGAAAAGTGAACAGAGCCTAAGGGACCTGTGGGATACCATCAAGTGAACCAACATATGCATAACCACATGAAAAGATGCTCAAGATTGCTAATCAGTAGGGAAATGCAAATCAAAAACACAATGAGATATCACCTAACATCCATTAGGATGGCTACTATCAAAAAAAAAAAAAAAAAACCAGAAAATAACAATTTTTGACACGGACGTGGAGAAATTGAAACACGCACCGTTAGTGGAAAGGTAAAATGGAATAGCCATTGTGGAAAACAGTATAGCAGTTCCTCAAAAATTCAAAATACAATTACCATATGATCCAGCAATTCTACTTCTGGGTATATACCCAAAAGAATTCAAAGTAGGATCTCAAAGAGATATTTGTACACCATGTTCTCATAGCATTATTCATAATAGCTAAAACGTGGAAGCAACCCAAGTGTCATTAACAGATTAATGGATAAACAAAATGTGGTATATACATACAATGGAATATTATTCAGCTTCAAAAAGGAAATTCTGACATATCCTACAACATTGTTGAATCTTGAAGACATTATGCTAAGTGGAATAAATCAGTCACAAAAGGACAAATACTGTATGATTCCACCAGGTACCTTGAGTAATCAAAATCAGAGAGACAAAAAGTAGAATGACGGTTGCCAGGGGCAGGGGTAGGGAGGGAAATGGAGAGTTCCTGTTTAATGAGTATAGAGTTTCAGTTTTGCAAGATAAAAAGATTTCTGGAGAAGAATGATGGTGACGATTGAACAATATGAATGTACTTCACTCTACAGTTAGAAATGGTTAAAAAAAAAAAGACATGGTTAAGATGGTAAATTTTATGTTATGTTATAACACAATTTAAAATCTTTATCAGTTTAAAAAAAAAAGCCTTCAGGGCAGAAGTAGCTTTGGATGCTGGGTTTACTTTTCTGGGTTCTTGCTTTCCGATTTTGGCCACTCGCTTTTTTGTTAGTTCTTAAATGTTTCCTATATTTCATCCAGCTTTTTAAATTGTGAAGAGGTTGATTTGAATAACCTAGCACATCATTACCAAAAGCAGAAGTCCCCTCATTAATCCATTTCAAAATTTTCTATCTGTTTACTTTGTGCCTTATACTTTCTTTCCTCCCATTATCCAAGGTAAGACAAATTTCCAAGGTTCTGTAAATTACTACATTTATATTTAATGTCCAATACTACTTAGTTTTATTATTAACACTTGAATTAAGATCCTAGGAAAGGACCAAGAAGTTGTTGGAACTGCAAACATTATTCACTCTGGATAAGCTAATTAGAATTCTCAAATTATAGGTCATTTGAAGTTGGAAAGGACCTTTGGGAGTGATTTAGTCCAGCCCCTTCATTTACAGATAAAGAAATTAAGGTCTAGAAAAGTTAAATAGCTAGTGGCAGAATTGGAAAGTAGAATTATATCCTCTTGGTTGCTAGTCCCCTCTTTCCACTACTAATTTAGTAAAGGGTTATTTCAGAAAAATATTATTCAATTTCATGCAGTTGGTACTTAGATAATACAATATTTACATGTGGATGATGAAAAGAGGGCAACCTAAGAAATTTTTCAGACCAGAATTTACCCCAAATTGAGTAAAAGGGCCATGGACAAGTTTGAGGAATTCTTAACTAAAGGGAAAGTTATTGCAGTTTTTCTCAGAGCCATATGTCACCATGCACTACGAATTTCCAAGAGTGATGCAAAATGAAGCCATTTGCCCCAGACAGTCTTGGTCTAGATTGCACAGAACACATTTTGAGAACTGATATTTTAGACTATCATAATTTTTTTACACAGACAGAACTTGTTTTACCTACTCAAAAATGAAAGTAAATTTATTAAAATATTCACTTTTAAAGACAATATTTTTCTAGGGATTCTACCTAATCAGTTCTATAAGTTAGTTATCTGTTGATTGTTTTATGTGTATAAAGCTATTTTTAAAATTCAGCTTTGCCAGATCAGCAAAGGATAATCAGGTCAATATCAATAAAAGGATTATAAAGATAGAGCCCTCTAAAGCAAACACTTAAGATTTCTTTTGCCCAGAGAATAAATACTACAGAGACATGGAGTCAATTTCTTTTATCTTAGGTAAAATTTTCACTTCTATTGAAAAGTAAAAAAATATTTTTCTAGCTTGACCGGGTAACACTTGAAAAGTGGATAACACCATCCATTTGGATCTTTCAATGCCTAACTGTACTTTGAGTGTGACAGATATTTAGCCATCAGTGAAAATATCAAACCATTTTTTAATTTATTAAAGCTTATGTCACTATTTATAGGCCTTTTCATGATTTTTTTTGTTATAAGCTGGAAAATATAATTACATTTATGCTAAGAGCTTACATGGAATTTTGAAAAGTGGAAAAGTCGTCAACTTGTGATCCAAAAACAAGAAATCCTAATTGAGCGTAAGCAAAGAATATTATAAAAAACATGATGGCAAATCCTACTATGTCTTTGATACAGCGGGACAAGGTTGATGACAGCTGAGACATTGTCTTATTAAAGCTTATGAATTTGAATATCTGAAAAAGAACAAAGTTAATTGAAATAGGAGAATATTAAAGATTATAATGACAGAGTAAATTAATTTCAGAAGAAATCTGCTTGAAATTAAAAGAGATACTTCATGACAGTCGGGGTGTTTGAGGATTCGCTGGCAATCATTACAAATCCAAACTACTTTAAAAATTACTGTATAAAAAAATTACTGTATAGTTAAGAATATCCTTTTGTTGTTTCATAACTTTGTAGTTTAAGTTCCCATTTTATTATCTAATATAATAAAATATATCTTATCTGTTATATCTGATAAAATATAAATACCTTTATCCATGCAAAGAAGATGGTTATGGCAATTATATTGTTGTAATAAATGTGCCAGTATGCAAGAAAATAGAAGTCTGAATATTTTTCAGTACTTTTTAACAGTTGTCCAAGCAAGAGAAAAATTTGTATATTACAGTATGTGTTGAATAAAACGGCCACAAAACACAACTAAATGGGAAAATAAGACGGGTTAAATTAGAGATTACCTCTAAATCTCCTGCAGCCTATGAATAAACACATGAAAAAGTTCATCAAAAGTTCAACAAAAAGGTAGGGAGAGATAAGACAGGCTTTTACATAAATGAAAGTAAGCCTCAATTTATAGAAGTTTAAGGTAGCATAATTATAAAAGTAGCAAAATACTGACTGCCTGGCTATCCTAATCTATATGACTTTTTGTTTCTTTGAGTCATAAAACACAAATGAATAAAATGATTATATAATTCTGACTAGACTGTAAGAGTTTCTGCTCCATCTAACTACATGATACCTAAGAGTTTAATATTTTTCACTATGTAACACTACAAGAAAAAATTTTTTACAGCTCCAAAAAAAAATAAACCCCTTTAGAGCTTTTTAACAGCTCTTTTAGAAGAGAATTTTAGAACAGATTATCTTAGATATCAGAGTTTTCTGTCATGAAAATTTTCCTTTGATTTCTCTTCCCTAAAATACTCAGTTAAACATTTAATGCTATGCCCTATGTTAAGCATTATTGTGGTTACCGGAGAGGTGGATGGCACACTTTCTGAGAAACTTTCAATTTGGTTTTGAGAAACAAATATATATATATACTGGATTGGCTATAACTAAGGGCCAATAAGAGTGAAAGATCAGGTTGTATAAGCCAGAATACTTGTTCATTGCTCCTAAAACCAAGCTCTTACGATTTGTTCTGCCCTACCCACACCTCTATGTTTACTTTAGTATTTTCCAGTGATAAGAACTGGCAGTCTTTGGAGTTTCTTCAAGGATCATTTCCCCAATCCTGGTGGCATCCTCTGTGACTACAAGCTACGCTCTGGCTGCTCAAACCTTATCCCCCCTTCAGTATTCTGCCTAGGCTTGTCTTTTGCCTATTCTTTAAAAATTCAGTGTAAAGAGGAAAGCAGATTTAGGCAACATACAAGAGTACATTTTAAAGGACCTTGCCCTAAAGAATCATTATTTTCAACACGAGGCCCTGAGAGGAATACATTTTTTTGAGTGGGAGTAGGGAGACCTCCTGTGCCCACTAAATCATAATACGTATGGAATCACTTATTCCTCTAGGTTTATGCTAGTCCTGCCAAGGACCAAATCAGAGAGAAGAAAAAAGATTTCTCCCTTTTGGAGGCACACCATTAGTATGTACTATGACAGTTCATTTTATGACTGATACTTACAGCTTTTAAAATAAGTCCCGGATGAGGGAGGTGCTTTTTACACCTCTCTCATTGGTGGGTTCAGATGTGATTCCCTTCCACCATATCTGTGAATATACACTTACCACCAAAAGTAGTAATTCTAGCCAGTTCCAACTACTTTTGAAATAGCCAGATTTAAATTCTTTTATTTTTTGGACTTCTTGTGTTGTGAAGACAATAAGAAAAATACAAAATGTGACTTCACAGGAAGCAATAAAATAATCATAGTAGCTAACATATCTAAGGAGCTTCACAGAGTAAAACTGCCATGAAGTAAGTATTCCTCCAGTTGCAGGGAATTCTGCCACCAATCTGTAAAATGAGGTTTGTGAAAGTCACTGCATTTCAAGGATTTATATTTCAGTACCTAACGCGATTGAAATTTCTAGTCAGTGATGTTGTGTACTTTAATCAGTTATTTTGTACAAAATATGTTTTCTCAGGGTTATGGGCTCAATTCATTACTTTTTTTTTTAACATCTTTATTGGAGTGTAATTGCTTTACAATGTTGTGTTAGTTTCTGCTGTATAAAAAAGTGAATCAGCTATACATATACATATATCCCCAATTCCCCTCCCTCTGGTGTCTCCCTTCCACCCTCCCTATCCCACCCCTCTAGGTGGTCACAAAGCACTGGGTTGAACTCCCTGTGCGATGCAGCTGCTTCCCACTAGCTACCTATTTTACATTTGGTAGTGTATATATGTCCATGCCGCTCTCTCACTTCGTCCCAGCTTACCCTTCCCCCTCCCCATGTCCTCAAGTCCATTCTCTATGTCTGCGTCCTTATTCCTGTCCGTCCCCTAGGTTCTTCAGAACAATTTTTTTTTTTTTTTAGATTCCATATATATGTGTCAGCATATGGTATTTGTTTTTCTCTTTCTGACTTACTTCACTCTGTATGACAGACTCTAGGTCCATCTACCTCAATTGAATTGAATAATTCAATTTCGTTTCTTTTTATGGCTGAGTAATATTCCATTGTATATATGTGCCACATCTCCTTTATCCATTTGTCTGTCGATGGACAGTTAGGTTGCTTCCATGTCCTGGCTATTTTAAATAGAGCTGCAATGAACATTGTGGTACATGACTCTTTTTGAATTATGGTTTTCTCAGGGTATATGCCCAGTAGTGGAATTGCTGGGTCATATGGTAGTTCTATTTTTAGTTTTTTAAGGAATTTCCATACTGTTCTCCATAGTGGCTGTATCAATTTACATTCCCATCAACAGTGCAAGAGGGTTCCCCTTTCTCCACACCCTCTCCAGCATTTATTGTTTGTAGATTTTTGATGATGGCCATTCTGACTGGTGTGAGGTGATACCTCATTGTAGTTTTGATTTGCATTTCTCTAATGATTAGTGATGTTGAGTATCCTTTCATGTGTTTGTTGGCAATCTGTGTATCTTCTTTGGAGAAATGTTTATTTAGGTCTTCTGCCCATTTTTGGATTGGGTTTTTGTTTTTTTGATATCGAGCTGCATGAGCTGCTTGTAAATTTTGGAGATTAATCCTTTGTCAGTTGCTTCATTTGCAAATATTTTCTCCCATTCTGAGGGTTCTCTTTTCATCTTGTTTATGTTTTCCTTTGCTGTGCAAAAGGTTTTAAGTTTCATTAGGTCCCATTTATTTATTTTTGTTCTTATTTCCTTCTCTCTAAGAGGTGGGTCAAAAAGGATCATGCTGTGATTTATGTCATAGAGTGTTCTGCCTATGCCTATGTTTTCCTCTAAGAGTTTTATAGTGTCTGGCCTTACATTTAGGTCTCGAATCCATTTTGAGTTTATTTTTGTGTATGGTGTTAGGGAGTGTTCTAATTTCATTCTTTTACATGTAGCTGTCCAGTTTTGCCAGCACCAATATTGAAGAGGCTGTCTTTTCTCCATTGTATATTCTTTGCTCCTTTATCAAAATAAGGTGACCATATGTGCGTGGGTTTATTTCTGGGCTTTCTATCCAGTTGCATTGATCTATATTTCTGTTTTTGTGCCAGTACCATACTGTCTTGATTACTGTAGCTTTGTAGTATAGTCTGAAGTCCAGGAGCCTGATTCCTCCAGCTCCGTTTTTCTTTCTCAAGATTGCTTTGGCTATTCGGGGTCTTTTGTGTTTCCATACAAATTGTGAAATTTTTTGTTCTAGTTCTGTGAAAATGCCATTGGTAGTTTGATAGGGAGTGCATTGAGTCTGTAGATTACTTTGGGTAGTAGAGTCATTTTCACAATATTGATTCTTCCAATCCAAGAACATGGTATATCTCCCCATCTATTTGTATCATCTTTAATTTCTTTCATCAGTGTCTTATAGTTTTCTGCATACAGGTCTTTTGTCTCCTTAGGTAGGTTTATTCCTATGTATTTTATTCTTTTTGTTGCAGTGGTAAATGGGAGTGTTTCCTTAATTTCTCTTTCAGATTTTTCATCATTAGTGTATAGGAATGCAAGATATTTCTGTGCATTAATTTTGTATCCTGCTACTTTGCGAAATTCGTTGATTAGCTCTAGTAGTTTTCTAGTAGCATCTTTAGGATTCTCTATGTGTAGTATCATGTCATCTGCAAACAGTGACAGCTTTATTTCTTCTTTTCTGTTTTGGATTCCTTTTATTTCTTTTTTTTCTCTGATTGCTATGGCTAAAACTTCCAAAACTATGTTGAATAATAGTGGTGACAGTGGACAACCTTGTCTTGTTCCTGATCTTAGAGGAAATGGTTTCAGTTTTTCACCATTGAGAACGATGTTGGCTGTGGGTTTGTCATATATGGCCTTTATTATGTTGAGGTAAGTTCCCTCTATGCCTACTTTCTGGACAGTTTTTATCATAAAGGGGTGTTGATTTTGTTGAAAGCTTTTTCTGCATCTATTGAGATGATCATATGGTTTTTCTCCTTCAATTTGTTAATATGGTTTATCACATTGATTGATTTGCATATATTGAAGAATCCTTGCATTCCTGGGATAAACCCCACTTGATCATGGTGTATGATCCTTTAATGTGCTGTTGGATTCTGTTTGCTATTATTTTGTTGAGGATTTTTGCATCTATGTTCATACGTGATATTGGCCTGTAGTTTTCTTTTTTTGTGACATCTTTGTCTGGTTTTGGTATTAGGGTGATAGTGGCCTCATAGAATGAGTTTGGGAGTGCTCCTCTCTCTGCTGTATTTTGGAAGAGTGTGAGAAAGATAGGTGTTAGCTCTTCTCTAAGTGTTTGATAGAATTCGCCTGTGAATCAATCTGGTCCTGGGCTTTTGTTTGTTGGAAGCTTTTTAATCACAGTCTGAGTTTCAGTGCTTGTGATTGGTCTGTGTATATTTTCTATTTCTTCCTGGTTCAGTCTCAGAGGTTGTGCTTTTCTAAGAATTTGTCCTTTTCTTCCAGGTTGTCCATTTTATTGGCATATAGTTGCTGTAGTAATCTCTCATGAGCCTTTGTATTTCTGCAGTGTCAGTTGTTACTTCTCCTATTTCATTTCTAATTGTATTGATTTGAGTCTTCTCCCTTTTTTTCTTGATGAGTCTGGCTAATGGTTTATCAATTTTGTTTATCTTCTCAAAGAACCAGCTTTTAGTTTTATTGATCTTTGCTATTGTTCCCTTCATTTCTTTTTCATTTATTTCTGATCTGATCTTTATGATTTCTTTCCTCTGCTAACTTTGGGGTTTTTTTTTTTTTTTGTTCTTCTTTCTCTAATTGCTTTAGGTGTAAGGTTAGGTTGTTTATTTGAGATGTTTCTTGTTTCTTGAGGTAGGATTGTACTGCTACAAACTTCCCTCTTAGAACTGCTTTTGCTGCATCCCATAGGTTTTGGGTCATCGTGTTTTCATTGTCATTTGTTTCTATTTATTTTTTTATTTCCTCTTTGATTTCTTCAGTGATCTCTTGGTTATTAAATAGTGTATTGTTTATCCTCCATGTGTTTGTATTTTTTACAGATTTTTTCCTGTAATTGATATCTAGTCTCATAGCATTGTGGTCGGAAAAGATACTTGATACGATTTCAATTTTCTTAAATTTACCAAGGGTTGATTTGTGCCCCAAGATATGATCTATCCTGGAGAATGTCCCATGATCCCTTGAGAAGAAAATGTATCCTGTTGTTTTTGGATGGAATGTCCTATAAATATCAATTAAGTCTGTCTTGTTTAATGTATCATTCAAAGCTTGTATTTCCTTATTTATTTTCATTTTGGATGGTCTGTCCATAGGTGAAAGTGGGGTGTTAAAGTCCCCTACTATGATTGTGTTACTGTCAATTTCCCCTTTTATGGCCGTTAGCATTTGCATTATGTATTGACGTGCTCTTATGTTGGGTGCATAAAGATTTACAACTGTTATATCTTCTTCTTGGCTTGATCCCTTGATCATTATGTAGTGTCCTTCTTTGTCTCTTGTAATCGTCTTTATTTTAAAGTCTATTTTGTCTGATATGAGAATTGCTACTTCAGCTTTCTTTGGATTTCCACTCGCATGGAATATCTTTTTCCATCCCCTCACTTTCAATCTATATGTGTCTCTAGGTCTGATGTGGGTCTCTTGTAGACAGCACATATATGGGTCTTGTTTTTGTATCCATTCAGCCAGTCTGTATCTTTTGGTTGGAGCATTTAATCCATTTACATTTAAGGTAGTTATTGATATGTATGTTCCTATTACCATTTTCTTAATTGTTTTGTTTTGTTATTGTAGGTCTTTTCCTTCTCTTGTGTTTCCTGCCTAGAGAAGTTCCTTTAGCATTTGTTGTAAAGCTGGTTTGGTGATGCTGAATTCTCTTAGTTTTTGCTTGTCTGTAAAGGTTTTAATTTCTCTGTTGAATCTGAATGAGATCCTTGCTGGGTAGAGTAATCTTGGTTGTAGGTTTTTCCCTTTCATCACTTTAAATATGTCCTGCCACTCCCTTCTGGCTTGCAGAGTTTCTGCTGAAAGATCAGCTGTTAACCTTATGGGGATTCCCTTGTATGTTATTTTTCCCTTGCTGCTTTTAATATTTTTTCTTTGTATTTAATTTTTGATGGTTTGATTAATATGTGTCTTGGCGTGTTTCTCCTTGGATTTATCCTGTATGGGACTCTCTCTACTTCCTGGACCTGATTGACTATTTCCTTTCCCATATTAGGGAAGTTTTCAACTATAATCTCTTCAAATATTTTCTCAGTTCCTTTCTTTTTCTCTTCTTCTTCTGGGACCCCTATAATTTGAATGTTGGTGCATTTAATGTTGTCCCAGAGGTCTTTGAGACTGTCCTCAGTTCTTTTCATTCTTTTTTCTTTATTCTGCTCTGCAGTAGTTATTTCCACTATTTTATATTCCAGGTCACTTATCCATTCTGCCTCATTCTGCTATTCATTCCTTCTGGAGAATTTTTAATTTCAGTTATTGTGTTGTTCATCATTGTTTATTTGCTCGTTAGTTCTTCTAGGTCCTTGTTAAATGTTTCTTGTATGTTCTCCATTCTATTTCCAAGATTTTGGATCATCTTTACTATCATCACTCTGAATTCTTTTTCAGGTAGACTGCCTATTTCTTCTTCATTTGTTAGGTCTGGTGGGTTTTTGCCTTGCTCCTTCATCTGCTGTGTGTTTCTCTGTCTTCTCATTTTGCTTAACTTACTGTGTTTGGGGTCTCCTTTTCGCAGGCTGCAAGTTCGTAGTTCCCGTTGTTTTTGGTGTCTGTCCCCAGTGGTTAAGGTTGTTTCAGTGGGTTGTGTAGGCTTCCTGGTGGAGGGGACTGGTGCCTGTGTTCTGGTGGATGAGGCTAGATCTTGTCTTTCTAGTGGGCAGGACCGTGTCTGGTGGTGTGTTTTGGGGTGTCTGTGACCTTATTATATTTTAGGCAGCCTCTTTGTTAATGGGTGGGGTTGTGTTCCTGTCTTGCTAGTTGTTTGGCATAGGGTGTCCAGCACTATAGCTTGCTGGTTGTTGAGTGCAGCTGGGTCTTAGCATTGAGATGGAGATCTCTGGGAGGGCTTTCACCGTTTGAGATTATGTGGAGCCAGGAGGTCTCTGGTGGACCAATGTCCTGAACTCGGCTCTTCCACCTCAGAGGCACAGGCCTGACACCTGGCTGGAGCACCATGACCCTGTCAGCCACACACCATATGTTCTTTTAAGAGCACTCTTAAGTAACATCCTGATTGTGTGCAGTACAACTTTACTTTCGAACTGAGAGTTGCGGTGGATGGGATTTTTGCCTTCCCCAGATGGTTGAAGGTTACGATTTTTGTTTTTGGAAACACCACCACCTCCTTATTTCTATTATTATTTTTGCAAGAAAAGTATAAAGGGAGTTGGAGTGGAGGTGAGATTTGTGATCGGGAAAGCCTTGGACGCCCTCCTCTCTGTCTTCTGCCTCTCTCTCTCTGATTAGTTCCTATTCAGCAGCAGATTGAAGCAGGAGATGACTCTTCTCAAGGTTTGTTCAGCAGCTTCACTTCTAGGTGAAGGCTTCATGAACCAAGTGACGTCAACAAACGAGGCTTCTCTCTCTCTCCTCTCTCTAACAGTGAAAGTTGCTCTAATGGAATTCTGTTCTGCCAAAGGAAAATATTGCAAATCTACTTCTAGTCTTCACCCTTTGAAATCCATCTACCATGCTCTTCGGAAGTGCAAACTAGTCCATGTGAAAATATCACATGGAGTTCCTCAGCATCCATCAGTATCAACCACTCAACTTGTGAGTGGATGAGCCTTCAGATGATCACAGTCCCAGTCTTCAAGTCTCCCAGCTGAGACCTCAGACACACAAAACTAGTTTCAACCTAGGTGCCAAAGAGCCCTAGCCCCCCAACTCCTGCCTGCGCCTCTGGGAGCCGGTGCCCTTGGCGTGACATCACTTCCTCCATTACTTCTTTTTTAATGCTCCACTTTTTTTTGGTACTCTGAAAATTCCCAGTGGTCAAAGACCAATGTAAATGAGAAAGAAAGATGTGATTTTTAGCTAGACATTCATTTTACTCTGTGTTTTGATTGCTCATTCATAACTGGGATACTAATTTATCCCTACAGGAGAACAAGATGATGTTCAAGAACATGCTATACAGTTAGTTACTGTTATTAGTCAGGACTCCCCCCCAAAATACATAATTTTTTATTATTTCAGAGGAGGGAAATACACTCTCCTCCTTTAGCTTATCAGAGATACTTCTTGCTTCTAAATGTCAAGATAACATATTTTACTAAAGCAAATGTTTTCTGTTTAACCTTAGGCACTGGATGTTGGATACAAAGATCTATATGCAAATAGAAATATAAAAATTAATTCCAATACTAAATATAAAAAGATTTTGAGGCGGTTCACTGTATTTCTAGTGTTCTCCAGAACTGCAGATAATTAAGAATTGACAGTAATTTAAGGAACCAGCATCTCTATCACAATGCCATGATGTAATTATTCCTACCTAAAGATATTAGCAAATCTTATTGGTACTGGAATAAGGTGCGGCCCAAAAAGCAAAAAACCACCAAAACCAAGAACAAAACAACCAGTTAACAAACAGAAAACAGGAATTTGTTTTTTCACCTTGCGTATAGTATGTGTGCAATGTTGGGTAAGTGAGTGAAGTGAAAGAAACTCAGTATTTTGATCTGAAGTGTAGACTAGTAAACAAAAAGCAAAAAATGATGAGTATTCAGTTTAGTTTGCCAGATATGTGTACAAAGGGAAAATAAGTGGATAAGGTCTTAGTGTAAGCAGTATGCTCCCATACAACTACTGATTAGATATACTACCAGTTAAAAGTTTCAAAATCTGCTGAAGTTTCTAAGAAATAACATTTTAAAAGGTAACATAGATGGGACTTCGCTGGTAGTCCAGTGGGTAAGACTCTGCGCTCCCAATGCAGGGGGCCTGGGTTCGATCCCTGGTGGCAGAACTAGATCCCACATGCATGCTGCAACTAAGGAGTCTGCATGCCACAACTAAGACCCAGCAGAGCCAAATAAATAAATAAATATGAAAAAAAATTAAAGGTAACATAGAATAAGCACAAAACCTAGAGGCAGAAAATATGGACTTAATCTAGTATTACAAGGAGTTCTTCATATAACTTTAAGCCAATTACCCCACTGTTTCTACTCTTATTTAGGACATAGAAGTGATTTGTATTCTTCACTTTATCCCTACCAGGACTATCAGAAAGGGTGAATAATGTTGGTAAGAAGCTGATTCCCTGAAAGAAAATACTTTAACATAAAAGGTAAAATGTCCATTGGCTGCTGATGGTAATTCATTTGTTTTCATTTTTACAAATTTTAAAGGCCATGATTATGTTTCACCATCACTGTTGCACAGGGGGAAAATTCCCCTATCAGAGTAAATGCCAATTCCACATTCCAGAGTAAAAATGTAAGACTCATGAGAAAAAAGTGGCTCACTGAGACTTAGTGGACACTATTGTTTGCCTGTCTAGCGTTCATTATCCCATTCCTCCTTTCTAACAGAACCCTAATTGTATCAGGCATTCACCTATTCTCAGATCCCTTAGAAGAAGCCAATTCAATCCCCAGGCAGATTCAATCACAGTAATCCTATTTGCTTTGACAGTGTTTGATTCTAGAACCCAGGCCTAAGCCAAATAGCATGGTCCAGGTTAGGCAGATTACCTAAGGTAATCAGACCTACAGAAATAATTTTTTCTCTTTGGTTGGTTCTCTGTCCTCCTCCTTGTGAGAGGGGATGTCTGTCATCTTTTTCTTGGGTCCAACAGGTTAGCCCAGGCATGTCCTTCTCATGCAATAGCAGAAGTGCAAGAGAGCAAGTTTTAATTTACAAACCCTTTTCAAGCTTCTGCTTGTATCATATCTGCTGACATTCCATTGACCAAAGAAAGTCACCTGGTTGAACCCAGTATCAAGTTCTCGGGCAGTGCACCCTGCCCTGGGTGACAGGGCACTGCAAATTTACATGGCAAAGATGTGAAGAATTGGGGCCATTTTTGCAAATCACCATTGGCTGTAATCATTTCTAGGATGCTGGCTACTGTTATATATTGTTTGAATTTTAAATTGTTCATTCTTGAGACAAAAATTAGTAACTTAATAAAGAAGCTCATTCTGAAAGGAAATCAACAGATTTGAATGATCTGATTTAAAGGAAGAAATCATTAGGACTAAATGTTAGATATGTCCAACTTCAGAATGACAATAAATAAGACTACATATTCTTAAGCAATATAAAACTAACCTATTGTATGTAATTCTCCATGTTCTGGAATATATCCTGAATCAGTGAAACAATGAATATGATGTTGCTCTTTCTTCTTTATCATTATTGGAAGAATTACATTATATTTATTTTGGAGCTTATGATTTTAATCTCAGTACAAACATGCACAAACTGGAAACCCTAATGAGGGCTCTGGGTGTCTTTTAAATTCAGTATATTAATAAGAGGTTTTGAGTAACTCACCTGATGATGCAAAACAGATTTACGTTAGCATTGTATACTGAAAAATCAATAAAAACAACTCTAGTGCTTCTTGTGATCCAGCTGTTCATTCGAAGATTAATGAACTTGTTTAGGGTTTCAGATTTTGATTTTGATAAAGTGAAAATATATCCCCCATTTCGGTAAATACCAGTAAATCCCCAATGCCAAGGGGAGTTGATACTAGGAGCAGAGTACTTCCATCTGTTAGATATAAAAAGAATAATGGAGAGATGAGAAAGCCTGACTGAGAAGTATCTAAGAATTTAAGTTAACCTTTGGTTCAAAGTAGTAGTTAAAAAAAAAGTAGTACTAAGTTCATAAGTATTATAGTAATTTTGAAGCAAGATGGTGAGTTAAGGATTAAGCTAAAAGGATTAAGATTGAATATGTTTTCATTTTTTAGTGCTTATTGTGGGCAACACACTGGACTACATACTATGAGAAAAAAATTTTTTTTAAATCCATCTGTTGCCTCAGGGAACTTGAAATCTAGAAAATAATGATGGATTTTTTCTTTAACCTGTTGTCTCTGTTATCTTATGAGATCTTTAGTCTTTGAGTAGGACAAAAATATCCAGGGTTTTGATTCAGAAATATCTGTCTCAGTATGGGGAAAAAGATGCTTCACAGTCTGTGTTTTAATGATCATATACCATTTATAAATGCCCAATAAATAAAAACTTTGTTACAATGTCTATATTGTTATATAGGTATCTTATTTTAATGAAAGTACACAAAGTAAAACCTGTATAACTAAATTTTGTTTCCATTCTTTCTACTTTTAACTTAGTTATGCAATATCAAAAAGTAAAGCTTTGATTCTTCATTTCAGTCCCTATTCAGTCTCCTAAAACAGATCTGAACAATTATCCAAAGATGCTCTGCTTAAACTTGTTTTTCTGTTAGTAATACCATGTTTGTTTTCAGCAGAGAAGAAAAAAGTGACAACACTAAGATAAAATACTCATTTTTAATGAAAATTCCATAGTTGTATGTTTGAGCATTTTCCATATGATTGTTAAACTGAAACAAGAACATTTATTACACCAACCCTCTCCTACTTCCAATTTTTTATACTGGTTTTAATTAATGAACGTTACATTTTAGAAAGAAAAACAAGCACAAATTGATTCTTATTTTGGTTGTCAGGAAATGACACGTATTAAAATTCTAAATCCATAATGTTAATTTTGGTATTTAAATTATTTGTAGTTGTTATGAAAATTTGGAATATTAGAATACCTAACAGATTAGTCTTGAGATCAAATTTAAATGTGTAATTAATAGTTGACTTATCTTGTAATTTTTCATTGAAAGGGAAATAGTGTGTAGTACTGTTATAATAGTATAATATTTGAGAATGTGTCACCATACTTATGAATTTATTAGGTTTATAAGAATTATACAAGCACTTTGTTGCCCTCAAGAACACCCAAAAGTCATAGAAAGAAAAAATAAGTCAACAAAACCCACAAAGCAATGATCAATCCTAGAGGTACAGAGGTAGTTGTTCAAGAAAGGAAATGTAATCACTGTTCATATTTATAAAATAAACATCGACTAATGATTAACAAAAATTACAGTATAACTACAGGCTAAGAGGAACAGGAAGTGTGTATGTGGAGGGAGTGGCATAAGAGGGATATATGACAGACACTTTCCATGATAGAGACAATAGATATATAAAACTATAGAATCAAGTAATAGTATAAGCATATTATTCAGAAATAGGAAGTATATACAAGAAGAAACAACTAAAAGTGGCTGCTTCTGGAGTGGGAATTATGAGTAGGAAAGGGTGGACTTTGTAAATATTTCATCACTTTGATAAATATCAAATTTTAAAAAAGATATATTTTTTGCCTCTATGATTTTCGTATGACCTTAAAAGCAATGATACCAGCAGCTTCTGTGTTAAGGGGAGGTAGTGACAGTGGCTTTGGGCTTTTACATTTTCAATATAAAGTGTAGACGTGAGTCTATACTAGCATTAGCCTCAGCCACTTTGGAGAACAATGGCCATAAGATCTTTGGCAGGTATCATCAGATGCAGTGTCTGTAAAACATAACTGCCCCTTTTCAACATTGGCAACAATAGAAGATATCACTGAAGTAAGCCAGAGTGAGAAAGCAACAGAGTACACCAAAGACACTCCCTAGGGATCCCAAGAAGCATTTGGAATGTGTTTGAGGGCATCTTGCCAGAGCCAGAAAAGCTGATTGAGTTTTGTAAAAGCAAAAATGGGCACTTTGCCCTGTGTCCAATATGACTTAGCACTTCATTTACCACAGTTGGAAAAAAAACACTTTACATCCTTTGGTAAACAAAAAAATAACAGGTTTACTCTTCCTTTTCTAAACACTGCATCTCAGAGTCTTCCTTTGATACTATTACTGAAACAGTCTCCTTACCTGCCAGGCCCCTGTTGGTATTATTTGGAAAATAAATATGTTTTCACAATTGTTTGAAGATACAATGGTAACTGCTAGAAAAAGTTACGTGTAATTTTATACTACTTACTCAGTATCGTATTTAAGGCCAAAATCAGACAGATCTTCATTTTCAGAAGTGTATTTGTCATAACATTCATTCATCAAGGACTGAAAGGATGAATGGACCTTGCACGTGTTGTTGCGGACTTTTAGTTGACGGACTCTGGGGACTCCTAAAAGTATGTTCTCATAGTAGATGCGACTGCTGTTCTTTAAGTCATACAAATTCTTGTTATTGTACCATGAGTCCCAGTACAGGCCTTCCAAAAGGGGTCCTTCCATAAACTTCATATAGAAAAATAAATGTTATGGGAAAAATATTTCATGTCAAGCGTATAACAGAATCTACATTCATAATGTTATCCATAAGAATACAAAAATCAGTGATTTTAGCCAAGCCACCATTAATAATGGTAATGGTAAATGATGATGTTGATGATAACGAAAATGGTTAACACTTCCTGAGTACTTCCTATGTACTGCTCTAAGCACTTTACAGGTATTAACTCATTTAGTTCCATAACCCTTCTTCTCCGAGGGGTATACTGAAAACTCTCCCCAATACATGAGTATCAGGACTGGTCATAGCCACAATTCATGACTTCACCTCAAAGTTATCTGTGTCCACCCCTTTCCCCTCCAACTCTGGCGGTGGTGACTGCTTCTGTCTCTGTCCCTATGTGCTCCTTCTAAGAGATCCTAAGCCTAGGGTTCATTTTTTTCTTTCCTGCCTTTGTCTTATTTGCCATTGGCCACATACATACCTCAAGACAGCACAGTAAAAAAGAAGCAGTTGGGCTCCACTTCTTGTCTCAGGGAAAATTTCCTATCATTCTTTCATATTTCACTTGGCCTAAACCAATGACTTCTAATCATCTACCTTATCTCACACTTCTCTCACTCTCAGGAAATGACATTGTCTCCTTGATAAGTTTCAAATTCCTAGCATGGCATTCATGATTAGACCTCTGTTCAATTCATAGTTTGGTCTTTTCCACCTCATCTCCTATATGCCTATAATGCCAAACATAGTTCCACGTGATGAATTACTTATAGTACATATCGTTTTTTCTTCCTAGCATGGTCTTCTGTTACTCATCCTTTAAAACTCAACTGAATTGTGATCACCTCTGGAAAGCCTTCCTTACCTCTTCCTTGTATGTCCCAATGTTTGTGACATGGGATACCTGAAACTGCTGTTCCCTTAATTGTTCTTTCCTCATAATGTGAACATCTTGCTAAGTTAAGTGTAACAGAAAAAACAAGTCTGTTCCAATGCTAAAGGAATGATACTCTTATGCAATTAAAAACACTATAAAATTATATTTTGTAAATGTACTCTTTATTATATACTGTACATTACTGAAACACACACACAAGAGTATAGGCCTGTATACCAAAATCACATATATTTTAATTTATGGGCAATTTAAGGAATTTTTAATGGTAATTTTCACTGTATACAATTTTAGACTGACTTTGGATCCTAACTCCCACATAAGAAATCTCTTATTTCCCAAATGCAACGATAATGTTAAAAAAATAAATATCACTTTTTTAAAGTTATAAGAACTCTATCACACTGAGAACACAGGTTCTCAATAAACTTAGTGGTTGATTGGTTCTAATAGTTTAAAGAAATGACATTTATTTTTATTCATTCCTTCAATAAATATGTATCAAGTGCCTACTATGTGTGCCAAGGGCTTGTTTATGCAATGCCTAAAGCTACTTCATCCACAGTCACATGACATCTTACCTTCCAAAAGTCAGTTATGCTGCGAATAGACTTAAAGTTGGTTCTTTCTTCACCATGCACAGACGTGTCCAAAAATAGAGATGACATAACTTTGTTTAAGTAATACATATGTGGGTTTACCATCCCAAAAGTCACTAAGGAGAAGAATTTTTTGTTTAAAAATTTACGTTTAAAAGCTCAATTTTTGTCAGGATTAAAAATGTACTTGTAATTTGTTCTCAATTTTGTTTTGAAAATTCAATTTTATTTTTCTAATTATAAGAGCAATAATAAAAAAACTAAAATAGAAATATACAAAACAGGAAGAAGTTTCCTGTAATCCCACTGCTAGAATTAGGTTTGGCATATATTCTTCAGATTTTTCTAAATGCATACACACTTATAGAGAAAATAACTTTATTTTTATAAAACTGAGATCACATTACACATACTATTCTGCAGGATGGCTTTTTTTCCAATATTGAGAGCAGGCAACATAATATAGTGAGTAGTTTAGGCTATGAACTTTGAAATCAAACAGATAATGGTTTGAGTCCCACCATAGGGATAATATCGCCTACCTCATAATTTTGTTATGAGAAGTAAGTGAGATAATTCATGTGGAACATTTAAAACTATGTTTTGGCACATGATAAGATTGAAAAGAACATTAGTATTCTTTCTCACTCTTCCTAGGGGTGGGTGGGTGGGTTTTAGAGCAGGGTATAGACTAAATATGTCTTTTTTTTTTTTTTTTTGCTAGAAGGCCTTTATTTTTAGAAATAATATATCTTCAACATCATTCCATGGCACACATGAGCCTATGCCATTCTTTAACGTTGCATAGTATTTCACTGTACATACCAAAAATTAAACAAATCCTGCTGGAGATTTGTTTCCAATTTTTCCTAATTATGAAAAGGTATTTAAAAAAAATCCCTGAATAATGGGATTATGAGTGATCTTTAAATATTTTTCCACTCCCCAAATGTTCTATAATAAGCAGTTAAAAACCAATCTGAAATATCTTAATTTATAAGATTGGCTAAAGCTGTCTTTTTAATCCAGATCTGACTCAAGCTCACCCCTACAATACCAATTAATTAGTTAACCGATATATTATTGCCACTATGTATGCTGTACCAACATAAGTCCAGTCAGTGAGCTTGCATCTACTATATGTTGGGTGCTGTAAAGACAAAATGCTCTTTAATACTGATTAAGTCAATGATATTGACCCACAGATAGGAGGAATGTAGGTTGAGATGTTTTCCTGGTCCTCCCTAAAGATCTGCATTAATTCATATCTTCTGTGACTCAGAACTAGCATATTTTACTATTAACTCTGCAACAGGCCAGGGAAAAGAACAAAGCAGACATCAAGACTAACTTCTTAGGCCTCATTTGTAGTTTGACCTATGAAACTAGAGCAAAGCTAATGTATCTGTATCGCTCTAAAAGAAATCAAGAATTGGCAACTCAAGGGAATAATTATATTCAAGACAGAACTGCCAACAGAAAGGAATAATTAATTCAATCAGTGTTGACTATGAAAGCTTTTTATTACTTCTGTGACCTAAAGTTGTGCCCCTTAAGAATTGGAAATAATGTCAACCTAAATGAATTTAAGATGTTTAAAATGTGTCACTATTTTTTGAGAGGTTTCAGTAGTCTGAAAGCCTATGGTTTTATAAAATCCATATGTTTTGTTTTTCATCTGCACAAAACTTCTTAGTTCAAACAGTGTCTTCATCTACATCTGTGTACTTACATATACATAAGTTTATTAAAAAAATAAGGTAGAGTAAGAACTCCTGAAGTGTGGTTCTCATTTCTACTTCCTTTCTGTAATGCAGCTTATGTTTTGGAGTTCCTGTGAGATATAAAACAAAAACTTCCCTTAATTTATAATATATTTAAATAATAGGGATGGAAAAACACAGGCGCTTTTAGCTGTTTACACTGTGTGAAGGAAAGCTCCAATGGCTTCTGGTTATGTTTTTACTCTCACTTTTATGAAGAAGGACTAATTACTAACATTTTCCCATGGTGATAGTGGGCAATCATTTTATGACCGTATATAATGAATTTTATAACCCAGATGTTTCCTCACCAGTCTTGTTTTAAACTGAAAAAGCAAAATACAAAACAAACAAAACCCCCTCCTCTGTCCCTAATCGTTTACTCCACCTGTCAACTCTGCTTCTTGGGATGGCTGGCTCCTGCTGGAGGGGGGAAAAGGACTCAGCCTGGGGTGCTGCCAAGGCCACTACTCCCTAGAGCAACAAAGGCCTTCTAAGGCCGGCCTAGAGAAGGCCACTATACAGCAAGTGGCAGCGCCCAGCTCCGGCTTCCGGCAAGGGGCGAGATGTTCCCTCAGGGCTTCACTTTTCCTGTCTGTGAAATGGGTCCACAGTCCCTCTCCGCTTCTCAAGCGGAGGCTGCAACGGCTAACTGTTCTGGCGGTCATCTCTCACGTGAATACATGTGGGGCTACAGACTTCCTTGCAGGATATTTGCAACTGCCCTTTCCGCTCTGCCCCACCCACTCCCTAGAGGCACCCCTCACCGCCTAGGTGCCACCGGGACGCCTCAGCCATGGCAAACTTGGACGACGATGCCCGTTCGCCTCCCCAGGCTGGCGGCGCCTGCGCGATACTCATACGGTGCGCGCCTAGCTCATGCGCCTGCGCGAGCCCACAGGCTCCACGACGGGAGCAAGCGGCGCTGGAAGATGCCAGCGCGCGTGCGCACCGAGGCCTTCACGGAAAGGCTTTGCGCGAGGCGGGCCTGAGTATGGTGGTGTTTGTCTCCTGCGGAGGACCGACTTCTAGGGCAAACCTGGCTTTACGCCTGAGGTTAATCATAAAAATCGTAGTAATTAATTATAATGGGCTACCCATTCTTGACTCTTTAACATCTTTTGGCTTGTTTAGTCTTCACACCGCCCCTTCCTGAAAGGTATGTGTTTTGTCCTCGTTTTAGACCTGAAGAGACTGAGGAGAATAAATTACTTACCAAAGGCCCGCTGGGGCAAGGTTTGCTCGACGCCAAAGCCTGAATTTGTAACCAAGGCCCCACTCCGCCGCTGCAGCTTGCAGACACTGATTATTAGTAATCGAGAGCTGTTGCTAGAAATAGCTTCCACCCCTCTTTCCACCCAACATGGCTTAAGAGAACGTTGAAATAGATTAAAAAAAAAAAAAAAAAGTTCTGCAGTGATAATGTAATAGCGTAGGTCAAAACAGTAGTCTTTGGGAGCCAGACTCACATCTGACCCAGCAGCTTTGCAAAAGTGAGAAGGTTTGTAAACCAGCTATAGAAAAGGCCAAATTTGGTTGTAAATTAAGGCATCCATAAGCCCGCCAGAATATGAGAGGTTGGGGGGGGCGGGGGCGGGGATTCTCAGGTTGGTAAAAAGGAAAATAAAAAGGAATTCAGTGGAAAGCCCCAGGGCAGCCAGCTAAGAAACCCGTCAAGCTGTTTTGAAAGTAAAAAATAAAGCCACTTTTGTTATTTCTCTGAAAGAGATGTAGGGTGATGTTGATAAATGCTGTTTCATGTTAGGTAAAAAGGAAAACTAGGCCACATAGCAGCGAGGGTCAAAGACTACCAATGATAAAAGGAATAGGAGAGGTCTAGCAAAAGGCCAGCAGCCACTGGAGATGAGACCTGAGAAGAAGAAAGGGCTACTGGCCTAGCTTAAGCATAGTTTAATACAAGGATTTGCCCTTTCCTGTACTTGGACTCTCAGAAGCTGGCAAAATTGTTTTCTAAAGTAGTAGGTTATCTGAACTAGAAATGTAGGAGGAAAAAAGCCCAAAATATAGGTATTCAGATTTACATTAAATATAAGAATTAGGTAGATGACTCTGCAGTCTGTTCTTAATCCATTGAGCTCAATAGACTCAAAGATCTTGAAGAATTAGAAACCTATTTGGTTAAAACAAAATCACAATTTCAGGAGAGATTCTGTCATGGTTTAAGTTATTCTGGTTGCCTTCGAAGTGCAAACCATAAAAAGTCTAGCTCCCTCTCTGGAGGAATTAGCTGTAAGTGAGCTTCACCAAGACAAGCTGTTCTAGAGTATAATATTGTTGGTCTCTTGGAACTTGTTATTCATAGGTTTTGCTGTGTGTCGCTTAATAGATACAAACCAGCAGTTTTATCTTAAAGATCTAGACTTTTGTGAAGAGGAGACAGTCTGTTTTAAATATTTGAAATTTTATTCTCTTTTGACATAAAACTAAGGAACACTCAGATAATCTATACCATGTTAGTATTCCTATCAGAGAAAACGGGTAAAACAGTATTTAGAAAGCAGTACCAGTAAATCTTATTACGCATTAAATGTGTTTAAAACGTTGATATTCATTTATAACCTGTAGTTGTAAAATGTGTATGACTTAAATATTAAAATCCCACATTTTTTAAGATCTTCATCTACAATTACAAACCCAGATTTTCTGTAGGCTTCACAAACCAGAGAGGTAAACAGAATGTGCAAGAGTCAAAGGATAAACGCATTATAAATATATATTAGTTGTATTACCTAATTAAAACCATAATCTGTTAATACAGCTATGGATTTATTTCAAAAATTTAATTGAATATATTGCTAATAGTGTAGTTGTTGTGTTTTCTAATGTTGGTAGAGTTATTAAAGTTCTTCACTTTCATAGAGTCCAGATTGAGCTGCCAGACGCTGAAACTCTCCTTCAGGGTTAAAAGCTTGTTTCACATCCAAACCTTTCCCGTTAAGTGCTAAATATTTGCTGAAAGTTGGTCGGACACGTAACTGCTTAGGAGCTGGAGGAGTTTGGTTTGGACGGGCTGAAATGGATCAAATAAACGTTAATTTAGAAAACTTGTTGTAAACAAATGGGTTGCACTAGGTAGTCATTATCGGACAGGGGGAGAAAAAAAAATCAAAACTGATTATGTATGGGGAGAATCCTTCAGAATTTATGCTATGCTGGAATTTATGTTTCTTATTAAATCTTTCCAGTTAAGTTCTTTATAGCACTTGACATAGCACTGTATAACAGCGTGAGATACCTGTAACATCTAATCTCGTGTTACATGTGGTCACTCCAGCTTCATTAACTGCAGACACAGTATACCACCCAGCGTCTTTCTTGTTTACATCTTTTATCAGTAAAGTAACTCTTCCAGAGTTATCATGATATAAACTGGAAAGAAACAAAAATTGAAAGTAAAGGAATTAATCTTCCTGTGAGAATTTATTTATGATGCCTGTGACCTACAGAGTCAGACTAATAGGAAGAAAAAAAGCATTTGGAAATTCTGAGTCTGTAGCTAGTCATTGCCAAATAGCTATGGGGTTTTTTGAATTAAACATCCCCCCAGTCTTGTTTGTATCATCTATTTCCTTGAGCCATCTTCTTCTATTGTTAGTAAAAAGGTAAATCCTAGCCTACTTTATCCCTTACATTTCTGATTAGTGGAATCTGGCTTAATGAGGCTTATTATATTTCTATATATATATATATTTTAAAAGTTGAAGTATAGTTGATTTACAATATTGTGTTAATTTCATCTATATGTTTTTAAAATTAGACAAATTGAGGTCACAGATGCATGCCATTTATAATACATTTCAAAGTATAACTGGATTCACCCAAGTACAGTATAGTTAAGTCTAGAAATACTTATCCTACCTTATTCGATCAGTGTTGAATTGTACCATTTCATTATTTCTTTTCCAGAAAAGCTTTGGTGGCGGTATAGCCGAGATTTGGCATTCTAGCTTCACTGAGTCTCCCTCAAAAACTTTTTTACTCTGTGGTTTGTAGATGAACATTGGTGCTCTTCTATGTTCTTTTGCTACATATTAATAAAAAAATCACGTATTTGAAATATTATAAAAAATATTAAGTCAAACCAAAGTATTATGAAGTTTGTATGCTGATATAAAAGTTTAAAAAAGTACTAACGACAGGATTGGAAGCTTTATGTTTCAGCTTTAGTTAAAATAATATGCAATACTGTTGTATATTGTATACTATTTATAGTTCTAAAACAGTAATGTAATGATGTGTTGAATTTATAATCATGTTTCATTGGAAGAATTTAAGTCAAGTTGAGATCATCTCAGCTATAGGGAGGCAGCATGAGTGCTGGAAAGAGTACCAGCAACTTGGGTTCAAATTCTGTTTGCCCCACCAGCCATGCCACATTGGGGAAAATTTTGTTTAGTTTCTCTGAGGCTAAATTTTATCTGTTGTAAAATGATACCCAAGAAATAGTTACTGCTGTGCCCACCAAAGCACAAAATTATTGTGAGGATCAATTGCGATAATGAATGAAGACGCACTTTGTAAACTATAAAATAATATACAAATGCCAATAATTATTATGTCTTTAGTTTTCTTCAAATACCTGAGGGAAAAGAGGAACTGATACTATAATACTATAACCCTAACTTTTCTGAAGGAGTAACGAGGAGATTGGACGGATGCCTGCCAAAGTCTTTTTCAGCTCTAACATTGTAGTATTTTTGGAGCTATTGGCACAGAAAGGATTTGCCCTAAGCTTCATCACTTGGATTTTGTGTGTGTGTGTATATAAATTCCCCGATCACTAGTTTTTCCCTTAGTCTGAGGGCCCTTATTATATCATAGAATAATCTTAAAGATTGTTCATTCATCTGGGTAGAATACAAACTCAGGATTGCCCATCCTTGAACTTGATCAAGTTTTTATATAATAAGCAGTGAATTATAGCAAAATATCGCTTATGCAGTATATTGTGGCTTAAGTCATTGCAAATGTGATACATTTAGAGCACTTGAATTGTAATATTTTAAAACAGGAGATTAGTTTAATGAGAACTGCCCTACTAAAGACAAATTTGAGATATGAGTTTTACCATACTTGTTTTCTAAAGCAAGTAAGCATGTTTTTATTGTCATAATTAGAGACTAGTTTCCTGGTAAAGAGTGCATAGTCTAAGGCTAAAAGCTGACATTTACTCTTCAGTTTTAAACTATGTGTGATTATAACAATTCTGTGAAAATGTGAGTCAGATTGATTATTTTAGACTGTAGACCAGATAAATGATTAGACTAAAAATTTTCATTTAAGACCCTTTAATCATATCTACACATACTGTACATCTAGAAATATATCTAGAATATACTACCTTCTTTGGTCTGGCTGATATTTTACCTTTATTTCTCTTCCAGAAAAGCTTTAGTGGTAGATCTGTCATTCTGGTTTCACTGAGTTTCCCTCAAGAACACCAACCCCTGCCCACTGTGGCTTTTACATAAAAATTGGTGTTCTACTGGGTTTATAGTATAGACATTAACCTTAAATATAAAGTCCTTGGGGTTTTTCTTTTTTAACACTTTCTTTTTTGATTCTACAAAATTTTAAGGAGCTCTGTAGGATCTCTTTGAAAGCTTACCCAGGACGTCCAGCTGCACAGTAAAGGTGGCTTCTCCTGCTCTATTCTTGGCAACACATGTATAAGCCCCTGCATCTGAAGCTCTGACCACTTCAAAGATGAGTGAATGAAAACCCTTTTCAGACACTATCATTTTGTGAAAATCATCTGATTGAACTGGTCGTCCATTTAGATACCATGACACATCAGGAGCTGGTAGTCCACTAACCTAGAAATGAAAACACAAGGAGATGATAGAATTTTAAATTACAGATCACTGGGACCCATTTGTCCATTTATGAATTTTAACAATTCAGTATCTGAGTGGGTTTGTGATTGAAAATGCAAAACAAGAGCTTAAAAGATATTTTCTTTCAATAATTTTTAACAAAATAGTAAAAACTATAACCCTTGAAATTAATACAGTATTTTCATACTATCTCAAAACATGTCTAGCTGTTTTATAAACAACCTCAGGCTCCTTAAGATCTCTTAATTACTATATTAAGGACGTTAAGTTATTTTATATTGGTCTCCACAAGGAATATGGAAGTCATATGGCTTTTCTGGCTAATGGCAAGTGTGAATGAAGTCCCAGAGGCCCATATATATGAGACTTGCTGATAACCTTTCCAAATAACCTTTCCAAAACTGAGTATTCTTGAGCTGTAGTGCTGGTGTATAAATGGCATTTTGTTAAGTTTTTTCGTATAAGCCTTGACAATTAAATCCATACACTGACTTTCATTCATAAGGAATCTGAAAAAACATTTATAAGAAAAAGTTCTCCAAAATGAGGATAATAAAAATGTAGGCCTTTTAATAAGTTATTTTAACCTGAGGAATTCTTCTAGGCCAAGAGAGAGCAGGGTGACTTGAATTTCTTAAAGAGGCGTTCTACTTTAGAAATCCTATTGCTATGAAAGCTTCATTTATATAGAGTATTAGGTGGTAGGCACTATTGTGAGTACCTTATACCTGTTTACTTAGTTAATCCTCAAACAGCTTTATGAGGTAGATACATTTGTTATTCCCAAAGAAACAAAAGCATAGAGTTGTTAAGTGACTTGTCTCAGGTTACACAGCTGTAAAGTGGCAGGGCCAGGATTCTAACCCAGGTAAATTTAGCTCCAGAGTTTGTGTTCTTATCCACTATACATACTTCTTGTCAAGCTGTGTAGAAAGCTATGAAGAGGAGGAGGACATTTTTCAAAACTTAGTATCCCATTGTTAATTTTTCTCCAGTATTTTTGAACTTTTCTCTTACTTTGAAGTCCATTCTGCAGAATCTTCCTTCTTCAATTGACATGTTCTCTGGCACTTGAATGAAACGAGGCGGGTAAAATTTCTCCTGGATTGCATCCTGATCATTCACATCTCCCCTTGAAGATGATCTACTTCTACAAAAATATTTTAATAATCACTATGCAGAAGAGTCGTCATTGCTCTTCCTTTCATGCAAATATAGTTTAGCCATCAAATTTGAAACCCTAGAGTCTATGCTGTTTGATCTGATAGTGTAGTAACAATGGAGAGAGGCTGCAGAGCTGTATTTAGCTGTGGCATATTTGATGACTATTAGAAGTGGTAGTAATTTAGAAACATCTGGTACAAATTATACATCTTTCTTTTTTTCAGTGCCATGAATTGATGAAGAAACTGATCTATTAAAATGCAGAGTACCCCATGGACAATTCTAGTCACATGCAAAGATTGTATAATTAGAATCAGGTTTCCATTGTTACGAAAAAGTTGTTTAGCATGGAAACATGGTCCTGGCTTATTTCACCAAAACATTAAAAAAAATTTCCTCTGAGATAGTTGTGATAATTAACAGATAAAAATTTTTATTGTCATCTTTGACATTAGAAAATGCACATTGTTTTTTTTTGAATTGGTTCTAAAGCAGTATAAACATTATTTTCTTTTTTTATAACCATATTTTTTTATTGCAGTATAGTTAATTTACAATGTTGTGTTAGCTTCAGGGGTACAATAAAGTGATTCAGTTATATATATATATATATAACATATATATATATCGATTCTTCAGATTCTTTTCCATTATAGGTTATTACAAGACATTGAAAACAGTTCCTTGTGCTATATGGTAGGTCCTTGTTGTTTATCTATTTTATACACAGTAGTGTGTATCTGTTAATCCCAAACTCCTAATTTATCCCTTCCAACCTGCTATCCCCTCTGGTCACATTGCTTTGTATAAAAAGTATGTAAGAAGCTTGAGGGCTTTGTAAATACTACATTTTTTTTAAGCTGAAAACATTTTAGGTAGCAAAATGTATGTTTCTTTAAAATTAAAAAAAATTTTTTTTACCTTACTTGTGATGTAGGAACTTGCAGTCGTGCATGTTCTGGATTGTGCTGCTTGAAATTAAAACAAAGTGATAATGTTAACATGCTGTTGTTAGCTTGAAATGAAGCAGAATTTAGTAGTCGTAGTTGAAAGGAACATTTCTGTTGTGGCTGTATTTGTACTGTCATGGATAGTTCTATATATTTAGCTGTTAAGCATTTAAAATATAGTGCACTAACCTTCTAATACTCTAGCAAGAAATCCCCAGAATTGAGACTATTCAATAGATATGATTTATGAAAATTAACTAGACTTTGAATTGATGGTGGTTCGTTTTTTAGATGACGATTTTATGGCAAAGGATGATGAGTCCCCCTGGTGTATTTGAAATGGGAGCACATAGTACAGATTGTCCTTTGGTAAAACAGGAATAGTCATGAAGTCATTTGTGTTGGCAGTAGATACAGGGTATTATGCCTACTGCTCATAAGTGGCACCAACAGCAGTAAACACATATTAGACTGGAAAATACTTTTCTTTTTAGCTCATGGCACAAAATCCTGATGGACACTGTGGAAGCTATGTGAAGAGTTATGAAAAGCCTTTGAAAAACAACATTACTTACTTCCTGCCTAATAAGGGTGTATTTAATTTAAGCAACCATCTTTTAGAATTTATATCTGAGCACCAGAAAATTATTCATATTTGAGGATAAAATCAGGAATTGATGAATTTATAATAGAATTAACTGATTAAATATTTACTGCATATTCCATATATTTCATTGTGCTTGGTATAGTGAGAGATACAAAGAAGTAGAAAATATAGTCCTTACCCAAATATATGAAAAACAACATAGCAGATCAGTACAAATAATTTATTTTGGGATGAACTTTAATGTATTTTGTCATGCTAAAACAAAATTCTTACAACTCTGTAATAATTTTTGGCTAGGCTTTGAGTTTCTCTAAGCCAAATGTCAAAAGATCAATGAATTTTTTGGTAAAAAATAAGAATAATCCACTTAAACTCATAATATCTAAATTATGTTTTTGACTTTTTCCTGTAGTGGTTTGAACATGTATGTATTCATATTCATAGGTGTGATATTTCAGTTATATGTAATTTGATGACATTTTGTATTATTTAAGTAGACTGTTTGAAGTGTACCAAAAAACGTAAGATTTTTCTTTTCTGATTTCATAATATGTTTTGCTGCTATCTCTTTTCTTGGTACCTTCACCTTCATTTTAAAGTTTTTAAAGAATGAATGAGAAAAACAATACACCCTTGACCTTGAAATCATACACTGTGAATTTATAACATAAACCATCATCAATCTAATGTTACTTTGGGTTATTTCTTCTAATAGAGATATATTTGTGTCTTATTCTTGCTGTAATCTCCTGTACCAACTCCAGAGCCCAACACACAGCAGGTACTTCATATAAATTAGTTGAATAAATGAGTGTGTGAACTCTTCAGTAGCCAAAAGAGATTTAAATTCTGTTCTCAGGTTCTAGTTACTTGCTGTGCGAGACCCTGCTCTATCCTTTTCAGTAGATCTAGTCACATTTAACAGAAACAAAAGTCTTATTTTCATCTTCCTATACTGTAGAAGGTTGGAATTCTTGAATGCTCGGTTTGGCTTCCAGTTTCTTGTGGACTTTTTAGGAAGGAATGAGAGGTAACTACGGAAGGAATGAGAGGTAACTTCAGAAGGAAGATAGAAAGCACAATAGCAGTTCATTTTGCCTCTCCAGCTGTACACTTCTCTTTGAGGTTAACTTGTTAAAATGAAGTTGATCAGGAACAAGCCTGTGGGATATTCACTTTATGTTCTGCATAAAGTTAATCCCTTGGAAAGGATGCTGTTGTTAATCCTGGAGCCATTACTCATAAAGTTTTTGTTGTTTATTTTGATTTGTTTTTAATAAGAATCATTTTAAGATACAGGAACATGACAAAAGGAATTGGATGTTTCATTAGTACATGAGTTTATTTTAAAACATTGAAATGATAAACAGCTTATGAGAAAAGGTTATAATTACTTTGGTTTAGAGTTTTAACTTTTGTCCTGCGAAAGATTTACAACTCATAAATTTTCTGTCCATGTAGATATTGTAGGGAGAGTCCTAGGTTTAACTGACCCTTAAATGTCCAGATGAAAAGTGACACCATTAGTCTTCTGGTGCTTTGACTTTATAACATTTCATATGCAGATATTAGAACCACCAGCAAATGGGCTAAAATTAAATATTTTTGTGTATATATTCAACCCATCATGGCCTCTACTTTTTATACGTAATGGAGTATGGAAGTAATTGACTTTTGCTTCACATGCTATTTATAAGCATTTAGAAAAGCAGACATTTAAAAATCACACAAAAGAAAAGTGCTCCAGTTAGATAAAGATTATTTTAATTTACCTGTGCTGGATCTTGTGCCTCACTGTCATTTTGAGCTTGAAACACAGCAGCTGCATTCTGTGGTCCTAGCAATCTGCGAGCCATCTTCTCCTCATATGTTAGCCGCTTTAAAGAAATAAATCATAAAGGAGATAGTAATGAGATTTAATAAGAGTTATTTGTATAGCTTTACCTTAAAACCACCAAGAATTATACCAAAGAAGTATAGTTATGCCTTTGAATGATAGATACTGTGTTTTTAAAAAAACATTTTCTTTCATTCAAAGCATTTTCCTTTCATTCTAGTGCCACTTCCCTCATCTGGAATATTCATCTCTGTTTTCTTTCTTCTCCTAGTAAAGGCAAGCATAATCACCCTTAAATAAGGCTCTCTCTCTCCAATAAAGGGAAATTCTTTGTCTTCCTCCTTGTTCTGCATGTTCCTGTTGGCTCTGTCTTTGAATATAGTACCGTATGTCCTCAGATTCAGAAATAACTTTTATTAAGTGAGCACTATATTTGATTTACTAACTTCTGGTTAAGAGCAGTGCAACTCGTATGTTAAATGTATTTGGATTAAAGGCATATAGTAGTACTGTTTCAGAGATCAGTGACTAATACAATGTGCATAATAAGAATTATAGCTATTTTTCCATGAATACTATATACCAAAGTACATGAAGAAGTCAGGTTGACAGCATTTCCCATTAGTTTTTTGGTCATCAGACATATTTTTTATGGTAATGCTTAAAACAAAATTGAATCATTCAGATTGTTGTTTTTTTTTTTTTCATTTGCTTCATTCTTTTACTACTGAACTCCTAGAGGGGATTTCATGCAGAGAAATACAGACTAGGATCCAAATATTCCCTGTTTTTAGATACTCCTCTCCCTTGCTGATTATATGGACATAGATCTGTGAGACAGAAACAACTTTCTTAATGAGATTAGATTTTATAGTTTTATTGGCTTTTTTTTTTTAATACAAAATAGACATCTTGCTCACTTGGTTTCCATTATGAAGAAGGTTGTCCTTGCATTTTAGCTTTCTCTCCAAATCTTGAATCAGAGCTTCTTTTGATCCTTGTATTTCATGGTCAGGAGTCCTTGGTGTGGGCTTAGCATTTGCATTTTGGGATGGCTTAGCATTTACAGGTTGGCCAACTGAGGGTTGTTGATAGCTTTAAAAAGAAAAAAAGATTTTTTAAAAAGAAGATCTTTAAAGTAAGGTGTGGTATGTAAAATAGAATTGGCATCATTTTGTCAGTCACCTTTAGGTAGGTTGAATTTACCATTTAGTACTGCTGGTGTTATTAAAGCACCAATTGCCCTAATAACAGTCAAGAAGGATTTTATAAGAATGGTTACTAGCTGTTTTTTGTTTTTGGTTTTGTTTCTTTTCATCTTGGCAAATGAAAATTAAATAGCAGGAGGAGCAATTTAGGTTAGACATGAGAATGTCCTTCCTTGAAGATCTTCCCTAAAGAAGTGAGAGTAAGAATAGTTACTGGCAGCTTGAGAGCTCTTCCAATATTCCAACTGAATTTCCTAAGTTTGATTTATGGGTGGATAGTAAGCAGCGATGTGCTGGAGCTGACTCATATGGGCTTAAGAGAACTGATTTTTAGTGTCTCTTCCCAGCTCACTGTGATCTCATGTTGAAAGTTTGAAATTGGTGGTGGTGGGAGTATCTACACCAGGGAAATTGGTAAATACCACAAATCATGGCTCTTTCCTCCAGAGCTGATTGTTAAACATTTATCAGCATAACCACTGGTATTTAGTGAATATTCTCTTGCTTTGAATGGAGTCTACAGTTTACATTTTAATTTCTACTTCCTATTAATTTCATATTCTAGACAATCCAAGTATGGCACGATATAACAACTTGTGCAGTAATAACAGTTTCTTCAACATTGCATAAGTGATTTTTAGAGAAAGGGATGATTAGAGGAGGAAGGAGAAAGAAATGTAAACTGAGAAAAAAAGGAGTTTGGGGGAAAAGAAAGCAAATTTGATTGGCAGTTGAAGAGTTTGATTTAAATCCTTATTTCAAATTCCAACCCTAAATTTTCTTCTAAGATGTCCTTGCCCCCTCCTGGTGTTCCCCTGCTGATTCTGATAGAGGACAGGGGTGGTATTTAGGGAGTCCTATATTTTTAGATCTGTTAGGTAGCTCACACTTTTCACAGGGTTTATTCAGATTTTACCTAGTTTATTTAGGGCTCTGAAGGTGTTAGCTTATATCTATTTAATGTGGGAAAACTGGCCACTGCCCTCAATGAATATTTTACCATTATCATAATAAATCCACATATCCAGATGAGGCAGCCTTGGTCTGTTCTCTGACATGTTCCTGTTCAAAAATTCTCAAGGATCATTAAAAGAACTTGTAAGCTAAGTGGAAATGTATTTCCTCTGAGTGGAGCCAGAGTTTTAATTTTTGCAGGCTTTGGGGACTTGGTTAGTAATCTCTAGATTGTAAATACACTGAAGAAAAAAAAGATGTTTTATTACTCACCGTTGTATTATTTGTATCCACTAACACAAAGCCTGCAAAATAGTGAGGTAATACTCACTATCAGTTCAGTGAATGAATATTTTCCATTGTATTCAATATGCTTTGTATTGAAAGTTGATTATATACATTTTCCCTCCTTGTATTTCAGATATTCAGGATTGTCTGTATCTGATTTGTTCAGTGAAGCAAATAGCCAAACCAAGTGTTTAAATAAATAGTGAGATGTTTTTGTTTTGTTTTCAGATTGAATTCCCAGGTCAAAGTGGTAAAATTTCTTTGGTTTTATAGATCTACTATTTCTCCAACTGTATGAAGTTAGAATAGCCCATTTGTTTTTTTTTTTTTTTCAGCTAAAAAAACCCAGTCATATGTGTTTGCTAAAGTGAATTAGCATTAAATAATTCTTTTGTCAGACTGTCATAATATGATGTAATATATCTGAGAAATCCTGAAGGACTATCAAAACCAAGCCTGAGAATCACTGATATATATGTAACCTCAGTCACCTTTTTATTCACTGAATACCTGCATTATTACCAGTTTAGATGGTTTAAGTGTTAGGACTTGATATCTGTTCATAATTAGAAACTAATATTATACTTGCACAGTGTTTTATAGGTTTTTTTTTCCCCTATCATTAATCACATAAATCCTTACTTTTATTACAGATCAGAAAACTGAATCACTGAGCAGGTAAGGAAAACTTGAGGAATGTCACACAGCAAGCTTTTTGAAAGGAATAGTGAAAATTAAAGAGTTCCCCCTAAATTTCTAGTCTGTGGTTTGATCAACTGAATAAAACATTTGCTTAAGGGTTTCCTACTGATGAAAAGCTAAATAAAGCTTTCAAACTTCTCTAGGTCAGAATCCAAGGGATTATTATAGAAGACAGGGCAAACTTCAGCCCATCATAAAAATGAGGGAGTTGTGCACAAATGTTCAAAGGGCCAGAGCTTTCCACCTGTGCAGCTGGACACTGAACTCGTATCATGTAGCTGTGGGAAGATTAAAAGAGTTATCTATGGTTGCTGAAAATGGAGCAGCTAAAGCTGGATCTTTGATCTCTGGTTTGGGGTCCTTCTGTGCTTTATTTCTTACCCTCTCTATTTTTTCCTTCCTTCCTCTCTTAGTTCTGTGTGGAGAGCTAGGTACATGGTTGAGGCTCACTAGTATTTATTCGGTGGCTTTCTTTTCTGGGCAGGAATTTGGAATAGGATTAAAGCCTTTACTAAGAAAAATATTTTAGTGAGAAAGAGTTATTTTAGATTTAAACATGCTTTTACAGGAAATTTGGAAATAATTGAAAGCTAGATGGAAAAAGATTATATGGGTAAAATGTAAGTAAGAAAAATCTACAATATGTGATAATGGGTATAATGGGAATTTGAGATAGAAGAGAGAGAGCGGGCTCTTAATTCTTGAAGGCATCTTTTAAAATCATTAGGCCAAACCTATGAGAATGCCTTTTTTGTCGGTCAAAAATTTTTAACAGCCATTTCAAATGGTTCAACTTAGTATCTATAGGATTCTAACAAATATTTTTGGCTTTCCTGGTTTTTATTTTTAAAAATATTGAAAAGGTTTCTTTGCAAGTTGAATTGCTCTGGTGAGTTCACCTAGGTTTCCAGAGTTGTCACCAACAATAGGAATCTCTAGAAAAATTAGCCTCTAGAGAAAACTGAGAGAAATTAGCAAGAATTTCAGCAAATCTGTTGATAAGCCTGTAACCAACAAAATATATTCCATCACACAGTTTTTCAGATGCCTCTGATTAATTCTCTGATATTCTAGCCAGCCAAGGAATAGGAAAACTGATAGCTCAAAGTTTGCATAAGCACAAAGTATTCAGTTGATGTTTTAAAAAAAGCACAACCACTTTGTCCTTCTTCATATCAGGTTCTCCTAGGACAGTTTTAGGGCTGTGGAAATAGTACATGCTTGCATAAGGCTTCAGGTATTCTTCCCTGTATTTAGGTTGGTCTAACCAATTTGAACAAAGTGTGGTTTTAATTACCAGAGGAAACCTTAAGGTCATGAGCCTTTACCTATTCAGTCCTTTCTTCTGATCATAGGGAAAATTCATATACTTCAGTGTCTGAATCCCATATTTTCTTTTTAGCCAAGTGGTTGTTCAGGATCAGAGGGGAAAATGGATAGGAAGAAAAGACTAAGACTGAGAAGAAACTTAATAGCTTCTGCTTATGTGAGAGGAAATCCTATCTGAAGAAGAGCAGACAGGTGTTCACCTCAGCTAAGCTCAGAACCAGAGCAATTAAATTTACAGCATGAGGAACTTAACTTAGAGCTGGGGGAATAGTTCACTGTTCCTGAGTATGTTAGAAATATTTTTTTTGAAGATGGAAAATAGTAGGTAAGTAATTGTGTTATGTAATAGGTGATTTGGGTTCAGCTCAACCTGGACACTGGAGAATGGGTCAGATGACTTATTGCCAGTACCCTGGTTCAGGGTGTTCTAGGAGAAATATGGAATGAGACTCTGATGTCACATTGACTTTTTAGATAGTGAAGATGACGTACATAACCTATCTCCCCTTCTACCCCAGATACAAGCTCACGGTATACACAGTTCTATCTATCTATCTGTCTCTCTCTCTATATATATATTTTTTAAAAATTCACTTACTTGGAGTCCACAGTGGAAGGGATGTTACTGCTATTGTAATCAGGCTGTGATGGTAATATGGAGCTGAGGAAGCTGGCTGGGGACTGGTTATAAGTGGCTGTTACCCTTTGGCCTGGGTTGGAGCCAGCAAGCTGCTGAGGAGAAGCAGGGAAAGCAGAGGAGGACATAGTGATGTGAGAGCTCACTGTTGAGGAGGCAGAAAATCTTTGCTCTTTGCACTGGCGGGGCTGGATGGTAATAGAAGACTGTTTGGTCTGGCTAGAGTAGCTGGCGGTTTCCGGTCCAGGAGGTTGCAGTCTGGAGCCACATGGGTTTTGGGATTGGATGAAGTGTTTTGGACGTTCGTAGTTAAACATGCTTAGCTGGTTTATGGAAGTTGAAGGCAACTTATAATGATTTACTCCTGGAAGGGTGGGGTCCCGAATCTGGGGCTGCAAGCCTGGAATTACAGAAGGTTGCAGTGAATCAGAAGCAACCTTGGTCTGCACCTCGTTGTTGAGATCCTGGGAATACTGTGCTCGTGTCTTTGATAGAGTGGCCTTCTCTTGAAGAATATTGTTCCTTCAAAAGAAGAAGATGATTCAGTTACAGTATTTGCATAAAAAACAGTACTGTTTATTTAAGATCTTTAATAAGAGTTTCTGTGCTTTTTTTTTTGCTTGTTTTTTTAAAGCTTATGTGCTTTCAAAGTCACCTCAAGGTGGAACTTTCCTGGCTTCTAGACTTCCCATTCCTTTATCTGTTGTCTTTGCACAAGTGACTTTCCCCTTGAGAATAAGTAAAAAGAATTCATAAGTGTTTGTCTCTGGGTGATTCTTAAAGCACTCCCAGGGGCTTCAAGATGTAGGAAAAGTTTGAGTTTGAGTTTGCCAAGTGGTTATTTATGAAAAGAAAACCTGTGATGTTGCTCAGTGTGATAATTTTATGGTTTCATGTTTAGCTTTTGCCCAGAGGCTACAGTTTTATTAACCACAGAGAGTTAATGATTTAAAATTATTAGCAGGTAAATATATAACATGTCAGCTTCTATACAGTCTGAATTCTTCCCCTTGCTCATCAAAACCGATGAACAGCTCTTCTGATACTCCAGTTAATTCATGCCCTGGTGATCTGTGATGAATGATGTGGTGAATCAAGGGGAGAAATGTGCTTCTTTTGTAAAGAACATTACTGTCCGTATTTGCTCCTTCACCCTTTTACAGTTTCACAAAGTAGAGCAAACATCTGTTCTTCACTATTGTCAACCTTGAGTGGATTTTGTTTTACCTTATAATTCACTGCTTCTTTTTCTCCCTTTGATTCCCAATTGACCATAGTACCAAACTAGATGATATTAAGGAGTGACTGTATTCGTGTGTCTCTGTGTGTGTATATAATATACGTTACTGACAGTATTCCAGAGCCCTTTGTAATTTTTTGTTATTTTTAGATTGTATTATCTAGTTATTGGTCTCTGTGGTCTCTTAGTTATTTAGTTTCACTTTAAATTATTTTTACATGTTTAATATGTATTTTAGACTAATTTTGAAATTGCTTTAGTTCCTATATTATTTTTCCTTTTGAAATGGCAAACAGGATGTACAGAAGGGAAGTGAGGCAACTGTGAAGCTAGCCTACAGTTTCCCAAGAAAAGAAGGGTGCCATTTTTCTTACTTAGCCCTGCATTGGCGCTCCTGACTTCCGAGAGTAGTTCCCCATTTTTCCTTTGATAAACCATTTGTCACTATAATCAACCTTAAAGAATTATATTTGCTTCTTTTTTTTTTTTTAATTGGGGCATAGTTGTTTTACAATGTTGTGTTAGTTTCTACTGTATAGCAAAGTGAGAGAATTATATTTGCTTCTGATTTCTTCCATTAGTAAGGTAAATCTGGGCAGGACTGTATATAGACTTTATACACAAAAACTAGCGCCATAAATTGCTGTAATACTGATTCTGTCTTTATTTAAAATATCAAGTAATTTAGTTCAAAATACATTTAGTTTGTTTCATATAATATAAACCAACTCAGAGGTAATGATAAATCAAACTTTTAACTAATAAAATTAACCGAATTGTTTGTCATCATGGAAGCATAGTCTTATAATTATTCAGTTTCCTATCTTGAAGAAAGTATCATTTTTAATGAAAAATTTCTAAACCAAATAACTTGATCCTCAGGCTGTGCATGTAGTTTAGAGTTATATTAAAATTAGCAGTTTTAGGAAAGAAAAAAAATGCAACTAAACAGCCAAGAGAAAGATTCTATTGAAAAAGGCACTTAAAAAGTCATACATTTCTTAATTTTGAGTTTATGAATACAAGCACATTCAACTAGAGTGTATTTTAGTAATTAACTATATTAGGCCTTTAAATTATTGGAGAAAAACATCCAGAAGGAGGCTTTAATTAGATACTCTAAAAAAAAAGAAAAAAGACTCTATTTCAAGGCAAGCAGTTTTATAGTTATGGGTTTATTTTTTCCATGGCAGAATTGAATCCAGTGTTTGGTTTTAAATTCCTTTCTGGGCAGGCAAATCATTCAGATTAATTTCAAATACCAAGGAAGGAATAAACTGTTTAACAAATAGCCAGTAGATATTTTCCAGAAAATTCGCTATTTTTCTTTACATATATTTTTAGAAGGTCAACTATCTTGTACATTTTGGTATCAGCCTACATAGTTAACAATTACTGTTCTTTAAAAAAAATTCAATTAAAAATATGTTCTTTCAAATATTTCATTTTATTCATGTCTCAACAAAATTTTACACAGATGTTCACACAGGTAACTCTGAAAGGTTTTTCTTCACGTTTGTAGTTACTGTTCAACAATTCAATTCTATAATGCCTCTATTATATGACAGTATCATTTTATTCCAAATAATGTTAAATAAATTTCAAAGATTTTATGAATAAAGTACTATTAAGTCTCCTATTTAGAAAAATCTTGACTTTCCCCCTCATCTCTAATATAGCACAGACTTGCACAAAAAACTGAGGATGTTTTGAAGCTGTAAGACATTACCACAATTACAGTTAGATCAAGTGTCACTTTTCAAAGAAAAATGATGATTTAAAAATAATGACACACAACTATCTTTCCTTCTACCCTTTCTGTAATGCCTTCCAATTTCAGTGGAATGAACAGGTCACATTCTTTTCAAATCTTTGTATAATGCCATTATGATCTTGTGGCTTTTGAACTTTTTATCTGAAGATCACCTTTTACATACTGTTCTGATTTGGACAAAAAACAAAAACAAAACCCAAAACTGAAGCAGGAATAAAGAAGGGACTTACCCGAGTTCCAGAGAGTGCCTGCTCGGTTTAACCTACTACTAAAGGGAAGGAAGAGGCATCCCCTTCCCTCACAGACTAATCTAGTGGCTCTGTGCTTAGTATTATAGCACCACTGACTTTTATCAGCTGCCAAACAGTGACATCTGATGTGCTTGCCTGTCCATCTACCTATGCTGGCATGTCAAAGTAAGAGTCCACAATCTAAACAATATCTCAGATGTCTTAGTGATATTTAAGGAGTGGGATTACATGAGCTTCTCTTGCAAGCCTTTTTATTTTAGATGTGAACTTTGACTATAGCTTTAGCAAGCTCATATAGGGGGAAGAGCAAAGAATTGGGAAATGGGAAAAAGTATAAAGAAAACTTATTTTCTTTTTTGCGGTGGGGGCTTTGATCTTCCCTGTTGAAGAAAGGACTAAAAGGGAAATAGTATTCTAAGACTGACATTCTAACTGCTAAGACTTCTCCAGAAATAAGACCAGTGATGGATGGGCTCCAAATTGATTTGTATTGGATAGTTGTTCATCTGAAGGCCTTTTTTTTCCTCTTGCCAAATGGGAGGGGGAATGGAGTGGGGTTCAAGCAGTTTGTTTCAAGAGAGGGAGTGTGTCTGGGCAAAGGCAGGAGAGCAGGATGATGGTGTTATGTCACTGGGAAGGTGGGGAAGTGGAAAAACGCAATTTGGTTTCTTTAGCAAGTTCTCTGAATCTGTATAGCATATGCCTCCTTGACTTTATACTTTCATTCTAAAAGAGTTTGAAACACTTAAGAAACTACCAAACAAGCAGTGTTTACAGTTAGGGCTCTGTATTGTTAGCTCTCTTTATTTCCCTTACTCCTTACAGTTACACAGCTTCCTTTCTCTTTTCATCAAGGAGACCATCTTAGCATATAAGTTTCCATTTTTGTGCAGGGAAGTAAATAATTACAGAGGAAGAAACCTTCAGATCAACAAGAGGTGGTGAAGAGGGGTAGGTGGCATGAGGATCAGGCTAATCAAGTGGAATTATCCCTATTTAGTGGCTTTAGCTTTGGTAGGGTATTATTGCTTAAAGCATATCTATTTATTCCCTTCCCTCATGGGTACTCCAGTCTTGATGTCATTACCATGTATGTTAGGATCCAACAAATAGATGTTTGAGCACATGTGAGCTGTTTAAAATTCTTCACAGCTGACCATGTAGGTGTACCTTCCTTTGGTGTTCAGAGAAAGTTTGATAACTGCCACCTGGGCACACAGCCGTTACTTAGTGGAAAAAGCATACTAGACTTGTTGAGTAGGCGTTCGCTTACGAAGTCTTATTTCAGGAATCACCCAAAATATTTCTCCACATCTGCTCACTGATATTTCAGATTCCATTAATAGGGACAAAGCCTTTCAATCTAAATTAGAGAGACTTAAAATGTAAGTGCAAGTGACAATAAAAATAACAAGAATAACTGATACATATAGCATTTACTTTGAGTATGGCCCTATTCTGAGCACTTTAAATGTGGTGTATGTGACTGATATTTAGTTCTTCCCAAGAACAGGGTTTGATTGAGATATACCCTACCAGGCAAGTAGGGCAGATGCTCAGGACAAACTGAAATCCCCAGTTTTGCCTAGGGCAGATTCTAAATGTTCCATGGTTGAGGAAGAATTTTAGTTTTATTTACTCTTTATCCTTTAAGCTTTGCCTCTTCTTTTCCCTAGGCTTTTGTAAGGTACAACTTTTGTTACAGTGCGGTAGCTCCATGGTACATCTAGGCTAAGGTTCTTGCTACAATTAGGGGATCAAGAGATAGTTTAGGACAGGGAAGTAAGATCCCTTGTAACACCATTCTCAAAAGTTAAGGGTCTGTATTCAGTAATTTACCATGAATCTGTTTTTCTACTTTTTAATATTTGGTTTGCTTTTTTGAGTGGTCTTTTATGTTTTCTCACAAATATGGCTATTTGAATGGTTTAGTTGCTTATTTGAGAAAAATCAACCTAAAACTGAACGAAATATTAAGATGTCAGGTGGGTGGACCATATTCCAGCCTGCCCCCCAGAGACAGCCTTTTCCATTTCTATCTCTAAATTATCAGTAAGGGCCTCTGGTAAATCATTCTAATGCTTCACAAGATGTAGGTAACTCCCTACTATCTCACATGTTTTCCTACTGAAACGTTTCTTGCTGCATGTCCAGAGAATTCCTTCTTCTCTCATCATCAGTGGAAGGGTAGCTGTTTAACTGTCACTCATTCATCCCTTGTTGTTTTTTAAAATGTGAAGTACATATGCGATTGTAAAAATGGTGCTGTGAGCCGCTTCTAAAATCAGAGGTCAGATGTGTGTGATGAGGCTAATTTCTGCTGTCTCAACTGAGAAGGAAAATGTCATATTGAAGATGAAAGGACTAAAAAATGAAGAATGTTTTATTCATTTTCAGGTTATGCATTAATCACTATGATTACTGACGTTCTGCATAAACCTATAGCAAAAGGGAGTCCCGTTGTAGCAGTTGACTCAATCTTATTCTTCTCAAGCAAGAAATAATAATGGACACTGGGTTTGGAGTCAAACAGTAAAAATGATAACATTAATTTGGTTGATCTTCTACAGCTTTCTAGACACATTAACCTTTTTATTATCTATTTTGGAGACCTGAGTGTGAGTGCCCACTCTACTACATACTTGCTGTGTAACCTTAGACAAGTTGCTTCAACTCTCTGAGCTTTAATAATTAACTGAAAAAACAAAGATAGTATCAGTTTTACTAACCTAAATCAGGGTTGCTGAGAGACTCAAATGAAACAGGAAATCGTACAGTGGACTATTATGTGGTATAATGTATCTCCTCAACTAGGTTAAGTTTTTTTTCTGAGGGAGGGATTCTTTATTGCTTATTTATCTTGTCTAGGACAAGGTAGCTCATGGTAGACATTCAGTAAAAACTTGTTAACGTTCATGGAACTTTTGCCCAATAATTGTCCCCACAAATGATTTTATTAATGAAAAAGATGGTAGTCTCATATGAAAGATATTATATTATAAATTCAAGGCCTTTTTAAGTCCTAAAGGCTCACTGATAAACACAGGTACTCATGGAGAAAAATTTTGGATATGAGTATTGGCTGTTTTCCCAAGGCACAGAAACTGACAAAACACATACAGTGTGCTTAATAGATGTTTGTTCAATAAATTGCAGTCTTACGTATTTTTCTACACACCCATTCTTCCTTGATCCCATGAGGAATCTTTATTTATAGGGGTAGCTACTGCCCAGGTGACTAGTGATCCTATAAGCTAAAGGGGTTCCAGGAGACCAACTGAGAAATCACAGTCATAGGCTGTTATTGGAGATAACACTGATCTCGATAAAAAACCAATGCAGTGAAGTAATAGCTACTATTTATTGAATTCCTACTATGTACTTCACACACTGTTCCAGGTCTGTTAGTCTCCAGTAATGAAAAAAAAAAGTTTATTTATTTGTTTGTTTGTTTATTTGGCAGTGCCGGGTCTTAGTTGCGGCACGTGGGATCTTTTACTTGCGGCATGCGGGAATCTTTTAGTTGTGGCATGCGGAATCTTTAGTTGAGGCATGCGAACTCTTAGTTGTGGCATGTGGGATCTAGTTCCCTGACCAGGGATTGAACCCGGGCCCCCTGCATTGGGAGTGCAGAGTCTTAGCCAACAGACCACCAGGGAAGTCCCTCCAATGACTTGGAGTCTCCAAGTATCAATTTTTAGGTTTTTTAAAAATCAATATTTTCGTTTGAGGTTTGTCTTTGGGGGCTGGGAATGGTGGCGGATTATGTTGTTTTTAAACATAGCCTGGTTGGCAAATTCACTTACTGAATTATCTTTCCATTTACAATTTGTCCTCTAAATGCAAGGACAATTGTGTCTGTATTCTAAGACTAACCGTGAAGAAACCTGTATCGCAAAATGTTTTACCAATTTGTATTGAGATAGGACATTGAATTCTGTTTCGGGAAAAGATCCCATTCTCCAAAATCTTTTGCCACTTCAGCATTGTTGGTGTTTTTTTGTTTTTTTTTTTTTAATAAGTTTCTGTACCAAACCCTTAAATGTGGATCTAAGCACATGACTTACTATTTCAGCCCTGGTGAAATGCATGATGGAGGGCAAGGGAGAAATGACACAGGTAAAGTGAGTCATCTCAGAATGCAAGTTCACTGAGGGTAGGAGCTTTGTCATGTTCACTGTTCTATATACAGAGCCAAGAACATTTGTTGAATGAGTGAATGTTAGGTCTGTCTGCCCTTACCATTGTGGTTGTAGCTCAGAGGAATTTTCATTGATGGTACAGAAATCCTCCTTTGGAACCTGGATCTCATGCTCATTGTGACTGGCTGTTTCAGGAATAGTTGGCATAAGGTTTATTGGAGTATTGTCTGGATTTTTGCCCTTTTTGTAGCTGTCACTGCTCCAGGGAAAGGAGGCCAGTTTTGGAGAAAATTTCCTCATGGGTGACTTTGGAGAACTCTCTGATTTCTCCACTTCTTTTCCTTCTGAAAAATATAATTAGTCACCAGTTCAGATAGAAACAGAATCTTCCTCTTGGCTCAGGGCTGAATTTGAGCAGGGTGATCCTGAGGAGTTACCTGGAGAAACAAAGAGTCTTGCTGTGGAGACTGCAGTCCCAGCCTCATTTTCTGCAATGCACTTGAATTCCCCAGAATCTTCAGGAAATGCTTCTGCGATAATTAAGGTGCACACTTCCTCTGGAAAGGGGAGAGAGTCAACTTGACCAGAGTATTTGGATCCCTCAAATTAACAAACAGTGTGGGAGGATGTCAGGGAGAGTAGAGGTACTGGGAATAAATACTGTATTCCTAAGATTTAAAAAAGTCCATCTGATTAGTTTTTTTGTCTTTGAGTGGGCTCATGAAGATAAATCTTAAAAATACAACCTAAAATAATCCCAGCATGGTCCCTAACACCTACTTCTTAGACACATCTGTTTTTTCTACTACACTATGAGTTTCTTAAAAGCAGGGATTATACTTTATCTCTTGAATTCTAGATTTCTGTAGCTTTAGTGCTTAGCATAAAGGTCCTATAGAAAGATTTTCTGAACTGACCTAAAGATTATTATTGCCATGGTAGTTAGACAGTGATGGCCACTGTGTGATGGGCACCACACATACTTCTTGGACAGTCAACAATTTGGATGTATGATGTCAGGACACCTCCTTACTGCCTCTGTATGTTGCTCATGAGGCACAAATAATATGCCAAATGGAATTAGAGGAAGAATTTGTGTCCTGTGAGGGCAGGGACTCCTCACTGTGAAGAACGGAACCTGGCCATAGCCTGTGTCTAGTAAATACATGTTGAATGAATGAATAAACGAATAAATACACTGATAAATCCCAGTTATCTTGCTTCTTCTGTTGTATCAGTTCAAGAGTTGGCATAGGGTAGCCTCAAAACTGCTCCTGAAGGCAAAAGTGGCTTAGGAGACAAAGTCTTCTGATGCTAAATTTGGTTTAATTATTTATTATCAAGATGTTGAAAAATTGTGCTTACCAGGAATGGATGATAAACAAGCTTCTGAAAGATAAAACAATAGAGAGAGAATTTAAATGATGACAATTTAGTTGGGAGAAGGGGCCATGTGTGAAATAACTTGAAGCAAATACAACGTTGACTGAAATCTTGAGTCACAGGCTGTAAATTCTCTAGAAACTCGGAAAAGGTACATAATGGAATGAACACTTGGCAAGGTGCTAGAAAAAAAAACTGTATTTTAGCCGTATTCTACCACTAGATTGCTCTGTGACTTTGTGAAAATTACTTTACTTCTCTGGGCCTTAGTTCTTCATTTCTAATAGGAAGTAAGACCAGATACATCTCTTCTCTGAATGTGAACTGTTGCTGAAACACTAATCCTGAGGTGGCCTTTTTCTCCCGAGAAAATCCTTTTCTTTTACTCTTTCTAATTAAAATAAAGTTGAATATTACATTATAAAAATACTGTAGAAAACTACACAAAAGGTTAATAGTTTTCTCTGGGTGGTAAGAATGTAACTTTAAATTTCTTGTACATTTTATATTTTTCTAGGTTTATTATAATAGATATGTATTACTTTAGTTTCAGAAAATGCAATAAATGTTATTTTTAAGGGAAATACCATGTTGTGTGATAGAGGCGTTTCTTCCTAAATGTGATGTGCAAATGTTCACTTGTTTTGAATTAATATTTAAGTGAGTATATTTTCTTCACTTGATGCAAGAAATACCTTGGCTTGAACCTTGGCTGCAGCATTTACTAGCTTTGTGACCTTCAGCAAGGTGTTTAGCATTTCTTATTTCAGTTTTCTTGCTTATAAAATGCAGATGATAACGCATACCTCAAAATATTGATGTGAGGATTAAATGAGAAATTGTTTATAAAGTATAAACTCAGTGTTTAGCATGAGGTAGATCATCATACTTGTTACCCTTCCCTAAATTAATTATTTGGTAGGAAACTTACACCATAAAGTATTTAGAAAGTTATACACCAGTTTTCATTTGTTTTGCTCTTTAAAAAATATGTTTATTCTCACATTTTTTTTCTTGTTTGTATACCAAGAACTGTTTAGGAAGATAAGGTTAATCTCTGAAAACAAACTAGTCTTTTTACAGCTATTAAAACTATTGTTTAGTCAGAACAAAACAGTTGTTTTGTTTTCTTTTCTTTTTTGGTTGTTTATGTTGAGGAATCATTTGGATTAGAAGTAATTGTTTAGCAGTAGCAATCTTTGAGCCTGTAACAAATCAGCTATTAAACATTAAAACATGAATTAGATTTCAAAGTTAATCAGAATGAAAAGTAAATTCAAAAGCTTATCACTGTACTTTTTCTCAGAATTCGGAAGTCATCTGAGTCTGCTATCTGCTCTTTCTCTCTGTACCAGTGAACTTTAACTGTGGCTGTGGCCTGGACTCGGCATTCAAACACGACACACTGACCTCTGGTTGTAGACATGTCTTGAAGATGCTGAAGAATAAACACAGAATTCACAGAATGGAAGAAACTGTTTCGCCATATACAATGATTTGGGGTGCCAATTGCAGTAAGTGTGCATGCTTTTCATCATAATTATTGACAACTGACTGTACCTTAATCAAAATAAAGAGCTTGCTGGGCATCTTTTGTGCTTTATAATGTGCTTTACAGTCAGGTATAAGTTTTTATCTCAGTTTCATGGAGTTTAATGAGAAAGTTGGCTCTTCACTTCCCCAAGAGCCATTTTTCAAGATAGAAAACCAGTTACTTGAAAAGTCTTCACTTTGTTGTGTTATTTTATTGAGTACCTATGAAGTCACAGATTTAATCTTTATTATTGGTCAAGCAGCATGGGCAGTATTGTAATTTGTTAAGGATTCTGAATCATGACTTAGAGGAATTGGGCCAAAATCACAACTTTGCCACTAGCTGGTTGAAGCTCATCATAGGAACTTGGAAGACTCTTAACCTTTGTAGAACTCATGTTCTTTGTGAAATAAGGCTAGTAAAATGCTCAGCCTACTTGAGGTTTTGAGGCTCATTTCATAGAAATAATCTGAAAACTTTAAAGAATGAAGAGTTACATTGATATATAAGAAGTGTTTATTAACAATAGCTAGTATAGTCTCATAATGCATATGAACAAGTGGCATTTGTTGTAAATTTACCCCTTAAATTTAAATCCTAATCTCTCTCCTCTCCTATTCTCAGCTCCAGGGTCCTCTAGAATCTAGAATTACATTTCAGATTATAACTTGGCCCTCAGACCAGAGAGAGAGAGGATCAGAGGCCCTTCTGTCAGGTGAGACCTAGTTAAGACATAATGACCACCAACCCAGCCCTTGAGCCTGATGCCCAGGGCTGCATATTACAGGGAAGGAATGCAGCAGGAGACTTGTGGAAATAATAGACGCTTGTGCCTGATGGCATCTGCTGAAAGCGGGCTTCCAGAATTGATAGTAGTGCTCCTTACTCTTAATGACATTGTTTTCTGTGTCTCCTATCCTGTATCTGGTTAAGTCCCTGCCATGCTTCTCATACCTTGGGCCAGCAATGGCAATAGTTCCAGTTCTGTTAGGTTTGGAACAGAGAGCCCAGAGAAGATATCAACCTTAGCTTGATTTGACCTAACTGATTGAATCCTGCTGTTTCCAGTGAGTGATAGAGGAGGCTTCTCAATCCTGATCTCTGACTGTGACCCAAGCAGGAAGTAGATATGGCTTTGCTTGTTGACTACTTCAGAAGGGCATCTTATGGCCAGTTAAGATAATCTGATGAATCTTGAGGTCAGGCAGAGCATTGTCTGCTTGGAAAGGACAGTCTAAGCATTTCCTTCCAGAGCTGGAGGATTGACACAGAGCAAATATCTAAAGAGCGTAGGATAAACCATGAGTTGCTCTGTGACACTGAACAATAATTTCATGCTTTCTGGGACTCAGTTTTCTCATATATAAAATAATTATAATCTCTGAGGTCCTTTTCTAGTTTTCTTTCCTTCTTCTTTCACCTTTGATAATCCCCACAATTTATCTATAAAATCCAAACTGCATCATGCAGTGTGGATAGGTTACCTTGGTAAACACAGGGGCTACTACACAAGTGGATCCCGACAGGCTGCTGCAGGGACTCTGCATCTGGTTTAAGAAATAGAAGAGACACTATCATCCATATTGTCAAGGCCCCAAAACCTAGGTGCATGGTGGGCATGGACTAACTGGATCATTTTTAGCTGTTACCGACCACACCCTAAGTTTACTTTCTGAAAAGGCTGATGCTCCTAATTTAAATGTCAGTTTGGATGTCTGCTCCAATGCCACCCTTTTTTCTCTCTCCTCCAGCATTCCATTAGCTGAGATGGTGAAATACAACACTGGGAGATTACATTTGAGAAATGAGTATTTAGAGACTGTGTATTAAAGGTTTAAATAACTTCTAAATTTTACTGACTAGATTTTTTTCCTTTCTCCATACAGTTGTTCTTGTTGTATCTTTTAGCTTTTTGAAAAAGCATTTCCCCCTTTTTTAATTAAAAGGGAATTCATTCCTTGGATAGTTGGAATATTCTATTATGGGACTGAGCTCCTAGAAACCAACTGTCCCTTATGGTCTGGCACACAGACAAATGGCCAACCCACAGAACTACCGTGGAGTTATTTCTGAGACCCATAGATTTCTTTCTTGTTCTTTCTGAGGTCATGCAGCTGGAGGCTCTCCCTATGTGTGCTTTTCAAGAAAGTTGCATTGATTCCTTCCTCTCTGGGCCTGTGTCTCCATTACCGGAACCCCTCAGAAAGCTTTTAAAACTGAACCTACCCTCTGGGGGTCAATACACAGTGGTTGAACTAAGGTAGAATAACTTGATCTGATATTGGAGGTTTCATTAACAGGGGAACTGATGGTCAGAGAAACTCTAGTGGTTTTCTTCTTTATCCTGTGGGGGAAACAAAACCAAACACAATCCAGTTAAAGAAAGATTAGAGGTGGCTTTGATAGAAGTGCCTCACTGAAAATACATTTGAATGTTTGACATTTTTTACCTTTAGTCCTTATTTTTCTTTTGATTTGCATAATAATTCAAGTAATTTTTGTTTTTGAGCAAGTATTAGTGGATTATGCCTCCTAGTAGTTTTGCTTTAAATTTCCTTTGTCTTAGTCCCGTAATCAGTGGGCTGTCACTAAACACTTAAACTGTGCAGAAGAAATAACTTATAAAGCAAATAATCACTTTGCACTTCGGGAAGTTGATAATTGGTATATTTTTTTAAAAGTAGAATTCTCCCTATATTCATATGCAACAAATGCACATTCACATTTTGTACTTACTCTGACATTTCTGTTGCATATTCCAAGCATAATCCCAGAGAGAAAATGTTTTCTTACTTCTCTGGGTACTTACCTAAAAGAAAGAGAAAAACGAAATTCTATCTAAATCTGATGGAAATTTAATGAAATTTAGTTCAAGTATATTGTATTCACACTAGGACCAGCAAATTAATTACAAACGGCAGATCAATCCAGAACATCTGAATTCTTGACTAAGGATGGAACTTCTTTAATGTTTGCAGTGTAAAAATTCCAGATGTTTACCTTTACGGAGTTATGATGCTTGCACCCAAAAGAAGTGCTGAGTTATTTCCCAAAAACATCATTTCAGAGGGCATATGTTAGTGTCTCTGAATTTACATTTTGATTTCAAGTCTTCAGCATATTTGTTATAAGAAATCCATTGAACCTAATTAAACTTAAAAGCTTTTGCACAGCCCAGGAAGCCGTTGAAGAAACGAAAAGACAACCTACTGAATGGGAGAAAATATTTGCAAATGATGTGACCGATAAGGGGTTAATATCCAAAATATATAAACAACTCATACAACTCAACATCAAAAAAACAACTTGATTAAAAAATGGGCAGAAGATCTGAATAGATACTTTTCCAAAGAGGAAACGCAGATGGCCAACAGGCATATGAAAAGATGCTCAACATTGCTAATCATCAGGGAAATGCAAATCAAAACCACAATGAGATATCACCTCACACCTGTCAGAATGGCTATCATCAAAAAGAACACAAACAACAAATGTTGGCGAGGATGTGGAGAAAAGGAAACCTTTATACCCTGTTGGTGGGAATGTGAATTGGTGCAGACACTATGGAAAATAGTATGGAAATTCCTCAAAAAGCTAAAAATAGAACTACCATATGACCCAGGAATTCCACTGCTGGATATGTATTTGGAAAAAACAAAAACACTAATTCGAAAAGATACATGCAACCCAGTGTTCACAGCAGCATTATTTATAGTTACCAAGATATGGAAGCAACCAAAGTGTCCATAATAGATGAATGGATAATGAAGATATGGTGTGTGTGTATATATATATATATATATATATATATATATATATATATATGGAATACTACTCAGCCATAAAAAGGAATGAAATTTTGCCATTTGCAACAACATGGATGGACTTGGAGGATATTATGCTAAGTGAAATAAGTCAGAGAAAGACAAATACTGTATGATATCACTTATATGTGGAATTTAAAAATTATGACAAACTAGTGAATATAACAAAAAAGAAGCAAACTCACAAATATAGAGAACAAACTAGTGGTTACCAGTGAGGAGAGGAAGGGGGGAGAGGCAATATAGGAATAGGGGATTAAGAGATACAAACTGTTATGTATAAAATAAACTACAAGTATATATTGTACAATACGGGGAATATACCCAGTGTTTTACAATAACTATAAATGGAGTATAACCTTTAAAAATTGTGAGTCACTATATTGTACACCTATAACTTATATAATATTCTACATCACCTATAACTCAATTAAAAAAAAGAAACCCATTGAAACACATTGCTGTGCTTACTATAAGGAAGGGATGTCAATGTTCATATTATCTCTTTGATGCTTTAATAGAGAAATATATCTCAATTCTTAGAATCAGGAATAATTGGGCTTCTCCTGTGCTACTGGTTTCGTTTTTCCTCATAGATACCATGGATCTTAATATTGGTTGTATTTCCTTCTGTATTAGCTACTTGAAAGTCTAGTGCTCACTTCATGAAAGCCAATAATTCAACAGAAACTAGAGTCAGGATTTCCTAAATCTGTAATCTGATGCTTTTTTTTTTTTCATTTTATATATGCTGATTTATTTACCCAAACCAACATTTAGATCACATGACCCCACAAAGAACTTTTATTTCCACATAGAAGAGGTAGCTTGGCAGATGTAGACTAGTTTGAATAACAGAATACTGTAATTTCCAGAAAGCCATTGGTTTATGGAAATGGAATGAAGTTGTAACTATTCCAAAAATCCAGGCTATGTAGTCAATGAAAATAAAGTAGTTCCAACTTAAAAAGTCTTGTATTTGATACTGTCATTAGGACTAGATTTATCTAATCTCCTTCTAATCTCAATGTATAATCCCGTAATAGTTGGTGTCTTTTTTTAATCTTTAAAAACCCCTTTATCATCTCAAAGCTTTATAACTGTTTTTAAAATTTATTTATTTATTTATTTATTGGCCACGCTGCGCGGCATGTGGGATCTTAGTTCCCTGACCAGGGATTGAACCTGTGCCCCCTGCATTGGAAGTGCGGAGTCTTAACCACTGGACCGCCAGGGAAGTCCCCTTATAACCATTTTGGACTTAGTTTGCTTTAGACTAAAATTTTGGTGATATAAAGGATTTACTATTTCATGTTTTATTTCCTGTGATGGATAATGGCTACAGAGTGTACATTTTATTATTATTTAAATTTTACCTATATATTATGTTTACTCCTTTCTAAGCATACAGTATTTTATAATACATTTGTAAGATTAAAATAAATCTGTGGGGACTTCCCTGGTGGTCCAGTGGGTAAGACTCCACGCTCCCAATGCAGGGAGCCCGGGTTCGATCCCTGGTCGGAGAACTAGATCCTGCATGCCACAACGAAGATCCCGTGTGCTGCAACTAAGACTTGGCAACAGCCAAAATAAATAAATAAATAAATAAATATTTAAAAAAAAAATCTGTGAACTGGAACTGCTTTTTTAAAAAGGGTTAGTTGGTTGTTTTTTAATTTTCAAAGAACAGATAGAATTTTTCTTTGGTAGTTCAGAAGAAGATAGCTTTAGTTCTGTGAGCTAAAGGGATTGCAAACATGCACAGATTACCTTTATGTCCAAAATTGGGCACGAAAAGAGTTTATAACTATGGACTCTCTAAACAGAGTAGCATCAAACCATGAAGTGTTAGCTGTATTTCTTTGACTTGGATCATTTTTGTAATGAATGAAAACTTCACAAACACCTCAAACTTTTGAATTAGTGAATACTTCTTGATGTCTCCTATGCCAAGACCCCAGGAGCAACACAAGGGAGTTTAGAGTTAGCTGGTACAATGAAAGTATATGAAAAGCTCACTAATGCACAAGATGCATGATAATAATAATATAAGTACTATCTTAGTAATACCGTAAGACATCAGAAACACTAAAGTCATAAGACATTAAATAGTGCCAGTGACATCACAAGACAGCATGTAATCACCCCACAGGCTGTTGGAAATAAGTGCTATGACTTCAAAGGAGACAGAAGCTTGATCAGCATAGGAAAACTTCCTGCCCAGGGTGGACCTTCGGTTTTGAAGAATGTTAAAATTGGAAAAGACAAAGTGTGTATGTGTGTGAGTTGGGGATGGGAGTTAGCCGGTGAATAGTGGTGGGGGATGGGTAGAAAAACGAAGTAACATTCATGGAACACTAACTGGTGTGCCAGTACTGTGCTTTTCTCTTTATCTCATGTGGGGAAAGCATTCCATAACCATTCAATGGCATGGAATGCTCTGGGATCAGATTGCCTGGATTTGCGATTTATTAGGTATATTAAGTTTCCCTCTAAGCCTCAATTTCCCAATCTGTAAAACAGGCACAATAATAGTGTTTATTTCTAGGGTTGTTTTGAGGATTAAATGAGATAGCCTACAAAAGCATTTAACTCATATTTGTGCCACATATCAATCACTCAGTAAATGTTAGCTGCTGTTATTATTGTGATGGTGATTGTTATACGTAGATCCAGGGGAAGTTCCACCTTTCCTCAGAGGTTTCTAATCTAGCTGTCTTTGATTTTTCTTCCTTGTGAACTTAGAACGCTTATAATACACCTTTTTTTGGGGGGCTGCACTGTGTGGCTTGCGGGATCTCAGTTCCCCAACCAGGGATTGAACCTGGGCCATGGCAGTGAAAGCCCGGAATCCTAACCACTTGGCCACCAGGGAACTCCTTATAATACACTTACGTTTTTAATTATTTACTATTGCATACTTTCATCTGGAAGTTCCTTAAGATCAGGGGTCTTTTCGTATGTTTCCCATCCCCAAAGTATCTAGTCCAGATAGTAGGCGTGGAGCTGATTGATTTTATAGATTATTGCATAAGGAGATGCTGTGAATAGTTGTCCTAGGAGGTATGTGTTGGTTTGTGCCATTTCCCTCAACCCCATCCCACAAATAATAACAGTTGATATGGAAAGATTCCTCCTCTTCTAGAAAAGGGAACCCTCCTATGCCATTAGTGGGAATGTAAATTGGTACAGCTGCTATGGAGAACAGTATGTAGATTCCTTAAAAAACTAAAAATAGAGCTACCATATGATCCAGCAATCCCACTCCTGGGCATATATCCAGAGAAAACCATAATTTGAAAGGATACATGCACCCCAGTGTTCATTGCAGCATTATTTACAACAGCCAGGACATGGAATCAACCTAAATGTCCATTGATGGAGAAATGGATAAAGAAGATGTGGTATATTCCATATACTATGGAATATTACTCAGCCATAAAAAAGAACGAAATAATGCCATTATTTCGTTCATGCAGCGACATGAATGGACCTAGACATTGTCATACTGAGTGAATTAAGTCAGACAAAGACAGATATCATATGATATCACTTATATGTGGAATCTAGAAAAAGGTACAAATGAACCTATTTACAAAACAGAAATTGAGTCACAGATGTTGAAAACAAACTTACGGTTACCAAGGGGGAAAGGTGGGGGAGGGATAAATTGGGAGATTGGGATTGACCTATACATGCTACTGTATATAAAATAGATAACTAATAAGAACCTACTGTGCAGCACAGGGAACTCTATTCAGTACTCTGTAATGACCTATATGGGAATAGAATCTAAAAAAGAGTGGATATATGTATATGTATAACTGATTCACTTTGCTGTACAGCAGAAACCAATACAACACTGTAAATCAACTATACTCCAATGAAAAAAATCAATTAAAAAAAAAGAAAAGAAAGATTCTTCCTCTTCTAACCTTGGAAGTAAGTCCTCATACCACACCAGCCATCTTAGGTGAAGTTAAGCAATCACAGAATTGCAGGGACTTCCCTGGTGGTCCAGTGGCTAAGACTCCGTGCTCCCAATGCAGGGGGCCTGTGTTCGATCCCTGGTCAGGGAACTAGATCCTACATGCCGCAACTAAGAGTTTGCATGCTGCAACTAAAGATCCCACATGCCACAACTAAAGATCCCGCATGCCACAAGGAAGATCCCACACATGGCAATGAAGATCCCGCATGCTGCAACTAAGACCCGGCGTGGCCAAATAAATAAATAAAAATATTTTTAAAAATTCAAAAAAGAATTGCAGACCAAGAGAAGACATGGGAAATCTTGTCTAACATCTTCAGAGAACTAAACTCTAAGGGTCATAGAGGTTATGTATTTGCTCAAGGTCATGCGGTCTGTTGGTAGAAGAGTCAGGATTAGAATCAAAATCTCCTGTTTTCTAGTGCAATCCATATGGGCCTCTAGCAAATTGACTCTATATTACCAGATAAATGTAAAACTGCAGATATTAGTCTGAGTAGTTAAAACTGTAGTGATTTTTTCTTTTATCAGGATAGAGCATTTTTACGGTTCTGAATTCACTGGGTAATGGAACAGTCTTTTTACTTTGTATATTAGCTCCTTGAGGGCAGAGACATAGTCTGTTTTGTTTACTCTTGTATCCCTAGTGCCTAGAATAGTGCCAGGCACATAGGAGATACTCAATAAATATTGGTTGAATGAATGAATTTGTTAGCAATATTGGCTGAGACATCAGTTGAGAATGTTTGTGGCTTCTAGAGATTCTAACCTTTAAGTATCAGACCCCGGAAAGAAACCCTATAAACAGCAGGGAAACTCTGGCTGTGGCAGGAAAATAAAAATGAAATTCTTCCCCTTACGGGAAGAGCAGAATTAAGTAAAAGTGTATATGAAACATGTGGAACATCTTGGAAGAAACATACGTTATAAATAAATATTAAGGTCAGTTGGTTCAAGAGGCTAGAATTTCCTTTAAGCTCCTTGGCACATCTTGAAGGAGAAGCTAGAAAACATCAGCAGAATAGTTTCAGTGGTGGATGAGATTCAGGTCTTTGTCCACCTTGAAATTGTCCTATGCCCCCAGGCTAATGAGAAAAAAAAGAGAAAATCCAGTTCTTATGAAGGTAAGGCCCCCTAACATTCCAGATGCTTCCTGTTCTAAGCATGAACAATCAAACTTTATGTGCAAGGCACCAGAGAGCCCATGTTGTCATTTAATCAGTGGGGTGAACAGGCCAGGCAGGATTTCCCATGTTCTGTCCATGATCATCCAGCCAATGAAAGGAGACAGTGATAACTAATAGAACCAGGAAATGTCCTGAATCTTACTTTGGGATATGCCACTGGTTAGCATGAGTTGAATAGTCTGTGTCTGAAGATGATACAGAAATGGATAAAAATATAGAGAGGCCAGATAGTATGGGAGAGAGAGTACTAATTCATGACTGAGGAAATCTAGATTTTGATTCTAGATCTATCATTAATTAGTTACATGACTTGGGCAAGACCCTTTAGAGTCTCAGTTATATCTAATGAGAAGTGAGAAGGTTTCTTTTTAAATATTTAAAATATTTGATCCTGCTTTAAAATCTCTGATTTTCATAATTACAGGAGTAGATGAAATTCCATCAGAGCATAATGGAAAGAAAGATGAACATTGGCACTAAAGGCAAAACCAGTCAACACTTAGGTCTGTGGCTTAAACTGCCACTCCAGAATGCAGAGGTTTGAAAAATGAGCTGTGCTTTAGGAATTACTTAAACAGTTTAAAGTGTGATTTATTTATGAAAACAAATCTTTCAGAACTCATTTGGGTTAGTGATAAAACCAAACCAAACATGAGAACATCCCTCTTCCTTCCAGAAAAGGAATATTTCTTTAAAAAGCTCACTCTTAAATATTGACTTCTCTTGCCAAAGCCACTGCAGTCATTACATTTGGTTCTCATGTATTTCCCTCTAGAGGATAGAAAAGGAGGTTTTCAGAAAGAAAAAACCCTTTTGCTTGACTGCTATGAAATAATACCACCCTCTAGAGTATCAAAATGAAAATGTGGATTCAGAATATGTGTAGGCCCTACATGTGACCTGTCCTGAAGTGTTCCTTCTTGACTTTAGGTAGCACTGGGGATGTCCTTGAGAGAAAAAATAGCTAGGGATTTTACTTTGGTGATGAGTTACGCTAGCAGGCTTCATGTCTCACGTAAATGGTAACCTTTGCTGAGTGTAACCCTAGCTCTTTGAAGAGAACACAGAATTAGACTCCACCAAATGAAGAGTCTAAGACCTTGGCAGTCTTACCCTGGAAAGATGACAAGATACATAGAGATCATGAACAATGGTGAGGCCCTTATAACACTGCCTGAATAGGATGTCTGCAGAGTTATACCAGCTTCATGGATGTAATGTAGGTTCAGTGGTCTGAGAAATAGAACATCAGGTCTATTTAAAAGTGAACAACAGAAGACTCAGATAGTAGCTATATTAGGCAAAAATTGGGGGAAGAGAGCGAGGTAAGGCAGGTTAGCAACATACAGTATTTCTGATGTTTCAAAATGTCACCTTAGAATACTTAGTGAAAATTCACACAATAAGCTAAATTTGGTGCATTCTTTTTATTTTTAATTTTATTTTTTTACTTTTATAAATGTATTTATTTATTTTTGGCTGCATTGGGTCTTTGTTGCTGTGCGTGGGCTTTCTCTAGTTACGTGGAGCGGGGGCTACTCTTCGTTGCGGTGCGCGGGCTTCTCATTTTGGTGGCTTCTCTTGTTGTGGAGCACGGGCTCTAGGCACATGGGCTTCAGTAGTTGTGGCACGTGGGCTCAGTAGTTGTGGCTCGTGGGCTCTAGAGCGCAGGCTCAGTAGTTGTGGCGCACTGACTTAGTTGCTCCGCGGCATGTGGGATCTTCCCGGACCAGGGATAGACCCCATGTCCCCTGCATTGGCAGGCGGATTCTTAACCACTGCGCTACGAGGGAAGTCCCTGGTGCATTCTTTTTAAATGTTACTTAAGTTATTTGATTTGATGGATGAGTTTGCTTTTCCAATTTTTTTTTGTTTGCCTATTTTATGACTTAGTATGTATTTTAAATATTTATCTCCTATTTGATAATAAATGCCATAGTAAGTTACCTTTATTCAGAGAAAGATAATTAATATGAAGTGTCCACAAAGCAACAGATATGGTGGAAGACATTTATTTTTCATTTTATAGTATTTCTAACAGAACACAAGGAGAGAGGAAAAACAGTTGAGGATGGAGGTACATGAGTTAAGTCAGAAAAGGAGTTGTGAATTGTGTGTATGTTTGATGTTTTCCATCACTCTTATTTATTTATTTATTTATTTATTTATTTTTAACGTCTTTTTTGGCGTATACTTGCTTTACAGTGTTGTATTAGTTTCTGCTCTATAATAAGGTGAATCAGCTGTATGTATAGATATATCCCCATATCCCCTCCCTCTTGCATCTCCCTCCCACCCTCCCTGTCCCACCCCTCTAGGTGGTCACAAAGCACAGAGCTGATCTCCCTGTGCTATGCACCTGCTTCCCACTAGCTATCTATTTTACATTTGGTAGTGTATATATGTCAGTGCTACTCTTTCACTTCGTCCCAGCTTCCCCTCCCCCCGCCCCGTGTCCTCAAGTCCATTCTCTACATCGGTGTCTTTATTCCTGTCCTGCCCCTAGGTTCATCAGAACCATTTTTTTTTTTTAGATTCCATATATATGTGTTAGCATACGGTATTTGTTTTTCTCTTCTGACTTACTTTACTCTGTATGACAAACTCTAGGTCCATCCACTTCACTACAAATAACTCAGTTTCATTTCTTTTTATGGCTGAGTAATATTCCATTGTATATACGTGCCACATCTTCTTTATCCATCATCTGTCGATGGACACTTAGGTTGCTTCCATGTCCTGGCTATTGTAAATAGGGCTTCAATAAACATTGTGGTACATGTCTCTTTTTGAATTATAGTTTTCTCAGGGTATATGCCCAGTAGCGGAATTGCTGGGTCATACGGTAGTTCTATTTTTAGTTTTTTAAGGAACCTCCATACTGTTCTCCATAGTGGCTGTATCAATTTACATTCCCACCAACAGTGCAAGAGGGTTCCCTTTCCTCCACACCCTCTCCAGCATTTATTGTTTGTAGATTTTTTGATGATGGCCATGCTGACCGGTGTGAGGTGATACCTCATTGTGGTTTTGATTTGCATTTCTCTAATGATTAGGGATGTTGAGCATCCTTTCATGTGTTTGTTGGCCATCTGTATATCTTCTTTGCAGAAATGTCTATTTAGGTCTTCTGCTCATTTTTGGATTGGGTTGTTTGTTTTTTTTTGATATTGAGCTGTATGAGCTGCTTGTATATTTTGGAGATTAATCCTTTGTCCGTTGCTTCCTTTGCAAATATTTTCTCCCATTCTGAGGGTAGACTGAATAATTTGCTGATGGTTTTGAAAAGTTCTTAAGGACGTTTTGGTACACAGGAAATTCTAAAAATGCACCTTATCATTTCTTCCCCGGTTTATCTAGACCATTTCCCAGCAACAGTAGGTCTTTATTTTTCCAGATCTCTTGATCATTTACCATACTGCCTTCACGTTTGATCACGTTTCTCTGTCTTTTGTTCTCTCTCTATTGCTTTTTATTTATTTATTTATATTTATTTATTTATTTACTTATTTATTTTGGCCATGCCATGTGGCCTGCAGGATATTAGTTCCCCAATCAGGGATTGAACCTGGGCCATGGCAGTGAAAGCGCCGAGTCCTAACCAGTGGACTGCCAGGGAATTCTCTCTCTCTTGCTTTTTAGAAAAAGAAACCACTTCTTTTTATTTTCAGCACAGTTAAAGTAATGTCAAGGGTGGGTTGCTATTTTCTAGATGACTAGAAATTTTACTTAATTACATTCAATGTTTTGCCTCTTCCTAACGTTTAGTCAAATTTCTTGATTTAATACAGTGCCAAGGAGATTATCAATTATGTCTTTCCATGTTAAATACTCACTGTCCTGGTTCTCATGGTTTCTCCAGTAGCTAAACAGTGTTTTGATATAAAGCTGTTTTAAAGGATAACTATTACACTCTAACTAGCATACAGATTTCTATTTGGATATCTCTGTGGCTGAACCTATACCATACTTGGTTTCCTATTGTCAAGGTCCACATTGTTCATGGCCTTTCTCAGACTGCTTCTCCATCAAAGGATATGATGCCTGATCATGAGTTAGGAATGTCACTACTTCCTCCCCCTGATGCTAAGATCCTAGTTGGCTTGGAAACAACTGGGACATATCTTGAAACTCTTGCTCACTGAGGGGCTCTTTGGGGCATGTGATCTTTCTACCGTTACTTGATGTTTTAGGTCAGGAATTCAAGAAGCATTAGCTGGGCAGTTCATTTCCGATCCATGTGTTTTCAACTGGGGCAGCTGGGCCTAGAGAGTGCAATTATCCAAGATGGTTTCTTCACTCACAAGTGCGGCACGTTGGTGCTACTTGGCCTCTCTCTCTCTCTCTTTCCATATGATGTCTCTTCCTCCAGGGCCTTTCCATATGGCTTGGGCTTTTCACAGCATGGTGACCTCAGGGTAATTGGATTTCTTACATGCAGGCTTAGGGCTCTAAGAGCAAGTGTTCTAAGAATCTCTCTCTCTTTTAAAGAAAAACTTTCTCTACTTTGTTTTGTTGTTATTTCTTGGACCCTCATTTATGGCAGTACAGGAACTAGTTTTAAAAGACTCAGTTTGTAGAGTCCTTCTATACAATAAATTCAGACCTTAGGCCTCAAATACTAAGATAAACAGATGTTTGGTTTGAATTATATGGCAAACCACTTTGTACTTTGTTTTGTTAGAGAACTTTCAAGTTTAGTGAAAGATTGGGCTTAAGATTTTTTTTTTTCTTATTTGAGGATAAAATAACCAGCTCTGGGGCAAAGGAGCAGTGGTGGCAGAGACCTAGACTCCAGGAGAATAATCTGCAACACTTCTGGTCTCATTTTCTAGCACCCCCAGTGACTGCTGGTCAGAGATGTTAGGAGAAAAATTTCCTAGAGTTAAGAGTCTTACTGTCTTGGAAACAGTCAGCAACTTTCAATCCCACTTTTGGCAAGTTGACAAAGTTTGTATTTTGCAAACTCTCTTCAGCCCCGCAACCCTTTCCTGCACACACTTATAGTGTTTTCTTCCTTTAGACGTAGCGCTCCAAAGTTATCACACCCTCAAGGCCACATCAGTACTGACTTGTTTTATACCAATCCTCTGATAGACTGTTTCAGACAAAGACACAGATTTCTCCATGAAGACATTCCAGTCCTGCCGTTGTCTTTAAACAGGAAGAGCCATTATTTTAACACAAATGACACCCTCTCCAGTGGTGACACTCTGAAGCAGACAAGCCAGTTGTCAAGTCATCTTAGAGGTGGGGGAGATTAGATTCCTTCTAATGTCTTTCACATCCTGCTAAATTCAGAAGAGACTGATATTTAACCCTAGAATTTTTATTTCCTTTGATATTTAGCCTAAAATAGAAAGAGGATGTTTGTCCTTTCTGATGCTACTGGCTTAAGTACATAAGTTTTTATGTTATAAGGTCATGCTCAATTTTTAAAAGAGGCTGTTCCATTTCTGTTTGTCCTCCTCACACACATACAGAGTTATTGCGAAGAGGAATGCTATGTGCACAAGGACAGCTAAGACCACATACTGTCATTAGCTGGGAGTCAGGTTACCCAGCACATGGACAGTGGCATGTGCTAGAGCTATGTGTAACTAGAAGAGTCCTAGAGAGGGGAATCTGTAGCATTAAGCAGGCTTCGCAAATTAAAAAAAAAAAAAAAAAAAGAAAGATCACGTACAACAATCCTCTCTGAGCTTGATTTTAAAAACTTAAATGAGGTTAATCACCAGCACTGTACTAACCACTTTGTATGCATTATCTCATTCACTCCCATAAAACCCCCAAGATACAGAGATATTATTGTTCTCATTTTACAAATAAGGAAACATAAGCTTAGAGAGGTTATACAAATTGCCCAAACACACATAGCTGGTAAGTGGTGAAGCCAGGAATAATATCTGCACAGTCCATATCTAGAGCAGAGGGCTTTTAACCTCTACTATAAGAAATATACTTCTTGACCTGTGTACTCCTTAGGAAATAGGAGGAAAGGGGATCTAAGTTCCAATGAAAAGCCTAGCCTTTGTCAAAATTCAGTTAGTTACTCTTGTATGGATCTATTTCTTGATTCTGTCTTCTGTTCTGTGTTTCTATCCCTCTTCTAATACCCCACTGTCTTGCTTACTGTAGCTCTAAAGCTTTGGGTTTAGGAGGGACCTTATAAGGATATGAACAGAGATGTCCATTAATAATCTTCTCATATACAGGACACTGGGTCAGAAACTTAATTCTGACAGTGGTCTCTGTTTATTGCTTAGATGTGTAAGAAATTAGATGTGGTGTTGAGCTAAATCAAACTGGACAGTGTGTAAAAAGCTGTTTGCAAAGTGTGAGAGAGATGTGTGGTGACTATATTGATCCCATTTTGGGGATATGAAATAGCTTCGGGTTAAAGCTCCAAAGACCCATATCAGAGAGCTTGGGAGAGGCAGAACTGAAAATGTGTTCAGTAAATAAAAATATTGAGTCCCAAAGGGCAAATTCTTACTAGGTCCAGCCCCCCTCACTACAGAATATGGTGTAATGATACCCCACTTCAGTTCTCTCAAGAAAGTTACCAAAAATATTTGCAAACAGTGCGACTGACAGGGCTTAATTTCCAAAATATACTAACAGCTCATACAACTCGACAACAAAAAAACAAGCAACCCAATCGAAAAATGGGCAGAAGACTTAAAGAGACATTTCTCCAAAGAAGAAATACAGATGGCCAATAGGCACATGAAAAGATACTCAACATTGCCAATTATTAGAGAAATGCAAATCAAAACTACAATGAGGTACCACCTCATGCAGGTCAGAATGGCCATCATTAAAAAGTACAAATAATAAATGCTGGAGAGGGTGTGGAGAAGAGGGAACCCTCTTACACTGTTGGAATGTAAATTGGTGCAGCCACTGTGGAAAACAGTATGGAGGTTCCTCAGAAAACTAAAAATAGAATTACCATATGCTCCAGCAATCCCACTCCTGGGCATATATCCAGACAAAACTATAATTTTTATTTTTATTTATTTTATTTTTGGCTGCATTGGGTCTTTGTTGCTGTGCGCAGGCTTTTCTCTGGTTGTGGCGAGCGGGGGCTACTCTTTGTTGTGGTGCGTGGGCTTCTCATTGCAGTGGCTTCTCTTGTTGCAGAGCACAGGCTCTAGGCACATGGGCTTCAGTAGTTGTGGCTTGAGGGCTCTAGAGTGCAGGCTCAGTAGTTGTGGTGCACAGGCTTAGTTGCTCCACAGCATGTGAGATCTTCCCAGACCAGGGATTGAACCCGTGTCCCTTGTGCTGGCAGGCGGATTCTTAACCACTGTGCCACCAGGGAAGCCCAAAAGTATAATTAAAAAAGATACATGCACCCCTGTCCTCATAGAAGCACTATTCATAATAGCCAAGACATGGAAACAACCTAAATGTCCATCGACAGATGCAATGGATAAAGAAGATGAGGTACATATATACAGTGGAATACTACTCAGCCATAAAAAGGAACAAAATAATGCCATTTGCAGCAACATGGATGCAAGTAAAGATGATCACACTAAGTGAAGTAAGTCAGAAAGAGAAAGACAAATACCATATTATATCACTTATGTGTGGAATTTAAAATATGACACAAATGAACCTATCTATGAAACAGAAACAGAATCAGGGACATAGAGAATAGACTGGTGGTTGCTAAGGGGGAGAGGGGTGGGAGAGGGTTGGATTTGGAGTTTGGGATTAGCTGATGCAAACTGGTATATATAGAATGGATAAACAAGGTCCTACTGTATAGCATAGGGATCTATATTCAGTATCCTGCGATTCACCATTATGGAAAAGAATATGAAAAAGAAGGTATATATATATGTATATCTGAGTCCTTTGCTGTACTGCAGTAACTAATACAACATTGTAATCAACTATACTTCAATAAAAAATAAATAAAAAAAAATAAAGTTACCAAAGAATACACAAGGGGTGGGGGCAAGGGTAATTAGGACAGCTTATCAGGACATCTTTCTTCCCTAACTTCCTTCTTTTAGCACAGTTTAATTAGCTCATTGTCACCTTGGCAATGTTGAACTGTGTGAAAGACCAAGAAACTGAATACAGAGTAGGAGAGAGAAGTGTGACAGTGACAAGCTCATGGACGCAAGGGCAGTTGGAAGTGCCAGGAGATGGAAGTGTCACGATAGTAGACACATGTGTAGAGCAGGAGCTTTTCGAGGAGGTAATAGAGAAGCTGGGGTTTAGAGAGGACTGAGAGAGGAAGTCAGGCTTTGCAGCGTCAGACTTAATCTCAGGGCTGTCCCTGGTCCCTACAGTAGCTTCTGGGACAGTACAAAAGTGATGTCCCTTGGAATCATAGAATCATGGACTCTTAGAGCCCCATATGACCTTGGAGTCCATCAAGTAAATCTAGCCCCTCAGTTTTAGTTTAAAGGGGACTTACAGTGACTGTCTAGTTGATCCCAAAACAATTTTAATATTCATGTCAGGCTTTAACATCCCTTTCTTTTGCAGTTTCCTCTCCTGTGAAAAATCCTGTTCATAAAAGACCCTGTGTGTGTATGTCCTTGTGTGTTTGTGTGCATATGTTGTCTATGTTGGGTCTGGTTTGTCAGACAGCAGAGTGAAGGATGGTGATTCTAGTTACTTTTTTAGCTGCAGATCTGAAACCAAATTAGTTAATCCATAGATATTTAGTGAGTATCTGCTCAGTGTAGTCCTTTGTTTCTGAGGGCTGGACAGCATATCTTAGGCACATAATTTGGATAACCCTTTGCTTTCTAGGTGCTTACATATTCTACAGGGAAATAAATAATGATGATAACAGTCCCTCAAGCACCACAGAAAAGCACTCAAGGGCTTCCCTGGTGGCGCAGTGGTTAAGAATCTGCCTGCTAACGCAGGGGACACGGGTTCGAGCCCTGGTCCGGGAAGATCCCACATGCTGCAGAGCAAGTAAGCCTGTGTGCCGCAACTACTGAGCCTGCGCTCTAGAGCCCACGAGCCACAACTGCTGAGCCCACGTGCCACAACTACTGAAGCCCCAGCTCCTAGAGCCTGTGCTCCGCAACAAGAAAAGCCACCACAATGAGAAGGCTGCGCACCGCAAGGAAGAGTAACCCCCGTTCGCCACAACTAGAAAAAGCCCGCGCACAGCAACGAAGACCCAACACAGCCAAAAATAAATAAATAAAAATTTTAAAAAAGCTAATAAAAAAAAAGAAAAGCATTTAATAGTTTTACAGTGGTTCTCAAAATTTAATGTGCATATGCAGCACCTGAAAATCTCGTTAAAATGCAGATTCTAATTGAGTAGGTCTGGGTGGGGGCCTGAGATCATGCCTTTCTCACAAGCTCCCAGATAAAGCTGATGCTGTTGGTCCACAGACCACACTTTGACAAATAGCATGGCAAAGTGTCTTAACATTGGTTAAAATGTGAGGCATGCATAGGAAATACAAGTAAGTCATTTTAACAGGAGACAGAAAGTTGGAAAGATTGGTTAGGATCAAATCCCCAAGAGCTTTGAATGCCAGGGTAAGGTTTTAGATGATAGGGTTAAGGAATCATTGCAGGTCTGTACTGGGTATAGAGTGACCTGATAGGACTTAAGGGAGATTTATTTGTCATCATGTATAGAACATATGGGGTAGAAGTTTCGTATTAGGTATCAAGTAGCAGAGACTCAGCTCCTGGCCCGTAATGCCAGATGAGGAAAATTGCAGAAAAGAGAGAGGAGAAGATTGGCAATAAGGAAGCTACCTGCTTAAAGACTGACCCTGGGTTGGGGGCTGGAAGTTGTTTGGATCATAAATCTCTTTTCTCTGCCCAGATTCCAAGAGATCCCTGCCAATCCCTTGGAATTCTGGCCAGTTCTACCAAGCTATAGGAATTACCAAATTTTAGAGAAGTAGAGTACCATAAAATACAGTCAGCACTAAAACTATCCTGAGTATAATTTAATTCTTTTGATTCATAATGTATTTTTAGGAACTTGGGATGTTCTATGCAACTGAATCTTCCAGAAAATTGAAACAAACCTGTGAGTGCCAAAAGATTTAAAAAAGTAAAAGTTGTAGATGCTTAGGGCAAAAATTCTAAAAATGCAGAGTACGGAAGGTATAAAGTGAAAAATAAAAGTTGACCCTTTCCTCCTAAAGCAACTAGAGAAAGAAGAACAAACAAGACCCAAAGTTATTAGAAGGAAAGAACTCATAAAGATCAGAGGGACTTCCCTGGCAGCACAGTGGTTAAGAATCCGCCTGCCAATGCAGGGGACACGGGTTCGAGCCCTGGTCCGGGAAGATCCCACATGCTGCGGAGCAACTAAGCCCACGTGCCACAACTATTGAGCCTGCGCTCTGGAGCCTGCGAACCACAACTACTGAAGCCCACGCACCACAACGAAGAGTAGCCCCTGCTCACTGCAACTAGAGAAAGCCCTCACGCAGCAATGAAGACCCAACACAGCAAAAAAAAAAAAAAAAAAATCAGAGCAGAAATGAAATAGAGACTAAAAAAACGATAGAAAAGATCAATGAAACTAAAAGCTGGTTCTTTAAAATATAAACAAAACTGATAAACCTTTAGTGAAACTCATTAGGAAAAAAAGGGAGAGGGCCCAAATCAATAAAATCAGAAATGAAAAAGAAGTTACAACTGACAGCACAGAAATACAAAGGAACATAAAAGCCTGCTATGAGCAACTATATGCCAATAAAATGGACAACCTAGAAGAAATGGACAAATTCTTAGAAAGGTGCAGTCTCCCAAGACTGAATGAACCACGAAGAAATAGAAAATATATGAACAAGCCAATTACCAGTACTGGAATTGAATCAGTAATTTAAAAATTCCCAACAAATGTTAAGTCCAGGATCAGATGGCTTTACAGGTGAATTCTACCAAACATTTAGAGAAGAGTTAACACCTATCCTTCTGAAACTGTTCCAAAAAATTGCAGAGGAAGAATCACTTCCAAACTCATTCTGTGAGGCTGCCATCACCCCGATAACAAAACCAGGCAAAGATATCAGAAAAACAGAAAATTACAGGCCAATATCACTGATGAACATAGATGCAAAAATCCTCAACAAAATACTAGCAAATCAATTCCAACAATGTATTAAAAGGATTGTTCACGATAATCAAGTGGGATTTATCCCAGGGATGTGAGGATTTCTCAGTATCTGAAAATCAATCAATGGGATACACCACATTAACAAATTGAAGAATAAAAACCATATGATCATCCCAGTAGATGCAGAAAAAGCTTTTGAGAACATTCAACATCTATTTATGATAGAAACTCTCCAGAAACTGGGCATAGAGGGCCTACCTCAACATAATAAAGACCATATATTACAAACCCAGAGCTAACATCATACTCAGTGGTAAAAAGCTGAAAGAATTTCCTCTAAGATCAGGAACAAGACAAGGATTCCCACTCTTGACACTTTTATTCAACATAGTTTTGGAAGTCCTAGCCACAGCAATCAGAGAAGAAAAGGAAATAAAAGGAATCCAAATTGGAAAGGAAGAGGTAAAACTGTCACTGTTTGCAGATGACATGATACTATATATAGAAAATCCTAAAGGCACCACCAGAAAACTACTCATCAATGAATTTGGTGAAGTTGCTGAATACAAAATTAATATACAGAAACCTGTTGCATTTCTGTACTCTAACAATGAGATATCAGAAAGAGAAATTAAGGAAACAATCCCATTTACCATTGCATCAAAAAGGGTAAAATATCTAGGAATAAACCTACCTAAGGAGGCAGAAGACCTGCACTCTGAAAACTATAAGACGCTGATGAAAGAAATTGATGACCATACAAACAGATGCAAAGATATACCGTGTTTGTGGATTGGAAGAATCAATATTGTTAAAATGACCATACTACCCAAGGCAGTCTATAGATTCAGTGCAATCCCTATCAAATTGCCAATGGCATTTTTCACAGAACTGGAGCAAAAAAATTTTTTAAATTTGTGTAGAAGCACAAAAGACTCCGAAGAGCTGAAACAATCTTGAGAAAGAATGGAGCTGGAGGAATCATGCTCCCTGACTTCAGACTATACTAAAAAGCTACAGTAATCAAAACTGTATGGCACTGGCACAAAAACAGACACATAGATCAATGGAACAGGATAGCCCAGAAAAATTCCACACACATATGGTCAATTAGTCTACGACAAAGAAGGCAAGAATATACAGGGAAGAAAAGACAGTCTCTTCAATAATTGGTGCTGGGAAAACTGGATAGCTACATGTAAAAGAATGAAGTTAGAACATTCTCTAACACCATATACAAAAGTAAACTCAAAATGGATCAAAGACCTAAATGTAAGACTGGACACTATAAAAGTTCTAGAGGAAAACATAGGCAGGATGCTCTTTGACATATATCTCAGCAATATTTTTTTTGGATCCATCTCCTAGAGTAATGGAAACAAAACCAAAAATAAACAAATGGGACCTAATCAAACTTATAAGCCTTGGCACAGCAAAGGAAACGATAACAAAATGAAAAGACAACCTACAGAATGGGAGAAAATATTTGCAAATGATGTGACTGACAAGGGATTAATAATACAAAATATACCAACAGCTCATACAGCTCAATATAAAAAACAAACAACCCAATCAAAAAATGGGCAGAAGATCTAAATAGACATTTCTCCAAAGAAGATACACAGATGGCCAAAGGCACATGAAAAGATGCTCAACATTGCTAATTATTAGAGAAATGCAAATCAAAACCACAATAAGGTATCACCTCACACCAGTCAGAATGGCCATCATCAAAAAGCCTACAGATAATAAATTCTGGAGAGGGTGTGGAGAAAAGGGAACCCTCCTACACTGTTGGTGGGAATGTAAATTGGTGCAGCCATTATGGAGAACGTATGGAGGTTTCTTAAACTACAAATAGAACTACCGTATGATCCAGTAATGCCACTCCTGGGCATACATCTGGAAAAGATGAAAACTCTAATTTGAAAAGATACATGCACTCCAGTGTTCATAGCAGCACTACTTACAATAGCCAAGACATGGAAGCAACCTAAATGTCTATCAACAGAGGAATGGATAAAGAAGATTTTATATATATATATATATATATATATATATATATATATACACACACACACACACACACAATGAAATATTACTCAGCTATAAAAGAATGAAATAATGCCGTTTTCGGCAACATGGATGGATCTACAGATTATCATACTAAGTGAAGTAAGTCAGATAGAGAAAGAAAAATATCAGGTGATACCACTTATATGTGGAATCTAAAATAATGATCCAAATGAATTTATTTACAAAACAGAAATAGACTCACAGACATAGGAAACAAACTTATGGTTATCAAGGGGGAAAGTGGGGGGAGGGATAAATTTGGAATTTGGGATTAACAGATACACACTATTATATATAAAATAGATAAACAACAAGGACCTACTATATAGCACAGGGAACTATATTCAGTATCTTATACTGACCTATAATGGAAAAGAATCTGAAAAAGAAACTGAATCACCTTGCTGTAAACCTGAAACATTGTAAATCAACTGTACTTCAATAAAAAATAAAAATTAAAAAAGCTGACCATTTCTAGTCTCTAATTTCTATTTTTAACAATTTTTACTATTCTTTCTGATATTTAATCATACATATATATAGCTATGTATATAATTTAATTTTCTTTTTTCATAAATGTAATCATACTATTTATATTATTCTACACCTTGCCTTTCCACTTAATATATCTGGGTCATCATTTGATAATAGCACATAAAAATCTAATTTTTTCTTCTAAATTCCTACATAGAATTTTTATATGGTTTATAATAGTTAATCAGTTCCCTATTGAAAAATATCTGGGTTGTTAAAAACAGTACTTAAGTGAGCATCTTTATAAATAACACCTTTGCATGCTTTTTTAAGTATATCTATAGCAGTGGAATTACAGCGGAAAAAAGCATATGCATTTTGAAGTTTAATAGTTATGGCCACATTGCCCTTTTCTAAAATGGTACATTCTCAATAGTTATTTGAGAATCACTTCCTTGTAATCCTCATAATTGGGCATCTCATTGTTTTGTAGACTTGCATTTCTTTAATCTGGAATGAGGTTGTACATCTTTTGTGTGTTTATTGGTCACTTTTGCTTTCTGCTCTTGTAAAATGCCTGTTGAGAAATATGATCTTCCAAACTGCACATAGAACATTAACGATGTATTTTTACAGCTATACTTTTACAGTTAGACTTCATTCAAAGAAAATATTTAACAGTCTTTTAGAATCTTGAGATTCTTTTTCTTTCTTTTTTTTTTTTTTACACAATATATTGTCACACCAAATATTTAATATCAAGGTGATGACATTTGGTCTTTCTATTTGATTTAATGAACAGTAGTATCTTACCCAGACTTCAGTCTAATTTGAGCCTCATACAAGTTTGGAAAATTCCTGGTGTGGAAAGCTCCAGAAAAAAAAAGGGGCGGGGGTATGTGTGATAGTTGACTTCACTCCCTGCTCTGTCAAAACAGTACATGCCTTCCTCCCACTTTGGTGAGAAATAACCTTGGGAATAAATTTATATATACCCATGGGTACAATGCTGTGAGTTTAGGGCTCATGCCTTTTTTGTGCAGTGTATACTGTTTCTACCACCCTGTAGCTTCTTAGGAAATGTCCAAGAAAAACAACAATAATGCTGGTATTTGGTTTGTCATTTGTCGCTCAGGGCATCAGTGGGGCATAGAGCAGAATTCTTGCTGAGGAATATGATCCTCCCTTGATTCTAATTTTATCTTTGTGGAGCAGCTTTTAAATATGAGGACAGCTGGTGTTGGATAAATCTGTCCTCACAAGCTGTATGAGATTGAAATAAAGTTAAATATTTGGGGTTAAATCCAAATGCAAAAATGTGGAAAGTATTGATTAATCTTTTGATGCTTCCCTTTCTGCATCTTGGTGAACAGGCACTTATTATTCGTTGTGAACTCCTAGCAACAGTCCAATTTGAAGCTTAAGATAAGGAGAATAATGTGTCCTCTAGTTTAAGTTCTAACATTTCATAAAAGGTAAAGCACAATTCTTGCTTTTCACCCCATCTTCCACCCTGCTGATGAAAACAATAGGCTATACATACCTGTTTTTGTTAGGAACCTCTCTTTCTTTGTCTTTCTCTTTTGAGTAAAAAGTTGCTACCAATGAAATAGTGAAGCCCACATTTCCACTTGGGTTAGGATAATAATCCTCTGTGGCCTCTAAAAATTTGCAAATGATGGGACCCCAAACTCCTAGTAGATTCTCCCCCAGGTGACTAAATGTCTTGCTAATTGCTAAGGGATAAATAAGGGTGGTGAGCTCAGAGAACAGTCTGGTTGCTAGCTTTTCTTCAGCTGACTGGATTACTAAGGTAGAAAAGCACTAAAAATAAATCAGGGCACAAATTCTCCTGCCAGGGGTTGAGTATTGAGATAACTTGTCTTCTCGGCTGGTGTTGACATCATCTATTCTAATGCACACTGCAAATAGGAGCCAGAATGAGAAACATATTTGGCCGTGGACTAGTGTTAGTAGAAGTCTGTAGCCCTGTACTTAATGTTGCTTCTTGTCAGACTCAATTAATTAGTGCCTCCAGCTCCTGTGGGAGAGAGCTAAATACATGCAGGTGAGAACTGGAAACAAACTAAGGGCCAATCTCAGGGGAAATCACTCTATCTCTTCTAGTTTCAAATATAACTTTGCTAGGTCTCTTCCATGTCAGTTGGGTTTCAGTGTTTCCCCCAAGTGGTCAGAGTCCACCAGAGGTAGAAAAGTGGTAAGACCTCTCAGGTATTCATTTCTAGGACTTGAAGACTTCACAATCATCCAAGTCACCTGACATGGAGTAAAGAAATATTCTTATTGCTGAATTTCTGTTTCTGTTGTTGCTTTGGATGTCCTGAGCAGAGAGCCTTTGCCAGTCAGCATTACTCTGTGAATTTCGTTTGAACTCAGATGGAGGGGAAATTCATATAAATCACTACCTTCGTTGTATTAATCCCTACCCTCTTTTCATTTTATAGAAAGTTGCCTTTCACTGGAATAATACTGTGTCACACTGATTCAGTACTTGATACTCACAAAACGCTTTCACACATTTATCTTGTGACCTTCAGAACAAGTCTTTAAGGAAGGCAGATGTTATTATCCTCTTATTAACTGCTGGACTTAGAAAAGGCAACAGATTCAGATGTTGACAACAATTGGTGTTAAGAGCCCTGGGAGCTCTGGAATTTCTTGGTCCACTAAGCAATGTGCAATCTGACCCAGGGCCCTCTCTCCAAGTCTGGAGGTTTGTTCTATTTTTATAAAATAATTTATTTAAATGTTTCTATAAAAATGCATTTTCATTTTAGAAAACTTGGAAAATATGGCAGAGAAGTGAGAGAAAAAAATCAACCACAGACCCAGTACACAAAAACAAATTCCTTGGGTTTCCTTAGGTTTTTGACTAAATCTGTGGGCTGGAAAGAGAGATGAAATAGGTATTCAGTAATGGTCACTGTGTGTCTACCCATTTCCCTGCATTTAGCATAATGTACATTATAGACATTTTAGTTAAGCTGCCTCCAGGGAGCCTTTGCAGGTAGGTGTTGGCTCTGGACCTTTTGAGCTGAGCTATAAAAGGTGGCATCCCTGGTAGAGACCAACTATTCACTGTCCTCCTTTCATTACTCTTTCTTTTTTGTTTGTTTCTTCCACACAACCTTCTTCCTTTCCTTCTGGCTATATCAGTACAGCCTCTCTTCATCTTTCCCAGCAAGTTGTCATTTCCAGTCTTAAAGTCACCAGCAGCATTTTTGCAGGCCTTTCTTCAAATTCTGCCTGGCTTCCCTGATGTAGAGTCAAGGACCAGGTAACATTGAAACAATAAAGGGCTGCTCTTTCTCTAGTATGCTATGCCTGCACCTTGGCACTCAGAAGGTACATCTGACCAAGAGGAGTGCTGGGAAGTGCAGGGACTTTAGCAGCTCCAGATGTTTGGAGCCAGGAAATGCTGAATTCCAATATATCTTCGAACCCCCTCTTGCATTTTTCTTAGTGCTTTAATAATAGACATTAGGTAAGTGTATATTGATGACTGTGTGAGTGAGTGAGTGAATATATTTGGTCCTGTGAGTAGAGGTGGGAAGTCACTGTACTGACTTCCTATAAATTAAAAGCATCTGGATTGTATTCTCTGTCCTAAGCCCAAGGAATTAGAAATATTTGATTTTCCTCATCTGTAGGATCACTATGATATGAGAAAACCCAGACAGCAGCCTTGGTTTCAAAGGTACTCACAGCCTCCACGTTGTCTGTGTGCTTTTCTTCTCCTGTTGTCCTCACAGGAAGAGCCCCTCGGGGCTGGGTTTGTTTGAGGTAGATCCCTGCTGTCTGGCAAGGAGGGGCATAAACTGGAACGACAGCTGTCGGCAAAGAGGCTAGGGTATCAACTGGAAGGACTGGGGAAGGGTCTATCTATTCCACTGTATTTGGTGCAGCCCCAACTTTGTATTAATGACACTTGGGGAGTGCACATCCTTGCAACAGAAGACCAAAAAATATGTGACCATGAGTTAACCACTAATAGTTATACATCAAATCTAAATGGAAACTAGGAGATAAAAGGCAGGGCAGAAGACAAAGTCTCATGGTGAGCAAAGCATTTTTATCTGGAATGTAAAGAATTTTGGTATCGGCATTTCAAGGAAATTCAAGCTGCCCTTCCTCTCAATCCAGAAGACAGGAGATAGCTCACAGTTGCTTGGGTCAGGATTATAATTTTACTGATTTCAGAAATGTCATATTAATATCAACATTGACTTTGGTGGAGGATCTATGCAGGGTTGTAGATCTTTGTGGAGAGGTATGTGGAACAGCACATTTTTTCTTTGAAGCTTAAGACCTCTGTTTTACATGCTGTTGGTAGATGTGCTTTTGATTGTGCTGGATTGATCAATACACCTAAAATATAAAGAATGTAGGTCCAATAAATAGAGAAACTTCTTGTTATCATGAGTAAGCTGAAAATTTATGTGGTAAATATAGACTTCCACTCTGTCGTAAATTATGATTTAGCAGCAAGCTGTGATTGAGGACCTACTGTGTGCCCAGTACTGAGCAGCTGGAGAGTGCTATGAAAGAGCTAACAAAAGGAAGAAAGAGATGTCATGCTGCATTTACACTAAGTGTATCCTAAGTGCAGTCCTTAGTGTCACTGAGTAAGTAATCCCTAAGTAAGTAATACAGCATTACTACAGTACAGTAAACTAAGTGCAATTGATCACAACTCCACATACATGGTATAAAAATTTCCAAAGCCATTCCACTCAGCCAGTATTTTTTGAGCATCTCATGTAGGCCAACTACTTTCTTTTGTTTTTTTTCATAGCTCCAGACTACTTCTCTCTCTAGTTTCAGTCAGTTGTTTAAAAATTAAATGATGCTTCTTGGTCATGACAGAAGCTGGGGGAATTCAGTATAATCTTATTTCCAGTAGCAGTGCAAAAAGGCAAATTGTTTTGGAATGATTCATTAGAAATACGGTCTCCCTCATCAAGGGATGGCATGTCCCATCAGAAGGGAAGTAATTTATGTGATGTCATGATGAGTGCTGATGGCTTAAAAGGCTCTGTTAGCTGTAGGGATCTGTGACTGAGCATCTGGCCCCTGGAAGTTGGTTCTTACCAGGCTGTCAAAGATCAAGGCAAGCTTCAGGTCATCCAAGCCAACTACTCCTTAAAAAACTTTCTTAAAACAGACAAGGACCTCAAGTCAAAGAAGAGAAGCCATTTGCCAAAGTAGTGAATTACCTTGAATGCCAGAAGAATGTCAGGAAAAATTGTGAAATTTGAAAAAAAAATTACTGAGAATCCTTTAGAATGCTAGGCATTGACTAGTATGTTCTTCCAAGTTATCTGATTCTGTAGTGATCTGTACCTTTCAGTGTCTTTGAACTGTTTTAAACTCTATAAAGTTGTAGAAAACTGAGGGTAATGCAAATTATTCTTGTTTATAAAAAAGCAAACCAATTTTGTTTTGTGGAAGTGCAGTTGACCACCTCTTCCAAGAGGCTAGTTTTGCATCTGTTAACAAACTAATTTCAGCATTTCTGGCTACCTCTAGAACCAGTTTTTAACATCTTCTGATTCTGTCTTTAATTAATTAGTTAAATAAAACATTGACATGTGTTTGTTTTATATTTATATGACAGTCATAATTTTACCTTAAATAATTATCCTTTAACAGGAAGGAACTAGGATTTTAGTAAGAGCTCTCTGTTCTTCCTTCACTGTGAATAGATATAGGCCCTGTTTACGTGGGTTTCTGAGATGGCTAAGCCATCACTTGTAATATTTTTTTTGGTCACATTTTTGTGTTCATAGGCCACGTGGATAACATCTTAAAAACTCACTGAGATGAATTTCATGTAACATAAAACTAACTTTGTTTTCTTTTTTAGAATGTTTGTTATTAAACTAACCATTTTAAAATGAACAATTCAGGGGACTTCCCTGGTGGCACAGTGGTTAAGACTCCATGCTCCCAATGCAGGGGGCCTGGGTTCGGTCCCTGGTTGGGGAACTAGATCCCACATGCATACTGCAACTAAGAGTTCGCATGCCAGAAATAAGGAGCTTGTGTGCCACAACTAAGGAGCCAGTGAGCTGCAACTAAGGAGCCGGCCTGCCGCAACTAAGACCTGGTGCAACCAACCAACCAACCAACCAAATAAATAAATAAATAAATAAATATTAAAAATGAACAATTCAGTGGCATTTAGTACATTCACAGTATTGTACAACCACACCTCTATCTAGTTTCAAAACGTTTCCATCACTCCAAGTAGAATGCCTTATCTATTAAACAGTTTCTCCCTACTCTTCCCTCCCCATTACCCCTGGCATCCACACATCTGCATTCTGTGTCTATGGATTTATCTGTTCTGGATGTTTCATATAAATGTAATCATACAATATGTGACCTTTTGTATCTGACTTCTTTCACTTAGCATAATATCTATCCATATTGTAGCATATATCTGTAATCCATTCCTTTTTTATGGCTGAATAATATTCCATTGTATGTATGTACCACAGTTTGTCCATATGTTTGTTGATGGACATCTGGGCTGTTTCTACCTTTTGGCTATTGTGAATAGTGTTACTGTGAACATGCATGAACATCTACTTGTTTAAGTACCTGTTTTTTATTCTTTTGGGTATGTATCATGGAGCAAAATTGCAACATCATATAGTAATTCTCTGTTTAGCTTTTTGAGAGGAACCACCAAATTGTTTTCCACAGAGACAACTCTTTTATTATATATTCCCGTCAGCAATGTATGAGGGTTCCAATTTCTCTGCATCCTCAACGACCCTTGTTATTTTCCATTTTTAAAAGTATTGCCACCCTACTGGGTGTGAAGTGGTATCTCATTGTGGTTTTGATTTGCATTTCCCTAATGACCAAAGATGTTGCCTGTCTTTTCATGTTCTTGTTAATCATGTAGAATTTTGAACAGTAACATCATGTTTTGAATATGCTAGGGAAGCTGGCTATTAAGAAGATATCTTTGATAACTCCCACTATAATACAAGTAATTATCCCTTAATTTATGTTTCTTAATTTAAGATTTTATACATTAAGTTTATTAAATGATTCTATAGAAAAAGTTATCTTTTTTGGACAAAATTAGGATTTTCTCCACTCCCTAAGTGATGCTCTTTATAAGGTGTTTTCACAGACCATGCCTGAACCTTCCACAGTGTCAAGCAAGTACTCTTAAGGAACTCAGAGAAATGTTTCCATGGTGATAATATCTGTCCTTGTGAAACACTAATGTGTGAGCTGTTTCATGCATTAAAGTCTTGCTTGGAGCTGTCTCTTTGTAAGATTTATTTGCTGATTTGCTTTTTAAACGTGGATACATAGTACAGTTTTTAATAATAACGATAATAACAACTAACATTTGTTGAATATTTATTAGGTAACAGGCTCTCTACTAGGCATTTTATGTACATTATATCCTGTAATCCTAGTAGAATATTAGCTCCTAAGGGTAGATTCTTTTTTTTCTTGTGCATTGTATCTCCACCATCTAACAGAGTATCTGTTACAGAGCAGGTGTTCAACAAATGTCATTGAATGAATAAACAATCCTTTGAGGTAGTTTCTGTGATTACCTTCATTTTGCAAATGAGGAAGCTGAGGCTAAGAAATGTAAAGCAATTTTCCCGAGATCATACAGATGGGCAGTGGTGGAGCCTAAATCAGAAGTTGGGCAGCCTACTCCAGTCTATACCAAGTTGCCTTTTAAGCCATAGTATTCAGAACACCACTTTCACCTCTTCCTTCCACATTCTACAGGGTGGCCAGGTAGTTTTGTCAAACAAAGAGAAAGCAATAATTCATTTCAGTTCAAGAAAATATTTATTAATGGCCATCTGTGTGCCCAGACATTTGTTGGGTGTAATGTTGAGAACTGGGAATTAAGAAAATGAGTTTCTATTATGGATTTTGACACTAACTTGAACAAGTCATATACTCTTTCTAGATTTTGGATTCCTCATGTGGAAAATGGAAAAGTTAGACTAGATAATCTAAGTATGCTCCTGCAATAAAATACAAGTTTAAGAAACAGCACCGATAAGGCCACAATGAGGTTGTTTGCTGAGGATAGGGGTGGTGGGGAATGTAATTGGTTTATATATATTAATCTTTAATCTAGGAATGAAAAACAAAAAGGAAAGGCAACAAGGTGGTGAATATATGATGGCAGTGGTAGAGTGTATCATCTAGAAGAGATAATAAAGCAGCTATCCAAGTAGCAAGGAAGCCTCAGCTCACCCTTAATCTTAAGAAATGAGATTTGTTTCTATCCTAACCCTTACCTTTGAGAAGCATAATAGCCTACGGTTATTTAGTATTTTACAGTTTCTCAATGCTTTTCTTTCCTTTGTGCCCTGTAACTTTGCTGAGAAGTAGTTTGGGGATGATAGTTGGGAAAACCAAGGGCCTAGCCAAGCTTATACAGTTGTCTAATGATTCTCAATCTTGGGTTTTTGATACTCCAGGCTGTCATCCTGGGATTTGAAGAAAATGTGAAATTATTATTTTTTAATGATATGAATTTTTCTTTTAAATTCACTTGATTAAAAAAATATATATGCTTTATGACACTTTTCCCTTTGGTTTCTAAAAGTAGAGGGTATTGCCTAATAGAACAGGTAATAATAGGGTACCAAAACTTCCAAAACAATGTGTTAACTTTTTAAGGAAAAAGATCTTATAGACAAAACACCCTTTTAAAGGCTCACTTGTTTTATACTTTAAATTGGGTCGAATGATTATATTACTTCCTCTGCAAAGTTTAGCCAGTAAATGCACTAAATGCTCATCAGATGCCTGGTGTGTACAAAGCACTACGCTGGATGCCTAAGAAATTCAAAGATGACTCTTTCCCTCAATCTTGTAAAAGTTTTGAAACCTTTACAACTAACCACAGCGTATGATGTAATATTATGAGTGCCTGAAGCTAAATCTAAAGTGTTATAGGAAATCAAGAAGATATCCCTTTAAGTTGCAGTGGTTTAGAAAGGCTTCTTGGAAGGGGAGATACTGGAGCCAGGTCTTGAAGGATGCATATATTAAGATGAGAGTGAGAGAGAGAGATGGAGAGAGAGAAATATTAACAGATGGAGGGAATAGTATGAAAATGGGCTCAGGATGAAGAATATTCAGGGTGTATTTGGTAGTTTATGGGAGTGGAGGGAAGTTATAAAAGATGCATAGTGGGAAGTAGTGGGAAGTAGGGAGAAGAAATGAATTAGAAGTTGTGAACAAGTTTGTACACCCTGACAAATACTGTTAGAAAGATTATTCCAACAATTGGTTCTTTGTGTGCCTATCAATGTTTCTTTCCCATTCCTGTCCCACACTAAATAAAACAAAAGAATAAACAGTTAATTCCTTCATTCAGCAAATATTTGTTGAGTACTTGCTCTGTCCCAGGTGTTATGTTAGGAGCATAAGCTATAAAGATAAACTAGACACAGTCCTGCCCTCAAGGAGCTCACAGTCTGGTGGGGAAGACCAACTCCTGGTTAAAAAGGGGGTACATACAAAGTGCTCATTATATTTGAAATGGGGCCACCTTGAAAAAGAATGATCTTGGCTGCCCTGGGCTAATCGCCTGAGCTCTGTTTTTAGCCCTTGGGAGCAACCTCAGGATGTGTGGCATACCAGAAGAACAGCTGCATACTATATTCTGAAAATGATGAAAGTGACGCCTCTGTTTTTCCAGACCCAGAGCAGTGACTCTGAGGAGAGCCAAGCTCTTTCTCTCCTGGCTTGTGCTGGTGGGCACATTGTTGCAAAGATTTTAGAGGGGAAGTTTCACATTTTCCTACCTTTGTCCTAAAGAAAGGCGATATGGAGAAGGAAGGGATAAGGGAGTAATAAACTATAGAGTCCTTTCATCTGTAGTATTTCTTAATGTAGCAAGAGATGGTAATAATAATGATAGATAATATTTATTGAGTGCTTACTTTGTGCCAAGCACTATGATGAGGGCTTTAACATACAGTACCCAATTTAACTCACACAGTAGTCATGAAAACCAGCTACTGTTTTCATCACTCTTTACAGATAAGGAAACTGAGACTTAAAAAGATTAAGTAACTTTCCTATGTCACATAGCTCATAAGTGGATATAATGGAAAGTATATTGGAATAGGCTTTATATTTCATATTTTATAGAGAAAGCTAAAGCCTAGAGAGAAGTGGTTGGTCCATAGGTGCAGAGCAGAATGACATCAGAGCCAGATTTAGAACTCATGTCTCAATTTTATGATCCTTAAAACAATTGTAATTCTTTTGTAATAGAAAATTTTAAACATATATATTACTTAGCTTCTTCAGTTACCTATTCATGATCAATGTTATTTCATCTGTACTTCCACTCATCTGCCCTCTACCATATTAATTTGAAGCAAATACTAAACATTATATTATTTCATCTGTAAATATACCAGAATGTTTCTTTAAAAGATAAGTCATTTAAAAAGCATAATCATAATACCATAATCTATATTTAATAATTTAGGTGAACCAAAATTAATAATAATTCCTTAACACCATCAGTTATCTAGTCTGAGTTCACATTTCCAATTGTCTCAGAAGTGTTATAATTTTTTCTTACAGTTTGTTTGCTTGAATCAGGATCCAAATAAGGTCTGCACATTACAGTAGATTGATGTATCTTTTAAGTCTCTTTTAATCTACAGCTTTCCCTCACCTTTTTAATTTTCTTGTAATTTAAATTGTTGAAAAAACTGTCCTATAGAGCTTCCTGCAATTTTTATTTTGTTGATTGTATCCCTGCAGTTTGTGTAGTTTAAGATGTTCCTTTGTCTTCTATATTTCCTATAAATTGGTAGTTGGATCTAGAGGCTTGATCACATTCAGTTTTGTTACATACCTTTTTGCAAAACTATAGATGACATTGTATCATTAGGACGCACATAATGTCTAGTTATCTCTCTTTTTGTGTTAGGAGTCATTGATGCTTAATGCCTAGATACATTAATTTATTGGAGCTTGCAAGGCCTTCCATTTCCAGCAATGATGAGTATCCAGAAGAGAACTTACCCTCTCACTCTAAACAACTAAAAAACCCAACCGGATACGGAAGAGAATAGTTTTCAGACATTGGACAACAGGCATCACAGGACTGTGATCTGTAAAGGAAGGGAAATGACATAATGTCTGGCATCCAGTGAAAAATTACTGGACATGCAAAAGAAACATGATCATACAATCAAAATATAAAATTTAATTTATAGAAACAGAATCCTGAAATGAGAGATCATAGAATTAGTAGACAAGATATTAAAAGAGCTAGTATGAATATGCTTCACTTGTTCAAGAAGTGGAGGAAAATATGAGTATAACAAGGAGAGGAAATGGAAGATATAAAAAAAGACCCAAGTCTAGAGATGAAAAGTACATGCATGGGATTAACAGCAGATTCGACAACAGTAGAAGAAAAGGTTAGATACTTGAAGACATAACAATAGAAACTATCCAAAATAAAGCACAGAGAAAAGAGCCTGAAAAAAAAAAAAAAGAGTATTAGTGAACTGTGGGACAATACCAAGTGGTCTAACATACATATAATTGGAATTAGAGAAGGGCAGGGACACCAGAAAAATATTTGAAAAAATGATGGCTGAAAAATTGCCAAGCACCTTAAGAGGACCTGGAGACCTCTGATTCTGTTGTAATGAAAGACAAGACTGCTTCTCTGCAGATAAAGTGATGGTTTCATGATGAGCAGGCAGAAAGCTATAATTTAGACTAAGCCTTTTAGACTATATGGTGATCTTCTGTATAACATAATGTGTTGTCTTCCTCTTAGGGTCATCCTGGAAAAAGATACTTGTCTTTTGTCTTCCTCTTCTTTCTATTGTTGAATCTCCTATCCACTCTTAAAGGGATTCCTTCCCCTCCTCCACTGAAGACCCCCGAAGTGCCCTTGGTTACCCAAGGAAGGCCTGCACCTGTTTCCTAAGCATCCACCTGGGCTCCAGACTCCATCTGTTCATCTGTGCAGCCATCCCAGCCTTCCCTAATGAAATTTTGACCCACTTTTGTCCTGTCAGTCCATCTTTTTATTTTATTTTATTAAAAATTTTTTTCTTTTTTAACCTATTTTATATTGGAGTATAGTTGATTAACAATGTTGTGATAGTTTCAGGTGTACAGCTGAGTGATTCAGTTATACATATAGATGTATCTATTCTTTTTCAAATTCTTTTCCCATTTAAGTTGTTACATAATATTGAGCAGAGTTGCCTGTGCTGTACAGTAGGTCCTTGTTGGTTATCCATTTAAAATATAGTAGTGTGTACATGTCAATCCCAAACTCCCTAACTATCCCTTCTCCCCACTCTTCCCCCCAGTAACCATAAGTTTGTTCTCTAAGTCTGTGAGTCTGTTTCTGTTTTGTAACTAAGTTCATTTGTATCATTTCTTTTTAGATTCTGCTTATAAGTGATATCATAGGATATTTCTCTTTCTCTGACTTAACTTCACTCAGTATGACAATCTCTAGGTCCATTGATGTTGCTGCAAATGGCATTATTTCATTCTTTTTAATGGCAGAGTAATATTCCATTGTATGTATGTACCACATCTTCTTAATCCATTCCTCTGTCGATGGACATTTAGGTTGCTTCCATGTCTTGGCTATTGTAAACAGTGCTGCAATGAACATTGGGGTGCATGTATCCTTTCGGACCATGTTTTTCTCTGGATATATGCCCAGGAGTGGGATGGCAGGATCATATGGTAGCTCTGTTTTTAGTTTTTTAAGGAACCTTCATACTGTTCTCCATAGTGGCTGCACCAATTTACACTCCCACCAACAGTGTAGGAGGGTTCCCATCTCTCCACACCCTCTCCAGCATTTTATTGTTTATGGATTTTTTTGATGATGGCCATTTTGACTATTGTGAGGTGGTATCTCATTGTAGTTTTGATTTGCATTTCTCTGATAACTAGCAATGTTGAACATCTTTTCATGTGCCTGCTGGCCATCTGTATGTCTTCTTTGGAGAAATGTCTATTTAGGTCTTCTGCTTATTTTTTTTTTTAATAAATTTATTTATTTATTTATTTATTTTTGGCTGTGTTGGGTCTTCGTTTCTGTACGAGGGCTTTCTCTAGTTGTGGCAAGCGGGGGCCACTCTTCATCACGGTGCGCGGGCCTTTCACTGTTGCGGCCTCTCTTGTTGCAGGTCACAGGCTCCAGACGCGCAGGCTCAGTAGTTGTGGCTCACGGGCCCAGTTGCTCTATGGCATGTGGGATCTCCCCAGACCAGGGCTCGAACCCGTGTCCCCTGCATTGGCAGGCAGATTCTCAACCACTGCACCACCAGGGAAGCCCCTTCTGCTTATTTTTTGATTGGGTTGTTTGTTTTGATGTTAAGCTGCATGAGCTGTTTGTAAATTTTTGGAGACTAATCTCTTGTCGGTCACATCATTTGCAAATATTTTCTCCCAATCTGTGGCTTGTCTTTGCGTTTTGTTTATGGTTTCCTTTACTGTGCAAAAGCTTTTGAGTTTAATTAGGTCCCATTTGTTTATTTTTCTCTTTATTTCCATTACTTTGGGAGACGGATTGAAAAAAATATTGCTGCAGTTCATGTCAGAGAGTGTTCTGCCTGTGTTTTCCTCTAAGAGTTTTATAGTGTTTGGTCTCACATTTAGGTCTTTAATCCTAATTATTTTTGTGTATGGTGTTAAAGAACGTTCTAATTTCATTTTTTTACACGTAGCTGTCCAGTTTTCCTAGCACCATTTGTTGAAGACTGTCTTTCCACCATTGTATAGTCTGGCCTCTTTTGTTGTAGATTAATTGACCGTAGGTTCATGGGTTTATTTCTGGGCTTTCTATCCTGTTCCACTGATCTATATTTCTGTTTTCATGCCAGTACCATACTGTTTTGATGAATATAGCTTTGCAGTATAGTCTGAAGTCAGGGCACCTGATTCCTCCAGCTCCGTTTTTCTTTCTCAAGATTGCTTTTGGCTATTTCGTGTCTCCATACAAATTTGAAGATTTTTTATTCTAGTTCTGTGAAAAATGCCATTGGTAATTTGATAGGGATTGCATTGAATCTGTAGATTGCTCTGGGTATTATAGTCATTTTCACAATACCGATTCTTCCCATCCAAGAACATGGTATATCTCTCCATCTGTTTGTGTCATCTTTGATTTCTTTCATCAGTGTCTTATAGTTTTCAGAGTACAGGTCTTTTGTCTCCTTAGGTAAATTTATTCCTAGGTATTTTATTCTTTTTGTTGCAGTGGTGAACGGGATTGTTTCCTTAATTTCTCTTTCTGCCCTTTCATTGTTAGTGTATAGGAATGAAAGAGATTTCTTTGAATTAATTTTGTAGCCTGCAACTTTATCAAATTCATTGTTGAGCTCTAGTAGTTTTCAGGTAGCATCTTTAGGATTTTCTATGTATAGCATCATGTCATCTGCAAACAGTGACAGTTTAACTTCTTCTTTTCCAATTTGTATTTCTTTTATTTCTTTTTCTTCTCTGATTGTCATAGCTAGGACTTCCAAAACTACGTTGAATAAAAGTGGTGAGGGTGGACATCCTTGTCTTGTTCCTGGTTCTAAAGGAAATGCTTTCAGCTTGTCACTGCTGAGTATGATGTTAACTGTAGGTCTGTCATATATGGCCTTTATTATGTTGAGGTATGTTCCCTCTATGCCCACTTTTTGGAGAGTTTTTATCATAAATGGGTGCTGAATTTTGTCATAAGCTTTTTCTGCATCTATTGAGATGATCATATGGTTTTTATTCTTCAGTTTGTTGATGTGGTGTATCACACTGATTGATTTGCGGATATTGAAAACTCCTTGTATTCCTGGGATAAATCCCACTTGACCATGGTGTATGATCCTTTTAATGTATTGTTGGATTCAGATTGCCAGTATTTTGTTGAGGATTTTTGTGTCTATGTTCATCAGTGATATTTACCTATAATTTTCTTTTTTTGTGGTATCTTTGTCTGGTTTGGGTATCAGGGTGATGGTGGCCTCATAGAATGAGTTTGAAAGTTTTCCTTCCTCTGCCATTTTTTGGAACAGTTTCAGAAGGATAGGTGTTAGCTCTTATGTAAATGTTTGATAGAATTCGCCTGTGAAGCCATCATGTCCTGGACTTTTGTTTGTTGGAAGATTTTTAATCACAGTTTCAGTTTCAGTGCTTGTGATTGGTCTGTTCATATTTTCTATTTCTTCCTGGTTCAGTCTTGGGAGATTGTACCTTTCTAAGAATTTGTCCATTTCTTCCAGATTGCCCATTTTATTGGCATATAGTTGTTTGTAGTAGTCTCTTATGATCCTTTGTATTTCTGTGGTGTCAGTTGTCACTTCTCCTTTTTCATTTCTAATTTTATTGATTTGAGTCTTCTCCCTTTTTTTCTTGATGAGTCTGGCTAAAAGTTTATCAATTTTGTTTATCTTTTCAAAGAACCAGCTTTTAGTTTCATTGATCTTTGCCCTTGTTTTCTTTGTCTCTATTTCATTTATTTTTGCTCTGATTTTTATGAGTTCTTTCCTTCTACTAACTTTAGGTTTTGTTTGTTCTTCTTTCTCTAGTTGCTTTAGGTGTAAGGTTAGGCTGTTTGAGATTTTTCTTGTTTCCTGAGGTAAGACTGTATCGCTATAAAATTTCCTGTTAGAACTGCTTTTGCTGCATCCCATAGGTTTTGGATTGTTGGGCTTTCATTTTCATTTGTCTCTAGGTTTTTTTTAAAAAAAATATTTATTTATTTATTTATTTATTTGCGCCAGGTCTTAGTTGCGGCAGGCTGGCTCCTTAGTTATGGCTTGCTGGCTCCTTAGTTGTGGCTCACTGGCTTCTTAGTTGCAGCATGTGGGCTCCTTATTTGTGGCATGTGAATTCTTAGTTGCAGCATGCATGTGGGATCTAGTTCCCTGACCAGGGATCAAACCCAGGCCCTCTGCATGGGGAGCATGGAGTCTTATCCACTGCGCCACCAGGGAAATCCCTGTCTCTAGGTATTTTTTGATTCCCTCTTTGATTTCTTAAGTGATCCATTGGTTGTTTAGTAGCATATTGTTTAGCCTCCATGTGTTTGTGTTTTTTACCATTTTTTTCTTGTAGTTTATTTCTAATCTTATAGTGTTGTGGTTGGAAAAGATTATTAATATGATTTCAATTTTCTTAAATTTACAGAAGTTCACTTTGTGGCCCAGCATGTGGTCAGTCCTGGAGAATATTCCATGTGCATTTGAGAAGAATGTGTATTCTTCTGCTTTTGGATGACATACTCTATAAATATCAATTAAGTCCATCTGCTTTAATGTGTCATTTCAGGCCTGTGTTTCCTTATTGATTTTCTATCTGGATGATCTGTCCATTCATGAAAGTGAGGTGTTAAAGTCCCCACTATTATTGTGTTACTGTTGATTTCTCCCTTTATGGCTGTTAGTATTTGTCTTATATATTGAGGTGCTCCTACGTTGGGTACATTGATATTTACAATTGTTATATCTTCTTCTTGGATTGATCCCTTGATCATTATGTAGTTTCCTTCTTTGTATAACAGTCTTTATTTTAAAGTCTATTTTGTCTGCTATGAGTATTGCTACTCCAGCTTTCTTTTGATTTCCATTTGCATGGAATACCTTCTTCCATCCCCTCACTTCCAGTCTGTATGTGTCCCTAGGTCTGAACTGGGTCTCTTGTAGGCAGCATATATACAGGTCTTGTTTTTGTATCCATTCAGCCAGTCTGTGTCTTTTGGTTGGAGCATTTAATCCATTTACATTTAAGGTAATTATTGATGTGAATGTTCCTATTGCCATTTTCTTAATTGTTTGGGGTTTGTTTTGATAGGTCTTTTTCTTCTCTTCCTCTTTTGTTGTCTTCTCTTGTGGTTTGATGACCATCTTTAGTGTTGAGGTTGGCTTGCTTTTTCTTTTTTTTGTGTGTATCTATTGTAGTTTTTGGGTTTGCTGTTCCCATGAGGTTTTGATATAGCAGTCTATATGTGTACAAGATTGTTTTAAGTTGCTGGTCTCTTCGCCACATAGAGGAGTTCCTTTAGCATTTGTTGCAAAGCTGGTCTGGTGGTGCTGAATTCTCTTAGCTTTTGCTTGTCTGTAAAGCTTTTGATTTCTCCAGCAAATCTGAATGAGAGCCTTGCTGGGTAGAGTATTCTTGGTTCTAGGTTCTTCCCTTTCATCACTTTAAATATATCATGCCACTTCCTTATGGCCTGCAGAGTTTCTGCTGAGAAGTCAGCTGATAACCTTATGGGAGTTCCCTTGTATATTATTTGTCATTTTTCCTTTGTTGCTTTTAATATTTTTTCTTTGTCTTTAATTTTTTATCAGTTTGATTACTGTGTGTCTTGGCACGTTCCTCCTTGGGTTTATCCTGCCTGGGACTCTCTGCACTTCCTGGACTTGAGTGACTGTTTCCTTTCCCATTTTAGGGAAGTTTTCAGCCATTATCTCTTCAAATATTTTCTCAGGTCCTTTCTCTCTCTATGCTCCTTCTGGGACCCCTATACTGCGAATGTTGGTGTGTTTAATGTTGTCCCAGAGGTCTCTTAGGCTGTCTTCATTTCTTTTCATTCTTTTTTCTTAATTCTATTCTGTGGCAGTGATTTCCACCATTCTGTCTTCCACGTCACTTATCTGTTCTTCTGCCTCAGTTATTCTGCTATTGATTACTTCTAGTGTAGTTTTCATTTCAGTTATTGTATTGTTCATCTCTGTTTGTTTGTTCTTTAGTTCTTCTAGGTCTTTGTTGAATATTTTTTGCAACTTCCTGACACCTGCCTCCATTCTTTCTCTGAGATCCTGGATCATCTTCACTATCATTATTCTGAATTCTTTTTCTGGAAGATTGCCTATCTCCACTTCAATTAGTTGTTTTTCTGGGGTTTTATCTTGTTCCTTCATCTGGGACACAATCCTTTGCTGTTTCATTTTGTTTGACTCTCTGTGATTGTGGTTTTTGTTCCACAGACTTCAGGATTTTATTTCTTCTTGCTTCTGCTGTTTGTACTGTGGTGGATGATGCTGTCAGCCCATCTTAAGGCTAATGCTTGCTATTCAATATAGTGGGTTCCAGTGGTTTAGTGTACAACATTAATAGGTTATTATTCACATTTAAAAGGCCATTTGGAAGTATGCTTTAAATCCTGCTTATTGGGGACTTCCCTGGTGGCACAGTGGTTAAGACTCTGAGCTCCCAATGCAGGGGGCCCAGGTTCAATCCCTGGTCAGGGAACTAGATCCCACATGCATTCCGCAACCAAGAGTTTGCATGCCACAACTAAGGATCCTGTGTGCTGCAACTAAGGAGCCCTCAAGCTGCAACTAAGGAGCCTGCAAGCCGCAACTAAGGAGCCCGCCTGCTGCAACTAAGACCTGGTGCAACCAAATAAATAAATAAATACTAAAAATAATAAATCCTACTTATTTAAGATCCAGTTCAAATATTATCTTATTTATTCAACAGTAATTTCTCTAGTGGTACCATGAGTCATGTATTGTGCTTAGGTGCTAGTGCATAATGAATAAGACTCAGTTGCTGTCCTCTGGAGCCTCACAGACGTGAAAGACAGACATAAACAAATACAAGTTGATATCACATAAACACAGGTAGGTATGAACAAAGGTTCTGAACTCAGTGAGGGACAGCTGGGCACTCAAGAAAATAGACTTTTGTGATGGCTCTCAAAGAGAAATAGGGGTAAAACAGTCTGAGAATATGAAGAGAATCTCAGGCAAAGAAAACAAGATCAAAGGCACAGAGATAGCTAACAATATGGATTGCTATTTACTATGTTTTTACTGTGCATCTAGCACAAAGCTAGGTGCTTTGCATACATGATATCAGTTGACTCTTACAAAAACCTTTTAAAATGAGTATTACTGTAATCTCCACTTTGCAGATCAGGAAACTGAGGCTTGGGGAAGTTCCAGCTTTGCCCAAGGTTGTATAATGTGTCAGAGCTGGGATTAGAACCAAGATCTATCTGATTCCAAAGCCTAAACTCTTAATCCTTAAATTACTGAAGAAAATTTATGTTTGGAATATGGTAGGGTAAGAACAAAGTAGTAGCTGGAGAGAAGGCAGAGAAGGTTTGTAAAGGCCAGACTGCAAAGTGTTTTGTGTTCTGTATCTGTGAAATCATTCTTTATCCACTTATTGCCCCCAATCCCCTAACACCCAAACCAGAAGGAATCTTATTTTTCCCTCCTAACCCCCAAGTACTTAATATATATATCTCACATGCATTTGTAATTATGTTCTTTCCTTATTTCCCTCTGTTCACCACTAGGCAACAAAATCTCAATCAAAGGGATTATAACAGTGCCCTACTCATTTGGTGAATGTGCTCTACTCACTTAGGGAATGACTGAATGAATGAACCAAAAGGAATGCCTATGGTGGTGGAAGGTTTAGGCACTGGGCTTTGTAATTCCATATCAAAGAAGTTATGGTTGCCTTGGAGTAATTGGACACTCAGATTAATTTTAGGCCATTCCTATATGCCCGTTGGTAAATCATGTAACCCCAGCATTGCCCCTTGTGTTTCAGTGAGTGTGACATCATTATGAGACAAGCCAATTGGGCTTCCCATGAAAACTTATAAGAAGATTTTGGCTGAGCCACAAATCTTATGAGCTCTAACCCAGGGACACAGCAGTGCTCCCAGTAGTTCTTGCTGATTTCTGGATGTTGTGGCTCCCTTGCCTGGGATCTGTTTGGTGTTCAGCATTTAGCTATAAGTCTTGAGCCCCGATGTATAGGCTGGGGTTGGGGAGCAGAGGGAGGGAGGCCAGCTGGAGTGGCTAGAGATGTTAACCAAGAATGTGCAAACCAGGAAGGAAGGCAGGAATCCAGGCTTATTTGGATGTCTTTTTCTATAGACATGCAGCCTGACTGTAGCCTGTGACCAGTTGTGTCTGCACAAGAAATTGAGCTTTCCTTTTCCCAAGCTTCCCTCTCTCAAATTCCTAGGCCTAGAGCATACCTGAACCTGTTTCATCCCCACTCCTACATAGTAATGAATGAACTGTCTCATTTAGAGTCAGGATGTGTGTTCAAGTCCTGACTGCCAGTTACCGTGACGGTAGGTAAATCACATAGTCTGTCTGGTAAAATGGCATTATAACTCCTTCCTGCCACTCAACATAGTTGCTGGGAGAATGAAATGAGATCATAGGGTTGAAAGTGTTTTGTGAGTAATCAAGCTCTGTGTAATTGTAAGGGAGAAAGAAGATGTGGTTTCTTGAGGGTATTTTAGACTGGGGGGGACCCAGATTGAGTAAACCCTCCCTTCTAAGCTGTCCAGTGTGCCACAAGGTGGCAGCAGGAGCCTATCTTTGCTCCTATCTTTAGCACAGGGAAAAACATATGAAAGGGATTTGATGCTGCTTTGCTCTTTTCTGCAAAGTTGAAGAAGATTTATTCCTTTACCAACTGCCTACATTCCTCCACCAAATCCTTCAAGTCCATGTTAAATAGTTTCTCAAAGGTCTCACATTCTGTTTTTTTTTTTGGCAGTGCCATGCGGCTTGCAGGTGACCAGGGATAGAACCTGTGCCTCCTGTAGTGGAAGTGCAGAGTCCTAACCACTGGACCACCAGGGAATTCCCAGGACTTGCTTTTTTTTTTTTTTTTTTAAGAGCATGGATTATTATTTTATTGTACACTTTATAAAAAGTCCAAACACACACATACGGCCCCCCCCCTTTAGGGAGGGGGTCACATCTTTCTTAATGTAGATCTGGCCACCTTCTAAATTAGGCCTTATTACTTGTTCTTATACCCTTAAGATGCTTCTCTCCCCTACTACAAAAATGGGGCTGAAAAGGGTGTATACAAAGATATGAGATTTTTCTTGCTCTTGTTTTAGTACAAACAACTCAAGGTGATTAAAGAACCAGGAGAGTAAGAAAGGGAAAATTACCTAATGAAGAGATGTAATGTCTCTTACCTGTAACAAGTGGCTGACTTATCTGTTATAATCGGCACCTACCTTAAAGTAACCGGTTTGTAGGGGCATGGGTACATGGAACAGTGAGGCAGCATGTGCCAGGCCACTCCTTACACAGGCTCCAGAAGGCATGAGATTCCCGCACCCTTTCTTAATTACGAAAGACAAATTAGAGGAGAACCCAGTACTTAGGTTCTACCCACTCTGAGGTATTAAATGCATAAAGATTAGTTGTGTCCAAGTAGCATGCAGTAGAAATATTTTTAAACCAACATGGGTAAGTGTTAAGATCTTTAGAAATCAAAATATTTATTCACATAATTTTAAATTAAAGTCAAAGGCAATAAATCTTCCGTGGTAATGATCTGAGTGCGAGTGATGCTGGCTTTCTTCACATTCACATCCTTTGTTCAGTTGTTCTTGAACATGTCGATGCAACTCTGCAGGAGGGAGACGTTCTGGCATGCTTTATTTCCAGTTCAGACATTTCAATCAGATTCTTCCTAAATGCTGCCACTCTCTTTTGTTTGAAATTGATTAGCTCTTCTTTTGCAGATTCAGAAAGCTGTTCAAATTTCTGGCAGCATTCCTGCTGGTGTGCCTCAGCCAGCTTGACGTCTTTGCTTTTTAACCAGGCCTTATCCAGCGCCTTGTTTGAATTCTCATAGTTGATGAGGGCTTCGGTGCGTCTGTATAAGAGATCCTTAGCAGCCTCTATGTTGAGCATGTAGTATTGGAGGAGCTCTGTCAGCTTTAAGTCTTCATCTGAGGAGACTCGACTCTCTACTTTCCTAAGTTTTTCAGATAGCTCAGCCGCCTTCAGTAGGTACTTTTTGATGACCGTGGGCTCTTCTAAAGCCAGGCTATGCAAGCAGGCTGCGGTGTGGATGTAACGGTCTGCTACATTTTTATGAGTGCTGGTCATTCTGTCAGCCTTTGCAAAGGAACCCTTGATCCTATCATAATAGTTACTGAGGAAATGCTTCTCTTGTTCAGAGAAGTCATCTACCTCCATAACTCCTGAAAAAAGGACTTCATCAGTGCTTTCACCACACTTTTGAAAAAGCCACCAAACATCTCTTTGGTATTTTTCCGCCTAACGCTTAGATCTTGATCATATTCCAGGAAAATGTGAAAGTTGCGATCTTTACTGAGAACAGGGTAAGAGGAGAGCTGCTGAAGAGAGACTTCATGGGAAGACACAGTCTTCTTGAAGACCACGAGATACTCAGCTTCCAGCTCTTGCTTCATCTTGGCAAATTCTTCTTTGGTCATAAACCCTTCACCCTCTCCCAGTTTCTGCATCTTCTCTCAAGGGCCATTGAAGTCAGGCTTTGCAGGCGCGGGCGGAATAATAAGCCCAGCGTAGTCTGTAGTTTCAGTAAGAGTGTCATGTAGCCACACAAAATCTTCATGTCGCCTTGTAACAGAAACTCTGGGCTCTGAAACGTGGGCAGCGTGGTCTTGGTGTGCACTGTAAATTTGACTTTGTCTCTCTCACTGAGTGCATAAGGTATGTCAATCTGAAGCAAGGGATCAACATTCAGGTCCACTGATACAGATCTCAGCTTGCTGTGGTCCTCCTCCTGCTGCTGCAGCAACTTGGGAACTGTGGCCATGGCGATGCGGGCCTCGAGCTGAAGCCGCCGACTGCAGGCTGCCACGGGGACGCGGTGCCCCTGACACTCTCCCAGCGAGGCGCGTCTCAAGAAAGCCCGACTTGCATTCTTAAATCAGAATCCCAGGGCACTTTCCTTCCCTGTTGAAGTTAAACCAGCCCTGGTGGGTTTCAGTTAATGGTTGCAAATCTGTTTCTGTTAATGGTTACAAGTCTGGGCTTTGGACTTTCATACAATTGTTCCCCCCTGGGATTGCACTGCTATAGACTCCAAACTCACCTTAATTTTCGTCCTTGAATCAGAGCTCTAGTGGACCTGGAAAACCATCTAATCCAATGCCTCATCTTGCAGAAGAGGAAACTGAGACACAGAGAAGGGAAATAGTTTGTCCAAGATGAAGCAATCAGCTTATTCAAGAGTTAGGACTTCAATCCCAGTTTCTTCCTGTGGGTTCAGTCTCTTTATAAATGTGAGTATTTTCCAGGTGTTTTGGGAGGCTTGAAGCAGCTTTTGTTTCTCCAAGTGGTGAGAATTTTGAGGACTTTCTGAGGCAGAGGGAAATATGAGACCTTTCTGTAGCAACTGTTTGAAAAATCTTTTGAAGAAGAGTTGCTGTAAGCACCTGTTTAGGAATCCCCAAGTATCTGAAAGGTAAGCCTTAGAAACTCTCAGGTACGCATTCTCAAAGGACTACAACACATAATGCCTCGGGAGAAAGAAAGAATCATTTTAAAGGACACATTTCAGTATATGGGCTTTCATGTTGGGCTTGCCTTCCCAATTATATTCTTCTCAGAGGCACATGTTAAAATGAGACCATCCTCAGTATCCCATGGCTTGTGGAAAAAGAAGGCAAGGATGAGGGAAGCCAGCCTTAAACATTTGTTATCTATATAGGGCATTCTCTGTACACAGAAAATCCACATAAAGTTGGCAGAGTGGTAGAATAAAAGAATGTGGATTGAGAGTCTAACAGATACTGGTTCAAAGCCTACCTCAGTTACTTACCTTTATAGACAATTTTCTTTGCATCTCTGTTTTCTTTTCATTTTTTAAAAAGATTTGACTATGCTGGGTCTTAGTTGCAGCACTCGGGATCTTTGTTGCTGTGTGCAGGATCTTCCTTGTGGCATATGGGATCTTTAGTTGCAGCATGTGGGATCTTCATTGTGGCATGTGGGATCTTTTAGTTGTGGCATGGGGGATCTTTAGTTGTGGCATACAGTATCTTTAGTTGCAGCATGCAAACTCTTAGTTGCAGCATGTGGGATCTATTTCCCTGACCAGGGATTGAACCCAGGCCCCCTGCATTGGGAGTGCAGAGTCTTAGCCACTGTACCACCAGGGAAGTCCCTAAGTCTCAGTTTTCTTAACTATAAAGTGGATAGAATAATATCTACCTTATTAGCTATGTAACCTTGGACAAGTTCTTTAACCTCTGTGTACGTCAATTATATTGTCTGTAAAATGAGGAAAATAGTAAAATGAAAAGCCCTACTTCATAGGTTTTATAATGATTAATAAATTATTATCTACAGCCATGCATAGCACATAATCAGCAGTTGGAAATTATTAGCTATCATTGTTATTGTTATTAATACTACCACCATACAGGGTTGTTGTGGTGATTAAATTAAATGAGACAGTGTATGTAAAGTTTTTTAAAGAGAACAGGCACTCAATAAAATGGTATTTATTTTTATTTATATGTAATTAATAACCACAGTAGTGTAAATAGTATTCACAGTAAATGAACCTGCTTACGTATGTTCTAGGTACAGGAGTATTGTTTTGTCATTTGTTTTATGTTTATTTCCTCTGTATTATTTGAGGATAATTCTTGGCTTTTCGAATTATAGATTCATCTTCTTTTGGTAATCTAAAAGCAATGATAATGATTAACATTTATTGAGCCCTTACTACATGCCAGACCCTGTTCTTTATGTACATTGTCTCAGAAGGATTCAGTAACTTGTTTATGTCTATATAGATAGCAAGTGATAGAACTGGGATTTGAACTCAGGCAATCTGATTTCAGAGTCTTGCTTTCTTGACTTTTACTATTCTGCCTGCCTTAAAAAATGTTTTCCATTGGGGGCTTTCATTTCTTAGCAGTAGAATTATAATATCCTAGAGCCAAAAGGTATTTAAGAATTTGTCATGGGTTTATAGTATACATCAGGCATAATAAAAATGTTCGCAACTTTTGACCTGACAGATCCACTTTTAGGAATCTATCCTAAGGAAATAATCCAAAACACAGTCAAAGTTTTATCACAGTGTCATTTGATCACAGTGTCATTTCTTATATAATGTAATGTAATATCATATCATATATCATATAATACTTCAAAGCGATCTAAACATCTAGCCTCAGAAATGATCAGTAAAATACTGTGTATCTACTTGATGAATGCGGCTCTTTAGATAGATCCCACATGCTGCAACTAAGAGTTCGCATGCTGCAACTAAAGATACTGTATGCCACAACTAAATTATGGATCAAAACTGGTTGCTTTTTTTTTTTTTTTTTAATGATATTCTTGTCTGCTTACATTCTTTTTTTTTTTATGTATGTATGTATGTATGTATGTATGTATGTATGTATGGCTGTGTTGGGTCTTCGTTTCTGTGCGAGGGCTTTCTCTAGTTGTGGCAAGCGGGGGCCACTCTTCATCGCGGTGCGTGGGCCTCTCACTATCGCGGCCTCTCGTTGCCGCGCACAGGCTCCAGACGCGCAGGCTCAGTAATTGTGGCTCACGGGCCGAGTTGCTCCGCGGCATGTGGGATCTTCCCAGACCAGGGCTCGAACCCGCGTTCTCTGCATTGGCAGGCAGATTCTCAACCACTGCGCCACCAGGGAAGCCCAAAACTGGTTGCTTTTTATGTGGTACATATATACAGTGGAATATTACTCAGCCATAAAAAGGAATGAAATTGGGTCATTTGTAGAGACGTGGATGGACCTAGAGAGTCTCATATAGAGTGAAGTAAGTCAGAAAGTGAAAAACAAATATTGTATATTAACGCATATATGTGGAATCTAGAAAAATGGTATAGATGATCTTATTTGCAAAACAGAAATAGAGACACAGATGTAGAGAACAAACGTATGGACACCAAGAGGGGGAAGGGGGCGGTGGGATGAATTGGGAGATTGGGATTGACATATATACACTATTGATACTATGTATAAAATAGATAACTAATGAGAACCTACTGTATAGCTCAGGGAACTCTACTCAGTGTTCTGTGGTGACCTAAATGGGAAGGAAATCCAAAAAAGAGGGGATATATAGCTGATTCACTTCGCTGTACAGTAGAAACTAATACAACATTGTAAAGCAACTATACTCCAATAGAAATTTTAAAAAAACAATAAAAACTAATTATAAAAAAAAACTGGTTGCTTTTCAGAACAGAAGACGAGCACCATGGGGCAAAGGCCCAGAGACTGCAGTGACCATATGTTGTGGACAAAATAAATGTCTGTTTTAATTGGAATGGAAGGGCCACCTTGGGAAGATCAAGGGGTGAGTTTAGCCTTCCTTTTTAAAAATACAAGATCATTTAAGCACACATAGTGGCTGATCATCTTGTTCTGGGCTTTCAATATCCCAGACTCAAGGATATTGAATTTTATTTTCAGTTATGTTTTTAAAAATAATTAATTAATTAATTAATTAATTTTTGGCTGCGTTGGGTCTTTGTTGCTGCACACGGGCTTTCTCTAGATGCGGCGCGCAGGCTTCTCATTGCGGTGGCTTCTCTTGTTGCAGAGCATGGGCTCTAGGCAGGAGGGCTTCAGTAGTTGTGGCGCACGGGCTCAGTAGTTGTGGCTCGCGGGCTCTAGAGCGCAGGCTCAGTAGTTGTGGTGCACGGAATTCATTGCTCTGCAGCATGTGGAATCTTCCCGGACCAGGGCTCGAACCCGTGTCCCCTGCATTGGCAGGCAGACTCTCAACCACTGCGCCACCAGGGAAGCCCTCTTCAGTTTTTTTGCCCATTTAAAAAAATTGGGTTGTTTGTTCTCTTGTTATTGAATTTTGAGAGTTCTTTATATATTTTGGACAGAAAGTCTTATATCAGATATGTGCTTTGCAAATATTTTCTCCCAGTTTGGCTTGTCTTTTCATTCTCTTACCAGTGCCTTTCAAGAACAGAAGTTTTAAATTTTGATGAAGTCTAGCTTATCAATTTGTTCTCTAAAGGAACATGTTTTTGGTGTTGTATCTAAGAAATCTTTGTCTAACCCAAGTTCTTAATTGTTTCCCCTATGTTTTCTTCTATAAGTTTTATAACTTTAAGTTTTATACTTAGGTCTGTGATCAGTTTGACTTTTTATATGGAATGAGGTATTGAATAACTGTTCTTTTTTTTGCATATGAATATCCAGTTGTTCCAGCCATTTGTTGAAAAATACTTTATGCACAATATAACTTTTCAGATTAGAAAAATCTCTGTTAACCAAGATCGTTCCATTTTACAGATAAGAAAACAGGCTTAGAGAAGTGACTTGCCTCAGGCCACATAGCCAGTTAGAGTAGATATAGGCCTAAAACCCAAGTCTTCTGATTCCTAGTCCATTAGATTGTTTACTATGTTGTCTTTTTACTTTACCCTTTCAAGTATGCTATTCTTGAGTATTACCATTATGCCTACTTTTTAGAAGAGAGAACTGAGGCCTAAGGGAGGACTGTCACTTCAGAGACCACATGTGAAGGCTCTCCCTTCCCAGACCCCATCCTCTTATTATTCTCCCCTCGCTCACTCTGCTTCAGTCTTCCTGCTGTTCCTTGAATCCACCAGACATACTCCTGCCTTAGGGCCCTTGCAACTTGTTCTACCCTTTCCCTAGACTCTCTTCCCTCAGCTGTCTGCATGTCTTACTTCCTTACTTCTTTCAGGTCTTTTCTCAAATGTCACCTCAGTGAAACCTTCCCAAACCACATGTTTAAAATTGCAAGCCCTTCCTGCAACATCCTGTGTCTCCCTTTCCTGCAGTATTCTGTAGTCAGGTTATGAAGCCAGGTCCCATGGGGTGGCAAGAGATTTCTTGTCAGAGTGATACCAAGGCCATGGCTGAGTGAAGGTGGAAAGTTTCCTTCTATATGATGAGGGTTGAGGAAGGATGCTGAGAGCAGTGTGAAATTGTCTGCTTTTGTTCTCCTATCATCTTTAGGAAGTTAGATTCCTCCATAGATTTTTTTTTTCCTCCATAGATTTTTTTTTTAAACTTTTTTTTAAAAATTTTTATTTATTTATTTATTTATTTGTATTTATTTATGGCTGTGTTGGGTCTTTGTTTCTGTGCGAGGGCTTTCTCTAGTTGTGGCAAGCGGGGACCACTCTTCATCGCGGTGCGCAGGCCGCTCGCTATCGTGGCCTCTCTTGTTGCGGAGCACAGGCTCCAGACGCGCAGGCTCAGTAATTGTGGATCACGGGCCTAGTTGCTCTGCGGCATGTGGGATCTTCCCAGACCAGGGCTCGAACCCGTGTCCCCTGCATTGGCAGGCAGACTCTCAACCACTGCGCCACCAGGGAAGCCCACCTCCATAGATTTTTAACCCAACTCTCTGATCTGTGGGCTGGTTCTGACTCAGGTAAATTTATAGAAGAGTGACCTCCTCCGGGCTTACGTAGGTGTCAGAAATTTTAATATTTCTACTATTTTCAGTCCCTACTTGTGCCAGGCACCATGCATACATTATCTTGAATCCTCACAGCAGTCCTATAAGACAGGAATTATTCTCTGTCTTATGTATTATATTTAACTCTAGGGTCAGAGATGTTAAAGAAGCTTGCCTCATTTCACACAGCTGGTAAGTGGTAGGGTCAGGATTCAAACCCAGGGCTGGATGGCTCAAAACTTGAGCTTTTTCCACTATACTTTGATAATGTATTTCCACTTTCCTTTCCATCCCTCCTGACCTGGGAACAATATCATCAGTTAACTTCTGAAACATGGGGGTGAATATTCCAATGTGATCTCTGTATCTCTTCCAGAAAGGAAAGCAGCAGGAATCCCTTTCCATGGATGGCAGAACTGAGGCACAGAGGGGTTAACTGACATGCTCAGGGCTACAAAATAAGTCCTTGGAGGAGCTGGGATAAGAGTCCCAGGACTCCTGGTTTCCAGGGGCATTATTTGACAGTCCATGTCCCACCAACATCAGAGACAATTTTATTGTAGGTCTGAATGAATGAGCAAGTAGCTGCTCCTTGTGGCCTCTCAGGAGGATGAGTGAACATCTGATATCTGTGAGCTGTTTCCCACCAGTTGCTCTGTGGAGGAATTGAAGTCCCTCCACACAATACTGTAGGTTTAGGTTCCACTGAATCATTGACTTATGAGCCATATCCCAGACTCATTCTAACAAGCTAGATATCCAACATTTTTATTAGGCTCCAAAATTAGATTTAACATCTGTTTCTGAGAGCTCCTGGCTCTTCCAGAAGCAGCTGAAATCCTGGTTTTGTACTTTCTTTCTCAATTCCCTGGAATCAGAGAGAGAGAGAGAGAGTATTTTTTAGAAGACATATGAGTATGGAGGGGCTTTGCCTGAAAACTTGCATGAAATGTTCCATGTTTATGGCAGGCATGATTAGCTTGTACCTGTCTCTCTCTAGGAGCCTGTGATGCTACTGCTGAAGTTCCTCATCAGTTTGATATGCTGAGAGCATGCTTATTCTGTGTAGTAAGGTGCATGGGCACCATTCAGACACCCATTCCCCTGGAAAATTTTCATCTGAACACTGGCAGGGCCTGATGGTATAGGAGACAGAGCTGCTGGTCAATGCCAGTCAGGGATGCCAGGCTTCAGCTACAGCTTTGCAAATTTTCCAATCTGTATAGTCTTTTTGTCAGTGATCATGTACCCTCTCTCCCTCTCAGTTTCTTGGGGGAGCTGGGGAATTAGATTCTGATGAAAAGGCATAGTCCCACTCTGCTTCTTTCTAAACTCTTAACCATGTTGTAATTGTCTGGCTTACAGTGCATTCCTCAAGAATAGGGACCCAGGGCTTCCCTGATGGCTCAGTGGTTAAGAATCCACTTGCCAATGCAGGGGACACGGGTTCGAGCTCTGACCTGGGAAGATCCCACATGCCGTGGAGCAGTTAAGCCCGTGCACCACAACTACTGAGCCTGTGCTCTAGAGCCCATGAACCACAACTGCTGAGCCCTCGTGCCACAACTACTGAAGCCCGTGCGCCTAGAGCCCGTGCTCTGCAACAAGAGAAGCCACCGCAATGAGAAGCCTGCAGACCGCAACAAAGAGTAGCCCCAGCCCGCTGCAACTAGAGAAAGCCCGCGTGCAGCAGTGAAGACCCCATGCAGCCAAAAATAAATAAATAAATAAATTTATAATTTTAAAAAAAGTTTTTACCTTTTCTCACCCATTTGAAAAAATTATACAAATAATGTATGTTCCTAGTAGGTTATTAGAAAATACAGATAAGCAAATAGGCCAAAAGAAAGAGAGAGGGGGACTTAACCCTGGTGGCACAGTGGTTAAGAATCCGCCTGCCAATGCAGGGGACATGGGTTCCAGCCCTGGTCCGGGAAGATCCCACATGCCGTGGAGCAACTAAGCCCGTGCGCCACAACTACGGAGCCCACGTGCCTAGAGCCCACAAGCCACAGCAAGAGAAGCCACCACAGTGAGAAGCCCGTGCACCGCACCGCAATGAAGAGTAGCCCCCACTTGCCACAACTAGAGAAAGCCCGCGCACAGCAACGAAGACCCAACGCAGCCTAAATAAATAAATAAATAAATTTATTTAAAAAAAAAAAGAGAAAGAGAGAGAGGAAGGGAGGTTAGAAGGCAAGATGGAACAAGGAAGAAAGAAGTAAAGATAGGTCACCCAAAAGTCCTATCAGCCGGGGATAAACATGCACACCCATATACACGTTAAAATATTTGTCTTCGTTTTTGAATTGAGAAACTTTGCAGGGAATAGAAAGGTGTAAAACTTGAATCCTCAGGATACAAGTGTCTGGTGACAGTGTCTAGAAGTCAGGGACTCCTACTGCTGTAAAAAAGCAGAGGGCATCTTCTGGGATCCTGGGATGAGGAAGACTGCCTCCAAATCAGTAACACAGTAACTGTTGCTTCCGGGTGGAGAAGAAGAATTTGGCTCACTGAAAAAGACAAAGTTCTGCCCTGCCTTGGCCTTTTATAGAGAGTCTGATTTTTCTTCTAGTAGAGTCATAATGCGTTCCAATCTCCTAGAGGCTGATTGCCCTGGAAGACTGGCCTTTCATTTCTAAAAGCTGTTTGCTCGAAGAACTTTGCCAACTTCATTAAGTAGAAGTTAGTAGGGCATTTTCTTCCACTCTCAGGACCTGCCCAGTTAGCTGACTTTTACTGGCAGAACTTGTATCTGCAAATAACATGTGAGCCATAAAAATCCACCTTATCCTTGAGGTTCCCCTAGAACCAAGGTGTTTCTGTTTGTTCTCTGGCTCATGAAGATTTCCTGAGCCTTGGCTCTTATATTTCAGATAGAAGTTTGACATTCTGTTTCTTTAAGTACTGAGTTCAGGGAGTACAGGCCCCACTTACTATTCAGATCCACACACCACTTCCAAGCAAAGATTTGTTATCGCTAGATTTATTCTACATCTACAGTTTGCAAATATTGATTGAACTCCAACTTTGTGCCAGATGCTATGCTTGGCGCTGGAACCACTGCAGTGAATAAGACCCAGTCTCTGCCTTCAAGGAGTTCATGTCTTGTGGATGTAAACAGGCCTTCATCGTTATGCATGGTAGCTATCTATACACGGGGTACTACGAGAGCAGGGGGATCGTAACAGCCCTGGGAGATTAGAGAAGATTTTTTTTTTTTTAAGTTTGCAAATTCTTTATATTTCCAGCTGTTGAGACAATATTTTTGAGAGTTGAGGTTACCTCTAGCGGTGAAACCAGAGCCAACTATTAAGCAGCCAGAAGGCTACAGTAATTGAATACATGACCATTTCTCTTTTAGCACGTTCTTTGTTCTCCTCTTCCAGAAGTTGTAGACGTCTATTTAGTTTGATTATCTGTCGTCTTAATGAAGCTGCGTCTACAACAGTCATGTCATCTGAGGTTCCTTCAATCGTTGTATCTATATTTGAAATGCCATACCTGGCGTTGTCATGATGAGGGTTAGAGGTGGCGGCAGCAGACCCACCACGCAACACAGGTATGGAGTCAGTCCTGACCAGCTGTCCATTTTGACGAACAGCATTTTCACTCATAGAGCGCTCTCTTTTTAGCCTGCCAACTGCACGGATTTCTTCATTTTGAGAGGTTGGAGGAGGTTTTTCTAAATCCAGAAAATCTAGTGGTCTTTCACTTAGCGTAAGTACACGAAGTGGTGTTTTTAGTGCCAGAGGTTTGAAGGGAGTTGACTGTATAAGGTCAAGATCTGCTGGTCTTGAAAATGGAATGTCTTCATTATTTCCTGCTACAACAATTCTCTCTGGAACCTGCATAATCACACTAGCATTTGAAACTCCTTCTTGGAATCCTTGTTCCAGGTCAGCATTTGGTGGTGCTACCTTTAATTTTTCCGGGACCCTCATTCGCTGACTAATACCTTCGGTGTATTCCATTTCATATTGAATTCGACTAATTTCCGCCATTTCAGCAGCACTGGGAGAAGGAAATGCTGCCCCACTCACTCTTCCTAGTGATGTGTCATTGCTTGTTCTTTTACTCATTTTTAATACAGTAAATACACGTTTATAATAGCTATTAGAATACTGCCTCCCTGTAGTTCAGTTTACTTTACACAACAGTTCCCCTACAGATCTGAATTTTTTTGGAGTTGTACGAAACAACACGGAAACTGCTTTTCCAGAAATGTGTACCAACTACTGCTTGCTTTTTGGCATTATCTGTTTCTGTGCTTCATATTAAATCCTTTAACTTGCTTCAATATGCATGTGCTGGATTTGGAGCCACTTTTGTCCCCCTGGGCCTGCTGAAAGTCCCTGGAGAGGACCGCCGCTCGCCGGCTCCTGGGGCGCTCGGGTGGGCGCTGTCAGAGGCCGTTGGCCGAGCGCACAGAGGCGCCCGGGCAAATCACCGGCCAGAGAGGCCCGCAGCGGGCGGGGAAAGACCTAGAGAAGATTTTTGAGAAACGTTTAAGCCGAGTCCCAAAGCACTCGGGTTTTGGTAGTTTATTGACATTACTATAATCTGTGTAATTAGGCTTATGTCTTTATACTCTCATTGGATAATTAATAAAACATAGGTTTGAGAACATTCAGGCATTCAATAATTTGTGGGTAATGACTGCCTAGCTTGTATTTTAAGAAATAACTTTTAAAATCTGTATTAAATGCTTTTCCTTGCCTAGTCCTATCTTAAATACTCTGAGTGGGTAGTGTGGGGCTGGTATAGAAGGAATAAAAGATGTAGGTTAACGTCTCTGAAAGTTCACAGTCTAGTTGAGAAGAACAGATTTCTCTACCTAAAACAGAGGATCACAGGAAACAGTCGGTGACCAGATGGAAGATGGATGTGTTCCTGTCACTGGCATCACACATCCTTTCACTTCTTCCGCAGGGCAAATACTATCCCAGCATCAACAAGGAGTTTGATTTGGACACAGTAACAGGGGAAACAGACCTGCCTTGCCTTCCTTAACCCCCTGGAAACACTCGTCATCTCATTTCTCCAGTTTACTGCATGAGCACATTTATTGCCTAGGTGACTTCAGGGAGGATTTTAGGAATTCCTGGGCTTATCAGTGTTAAATACTCTCCCTTGACCCCTCTTCTAGAATACTTCCTCTTTTCTTCCCCAGTATATTCTCACTTATGGGTATAAAGAAAAAGTGAGTCCTCCTTTGATACCAACTCTGCCTTCATTTACTCTTAACTTTCCTTTTGGCAGCTTTCAACCTAGCCAGAAGGAAAGCCTTCAAAACCAAGACATTGAATTACCCCTCTGGTGTATTGTAAACTCTTTAAAGCCTCAACTAGACTGTAAACTCTTAAAGCTGTGTCATACTTATTCTCAACCTAATACACTGCTAAAGAAGACATAGTGAGGACTTAATACATTTATCTTGATTTATTATTCTACAAAAAACAAAGTTTACAGGAAGAGAGGTTGACTTTTTTACTGGGCTGACGAATTATATACTCTTCCTCCTTAGCACAGAGTGAGGGACAGTTTCTTTAAATTGAAGCCTCTGTAAATCAACTATACTCCAATATAAAATAAAAGTTAAATTAAAAAAGTAAAATATGGGACTTCCCTGGTGGTCCAGTGGTTAAGACTCCGCCTTCCAATGCAGGGGGCGTGGGTTTGATCCCCGGTCGGGGAACTGAGATCCCACGTGCCCTGTGGTGCAGCCAAAAAATTAAAAATAAATAAACAAATAAAGTAATGACTGTTTATTTATTATTTTGAAGCTAAAGTGGGTTTTATTGTTGCTTGTTTTTAAAGTTTTTATTGGCGTATAGTTGCTTTACAATGTTGTGTTGGTTTCTACTGTACAGTAAAGTGAATCAGCTGTACGTATACATATATCCCCTCTTTTTTGGGATGGGATTTTCTTCCTATTTAGGTCACCAAAAAAGCATTGAGTAGAGTTCTCTGTGCTATAGGTAGGTTCTCATTAGTTATCTGTTTTATACATAGTATCAATAGTGTATATATGTCAATTCCAATTTCCCAATTCAAGTAATGACAATTTTAAAAAAAAGAAATACTAAAAGCAACAAAATGAAAAGGCAACCTACAGAATGGGAGAAAATATTCACACACACACAAAAATGAGGCCTCATGCTTGTTGCTCTGTCAAGTTATTTACACCTTTTTCAGAATATTACATTTCCATTGTAGAAAAATATGCACCATACGTATTTAAACCACATTTGGGTATTCGTTATGTTGGATCATTTATGTTGTTGATTCTCTGTTAGAAATTATCTGGGGGATCTTTAGAAACTGTCAGAGAGAAAACTGAGGGAACTCATTGCAGGATGTATTAGCATTTTCTCATTCAGCTCTGGTTCAGTAGGCAGACACGTACATCCCACTAATAGTCATCTTTTCTGGAAACTTTTAAAGATAAGAGAAATTACTCTCAATCCAAAATGATTTGAGGTCAGGAGACAGAGGAACAGATATTTGGATCACTGGCTAGTGGGAACTGTGTTTGCATGGCTATCAGGCAAACATCGTCAAGTTCCAGTCTCAGATAGATCCCTAGCAGGGAGAATACAGGCCCACCTGGCAACTGGGGGAGAGGCAAGTGAGAAAATGAGGCCTTATTTCATTCACCAAGTGGTTCAGTAGTAGACCAATTGGTGTGCACCATCCACAAATGCTGCAGAAACAGTATGGTAGACTTTCCTGAAATCTTTCCTTGTTTACTCTCAAAAATGCATTTTACCTCCACTGGGTAAGCACGACGCTTGGTTTATATTCTCATTATACCTTCCTAAGTAGCTACTTATAGACCTGTGCTCTCCCATCTGTCAGAATGAAAATCCCAACAAATGGGACCTAATGAAACTTAAAAGCTTTTGCACAGCAAAGGAAACCATAAACAAGACCAAAAGACAACCCTCAGAATGGGAGAAAATATTTGCAAACGAAGCAAATGACAAAGGATTAATATCCACAATTTACAAGCAGCTCATGTAGCTCAATAACAAAAAAACAAACAACCCAATCCAAAAATGGGCAGAAGACCTAAATAGACATTTCTCCAAAGAAAATATACAGATTGCCAACAAACACATGAAAGAATGCTCAACATCATTAATCATTAGAGAAATGCAAATCAAAACTACAATGAGACATCATCTCACACCGGTCAGAATGGCCATCATCAAAAAATCTAGAAACAATAAATGCTGGAGGGGGTGTGGAGGAAAGGGAACCCTCTTGCACTGTTGGTGGGAATGTAAATTGATACAGCCACTATGGAGAACAGTATGGAGGTTCCTTAAAAAACTACAAATAGAACTACCATCCGACCCAGCAATCCCACTACTGGGCATATACCCTGACTAAACCATAGTTCAAAAAGAGTCATGTACCAAAATGTTCATTGCAGCTCTATTTACAATAGCCAGGACATGGAAGCATCTTAAGTGTCCATCAACAGATGAATGGATAAAGAATATGTGGCACATATATACAATGGAATATTCCTCAGCCATAAAAAGAAACGAAATTGAGTTATTTGTAGTGAGGTGGATGGAGTTAGAGTCTGTCATACAGAGTGAAGTAAGTCAGAAAGAGAAAAACAAATATCGTATGCTAACACATATATATGGAATCTAAGAAAAAAAAAAAAAGGTCATGAAGAACCTAGTGGCAAGACGGGAATAAAGACACAGACCTACTAGAGAATGGACTTGAGGATATGGGGAAGGGGAAGGGTAAGCTGTGACAAAGTGAGAGAGTGGCATGGACATATGTACACTACCAAACTTAAAATAGATAGCTAGTGGGAAGCAGCCGCATAGCACAGGGAGATCAGCTCAGTGGTTTGTGCCCATCTAGAGGGGTGGGATAGGGAGGGTGTAGGAGGGAGGGAGATGCAAGAGGGAAGAGATATGGGAACATATGTATATGTATAACTGATTCACTTTGTTATAAAGCAGAAACTAACACACCATTGTAAAGCAATTATACTCCAATAAAGATGTTAAAAAAAAAAAAAAAGAATGAAAATCCCTTACAGGTAAAAGCATGCATTAAAACTACAGTTAATTCACTACTTTTTTGAGGAAAAAATAAACCCAAGAAAGACTACTATTGTTTTTTAATTAAAAAAATTATTTCATATTGGAGTATAGTTGATTAGCAATGATGTGTTAGTTACAGGTGTATAGTAAAGTGATTCAGTTATACCCAAACAAGTATCCATTCTTTTTCAAATTCTTCTCCCACTTAGGTTATTACAGAATATTTTGCCAAGTTCCCTGTGCTATACAGTAGGCCCTTGTTGGCTATCTATTTTAAATATAGTAGTGTGTACATGTCAATCCCAAACTCCCAATTTATCCCTCCCCCCCATTTCCCCCAGTAATCATAAATTCGTTCTCTAAGCCTGTGAGTGTTTGTTTTGTAAATAAGTTCATTTGTATCATTTTTTTAAGATTCTGCATGTAAGTGATATCATATGATATTTGTCTTTCTCTTTCTGACTTACTTCACTTAGTATGATAATCTCCAGGTCCATCCATGTTGCTGCAAATGGCAATGCAAAAGACTATAATTGATAGTTATGTCATTCGTGACTTTTATTTCATTAAAGCTCAAGAAAAGTTCAGAAGAAAAGACAGAACAGTTTTATTGGAGAAGGAAATAGTTCTTATCATGGAGCCAGAAAGAGCACTATAATATTTAGGAACAGATTGGAGATCTCTTGTGACTGCTCGGGGTGGGGTGCCAGGGTTAGAGGAGCCCAGGTGTTTGTGTTTGGGTGAGGGGAGAGGATGGTATCAGAGTTTGATGAAAGCCCTTTCCTGCTTTCAGTGGCTTGGTCTAAATCTGTTTAGTAGTGGACACTAGAATCATTCTATCTTTACCAAGTAAGTAAAATATCGCATTGGATCTTAGTTATAGTATATATTAACCACTGTCAGAAGAGATAGAAATAGTATCTAGGGGGAGCTGTTTTCTGGGCTAAGGGGATGCAGCTGTACCTTTAGGATTCTAAACTGACACCATTTGAAGTTGGTTTTTAGATAAGAGCTTTTATTTGCAGCTAATACTGTGATACTGTTACATTTTATTTCTGTTGGGTATCCTGCAGTGCTTTTTTTGTTCATTTTCCCCAAAATGATATATCAGAGAGAATAGAAATCCTGAAGAGAAGGAAAAGCTAGATGGAGGGAAGGAGAGAGGAGGGAGAAACAGAGACAGAGCGGGGAAGGGGAGAGAGAGAGAGAAAAGATTTTTCAGGAGGGGAAAATATGGAGATTAATGTGGAAAAAAAACTACACACACAATTGAAAAATCACAGGTATTTAGAGAAACATTACCTTTTATTCAAAAGAAAGAAGAAAATATGGTTACATTTTTAACATACAAATAAGCTGCAGCCCCAGTTTAATAGGGAGATGTATCCGAGGAAGAGATAAAGCCTGTCATCATTTAGTAAAAGTCATTGAGCTAATTTGAACAGTAGCTTAGTATCCTTTTTGAAGACAATCTAGCTGATTCTCTATTTAAGTGACTCTATAGGGATGAGGGATATTTTTAAAATGTTTAAGTCATAAGATATGCAAGAGGTTTTAAAAAATCTGGAGCTAACTTTAAGAGTGTTACTGATGAAGTTCATCAGACCCAATGATAGAGTCATAATAACCCCTACTTAATATACATAAAGAATTAGAGATAAAAAGTCATTTTGTAATGAAAGCTCTATCTACATTGGCCATTAATAAGTTAATGTGATTTGAGCATAATTGGAGTGCTAAAGAGTTTGTGACCAGTTCTAGTGGCACTAATAGCATTGTTAGTGAAGAAAATGTACTGTTGTCATAAACTAGAGAATCTGACTCAGGCATGTGAATTAATTATAATTACAATACTTAGTTTAAATGTTAAGTTAAAACCATTCCTTCAACTTCCAATCCAAACTCAGTTAGCTAATTAGTAAATTATAATAGGGGTCTTTCTGACATTGCTAATTAGTTGAATAGTTACATGGTTGAAAGTTACAATTTCTATATCTGAAAGTGGAATTGCTTCAGCACTAAGGAGATATATATAGTATTGTTTTCAGTGGGCACGTCATTAGTAATAACTCTTGTGGATATTCTATTGAATAACAATATCTGGGAATTTTGTTCCCCAGCCATCAGTGTTCCTTGCCTCTCTTGCTTTCTCACTGTCATTCTTTGTCACAAATGATGGCAGCTAGGTGTGTGAGTTATTATTCTTCTAAGAGAAAAGGGTGATGTGCGCACGTGCACACACACGTGTGTGTGTGTGTGTGTGTGTGTGTGTGTGTGTGTTTGTATTGGGTGGATATATGAGACAGATAGGTCTGGCCTAAAGCAAAACTGGTTAGCATAAAGTTGCTTTTTAAAAAATTTTTTTAGTTCTGGCTTCTTCTGCATCTTGCCTTATCCCCAGCCATTACCTCCCCATCTCTCACATAAGAAGGGCTTTAGCATTAAGTGTTAGCAGTTTTTATATACTTCTTGATGTATGAGCTAATCTTAATGATCCCTTGGATTCATCTGTGTGCGTACTGGAGATGGCAATATTTTGATATCTTTCCCGAGGTGCAAAGCACCAGCAGTGGTGAATAAGCAACACCAGGTCCTTCTGGAAATTTTTGTTGAGAAAGCCATAAAACAGAGGATGTATACATGTAGAAACCATAGCAATCAAGTGGCAAAATACAAATACCAGGTCATGGTGGCAGCTCATCAGGACCTCATGATACCAGTCAAAGATGACCTTGAAGATGTTCAAGGGAAGCCAGCAGACCCCAAAGGTTACCGCAGTAGAAATCAACATCGTGTTGATCCTCTTGTTCTCCCTGACCCAGCTCTCACTTTCCCTCTTCTTGTCTACTTTCCCATTTCTCCTGCAGAGGCAGATAACAATCTTCAGGTAGCAGATGAGGGTGAAGCTCAGAGGGACACAATATTGCAGCATAAACAGGGAGGTTGTAAAGAGGAGCCAGTTCATTTTGGAGGGCCAGTTCTCTACACAGGCCACCTGCTGGGTGTAGAGGTCAGTGGGAAGAGAGAGGTTTTGGAAGGGCTCATGGGTGAGGTGGTAGGACAGGAAGAAGGGAATAGACAACAGAAGGGAAAATAGCCAAATCAATGTGATACCCCAGTAGGCGTGAGCTACACTGCGTTTCCAGCCCCGAGGGTTCACAATCAGCTGATATCTTTCAACAGCAGTTAACACAAGTGAGAATATGGACACAGAGACACTGTGCATATGGAGACACTATGCGCATAGGAGGTGCGTTTGCACATGATATCCCCAAATATCCAGTGATCCATCAGAGTGTAGATGATAGTAAAAGGGATGTACATGACACATACCAAGATGTCAGAGAGGGAGAGATTGGTGTACAGTATGTTGGTGACATTCTGAGCTTCTCTCTGCTTCTTAAAGATGATAATAATGAGAGAGAGGTTTCCAAAAAAGTCCATGATTAAGATCACAGTATAGACTATGAGTAATAGGAGCAAGGCTAGGGAAGTGGGGTCTACAGGACTCAAAGTAGAAAGATGCAGAGTTGTTGCTCTTTATACTGGTTTTATTAGATACTGGATGGTTTAGGAAAAGTTCCATCATGTCAGAGTTGTAAGAAGAGCTTTTCTAAGCTTACTTGTATTATGGCTGGATATTTTGGCCATCAGTTCTTGGAAAGAACTTTGCTCTGAGTCTTTCAATGAGTGATTGGTAGGGTTTAGTCTTCCTCTTTGTCTGCTTGATGGAAATACATGAATGACTTGAGTAAGCTCTTGAGATCCTAAAAAATTAAACAGAACCCAGAAAATTAATGCAAGTTCTTAACAACCTGGACAATTCTATAGGTGGAACAATGTCCCTGAGAGTACATAGAGAGATATCCAGAGAGTCTCTGTATCCTTGCCTTCCTTTCATCTCAGGGTGTTTTATTTGTCCCAACAGTATAATCTTTAGAGATAATGAGAAAGGGAATGCCACAGCATTCTGTTAACTACATAAGGTAGCTCAAAGGTATCTTTCCATCCCTATCACCTTCTGTCTTTTTTGTATATGTGTGCTGTGGAGGCCAGAGTACTATGTTTAGAGTTGGGCTCCACTTGGAGCATCACTGTTTGGTGTCTGTATGACTTTGACATAAGTTAATTACCCTTATGGCTCAGTTTTTTAAAGCTGTAAAATGGGGATAAACAATGTATTTCTGTGTTGTTGTGAGGACTAAATGAGATCACGCAACTGAATTTGTTGCTCACGCCCAACGTAGAGCATATAGTATGTGTTCAGTATATGTGTGCTGAATAAAATTTGTCAGTTCCACTCCCCAGAGCTAGTCTATAGCCTTAAGCCTGGGGGCTAGACTCCCAGATCATGCCCGCTATGGAACAGCACATGGCTTCCCCTCTTTTTCTTTCTTCCATTCTCTGGGGTTGAAGCCAGACTTGGCACAAGCAGTTTCTGGGTACATGGCTCAGATTCTAGAGATCAAGCAAAGGTAGCTAGTGCCTAGTGAGCTATTACTCAGAATTAACCTTATTTAGAAAGCATTCCCTCAGTTTTCTTTTCCTTTGGGTCTCTTCTTTTTCTGACTTCTAGAGGAAAGGGAGTCCTTGATCCTATGGCTCAGCATGGCTTAGGGTGGTCAAATTCAGTGGAGTTATTCATACCAGGATGCACAACAGACATGGTGAATGCCCTGCCATTCCAGGTGGTGACATTTCTGGCCCAAAGAGGACATGTTGAAAGAGAGCAAAGGAAAAAAATACCCCTTATCTTGGTTTATTATTTAGGAATTTGAAGAAAACAACATAAATGGTATTGATAAAAGATAAAGAAGGACACAAGGAACTGATCTATGGTTCAGATGTGCTGTGGTGATGAGTAGAAATAGCAAAATTTGTAAACAGAGGTATTTGAGATGCAGTTTAGGGCTTGGATGATTCAGGGGTTCAACAAAATTAGAGTTCACAGATATTGGCTGAGGGAAATGTCAAGATAGATTTAAGCCTTTTATGACAGTCAGTGAACTAGAACTATAAATGAGAAATAGAAAACTTTGATTGTTTACTTGCCACTAAACAAGCTTCACTTGGAGGAGGAGAGGGATGAAAAGGAAATAGGCAGTGTACAGATGTACAGATACATATGGGTATGCTAGCATGAGCACTATACTTCCTGTCAGGAGACATGTCCTGCTGCTTACTAGCTTTTTTTAAAAAATAATTTTATTTATTTTATTTAGTTTTGGCTGCGTTGGGTCTTTGTTGCTGCACGCGGGCTTTCTCTAGTTGTGGCGAGCGGGGGGCTACTCTTTGTTGCGGTGTGCGGGCTTCTCATTGCAGTGGCTTCTCTTGTTGCGGAGCATGGGCTCTAGGCCTGCGGGCTTCAGTAGTTGTGGCACTCAGGCTCAGTAGTTGTGGCGCAAGGGCTTAGTTGCTCCGAGGCATGTGGGAGCTTCCCGGACCAGGGCTCGAACCCATGTCCCCTGCATTGACAGGCAGATTCTTAACCACTGCGCCACCAGGGAAGCCCTAACTAGCTTTTTGATCTTGGGCAAATCACTCCCCTTCTCTGGGCCTCAATTTCTTTATCTGTCAAATGAAATTTTAAAAATGGCCTATTTTACAAAACCAGCAAAGTCTTGTGCCTCCCAGCTCTTACTCTCTACAATAAAGAAAAACTTCCTGTGAACCTTGCAAAGTTAGGTCTGAATAACAGTTTTCTGTTTACAGATTTGGAAATTCATACAGTTTTGCAGATTTCCTAGCAGTTTGGTAATAGAGATGGGAATAAACATCGGAAACCCTTGTGTTGCCCATTCTTATTGATCTGGGTTGTCTGGGCCAGGTGAATGAGTATCACTCACCACCCTGCAACAGCAGGTCTAAAACTTAGTAGAGATCCCTCTACTCTCTCCTATAATGATTAATAGCAAAGTACAAATTAGTTCCCCAGTCTATAAATTCCTACAGAGGCTTGAAGCTCAAAAGGTCAGATGGGCCTCATCTCGGGGGGGAATCAAAGGGGAGTGCTGGAGTTACATTATCCAGTGCCCTGTTTACAATTCAGAGAAGATTAACAAGTAAATCCCCAATATGGACTTTGAATGGCAGTGTGGGATTTACACTTTACGTAATTGGTAACTATTAAGTTAAAATATTTAAATCTTGCCTATCTGGAAGCAAAGTAATGCTAAGCCTTGATTCATAAAAAAATTCTTGGGATACATTTCTATTTTAGGAAAGTTCATCTTTGGCTTGTTTGGTTGCAAATGACCCCCAAAGATGTGAGATCTCAAATTACCAAGTGATATTTTGCCCCAAAATATGAGTAGCATATGGCAGAGGTAGGTAGTCTTCAATCTTTCAACTTGATTGTATCTAGATATGCTCATGAGGCACATACCTTGAACTGGCTCTGTTTATACCTTTTAATGCAAAAGTACAGCATTACATTACACATTTTTTGGTAGTTTTGTGTTTAAAAGTTTCAAGATGAACAAAATAAAAGCTTTACTCTGCCAGAGTCTGCATATGCATATTTATTTCTGTATCTGAATGTCTTTTTGTGTGTGTGTGTCTTTCTTTCTGTCTCTATTCATACAATTCTTTTTTGGGCTGGGGGGAGGTGTTGGGGGTAGAGTTTGTGTGTCTGCCCCTTGGTCTATGTGTGTTTTCTCCTTACCTCTCATTATCTTCCTCCCTTTCTGCCTATCTGCCTTATTCTCTTCTCTGTTTCCTCCTTTCCCTTAATTATCCATAACACAGAAAAACTAAAGCATATTTTAGATTATCTCTTATATTTTATTTGGTGCTATGGTGTTTTGACCTGGAAGAAACTCTATAGGTATTTTAATATACCCCTCCCATTTGACAGATGTTGTGGCTTTGCAGTTAATTACTGGCAGAACAGGGACCAGAGCCTTAGTCTCCTGCTTCTTGGAGAGTTCCATGCTCTTTCCACTATTTTCTGCTACCTCCTGTTTTATATTTCTTGAAGAAATTTCTGTATTTGTTGTTCTTAATTTTAAAAGCAGGTGAGCAGAACATTTTCTTTTATATTAAAAAATTTCCTTATGTAATTTCAAAGAGCCTGTGGCCTCGGGCAAAGTGAAGTTTTGCATCCCCACCCTCCAAGTATGTATGTGAGGGTCCCAAAATAGTGCAGGATCACACTGCAAGAACTCTCTCTCCTTTTCCTTAAGCCTCTAGGAATATAGAATCTATGGCTGTGTTGGTGCAAATAACATCTCACACTTGTTTAGAGCTTAATTTGTCTAAAGTACTACCCCATTTATTTATTCACTCAAGAATTTAAGTGCTATGAAAAGATGCTCAACATCACTAATTATTAGAGAAATGCAAATCAAAACCACAATGAGGTATCACCTCACACTGGTCAGAATGGCCATCATCAAAATGTCTACAAATGATAAACGCAGGAGAGGGTGTGGAGAAAAGGAAACCCTCTTGCACTGTTGGTGGGAATGTAAATTGATACAGCCACTATGGAAAACAGTATGGAGTTTCCTTAAAAAGCAAACAATAGAGCTACCATATTATCCAGTAATCCCATTCCTGGGCATATATCCAGAAAAGATGAAAACTCTGTTTGAAAAGACACATGCACCCCAGTGTTCATAGCAGCACTATTAACGGTAGCCAAGAAATGGAAACAAACCAAGTGCCCATCAACAGACGATTGGTTTAAGAAGATGTGGTATATATATATACAATGGAATATTGCTCAGCCATAAGAAAGACTGAAATAGTGTCATTTGCAGCAACATGAATGAACCTAGAGAATATCATACCAAGTGTAGCCAGTCAGAGAAAGATAAATATTATATGATATCATTTACATGTGGAATCTAAAAAATAGTACAAATGAATCTGTATACAAAACAGAAACAGACTCACAGACGTAGAAAACAAACTTAGGGTTAACAAAGGGAAAGGGAGAGGGGGACAGATAAATTAGGAGTGTAGAATTAACAAATTAACTAGTATAGGAGAATAATATAAACTACTATACATAAAATAGGTAAGCAACAAAGATTTACTGCATAGCACAGGGAACTCTATTCAATATCTTGTAATAACCTATAATGGAAGAGAATCTGAGAAAAATGTATATATGACTGAATCACTTTGCTGTACAGCTGAAACTAACACAATATTGTAAATCAACTCTACTTCAATTACAATTTTAAAAACGAATTTAAGTACTGACAAGGTGGGTTATCTTATTTGATCGCAACAGCAGTCCTGTACTCTACTTTAATTCTGACTTTACAAACATGGCAACTAAGACCCAGTGACTTGCTCATGGTTGCATAGTTAATAGCAAAGCCAGGAATAGGACTTCTACTTTCTAAACCATACACAAAGTAATATTTCTAGTTTATTTGGGTCATTTCTTAAAATCAATCAAATTAATCATTTGTGTTCCATGAAAACAAGTAGAACTTGAATCTCTGTAAAGGCACATCTTATAGTTTTCCCTCAGAACAAACTACTATGTTAAGTAACCATAAGAAGCATCAAGAAACAAATGCTTACTCTTTCACAGCCTTATAAAAGTGTAATTGGCCTGGTTATTCTATATTGTGCAAACTCCTTATCCTACTCAACTATTCACCCATTCCCCCCAAATCAGATTTTACATCTATCTATTGCAGAAATGTGTGCTTTTAAGATTTGGGGGTAACATTATAGTTTTATTACATGTACTTTGATTTTCTCTGCTGGAGATGGTTTATCTGTTTTTCCTTGAATTTGACAGTTGCCTGAGTCCATATAAAATGTCAGTAGAAAATGTACACATTTCATTTTCCAGAGCCTAACAGTTACTTTTAAAATCAAGCCAATACAGATTGTCTGAATTGGCTTTAATTTTCCATGGAGGTTAATGACTGAACTTTTCATTATTGGGAATGTTGAGGCTTTTAATTCTTAAAATAACAACACATTAAATGTATAAAGAAAGGAGAGCTAAACTCTGCCAATGAATATAAGTATACCAGGTTTTAAGTTTATTTACAAACAGATGAACAAAAAGTAATGAAAACTCCATTTTGCCAATACTAGCATTTCGTGATTTGTTTTGATAATTTCTTTACAATGGTGCATTTTAAAGCTGTGAGATTGTTTTTCAGATCACATAAGCAAGAGACATCCGGTATAATTAGGCCTGAACATACAACAGTTCTAATTTTTAATGATCTTCACATACTTAGAAATGGGATTATTTTAACATGAAAAGAATATTTGAAAAACATACTTGCAAGATTTTTATTTAGCATTTTAGAGGTTTGTTTCCCAGTTTCTTACCTGTTGGAAATTTCTGGCTCTGTTGCTATTCTTTTCATCTTCTACATGTTTTCTTTCTTCATTTCCATGATTATTTTTCTAAGTTTATTTTTATGTCAAAAGATGACATGTCAGCCACCTGTCCAAGCCATAACATGCCCCTCCCCCTTCTTGGCTTATTTATCCATTAAACGATCTATAGCTTCAGAAGCTGCTTCCAGAGTTGAAATCATTGCACAGAAGATCAAGCTCAGGAATCCATTAGGATCTGAAGGCCACTGAAGAGTCAGAAGGGAGGAGTCAGGAGTCACAGCAGCAGTGATATTAGATGGAGCTATTTACAAGATGTGTTCAAAATGTTACTTTCAGTCATCTTATAGAGATGGTAATAAGAGTGCATGTGAAAATCTGTGGCATTTTCTGGTATGTATACATATGTTTTGTACTTTAAAAAAATAGCTTTGCCAAAATCATACATTTAATTTAAATATTCCTGGAAAATTATTCATAAGCATTAGTGGTTGTTCTTAGAGAATTTACTATCAGCTAAGAGATGGTTTTTTTTTTTTTAAAAGAATTCCAAGATACTCTTTTTTTTTTTTTAAAGACACCAATTGTACTTGAACATTTGTTACTTTTTTAAAAAAATTAATTAATTAATTTATTTATTTTTGGCTGTGTTGGTCTTCGTTTCTGTGCGAGGGCTTTCTCTAGTTGTGGCAAGCGGGGGCCACTGTTCATCGTGGGGCACGGGCCTCTCACTATCGCGGCCTCTCTTGTTGGGAGCACAGGCTCCAGACGCGCAGGCTCAGTAGTTGTGGCTCATGGGCCCAGTTGCTCCGCGGCATGTGGGATCTTCCCAGACCAGGGCTCGAACCCGTGTTCCCTGCATTAGCAGGCAGATTCTCAACCACTGCGCCACCAGGGAAGCCCCCAAGAGATGGGTTTTATTCCTGATTTTGCTATAATTTATGAGACTAATGAAAATGCTTTTAAAATTAAAGTTAACCTAAGTTCCCTAGGAAAGTTGTGTATTATTAAATAAGATTTTCATCAAGCACTTTGAAACTGACAACAACTAAGCTTCTTAAATAAAAGTGGGGACTGAAAAGCCCTCTTCTGTATTTGAAAGATTATTACAAGAGGGGGCTGTTCCTCACTGTTACAAAAGACTGAAAAGTGAGATTTCAATGAAATATAAGAAGTATTTCCTTATAGTGAGTGTGTTCAAAGACTTTGAGAAGCAGGGCTATGGAATATCAAGTGTGGTTGAAGATCTTTCTGACATGGCCTAGTGGATAGACTAGCAACATTTTAAAATATTTCCTAACTCAAAGATTCATTGATGGACCCCAAATTTTAGAACTAAGCCATGCAAATCAGTTCTATTTCCCTATCCAATACACCAAACTAACCAATTAAAAACTCAAAATTACCAGGCAGTCAACAACACTGAAATTATGTATCTGTGTTTTATAGAACCCTGCCAGGTCATTGGCCTGGTGGAGTATGTGGCAGGGGGTCGGGATGTGCGCTACAGGAGTGGAAGCCAACCTCCTCCTCTGTGGAAACTTGACGAGTCAAAGTAGTTCAGGGCCCATACCTCGTCTTGCCCCAGTCATCTTTTACTGGTATCCCCCTTACTTATTTATCTGTTTGTACTTGAAATATAGAGAGTAGCAAACTTTGGAGGGCTTATTAAAAAACAAATATCTTTTCTGTACATAGAACAGTGGCAATAACTAGCAGTGAGGTATTAGCATACTAATAACTTAGTATTAGCATACTAAGAGATCATCTTAGTTGTCTGTGATGTTGGTGAAGAGTTTGAGAGGCAGCTTGAGTGAGACAGAGCTGGCTTTGCACCCAGATTGTCCCATGTTACCTAACCTGGGTCACCTTGAGCTTCTCTGTGAGCTTTTGATTTCTTTTCCGTAAGGTGAATATTGCCATCTGTCTGGCAGGATTATTTTGAAGGTAAATGGTAGCACATAGTAGATATTCAGTAAGTGACAGTTATTGTTGTTTTTTAGAGTTTGCCTTAGTAGAAGTATATAATCCAGGTTAAGAGCAAAGTTAATTGTTTTCTGTTTTTGCATCCCTTCCCAAAGAAAGCCTAGAAAGAGCGTGAGATATTGGGAAATGGTGAAAACAGTTGTTTTTTAATTTTTAAGGGGATGTTTGATATAATCCTGTGCTGTCTTTATTGATGATAAAATTTAGCAAGCATTTGAGTTTTGTTTGCCTTGGTTAAAATTCACTGTTTTAATTGCAAAAGGTAGTTTTTAGGCTAACAGCCTTGGACAACAAGCAAAGTATCCAAAGAAAGAACTTAAGCCCCTGATTATTTCTCCCATCTTTCTGAAGCTCTTGCCGCTTTGTTACTTTCTCTCTCATTATATTATAAGCTTTATATTTAGTTATAAAACACATTTTATTATCTTTAATCTGCTGTGCCTTGATAAGTGTAAACTAAACCATTAGGTGATTCTCTGAGCCCATACTTTTACATATTAGGGAAAGTCAAGATTGAGGAGCATCTTGAAAAATATAAGTAGTGTCTAAACTCAAAGTCTCAGTGATCTGTGTTATAATTGATTATACTAAAAGCTTGGTAAAGAAAGGCTTTCTGTTTTTTTTTCTCACCCTGCTGAAGTTGTCTTTACCTCTGTCTTTGTTAAGAGCTGTCTCATTATAAGCATTTTTAAAAAGAAAAGCTGTTAGGATTAGCCTGCTTGAATTGATTGTTTTTTCCTTAGATTTCAGTAGATCCTAGAGGACCTATTTACTTACTAAAGCTTTAGAGTACTACCTTAAGACTTGGGGCAGAGGACAACCTGCCCTGGGTCTTTTACTTAGAGAACCCACATATCACACATGTTAAAAAAAAAATGTGTCATCTTGGTTCCAGCACTCAGCACTGGCAGAGCACAACTTGTAATTCTAAACACTTAAAAGACTAAGACCGTTCAGGCCCAAGGTACACTTCTCTCCATCACTTGCCCCATGCCCTCAGAAAATAAAGGTGATTATGTCCAGATATCATGAAGGTTATGGGCTGTTGATGTTGGTTATGGATACTGCTTTGTAGTATGGGGATGCTTTGAGTGACAGAAGTTCTTAGGTGAGAGGAAAGACTAATTAACTTAGCATAAATGAAGTAGATTCTTGTGTAATGAACTACTGTTTTCTAGTACTACTAACTACACATTTTCTTATTTTTCATTGTATTCCAATTTGTGGTTCTACTCACAAATTAAGGTGATATTTGTAACAGTGGTCCATGGCAGCTGAGGAATATTTTACAATAATAAGCAATTCATATTACTCTTAAATTTTGTACATGAAATTCCAGGCGTAATATATGTGATGCCAGTTGTTGACAGTGGCAATGGATGAGCCTTGAATCCTAGAATTGTGAGTAGTTCTATTTTTGTAAAAATATATAATAGGGGGGCTTCCCTGGCGGTCCAGTGGCTGGGACTTTGCCTTCCAGTGCAGAGGGTGCGGGTTCGATCCCTGGTTGGGGAGCTAAGATCCCAAATGCCTTGCAGCCAGGGGGCCAAAACATAGAACAGGAGCAGTGTTGTGGCGAATTCAATAAAGACTTAAAAAAAAAAAAATATATATATATATATATATATATATATATATATAATAGGATTTAATTAGTTTTTTAAAAAATTACATGAGTTTCCATTTTATTATAATAATTTTACTTAAAATTTGGTATTTGTTAATTACAATTTGTATACTGCTTTTTAATTTTATAGATAATTTTGAGCAGTTTGGAAAAAAGATAATATTTGAAAACAAATGTGAAAATAATTTTAATTTTTGATTTTTCACATTTAGTATATATTTTTTATGACAGTATCTTCAAATTTTATACATTTTGAATAAACCACATTTTCCCCCCTCCAAGTGCTTTATTTATTTAATTTTTTTATACAGCAGGTTCTTATTAGTTATCCATTTTATACATATTAGTATATATATGTCAATCCCAATCTCTCAATTCATCCCACCCCCCACCCCCTGCCGCTTTCCCCCCTTGGTGTCCATACGTTTGTTCTCTACATCTGTGTCTGTATTTCTGCCCTGCAAACAGGTTCATCTGTACCATTTTTCTAGGTTCCACATATATGCGTTAATATACGATATTTGTTTTTCTCTGACTTACTTCACTCTGTATGCCAGTCTCTAGATTCATCCATGTCTCAACAGATGACCCAATTTCGTTCCTTTTTATGGCTGAGTAATATTCCATTGTATATATGTACCACATCTTCTTTATCCATTTGTCTGTCGATGGGCATTTAGGTTGCTTCCATGACCTGGCTATTGTAAATTGTGCTGCAATGAACATTGGGGTGCATGTGTCATTTTGAATTATGGTTTTCTCTGGGTATATGCCCAGTAGTGGGATTGCTGGGTCATATGGTAATTCTATTTTTAGTATTTTAAGGAACCTCCATACTCTTCTCCATAGTGGCTGTATCAATTTACATTCCCACCAACAGTGCAAGAAGGTTCCCTTTTCTCCACACCCTCTCCAGCATTTGTTGTTTGTCGATTTTCTGATGATGCCCATTCTAACTGGTGTGAGGTGATACCTCATTGTAGTTTTGATTTGCATTTGTCTAATAACTAGTGATGTTGAGCAGCTTTTCATGTGCTTCTTGGCTATCTGTATGTCTTCTTTGGAGAAATGTCTATTTAGGTCTTCTGCCCATTTTTGGATTGGGTTGTTTGTTTTTTTAAATATTGAGCTGCATGAGCTGTTTATATATTTTGGAGATTAATCATTTGTCCATTGCTTCGTTTGCAAATATTTTCTCCCATTCTGAGGGTTGTCTTTTCGTCTTGTTTGTAGTTTCCTTTGCTTTGCAAAAGTAAGTTTCATTAGGTCCCATTTGTTTATTTTTGTTTTTATTTCCATTACTCTAGGAGGTGGATCAAAAAAGATCTTGCTGTGATTTATGTCAAAGAGTGTTCTTCCTATGTTTTCATCTAAGAGTTGTATAGTGTCCGGTCTTACATTTAGGTCTCTAATCCATTTTGAGTTTATTTTTGTGTATGGTGTTAGGGAGTGTTCTAATTTCATACTTTTACATGTCGCTGTCCAGTTTTCCCAGCACCACTTATTGAAGAGACTGTCTTTTCTCCATTGTATAACCTTGCCTCCTTTGTCATAGATTAGTTGACCATAGGTTCGTGGGTTTATCTCTGAGCTTTCTGTGTTGTTCCATTGATCTGTGTTTCTGTTTTTGTGCCAGTACCATTTTGTCTTGATTACTGTAGCTTTGTAGTATAGTCTGAAGTCAGGGAGTCTGATTCTTCCAGCTCCGTTTTTTTCCCTCAAGACTGCTTTGGCTATTCGGGATCTTTTGTGTCTCCATACAAATTTTAAGATTTTTTGTTCTAGTTCCATTAAAAATGCCATTGGTAATTTGATAGGGATTGCATTGAATCTGTAGATTGCTTTGGGTAGTATAGTCATTTTCACAATATTGATTCTTCCAATCCAAGAACGTGCTATATCTCTCCATCTGTTGGTATCATCTTTAATTTCTTTCATCAGTGTTTTATAGTTTTCTGCATACAGGTCTTTTGTCTCCCTAGGTAGGTTTATTCCTAGGTATTTTATTCTTTTTGTTGCAATGGTAAATGGGAGTGTTTCCTTAATTTCTCTTTCAGGTTTTTCAGATTTTTCATCATTAGTGTATAGGGATGCAAGAGATTTCTGTGCATTAATTTTGTATCCTGCAACTTGCCCAGATTCATTGATTAGCTCTAGTAGTTTTCTGGTGGCATCTTTAGGATTCTCTATGTATAGTACCATGTCATCTGCAAACAGTGACAGTTTTACTTCTTCTTTTCCAATTTGTATTCCTTTTATTTCTTTTTCTTCTCTGCTTGCCATGGCTAGGACTTCCAAAACTATGTTGAATAATAGTGATGAGAGTGGACATCCTTGTCTCGTTCCTGATCTTAGAGGAAATGGTTTCAGTTTTTCACCATTGAGAATGATGTTGGCTGTGTGTTTGTCGTATATGGCCTTTATTATGTTGAAGTAGGTTCCCTCTTATGCCCACTTTGTGGAGAGTTTTTATCATAAATGGGTGTTGAATTTTGTCAGAAGCTTTTTCTGCATTTATTGAGATGATCATATGGTTTTTATTCTTCAATTTGTTAATATGGTGTATCACATTGATTGATTTGCATATATTGAAGAATCCTTGCATCCCTGGGATAAATCCCACTTGATCATGGTGTATGATCCTTTAATGTGTTGTTGTATTCTGTTTGCTAGTATTTTGTTGAGGATTTTTGCATCTATATTCATCAGTGATATTGGTCTGTAATTTTCTTTTTTTGTAGTAACTTTGTCTGGTTTTGGTATCAGGGTGATGGTGGCCTCATAGAATGAGTTAGTGAGTGTTCCTTCCTCTGCAATTTTTTGGAAGGGTTTGAGAAGGATGAGTGTTAGCCCTTCTGTAAATGTTTGATGGAATTCACCTGTGAAGCCATCTGGTCCTGGACTTTTGTTTGTTGGAAGACTTTTTTAAAAAAGTTAATTAATTAATTAATTAATCTATTTATTTTTGGCTGTGTTGGGTCTTCGTTTCTGTGCGAGGGCTTCCTCCAGTTGCGGCAAGCGGGGGCCACTCTTCATCGCGGTGCGCGGGCCTCTCACTATCGTGGCCTCTCTTGTTGCGGAGCACAGGCTCCAGATGCGCAGGCTCAGTAGTTGTGGCTCACAGGCCCAGTTGCTCCGCAGCATGTGGGATCTTCCCAGACCAGGGCTTGAACCCATGTCCCCTGCATTAGCAGGCAGATTCTCAACCACTGCACCACCAGGGAAGCCCTGTTGGAAGATTTTTAATCACAGTTTTAGTTTCATTACTTGTGATTAGTCTGTTCATATTTTCTTTTTCTCCTGGTTCAGTCTTGAAAGGTTATACCTTTCTAAGAATTTGTCCATTTCTTCCAGGTTGTCCATTTTATTGGCATATAGTTGCTTGTAGTAGTCTCTTAGGATGCTTTGTATTTCTGTGGTGTCTGTTGTAACTTCTCCTTTTTCATTTCTAATTTTACTGATTTGAGTCCTCTCCCTCTTTTTCTTGATGAGTTTGGCTAATGGTTTATCAATTTTGTTTATCTTCTCAAAGAACCAGCTTTTAGTTTTATTGATGTTTGCTATTGTTTTCTTTCTTTCTATTTCATTTATTTCTGCTGTGGTCTTTATGATTTCTTTCCTTCTGCTAACTTTGGGTTTTGTTTGTTCTTCTTTCTCTAGTTCCTTTAGGTGTAAGGTTAGATTGTGTATTTGAGATTTTTCTTGTTTCTTGAGGTAGGCTTGTATTGCTATAAATTTCCCTCTTAGAACTGCTTTTGCTGCATCCCATAGGTTTTGGATCATCGTGTTTTCATTGTCATTTGTCTCTAGGTATTTTTTGATTTCCTCTTTGGTTTCTTCAGTGATCTCTTGGTTATTTAGTAATGTATTGTTTAGCCTCCATGTGTTTGTGTTTTTTACGTTTTTTTCCCTGTAATTGATTTCTAATCTCATAGCGTTGTGGTCAGAAAAGATGCTTGATATGATTTCAATTTTATTAAATTTACTGAGGCTTGATTTATGACCCAAGATGTGATCTATCCTGGAGAATATTCCATGTGCACTTGAGAAGAAAGTGTAATCTGCTGTTTTTGGATGGAATGTCTTATAGATATCAATTAAATCTATCTGGTTTATTGTGTCATTTAACGCTTGTGTTTCCTTATTAATTTTCTGTTTGGATGATCTGTCCGTTGGTGTAAGTGAGGTGTTAAAGTCCCCTACTATTTTTGTATTACTGTCGATTTCCCCTTTTATGGTTGTTAGCATTTGCCTTATGTATTGAGGTGCTCCTATGTTGGATGCATAAAGATTTACAATTGTTACATCTTCTTCTTGGCTTGATCCCTTGATCATTGTGTAGTGTCCTTCTTTGTCTCTTGTAATAGTCTTTATTCTATAGCCTATTTTGTCTGATATGAGAATTGCTACTTCAGCTTTCTTTTGATTTCCATTTGCATGGAATATCTTTTTCTATCCCTTCACTTTCAGTCTATATGTGTCCCTAGGTCTGAAGTGGCTCTCTTGTAGACAGCATATATATGGGTCTTGTTTTTGTGTCCATTCAGCCAGTCTATGTCTTTTGGTTGGGGCATTTAATCCATTCATGTTTAAGGTAATTATCGGTATGTATGTTCCTATTACCATTTTCTTAATTGTTTTGGGTTTGTTTTTGTAGGTCCTTTTCTTCTCTGTGTTTCCAACTTAGAGAAGTTCCTTTAGCTTTGTTGTAGAGCTGGTTTGGTGGTGCTGAATTCTCTTAGCTTTTGCTTGTCTGTAAAGCTTTTGATTTCTCCATCAAATCTAAATGAGATCCTTGCCGGGTAGAGTAATCTTGGTTGTAGGTTCTTCCCTTTCACTTTAAATATGTCATGCCACTCCCTTCTGGCTTGTAGAGTTTCTGCTGAGAAATCAGCTGTTAACCTTATGGGAATTCCCTTGTATGGTATTTGTCGTTTTTCCCTTGCTGCTTTCAATAATTTCTCTTTGTCTTTAATTTTTGCCAGTTTGATTACTGTGTCTTGGCATGTTTCTCCTTGGGTTTATCCTGCCTGGGGCTCTCTGCACTTCCTGGACTTCGGTGGCTATTTCCTTTCCCATGTTAGGGAAGTCTTTGACTATAATCTCTTCAAATATTTTCTCGGGTCCTTTCTCTCTCTCTCTTCTCCTTCTGGGACCCCTATAATGTGAATGTTGTTGTGTTTAATGTTGTCCCAGAGGTCTCTTAGGCTGTCTTCATTTCTTTTCATTCTTTTTTCTTTATTCTGTTTCACAGCAGTGAATTCCACCATTCTGTCTGCCAGGTCACTTATCCATTCTTCTGCCTCAGTTATTCTGTTTTTGATTCCTTCTAGTGTATTTCTCATTTCAGTTATTGTATTGTTCATCTCTGTTTATTCTTTAATTCTTCTAGGTCTTTGTTAAACACTTCTGGCATCTTCTTGATCTTTGCCTCCATTCTTTTTCCGAGGTCCTGGATCATCTTCACTATCATTATTCTTAATTCTTTTTCTGGAAGGTTGCCTATCTCCGCTTCATTTAGTTGTTTTTCTGGGGTTTTATCTTGTTCTGTCATCTGGTACATAGCCCTCTGCCTTTTCATCTTGTCTATCTTTCTGTGAATGTGGTATTTGTTCCACAGGCTGCAGGATTGTAGTTTTTTTTGCTTCTCCTGTCTTCCCTCTGGTGGATTAGGCTATCTGAGAGGCTTGTGCAAGTTTCCTGATGGGAGGGAGTGGTGGTGGGTAGAGCTGGCTGTTACTCTGGTGGGCAGAGCTCAGTAACACTTTAATCCACTTGTCTCCTGATGGGTGGGGCTAGGTTCCCTCCTTGTTGGTTGTTTGGTGTGAGACGACCCAACACTGGAGCCTACCCAAGCTCTTTGGTGGGGCTAATGGCAGACTCTGGGAGGGCCCACACCAAGGAGTACTTCCCAGAACTTCTGCTGCCAGTGTCCTTGTCCTCATGGTGAGACACAGCGCCCCCCCTCCCGCCTCTGCAAGGAGAGCCCCCAACACTAGCAGGTAGGTCTGGTTCAGTCTCCTATGGGGTCACTGCTCCTTCCCCTGGGTCCCAGTGTGCACACTACTTTGTGTGTGCCCTACAAGAGTGGAGTCTCTGTTTCCCCCAGTCCTGTCGAAGTCCTGTAATCAAATTCCACTAGCCTTCAAAGTCTGATCCTCTAGGTATTCCTCCTCGCATTGCCGGACCCCCAGGTTGGGAAGCCTGACGTGGGGCTCAGAACCTTCACTCCACTGGGGGACTTCTGTGGTATAAGTGTTCTCCAGTTTGTGAGTCACCCACCCAGCAGTTATGGGATTTGATTATATTGTGATTGTGCCCCTCCTTCCATCTCATTGTGGCTTCTCCTTTGTCTTTGGATGTGGGGTATCTTTTTTGGTGAGTTCCAGTGTCTTCCTGTCGATGATTCTAAACCACATTTTATTTTTAATCCTGTGGATCCTTATTGGCAATATGACACAGATTATGAGAAAAGCTTGTTTATAACAACATAACTAGTGATTTTGATGATATTAAAGTAAGAAAAATAAATTTTATGGAATATATTACAATTTATGAATTAAGTATGTCTTTATTAATTCATTCATACATTGCCAGCTTATCATTATATCCAGACATGTGCAATAATACTTAAATTCAATTGTCTTTGATATTTTGTCAACTTTAAGTTATATAAGAATTATTGATTTACACATTTTTAATCTTATCAAGTTAAGTATGTTAAACATTTTATTTAATAGATTGTTTTATAACTTTTGAATTTTTAGAGATATGGTATGAGCTTCCATTTATAATGTTGCCCTGGACCCTGCAAGTATTAGGCATGAGTCTGTTTAGATGTATCTTATTTTATTTGTTTATTTCAAGGTTTAATTATTTGAGAGTAAATGTTTTTTATTTTAAATGTAAGAACATTATTTTTAAAAACGGGAAATAACTTGAGGGGGAAAATAATCTTAATATCACCACTGTAGTGCAATCAGTTTTAGCATTTTAGAGGATTATTTTCTCCAAAATGTGTCTTAAATCCATCCTCTTCTCTTCATTACTATTGTGCTCATCCTATCCAAGCCATCATCATTTCTCACCAAGACTAAAGCAATAGTATAGTTACTTGTTGCTCAACATTTTCTTTTACTTCCTCCAATCCTTTCTCCACAATGTATCAGAGTGGATTTTGATAAAATATAAATTAGGTCATGTCACTTCTTTACCTGAAGCCTTTCATCAGTGTTTAATTGCTATTGTAAGAAAATCCAAATTCTTTACTATTCCTGACAAAGTCTTGTATGAGGTAGTTCCTGTCTACCTCTTCAACTTTATCTCATATCTCTCTCCTTCCCCACAATCCATCAAGTCCTTCCCAACTCGAATTTTAAGAAGTTTTAATGGGGGACACGGTATCTTCTTCACTCTATAGGAGGAACTCTGTGAGCTGGTGGGTAGCTTGATTGTTGAATGGCAGCTAAAATAATCCTTTATTTTTATTTTTTTGACAATGCCTACTTTTATACCTATCTTGTTATAGAATCCCACCTTCTCCTATCTCTCTTTGATGATGGTTGATCAGGTTTGGAGGGGGAGAGTAGAGGTAAGGGTGGGAATTGGTAACATAAATCAGGACATACTCCTGATAATACTCTTTTAACAGTAATAATCCATTTTATGGGTAGACCGTAATTTAACAAGTTTCCTATTGATGGTCCCCCCCATTACAAACAACACCAGATTATAAACAGCAACTTTATTTGTGGCTGAATATTAGCCCACATTCATTTTTTTTTTTTAAGATCTTTTTTTTTTTTTTTTAATTTTTAAAAAATTTATTTATGACTGTGTTGGGTCTTCGTTTCTGTGCGAGGGCTTTCTCCAGTTGTGGCAAGTGGGGGCCGCTCTTCATTGCGGTGCGTGGGCCTCTCACTATCGTGGCCTCTCTTGTTGCGGAGCACAGGCTCCAGATGCGCAGGCTCAGTAATTGTGGCTCACGGGCCCAGTTGCTCCGCGGCATTTGGGATCTTCCCAGACCAGGGCTCGAACCCGTGTCCCCAGCATCGGCAGGCAGATTCTCAACCACTGCGCCACCAGGGAAGCCCCCACATTCATTTTTAGAGATTATCCCAAGGAAGTAACAGTCTGGGATACAGTGATATTTGAACATGTTGAATATATCCATATATCCAGGCCTAATCAGTGTCCTGTGATGCTGTGGCAGACAAATATGTCAAAGCATAATAAAAACCTCCCAAATAACTTTTTATTAGAGTTTCATTTGAAATTTTGGGGTCTGTTAATTCCAAATATTTCTTTCATCTCTATCATCCTTAGGTATTCTCAAAATATAAGCCCCTCCAGGCAGTGTGCGCCTCCTGCACCCTCTTGCCCATTTAATTCAGAGCTTCACATGGTGCTTCTCAGAGAATATATATATTCAGTTGATCCTCAGTCAAGGATTACATATTTACAAATTCACCTACTCACTAAAATTTATTCGTAACCCCCAAATCAATACTCACAGTGCTTTCAAGGTCATTTGTAGACATGTGCAGAGTGGTGAAAGTTTGCATCACACAAGGAGCACATTGAGTTTAAATAAGGCAGCTGTTCTCCCTTCTTGTTTCAGCTCTCATACTGTAAACAGATGTCCTTTTTTAAGTTTATTTAGTGCCATATTTTTCACACTTTTATGCTTTTTGATAGTGATTTCACTGTTTAAAATGGTCCCCCAAGTGTAGTGCTGAAGTGCTATCTACTGTCCTTAAGTGCAAGAAGGCTATGATGGGCCTTACAGAGAAAATGTATGTGTTAGATGAGCTTTGTTCAAACATGAGTTATATGGCTGTTGCCATGAGTATATTAAATAAAGTATCTTTAAACAGAAACATTCAAAACAAGGTTATGTGTTGATCAGTTGATGAAAATGTGACTTAGAGACTCACAGAAACCTAACCCCGTATTTCCCCTAGGAACAATGTTTTAGTATTCACTAATTTAACATTCATGGCAACTTTATAGACCATAAGTACCACATATAATAAGAATCAGCTTTATTGATTTATCTCTCTATTTATTTATTTCTAGCTCCCCATTGCCATTTTAAATGACTTCTTTTCCAACTTTGTGAAATTTCAGTCAATTTGGGTGTACCCCTCTAACCTTTTACTTTGCTATCATTTTCTGATCCAGTTTATTATCTTCTTTCTCACCCCAGAGTTCAACAAAGATTAATGGAGTTGAATTTATAAATCTTCAGTGTTTTTTGCATCTTATTTAAGAAATTCTTCCCTATCTTGAGGTCATGAAGATATTCTCCTATATAATCTTTTAAAAGCTTTTCAGCTTGACTTTCACATTTAGGTTTATAATCTACTTGGAACTGATCTTTGATGGTATAAAGTAGAAGTACAGTTTAATTTTGTTCTCATAGATACTTGATTGTTCCAGAACCATTTATTGAAAAGGCAGTCTTTCCCCCTAGTACTTTACAGTGCCATCTCTGTCATTTATCAAGGGACTAAATAGGTGTAGGTCTATTTCTGGCTATTTTGTTCTGTTTGTCTTTTTAACCACACATGTCAGTATAACACTATATTAATTACTATATTTTATTAGACTTGATATCATAGAATAAGTCCTCCCAGCTTGTTTTGCTTTTCAAAAGCATTATGGCTATTTTATTTTTATTTATTTATTTATTTATTTATTTAAGAATCTGAAAAATTATATTTCAATTTCAGTATTCCCATTAATCACATCTATTTTTTTCTTAACATCATTATTGGAGTATAATTGCTTTACAATGCTGTGTTAATTTCTGGTTTATAACAAAGTGAATCAGTTATACATATACATATGTTCCCATATCTCTTCCCTCTTGCGTCTCCCTCCCTCCCACCCTCCCTATCCCACCCCTGTAGGTGGGCACAAAGCACCGAGCTGATCTCCCTGTGCTATGCGGCTGCTTCCCACTAGCGATCTGTTTTACGTTTGGTAGTGTATATATGTCCATGCCACTCTCTCACTTTGTCCCAGCTTACCCTTCCCCCTCCCCATATCCTCAAGTCCATTCTCTAGTAGGTCTGTGTCTTTATTCCCGTCTTGCCCCTAGGTTCTTCATGACCTTTTTTTTTTCTTTCTTAGATTCCATATATATGTGTTAGCATACAGTATTTGTTTTTCTCTTTCTGACTAACTTCACTCTGTATGATAGACTCTAGGTCCATCATGGCCACTTTAGATCCTCGGTGTTTCCTTATAAATTTTAGCATCAGCTTTTAAATCCTATGAAGAAACTGCTAGTGACTTATATAGGGATTGCATTGAATCTGTACTTCATTTTGGAAGAGTTGAAATGTTTCCAGTGTTGAGTCTTCCAAATTCCATAGATGTGGTATATCTTTCTATGTATTCAGGTCTGTAAATTCTCTCAATAAAGTTTATAATTTCCATATAGAGGTTGGCATATCTTTAAATATTTATTTGTAGATATTTCATATATGTTATGCTAGCGTAGTTGGTATTTAAAATTTTTTTCATTTTTTAAATTGTTGCTGATATATAAGAATAAAGTGGATTTTGCAAATTCATTTTATATTCAGTCATCTTACTAAAATGTCTTAATAATTTGTCTTTAGATAGTCTTAAATTTTCCACATTTTTGATCCTATCATCTGCAAATAACGATAGTTTTGTTTCTCTCTTTCCAAACCCAATTTTAAAATTTCATATACTTGCTTTACTGGACTGGCTCTTCAGTACAGTGTTGAATAAAAAGTGGTTTCAACAGGCATCCTTTAAAGGCAAAACTTTGAACATTTCACCATTAAGTGTGTTGTTTATTGTAAGTTTTTTGTAAATGCTGCTCTCAGGATAAGAAAATTCTTTTCTCAGTACACTAAGATTTATTTTTTAAAAATCTTGACTAGGTACTAACTTCTATCAAATACATTTTCTGTCATTATTAAGATAATCATAGTTTCTCCTCTATTCTGTTGTTTGGTTAATAAGATTGATATTCTATTGCTTAATCGACTTTGTGTAATTTCTATAAACACAAATTAATCATGATGCCTTATCCTCTTTATACATTGCAGTTTTCTGTGTGATATTTTGTTTAGGAAGTTTGCATTTATGTTCTTCAGTGAGCTTACCTGTAAGTTCTCCTTTTTCTTACTGTTCTTAGTGGAGTTATGTTAGAGTATCAGAGTTATGTTAGCTTCATAAAATAAACTGGAAAAATACACTCTTTTTTTAGTGTCTAAAAGAATTTGGATGTTATTAGACTTATTTCTCATTTGAATATTTATAGGCACTGATGGTGAAGTCATCTGGGCCTATAGTTTTCTTTATGGGAAGATTTTTGGGAAAAATAGAATGTTTGTAGTGTGAGTTAGTTAATATTGGTTGCATTTGATAAGCTATGACAGGAAAGAGATGGGCTTGAAAAAGAATTGGCTGATTTGCAAGTCAAAAAAGAATTTAATTCCTTAATTTGAGAGGAAATTAAGAGAGCACAGAAGTTCAGAACTTGCAGGTTTGGAAGATGTAAGTGATTCTCATTTCCATCTAGTGAAAGATAAAACTAAGACCTTTGAATGATAAAGTTTGATTAAAATTGCTTAGCCTCTAGGGCTTCCCTGGTGGCGCAGTGGTTGAGAATCTGCCTGCCAATGCAGGGGACACAGGTTCGAGCCCTGGTCTGGGAAGATCCCACATGCTGTGGAGCAACTGGGCCCGTGAGCCACAATTACGGAGCCTGCGCGTCTGGAGCCTGTGCTCCGCAACAAGAGAGGCCGCGACAGTGAGAGGCCCGTGCACCACGATGAAGAATGGTCCCCGCTTGCCGCAACTAGAGAAAGCCCTCGCATAGAAACGAAGACCCAACACAGACAAAAAAAAAAAAAAAAAATGCTTAGCCTCTAAAGCAAGGATCACATCAAGGATGTGAACATACACTTATTGTTAAAACCTATGAATGGGGGCTTCCCTCGTGGTCCAGTGGATAAGACTCTGTGCTCCCAATGCAGGGGCCCCGGGTTCGATCCCTGGTCAGGGAGCTAGATCCCACACGCTTCAACTAAAGATCCCGCATCCTGCATGCCTCAATGAAGATCGCACGTGCCGCAACTAAAAAAAAAAAAAAACAAAGTATGAGTGGATCAAAGTGATGTTTATTAAGTTCTTTTTAGTTTGACAAAATGATCAAGGAAAAGAGACTAGAGGTGTGTCTATCCCAACAGAAGCTTGGTAGCTTCAAGTATCTGAATGGATTCTAATGAGGGGGGATTGTCTTAAAAAGAACTGTGGATGTGGCTATTAGTATAGGGAGCTGACTAAAATAAAATAAATAAAAAAATCAAGACAGTTACAGAAAGACAGAGAAGATGAAAAGGCAGAGGGCTATGTACCAGATGAAGGAACAAGAAAAAACCCCAGAAAAACAACTAAATGAAGTGGAGATAGGCAACCTTCCAGAAAAAGAATTCAGAATAATGATAGTGAAGATGATCCAGGACCTCGGAATAAGAATGGAGGCAAAGATTGAGAAGATGCAAGAAATGATTAACAAAGACCTAGAAGAATTAAAGAACAAACAAACAGAGATGACCAATACAATAACTGAAATGAAAACTACACTAGAAGGAATCAATAGCAGAATAACTGAGGCAGAAGAACGGATAAGTGACCTGGAAGACAGAATGGTGGAATTCACTGCTGTGGAACAGAATAAAGAAAAAAGAATGAAAAGAAATGAAGACAGCCTAAGAGACCTCTGGGACAACATTAAACGCAACAACATTCGCATTATAGGGGTCCCAGAAGGAGAAGAGAGAGAGAAAGGACCCGAGAAAATATTTGAAGAGATTATAGTCGAAAACTTCCCTAACATGGGAAAGGAAATAGCCACCCAAGTCCAGGAAGCGCAGAGAGTCCCATACAGAATAAACCCAAGGAGAAACACGCCGAGACACATAGTAATCAAAGTGGCAAAAATTAAAGACAAAGAAAAATTACTGAAAGCAGCAAGGGAAAAACGACAAATAACATACAAGGGAACTCCCATAAGGTTAACAGCTGATTTCTCAGCAGAAACTCTGCAAGCCAGAAGGGAGTGGCATGATATACTTAAAGTGATGAAAGGGAAGAACCTACAACCAAGATTACTCTACCCAGCAAGGATCTCATTTAGATTTGATGGAGAAATCAAAAGCTTTACAGACAAGCAAAAGCTAAGAGAATTCAGCACCACCAAACCAGCTCTACAACAAATGCTAAAGGAACTTCTCTAAGTGGGAAACACAAGAGAAGAAAAGGACCTACAAAAACAAACCCAAAACAATTAAGAAAATGGTCATAGGAACATACATATCGATAATTACCTTAAACGTGAATGGATTAAATGCCCCAACCAAAAGACATAGACTGGCTGAATGGATACAAAAACAAGACCCATATATATGCTGTCTACAAGAGACCCACTTCAGACCTAGGGACACATACAGACTGAAAGTGAGGGGATGGAAAAAGATATTCCATGCAAATGGAAATCAAAAGAAAGCTGGAGTAGCTATACTCATATCAGATAAAATAGACTTTAAAATAAAGAATGTTACAAGAGACAAGGAAGGACACTACATAATGATCCAGGGATCAATCCAAGAAGAAGATATAACAATTATAAATATATATGCACCCAACATAGGAGCACCTCAATACATAAGGCAACTGCTAACAGCTATAAAAGAGGAAATCGACAGTAACACAATAATAGTGGGGGACTTTAACACCTCACTTACACCAATGGACAGCTCATCCAAAATGAAAATAAATAAGGAAACAGAAGCTTTAAATGACACAATAGACCAGGTAGATTTAATTGATATATATAGGACATTCCATCCAAAAACGGCAGATTACACGTTCTTCTCAAGTGCGCACGGAACATTCTCCAGGATAGATCACATCTTGGGTCACAAATCAAGCCTCAGTAAATTTAAGAAAATTGAAATCATATCAAGTATCTTTTCTGACCACAACGCTATGAGATTAGAAATGAATTACAGGGAAAAAAACGTAAAAAACACAAACACATGGAGGCTAAACAATACGTTACTAAATAACCAAGAGATCACTGAAGAAATCAAACAGGAAATAAAAAAATACCTAGAGACAAATGACAATGAAAACACGACGACCCAAAACCTATGGGATGCAGCAAAAGCGGTTCTAAGAGGGAAGTTTATAGCTATACAAGCCTACCTCAAGAAACAAGAAAAATCTCAAGTAAACAATCTAACCTTACACCTAAAGAAACTAGAGAAAGAAGAACAAACAAAACCCAAAGTTAGCAGAAGGAAAGAAATCATAAAGATCAGAGCAGAAATAAATGAAATAGAAACAAAGAAAACAATAGCAAAGATCAATAAAACTAAAAGTTGGTTCTTTGAGAAGATAAACAAAATTGATAAGCCATTAGCCAGACTCATCAAGAAAAAGAGGGAGAGGACTCAAATCAATAAAATCAGAAATGAAAAAGGAGAAGTTACAACAGACACCGCAGAAATACAAAACATCCTAAGAGACTACTACAAGCAACTTTATGCCAATAAAATGGACAACCTGGAAGAAATGGACAAATTCTTAGAAAGGTATAACCTTCCAAGACTGAATCAGGAAGAAACAGAAAATATGAACAGACCAATCACAAGTAATGAAATTGAAACTGTGATTAAAAATCTTCCAACAAACAAAAGTCCAGGACCAGATGGCTTCACAGGTGAATTCTATCAAACATTTAGAGAAGAGCTAACACCCATTCTTCTCAAACTCTTCCAAAAAATTGCAGAGGAAGGAACACTCCCAAACTCATTCTATGAGGCCACCATCACCCTGATCCCAAAACCAGACAAAGACACTACAAAAAAAGAAAATTACAGACCAATATCACTGATGAATATAGATGCAAAAATCCTCAACAAAATACTAGCAAACAGAATCCAACAACACATTAAAAGGATCATACACCACGATCAAGTGGGATTTATCCCAGGGATGCAAGGATTCTTCAATATACGCAAATCAATCAATGTGATACACCATATTAACAAATTGAAGAATAAAAACCATATGATCATCTCAATAGATGCAGAAAAAGCTTTCGACAAAATTCAACACCCATTTATGATAAAAACTCTCCAGAAAGTGGGCATAGAGGGAACCTACCTCAACATAATAAAGGCCATATATGACAAACCCACAGCAAACATCATTCTCAATGGTGAAAAACTGAAAGCATTTCCTCTAAGATCAGGAACGAGACAAGGATGTCCACTCTCACCACTATTATTCAACATAGTTCTGGAAGTCCTAGCCACGGCAATCAGAGAAGAAAAAGAAATAAAAGGAATACAAATTGGAAAAGAAGAAGTAAAACTGTCACTGTTTGCGGATGACATGATACTATACATAGAGAATCCTAAAACTGCCACCAGAAAACTGCTAGAGCTAATTAATGAATATGGTAAAGTTGCAGGATACAAAATTAATGCACAGAAATCTCTTGCATTCCTATACACTAATGATGAAAAATCTGAAAGAGAAATTAAGGAAACACTCCCATTTACCATTGCAACAAAAAGAATAAAATACCTAGGAATAAACCTACCTAGGGAGACAAAAGACCTGTATGCAGAAAACTATAAGACACTGATGAAAGAAATTAAAGATGATACCAACAGATGGAGAGATATACCATGTTCTTGGATTGGAAGAATCAACATTGTGAAAATGAGTATACTACCCAAAGCAATCTACAGATTCAATGCAATCCCTATCAAATTACCAATGGCATTTTTTACGGAACTAGAACAAATCATCTTAAAATTTGTATGGAGACACAAAAGACCCTGAATAGCCAAAGCAGTCTTGAGGCAAAAAAATGGAGCTGGAGGAATCAGACTCCCTGACTTCAGACTATACTACAAAGCTACAGTAATCAAGACAATATGGTACTGGCACAAAAACAGAAACATAGATCAATGGAACAAGATAGAAAGCCCAGAGATTAACCCACGCACCTATGGTCAACTAATCTATGACAAAGGAGGCAAAGATATACAATGGAGAAAAGACAGTCTCTTCAATAAGTGGTGCTGGGAAAACTGGACAGCTACATGTAAAAGAATGAAATTAGAATACTCCCTAACACCATACACAAAAATAAACTCAAAATGGATTAGAGACCTAAATGTAAGACTGGACACTATAAAACTCTTAGAGGAAAACATAGGAAGAACACTCTTTGACATAAATCACAGCAAGATCTTTTTTGATCCACCTCCTAGAGTAATGGAAATAAAAACAAAAATAAACAAGTGGGACCTAATGAAACTTCAAAGCTTTTGCACAGCAAAGCAAACCATAAACAAGACAAAAAGACAACCCTCAGAATGGGAGAAAATATTTGCAAATGAATCAACGGACAAAGGATTAATCTCCAAAATATATAAACAGCTCATTCAGCTCAATATCAAAGAAACAAACACCCCAATCCAAAAATGGGCAGAAGACCTAAATAGACATTTCTCCAAAGAAGACATACATAGGGCCACGAAGCACATGAAAAGCTGCTCAACATCACTAATTATTAGAGAAATGCAAATCAAAACTACAATGAGGTATCACCTCACTCCTGTTAGAATGGGCATCATCAGAAAATCTACAAACAACAAATGCTGGAGAGGGTGTGGAGAAAAGGGAACCCTCTTGCACTGTTGGTGGGAATGTAAATTAATACAGCCACTATGGAGAACAATATGGAGGTTCCTTAAAAAACTAAAAATAGAATTACCATATGACCCAGCAATCCCACTACTGGGCATATACCCAGAGAAAACCATAATTCAAAAAGACACATGCACCCCAATGTTCATTGCAGCACTATTTACAATAGCCAGGTCATGGAAGCAACCGAAATGCCCATCAACAGACGAATGGATAAAGAAGATGTGGTACATATACACAATGGAATATTACTCAGCCATAAAAAGGAACGAAATTGAGTCATTTGTTGAGACGTGGATGGATCTAGAGACTGTCATACAGAGTGAAGTAAGTCAGAAAGAGAAAAACAAATATCGTATATTAATGCATGTATGTGGAACCTAGAAAAATGGTACAGATGAGCCAGTTTGCAGTGCAGAAGTTGAGACGCAGATGTAGAGAATGGACATATGGACACCAAGGGGGGAAAACGGCGGTGAGGTGGGGATGGTGGTGTGCTGAATTGGGCGATTGGGATTGACATGTATACACTGATGTGTATAAAACTGATGCCTAATAAGAACCTGCAGTATAAAAAAACAAACAAAACAACTAATACTAAACTTTCATTGGGTTATTTGTATGGAAATATGTTAATATAAATGTTTCAGACATTACATGAAGTTTCTAAAAATCTTATATTTGTATTTGTATGGAAATATGTATGGAAATATGTTAATATAAATGTTTCAGACATTACATGAAATTTCTAAAAATCTTATATTTGTATTTGTATGGAAATATGTATGGAAATATGTTAATATAAATGTTTCAGACATTACATGAAATTTCTAAAAATCTTAAAAAAAAAAAAAAAAATCAAGCATATTTTTGAGAAAGAATTGTACATCAGAAATACCACCAGACTGGATTAAGAGAGTCTGCTCCTGTTTGCCCCAATGTTCTATAGGAAGGAAACATGCAAAGAAAGCTGCTGAGTCCCCAAGGAGGGCATATTTTCCAATGCCCTCTTTACAGTGACTAAGAATAACTGAAAAGGAATGTTCTGCCAAAGGGCAGAACCAAGGGCCACATGAACAGTGGATTAGGGAGTGGAACAATGGATTATGGAAATCAGGACCTATTCAAGAAATATCCCCCCACCCCCGCCCCAGAGTAGGACCCCTTATAATCATCTGCCCAGTGGGATTTTAGAATTGTTTCTTTCATCTTTCTTCTTTCCAAGTGGAAGTATTTATTGCAACTATCCTGACCCTGTTCCACTATTGTATATATATCGGGGTGGGGTGGAACAGATAATGTGTATTATTAATTCAAATGAACCTCATCTAGACCTTATATAGCGATGAACACATACCACTCAGAGATCTTGGACTTTAGGCTCAAAGTAGTGACTGTGTGGAATTTTAGGGTTTTCTCCCTTGGGGAGGAGATAAGTTTATTAGTATGTGACAGATGGTAGGAAATGAATATTTAATGATAAGGTGTGCTGTGATAGACTTTTTATTACTCATGAGATTTGGTACCCTTACTTACAAGAGGATTGTACTTGAAATGTGAGCAGAAGTGACATATGTCACTTTCTAGCAGAAGATTTAAGAGTCAGCATGTGCTTGGCCATAATCTCTTTCACTTCTTCCATGACAAGCATTAATATTTCAGATAATGGCTTATCTGTCAATCTTGGTCCCACAGCAGAGAAGATGTGGGTCAATACTGCAGCTGACCTACACTGAGCATAGGGAGAAAGCAAAAAATATGTGTTTGTGGTTGTAAGCCATTGTGATTTTGGAACCACTTATTACTGTCACATAACTTAGCCTTTTATGACTAATACAAGTATGTTTACAGTGTTAAAAGAGATAAAATACAAGCCTAAACTGTCTGCAGGGAATAGAAAATTATAAAAAGGAGAAGAAAATATTTGAAAAAGAACCAAATAGAACTTCCAGAAATGATGAATAAATCATCCAATAAAAACTCATTTGAAGGGTCTGACAGAAGATTGAGCAAAGCTAAAGAGAGAATTAATGAATTAGAGGATACATCAGAAGATATTATCAATGCTTTGAAGAGAGACAAAAAGACTGAAAATGTGGAAGAGAAATTAAGATGTGTTGTGGATAGAGTAAGAGGGTTTATCATTCATTTAGTTGGGGTTTCATAAGGAAAGGAGAGAAAGAATGAGGCAGAGGCAGTATTTGAAGATACAAGGACTGAAAGTATTTTAGAATGAATTGAAGAAGCTCTACAATCTCAAGTAGGATAAATAAAAAGAAATCCACCCAAGACACATCATAGAAATTACAGCAAACAATAGGCAAACAGTATTAGCAGCACCAGAGGAAAATAGTAGATCATTTTCAAAGGAGCAACAGTTGGATTAACAGTTGGCTTCTTAACTGCAACAATGGAAACCAGGTGATAGTGGAATGGCATCTTTATTTTATTTATCTATTTTTAAAATTTATTTTTTATTGAGGTAACATTGGTTTATAACGTTATATGTTTCATGTGAACAGCATTATATTTCTACTTCTGTATACCCTATAACGTGCTCACCACCAAAAACCTAGTTTTCATCTGTCACCAAACAGTTGATTCCCTTTACCCATTTTGCCCTCTCCCCACCCCTCTTGTCCCCTGTTAACCACTGTTCTGTTCTCTGTTATCTATGTGTTTATTTTTGTTTGGTTTGGTTTGTTCATTTATTTTGTGTGTGTGTGTGTATGTGTTTTATATTCTGCATATGAGTGAAATCATACGGTATTTGTCTTTCTCCATCTGACTTTCAATTAGCATAAACCCTCAAGGTCCATCCATGTTGTTGCAAATGGTAAATTTTACCTTTTTTTTTATGGCTGAGTAGTATACCATTTTGTGTGTGTGTTTCTGCATGTGTATGTGTATCACATCTTCTTTATCCATGGAATGATTATCTTTAAAGGGCTGACAAAATATCTGCCAATCTAGAACTTATACTAGACAAAAATATCTTTCAATAAAGAGGGCAAAGGAAAGACATTTTTGCAGACAAACGAAAGGTAAGAGAGTTCATCTGTAGCAGATGCTCACTATAGGAAATTGCAAAAGGTGCCCTTCAGAGAGAAGGAAAGTGATGCCAAGGGAAGATCTGAGATGAAGAAGGGAAGAAGAACCAGGAAAGAAGGTAGCAAACATAGGGGTAAATCTAACAAACACTAATTATATAAAACAGTAATAATAATGTCCCAGTAGGGTTAAAAAATTAAAATATACAACAGTAACAACAATAATATCATCTAGGAGGGGGGTAATGCATTTTAAATGATACTCATATCACCTAAGCATAGGAGAAAGAGATTCATTAATTTTAGTTTTGATAAGTTAAGTATGCATGCAGTAATTTCTGGGATAACTGCTTAAAAAAATAAAAGCAATGCATTATTTCCAAACTAGTAGATGAAGAAAAAGGGATAATAAAATATTCATTCTTTACAGTGTGAGGGTTATGGAAGTAACAAGGATGACCTGAGGATTCCTGGCTTTGGCAACCAGGTGGATGATAGTGTTCTTAACTGAAACAGGGACTAGGAGGAAGAGAGAGTATGGAAGGAAGAGGGTGAGTTCAGTGTAGGACAAGTTGAATTTGAGGGTCAGCCACATGGGATTGATCAGGAGGCAACCATTAAGTTTCTTCAAGGAGGTCAGGGCCAAGGCAGTGGGTTTTGGTTTTTTGAAAAATTTTTGTTTTTGGTAGCTTCTTTTTTATTTATTTATTTATTTATTTATTTATTTATTTATTTATTTATTTTTGGCTGTGTTGGGTCTTCGTTTCTGTGCGAGGGCTTTCTCTAGTTGCGGCGAGTGGGGGCCACTCTTCATCGCGGTGCGCGGGCCTCTCACTGTCGCGGCCTCTCTTGTTGCGGAGCACAGGCTCCAGACGCGCAGGCTCAGTAGTTGTGGCTCACGGGTCCAGTTGCTCCGCGGCATGTGGGATCTTCCCAGACCAGGGCTCGAACCCGTGTTCCCTGCATTAGCAGGCAGATTCTCAACCACTGCGCCACCAGGGAAGCCCTGGTAGCTTCTTTTTAAGCTACTGTGATTCTTAGTTTTTTCTGAACTTAGAACTTGCCTACTATTCTGAGGTCATCTTGGCTATATTGTCTTGATACACATTTTTAACAGGTTGTCCAAATATCAATTAGAGGAAAATTGTGAAATTCATGTCTCTTCAAGCCTTTAAAAATAAGGTGCTTTTCCAGCAGAAGAAACCATAAATGAAACGAAAAGACAACCCACAGAATGGGAGAAAATATTTGCAAATGATGTGACCAACAAGGGATTAGTCTCCAAAATTTACAAACAGCTCATGCAGCTTAATATCATCAAAACAAACAACCCAATCAAAAAATGGGCAGAAGACCTAAATAGACATTTCTCCAAAGAAGACATCCAGATGGCCAACAAGCACATGAAAAGATATTCAACATCACTAATTATCAGAGAAATGCAAATCAAAACTACAATGAGATATCACCTCACACCACTCAAAATGGCCATCATCAAAAAATCTACAAACAATAAATGCTGGAGAGGGTGTGGAGAGAAGGGAACCCTCCTACACTGTTGGTGGGAATGTAAATTGGTACAGCCACTGTGGAGAACAGTATGGGTGTTCCTTAAGAAACTAAATACAGAGCTGCTATATGATCCTGCAATCCCACTCTGGCATACATCCAGAGAAAAAACATGGTCCGAAAGGATACATGCACCCCAATGTTCATTGCAGCACTGTTTACAGTAGCCAAGACATGAAAGCAACCTAAATGTCCATTGACAGAGGAATGGATAAAGAAGTTGTGGGCTTCCCTGGTGGTGCAGTGGTTGAGAATCTGCCTGCCAATGCAGGGGCCACGGGTTCGAGCCCTGGTCTGGGAAGATCCCACATGCCGTGGAGCGACTAGGCCCGTGAGCCACAATTGCTGAGCCTGCGCGTCTGGAGCCTGTGCTCCGCAACAAGAGAGGCCACGACAGTGAGAGGCCCGCGCACCGCGATAAAGAGTGGCCCCTCGCAGTGGTTGAGAATCTGCCTGCCAATGCGGGGGACACGGGTTCGAGCCCTGGTCTGGGAGGATCCCACATGCCGTGGAGCAACTGGGCCCGTGAACCACAACTGCTGAGCCTGCGCGTCTGGAGCCTGTGCTCTGCAACAGGAGAGGCCGCGATAGTGAGAGGCCTGCGCACCGCGATGAAGAGTGGCCCCCACTTGCCGCAACTAGAGAAAGCCCTCGCACAGAAACGAAGACCCAACACAGCCACAAATAAATAAATAAATAAATAAATTAAAAAAAAAAAGAAGTTGTGGTATATATATACAGTGGAATATTACTCAGCCATTAAAAAGGATGAAATAATGCTGTTTTCAGCAACATGGATGGACCTAGAGACTGTCATATTGAGTGAAGTAAGTCAGAGGAAGAAATATTGTATGATATTGCTTATATGCAGAATCTAAAAAAAATGATACAAATGAACTTATTTACAAAACAGAAACAGACTCACAGACTCCCTGGAGGGGAGGGATAGTTAGGGAGTTTGGGATTGACATGTACACACTGCTATATTAAAATAAGTAACCAACAAGGACCTACTGTATAAGAAAAATGGAGAGAGGACAAGAGAATGATATAGATGAGATGAGATTGGCCATGTGTTGATAATTCTTGAAGCTAATTTATGGATTCATGGGGATTTATTACACTACTCCTTCAACTTTTTTGTATGTTTGAAATAGTAAAAAAGTTTAAAAAAATAAGGTGTTTTTCTATTCTAAGATGTTTGGGTTTGCCACCTAACCAGAGGGCTGGGCTTCTTCAAGTGTAAGAAAATGGTTTTTTGTTTTTTGTTTTGTGTTTTGGGTTTGTCTGTCTGTTTGGTATTTTGGAATTTATTCTTTGCTCTTTTCTGCCATCTGGTGGTATGTGAATGGAACATTGCATTTGGAGGGAAAATAAGGAATTTCAACTATTTTGAAATACATACTGAATATATATTATATTATACTGAAAACATAATATATAATATATTATACTAAAAATATATATAACATATATTATACTGAAAATTGTAATATAATATACTGAAGAGAAGCAATAAATGGTTGTGTGTGTTTGTGATTCCAAACATTGAAATCACCAAATCACAGCAATAGTTTGAGGGCGTGGAGATTTGTCTGCCTGTGGTATTTTATGGTTTCTCTACCTACTTTTTTCTTATCTTCCTTGCGCTGCTTCAGCATCGGGCATTTTCAACCTCATATGTGGTGCTAAGTAAACTGAGTAATCAAAGTTAAAATTTTCCTTCAGTGCTTCTCTTAATTAAATCAGTGTTGGCTTTATGACCTGTACAAATGCGTGGCCTCCTTTACTCCTCCCTGTGCTTCTTCTCCTCTTCTGTGTCTGTAACCCTGTGGTAGGCAGGATAACGACCCTTCAAAGGTGTCCACATTCTAATCCCCAGACCTACAAATGTGTTACCTTACATGGCAAAAAGTACTTTATAGATGTGATAAGGTTAAGGACCTTGAGATAGGGAGACTATTTTGTATTATCTGGGTGGGTACAGTCTAATCATGTGAGCCCCTTTGCTGGTTGTAGTCAGAGAGCCAGAGGGAGAGAGAGAAAGAGATAGATAGATGGATAGGTAGATAGATAGATAGGACAATGAAAGAAGGAGCAAGAAAAATTTGAAGTGTGAAAGCAAATAGACTCACTGATGCTGGCTTTGAAGATGGAGGGGGATGGGGAGCATGAGCCAAGGAATGTGAACAAAGGGAACAGTTTCTCCTCTTGAGCCTCCAGAAGGGAATGCAGCCCTGCTAACACTTTAATTTTAGCCCAGTGTCATCAGACTTCTGACATACAGGACAGTAAGATAATAAGTTGTGTTATTTTAAACCACTAGATTTGAGGTAATTTGTTATGGCAAGGATAGAAAACTAATATTAGCCTCCACCCCATGTTTTGATTAGAATTGGGTCTGGAAGCTCAGATTGGGAGGAGTGTAGAGCTAGCTTGAATTTGGGCTAGTGGCAAACCTAAAGAACTGGAGGTAAGGTGGTAATAAACTAGTTTCTTTGGCAAATTAAATGTTGTTCCTCTCTTTCCAGGTTATGTTATGACCCTTCAAGTGCTCATTACCCTATTATTTTCACCCTTCTCTTCGAGGTTATGTTGTGGCTTCCTTTTCCTCTATTCTTGCCTAAAGGCAAGTGTTTGGAACAGATTAAATTATATTACCAATAGTCATTGAATACCTATCATGTGAGGACTATTTCACAGTCCTTGACCTTGAAAGATTAATCATTTAGTTGGGGGAAACAGATAAGTAAACAGACACTGCAGATCTTTCTGATAAAAGATATAATACAGGTAAGCATAGGATGGTGGAGGAGCATGTGAAAGAGACACCTAACCCAGCCAATGAATTCAGGGGGCTGACTATTTGGCCTCACCGCATGGCATGCGGGAATTCCCTGACCAGGGATCGAATCCGTGCCCCCTGAAGTGGAAGTTCAGAGTCTTAACCACTGGACCACCAGGGAAGTCCCCTGACTAGTTATTTAAATTCATTATCACAGATCTTAAATGGGAACTCAAAATTTTCTGGAAATCTATTCAATTTTCCAGTAATCTTATATTCATTTTCTTACTCTCAAAAACAGGTATTTCTCACCTTCTCTCTTTGCACGCTTTCTCCATCCCTCCTTAAGGTAGTTTAACATATGTCCACAGATTCTTTGGTTATCTTCTTTTCAAGTCATGGAGCTTCATTCCTTTCCCCTTGAGTATGGGCTGGACCTAGTGGCTCATTTCAAACAAACTAACATGGCAGAAGTGACTGGGTATATGTACGCATATCAAAACAGCACATTGCACACTTTATATTACAATTTTATTTGTCAGTTACACCCCAATGAAGCTGAAAATAAAGTGACTATATATGACTTCTGAGACTAGGTCATAAAAAGCATGTGGCTTCCGTTGCTCTCCCTGTCTCTCGAATTGCTCACTCCAGGGGAAACCAACCACCATGTCAAAGCATCTCTGTGGAGAGGGCCACATGGCAAGGAACTGAGGCCAGCTGCCAAAAGCTATATGAGTGAGCTCTCCTGGAAGCAGATCCTCTAGTCCTGGCTGACATCTTGATGACAACCTCTCGTGAGACCCTGAACCAAAATCACCCAGCTTAGTACCTCACAAATTGCTGACTCACAGAAACTGTGAGATAATAAAATATTTGTCATTTTAAGCTGTAGAGTTTGGGTAATTTGTCATAGGGAGCTAATACAGACTTGGCACTTGGAAGTAGAATTCCTCTATAACAAAAACCTAAAAATGTGGGAGTAGTTTAGGAACTAAGCAGTAGGCAGAAGGTGAACAGGCTTTGAAGAGAATGTTAGAGAAAAGTTTAAGTGGCTTAAATAGTTTGTTAGAAGATGCATCATGGCCTTTCAGGAGACTGTGGGTGAAGTGAGGAAAATATTAGTGGAAACTGAAGGAAAGGGGATCATATATATGTAGAGGCAGAAAGTTTAGCAACACTGTCACCTGTGTTAATGTGGAAGGTAGCAAATATACATAAAGAATTTGTTGATTTCGCTAAGGAAATTTCCAGGCAGACTGTTGAAGATATTTCCTGGTTTCCTCTTGCTGCTTATAGTGAAATGTTAAGAGAGATGCTAAAGAAAAGCTGGTTAAACACAAAGAAGCCAGGACTTACTTACTGGTCTTAAAATTATTTCTAGCATCTCCAAAAAGCAGTAATTCTAAGTTTAAGAACTGGCTTCTAGGCAAAGATCAAATCTAGGAAACTGTGGCGAAAGCATGATCTCATGAGCTGCTATGTTTTGGGGAATAATTTTGTTATACAGCAATATAATCAATACACTTTTACATCCTTACCCTAAGTTGGTCACCTTGCTTCAGGCCTCATGTAGAAAACAGCAGCACCTCTCTCGTCTTCCTAACACTATCTACAGTCTACTGACATGTATGCCTCGGCTCTCTGCCTTCTCCCTGTTGAAGTGAAGGCATGCCAGCCTTTTCATCTGTGCTTTTTTTTTTTTTTTTTTTTTTAAAGAACTACATTTCTTTTTTTTTTTTTTTAATTTATTTATTTTTATTTTATTTATTTTTGGCTGTGTTGGGTCCTCGTGTCTGTGCCAGGGCTCTCCCCAGTTGCGGCAAGCGGGGGCCACTCCCCATCACGGCGCGCGGGCCTCTCACCATCGCGGCCTCTCCCGCTGCGGAGCACAGGCTCCAGACGGGCAGGCCCAGCAGTTGTGGCTTACGGGCCCAGCCGCTCCGCGGCACGTGGGATCCTCCCAGACCAGGGCCCGAACCCGTGTCCCCTGCATTGGCAGGCAGACTCCCAACCACTGCGCCACCAGGGAAGCCCCCATCTGTGCTTTTTAATCATCCCTTTTTCAAGGACTTTGATTCAACAGCAAACATTTTCTCTCTTTCACTGTCAAGTTCTGCCTCCACATCGATTCATTCTCATCAACAAACATGCTGTATTATTTCCCATCTTATGAAACATCTTATGAAAACAAACCCTCCCTTTATTCCATATCCCTCTGTTTCATTACCCTGTTTCTCTGCAACCCTTAACAACAAAACTTCTTTGACTCTACTTCCTCACTTATTCCCTCTCAGTCCATCCTATTTGCCTTCTGTCTCCATCACTCCACTAAACATTTGTTTCTCAAGGTTACACATGACTTTGATGCTAACCGATAGAGTGGTCTCTACTCCATTCTAATCTTAACTGATCTCTCAGCAGTATTTGCTTTAGGTGACCTTTCCCTAATTTACATACCATGCTATTCACCTATTTAAATTGTACAGCTCAATGTTTGTAGTATATTCACAGGGTTGTGCAACCATCACCCACTCTAATGTTAGAACATTTTTGTCTCCTCTAAAAGAAACCCTGTACCCATTAGCATTCACTCCTTATTTCCCCCTCTTTCCCTGTTCCAGCCATAGGCAGTCATTAATCTACTCTCTGTTTCTGTAGACTTGCTTATTCTGAACATGTCATATAAATGGAATCATATAATATGTGGCCTTGTGTCTGGCTTCTTTCACTTAGCAAAATGTTTTCAAGGTTCATCCATGTTGTACCATGTATAAATACTACTTCATTCCTGTTTATTGCCAAATAATATTCAATTGTAAGAATATGCCACAGATTGATAATCTATTCATCAGTTGGTAGATATTTAGATTGCTTTCATTTTGGGGTTCTTATGAATAATGCTGCTCTGAAAAATTTGTGTTCAAGTTTTCATGTGGACATATGTTTTCATTTCTCTTGGATTTATACCTAGGAGTGGGGTTTCTGGGTCATATGGTAACTGTATGTTTAACCTTTTAAAGAACCACCAGACTTTTCCACAGTGGTTGCACCATTTTACATTTCCATCAGCAATGCATGAAGATTCCAATTTTTCCACATCTTCACCAATACTCGTTATTGTTTATCTTTTAGATTATAGCAATCTTGTATAGACTGAATGTTTGTGTCCTCCCCCAAATTCGTATGTGGAAACCCTAATTCCCAATGTGATGGTATTTAGAAGAGGGCCTTTGGGAGATAGTTAGGGTTATATAGGTCATGAGGGTGGAGACCCCATGATGTGATTGGTGCCCTTGTAAGGGTGTGAAGAGATCAGAGTACATGCTGTCTCTGTCTCTGTCTGTCTGTCTCTCTCTCCTCTCTTTCACTCTCTCATTCAGCCATGTGAGGAAACAGTTAAAGACTGTATACCAGAGTGCTCTAACCAGAAGTCAACCATGCTGGCACTCTGATCTCGGACTTCCAGCCTCCAGAACTGTGAGAGATAAATTTCTGTTATTTAAGCCACCTAGTCTATGGTATTCTGTTACAGCAGACCTTATTCTTGAAACACTTTCTTGTTTTGGCTTCCAGGACATCATACTATCCTGGGTTTTCTCCTATCTCACTTGCTGCTCTTTCTCATACGCATTTGTGTGTTTACCTCTCCTTCTTCCTCTTTATTCTCCTTTACTTCCGCTAACCTTCTAAATGTTGGGGTGCCCTAGGTCTGTGTCTTGAGATATCTTCTCTGTCTACATACTCTTGCTGTCATCTTGTCTCATGTCTTTAAATACTATGTGCAGATTGCTTCCAAATTTATAACTTTAGCCCTGACCCTTCCCTCATCTCCAGAGCCCTATATCCATTTGCTTATTACTTAACAACTCTTCTTAGATGTCTTAATAGGAATTTCAGATAACATGTCCAAAACAGAACTCATGATTTCATCCACAGACCAGCATCCTTTCCCAGTCTTCCAAATTTCAGTAGGTGGGATTCTGTCCACCTGCTTGCTCAAGCCAGAAGCCTATGAGCCATTCTTTTTTAAAAAAATTAATTTATTATATTTATTTATTTTTGGCTGCGTTTGGTCTTTGTTGCTGTGCGCGGGCTTTCTCTAGTTGCGGTGAGCGGGGGCTACTCTCGTTGCAACGCGTGGGCTTCTCACTGAGGTGGCTTCTCTTGTTGCAGAGCATGGGCTCTAGGTGCCCAGGCTTCAGGAGTTGTGGCTCGCAGGCTCTGGAGTGCAAGCTTAGTAGTAGTGGTGCACTGACTTAGTTGCCCCGCGGCAAGTGGGATCTTCCCGGACCAGGGCTCCAACCCGTGTCCCCTGCATTGGCAGGTGGATTCTTAACCACTGCGCCACCAGGGAAGCCCCTGTGAGCCATTCTTGATGACTCTTATTCTCTTATACCTTATATCATGTCTATCAGCAAGTTTCTTTTGACTCTGTTATCATAGTGTATTTGAATTCAACTCTTTCTTTTTATGTCTCCTAGCCTAGTCCCAGACTAGCCTAGTCCCAGACATCGTTGTCTCTTCCTTGGATTACTATAGTAGACCCCTACTAGTTTCCCTGCTTCTATTCTACAGTTCATAATTCATATAGCCACCAGTCATCTTTTACATTTTAAGGCATCACATCATGTAACTTCCTTGTTTGAAATCCTTCAGTGGTTTCTATTGCTCTTAAAATCTAAACTTGTTTGCCTGACTTAAGACCCTGCATGATCTAGCCCTTGCTAGATCTCTATCCTCATTTCCTACCACTCTTCTGTCAGTAATATCCAGCCCACTGGCCTTCTTTCTTCCTTGGGACCTTTACACTAGCTGTTTCCTCTGTCTGGAAGGTTCTTCCCTTGTTCTTCACATGACTGGCTTCTTCTTGTCATTTGTGTTTCAGCATCTATCGTTTCTAATTTTTTTTGTGTGTTTATTTATTGTCTGTCTGCTCTCCCAACACCTGCTTTACCAGCTGTAAAATCCTTGCAATGAGGGCTTTGTCTATCTTGTTCAGGGCTGCATTCCCAGAATTTAACAGGGTGCCTGGTAGACACTTTTAAAATATCTTCTTTTAAAAAAAATTTCTTATTGAGATATAATTGACGTAAAACATTATATTAGTTTTAGGTGTACGATATGTATTTATATATTGTGAAATGATTACCACAGTAAGTTTAGTTAATATCCATCACCACACATAGTTACAACTTTTTTTCTTGTGATGAGAACTTTTAAGATCTACCCTCTTATAACTTTCAAATATACAATACAGTATTGTTAAATGTAGTCACCATGCTATACTTTATACCCCCAGCACCTATTTATCTTATAACTGGAAGCTTGTACCTTTTGACCACTTTTACCTATTCCACTCTCCCCCTACCCCCTGCTTCTTTTTCTTCTTTTCTTTTTAAAAAATGAATGAATTAATTAATTTTTGGCTGCATTGGGTCTTTGTTGCTGCATGCGGGCTTTCTTTAGTTGCAGTGAGCAGGGGCTACTCTTTGTTGCAGTGCACAGGCTTCTCATTGCAGTGTCTTCTCTTGTTGTGGAGCACGGTCTCTAGGCGCGCAGGCTTCAGTAGTTGTGGCACGTGGGCTCAGTAGTTGTGGCCCACGGACTTAGTTCCTCCACGGCATGTGGGATATTCCTGGACCAGGGCTCGAACCCATGTCCTCTGCATTGGCAGGCGGATTCTTAACCACTGCGCCACCAGGGAAGCCCCTACCCCCTGCTTCTGGCAACCACTAATCTGTTCTTTGTAGTCTATAAGTTTGTTTTTTTCTGTTAAATTCCATATATAGATGAGATCATACAGTATTTGTTTTTCTCTGACTTATTTCACTTAGCATATATTCCCTCAAGGTCCATCTGTGTTGTCTCAAATGACACAATGTAATTCTTTTTTATGGCTAAAAAATATTCTACTGTGTGTATGTATGTATGTATGTGTATATATATATATATATATATATATATATATATATATATATATATATATATATCACTTTTTTTTTATCCATTCATCTATTGACTGACAGTTGTTTCCATGTCTTGGCTATTGTGAATAATGCTGCAGTGAATATGGAAGTACACATATCTTTCTTTCCTTTTTTTTTTTTTTTTACATCTTTATTGGAGTATAATTGCTTTATAATGTTCTGTTGGTTTCTGCTGTATAACAAAGTGAATCAGCTATATGTATCCATATACCCCCATATCCCCTTCCTCTTGGGCCTCCCTTCCACCCTCCCTATCCCACCCCTCTAGGTGGTCACAAAGCGGGAGTGCACATATCTTTCTGAGATAGTGATTTTGTTTCTTGCAGAAGTGGAATTGCTGGATCATATGGTAGTTCTATTTTTAATTTTTTAAGGAACTGCCATACTGTTTTCTGTATTGGTTGCACCAATTTACATTCCTACCAACAGTGCACAAGAATTCCTTTTTCTGTACCTACTTGCCAGCACTTATTTCTTTTCTTTGTGATAACAGCCATTCTAACAGGTATGAGATGATAGCTCATTGTGGTTTTGATTTGCATTTCCCTGATGATTAGTGATGTTGAGCATCTTTTAATGTACCTGTTGGCTATTTGTGTGTCTTCTATGGAAAATGTCTATTCAGATCCTCTGCCCTTTTAAAAATTGAATAGTTTGGTTTATTTCTGTTGAGTTGTATAAGTTCTTTATATATTTCAGACCTTAACCCCTTATCAGATATATGATTTTGCAAATATTTTCTCCCATACTGTAGGTTGCCTCTTCATTTTGTTGATGGTTTTCTTTGCTGTGCAGAAGCTTTTTAGTTTGATATAGTTCCACTTGTTTACTTTTGCTTTTTGGTGTCAAATCCAAAAAATTATTACCAAGACTGATGTCAAGGAGCTTACTCCATGTGCTTTCTTTTTATAGTTTCAGGTCTTATTTTTAAGTCTTTAATCCATTTTGAGTTGATTTTTGTGTATGACGTTAGATAGTGGTCCAGTTTCATTCTTTCGCATATGGCTACCCAGTTTTCCCAGTACCATTTATTGAAGAGACTGTACTTTCTTCATTCTATATTCTTGGCCCCTTTAGTGTAAGTCAACTAACCATATATGCATGGGTTTTTTTCTGAACTCTTTTCTGCTCCATTCATCTGTGTGTCTGTTTTTATGCCACCACCCTACCTTTTTGATTACTATAGCTTTGTAATATAGTTTGAAACCATGAATTGTGATGCCTCCAGCTTTGTTCTTCTTTCTCCACATTGCTTTGGTTTATCAGGACCTTTTGTGGTTTCATAGAAATTTTAGGATTATGTATTCTATTTCTGTGAAAAATGCCATTGGAATTTTGATAGGGATTGCATTGAATATGTAGATTGCTTTGGGGAGTGTAGACGTTTTAACAATATCAATTCTTCCAATCCATGAGCACAGAATATATTTCCATTTATTTGTGTCTTCAATTTCTTTCATCAATAGCTTATAGTTTTCAGTGTACAGGTCTTTTACCTCCTTGGTTATATTTATTCCTAGGTATTTTATTCTTTTTGATGCAATTGAAAATAGGATTGTTTTCTTAATTTATCTTTCTAAATATTTGTTAATTGAATGAATGAATGATTTTGAACTTCTAAACTGAGTTCTGAATCAGAATAAGACTTATCTAGGCACAGAAGGGAAGAAAAAGGAGCCAGAAATATCCAATTAGAAAGAAGTCCAGTGGGCTGGAGATTACTGACAGAGCAGGAGAGTGTGAGGATGGATTATAGCCATGCAGTAGATGTTAATCCCCTCAGTCTTTGATATACTCAGGTACAGCCTGGGAACAGTGTCAAGAGCATCCCTGTGCTGAACTCCTTAGAGGGCATTTATGATGGAGCAGTGTTTGACCATAAGACCCATCATCCCTGCAACTAGCAAATATTTTTAAGGATATCTGGCATTTGCTGTCACGATGCAAGGTACTGAGTGCAGCCCAAGGATGTCATCTACCAGTTGGACATCTGCTTAGGAGCCAGCTGCTGCCTGTTAAGGACAAGAGACAATGGAGTCAATGGAACACATAGTGATCCAAGAGTCTAATGAGTATAGTGTATAGCTGGTCTGGAATATGAAGCAGAGGGGCTGAGCAGAGGATCCTCGTGGGCACAGCTTGGGATGGTGGCCCTGAATTATTGTGTTCATATATAAATCAGATACTTTTGTCTCTACACTTGGGATACACTTTTGGTGGGATCTGAGGGTAACTACAAGGTAACTATTCTATAGTTTATAGTATAGACTGCAAATAAGAGCTTCTTCATTACTTTAAAAGCCTTGATAAAAGTTTGATTGAATTTGAAATCCTTTTGCATTAGCACAAGAAATCTCCCCTATCACTCTCCTGCTCTGTCAGTAATCTCCAGCCCACTCGACTTCTTTCTTCCTTGGGATCTTTACGCTAGTTGTTCCCTCTGCCTGGAATGCTTTCATTTGCCACTGAAGGGAAATGCAGAAGTACTAGATTTTTTAAAGTATAATTTCAGTTGTGGTTCATTTTAGAATGGTTATAAAAACTGTTTTATATTTTCATCTACCTACCCATGAATAAAGTTTCTTGTGGATGGTGATTGTCAAAAATTGGAGAGATTATCATTAAATAAGTTATCAGGAATTACACCTGGCCATTTCAATTATAAAACCAGTTTTCTCCCCTCCCCTCCCCTCCCCTTCCCTGTTTTTCTACCTTATGATTTTCCTACCTTCTTTTCATCCTTCCTAAGTAATCCAATTAAAAAACCATTAGGTAGGGTTAGCAAGGTAGGCATGTGCATTGGAGTGTGGTGGGCTGTTGGCTGCCTGGCATGGTGTATCAGAGTCTGAGTGAAGTGAGGAGGGTGCTTATGAGGAGGAGGGTGGTAGCAGCTTGTGTGGTTGTTGGGAGCTTGAGAGAGGTGAGGAGGTTGTCTGCACAGGATAGTGGTGACAGCGGCAGTCTGGCACAAGGTGTTGGGGTTTGATTGAAGTGAAGGGGGCATCTGGGTAGCATGGGCACTGGGGTATCATGTTGGTAATTTACTCTCAAGGGAAAAAAGTTATTTATAGTGTTATCATTGACACTCTTTTGTAAGTTCAGAATTATTTTAACATGAAAAGAATAAAGTTATGTTTAAATGAGCAAACTAAAGTTTCTTGTTAAAATGTTTTGATATCTTATTAAATATTTTCTCTGTTGAATTTTCTTCCAACAAGGCCTATATAGATAATTCCACATTCCTTCCAGTTTATCTCTGTGTGTTGTATAAATATTATCCTTTTTTGTTTGCAACAAATTATGAAAAAGGCTGTGAAACATTATTTTAGGCAGAGGGAGTCACATATGCAAAGCCCTGGAGCTCAGAGAACATGACTTTTATGAGAATTGCAAGCAGTTCTGCACATCTGGAAAGTGTGAAATTGGTGGTGGGGCAGCTGTCAAAGGAAAAGACCTCTAACAACCTCAGCTGGACGGTGGTACCATTCACTGACATAGGGGATATATTCACTTCTATGACTCTAAAACTGACAACCAAGAGCATAATGTCAAAGAAGATGCTCCCCAACTGGTACAGATAATCATTTGTCTAAAAACTGCACACGATGCTTCTTGAGCTGAGAATTCAATCACAAATTGCCCTAAACTTGTGCCTGCAGGAGGCACTCCTCAGAAACATGAATAGGGATGGAGAATGTAGCCTCTGTCATATCATACCCGCTTTCAAATAATTTAGCAAAAAGGACACCTTACAGTAGACATATGCGATAAGATAATTTATTGGAATATTAATTTGCTTTTTATTCGGTTTTCCTGCCCTATTCCAAGAATACTTTTCCACTTTCTTTGTTTGAGCTTTTGCTCAACTGGACCAATGCGGAAGTACAATTGCCTTTTGTTTTTTAAAGCCTGCAGGGACCTACTGTGTAGCACAAGGAACTCTGCTCAATATTACGTGGTAACCTAGATGGGAGCGGAATTTGAAAAAGAATGGATGCATGTATGTGTATGGCTGAATCACTTTGCTGTACACCTGAGACTAGCAGAATATTGTTAATCAGCTATACTCCAATATAAAATAAAAAGTTTAAAAAAATCTCATCTTCTAGTTCTGCCTTAAAAGAAAGAAAACAGTCAAGTTTTGATGTTTATTCTCAGACTTAGTGATATTATGATTTCATCTATTTTTATTTTTCATTTGTTGGAATAAACAGAGGAAAATTTAAAAAAAGAAAAAAAAGAAAGCCTAAACTCATTGAAGAGCTTATGCCAGGTGTTCCCAGAGGAGAGGAGAGAGAGAGGCAAGAGCCTAAGAGGGAGAGTCTACTATGGAGACCTCAAAGAGCGATTTATTCGGGGAGGGAGGGCTCCATGGAGTATCAGCGACCAGCATCCAGTTCCTCTGAGCTGCTCTTTTGTAATCCCCTGGGGATGCGGCCTGTCCTCAGTGTGGAATGGCTTTGTGGTACAGTGGGAAGCTGAACCTTTGGTGTTGGGGTTTCTAGCCTTGGTAAAAAGGAGTCCCAGCTTGAGCTGGGCGGCAAGTTTCAGGAAACAGCAGAGTCACTTTCCTGCAAGAGACCCTGTAGTCTTATCAGGAGGGACCAATTTGGACCAAAGATCAGGGGCCTGTCCCTAAGTATTCTGGACTGTGTACAACCTGAAGTCTTTATCCTAGGGGTGGGACTTGACCATAGTATTGATTGAGGTTAAATTTCTATCAACTTGAGGAGTGGTGGCTTAAGATGAGATTTGATAATAGAAAAAGAGTATGATGTTTCCTTCTCCTAGACTGTGAAGTAACTTTCATACTCACCATACACATTTATAGCTCGCAAGATCTGGGGGAAATTACTTACACATGAAAAGACTTTTTTCCCCAGAAAAATTCGGCATAAGTCTAATTGTACCTTTTCTGTGAAACAGCTGAGATATTTCAGTTTGATATGTGCCTCCAGAAATTAATGCCAGATGGACTCAATATACCTCAACAAGCTTGGTTTTCTATTATTTTTTCTAACGCAAAAGCTGAAGTGGTGGGAAAGAAGGAACAAGCCAGCCCAACATTTGGTAGACTCAAATGTTCTCTTCGATTTCCCAGTGCTCCTGCAGCTGACTTGGGGCTGGGAGCAGGTATGGGGTGAATACTGGTTTAATTCCAGTTTTCTTACAGCTTTACCTTCCAGGTACAAGTTGTCATTCAAATACCCAAACCTCGTATTTCTTTTAATCTTAATTTGAGCCAGGAGAAATTGAGCTCTGAATTGAGTCTACTTCAGTAGACTTCGGATGAATGATGGCTAGAAAGATAGAATGACAACCCAACTCATTCTTTAATGATGTTTTTATTTTCCAAATAAGAAAGCCGATACAGAAACTATACGAGCAAGACTGTTATAGGCGTAGCCATGTGTGAAAAAGCCAGTTGACTGCAGATTAGAAGTTGTGACTCTGCCGCTACCTGTCTGTGTGGCCCTGGGCGTGTCATTTTAACTCTCTGGGCCACATCTGCACATGAAAGTTTTGGACTGGATGACCAATAAAAGGTCTTTTCATGCTCTATTCTTCTTGTGATTCTAGAATGTAGAGTAAGAAGATTCTTTTAAAATAGAAATATAGGGTAATAAAGGAGCCTTACTGACATTACATGCTTAGATATAATGGGACTTATTATTTTTGGTAGCACTTTTAAATGTGCCAGTAAGATCAGATGAGTTCATTGTTTTTACAAAACCATGATCAAAACCTTGTGATGAAACTTAGAAATTGTATTACTATATATTTTGGCTGTATGCAGTAGATAATCATATCAGAGCTTGGTGAAACATAAACTCCTCAAAACCAATGATGGGAATTAACAAATTATTAGAATTTGAACTGAATAATATGCAGTTTTAATCCTTGAAAGAAATCACTTTATTTGATTCCAATGAATGAAAAGTGCTTTATATGTTATTTCAGAAGCTGGAAAATTGACCATATTTAGAATCGTGGGCAGCAAAGTAAAACAGATTTTAGGTGAATTTTGCTGTACAGATAGTCTAATCCCAAACAAACAAATCACTGCTAAATATATTGAGAGATCTCAGTCAGTGATTATCATATGGAATAGGTTCCTCAGGAAGCATTTGATTCTTGATTTCATAGCTGCTAATCATTAGTATACTGTTGTTGCTTGTAGGCTAATTATTTTAATTTTTTTCCACTGTTTTCCTAGTTTTATTTGAAAAAAAAAGAAGCGTGTAATTTCCTTTCTCTAATATTAATGTGCTGAAATTATGATAATAAATATCATTTGACTAAAAATGTTTAGATCCCGAATGATCCAGAAAGGCTCTGTACATAATCTGAACTCACTGAACAACTACTACTCTTAACAGCTTATTACTGAGTAGACTAACCTGTTCTTTGCACTGTTCAGTGTATATTTAGAATTAGGAAGGACCAGATTCCTGACGACTCAAAATGTATATGGTAGTATGAATATTACTTTATTCACAGGTTTGAGTATAGAATACTTCACAAATTAAATCTTACTCTGATTTGCCACTCTTTAGGTTGATGGAAATTTGATCTCAATCAATGCAGCTTATTTCCCTTTTCTGTGTAAGTGAGGAAAAGAAGGCTTTATTAAGCTGTTATACACATTTTGAACTAGACTATAGGCTAAAACTAGAAGTTGAAATGGACTTAACAGGTAAGATTAAAAACCTTCATTTTCACATGGATCCGATACATGTCTCCTGGAGAGGAAAATATTCTGTATAAAATTTGCTGAAGAAAATAAATATTTAAAAAATTGAAGTTCTTACTGGACTAAGTAAAACAGTGCACTAAAAAAAATAAACTTTAAGAGAAATATAAGTGAAAGTCGTAAAATTCAAAACCAAAAGATGAATAATTTATGTAATTTTTAAGGAATGTAATTTTGTGACCTTGTTATGGAATTCATAGGTAAAACACTAAATCTGGTGTAATCTTATGTAGGCAAGATGTGTACAGGAAGCTTTGCATGAACAGATGAGTGAGGTCTGACTCCCTGAATAATGGACGCTGAGAGCACTTCTTTTCTAGGTGGGTGTAGTAGTTTGCTAGGACTGCCATCACAGAGTACCACAGACTGGGTGGCTTCAACAACAGAATTTTATTTTCTCACAATTCGGGAGGCTAGAAGTCCAAGATCAAGGTGCCGTCAGGATTGGTTTCTTGTGAAACCTCTCTTTCTGGCTTGCAGACTGCTGCCTTCTCACTCCTAGAGCTTGCAGAAAGGAACACAGCCCTGCCAGCTCCTTGATTTTAGCCTAGTGAGACGTCTGTCTGATTTCCTTACTACAGGATAATAAATTTGTGTTTTTTAAGGCACAGAGTTTGTGATAATTTGTTACAGCAGCAACAAGCCAATATACCATACACCGTCATACCCTTGATCGTCTACTTGTGTGACTCCAAACACAGCATGTACACACACTGTTTCCTGTACTTGAAATGCCATTACCTTCTTGTAGGCCTAACTAACTCTTAAACCTACTTCTGAAGTTACCTTCTATTAGAAGAATTTACTGAACTTTGGGTTTCTGCCCATTTCTATCTCAACACACTATATTTGCAACATCTGTCTGTCTTCTCAACTTATTACCATTGTTGATTTCCCCTCTTTTCCAAGACTGTTGAGCTCCTGGAGGCCAGGGACTTTTATTCACAGCATTTAGCCTATGAATGAATTAAGTGGAATGATGAATAAATGAAAATAGAATGTTCTAAATACTTTTAATTTAGAAGGCTCATATTCTGTGTGTGTCTGTGGATATGTTTGTACTTAGGTGTCTGTTCTTTAGGGAAGAGGTAGTCTGAGAAATGTCAATTTGTTAAGTCCTCTGTTTTAGTCTGTTTGGGCCGAGATAACAAAAATACCATAGACTTGGTGACTTATAAACAACCAAAATTTATTTCTCATATTTCTGGAGGCTGGGAAATCTAAGATCAAGGTGCTGGCAGATTGAGTATCTGGTGAGGGCCTGCTTCCCAGTTCGTAAGTGGCTGTCTTCTTGCTGTGTCCTCACATGATGGAAGGAGAGCTAGAAAGCTCTTTGGTTCTCTTTATAAGGGCACTAATCCCATTCATGAGGGCTCCACTCTCATGACTTACCTCCCAAAGTCCCTACCTCCAAATACCAGCACATTGGGGATTAGGCTTCAACATGCGAATTTTGGGGGACACATTCAGTCCATAACATCCTTTAATTCTGGTGATCTTCCCCAACCTCCCACCCAAGTGGTTGGCAATTAAATATCCATTATTATTGGAGTTTTACATATAAGAATTCCAGGTTTATTTGGGGCTACAGATGTGGATCTGGTCCCAAGACTAAGGTGATATCCCTTGCTTTCAAGATAGTGTTCAGCCTGCACTGTTATGTGTGTGTGTGTGTGTGTGTGTAGAGGGGGAGGGTAAAGTAGAATGATGGGCTGTACACTGGCTGGGCTATTGTTTCCTCCCATGGACAAAAGCCCAGAAGCTTCTGGTCGTGTCTTTTGTTTCAAAGTTAATGTTAAAAACTGAGGTATAATTGACAGAAAATATTGTATTAGTTTTAGCTGTACATCTTAATGATTTGTAATATGTATATACTGCAAAAATGATCACCACAATAAGTTTAGTTAACATCCTTCACCACATACAGTTAGTTTTTTTCTTGAGATAAGAACTTTTCAGATCTACTCTCTTAGCAACTTTCAAATATACAATATAGTACTGTTAACTATAGTCACCGTGCTGTACATGATATCCCCAGGACTTATAATTGGAAGTTTGTACCTTTTGTGTGGTCATTTGTCCTAGACTTGGGAAACTATCTTTTTCCAAGCCCTCCTCCTTTGACATCCCCTCCCATGTGGAGGAAACAAATATAAATCCCTTCTAAAAGCCTAGATTTTGCACCTGAGGCAAGAAAATATACAGGCACTGGAACAAGATACAGTTAATATATACACAGATTGAATATGTCTTTGTATGTTTTTGCCTTAGGAGAGTCTTTTAAGTTCAGTCCTCATTGTCCCCACCTTTTTTTTTTTTAAACAAAAAGCATTTTATCAAGGGTATTGCTCTTAGATTGTCCAAGAGGGGACGGGGAGAGAGGCAAGTGCCTTTGAGTGGAAAAAGATGAGAGGAGCCCCAATAATGACATGTTGACATTATTGCCATTCTGTCAAGTATGTGGTTTAAAGTCAGACTTAATTTGATATGGTAAAATAAGTAATGTGACCTTTCACACATCATCATAATGGTGTAAGATTCATACCCAAGTACCAGTCATTATTTTTCCTATACAGTATCAATTTAACTGCTTCATAATATTCTTACCTGAACTATTTATTTAATTATTTCCTTATTTGTTTAATTAGTTAGCTATTTGGGGGCAATTAGATAGTTTCCTATTTTTTTTCTAGTTTAAACAGTATTGAGATGTTGTAGCTGAACTCTTACACAGATCCTCAATTATTTCCTTAGGATAAATTTCCAGAAGCATCATTGCTGGTTCAGAAGAATGGGTCAGATTTTAAGGCTGTTGATGTGAGTTGCTAAAGAGTCCATTAGAAAGACTGTACCTCATCACAAATGGCAGACTGCCCTTTTGGAAGGTACCTTGAGTAAATAAAAATGGAACATGTATTGGTTTGCTAGGGCTGCCATAACAAAATACCAAAGAATAGGTGGTTTAAACAACAGGAATTTTTTCTCCAACTTTTGGAGGCTGGAGGTCCAAGATCAAGGTGCCAGCAGGGTTGAGTTCTTCTGAGATCTTTCTCCCTGGCTTGCAGATGACCACCCTCTCGCTGCCTCTTCACATGGTCATTGCTCTGTGCACATATGCCCCTGGTGTCTCTTCCTTTTCTTATAAGGACACTAACCATATGGATTAGGGCTCCATCCTAAGAGCCTCATTTTAAATTAATCACCTCTTTAAAGACCTTATCTTCAATTATAGTTACATTCAGAAGTACTGGGGGCTAGGGCTTCAAAATATGAATATAGAGGGGAGGGTGGGGACACAGTTCAGGCCACAACAGAACTCTTAACTGCAAGAAGAAACTCTTGGATATAATAAAAAGTTGACTTAAAAAAAAAAAAAAGCAGAGTTGCTGCTTTCTGAAAATATAGCTGGTCATAGTTTCCCCCCTCTTCTTCAGCTCATTCTTTTTCCTTTTCTCTAGTTCTCTTTTTCTTTTTCTGGGTATATTTAGGTACAGTAAAATATGTCCTTTTTATTGTGCATTTCTATGAGTTGTTTAAACACCATATTCAATTAGGTTTTTGTAATCACATTTGCAGGAGGGATGGAAAACAAAGGTTGTCTAAATTTCAGTTATATTTTTAAACTTTTTTGTTTTGGAAGGCTGACATACCTGTAAGCAAGGTAAAGCCAAGAACCGTACTCAGGCAATGATCTAAAAGGTAAAGTAGAAAAAAAAAATGTTTTTCTCCTGAATGATCTGAGGGGTAGGAAAGCGACAGCATCATTTAAGTGTTTATATAACACTGCTTATTCACTGTCCTTACCTTTACCAATCTAATCTCTGAAAAGAATCTAACATCCCAATTATCTTGCATTTATCCTAGCTTTCTAAATGTCTTTCAAACATGCCTGTGTTGTCTCCCATCATCCCTACCCTTCTATATGTAAGGCTTATACTAGACATACACTTCTTTGAAGCTTTCCTAGTCAATAGAAAATAATGGGTCCTCAATAAGGTGGTATGGAGGATTATTTCAAAACAATGTAGGAAAAAACTGTTACTTTAGAATTTACAGTTTAGATGGAAAAATAAGTTATGGTCTTATTCTCTTTCAGAAATTCACCTTTTACTGTTTTACATTTATTTGGATGACTCTAAAATAAATTTCTTCAGGTCTAATCTCTCATCTGAGCTATAGTCTTGGGCATCCCAGAAAACACTGCCCCATGAATATCCCAGTATCACCTTAAACATTAACAACTATGTTCATCATCTCCCCCACTTCCTCCAAAATAGTTTCTTTTGTTAGATTTTTCTAGTTCTATTATGCTGCAGTTTTTGGCTTCCAGATTTCAAACACTGGAATGCTTTTATTTTCCTCATTCTTTATCAGTTGGTTAGCAAATTCTGACATACCTGAATTGTGTTTTGTAATGACAAGGTAGTAGTTTCCTATTGTCCTTCTCTTTTTTCAATGGCACTTATCACTAACATGCTGTATACCATTCTTATTTATTGTCTGCTTCTCCCCACAAGAATGTAAGTTCCATGAGGGCAGAGATTTTTGTCTATTGTTTACTGCCCTGTTCCCAGCACTCGGTATAGTATTTATTGGATAAATTGAGTACTTACTATGTGCCAGGCGCTGTGCTCTGTGTTTACATGCAGAATCTCATTTAAATTTTACCACACTGGGTAGGTGTTTTATGTTCTGATTTTCAGATAATAAAACTTATAATTTAATTTTAAAAAGGTTAGGTGACCTGTCTGAAGTCACACAACTCGATGGTCACATGGTTAGTAGGTGTTAGAGCCAGACTATAGATTGTCCCCAAACTTTGAAGCCTATCTATACGCCTTTGAAATAATATTCATACTCCTTAATCTAAATTTCAAAACATTCCATAATACCAAGACGCTTATTTTACTTTTTTCTATCAAAAACCTCCTGATCCAGTCAAACTGGTCCACTCATTGTCCCTGGGAGCTTATATATTTCCTCCAGATTTTGTTCAGATAAACTCCCTATAGAAATCTTATCTAGCCTTTGACTCTGCGATTCAGTGCAACTTCTACCTCTTTAATCATTTCTGAATATATTCCATTCCAGGATACAGTGAGGAATTCCTCTTCTAATTTACCACATGGTTTTTGGGCTTTCGGTCACATGTCTTACACCGCGTCGCACTCCTTGTGTCTTGCTTGGCACACAAAAGTTCAATAAATGGAAGCCACTAACTTGCTTGCATTCCCATCTGGGTCCGTAAGGCAGTTCTCAGGGGTGCGTAATACTTTACATACAGTGTTCATGTGTTTAACTCCCTCGGCTCCCAGTCCGATTGGAAACGCCTTTAAAAACCTAACGTTTTAGTTGGGAAGGAAGCTCGCACAGATACCGTAAACATATAAAAAGGTGTGTACACTAGGGTAATATGAAAATGTCCTCTGTCTGAATGCGCGAAGGGAGGCTGAGAGAGGTGTCGCGGGAGGGCTTCACGGACGGCCTGGGGGTGGCGGGGGTTTCGCGCCACGCCTTGGTCGGAAAGTCTGGAGGCACGCTGCTGTCCTTCACATGGCCTCGGGCTCTCTTTTGCGCAGGGCCACGTGCCGGCGTTTTAGTCTAATCGCCGCTCGGGCCCACTATAAACGGTTAATAACCGCCTTCCCCGACTAGGCCTCTTCCCTCCATCTTTGTGCGGACGGGAGGGGCGAGGACGCCAGGTGTAGCGGCCCGGCCGAAACACGGCAAGTAAATCCAGACCCCCAACCCCAACAGTCAAGTTTTCAAAAAGCCCGCGCGTGGCGCCCCAGGCCGCATCCGTTGGGAACGGCCCCCAGCGCGTCCCCGGCTCGACCCCACCCCCCCTTCCCACCCCGCGGCCAGCCCAGGGCGGGAGGAGGCGTGGGGGTGGCAAGCGAGCTCTGCACACTAGGGGCGCCGGGGCCAGCGCGCACCGGGGAGCGCGCCCGTCCAGCAGCTGCCGAAAACGGAAGTGGGTGCGAGCGGATCGCCGTGATTGGCCGAGCTGACACGTCTCTCAAGGGGCTGGCGCGAACGCCACTGCGGAGGTTGGCGAGGGGATACGGCTAGGGGAGGGGGAAAATCACCGGGAACAGCCGCGGGGCTGGGGGCAAATGAATCGCAAAGGTTCGCTAAGTGCAGGGAGAGTCCCTAGTCAGGGCGCACTGAGGATCCCGGGGGTGAAAGCGGGGCGGTAGAAGCCGTGGCGGGAGCAGCGCAGGCCGATGGCTTGAATAGACCGCGGAGGGCGGGGAGTCCGTGACCTAGAGCGGCGCGGCAGCGCGGCAGGCGGGACTAATGAGAGCGAGGCGGGGATTGGCGGGCAGCCCTGGGCTGTCGTACGTCCGCGGTGACGCACGCCTCGGCGAGGGTGCGCGCGCGTTCAGCGGCCTCTTTGTGTGGTGCCCAGATAGGGGAGCGGAGGTGGCGGTAGCGGCGGCCTCGCTTTCCTTTGAGTCTCCTCGGCTCGTCCTCTAGCCAGCACCTTTCCCCTTCCCTTCCCCTTCCTCTCTTCCTCTTTCCCTTCCCTTCCCTTCTTCCCTTCCCCGTCGGTGACCGGCGGGGGCGGCTCCAGCGACGGCTGGGCCCAAGCTGTGAAGAAGCCTTAGCCAACGATAACGGCGACGGCGAAACCTCGGAGCTCGCAGGGCGGGGGGAAGGCCCGGGCCGTGGAGATGGAGAATTCCCAGCTGTGTAAGCTGTTCATCGGCGGCCTCAACGTGCAGACGAGTGAGTCGGGCCTGCGCGGCCACTTTGAGGCCTTTGGGACCCTGACGGACTGCGTGGTGGTGGTGAACCCCCAGACCAAGCGCTCCCGTTGCTTTGGCTTCGTGACCTACTCCAATGTGGAGGAGGCCGATGCCGCCATGGCCGCCTCGCCCCATGCCGTGGACGGCAACACGGTGGAGCTGAAGCGGGCGGTGTCCCGGGAGGATTCGGCCCGGCCCGGTGCCCACGCCAAGGTGAAGAAGCTCTTTGTCGGGGGCCTTAAGGGAGACGTGGCCGAGGGCGACCTGATAGAGCACTTCTCGCAGTTTGGCACCGTGGAAAAGGCCGAGATTATTGCCGACAAGCAGTCCGGCAAGAAGCGTGGTTTCGGCTTCGTGTATTTTCAGAATCACGACGCGGCAGACAAGGCCGCGGTGGTCAAGTTCCATCCGATCCAGGGCCATCGCGTGGAGGTGAAGAAGGCTGTCCCCAAGGAGGATATCCACTCCGGTGGGGGCGGAGGCGGCTCCCGCTCCTCCCGGGGCGGCCGGGGCGGCCGGGGTCGGGGCGGTGGTCGTGACCAGAACGGCCTGTCTAAGGGCGGCGGCGGCTACAACAGCTATGGTGGTTACGGCGGCGGCGGCGGCTACAACGCCTACGGAGGCGGCGGAGGCGGTTCGTCCTACGGTGGAAGCGACTACGGTAACGGCTTCGGCGGCTTCGGTAGCTACAGCCAGCACCAGTCATCCTATGGGCCCATGAAGAGCGGTGGCGGCGGCGGTGGAGGAGGCAGCAGCTGGGGAGGTCGCAGTAACAGTGGACCTTACAGAGGTGGCTATGGCGGTGGGGGTGGGTATGGAGGCAGCTCCTTCTAAAATTTTTTTAATGCCTGGGAGTGGCTATAGGGGTAGCTGTTTTCAACCACCCAACTAGGGTCGATTCCTAAGTCCTTTCCCCTCCCACCGCCTTCCCCATTTTGCCCTTGGGGAAGCCACTTGTAAGGCTGCTCACCCTTGGGGGTGTTGCCCTGTTTGCCTGCCACCTCCCTTGTCTCCCTCTGAAGATGGACTTGGCCCCACATACACATTTTTGTGTTACAGTCATTGATGGACTCTATTTTTTTATTATTACTTGGACCTTGGTCGTTTTTATACTAGCAAGATGTCTTGTTTTAATTTGTGTTTTTTTTTGGGGGGAGGGAGTGAACTTGCTGATTCTGTAGCAAAACCTGGGCGGGGGTTGGGCGGGTTAGTTTACTTTGTTGTAAGGACTTGATATCTGGCTACAGCGTTTTCTATGAAATCTCTTTGGATCCCATGCCCGAAATTTGGAAGCATATGTACAAAAATCATTTTTACGTTTTATTTTTAATAAATCATTGTGTTTGACCGTACATGTCTAACATTTTTTTCTAGGATCCATTCCGTACCGTTTTAAGGGATGTTAGTTGAAAAATTTTCTTGTTAATTCTTAATTCTTGATGTGTACTTCGAGAAACTTTTAAAAGGTCCTGTGGGTTGTTTTTTTTTTCTTCTTGCTGTTGCCCTGGTAGTGACGTGTTGAATTTTATCCCTTACAGGTAAAACTTTTGAAGTGGTGGATGTGGCTTTTTAAAATTTTTAGTTTCTTTGCATCCATCCCTTGTACTAAATAATTTGGTTATCATCTTGACATGGTTGATCACTTCTTTCTATGAGAATTTACCTCAAAGTATGTACCGTGTAGTTCTAAAGAAATAGTTTGTATTAAGCATGTGTTTTCATTCATATAAACTGTTTAAAAAATTTCATTTGGCCTAGTTTCATCCCTCTTACTGGTTTGTCTGTAATGAATGGTTACAAATAAGGGTTATGTTTTATCCTCAAACTAAAAACGTTTTTGTATTTTCAGAGCAGGTTTAGACGGTTTTTCTTTTTCCCCTCTAGCTGAACTGTTGTCCCTACGGAAATCCTTCCCCCAACCTTTGTGGCACCATCTATTGGCAGAATGGCAGTATATCTGCAAAAGAATTCGTTTAAAAACTTGTTTAGGACAGTTGCGTCAGATTTAGAAGTTTTGCCATCAAAAATCTGTGCAGACTTTGGTTATACATTTACTTGTAACTAAGATGGGTTTTACAGGAATGTAGTTAACAGTCAATATTACAATTGCCCTTTCTACATGAGATTTGAAAATGTAAACTGCTATGCATAGCTTGGGCAGTGGCCCCGTATTGCTATGACGACTAATGAACCAGCTTCGTGTACTGGTATCTTAGGTGCAAGTTGTAAAGCAAAATATCTGTGTTTTCTGCTTGGTTAACAAATGTATATTTGTAGCCCTTTCATGCAATAGAATTCAAGTTGTTGTTTATAAAAAGCAAAACAAAACAGTGATACAGGAGAAAATTGCCTTCCTGGATAGACATATAGAATAGCAACGTTTATGGATATCACAAATAAAGAATTCAATTCTTTACATGATTGAGTGAGAGTATGTATAACCTGGTGGTTGGGTTCAGAGTACCTGTTAATCTAGTACCTACATTTTGATTTAATGTTATGGTAAAATATTCGACTGGAGTTTTGTGGTTGAAAGCCCAAAGCTAGCTGTATTAAGCTTTCTGAAGGGAGATTACTGGGCTTTAAAGCAAAAAAATATATTGACCCTTTTTCTCTTAATTCTTGTTGCTGTATATTAAGATTTAATTCTTGCCAAAATTTTTTTTTCTAATTGCTAGGGTTCTGCTTTCAGGAGCCAGGAAGAACGGTCAAGATTGCTAAGATGCTTAAGGCTGCTTAGTAGTCACTTTGACAAAGGGTAGCTAATACTTGGTACAAATACTTAAGTACCTCTACAACAAATGGGATAGTTATTTTTGCCTATTGAATAAATAAACAATATAGTCAAATTTTGCACTCACATGGTTTTACAATTTGCTTAAATTTCTGTTTTTTACTCTTAGTAAAATGCATCATACTGCCTTTCTTCATGTGGTAATTTGGTCCAGCTTTTGGGGGGGGTCCTCTAAGATACAGAAAATGATATGTGTAAATTTTTTATCATAATTACTACTCTGCTTGTATTTTACTCAGTTTTAAGGGGAAGATCTGTTTCTTCTGGTTCAATTGGAATAGTCCACCTTTTGGAGGGTTTTCAAAGTGTAGTAAGGTTACTGTCATTTTGTATTTCCAACGTAGTGACTTGTAAGAAAAATTATGTTAAAGGATTTTCTCTTAATTAGAAAAATGACAGCGTTCTGTTCATGGCATATTACCACTTCATTGTCATGTATATACCTTTACAAATTTATAATCTGGATTGGTATTTAGTGAAGGAAAAAGTAGTGGTATTTATAGTCTTCCGGAATTCCTCTTGTCAATTTTATGCAAGCATTTTTGGCATGTGGGACTTATTTATTCTTATGTTTTGATTTCTTTCACCTGTAAGAACTATCTGAACATTATTACTTCAAATTTAATTAAGACTTCATGGGAGGAGGTGGTACAGAACCTAATCAGTATTGAATATAATTTTTGTGCTATGCTTAAATTTAATTTGAAAGATTAGAAAAATAAAAATGAACCTTTTTTTTTGTCTCCCTATCGTGAAGAACTTTTGCATTTACAGTGTTTTTAGTATAAAGTCAATAGTAATCAGTTGTGGTGGTGGTTTAAAAGATTGATAGTAATTTCAAATATTAAAGAGCTTGCAAATGGTTAACGTTCATAGTGATAACAAATCAGGATGATATACTGATTGTTTCCTTCTATAACTTAGTGATTTAGAACACAGATTTCATATTTAAACCTTCACAATGAATTTTTGTTTTTAAGCAAGTTTAAAGGATTGAGGATACTTAAGAATTTGCTATTTATGATTATTTCCCTCAAGACCAGAAATGGCAGTGTCAGTTATTTGATTTGTAGGCTTATGTATCTTTTAAGTGTGCTTAATTTTCTCAAATTTGAGAATTTGCATTTTAAACGTTGTATGTCTTTGCTGATTGAAAGTGGGCATTTGGATGTTGAATTGATTTAAGCAAAATTGCATCTAGATAATGTAAGGATTATTCCCCAAAAGACAGTATTTGCACTTAGAAGAGGTAAGTCTCTTTCTTCCATTTTAACCAACTTACTGAGTCAGTGTTAAGATTTTGGTCACTGGGAAAAATTATTTCTTTTCCCTGTTTTAGAAGGCTTTATTTTTTTTCTGAAGCAGGGCAACAAAGATTGCCTCTAAACCAGTGTAAGACAATGCCTTTTCCTTAGTGTCTTATTGCAGATTACATTGCTGTGCCTTTGTCTAATGCTTTCTATTAAAAGTGAACATACATTGTAAATTTTTTTTCCAATAAAAAGTCCCTTCTGTGTTATTTTAAAAAGCATAATACTGCATATTTGGATTGTATTTCAAGTCACAGAAAATACCAGTATTACTAGGAAATAGAAGAAACAAATGTTACTGAATCTTCTTGAGGCTGGTGTATTTTCAAAAATTAGTAGAATTAAATACTTAAATAACTGCTTGTAAACCAAACTAAACAAAGAATGAGTAAAAACCCTGCCAATGTGAGCAAACTCTCTCCTCAAGGATAATCCTTGTTAATAGGTGTATGTTCAGCTAGATCTTTTTTGTATGTACCTACATTAATTTTTAAAAGTAGGATTATATAGTTTTGCAGTTTATATGTATATCGACATTATATCAGGGCAAATAGACCTTTCTCATCCTTTTTAATGCCTGTATAATGTTCCATAGCATGGCTGTGCCATAGCTGTTGATGGACATGAGGCTTCTTCCTTCTCTTGCTGTTACAAATAATGCAGTGATTGTTCTTGTTGCACATCATGTTCTTGCTCATCACATACACACTTAGTTGATGAGATGGCTACCTTAGAGTTAAATGCGCTAGATAATGAGAATGCAGCAGTTCTCTGGTATCATGTATTTTTTAGTTCTCAGTGTATATTCAGGGAAGGATACATGCTCATTGGCAGCATTGTTAAAGCCTTAGGGTACATTCAGCTAAAACATTTTACTGAAAAACTTCAAAGCTAGATTATACATGATAAAACAGTTAATGGCCTATGAAGACCATTATATTGTTCCTTCCTGTTTTCTCCCAGTACCTGTAGATAACCTATGTTAACAGTTTGTCTACTTCTAGTTCTTTTTATTTGCAGGGAGGTACATTTATCTTTTTTTAGGAACAAGAATTGAGTCATATATACATACATATATATATATTAACTTCATTGAGTCATGTCATATATACATACATGTATATATTAACTTCAAAGACACCCATATCTGTACATACAGCTCTGTCTCATATAACTGGTATTCTGTAGCGGAGAGGCACTATAATTTATTGATTAGCATGTTTCCATATTTTCTCTGATTATAATTTAAAACTACTTTTGCAGGGCTTGTGTTGCAATTTGCAATGTACCAAAGAGGATCAGCCCATGCTCACAAGGTACCCATAGGTTTTGTTTGAGTAGCGAGAATTTAAATAATCATGATAGAGTGTGAACATTTTAGTCAGAGATAGATATGAGCAGTAGTGATGACTTTTTGTGGGTCAGGAAAAATGTTAACATTTGGACTAGTCTTGACATTAGGACTAGGTAGATGAGTTGGCAAAGGGTGTTCCACAACTTATGCCAAAACACAGAGCATGATGTATTGGGCTCCTTACAGTTTTTTCTTAGATTGCTGGACCACGAAGACTTTAGAAGCACATCATCCATTTTTATTTTGCATTATTTTATGACTCACGATTTTTGCTAAGCATTACTAGAATCAGCTTAAGGGAGATGGGACATACTCAGTGATAGAAATACAAATCAGTTGAGATCTTCAATGGGAAGTGATGATCACTATATTAATGAATATTTCCGTAAGGAGTGCAATTCATCGTTTGGAGACCCCCTTTATTAAACCATAGTTAACAGTATTCTCACTATTCTTCCATTTTCTTCCTTTAATATGTCTTCCCTATATTTTGACTTATTAGCTGATTTTAAAATATAGTTTCGTTAGTAACTTTTGCAGTAAACAGTTTCTGATAAAACTTAATTTGCTATAATTGAAAGCTTAATATGTACTGTAAATTTTGTTTTAAAAACAGTTGTATAATTTGTGGGGAGGCAGGGTTAGTTTGAAGAATAATAAGTGGGCATGAATTATTAGCTTCAAACTGAATTTGAGTTTAGCACATCCTGAATGTTCTTGGTGCTTAAATATAGTCTCTTACTAAATATAATGTGTGGAAGTATCTCGTTGGGAAATATGATTTATTGCTCATTTTCAAGAGGGGCACGCAACTGGTTTGGGAAAATTAGTCTTTGACATTTGGAGCCTACTTGTGGGTGAACTTCAGATTCTTCCTAAATGAGAAGTTAAATGCTACCAGATAAAACATTTATCATAAAAAAGGAGATATCAGAAAGCTGCTTCTGAGAAAGGAATCCCATATTAGGAAGACTAAAAAGGGCAGTTGAGTCTCTTATGTACTGACCTATTCCATATACTTTTTAAACTTGCACCTGGAGCTGAATGATTTGAATCTTCAGAGAGGAAAAAAGGGTTCAAGAAGATTCCTTTTTTTTTAGTTCTGTGCTCCGTTCTTTACTCAGGCAGATTTTCTTTGGCCTCTTTGATTCTTTTACCACTTTGTAAGGTTTGCTTAAAAAAAAAAAAAAATCTACCTGTAATGGGTTTGTGTCATTGTCTCCTGCTCTAAAATTATCTGATGTGAACTTGTACCATTTGGACAGTATGCTTATTTCCCAGTGTTTACTGTCAATTTCATTAGGTATTGATTACCTTCTTCGTGCAAAACACATCTAGGATCTGGAGATACACAGCTGTGAGTCTAACACGATTCCTGTCTTCATGTAACTTGCATTCTGTTGGGAATTCTGTTTCTTTTGAAATCTTGCATCCTTTTCAGCATCGAGGCATCATCTCAGATTGTTCACACCATACAAACAAATTGGAGTTAGTCCCATTGTCATTTAGTATATATCCCCTGATTAAAATTGTCTCACTCCTTCATTGGTTACTTGTTATTTGGATACCATATGAAAGGTATATTTTTTTCTTTGATGCTTATGTTGCAAATGTAATTTGCCTCAGTAGGCATCTGATTTAGTATTTCATAGTCCTTAAGGACATAAATTTTGGTATCAAGTAGAACAGGTTCTTTTCTTGACCCGGTCACCTTCTTGTTCCATGACCTTGAGCTAATTGGCCTGAACCTCAGTTTCCTTGTCTTTAAAAAGGAGAGACTACTATTAATACCTGTCTCAGAGTTGTTGAAGGAATTCAGTGAAAGAATACATGTAAAGGGCATACTGTCATCTCTGGTATATAGTAATTTTAATATTATGACTTCTGATAAGGGATGTGACTGACTAGCAAAAGGTGTACCTTTTTTTCACCCGCACCTCAACCACAAGGTATTTGCAAAGTTAACGAGGTGAATGAATAACTATCAAAGTAGTGACATGCGTATGTAGTCCGTAGAGCACTCAGTATCTGAGGTTTGGTTTTTAACCTAGGCCTTGCTCTTGATTTGCTGGGTGAGCTTGGATGTGGAAACCCTCTATACCTCTGCTGCTTCAACTCTAGTAGGAGAGATATGAACCGTGTTAGCTATGTGTGTTTATTTGTTATTATAAGAAAGATATAAATAATGTGTTGAGAGTGACTTCCAGGTAGGAAGAAAGATCAGGAAAAGCATTGTGGTAGATGTGGTATTTAACTTAAAAAATTGGCCACATAGAGAAGGTGAGGGGAGAAAGAGGTAATTTCAGGTAGAGGGACAAATAGGCAGAGATATGGGGCATATACAGAGAACTATGCCTACTCTGTGCTAAACATTGTGCTAAGTACATTTACAAATGTTCTCACTGGATCCATTCAGTAACCTTCTGCTTCATGGGTAAGGTAGCTGAAGCTCATCTCAGAAAGGTTAAGAAACTTTCCCAAGGCCACCCAGCTGGTGAAATGATTGAGCTGGGAGTTGAATCCAAGTCTGACTGATTCCAATGGCCATAGTCTGCACAAAACTTCTTTACAAATGAAGCTTCCAAATACAAGTGGCTAATTTGTATTAAGGGTAAAGGAGAGTTGTGGGAAATAAACTGGGAAAAGTCGGGACCATATTACTGAGGTCTTTGAGTAGTCTATCTGGCGGTCGGTGGAAGTCACTAAAGGTAGTGAGACTGTAATTTAGAAAGATTAATCAATAAAACTGAACATAATAGATGGCATTTGAGTGATGTTTCAGGTGGTAAGGCCTCTAAGACAGCTGATGTTAACCAGGTAAGAAAATGAGAGCATGAACAAAGAAGTAATACTGGCAATAGACTGAAAGGGAATTTGAGGGAAGTTGTGAAAGTATAATTGGCAAATGATCGGATATGGGGGGCGGAATAAGGAAGAGGGAGTAGTTGAATCAGAATTGCTGTGTGAGTAGGAGGATGGTGATGTCACCGAAAATGGGAAGAGGAGGTTTAGAAGGAAGGTTTGAACATAGGAAGTTGAAGATGCTGGTAAACACATTGAAGCACTGTATCTTTTGCAGAAAGCTTTACAAAATGGTTATCTCTACTGGATATTCTCTTTTTGCCCTTCCTGTTTCACTCCATACCTTTCTGTTCCTCGCTTTGTGTTCTTGGAAGGTTGATTCTTAAAAGAACTGTATACTCTCTTCTTTGGTTTCATGTTGAGTTTGGACAGTGGGAGAAACCAACAGGAGGTCTGGAGAGTGACAAAAAGGTGAGGTCAAGATATTTGTTCCCCCTGTCCCCCAAGTACACATGCTCAGCAAAGGTCTGCTACAGGTCTGCTCCAGTGGCCCTCCCTTACAGCTCTGGGTCTTTTCTGGCTTCTGGTAACCACTCCATCCTATTGCTACCTCAGGCTCCCTTTTTCTAGCCCCAAGATGGTTCACCAAACCTTGTTGGTTTTCCTTAACTGTGCCCACATCCTTGTAAATAGTTCCTTTTATTAAAACTCTTTAATAACCCTGTTTGTGCCATCTGTTGTCATCCTTTCAGTGAAAAAAAATCGCTTCCACGTTTTCTAGTGACTTGATCTCCCAGGCACCACCAAACTTGAAGATCTAGCTATTTGCACTAAGTTACTCTCCCCACCCGTCATGAGTTTTCCCACATTGTTTGAAATTCAGTGTCTCCCTGTCTCCTACTATGTCAGGTTAAATGTATGACTTCTCTCCTTCGTGATTCAGCTGGAAATGCAGCAGTGAACAAGAGACAAAAATCCTTGCCCTCAGTAGAGCTTATATTTTAGTGGGGGGAGATAGATAATGAAGCATAATAAATTCTATGGTATTTAGAAAATGATGTGTGGTATAGAAAAATTAGGGTAAGGAGCTGGGAGTGCTGCAGGGCAGGATGTTTGTGAAGGTAGTGCAATTTAAGATGGGGTGGTATGGGTAGTTCTCTCTGAGAAAGTGGCATTTGAACATAGACTTGAAGGAAATGTGGGAGTGAGCAGTGTAGATGTTTAGGGGAACAGCATTCCAGGGAGAGGCTTAGGAAGAGCAAAAGCCCTGAGACAGGATTGTGCCTGGACTTTTTGAGGAAGAGCAAGTTGGTCAGGGTGGCTGGAGTTGAGGGAAGAGAAGCAAAGGAGTAGCTGATCACAAAAGAAAGGGCTTTGTAAACTGTTGTAAGGATTTGGGCTTTTACCACATGATTGGTGAACCATTTCACGGTTTTGAGCAGAGGAGGATCATGATCTGCCTTGAATTTTAAAAGATTCTCTCTGATTTTCTCTTTCTTAGAACAAAATTTCTATTCCTTTAGTTGTTATGGTTGGTTTCGATGAGGGTTTATGAGAAAAGCAATCAGGACAATTTGGATTAAGGTGTAAAAAGAACCACAATCTCTTTAATTCTATTATAGGCACCTGCTTTTTGGAGAGAGAGATTATTCTTTTTGGCTGAAATGAATCTTTAATTGTGATATGCTGTCTTTAGAAGGAACTACTTGCAAGATTGGCCCTTGCCTGGGCACTTGGATTTAGGGAGTGTTCCCACTGTTCCCTAACTGATGAAGATGATTCATGGTGTCTAGACTGTGCAAGCAGTATGATTTATGCTAAATACCGCCTTCCTTCTGGGACTCTAGAGTTTTGATAGGTGCTAGGCAGTGGGTACCTATAAAACTTGGGAGTACTTAGTCCTTGAGCAGAAACATGACACACAAGTGTATTCTGTGTGACCCCTCATGGTCAGAGAGAGCATAAAGAGGCCTGCACTTGGGTTCCTCCAGACTGTCTGTGTTTTTTCTCCAAATGATCCTACTGTGTATCTTCACTATGTGTCTGTAATAAACTGTATCTGTGAGTGTAAGACTTAGCAGTACTGAGTTCTGTGAGTTCTTTTTAGTTCATCTCTGAACCCGGTGTTGTACTTGGGAACCCCTGAGACAGGGTTTTTTTGGTGTGTGTGTGTGTGTAACCAAGTTAAGTGGAAAACATCAGGTTGTGGGTAGAAGTTGCAGTTTTGGAAAACCTATCACATAGGTCAGTCAGCTCTGTGTCTAGTGGAGAGCTCTTTTGAGCAGTTTCTGCTTTGTTAATTCCTTTCGTTTTTCCAAAAGCTCTAGGTCTTTTCATTATTGCAGCTTCTAGCAGTTTTGAGCATGTGGAAACTCACTGCCACCATGTAAATCCTTTGTAAGCAAGTTTATAAAAAGGACTGCCTTGTAAAGATCTTTAAAATAATCTTAGTGAAGGCAATTGTTGACATAGGCACCATAAGTAATTCCTTAGGGAGGTAGGAAGTACAGCTACTAGAAGCAACAGCATCTGACAACAGGTGTAGGTATGTCAGTATGTTAAAAGGATCACACTTCGTTTGCCTGTATACACTGCAGTGAAATGTGTAACAAGGTGGTCTGATTTAACTGCTTTGTATTACTCCCCTTGGAAGGAAGTTATTCTGTTCTCATCATGAAGTAAGATTTTGGTATGGAGAATGTGAAACGTGGGTCACAGAAGGGAGGTTGTGGCAAAAATGCCCATTTGACATACCTCTTCTGAATTTCTATTTATTGCTGACTTCAGAGTCACAACCAGTTCCCTTCAAATCTCTGGATCCATATATTCATGAGCTTGAAAGCTTTTATTTTCATTTGGTGGAACTATTTGTTTGCTTCCCTTCAGTTGAGTTTAATCACAGTTTTGTACTTTTATAACTGAAATTGCAGACAGTAACTTCTCCATCAGGCTGGAAAAGATGATGAGTGAGGAGGGTAAATATGGATTTATTTGGTAGGAACCACTAAAGTATCCATACCTTTTCTCTAGCACTCCAATGCTAGGAATTTAACCTAAGAAAACAATTCAGTGAAAGAAAAACAGTCATTGCACAAAGATGGTCATTATAACATCTATAGCAAGAGATTGGAAACTGATGTAAATGTCAAACATTAGGGAAATGTTTACTAAATTGTGCTCTGTGAAAATGTGGGATATTAAAAATCCATTGGCCATCAACAGGTGAATGAATAAACAAAATGTGGTATCTATATACAGTGAAATATTATTCGGCCATAAAAAGGAATGAAATTCTGATACATGCTACAACATGGATGAACCTTGAAAACATTATGCTAAGTGAAATAAGCCAGACACAAAAGGACAAGTATGACTGCACTTATCTGAGGGATCTAGAATAGGCAAATTCACAGAGACAGAAAGTAAAATAGAGGTCACCTGGGGCTTGGGGAAGGAGGGAATGGAAAGTTACTGTTCACTGGGTACAGAGTTTCTTTGGGGATGATGAAGAAGTTCTGGAGATGGAGAGTGGTAATGGTTGCATAACATCACGAATGTACTTAATGCCACTGAATTGTGCCCTTAAAAAAGTTGACGTAAGCAACTATACTCCAATAAAAATTAATTAAAAAAATAAAAAATACCTGCAAAAAATAAATAATCTTGTTGGCAAAAAAAAAAAAATGGTTGACATGGTAAATTTTATGTATATTCTACCACAATAAAAATTATAATAAAATATGCAATAATAATATGTATTTAGTGTAATATAGTATGTCAGTGTATTAAAGTAGCGAGATTAAACAATTAACCCTTTTAAATTATTTTTAAAAATTTTAAGTGAAATCATGACAAATTGAAATTATCGAGTTGCAACTATTTACACTTACGAATACTTTTTTAAAAAAAATTATTTATTTATTTTGGCTGTGTTGGGTCTTCGTTTCTGTGCGAGGGCTTTCTCTAGTTGCGGCAAGTGGGGGCCACTCTTCATCGCGGTGTGCGGGCCTCTCACTATCGCGGCCTCTCTTGTTGCGGAGCACAGGCTCCAGACGCGCAGGCTCAGTAGTTGTGGCTCACGGGCCTAGTTGCTCCGCGGCATGTGGGATCTTCCCAGACCAGGGCTTGAACCCGTGTCCCCTGCATTAGCAGGCAGATTCTCAACCACTGCGCCACCAGGGAAGCCCCCTTACAAATACTCTTTTTAAAGCTCCATGGAATTATTTACTAAATTCACAACTTTATATCTACTCCTTGTGTCCTACTCCCTCCTTCCTCAAACTGGAAGCTGTCTCTTACTCCACTGAATTCCCATAGTACCTTTTCTTCATTTCTCTTGAGTCTCTTGTTTTCTACCATTATTTATATGTGTCCATGTGCACTTTCCCCAATCAGTTTGTAAGCTCTCTGGCATTCTGTTCTTGTAGAATTTATGTGGCAGCTTCCTGGTACAGCCCATCACATAGAGTAAGATATTCAGTGAGACTGAATTATAAGCATGCAGTCGTATGAAGGCAGAGAGTGACCAGAATGTCTGAGCATACTTTCTCATGGGTTTTACATTACTTTAACTATGTGCCTGCCTCAGTTCTCTGTACCTGCTAGATGGGCAGACCTGACCTCACCCACATACGCATCCCTGTATTCTTGACTTTGGGGCTATGTCTCATCTGTATTTTACCTCTTCATGTAAAAAACAGCTCAGCTTTCTTTGTAACCAGAAAGGAAAGGACTAGAGAGATGAGCCAGGGGCAGCAGATAGAGGACCGATGGAGTCAATTTAAAGTTGCAAGTACCTATGAATAAGTTGTAAGTAGGAATTAATACTTATTCTTGAAGGAAGCAGATTTTTGAACCTTCCCTAAGCCATTGATGTAGTCATTAGGTTTTGCTTTTCTCATAAAGATATGCACATATTTACCAGCAGAGGGCACCAGTTGCAGGTTGAAGATTAGAGGAAGATGGAATTCTTAGGGGGACCCCGAAAGACAAGTGTTTGCAATGTGCTGGCCTGTGTGAAGCACCCTGCTTGCTGCTATAGTTGGTCTGGCTTTTCTTTGACTCACCCGGGGTCCAGTGATGTGCCTTCAGTTTTCCCCAAGAGCAATCTTTGGCTAGGCCTGCTTGGTAAGCTAAGGGACCAGAGGAATCCAGGGTTAAGGACTTTGTAATAGTAGGTGTTGGGAGCCTTGGATGCCAGCTTGTGTTAATATCTTTAGGGGTTCAAATGCTGTTGTTCCCCATCTTCAGGTGAGGTGGAGAGGGCATTAGGCCAGGCATCTGAGGATCTGGTCCCACGCCCCACTTGGCCACCAACTCACTGAGTGATCTTGAGCCAGTTGCTTTCTCTCTCTCAGCCTCAGCTGACTTTTCTCTAAAATGGAGGTAGTAAGATAGGGGTAGTGCCTGCCAAGCACAGTAGTTAGTAGTGGTCTCTGAGGTCAGGGAGACCTGGGGTCAAACCTATGGGGCTGTGATCAAGTCCTTATAAGTCTCAGAACCTCAGTTTCCTCACATTTATTTGTTTATTTATGTTCCAGTTGAGCTTATATTTACTGCATTACTTTTGAAAAGAAAAACATTTTTTCTTTTTACCTTTTGACCCCCTTCACCCATTTCTCCCTCCCCCAACCCCCTGCCTCTAGCAACCACCAATCTCTTTTCTGTATCTGTGAGGTTTTTTTTTAATTAAAAAAAATTTTTAGATTCCACATATGAGAAATCATACAGTATTTGTCTTTCTCTAACTTATTACACTTAGCATAATGCCCTCGATGTCCATCCATGTTGTCACAAATGGCAGCATTTTAATGTTCTTTATGGCTATATAATATCGCTCTGGGTGTGTGTGTGTGTGTATCATCTTTATCCATTCTTTATGGCTATATAATATCGCTCTGGGTGTGTATGTGTGTGTGTATCATCTTTATCCATTCATCCATGGATGGACACTTAAGTTGTTTCCATATCTGGGCTATTGTAAATAATGCTGCAATGAACATGGGGGTACATACATCTTTTTGAGTTAGTGTTTTCGTTTTTCTTTTTTTTTTTTTAAAGAATTAATTTTATTTATTTCTGGTTGTGTTGGGTCTTCGTTGCTGCACGTGGGCTTTCTCTAGTTGCGGCGAGCAGGGGCTACTCTTCGTTGCGGTGCGTGTGCTTCTCATGCGGTGGCTTCTCGTTGTGGAACACAGGCTCTAGGCGCGTGGGCTTCAGTAGTTGTGGCAAGTGGGCTCAGTAGTTGTGGCTTGTGGGCTCTAGAGCGCAGGCTCAATAGTTGTGGTGCACGTGCTTAGTTGCTCCGCGGCATGTGGGATCTTCCCAGACCCGTGTCCCCTGCATTGGCAGGTGGATTCTTAACCAGTGCGCCACCAGAGAAGTCCCTCGTTTTCTTCAGATGTATACTCAGAAGTGGAATTACTGGATCATGTGGTAGTTCTATTTTTAATTTTTTGATAAACCTCCATACTGTTTTCCATATTGGCTGCACCAGTTTAAATTCCCACCATCAGTGTATGAGTGTTCCCTTTTTTCCACCTCCTCACCAACACTTGCTTCTTATCTTTTTAAAAAAAATTTTTAATAGATCTTTATTGGAGTATAATTGCTTCACAATACTGTGTTAGTTGATGTTGCACAACAAAGCAAATCAGCCATATGCATACACATGTCCCCATACCCCTCCCTCTTGAGCCTCCCTCCCACCCTCCCTATCCCACCCCTCTAGGTCATCACAAAGCACTGAGCCGATCTCCCTGTGCTATGCTGCTGCTTCCCACCAGCCAACTATTTTACATTTGGTAGTGTATATATGTCGATGCTACTCTCACTTCACCCTTCGCCCTCCCACTCCATGTCCTCAAGTCCATTTTCTATGTCTACCTCTTTATTCCTGCCCTGCAACTAGGTTCATCAGTACCATTCTCATCTTTTTGATATAGCCTTTCTGACCGGTGTGAGGTGGTATCTCACTGTGGCTTTGATTTGCATTTTCACGATGACGCATGATTTCCATGATGTTGAGCATCTTTTCATGTGCCTGTTGGTCATCTGTATGTTTTCTTTGGAAAAACATCTATTCATATGTTCTGCCCATTTTTTAAATCAGATTTTTTTTTTGGCTATTGAGTTGTATGAGTTCTTTATATATTTTTCATATTAAACCCTTATCAGATATATGATTTTTTTAAGTATTCAAATATTTTCTCCTATTTTGTAGGTTGCTGTTTCATTTTGTTGGTTGTTTGCTATGCAGAAGCTTTTTAGTTTGATGCCATCTCACTTGTTTATTTTTGCTTTTGTTACCTTTGCTTTTTCCCCAGCATATATTCTTGGTTCCTTTGTTGTAGATTAATTGATCAGATACCTGTGGGTTGATTTCTGGGCTCTCTGTTCTGTGCCATTGATTTATGTGTCTGTTTTTATGCCAAAATCATACTGTTTTAATTAGTATAGCTTTGTAATATAGTTTGAAATCAAGGAGTGTGATGGCTTGGCTTTGTTCTTCCTTCTCAAGATAGCTTTGGATATTTGGGGTTTTTTTGTAGTTCCATACAAATTTTAGGATAATTTGTTCTATTTCTGTGAAAAATGCCATTGAAATTTTGATAGAGAGTGCATAAAATTGGTGGATTGCTTTGGGTAGTATGAACATTTTAACAATATTGATTCTTCCAATCTACGAGCATGGAATATCTTTCCATTTATTTGTGTCTTCTCCAATTTCTTTCATTAATGTCTTGTAGTTTTCAATATACAGGTCTTTCACCTCCTTGGTTAAATTCATTCCTAGATATATTGGGTTTTTTTGGATGCAACTGTAAATGTGGTATTTTTCCATATTTCTCTTTCTGATACTTCATTATTAGTGTATAGAAATGCAGTAGAGTTTTGTGTACCGATTTTGTATCCTGCAACTTTACTGAATTTATTAATTCTAACAGAGGAGGGAACTCTACTAAACTCATTTTAGGAGGCCAGCATTAGCGTCTTACCAAAACCAGACAAGGACACCACAAGAAAAATATTATAGGCCAATATTCCTGATGAACATAGATGTAAAAATTCTCAACAAAATAATAACACATTGAATGCAGCAATATATTTAAAGGATCATACACCATAATCAAGTGGGATTTATTCCAGGATTGCAAGGATGGTTCAACATCTGCAAATCAATCCTTGTGGAACACCACATTAACAACACGAAGGACAAAAATCATATGATCATTTCAATAGAAGCAGAAAAAGCATTTGACAAAATTCAGCATCCATTTATGATAATAACTTTTAACAGAGTGGGTATAGAGAGAACGTACCTCAATATAATAAAGGCCATGTATTTTCATATTCAAAGGTGAAAAGCTGGAAGTTTTTCCTCTAAGATCAGGAACGGGACAAGGATGCCCACTCTCACCACTTTTATTCAACATAGTATTGGAAGTCCTAGCCAAAGCAATTAGGCAAGAAAAAAGTAAAAAGCATCCAAATTGGAAAGGAAGAATTAAAACTATCATTATTTGCAGATGACCTGATATTATATATAGAAAACCCTAAAGACTCTATCAAAAAATTGTCACAACTAATAAAATTCGGTGAAGTTGCAGGATAAAAAGTCAATATACAAAAATCTGTTGCATTTCTGTACACCTCACATTTAAAACAAGGATAATAGTCCCTTCTCACAGGGTTGTTGTGAGGATTAAATGAGAGGGGTACATGTAAAGTCTTGAGTACAGAGTTTGGCCCAGAGTAAAAGGTTAAGGGCTGAGAGCTGTTATTACTATTTGGGGGATGTTGTCTTAAGTCCAAGGAGATGAGGGACATGAAGAACTTTGTAAGCTTTAAAGTGCAACACAGATGCCACGGGTAATTATTGTCTTGAATATGTTCAGGGCATGGGTTCTTCTACCTCACAGGAGGAGTCCTGAGGGAAGCCAAGCATCTCTCTGGATAATATGCTGTTCTCTTTACCTTTTGACTTTTTTGGACCTCAAATTCCTTTTCATTTTCTGCCTGGCTTCCTGTGCTGGGGGCATGCTAAGCAGCTACAGGGAGAGTCTACTCTCATCAAGGGTCCAGAATCTGAGGGAAAGTTTTGGTGATACAGGTGTGGTGGGTCTTGATTTAGCTTTGGTCTTGCCTGGTTCTTGGTGACCTGTTGGTAATAGTGACCACTGAATGGCTCCAAGAGAGGCCCAGGGCTGGGCTTCCTGGCACAAGTTACCCTGGTTGACTTTCTTCTTGACCTCAAAACTAAGGACTCACAGAGATATAGTTTGGTAGCATTGGCATAGGCAATGCAAATAATAGCTGCTAATGGTTACTCAGTGCCTATTACAGGCCAGGCTCTCTGCTAAGTGCTTTATAGTCTTGAAACCTAACAACACTGCGAGGTAGGTGCTATTATTATCTTCTTTTTACAGATGAGGAAATTGAGACTTGTAAAGTACATTGCTAAGGGTCATGTTTCTGGTAAGTATATTCAGACCCTGGTCTGTCTGATTCTGTTGGTCTGAGCTCTTTTCTTTGTGGTCTTTCCATTTAGCTGTGCATTAGAGTCACCTATGAAGTTCACTAAAATTCCTGCTCCTTGGGCCCCAATTCTATAGGTGTGTGGTAGAGCCTGGTACTGTAGTATTTTCTTTCTCCCAGATTTATTGAGGTATAATTTACATAAAATAAAATTCACCCACTTAAGTGTCTAGTTTGATAAAATGTAGTAGTTGTATACAATTGTGTAAGTATCATCACAGTCAAGATATGGAACACTTCCATATCCCTGAAAAGTTTCCTTGTGTCTTTTGATCCTCTGATGCCTACAGTTTTAACCCACTGGGCAGATGGTTCTGATACACAGCTAGGTGTGGGGCTACTATATGTGTTATGGTGCCTGCACATGTGAAGAACTGAGGCTCTAGAGAAGCAGGATAAAAGCAAGAAAAGAAGAAAAAGACACTTAGAAGGAAGAATGATGGGCCTTGCTACCTCCAGATAAGCTGTGCTGTACAGGCTCCTTGTGGAGAGATGGGGTGTGGAGAAGAGAACTCTCTAGACCAATCCCACTTAAAAGTTTTTTCTCCTCACATGGTTTCTTCCTCAGCCACATAGAGCTGGAGGATGCTGAACAAAGTTGGTGTACATGGCTGGGTAAATTGCTCTGGGATGGAGAGGTGGGTACTATTAGTAAGCTGTGGGAGAAGCTTTGGGTATGGGGAGGAGGGCTAGCAAGGAGGTGAGACACTACAGCTGGGAATTCCAAGGATGGGACCTCTTCCTCCAGGTAGAGATTACTTTGGTTCCTCTGACTTTCCTCTACTGCAAGAATCCAATAGTGACTCTCCTTAATCTGAAGTCCAGTTAGGAAAGTTAGCCTAGAGCAAGCAGTTTCAGGCTGTGGCCCAGAGAACACTTGGATAATAATGTAGAAAGTGTAAAGTGTAGCTCTGATACTAGAGAAGATTTGGGTGGCAACTTTGCGCCAGGAGTCTGGAGACTTTGATTCTTGGTTCAGCTCTGGCCCTGGTTTTGCCTTTCTTTTCTCAATGTCCTTCTTTAGGTAGTCTCTGTTCAGCTTACCTCTCATGGATAGAGTGGGGAATAAAGTGAGCAGGTGGTAGCAGTATGGTTTCAACACATACGTTGTAGTGACGTTGGTTAGCTTGGCAAAAGTAGGTTGCAAAGGAAATTGTGTAAAAATTTTATACTGGCTCTCAGTAGTTGTATGTTGAAACCTGAATATGCTCAGCCCTTCAGTATTTTCTGATCTTTAAAAATTTTCTCTCTGGTTTGTTAGATGTGACACTTCTCCCTTTCCTTTTTTTTTTTTTTTAATAAACAGGATTATTTATTTTAAAAAATATTTATTTATTTAATTTATTTATTTTCCTTATTTATTTATTTTTTTGGCTGTGTCGGGTCTTAGCTGCCACACATGGGATCTTTATTGAGGCATGTGGGATCTTTTTTTCCTTATAGCCTGTGGTCTGCTTGGGTGTCTCTCTAGTTGTGGTGCACAGGCTTCTCTCTAGTTGTGGTGTGAGGGTTTTCTCTCTCTAGTTGTGGCGTGCAGGCTCTAGGGCACGTGGGCTCTCTCGTTGAGGCGCGTGAGCTCAATAGTTGTGGCAGGTGGGCTTAGTTGCCCTGCAGCATGTGGGATCTTAGTTCCCTGACTAGGGATTGAACCCGCAACCCCTGCATTGGAAGGCGGATTCTTTACCACTGGACCACCAGGGGAGTCTCCCCCACATCCTTTCCTATATGGTGAAGTTGTGAATGAGGGTATGAAGTTGTGAGAGACTCATCTTATTCTCGTGTCCCTTTTATGAATCACCCACTCGTCTTCCTGGTGGATGTCTGCACTCTGGCACGGATTCTGGGATTCAGTTTCCTTATTTGTGATGTTCAGCTTCTGGTCCCTGTGATTCACCTCAAGAGGAAGTATCTGGAGCAGCGCCACCAGGCTGATTAGAAGAGGAAGGGGCAGAGGGAGAAAGATAGGAGGGGTATTGTTGTGAAAGGAAGAAGTTGTGATACAGGGCTATAGGTTGTAAATAAAATCACCCGAGCCTCTTCTCACTTGAGAACGAATGAGTTTGGGTAGTGGCCTAATGGCCTCATCTAAGAGTACATTGCGGTGTCAAGGGCTGGGGGTTATTTTTAAGGGTAACACGCTAGACACTTTGAGTTCAGGAGGCTGTATAAAGTTTAAGTTACTCTTAGTTTCTGTTACCTCAGTGTCCAGCTTCCCTCCCTATGGTCTCAGGGCTTTCTGGCAGTGAAGACATTTATCAGGTCAAAATTATAACTATAGTAGGTTTACTAAGCATCCCTCATACTTACACATACATCACGTTATCCTCCCTGAAGCCCCCTCAAAACATTGGAGTCCAGTAAAAATTTCTTCTTAATCTTACAGATTACTCTAATGAGGAGAAAAATGGGACATTTAAGACATTTTTAGCATCATGTGATTTTAGAGCCAAAAGGGACTGTAGAGTCTGACCCTATGTTATGGATGAGGGGCTGAGGTCCAGAGTGGAGGAAAGACTTACTGAAAGTCACTCAACCAGCTAGTGGTAGTACGGGTCCTGAAAAGCACAGATGTGACCCAGAGAATTCCCAGAATATAGATGCTCCTGTATGATTTTTCTGAGGCATCAAGGAAGCTTCTTAACCCATTTTTGTGGCTAACCAAACGCCAGTGGCTGATTGCCCCCATTTCCTCTATGTCCCTTGACTGTGGCTATGAGGTACAGACTGGCCTCCAGCGTGCCCCAGGATTATGTGTTTGCATCACGTGGGTCAAAATTGAGGCTCAGCAACTAGAGATTACAGGGTGCGAGAGATCTTCGGCTGCAGATGGGGATTCAGTGGGAGACTTACTGGTTGGAGCCACAGCTGAAGTCAAATTTCAACACGACAGACTTTAAGAAGGTATTTTTAGGGTTGTGCTATGGAACTTGCGGTCTTTTGGTGTGGCCTGGGGAAATAAATGTACGTGGTACCATTGTGGTGGTTTTACTGCAGTTTAGCCTCTTGTAGTAAAATAGTGTTTGTTTCAGTTCCCTTTTTCTAATTTCTCTCTGCGTTCTTCTCAGTTCTATCAGGCTCTTTTGCCCTAACTTCTCTCCATCTATCAGACTCTCAGAGCTGCTGTAGGTTTTGGGAGGAGGAATTGGAAAATGAGCTGTGACCTACAAGTCAATTTCCCCAGGTGGATAAAGTCCACTGTAAGCCACAGAGGGGCCTCCTCATTCCAGCAATCTGACCAGGCTGACGGGCTCGTAGTCTATGGGGGCAGGGGAGGAGGTGGGGGCCCGTATTTCTTGGGCTAGTGAGGGACTGCCTGAGTCTTTGCAGTCTAGGCAGAGGAGGCAGGAGGCACTGGGGTGGGCTAGTCGCCTGGGCTGGGGATGCCTGGGCAGATGTGGAAGCGGCTGGAAAGGTGGCACTGTACTTGGGTTGCTGGCGCTGCGCTGTTCCTAGGAGACGGAGGAGCAGCAAGCCTGTGGGGGAGGGGGAGCAAGTGGGTTGCTGCTTTTAGCAGCTGAAAGGGCTGCAGGGAGCTCTGGGTAAGACATTTTCTGCTGCTGCTGCTTCTGCGGTAGAAGCTGCCGCGAGTAAGAGGAAGGAGGATCAAGAGGGGAGGAGGCTTCATTTGCAGCCATGCTGAATCACTGTTGCTGATCAGATCTCCCGCTGGTTGGCTGGGAGAACCGAGAACAGGGCTAGGATCCTCCAGTGCATGCACAGCTCAGCGGCTGCCACCCTGGCTGGGCCTCACACAATGGACGGTGAAAGGTATGTTATGTATAAGTGCGTGCGTGCACGCACGCACGCGCGCGCGCCTGAGTGTGTGCGTGTGTGTGTGTGTGTGTGTGTGTGTGTGTGTTTGTGTGCGCTCGCGGTGCAGCCACCAGCTTTGCGTTGGCATTGGTTAGACAGGGTTGGAAGACCTGGTCACTGATGGATCCCAGCGGGCAGCAGTCAGAGCAGGGAAGCCCCTTTCCCCAGAGATCTGGCTTCCACAGAGGCAGGTCTGGGTTTGCTGGGCAGCGGAGCACCCTGAAAAAAGGGACTTGCTGGCTGGTGTTCGGGAATAGTTTCAGCATGGGCTGAATCAGGCTGTTTCAAGGAGGCGTTTCCCTTTCCTGGCTACTTTCCCGGGGTGGTTTTTCTTTGGTGGGGTTTTTTTGATATCATAGCAGGGCTGGCCTGACATAGTGTGCTTGCATTTTCACTCTGAAGTGCTCAAGTCGTCAACACGCATGCCAAGCTGATGTCTTTCCTAACAGTGTGTGTGTGTGTGTGTATGTGTGTACCTGCATACACACACAAGTTCAAGTAAGAAGGAGAGAAATCCATTCAGGTGACACTTGCTCTGAACTGACTTCCATTTGCATTGAAAAGTTTACAAATGATACTGGAAGTTATATTCTTTAGAGAAACTCTTGCTCCTTCCATCAGGGGTTTCTTTATGAAATAGAAATTAACAGATGGGAATTTAAGTATTTCTGTTGAGCTGGATCTAACTAACGAGGGATTGTTTCCCGGCAGGCACATGCATTTTAATAAATTTTAAGCTGTTATCTGAGGATCTGATTCTTTCATCGTGAAGGTGCTCAGTGTGGTGCAGGGGCGGGTCATTCCTCTGTGTGCTAAAATGTCCCCTCTTCATTCTGTGGGTCTGCGGCTGGTAGAGAAAAAGGCTTGCCATTTTCCTTGAGGTGAGAAGACTGCAAGAGCGGTCAGGCCACGGCAGTGGACAACTGAGGAGGGAGGGCTGCTGCTCTGAATTGCCAGTTTGATTCAGATGGTAACCAGCTGGTTAAATGATAACAGGTTCCACTAAGTCAACACTGTCTCGAGAGCACCTCAGTACACTTTCTTTTGCATGGATTGTCCCAAATCTTGCCCCATCTCATGGGGCAGAATGATGTCATTAAACATCTCTAGACCCCATTAGAACTGGCATGATTGTTTGGTGTCCTCTTGTCTGAAGAGGCCCCCAGGGATTGTATTTCTTGATGTGACTCCCAGGAAGAGATCGGGACATTTTAGACTGAGAGTGGTGCTGGTACAGCCTCTCCTTGAGTGCCCTTTGCAACAGGAGCTTAGTGTTGGACTCTGTGTGGCCACTGGCCGACAGAGCATCTGAAAGCCTGCTTCCTCGGGACAGAGGTGCACAGTGTCCCCACCTTCTCTTACTGGTCTGGTAGCCAACAGAGGGCAGCAGTGATGTGAATGGAGGTTTAGAGATTCTAGATTTGCTTACATATTGGGGCTGAAAGGTCCATTTCAAACTAGCAGCAGCAGATCAAAGTACTGCTTCCCAAGCATTTTGGGGTACTTATTGTGTCCTCAGTTTTGTGTTCAGAAATGTAATGGGTCCTTGCCCCCAGGAGCTCTCTTGTTCTTCAACACTCTGGTGCCTCTCAACTGGGATGGCTGATGTCTTTGGCATTACAACACCTAGTTTTTACACATGTTCTTTTAGTTTTTCCTATCAAAGGCAGAGAAATCGAAACCTTGCAGCTTCCAGTGTTCACCAGGTCACCAAGCTCACTACCTTTTGTTCCCACTCCAAGACCAGCTTACCCTGCCAGGCATTCAAGTCTTGTGAAATTTGGCTCCAGTCTCCATTCCCACTGCTCACCCATACCGCTACCAAGAGATCTGTGGGTCTCTTTTGTGATCACCCATCCTGTACAGTACTCCATCCAGTCTCAGATCCTTAGCTTCCAGAGTTTGTTTTTGCCTGGAATGCCTTTTGCTTCTACTTTTCCAAAAGTTATTCATCTATCAAGGCTGTTTTAAAATTCCACTTTGTCTTGGAAACCTAAGCTTTTCTGGTTCTGGCAGATGTTCTTCCTAATTCCAATTCCATAGTTGGGTACTGAATAATAGGCCCACCCACAAGATGTTTTTGTGCGTTTGTTTCATATAAGTCCCCAAACTGGGAGGTAGGTCCTCAAGGGCAAAGATGCTGCCTATATCTCTCAATACTCCACATTAACTACTATGTGGCTGCACACACAGTAGGTGTTAGATAATTATTTGCTGATTAGCTGATAACTTTTGTGGGAAGCTCTGATAACTAAAAAGGAAGCTCATGAGAGAGGCGAATGAAACCTTTGGCCAATAGGTTCATCCTTGGATATCAGCCTTATTATCTCAGCACGGGTAATTGACCCCATGGAATGCTTTGAGGTGGGGGCAGAAGAGGGGGAAGTAGCCTTGTTTCACAAGTTCCCTGGGAAACTCAGGGCCAGAGAAGCTGAGTGACTGGCCTAGGATCACATGTCAGACCTCTGGGGACGGGAGGGATCCTGAGTCTGGTTCTTCCACACTTAACCCGCTGAAGCTTAATTGGAGCTGTTTTTAAGCATTAAAAATGTTCAGCCAAGAGATTTCTAATGAACAATTTTCTTTCTTTGTCATGAGGGTACGAAAATCATGGGCTTTGGGGTAACATAGAGCTTGCAGTAAATCTATTTCATAAACTGTATGACCTTGAGTGTGTCACATTTTTTCAGAATTAATTTTCCTTTTCAGTGTAGAGGGACTGTTTCCATATCTCATAGAGTTGTTGTGAAGATCAAAGGAGGCAATTTAAGATAAAGCACCTAGTAAGTTTTTCAGGCACAGCGTGAGTACTCAGTAAATGGTAGTTGCTGTTATTGTTGGTGTTCATCTATTGCCCTGTTGTACTCCATGGTTTGTGCTTGGATAGTACCCAGGGCTAATTTTAGGGCCTTCCTATATTTATAATCCAAAGAAGATTTTGTGGGACCGTTCCCATGAGAAAATTAGAGAGATCTTATCAGGTCATCATCTCCCATCCACCTAAACTTGTCTCCTCACAGTAAGATAGCACACAGGGTGTGGCACTTCATCTTGTAGGATTCACCAGCACCTACCTTAGTCCTCCTTTTTATAGACACCCTGAGGCATCTGGATGCTTTAGTGGTTTGGAACCATGAACTGGATACTCCTTTGTTCAGGCCAAAATCTTAAGAAGAAACTGTGAATTTACACTCACCTTTGCAGTATCCCCTAAGCGCTCCAGCTCTCTACAGAACCTTCTGATGCCAAGTTTCCCATCTCCCTCTGTGAAGAATCATTGTGCCTTGATCAGTCAGAGGTAGATGACTTTGTCTTCTGTTTTGCATAGGAAAAGGGTCTCCAGCTCTCAGCCACTACAGTGATAAATTGTGTGTGTGTGTGTATAGAGCAGATAGACATTGAAAATGACAGTAGCTCTGGCTACTGGGACTTAATTTAAGTTCTGGAAATCAGCCTTGTGGATGGATTACGATAAATTCCCAACTTATATGAGATACCTAGAATGGTCAAATTCATAGAGGCAGAAAGTAGAATGGTGGTTGCCAGGGGCTGGGGAGAGAGAAAAATGGGGAGTTATTGCTTAATGGGCATGGAGTTTCAATTTGGGGAAATGAAAAAGTTCTGGAAATGCATGGTTGCACAGGAACATAAATGTACTTAAAGCCTCTGAATTACACTCTTAAAAATAGTTAAAATGGTAAATTTCAAGTTACATATATTTTACCACAGTTACAAAAATTTACAGGCAAAGTCTGTGGCATATCCACAAGAATTGCAGAGAACCACAACTTTTGGAAGAAGCCTCACAAAAAGGGGAAGTTGGTTGTCCATTTTTCGTAAAATTGTGGTGGTTTTCTTCATCAGAAGCATCGGGATGCCCCTGATTGTGAGGGGCACTGCGCTCCCAGCAATGTGCCGTGAACTTGTGTGAGCAGTCCTCAAAGGGAGAACGGCTCGTCCTTATGGAGGAGAGCCTGCTCCTGGAACTGCAGGAACTTATCTTTCCATCCTTGATCAGGAACAGATAGAGCATATTTTTTGAAAGAACATGACATACACAGCCAATGCTCTCCAAATGCTGAGTTTTGCAATGCCAGGTGTGACACTGGCAAGACCTAGGGAAGAGCAAATGTTCAGTGTCCTAGCCTTTCTCTTTTCCTCTCAGCCCTCTCCCACCCCTAGAAGGCATGGGTGGAAACTTCTGTAGAAATTTTTGGGCATCACTGCTGCCTGAAGCATATGTGCATTTCAACCATGATAAATGAAACCAAAGTTTCCATTTTGGAAATACCTTTTGGTGAAGCAAGGTTTTCAACTGCAAGAAAACAAAGTCAGTTGAAAGAAACCTCTTGATTTCCCCACGCCCAGATTTGGGTTTTTAGGCTTCTGCTCCTTGCTACGTTTTAGATTGTTAAGACACATCCAGACAAGAACATTTTGGGGTAAGTTTTCTAAAGCAAGTGTTTTATTTGATGAAATTTGCCATTGTAGAATGACCTAATTTTTTTCAAATTCTGGATAAACCCTAAAACTAGGTTAGACTTAAAAAAGCATTAATGCACTATGTAAAAAATAACTTGAACGTGTTTTGTTCTTAGATATTTTTTTTCCCTATCAAATAAGTTCAATGGTTGTCAAGTTAGAAATCTGTAACTTTTTATAATTTAAAAGGATTTTCAGACTCTCGGCCCAACTTTCCTGGACTTCTCTTTTTAACTTGTGAAAGTCTATTGTAGCCTCTATCAAAACCACACACATGGAAGAGCTCAGCTCTCCTAGTCAAACCAAATAGAAGCTTAGCTTCCAAAATGCCACATAATGAGGCTGTGTTTTCTTTTAGCCTTTCTCTCTCCTTGTCTCATTTTATCTGTCCGAACTCAAGTGTTTCTCTTATGTTTTACATTTTTTATGCAGCCTGGTTTTGAAGGAACCTATCTGTGAATTGGACTCTTAGGAATGTGATTAGTAACATACCTGTTCTTGAGCTTGTTTATGAAGGAGCACATTATAAGAATGGCAGCAGCTGCTGGCCAGCTTTGATGCATCATGATGGGCTTGTGTGGAAATTCTAAGTTCTGTATAATTAATAATATCAACTCCCATACATAATGCAGTTCCCCACAATCAGTGGAGTGAAACAGTGCTATGTCACAGGTCCTAGGGGATTCAGTCTTTTTCATTTAGCCTGGTTTGGCCATACCATGAAGAACCTCAGAGAGTGGATCATAAGGATTGAGCTCCCATTGGCCGATGGGCTGTGGACATTATCCCAAGTCAGTGGACATTGCTATTAAGAGCATAGGCCCTGGAGTCAGACCTGGGTTTGAGTGTCAGTTCTCTACTTAGTAGTTATGTGGGACTTTTGGACAAGTTTTATCTCAGTGCCTCAGAAGATAATACCTCATAGGGTTGTTCTGAAGATAAAATGAGGTAGTAGAGGTAAAGTAAGCTTTCAGTAAATGTTAACTATTACTGTTACCCAGGAGCTGTAGCTTACTGATACATATCTTCCCTGTGTCCATGTGTCCTGTTGCAGGGAATCAGCTGATGCTGTGAACTGAGGTGGCACTGTGAAAGTGTAGGAGAATATGGAGCTCTATAGCAGCCTGTGTGTAGGGGGTGTTTTTTGATGACAGGACTGTACCATCACACCCTGAATCCTGCAGCCTGGGTATCTTCAAGTGCCAGGTCCTTCCTTCATCCAGATGCAGAAATCTAAATTTGGTCATTTTGTCCTTGAAGTTTAGGATTGAGAAATATGCTAGATCTGCAGTTTGCCCAGAGCCTGGTAGGTTCCGAAATCCTCTCTTGTCAGTTTCCTTTGCTGCCCAGACTTGGAGAAGTGGAGTCATGCTGATGAACTCATCATGACTGAGGTACAGCAGTCAGAGTGTCACTTCATTAATTTGCGATGAAAAGTATTACTGGCACGATGTTCCTGAGGGCCCGCTACCACTTTCTTGCTTCCTGAAGGAGAACCATTGGGGAGGCCAACTTGATCAAGAGGCTCCACTGCGAGCTGGGGACTGAGTTAGGGCATTTGAGTGTTTATAGGTTTCAAGTTCCACAACAGGGATCTGACCTGAGGCTGAACCAAATGATTGTCCGATGATTAAATCATATCTTTCATAGATAGTGTTGGATGAGCTGGACCAAGGGCTTTCTCAGTCTGATTCTTTTTTTTCGATTTCCCTTTCTAAAGGACACTTTTGTTGAGGGATTTTAATGCATTCGGCATAGTCTTAACTCCGACTCAGAGTTGTGTTGCCCTCTTTAGGTGACTTTGACTCTCTTTATTCTGTCTCATCTATAGCCTGACCATAATGTGCTTGCGCTCTGTGTGTGTGGCCCACGCTGCCTGAACTTTATTTGCATCTCTTGAAGACTTGTAGTGGGGATGCAGTCCTTAACCCTCAGCAGCGTTTCTTAGACTCCCATTTCCTCTCCTCCCCATTCTCTCACACCCTGGATGCTCTGGAGCTCCTCGTTTGGCACATCCCCCAAACGCTTCTGCACAACTGGATGCTCAGAGGTTTTTATGTCTCCTGCTTTGCTGACATGCCTTCGACTGTCCTTTCCTTTCCACTTTTTGCCTGGATTTTCCTTAGTGATGGAAAGAGCCTAAGAACTGACACAGTAAGCAGCAACCTTTCTTGCTTTCTTCCTTCTACTCTAGTTGAGTCTGGCTTTCTCTTCTCCACCCGCCTCCACATCCTCCTGATACTGTATCACCAATGCAGAGGACTAGACTGGCTAAGAATGCCCCTCCCCTCCCCCCAGCACCTCCTATGGGGAGGAGGGTGGGGGAAGTTGAGAGGGATAAAGCTATAATTATTTTAATGAGGGGATGTGAGGAAAGATGGAATAATTGACCGTTATACCTCATTTACTTATCCATCCATTCAGTTACTCAGTAATCATTTATTCAGCACATGCCATGTGCCAGAGGCTAAGACTATAGAGGGAAATAAGACACCATCCTGGTTCTCATGGAGCTCAAAATCTAGGGTGGGCAGTGGTGTGCAAGAGCCAGCACTCACCCACTTGCCGGAGCTGCTTGTTAAATTTTTAAGCATTTTGTGAGTCAGTTATTAAATACAGCCCTTATTAAAAATTAAATTATGTAACTTACTAATAAATTATATTAAAAACAAGTGTAGTAAAGACTTATCACTTTCTAATTATTTTGCTAATATCTATGCCCTTTAGATTATGTCTATTATACTTGTGTAGTGGGAGTACTATATGGTGGTATAATGCACATCTCTTCCCAACTCCATGTGTTCAGTGAGATCCCATTGGTGGCTTGAAATCTGCCATGGTGGAGCTATCTACACCAAGGAAATTGGCAAATGTTACAAATCAGGGCTCCCTTCTTTGTAACCAGCTGTTACACATTTACCAGCACACACTCTGCAGGGGAGAGAAGAAGTAAGAGGAGTAAGAGGACACAGAGAAGTAAGAGGTAACTACAATATAATACAGAGGGAAGCACAGAGTACTGTGGGAACACAGAAGAGGGCAAGTTAGTCCAGGGTAGTGGAGGATGATAGAGAAGACCTTCAGCAAGAAGTCTGAAGCGCTGGTGGGAATGAGCTAGACATAGGGGACAGTGGGTGGGGATAGGGCAAAAGAGCCTGGTTTATTAAGGCAATTGTGAGTATTTTAGTACCTCAGTAACAAGAAGTCTTCAGGACAATGATGAGATTATGCAGGGCCAGGCTGGGTCTCTGAGACTTATTCTGGATGCAGTGAGGAACCAGTGAGAGGTTTCACATAGAACGTGCCATGCGCACGATGACATTCTGTAAAGATCATTCTGGAGTCTGTGAGGAAGTTACCGTAGTAACCCAGGTGAGAGATCATGATGTCCTGGACTGAAGTCATGGTAGCAGTGACCGTGAGAAGGGAATGGGGTGGAGAGATATTAAAGGACCTAGGACCCATGGGACTTGTGGTTATATGTGAAGTGAGAGAGAGAGAGGGAGGCAAGAAGATATCAAGGATGATATCCCAGTTTCTGCCTTGGATAGGTGAGTGGGTAGTTGGTTATACCTCTGGGATCGAGAATATAGATAGAAGAGCAGGCTTGAGGGAGGGTGGGGAGCATGAGTTGAGTATAAGTTACTGTGAATAATCTAAGTAGGGGAGTCAATTCAGACACTGGATACATGGCTCTGGACTTTAGAGGAGAGGGGAGGGTGGGAGAAAAGGCTGTGGGAGGTGGCGTGCCATGAAAAGGGCCTGATGTTTAGAGTTTATGTATTTTTATGTGTAACTTTTATAATTAATAGTTTGTGTGTATTGATTTGTAGTTTAACTCTGAAGACCAGCTCTACTTTCATTTTTTAAAATTGTTGGGTTGGGGGCAGTGGTTGGGGTAGACCATCCCTTTCTGCTGTGCTGTCTACCACTGTGGGGACAGTGAGAGGTCTTCAGATTAGAGTTCATTGATGAGAACGATGTAATGAAGACCTGCTGTGGCCATGGCCCTATGCTGGGAAGGCTAGGCTGTATGAGAGTCCTTGGACGCACAGTCCTTGCTCACCAGGAATGTCGAATCTAGCATGAGGGGGCTGGGTGGCTAAATATGTGCTATGAAAAGGTACTCAAACACAGGTCAGTATTCTATGTGCCAACTGAGTTACAGGCCAGAAATACTACAGTGGTTTAGGGAAGGCAGAGATCACTTAGGACTGAAGTATTCAAAGGGCTTCACAGAGGAGGCAAAACTTAACTCACTGGACCATTCTGGAAGTCTGGAAAGTGCAAAGTCCAACACAACAAGGGAGAGCAAGCTTCCCAGTTACTAGTCACAGTGGAGGCTGTTGTCAGTGCTTCCAAAATGGCTCTATTTGGTCTACATCTCTTCCATATATGTAAAATAGAACTAATAATTTCTGTCCCCTGGGCTTTTATGAGCTCTAATCTTACTAGTTCTCTGTCAGAAACCTTCAGTTGTTCCTGATCAGTACCTGATTATATTTTCTCTTCCTGTCTTTTAAGTCTCTCTACAGTTTGAAGACAACATTTATAATGAATATTTGTGCAGTGTTTTACAGTTTCTAAATTTACTCCAGGAATGCAAGTATAGTGTAGTATTAGAAAATATATGTCATATACCACATTAAAAGATTAAGGGGAAAAATCTGTATGATCATCTCATTAGATTCACAAAAACATTTGATAAAATTCAGTTTAACTTTATGATTAAAAAATAAAACACAAGGGAGTTTTCTTAATTTGATAAAGGCCATCTGCAGAAATCCTAAAATTAACACACAGTGACGAAACACTACAAACATCTTTTTTAAAAGCAGGAAGATGACAAGAATATTTATTAGCACACTTTATGTTCAACATTCTGTGATATATGACTAAAGGTGGCATAACAGGTGAGTGGGAAAAAGAAGAAGTATGCAATAAATGGAACTTACAAGAAAAAATTAGATCCATATTTAATATAGTGACATAAAAATCAACATCAGATAAAATAAGGGCTTAAATATCAAAAGCAAAAATGTTAAACTTTTAGTATAAAATAGAAATTTATATCCGTCTGGCATGGAGTAGGGAAGGACACTAACTACAAAAGAAATTATACTTGTGGAATTTTTAATATGAAGTTTTTTATCTTTACTGGGTTCTCCCCTTCCTTGATAACATTCTCTGTTTTGAGATTTTCTTCACCTTTTTAAACACATGATTCTAATCATCCGTCTTGATATTTATCATACTGTGCTCAGCTAACTTCTTTGCACCCAGAATGCAGGCAGTTCCCAAGTTCAGAGGTCTGTAGCTTACATTTTCATGCTGAACTGAAAGTGGGAAGGAAGCCAGGAGAGGCATCTGTCCTGGTCAGACAAGCTGTGGGTCTGGCATGCTGGTTATATTGGAATGTTCCAATGGTTACCAATCCCAGAGTGAAATCGAGAGAGACTCTCAGGTCCCCAGAACTTCTTCTTAACCATAGCAACGCCTATCTTGAGCCAATTTGCAAGGCTAGGTGGTAGCATCAACAGAGGCCCACTAGGGGAAGGCAAAGGAAGCTACTCTCAGGGTCTTAGAGTTGGAGTGAACTGTGGGTCCCCAAATCTACACAAGTGGAGAAGGTTCTGTTTTTCTACTATCAAAGCAGAGCTTAACCTGGTCCAAACAGACATAACTCCAATGTCCTGGACTTGACTTGGAGCTGAATAGTTTTATCAGTTTGGGGAGAAGGTCCTTTCCCTGCTCATTTTTTGGGTTCTTCTTTCCCACCCCACCATCAAGTTGAGACTTGTTGCTCAGGAGTGATTGGGCATCTAGCTGGCATCCCATAGGAATCTGAGTGTTTTGTCTTTGGTATAGAGGGCTTTGAGATTATGGGTGGCTCTTGCTGGTCACCACCTGCTCATTTAGCCCACATAGGTAGTCTTTTTATAACCATTACAATCCCTTGTCTTTCTATGGGATTATGGTTTTGCCAAAGCTTTCACTCTTGTGCTGCTGTTCTCCATGCTGTAGCCAATGTGATCCTTCTAAAGCACAAATGTGTTCACCTACTTCCTGCTCCACTTCTTTGCTTAAAACTCTGATGGCTTCTCATTGTTTTAGAATGAAATCCAAACTCCTTAGCTTTGTTTATGACACTTAAAAGACTGCTCAGTCTTCTAACCTTTTCTCTTGATACTCTCCTTTAGTTTTACTGAACTTCCAGTGCTTGAACATACTTGACTCCTTTTCTCTGGGTCTTTGTTCATATTGTTTCCTCTGCTGTTTCCCACCTTCCTTTTTACCTGGCTGATTTCTGCTCTTCCTTAAGACTTCTGTTTTTCCTCAGCTTCTAGCAAGTTTTTCCTCAACCTGCCAGCACTGGGATAGTTGCCTATCCTTTGTGCTTCTGAGAAATGTTTACTTGGCTTTCTCTGTCACTGAACTCTAAGCTTTGTGAAAGCAAGGTCTGTGATTTCCTTATTGTTGTGTTTCTCTTGAATTTAAATACAGTGCTTGGCACATAGTAAACTCCTTTAAATGTTTGTTGAATGAACCAACATCCCTGTGAAGTGAGTGGTATAGTGCTTAATCTCCCCTCACCCCCTACCCTTTTAGGGATGGAGAGATGGAGGATAAGGACCTCCCACAAAGTTATACCTGTGCTTGATGGAAGAAGCTGAGCTCGGATCTGAGGGGTGCATTTTCTGAGGGGTGCATTTTGCACTGGAAGATCCTGAAGAAATTCCTGACCCAGTGATTTCCTTCCCTGCTGGGTCTGTGGTGAAGAGAACAGGCTGACAGAGATGCCCCTGGTGGGTGGGCAAATGCATGGGTTTGTGGCAGTTGGATGAACGAGTTTACCAACATGTGATCCTCTCTTTCCCTTCCCACTCCCCTCCTGTTCACAGCATCAAGCTGAGCTCCCAGCCCCCAATACAGGCTGGGGATGACGAAAAGAACCAGAGGACGATCACTGTCAACCCTGCCCACATGGGGAAGGCGTTCAAGGTTATGAATGAACTGCGGAGGTACTTTTCCTATTTTGCTCATGCCCTTTTGGAAGGAACTTGCTGGGTGAGCGTCATCAGGGACTGAGAACAAAGGTCAGAACACCACCAACCAGTGAAGTCTGACTCTTCCTCACCCACACTCGTCAGTTGGCTTTCCCTTTCAAACTCTGATAGAGACAGAATGGCTTCCTCAAATCTCTCTCTTTCCTTTGTATTTATTTAACACCTATTGTTTCAGTGCTTAATCACTGGGGACAAAAATCCATTATGGTTACAGCAGTTCTGTTCATAAACTTGATTTCCAACTGAACCAGCTGCATGAAGGCCAGTAATAGAATGATTGCAACACCTACACACAATTGCAGATTAAAGATTGTGGATGCCAGGCATTTTCTTTGGGCCTCCCTCTCTCATGCTTTGGTCTGAACTTTTGTCTTTGTCAAGACAACCACATGAATGGAAGAATACGTAGCTTCTAAAATGCAGTTTAACTCTATAAAGAAAGAAATGAAATGCAGAAGCACTCATCCTCACTGAGCTAAACAGTGAGGGGTGCGCAGGGTATTTGTAAGGTCAATGTGCATGTTTGCTGAGCTTTGTTGAGGGACGACAGGTTCAGGGCACTGAACGTGTTTTTCTGTACGAAGGCTGTGCATACAATCTCTTCTTTATCAGAGAGCTCAGAAGCTTCCTTCGCCCATGGCATTATTTGTTATCTTTTTATTGAAATACGATTGATTTACAATGTTGTGATAGTTTCAGGTGTACAGCAAAGTGATTCAGTTATATATATATATTCTTTTTCAGATTCTTTTCCATTATAGATTATTACAAGATATTGAATATTGTTCCATGTGCTATACAGTAAATCTTGTTTATCTGTTTTATATATAGTAGTGTGTATCTGTTAATCCCAAACTCCTAATTTGTCTCTCCCCCACCCTTTGCTTTTGGTAAACATAAGTTTGTTTTCTATGTCTGTGAGTCTATTTCTCGTTTGTAAATAAGTTCATGTGGATCATTAGTTTAGATTCCACATATAAGTGATATCATGTGATATTTAGCTTTCTCTGTCTGACTTACTTCACTTAGTATGATAATCTCTAGGTCCATCCCTGTTGCTGCAAATGGCATTATTTCATTATTTTTTTATGGTTGAGTAGTATTCCATTTATATATATATATATATATATATATATATATATATATATATATGTAAAAAATGATGGTGTATATATATTTATCTATATCTATATCATATATATATATATATATATATATATATATATATATAGTATATATATACCATATCTTCTTTACCCCTTCATCTGTCAATGGACATTTAGGTTGCTTCCATATCTTGGCTATTGTAAATAGTGCTGCTGTGAACATTGGGGTGCATGTATCTTTTTGAACTAGAGTTTTCATCTTTTCCAGATATATGCCCAGGAGTGGGATTGCTGGATCATATGGTAGCTCTATTTCTATTTTTTTAAGGAAATTTCATACTGTTCTCCATAGTGGCTGTACCAATTTACATTCCCACCAACAGTGTAGGAGGGTTCCCTTTTCTCCACACCCTCTCCAGCATTTATTATTTGTAGATTTTTTGATGATGGCCATTCCGACTGGTGTGAGGTGATGCCTCATTATAGTTTTGATTTGCATTTCTCTAATAATTAGAGATATTGAGCATCTTTTCATGTTTCTGTTGTGCCCATGCCATTATTTACCGCATATTTCTTCCTATTGTGAGTTGTAACTGTTTATACCCTCTTTGTAGTTCATGTGTTCCCTGAGGGCAGGGGCAACTTCTGAATCATTTTAATCTCTAGCGCCTCGTACTTCATAGGAGCTTTGAGTTAGCCACCAAAGATGCCCAGACATACTGGCTAGGCTCTGGGATGTGTGGGTGAGGGTGCAAGGTAAAAAATGATGATAAGTCAATGAAAATGGTCTTTCTACAGTACAAATAGGTGTTATGAAGGAAAACTGCATTAGGTGCCTGCCAGGTGGTAGGTATGCAATAATTGTTAGTTTCTTAAAGGGTGTCGTGAAAGCAAGCATGTCAAACCGCAACTTTGGAGAACACTTCCTAAAGGGGAAGATGCTTGAGCTAAATTCTGAAGAACAAGTAAGAGTTAGAGAAATGAAAAGTGGTAAGGTTAGGGGAAAGTCTTCCAGCCAGAGAAAATGGCATGAGCAAAAGCACATATAGCTGAAGATGTGTTTTTTGGGTAGGGGCTTAAACTACTTGTAAACAAAAATTCTATATTAAAAAAAAAATTCTATATTCATTTACTCATTTCTCCTTTCTGCAAGGCCTAGTCTTTGGCATTAAAAACCAAGTTAAATTAGATTTGTCTTAGGCCCTACTGATCAAAATTTTTTAAATTTATTTATTTTATTTTTGACTGCGTTGGGCCTTCATTGCTGTGCATGGGCTTTCTCTAGTTGCGGCAAGCGGGGGCTGCTCTTTGTTGTGGTGCACGGGCTTCTCCTTGCGGTGGCTTCTCTTGTTGCGGAGCACGGGCTCTAGAGCGCAGGCTCAGTAGTTGTGGTGCACGGGCTTTGTTGCTCTGTGGCATGTGGGATCTTCCCGGACCAGGGCTTGAACCCATGTCCCCTGCATTGGCAGGCAGATTCTTAACCACTGCGTCACCAGGGAAGCCCTACTGATCAATTTTTATTAGGCTTCCTGCCAGATTTCCTAGAAGCTCCATCCATAGTTGTTTTAGGCAGTGGGCAGTGCTAACGTTCAATCCTAATTCTCTTTTGTCACTAAAGAGTTTGTGTTGTGTTCCCTAGACACTGTTGAAGTTCCTCATTTAGTTCCCTTGAGTATGGCTTTTGTCCTTTGTCTGATTTAAGACTTCAGGTCTCCAAATAAACAACCTAACTTTACACCTCGAGGAATTAGAAAAAGAAGTTCAATCTAAGCTCAAATTTAGCAGAAGGAAAGAAATAATAAAGATTAGATAAAATGAAATAGAGACTAGAAAGACAATAGGAAAAAAATCAATGAAACTAAGAGCTGTTTCTTTGAAAAGATAAACAAAATTGACAAATCTTTAGCTAAGCTAACCAAGATAAAAAGAGAGAGGGGCTTCCCTGGTGGCGCAGTGGTTGAGAATCTGCCTGCCAATGCAGGGGACACGGGTTCGAGCCCTGGTCTGGGAAGATCCCACATGCCGCGGAGCAACTAGGCCCGTGAGCCACAACTACTGAGCCTGCGCGTCTGGAGCCTGTGCTCTGCAACTAGAGAGGCCGCGATAGTGAGAGGCCCGCGCACCGCGATGAAGAGTGGCCCCCGCTCGCCGCAACTGGAGAAAGCCCTCGCACAGAAACGAAGACCCAACACAGCCAAAAATAAATAAAATAAAATTAATTAATTAAAAAGAGAGAGGACTCACAATTATAAATGAAAGAGGAGACGTTACAACTGTTATCACAGAAATACAAATCATTACAAGAGGCCACTATGAAGAATTATATACCAACAAATTGGATAACCTAGAAGAAATGGATAAATTCCTTGAAGCATATAAACTATGAAGGCTGAATCAAGAAGTAGAAAATCTGAACAAACCAGTAATGATTGAGGAGATTGAATTGGTAATCAAAAATCTCTCAACAAAGAAAAGCATGACCAGATGGTTTCACTGGTGAATTCTACCAAACTTTCAAAGAATAATTAACACTAGTCCTTCTCATACTCTTCCCAAAACTTGAGGAGGAGGGAATACTCCCAAACTCATTACCAGCATTACTCTGATACCAAAGCCAGCTAAGGACACTACAAGAAAAGAAAACTGTAGGCCAATATCCCTGATAAATATTGATGCAAAAATTCTCAACAAAATTCTAGCAAACAGTATATGTATGATCTGGTAAAATATGATCTGATAAAAGGGTCATATACCATGATCAAGTGAGATTTATCTCTGGGATGCAAGGGTGGTTCAAGATAATGAAATCAATAAATGTGATACACCACATTCATAGAATGAAGGATAAAAATCATAAGATCCTTTCAATAGATGCAGAAAAGCTGTTTGACAAAATTCAACATCCTTTCATAATAAAAGACTCCCAACAAATTGGGTATAGAAGGATCATACCTCAACATGTTAAAAGCCCTGTATGACAAACCCACAGCTAATATCATAATGGTGAAAGTTTGAAAGCTTTTTCTCTGAGGTCAGGAAAAAGAAAAGGGTGCCCACTTTCACCCTTCTTTTTGAACATAGTACTGGAAGTTCTAGCCAGAGCAGTTAGGCAAGAAAAAGAAATAAAAGGCATCCAAATTAGAAAGAAGAAGTAAAATCATCTCTGTTTGCAGATAACATGATCCTATATATAAAAAACCCTAAAAGACTCCACCAAAAAACTGTTAGAACTTAAAAACAAATTTGGTAAAGTTGCAGGATACAAAATCAACATACAAAAGTCAGTTTCATTTCTATACAATAACAAACTATCTGAAAAAGAAATAAAACAATCTCATTTACAATAGTGTCAAAGCAATAAAATATTAGGAATAAATTTAACCAAGAAGGTGAAAGATCTGTACACTGAAAACCATAAGACATTGATGAAAGAGATTGAAGAAGAGACACAGATAAATGGAAAGATATCACATACTCGTGGATTGAGAGAATTAATATTGTTAAAATGTCCATACTCTCCAAAGCCATCTATAGATTCAGTTCAGTCCTATCAAAATTCCAATGACATTTTCCACAGAAATAGAAAAAACAATCCTAAAATTTGTATGGAACCACAAAAGACCCTAAATAGCCAAAGCAATCTTGTAAAAGAAGAGCAAAGTTTGGAGACATCACACTCTCTGATTTCAAACTACAGTTGGCCCTTGAACAACATGGGTTTGAACTGCAAGGGTCCACTTACCTGGATTTTTGACATTAACTGCTCTTGTACTACACTATCTGTGGTTGGTTGAATCCTGGATGTGGAATTGTGGATATGGAAAAGTTATACGTGGATTTTCGACTGCATGGGGAAGGAGGAGTTTGCTCCCCTAACCCCCATGTTGTTCAGGGGTCAACTGTATATGACAAAACTATGGTAATCAGAACAGTATGGTATAGACATATAGACCAGTGGAACAGAATTGAGAGCCCAGAAATAAACCCACATGTATATGGTCAACTACTATTTACAGAGGAACCAAGAATACTTAATGGGGAAAGGATAGTCTTTCATCAAATGGTGTTAGGATAACTGGACATCCACATGTGAAAGAATGACATTGGACTCCTATCTTACACCACTTACAAAAATTAACTCAAAATGGATTAAAGACCTAAATGTTAAGACCTGAAACCATAAAACTCCTGGAAGAAAACAGGGGAAAAAAAGAAACAAGTGAGACTTCATCAAACTGAAAAGCTCCTTCACAGCAAAGGAAATCATCAACAAAATGAAAAGGCAACCTATGAAAGGGAGAAAATACTGGCAAACCATAAATTTTATGAAGGGTTAATATCCAAAACACATAAGGAATGCTTGGAACTCAGTAGAAAAAAATGATTAAAAATGGGCAAAGGACCTGAATAAACATTTTTGCAAAGAAGATACCCAAATGGCCAACAAGTGCGTGGAAAGGGGATCAACATCACTAATCATCAGGGAAATTCAAATCAAAATCACAATGAGGTATCACCTCACACCTGTTAGAATGGCTATTATCAAACGAACAAACAAAAACAGACAAACAAATAAAAACACACAAGAGATAACAAGTGCTTGTGAGGCCGTGGAGAAAAGGGAACCCTTGTGCGCTATTGGTAGGAATGTAAATTGGTACAGCCACTATGGAAAACAATATGGAGGTTCCTCAAAAAATTAAAAATTGATCTGTGGGCTTCCCTGGTGGTGCAGTGGTTAAGAATCTGCCTGCCACTGCAGGGGACATGGGTTCGATCCCTGGTCCGGGAAGATCCCACATGCTGCAGAGCAACTGAGCCCATGCACCACAACTACTGAGCCTGCACTCTAGAGCCCGTGAGCCACAACTACTGAAGCCCGTGTGCCACAACTACTGAAGCCCGTGCGCCTAGAGCCCTTGCTCTGCAACAAGAGAAGCCACCGCAGTGAGAAGCCTGCACACCGCAACAAAGAGTAGCCCCCGCTCTAAGCAACTAGAGAAAACCCGCATGCAGCAGCGAAGACCCAATGCAGCCAAAAATTAAATAAATGAAAAAAAAAAATTGATCTGCTATGCAATGTAGCAATCACACTTCTGGGCATATATCTGAAGGAAATGAAATCACTATCTCGAAGAGATATTTGCACTCCCATGTTCATTGCAGCATTATTCACAGTAGCCAAGACATGAACACAACCTAAGTGTTGGTCAGTGGATGAATGGATAAAGAAGATGTGGTATATATACACAATGGAATATTATTCAGCCATAAAAAAGAGGAAATCCTGTCATTTGCAACAACATGGATGAACCTCGAGGGCACTGTATTCAGTGAAGTAAGTCAGACAGAGAAAGACAAATACTGTATGATCTCATTTATATGTGAAATCTAAAAAAGCCAAACTCACAGAAAAAGAATAGGTTAGTGGTTGTCAGGAACTGGGGGTTGTGGGAAATGGGAGATGTTGGTCAGAGGGTACAAACCTCCAGTTTTAAAAGGAATAAGTTCTGGGGATCTAATGTACAATGTGGTGATTATAGTTAGCAGTACTGTATTGCATACTTGAAAGTTGCTAAGAGAGTAGATCTTAAATGTTCTCACCACAAAAAATAAATGGTAACTATGTGAGATGATAGATGTATTACCTTATTGTGGTAATTATTTCACAATATATATCAAATCATCACATTATATGCCTTAAACTTACACAATGTTATATGTCAATTATAGCTCAATAAAACTGGGGGGAAAAGACTGCCTGGTTTAGCCAACTGTAGTAACTGCTTAAAGGTAGAGCTCAGGAAATAGATATGCACACAGAATTCCCCCAACCCTCACTTTATATTATTAGCATTTTTTCTTTTTCTTAAATACCTAAAAAAAATCCTGTAATGTCTGTTCCTTCTTTTGCAAGTTACCACATTTTTGCATCTTTCCTCAAAAGCATCAACTTGGATTTAACCTCCTCCAACAGTCCTGCTGCTTCTCTTTTGTATAAGTCAGCGTTTGCCAAGGCTGTTCTGAGGAACATTTCCTCAAGATGCTCTGTGGGGAAAAAAGAGATCTGTAACAAAATGAGTTTGAAAAATGCTATATAAAACTGCTATACCCACCCCCCAAGATTCATAATATATTTAGGCATATTAAAATCTCTGAGAAGTCATACAATAAACTTGTCTAACTGAGGGTTTCCCACATGGTTTTGAATCCTCTTCGGTTGTTGTTGTTTTGTGTAGACCGAGTGTTCTGTGAAACTTATTTTGGAAAACACTGGTCCTTTGCTGAAATTTAAGTGAATAATCTTTGTATGAGTCAGGGTTTTTCAGAGAAACAGAACCAATAATATATCTATTTATATATCTATTATTATTATATTATTTATATATATGTATTGCTTCTGTTTCTCTGGAAAACCAGATATATAGACACAGATATGTAAGAGGAGATTTATCATAGGAGTTAACTCACATGATTGTGGAGGACGAGAATTGCCACAATCTGCTGTCTACAAGCTGGAGAACCAGGAAAGCCAGTGGTATAATTCAGTCCAAATTTGAAGGCCTGAGAAACAAGAGCCAGTGGAGTATGTCTTGCGGTCCAAAGGCCCAAGAACCAAGAGCTTCGGTGTCTGAGGGCAGGAGAAGATGGCCAGTACAGCTCAAGAAGAGAAAGAGAGAATTCACCCTTCCTCCACCTTTTTGTTCTATTCAAGCCCTCTGTGGATTAGATGATGCCCACCTACACTGGTGAAAGAGATCTTTTCTCAGTCTACCAGTTCAAAGGCTAATCTCTTCTAGAGAAACCTTTGCAGACACACCCACAAATAATATTTTATCAGCTATCATCTGGGCATCACTTAGCCTGGTTAAGTTGACATATAATATTAAGCATCACAGTCTTGTTCTTCCTCTTTTTGATTTTTTCAAATGGACCACAATCTGTTTATGTTTTGGTTGGGAAAATTTTAGTTCAGGTTTAGGCATGGATTTCCCTTTCGTTTTTCTTTTAATTTAAACCCTTTAAATTTTTCTTTAAAAATTTGTAAATTTTTTGTAAAAAGAATATATTATAGAACATTTAAAAAATACAGGTGAGCAAAAAGTCACAGTGCTAACCATTGTTAACCCTTAGGAGATCTGTTTTTTCTCTAAAATATATGTCTCAACCAGATTTTTTTTCCTATGGGTGATTTTTATTTTTGTTTTATTTTTATTTTTTTAAAAAATATTTTAATTTTATTGGAGTACAGTTGATTTACAATGTTGTGTTAGTTTCAGGTGTACAGCAAAGTGATTCAGTTATACATATACATATATTCATTCTTTTTTAGATTCTTTTCTCATATAGGTTATCACAGAATATTAGGTAGAGTGCCCTGTGCTATATACAGTAGGCCCTTGTTTATCTGTCTTATATATAGTAGTGTACGTGTTCAACCAGATTTTTATTCTTAACATTATGTTGAACAAATTTTTTATGTTACTGTTCTACAACTTCATTTTAAGTGGATGAATGATATTCTATTTTTGTTCTTTTTAAAACAGTTCCCTGTTGTTGGATGTCTAGGTTTTCCAATCCCTCAAATAAGTAATACCTGCAGTGGTTATGTGCGGAGCAGTATAGCACAGTGGTCACAAGCATAGACTCTGGAGCCAGGCAGCCTGGTTGCAAATCTTGGCTCCAGTGCTGACTAGCTGTGAACCTGGGCAAGTTCCTTAATATCCCCAACCTCACTTTTGTCAACCATAAAATGAGGCTAATAATAGTTCCAGTCTTGCTGGCTTGTTAAGAGGATTAATAAGTTAAATGCTTAGAACAGTGACAGCACATGTATTACTGTTGTTAAGTACTTGTGCATATTTACAATTATTTCTATAGAATTAATTCCTAGAAGTAGAATTGCTAATTTAAACAACATGTTGCATAATAATAATAACAATAGCTATTCCTTAGATATTTTATGAGTCCTTGCAACATAGTGAACATTCTGTGTTAGCTGTTATTATGACGGTGATTTTTTAAAAAAGATGTCTTTATTTATTTATTTAATTTATTTTTGGCTGCGTCGGGTCTTAGTTGCGGCACGCGGGATCTTTTGTTGCAGTTGCGGTGCGCGGGCTTCCCTCTAGTTGTGGCGTGCAGGTTTTCTCTTCTCTAGTTGTGGCGCGCAGGCTCCAGGGCACCTGGGCTCTGTAGTTTGTGGCACGTGGGCTCTAGTTGAGGCGCGCGAGCTCAGTAGTTGTGACACGCAGGCCTAGTTGCCCCGTGGCATGTGGGATCCTAGTTCCCCGACCAGGGATCGACCCCACATCCCCTGCATAGCAAGGCGGATTCTTTACCACTGGACCACCAGGGAGGTCCCCTGATGGTGATTTTTTGCTTCAGGAATATGGCAGTAGGTGAGACAAAGTCTTGCCCTCAATCTTGCTTGCGTTCTAGTGGTGTTCAAAGACTATATCAAATTCTAAGGTATTTAAATGGCTAACTTAAAAAACTAGAGTGGAATGGGAGAGGCAGGGAGAGAAAGGGGGCCTGAATAGACACTTTATTGATTTGGGTGAGTTTAATGGGAACTGGAGAGAGGCATACTTTGTTTTGATGAAGGCCAGGGTGAAGCACCTTGCCATTCAGGACTCAGGCTAATGAAATGTTACCTGATATTCCAGGGACCTAGGGTTATTTCTTGCATTATTTTCACATTCCCCTCCCTCAATTTTAAGCTATTTTAGTTCAAGCACACATGTTCTTTGCAATTTATGAATCACACAATTCACGTGTTTCCTATTCTTTATACTTGCATTGTAGAAAATGGGCTGCTGACATGGTAACCAACCAGCTTTCCTCCTTTTGTACTTCCTCGCTCTGCTCTGGTCAGACCAACAGCTGCTTCTGGGCAGTAGAGCCCTAATGGCTCTTTGTCTCCTGACTTACCAGCCAACCAGCAAGTGGGCACGTGGTCCTTGTTGGAATAGCACCCCCTCATCAGGCCTGAAAAGGAGCGACAATCTTCCATCTTATCTTTACAGTTTGAATCTCTCATTTCTCCACTGCAAAAAGTTCTCTGCTTCATCTTTTTTTCTTAGATTGTTTTCCAGTATGGCTTTATTACTAGTAACGAGCCATTTTAGCACACTGCTTTTTGTTTTTCTTTTCTTTTCTTTTTTTAGCCTTTAAAATTTTTATTCCTTCTTGCTTTTAGTATAACTTTTTAAAACTGAAGCATAGTTGATTTACAATATTGTGTTAGTTTCAAGTGTACAGCATACTGATACATTTTTTTCAGATTATATTCCATTATAGATTATTACAGGATATTGAGTATAATTTCCTGTGCTGTACAGTAAATCTTTGTTGCTTATCTCTTTTCTGTATAGTAGTTTATATCTTTTAATACCATACTCCTAATTTGCCCCTCCCCCCTCCCCTTTGGTAACCATAAATTTGTTTTCTATGTCTGTGAGTCTGTTTCTGTTTTGTATATACATTCATTTGTATTATTTTTTAGATTTCATATATAAGTGATATAGTATTTGTCTTTCTCTGTCTGACTTATTTCACTAAGCGTAGTATTCTCTAGGTCCATCCATGTTGCTGCAAATGGAGATTTCTCATTCTTTTTTATTGCTGGGTAATATTCCATTGTGTGTGTGTGTGTGTGTGTGTGTATCACATCTTCTTAAGCCAATCATCTGGACACTTGGGTTGCTTCCATGTCTTGGCTATTGTGAATACTGCTGCTATGAACATTGGGGTGCATATATCTTTTTGATTTAGAATTTTCATTTTTTGCAGATGTATATGCTGTTTTTCTTTTTTTGGTAACAGCTTCATCAAGATATAATTCATGTACCATACAATTCACCCATTTACAGTGTACAATTTAATGGCTTTTATTATATTCACAGAATTGGGCAACCATCAGTCAGTTTTAGAATATTTTCATCACCCTGTATACTTTAGCAGTAATCCCCCAGTTATCCCTATTCACTCACCCCCCCAGTACTAGACAACCACTAATCTACTTTCTGTCTTTATGATTTGCCTATTTTGGAATCATATAATGTGTCTTTTGTGACTAACATTTTTTACTTAGCATAATGTTTTCAAGGTTCATTCATGCTGTAGCATGTCTCAGTATTTCATTCCTTTTTATTGCTGAATAATATTTCATTGTATGGGTATACAGATTTGAGGCCATTTGGATATTATGAGTAATGCTGCTGTGAACATTCAGGTACAAGTTTTTGTGTGGATGTATGTTTTATTTCTCTTGGGAGTGGGATTCCTGGGTCAAATAACAACTCTGTGTTTAACCTTTTGAGGAACTGTCAGACTGTTTTCCACAGCAGCTGTACCACTTTACATTTCTATCAGCAGTGTATGAAGGTTCCAATTTCTCCATATCCTCATCAACACTTGTTATTTTCTGTGTTTTTGATTATAACTATCCTAGTATGTGTGAGGAGTTATCTCATTGTGGTTTTGATTTACATTTTTCTGATGACTAATGATGTTGAGCACCTTTTCATGTGATCATTGGCCATTTCTGTATCTTATTTGGAGAATGTCTATTAAGATACTTTGCCTATTTTAAATTGGGTTATATGTCTACTTATTATTGAGTTGTAAAGTTTCAAGTTCTTTATGTATTCTAGATACAAGCCTCTTATCAGACATATGATTTACAAAGTTTTTCTTTCATTATGTAGGTTTTCTTCTCATTTTCCTGATGTCCTGAAGCACAAAAGTTGTAAACTTTGATGTCTAATGTATCTTTTTTTTTTTGTTTGTGCTTTTGGTGTCCTATCTAACAAACCACTGCCTAATCCAAAGTCATGAAGATTTACCCCAATGTCTCTTCTAAGAGTTTTATAGTTTTAGCTCTTACATTTAGGTCTTTGATCCATTTTGAGTTAATTTTTGTGTATGGTGTGAGGTAGAGGTCCAACTTCATTCTTTTGCATGTGGATATCCAGTTATCCTAGCAGCATTTGTTGAAAAGATTATTCTCTCCCAATTGAATGGTCTTAGCATCCTTTTCAGAAATCAATTAACTGTGAATGTGAGGGTTTATTTTAAACTCTCAATTCTATTCTGTTGATCTATGTATCTATCCTTGTGCTATTACTACACTGTCTTTAGCTTTGTAGTGTTTTGAAATTGGAAAACCTGAGTTCTTCAACTCTGTTCTTTTTCAAGATTGTTTTGGCCATTCTAGGTCCCTTGCATTTACATTTGAATTTTAGGCTCAGCTTGTCACTTTCTGCAAAGAAGCCAGCTGGGAGTTTGATAGAAATTGTATTGGATCTGTAGAACACTTTGGGGGAGAATTGCCATCTTAACAGTATTAATCTTCCAATTCATGAACACTGGAGATCTTTCCACTTATTTAAGTCTTCTTTAATTTCCTTCAATTGTGTTTTATAGTTTTAGGGTATAGGTTTTGAATTTTTTTGTTAAATTTATTCCTAAAGTATTTAATTCTTTTTGATGCTATTGTAAATAGAATTTTAAAAATATCATTTTTGGATTGTTCACTGCAAGTGTACAGAAACACAGTTGATTTTTGTATATTGATCTTGTATTCTGCAACCTCCTTATACTCATTTATTTACTTTAGTAGTTTTTTAGTGGATTCCTTGGGATTTTATATGTACAAGATCATGTCATTTGTGAATAGAGATAGTTTTATTTCTTTCTTTCCAACTTGGATGCCTTTTATTTCATTTCCTTGCCTAATTACCCTGGCTAGCCACCCTAATGTTATCTTACTTATCAGCAGTATTTGGTACAATTGATCATTCCTTCCTTTTTGTAGCCCTCTCTTTACTTGGCTTCTTGGACACCACACTCTTTTGGTTCTCCTCCTATCCCACTGGCTGTTTTCTCATCTCTTTTGTTGGCTCTTCCCCTTTCCCCCAACTTCTTAACCATTTCCCACCTCTGAACTCCAGACCCTAGTATCCACTTGCCTACTTGACAGCCCCACTTAGATGTCCAAAAGGCAGCTCAAATTTACCATGTCCAAAACTTACTCTAATCTTGATTGAAGTATTTTGTGGAAAAAAGGAAAAAAAGAAATAAATATTTACTGAATGTTTACTATTAGTGCTATTCATTATCTTGTTTACAACACATGTCAATTCTATGATACTCAGGGGACATGAACCCTGGTCAGTTTGATTCCAGGGCCTGAGCTCCTTCCTAACAGCTCTACTCTATTTCCTACAAATCACAGTGTGTATAGCCCTACTTTTCTCTCCTCAAGACTGTCCTTTGGAGTAGTGTATGATACTTCAGAAAAAAGGATCTCACAGGATCTCTTGTAATTGGAATTAGAAGTGCTTGTGAGCCATGCAGTGCTTGTAGAGCTGCCTCTTCCCTTTTCCCTGCATAGTGGAGACTGAGATGTCTCCAGTGTGTAGACAGGCTTTCCCACCACCTGGGAAAGCCTACCTTGACTTTGTGGCAAGTTTTTCTTGGTCAGTCTCCCAGGTTAGAGTTTCTCTGGCCTTGAGATACACTTCCCACCTATCAGAACTGCTCTCATTTATTTGCTTGACTGGATTCTCCATCTTTATTCCTCATTCCTTCTTGTCTCTTTCCCATTTGTTCAAGAATTATCAGCTCTTCTGGGTTTGTGTAAGATATCCCACTTTGACATTTGCTTGCCCATCACCTGGCACTGAAAATTTGCTCAGCATTTCTGACCCATCTGTGTCAACACTTTTCTTATTAAAATACTGGTTACCAAAAAAAATTACTTGTACTTTTAAATAGCAGTGATAACTCTATTTTCTCCCCCAAATCTTTAATAGAAGTGGAAATGTCCAAGGTGAGTCTATACTGTTGGGAATACATTTTTACAATATATTTTATCCATATTTAAACAAGCCTATTCTCAAGTGGCATCTGCAATCTCATTTGGTCCCCACGGTATATGTCCCAAGGCAGCTAAGAAAGACGAGAAAATTGATGGGGTCAATTTGTACATGTTCTTGTAACCTGTTGGGGCAGAGCCAGTTCTGTTCCCAGTTGAGCTGGTTGGTTCTGATAAAGTTCGTGTGTAGGGTGTGCTGTTCACTGCAGGATGAGGTCCCACCCCCAGGTTTTGCCTCTTGGGGCTCAGAGGTCTCACCCTTCCCAGAAGCCCCCTCACTGGTACCTTATTCCATATGCTGAACCTTTCCTGATCACCTTTCCCCATTGGAGATAACCTAGCTACTGTTTTTTTCCCATTCTAAGTGTCAACCAATCATGAGGCATTATGGTACTGTACCTGGAGTCAGAACTAGATTCAAGACTAAGGCTTCTGTGGCTTTGGGCCACCTCTCTGAGCTTCATACATAGGGTGATCTCTAAGGGCATTTGTGGTTCTAGCCTTCTCAGGCTTTATGACTCTATTTCTCTGAGAAGTGAACCTGGACTAATGTCTGAATAGTTGGCAATGGTTTAATATGCTATACCAGGGAGGGCAAATATGTAGCTTCTCTTCCATCTATTAACCATGACGTACTCATTATACTTATCTCATCACTGTCACGTGGAACCCAGTCATGACCTCAGACTTCTCAATCCAGTATAGTGTGCTAAGTAACCACTACCAGTGGATCACAGTTGAAATATGTTTATCCTCCCTGTCTTCCCTCCCACTTCTAGTGCTTCAGTCTAAAGCAGGGACTAGTGGTGACCAAGATACTATAGAAGTTAGGAGCATGGGTTCTTGGGTTCAGCTGCTTATATTCAAATCCTGAATCCACTGCTCCCTTTCTGTATGACCTTGGGAAAGTTACTTAACTTCTCTGGGCCTCAGTTTCCTTTTTTAGTAATATGGGACATAACAGTAGTCATACTTCATAGGGTTGTAGAGAGGATTAAATGAAATAATACGTATTTTAAAAAGTGCTTAGAACAGTGCCTGGCACATGTAACTCAAAAAATGTTGACTATTGTATTGATAATAGCCATGGTAAGAACTTGAAAGGCTGGTAGAGGAAAAATTCTTGGATTGATAGGGCTTGTGGTACCCTTTCAGTCTTCAAAGTAGTCAAATATTCATTCTGTCTCTAAGTGTGGATTGATCCTATTTAAAATTTCATTCCTTTATTCATTTATTTAGTAAAAGTTTAGGGCCTACTGTGTGCTATACATGCAACCGGGTGTCTAGGAAATAACAGTAAATAAGTCCTTTTTAAAGTTCATAGTGTATGGGGGTGACAAACAAGTAAAAATGTAGTTATAGTTTTCTTAATAATTGCAGTAATTGGAGTTTGCCCAGGGTCTTTAGGGAGCACTGTGTGTACCGGCGGAGTCTTTTTGATGTTAGTGTTAAACCTGGGTGGGAAGAAATATACTTGAGTCCTCCAGATCTGGCTGGCCTCTTACCAGTGTTTCACAGGCAGTGGATTCCTTGGGGAAGAGTTAGTACCTGTTCTAGCTGGTGGCACACCTCAGTGGCGTGCTCATGCTCCTTGGCATTCATTCAGTTACTCAACTAACAGCCCAAAGCTTTTCCCACTGCTCCTTGAGCTGCTATCCCCCTGTCTCAGTCATAGCTGGTAGAGTTGTGGAGCAGAGATGTGAAGACAAATGAAGGAGCCCTGAATTTGCAGCTACATAGTAGTTAGATCTCTACAGAGTTGAGTGCCTTAGGAAAGCATGAATGTGGGGTTTATTAGGGACTTGGAAAAGTTAATGAGTCCATCTCCCTGCCTAACTTAAGATATGGTAGGTCTGTATGACAGCTGTGGGTGGTGATATTATGGGATGTGGAGGGTGGGGGAGAAAAAATACCCTTGTGTGGCTGGGGGTGGGAGTTGGTGCTGTGACCCATCCTTTCTCCCACTGGTGTCTTGCAGCAAACAGCTATTGTGTGACGTGGTGATTGTGGCAGAAGATGTTGAGATAGAAGCCCACCGTGTGGTCCTGGCAGCCTGCAGCCCCTACTTCTGTGCGATGTTCACAGGTATGGTGAGGGGCAAACAATAACCCATGGTTGTGGGGCTGCAGCCCCACTGGGAGAATATTGAGGGTGGTGGCATGAGAGGGGGAGGAAAGAAGGCTGTGACGCCCACCCTGAGGAGCTCCTGTGTGCCAGATTCTTTGCTTTGCACCATGGAGATGCAAAGCACCATGACAGGCCCTCAGCCAGGCCAGTCAAGCATGCAGTCCCTATTGCAGTTAACTCTGAGGAAAAAATGTAGAATCATATAGTCCATGAATTCTCAGACTTTGTCATGCATCATAATCACGTCAGGGAGCCTGTTAGAAATGTAGACTCTTGGTTTCATCCCCAGGCTTCTGAGCTGTCATTTTGCAGATGGGGGGCCCTGAGGCTGAGAGAAAGGAAGGGACTTGCCTGAGGTCACACGGTGAATGAGTGGAACTTGGCTTCTGGATGCCTGGCCCAGGGCTGGCTGGCCTAGCTGGCCCACATCTTATTATTCCTTAGCTGTTCTTTCCAGGCAGGGACCTTGAGTCTCCTCTAGCCTTTATAGGAATGCGGTGGAGTTGGCAGAAGTGATGGTGGGGTTTGGGGTGGGGAGAGTAAGACAGAGGTATATTCACCATCTGCATTCAGTTTCAGTACCTTTGCCAACTTTCCAGGGAGTCCCTGTTTCCTGGACATGCCAAATAGCCTTGTCCAACTATTGCACGTGTATTATTTCTGAGACTGAATTCCCTGAAACCCATGGGCTGAGCTTCTTGTCTGCAATATCTCGCAGCACCTCCCCTGAGCCAGGTGCAGGCAGTGCTGTATCCATCACTGCTGACTGAAAGCCAGCTGGATGATGTCAGGTGTCTCTTCCACACACTCATCTGTACCCTGTGCTTCCTCTGATTGTGGTCACTATCACTCTGCACTCTCATCTGTTTCCTGGTGTTTGCGGTGGTCACGCTCTGGGGTCTCATGTACCTGCTGCTTCTCACCCTGTAGTTTACATATCAAATGTTGCCTCCTCTCTGACCACGCGAGCCATAGTTCCCCACTAGGTCTCTTCCTATTCCATAACTTGACTCTATTTTTTTCATAACATTTATCACTGTCTGAAAATCACATTGGTTGGTTGTTTGTACATTTTTTACCTGTGTCTCCTTACTGGAGTATCAGTTCCATGAAGACAGGGATCTTGTTAGATTTGTTTGTTTCTGTACCCTGAGTACCTGGTACATAATAGGACTAAAATATTGTTTTAATGAACAAAATGTCTCCCACCCTTGATTGTGAGCTTTGGGTGCTTGCGGATTATGTCTTATGTCTTGTCACTGTTGAATCCTTAGCGCCCACCCCAGGGCCTGATGTTTAGGAGAGTGAATAAGTGAAGGTTGAATGAATGAATGTGGGGTTGCTAAGGATGGGTGAGTGCAGGCACATCATTGCTGAATAGGCTCTTGCCCTTTTCCTAATATAGTACACAGCCTGTGCTGGGCAGGAGTGGTTCTTGTTGGGACGGGAAGTACTTAGCACTTGTGTTTGGAGAGTTCCTCACATGTATGTCCGCCTTGGCTCATCATGTGAAGGACCTGGCCTCAACTTGGAGCAGTGCTTTTGCTAAGTGGACCAAGCCACACTTACCTCACTTTGAGCCTTGGGCCAGGAATTCCACAGTGCAGCCTGGAAAACCAGCTAATTGCACTACCTGGAAATTTTGAGCCACATTCTCTTTGGAGTAGCCTCAAACTCTAGCAGTAAGGTTTTATTTCTTTTTTTGTCCTTGTCCTTCATCCATCTCTCTTTCTTTTAAAATAATTTATCTTGTCTACAATAGTTATTTAGCTGCAACTTCAGTAAATAGCTCTGCCAGTCATTCTTCTCTGTTTGTGTGGTTTGGAAAGTCCAGAGTTGAGAGAGGAGTCTATTTGGAATTACAATAAATTGTACTGTTGGCTCCACTTTTTGCTAATGAACTTGCCTCTGGGGGTAGTGGAAGTGCCTAAGCAAAACCAGGTGATTTTAAAAAGGGAGAGAAAAGGTGCTTCTGGATCAGGTCTTGGATTCTAGTAATTGAAGGGAAGAGGGAATCAAGAGAAGAAAGCAGTCTAATGTGTTGCCCAGCCCAAGCTTTCCATTGAATCTGGTTACCACTCATTCTTCCATCCTTCCTTCCATCCATCCATCCATTCATCCATCATCTCTGTCTGCCCATCCATCCACCCACCCACCCACCTACCTATCCATCTACTCATCCAAACACTATTCACATATGTTCATTGCAGAATAAAAATTAGAAAATGTGGGCAAGCAAAAAAAATACATGTAATACATTTACTCTTGTGATAGCTTATGCTTCTCTTTAATATTACTACTTATCTCATTACTTCCTCACTGTCTGATTTGCCTGGTCAGTCATAAACTTTATGAGGGTAAAAACTGTACCTTTTAAATTCACTGCTATGTCCCTGCTGCTTAGCGTGATCTTACATACAGTAGGTGCTCAATGAAAATTTGCTTAATTGAACTTAGCGCTATATTGTCAATATATTTTCATGGCAATGAAATCACATCTACATCATTATTTTAATGGCCTCATAAGATTCCATCATATGTATCTGAATTGAAAATCCATTTCCTTACTGGCTGGAAATTATAGTTCTTTCTAATATTTTGCTATTATAAATAATGCTAAAATGGGCATCCTTGCAACTTAGTCTTTACTTACATTCCTGATTATTTCCTTAGATCCCTAGAATAAGAAATACTTGGTTAAAGTGTGTGCACATTTTGAATTCTTGTGAGACACGTGCCTCAATTCCACAACACTTAGAACCAGCTTATGCTTCCATCGGCAGTATATCAGATTCGTGTATTTTCTGAGGCCCCTTGGTTTTGCTTAAACCTTGGTAAACAGGTACAAAAAAAAAAGTAACATTGCAAAATTTTGTTCTAATTATCAGGTTCAGCTTCAAAATGCATAAAATTAGTAATGAAAAGGCCCAGCTGACTCTCGTTGAGTCCATTTCTATCAGCATGTTTAAGGCCCCAAAGAAAAGGAAATACATGTGACTTTCTTCTGACTTGAGTGGTGTGATTAAGATCTTTTACTGAGGCTTAAAGTGTTTTTATTTCTTTGTCCTCTGAGTTCATATTGCCCAAATGTCCTGTGATGGGTCCAAATACCAGCTCCACTCCTTGACCATATCCTTCCCAGAATAACTTGTAATAAATGTGAAACTGAGGTCTGAATGCCCACAGGAGAGTGTCCAAAGGCAGCCAACCTGTGAGAAGATCTGGGATGGGCAGTCACCTGAGCTGCTCTCCACTCCTTCAGCATAGTGTGATTGGAGAGGCCAGAAGGGCTGGTCTTGTCCTTCTTTTCCCTGCGAGTATGGAATACTTAAGATTCCCCTTGACCCCATCCTCCCCATCTAGCACCTCCATCCCAGGGGAAGATAATTTCCCCAAAATAGCCCAGTCAGTTTTTTTTCCCTCTTTTTATCGTGCCCTTTACTATGGGTTCTGTGTACTATAGTATTTGTACTCCATATGGATCCCTTCATGTCATCCAAAACTTTGAAAACACCCATTTTATGGTGTTAAAAGAACCAAGTTCTAAAGAATATGTGGGCTAAGTGTCTTAGGCTCATCACCATGGCTAAAAGACATTTGAACTCCATCCCAAAAGAAGCCCTGGGAGTGAGCTGTCCCATCTTCTGGTTCTGTTGTGCTACATGCAGAGGCTGATTAAATTGGCTTTGTTTTTTTTTATTTTTTATTTGTTTTTATTTTTCTATTTATTTAGGCTCCGCTGGGTCTTCATTGCGGCATATGGATCTTTTAGTTGTGGCATGCGGACTTTTAGTTGTGGCATGGGGACTTCTTAGTTGCAGCATGCAGACTCTTAGTTGCGGCATGTGAACTCTTAGTTGTGGCATGCATGCGGCATCTAGTTCCCCGACTAGGGATTGAACCCGGGCCCCCTGCATTGGGAGCACAGAGTCTTACCCACTGGACCACCAGGGAAGCCCCGGCTTTGTTTTTATAAAGAAAAGTTACTGTCCAGTTTTTATTAGATGTAGGCTGGTATTCAACTGGTGTCTTCGAATATATGGTGAACAGAAATAGGGAGGAGAGTCAGGAATGTGCTGGAGGTAAGAGGCAAGGGGCTTGGAATGTGAGCACCAACTAGCCGCAAGCAGAAAAATGAGAGCCTGGCTCTCTTACCTCCAGGCATGCACTCATCCCATAGAACCATTGTTTCACCCTTTCTTTATGCCTGACTCTGCCAGGCCCTGGCCCATGTTTGTGTTCTGAGTGTTTGTATGATGTATTGATGTCTTTGAAGATCTTTGCATAACATGCAGTTTAGCAAGACTTAATCCAAGGCAGTGGGGCAGGGAAGGAGGGAGCCCTAGGGAGTAGAATCCTTTCTTTGTATAAAGAGGGCCTTGAAAATTAGTCAGAGTAGATAGGGTCTGGTTTCTGAGGGTTTTGCTTCTAAGGAAATGGTGAATTTTTTCAAGAATTGATTTGGATGTAGTTCAATATAGGCCTTTGTAGTGTCTAGGAAAAGAGACCACTATTCAGATACCCACCAGCACCCATTAAGGTGCAACTGATTTGACCAAGGTGATCTGCGGTAGACTTGTCTGGACTTGGAGTAGCTCAGCCTTGAAATTTAGATCATCATTGGAGAGGATCACTGGTAAGAAATGTTTTATGAATGTTCATAGAGGAGGTTTGGAGTTATTGATGCAGTGGCCTCTTTGCTAAGGATTAAACACAGGGGTGGTAATGCCACCTTGCATTGGGAGATGGTGTGGTGTCTTGGAAAGGGCTTTGGAGCCATCGTGACCTGACTCCAGCACCTGATAGGTTTGTAGAGAATTCACTTAACCTCTGTGATCCTGTTTTCCTGTTTATGAGACTGGAATAATAACAATAAAACAATAATAACAATAACCAGGGAACAGATACAGGTAAGGGAAATAAGCCACCCAATATAGAATAGGTAATTAATAAAGTTTACTCTTATTATGTGTAGAGCACATCATAGTTTACAGAGCTCATGTGGATGTGTGGGGTGGCTCTGATACCAGCTGCCCTGATGGTGGTTAGGGTTGATATGAAACATCTCTGTTTCATATCAGGAAGACATTTCCTTCCTGACTTGGTGCTCCATGTGCCTCTAGCTGAGCAGAAAGACCTTTCCAAGTGGAGGAAGGACAACATTCCAGGGAGGTTGGGTGCTGGGGTGATATCCATCATTGCAGCTCTGCTGAATCCTGCTGCCACAGTTCTCAGACTCTCATTATCTCCTTTGACTCTCACATAGCCTTGGCTTAAAGGCAGGGCCAGGAATGTCCTTACTTTACAGGAGACAGAGGTCAACCTTTTGCAGTTAAATGGCATAGGCTGCTCACCTGCAGGAGGTTTAGCTGGGATTCAGGGAGGTGACAGGGTATTTCTTTTTCTCATGTGATGTTAACATGTGACATTGGTCTGAGCTTTAGCCAAATGAGTTGGCAACCCAGATATTAGGACTTAGACAGATGAAGGTTAGTGGTAAGAGAGTTTAATAAGCGTCTTAACACCCATGCAGGATCACTGTGCAAAGGATAAGGACCTTCTGTTTTCTTTTTACCCAGATCATGAAACTAAATTAAAACAGTAAGGATTCAGCTGAGGAGTGAGGAGGAGTTCCATAACACAAGGCTTCCTGAATGCACTTTTTCTTCCCTTTGCCATACAACTTTGTAGGGGTGGTTGGTGGTCTATGTCTGGTTCTTCAGAAAGACTTCGCAGCCACTCTACCATTCCTTTCTCACTCTTGAGGCTTCTTTGGCTGAATAATAGGGTTGGGTTTATACCAGTGATCTGGAGGATGAGCCAGTGATTTTATAGCCTTCCTAAGTCTTCTGTGATGGTGAAAGGTTTTCCCTCCTGGCTGCTCAAGATGCACCTCCTCCCTCCCGTTCCCCCTTGGGCAATCTTCCACCTAAAAAGAGCTCTGTTGTGTATGTGGTGTGCTTGCTAGTCGAGAACCATGACTTGCTTTCCTGGGCTCTTTATTGTTCTTGGAGACTTCTAGGTGCAAGGTCTTAAAGTAGAGCCTGAGGATTTAAAGAAGTTCAAGACACAGACCCTTAGTCCAGGCTGCCATCATCTTTCACCTGATTTACTGCAGCAGCCTTCTAATTGGTCAACCTGCCTCCTATTTTGTTCCCTCACCCCCTACCCATTTTCTGTGCTGTAGCTTTAGTGATCTTTCCAAAATAAAAAATCTAATGTATCCCTTACTTGCTTAAAGTCTGTCAAGGGCTCCCCATTGCCCTTAGGATGAAGTCTAAACTTCTCAGCATGGCCCACAAGGCCCTCAAGTGGTCCAGACCCTGCTTGTATCTCCAGCCTCCTCTCCCCCTTCCTCCCTTTTCATGTTGTGCTTCTGCCAGACTCAACTTCTTATGGTTCCAGAATAGGTCATGTTCTTTCTTACCCCCGGACCTTTACATACACTGTTCTATCTGCCTGGAATAGTCTTCCCTCATACTCACTGCTCTTCTGAACAACCATGATTCCTCCAGATCTCATGTTAGATCAGTGGTTCTTAACCATTATGAATCAGTCTGATGAAAACAATGGATTCTTTCCACAAAAAATAGTAAATGTGTGCTCCTGCGTGCTCATCATTTTGCCTACAATTCAGGGTATAGGCTTCCCTGCTGAAGAACCTTTTAAGCTGCACCTCCTTTTCTAGCATTTAACATACTTTGTAATTGTTGGTTTACTTATCCCTCTTTCTACTAGACTGAGCTCCATGAGGGCAGGGAACATGATTTGTTCACCACTGTGTCCTCTGGGCCTTGCCCATGGGGACTGTTTGATACATGTTTGTTGAGTGAATGAATGAACAAATATCTGCCCTTGAGTAGATCATGATCTATCTGGAAGAACAGGATATGGTGTTAACAGAGGACAAAAGATGTGCAACAAACAGACATCTTCTTTTTTTTTCTTTCTTTAATTCAAGTATAGTTGCTGTACAATATTATATAAGTTACAGGTGTACAATATAGTGATTCACAATTTTTAAAGGTTATACTCCATTTATGGTTATTATAAAATATTGACTGGGCTTTCTGGTGGCGCAGTGGTTAAGCATAGACCTGCCAGTGCAGGGCACATGGGTTCGAGTCCTGGTCCGGGAAGATCCCACATGCTGCGGAGCAACTAAGCCCGTGTGCCACAACCACTGAGCCTGTGCTCTAGAGCCTGCATGCTACCACTACTGAAGCCCACGTGCCTAGAGCCCGTGCTCCGCAACAAGAGAAGCCACTGCAATGAGAAGCCCACACACTGCACCGAAAGTAGCCCCTGCTCGTTGCAACTAGAGAAAGCCCGCGCGCAACAACAAGGATCATACACCATGATCAAGTGGGGTTTATCCCAGGAATGCAAGGATTCTTCAATATACGCAAATCAATCAATGTGATACACGATATTAACAAATTGAAGGAGAAAAACCATATGATCATCTCAATAGAGGCAGAGAAAGCTTTCGACAAAATTCAACACCCATTTATGATAAAAGCCCTGCAGAAAGTAGGCATAGAGGGAACTTTCCTCAACATAATAAAGGCCATATATGACAAACCCACAGCCAACATTGTCCTCAATGGTGAAAAACTGAAACCATTTCCACTAAGATCAGGAAAAAGACAAGGTTGCCCACTCTCACCACTATTATTCAACATAGTTTTGGAAGTTTTAGCCACAGCAATCAGAGAAGAAAAAGAAATAAAAGGAATCCAAATCGGAAAAGAAGAAGTAAAGTTGTCACTGTTTGCAGATGACATGATACTATACATAGAGAATCCTAAAGATGCTACCAGAAAACTACTAGAGCTAATCAATGAATTTGGTAAAGTAGCAGGATACAAAATTAATCCACAGAAATCTCTTGCATTCCTATACACTAATGATGAAAACTCTGAAAGTGAAATTAAGAAAACACTCCCATTTACCACTGCAACAAAAAGAATAAAATATCTAGGAATAAACCTACCTAAGGAGACAAAAGACCTGTATGCAGAAAATTATAAGACACTGATGAAAGAAATTAAAGATGATACAAATAAATGGAGAGATATACCATGTTCTTGGATTGGAAGAATCAACATTGTGAAAATGACTCTACTACCCAAAGCAATCTACAGATTCAATACAATCCCTATCAAACTACCACTGGCATTTTTCACAGAACTAGAACAAAAAATTTCACAATTTGTATGGAAACACAAAAGACCCCGAATAGCCAAAGCAATCTTGAGAACGAAAAATGGAGCTGGAGGAATCAGGCTCCCAGACTTCAGACTATACTACAAAGCTACAGTAATCAAGACAGTATGGTACTGGCACAAAAACAGAAATATAGATCAATGGAACAGGATACAAAGCCCAGAGATAAACCCACGCACATATGGTCACCTTATCTTTGATAAAGGAGGCAAGCATATGCAGTGGAGAAAAGACAGCCTCTTCAATAAGTGGTGCTGGGAAAACTGGACAGGTACATGTAAAAGTATGAAATTAGAACACTCCCTAACACCATACACAAAAATAAACTCAAAATGGATTAAAGACCTAAATGTAAGGCCAGACACTATCAAACTCTTAGAGGAAAACATAGGCAGAACACTCTATGACATAAATCACAGCAAGATCCTTTTTGACCCAGCTCCTAGAGAAATGGAAGTAAAAACAAAAATAAACAAATGGGACCTAATGAAACTTAAAAGCTTTTGCACAGCAAAGGAAACCATAAACAAGACCAAAAGACAACCCTCAGAATGGGAGAAAATATTTGCAAATGAAGCAACTGACAAAGGATTAATCTCCAAAATTTACAAGCAGCTCATGCAGCTCAATAACAAAAAAACAAACAACCCAATCCAAAAATGGGCAGAAGACCTAAATAGACATTTCTCCAAAGAAGATATACAGATTGCCAACAAACACATGAAAGAATGCTCAACATCATTAATCATTAGAGAAATGCAAATCAAAACTACAATGAGATATCATCTCACACCAGTCAGAATGGCCATCATCAAAAAATCTAGAAACAATAAATGCTGGAGAGGGTGTGGAGAAAAGGGAACACTCTTGCACTGTTGGTGGGAATGTAAATTGATACAGCCACTATGGAGAACAGTATGGAAGTTCCTTAAAAAACTAAAAGTAGAACTACCATATGACCCAGCAATCCCACTACTGGGCATATACCCTGAGAAAACCATAATTTAAAAAGAGTCATGTCCCAAAATGTTCATTGCAGCTCTATTTACAATAGCCAGGACATGGAAGCAACCTAAGTGTCCATCATCGGATGAATGGATAAAGAAGATGTGGCACATATATACAATGGAATATTCCTCAGCCATAAAAAGAAACGAAATTGAGTTATTTGTAGTGAGGTGGATGGAGTTAGAGTCTGTCATACAGAGTGAAGTAAGTCAGAAAGAGAAAAACAAATACAGTATGCTAACACATATATATGGAATCTAAGGAAAAAAAAAAAAAGGTCATGAAGAACCTAGTGGCAAGACGGGAATAAAGACACAGACCTACTAGAGAATGGACTTGAGGATATGGGGAAGGGGAAGGGTAAACTGTGACCAAGTGAGAGAGTGTCATGGACATATATACACTACCAAATGTAAAATAGATAGCTAGTGGGAAGCAGCCGCATAGCACAGGGAGATCAGCTCTGTGCTTTGTGACCACCTAGAGGGGTGGGATAAGGAGGGTGTAGGAGGGAGGGAGATGCAAGAGGGAAGAGATATGGGAACATATGTATATGTATAACTGATTCACTTTGTTATAAAGCAGAAACTAACACACCATTGTAAAGCAATTATGCTCCAATAAAGATGTTAAAAAAAAAAGACCCAATGCAGCCAAAATAAATAAATAAATACAAAATAAATAAATAAAATATTGACTGTATTCCCTGTGTTGTACAATATATCCTTGTAGCTTATTTTATACCTAATAGTTTGTATCTCTTCATCTCCTACCCTATATTGCCCCTCCCCACTTCCTTCTCCCCAGTAGTAACCACTAGTTTGTTCTCTATATCTGTGAGTCTGCTTCTTTTTTGTTGTATTCACTAATTTGTTGTATTTTTTAGATTTCACATATAAGTGATGTCAAACAGAATTTGTCTTTGTCTGACTTATTTCACTTAGTATAATACCCTCCAAGTCCATCCATGTTGCTGCAAATGGCAAAATTTCATTCTTTTTAATGGCTGAGTAGTATTCCATTGTGTATATAAACCACATCTTCTTTATCCACTCATCTGTTGATTGACGCTTTGGTTGCTTCCATATCTTGGCAATTGTAAATAATGTTGCTGTGAACATTGGGATGCATGTATCTTTTCAAATTAGTGTTTTGGGTTTTTTTTTTTTTCTTTGCTGTCTACCAAGGAATGGAATTCCTGGGTCATATGGTAGTTCTATTTTTAGTTTTTTGAGAAACCTCCGTACTGTTTTCCACAGTGGCTGCACCAATTTACCTTCCCACCAACAGTGGTAGGAGGGTTCCCTTTTCTCCACATTCTCACCAGCATTTGTTATTTGTGTTCTTTTTGATGATAGCCATCCTGACAGGTGTGAGGTGATACCGCATTGTGGTTTTGATTTGCATTTCACTGATGATTAGTGATGTTGAACATCTTTTCATGTGCCTGTTGGCCATCTGCATTTCCTCTTTTCTGAAAGTTCAGAGTCTGAAGTGGCTGGGCTGGGCCTCTTGAGAAAAACCAGCAGAACAGGTCTCTTGGGTTGACCTTGAATAGAGAAGGACTTATTGGCCTTATGTTCTGTTCTCTAGAAATATTTGTCAATGTAACAGAGGTGAGTGAAGGAGTGAGAATGACCAAGCCTTTGATGATTTCTCCCTCTTTAGAATTATCAGAGTCTGTGGACTTATGAGATGTCAAAAGAAAGCCTCTCTTCTTTCTTTCTTTCTTTCCCTGTACCAACAAATATTTTTTCAGTGCTTGTTATATGTCATGCACTTTGTTAGGTGTTGAGGACAAGATCCCATCTCTCTTCGTTCTTGCTTACTGGGTAATAAGTATAAGTTTGCTCAGAATTTGGACATAGGCTTTGTTTGGGAATACTTTTACCAAAGCTATTAGTTAGGGTCAGGTTTAAACTATAGAGGGATTTATTAGAAATGACATGAGGTCTAGAGTTAGGCCACGGTTCAGATCCCGGCCCTGCCTCTTACTAGCTGTGTGCAAGTGCCTCTTGATATGCCAGTTCTATAATTTGTAAAATGGAAGTAATATCTAGTACCTCCTGGGGTCGTTGCAAGGACTAAATGAAATAATGTGTGTAAACCCTGAGGGCCTGCATGTAGTAGCAATATTATTACTGCCACTTTCAGGGTTTGTTTAAACTGATGTCTTAGTTTGGTGCAGTGATTTCGACTGGTTCATAGAGATATTAAATTGCATTTTATGAGTCCTTATGATTTATATAGGTCTCCAATTTCCTATAAGGTAAATTTCTCAGAAAATACATGTCTTTGAGGCCCTAGGTTTTTTTTTTTTTCCTTGCTTGTTGGAGTTTTAAGTACTTAATGTAGAAATTAGAAACTTTTGATTCACATAAAGAAGCAAGAAAAAAAATCTCCCAAAGTCCCACCATCTAGAAAACTGTGTCTTAATGTTTTTTGGACATTTGAGACTGATGAAAATGATTTGTTCATCCCCCTCAGAAAATCAAACTTTTGCCCACATATACAAATGTTTTCATGCAATTTCAGGAGTTTCCATTTGTTTACCCCCAAGTTACAAAACCCTAAGCTGACTCCCAAGCTCTAATTCCATAGAGAGAAAGCAATCAGGCCAGACTCTGATTTCACACTCACTAAGGGCTTCTGAGTCTCTTGGTTCTTGCAGTCAGGTTGCTGGTTGCTCTTTTTTTTCAGTCTTTTTTCTAAGGTCCAAGTTTTTTTAAAAATTAAATTTATTTATATATTTATTTTTTGGGTGTTGGGTCTTTGTTGCTGTGCGTGGGCTTTCTCTAGTTGCGGCGAGCGGGGGCTACTGTTGGTTGCCATGCGCAGGCTTTTCATTGCAGTGACTTCTCTTGTAGAGGAGCACGGGCTCTAGAGCGCAGGCTCAGTAGCTGAGGTGCATGGGCTTAGTTGCCCCGCGGCATGGGGGATCTTCCCGGATCAGGGCTCGAACCCGCGTATCCTGCGATGGCAGGCAGACTCTTAACCACTGCACCACCAGGGAAGTCCCTCTAAGGTCCAAGTTCTTAAACTAAGAATTGGCTATCTTTGATGATCTTTTGCAATATAATTACCAACTGGACCTTTATTTGTGAACTTCTTAGTAGCTGTTTGGAGAGATGAATTTAACTTCTGATTTCCTTGCGTGTATGTTCTTGTTTGTCTTGGAGTAAATTCAAGAAAGAGATTGTGAGAGCCTGTTTTATAGGTAGAGCAGAAACCCACCGTCTTTTCCTGTTTCCTCTTTGCCTCTTCGTCCTGTCTCAGGGCTGTTTGTGCTGAAGCCTTTTCACTGGCTTCTACTACAGTCAGAGAGAAGAGAGGACCAACTGGGGGTCTCTGGGCTACCTGATCTGGCAGCAGTGGGAGCCGGCAACGTCTGGAATAGGTCCCCCGCCCCCACCTTTCCTCCCTATTCAGAGTCATTCATATCTAGAACTGTGTCAGGGTGGGAACTGGGGATTGGTGGAGGAATCATGTGCAGTCCATGCAGCTTGGAGGTGGGCGTCTGCAGCCCACATGCTGTACTGTACTTTATTTTCTTGGCTCCAGTGCACAGATTCCACAGAGGGAAAACCGCCCAGGCTCAGTTTTCACACTCACATAAGGACTTCTGAATCCCTGTTTCTTGTAGTCATGTTGCCCTTCATTTCAGTCTACAAAGACACATGTCTTGCCTGTCTTTTCCTTCTGAAATCAGCAGCCCTTGTTGAAGGAGCCTGGCTCTAGACAGAGCTGTGTGCTGTATAGAGAGGGCGGGCTGAAGTCAGGGGCCTCGGGGCTGCCCATGTGGTCCCACTGCTGCCCTAGTTCGCAGGCCTCTGTCTTCTCTTTTTTGGATGATTGTCAGGGCCTCCCATCTGTTCTCCCTGCCTCTGACCCAGCTTCCACCAGTGCATCCAGAATTTCATTCAGAGACTCCCATCTGTTGATGTCATTCCCTCGTTTAAAACCTTTCAGTGGTGCTACTCTTAGGATAAAGTCCAAACTCATTTGCATGGTTTACTGGGCTCTGCAAGTCCTGGCCCCTATCTACCTCTCCAGCCTCCTTCCTCTCACTGTCACCCCATGTACCAGCCATGCTGCCCTCTCACTGTTCCCCACACTTATCCTTTTGGCACTTTTCTATCTTTGCACTGATGATTCCTGCATCCAGCTCGTCCTTCCTCACCTCTGCTGCATGTGGAATACCCAGCTTAAATGTGACCTCCTATTAGGGTGCCTTCCTGGCTTCCCCAGACAGGGTTTGTTGCTCTATCGTCTGCATTCTTGGGATTCAATATTACCATAGTGATTACAAGTGTGGGGCTCTAGAGTCAGACTCCCTGCTTTCAATCCCAGCCTGGCCCCTTCCTAGATGTGTGACTGTAGGCAAAATGAATTACCTACACTCCTGTGCCTCAGTTTCTTCATCTGTAATATGGGGATGATATTAATAACACTCATAGGTTGTTGATTAAAATAGGCAACAGTTTAAAGTGCTTAGCACAGTGCTTGGCCATAGTTAGCACTCAATAATTGTTTTTTTAAGAAATTGTTGTTCTACTGGTACTTTGCATATACCTCTATTAAGCTCTTATCATCTCATATATTTTTATTTATCTGCCCTACTAGAACAGGTGCTCCTTCTTGAGGACAGGTGCATATCTCGTTCACTTTCCCTGGCCCCCGTGTACAAGTTTGCAGTAACTTGGTTGAATGCTTTATCACATATAGATTTGCCTTCAGAGTGGAAATGGGCACCAGATAGAGTGGGGAATGCTTGAAATTGGGTTTGTGGATGATTACAGACCCAGAGTTGTTGTGACCTTGATGTCAGCTGGTCTATCTTCCTCTGTGCCTGAGCCCTTCTGCTGCCTCCGGGAGCACAGACAGTGCTTTTATGTTGCCAAGACAGGGCAGGAGGCCATGTGAAAGTTAAGCACATCCTAGGCACCAAGTTCATGTCCATTTTGTTTTTGTTTTGAACTGTAGGTGACATGTCTGAGAGTAAAGCCAAGAAGATAGAAATCAAGGATGTGGATGGGCAGACCCTGAGCAAGCTGATTGACTACATCTATACGGCTGAGATTGAGGTGACTGAAGAGAACGTCCAGGTAAACTCAGCTCCAGCTAATAGCTCAGTGTATCGTATATTCAGGGCCCACTGTTTTACATCATCATTTCATTTAACCCTCACAACAACTCAGTTGGTAACTGGAGAGGAAACTGAAGCTCCAGAGAGAGTAAGTGACTTGCCCTGGGTCACATGGCCAGGGTGAACGACCCTCAGACTCCTGCCTGCCTGACCATGGGACCCACGTTCTTCACCACTAGGCCAAAATCCCTCTGAATGAGCTTGGGCTCCAGAGCAGAAAGTCTTTAACTCATGCTGGTTTAAAGTCTTGGGGAAGGAAGAATTAGAAGCCTGGGTGACCCCTCTTCTCCCCAGTCATTATCTCATCTCAGGGATTTTGAGTATTGGCTTGTGAGACTGTTAAAAGTTTTTCTTGTCTCACTGTTCGTCAGCGAAATGCCTCTGAGCCTGTGGAGGTGCCAAGCACCAGGCTTGAGTGTCAGTAGGGGCATGTTGCTCTGAGACATGTTGTCTGTGCCGTTTCCTCCTTTCGCCGCCCCGCCCTCATCTTAAGCCATCTGGAGCCTTGAAAGAGGAGCCAGCGAAGACACTGCTTCACCCAAAGGTGTGGATCTTTACTGTGGAGACGTGAGACATCACCGTCATGCTTCAGAAGGGAAGATGGTTGAGGGTGTGGCCCATGCTGGAACGCTATGAATCACCGGGCCAAACACAGACGCAGGATACACTATTTCTTGTCATTAAGGATTTTACTATTTAATTAAAGTAATGGAAATTGTATGGGATTTGGAGGTTTTTTCTTCCTTTTTTTTTTTTAAAGCAAAATTTCACCTTATTTAGGTGAATAGGCCGGTACCTCTCTGGTGACCAAAATACCTATTTCCCTTATCCAGAACACCATCCCCTTTTCTAGGATTGAGGTATTTGGGAGGCTGAATTGATAATCGTGTATTGATTCCATTTGGCCCAGATGTTTGAGTGCCTCTTACATGCCAGACACTTTATTGGGCACTGTGTTTGTACCAGTGAGCAGAGGTCATTCCATTGTCTGCTTTCATGGAATTTGTGGTCTTAGGGGTGAAGACGGACACTCATCAAATAAGCACACAGGTAATGTTTATGCACAAATTGTGATAAGTCCTTTGAAGGAAAGGAACAATTTGGATGAAGGAGGGAATCTAGGAAGGGCTCTTTCAGGAGATAAGATTTGAGCTGAGGACTGCAGGATGAGTGGAATAAGATTTGAGCTGAGGACTGCAGGATGAGTGGAAATTAGCTTGGTGTGGTGAAGGGTACTCTGCTGGGGGTGTCAGGGTACAGGCAGACTGAGGGTCTGAGGCACCCTGCATTTGGGCCTGCAGAGCCTGCCCCAAGGTACAGACTGCTTTTGTCTCTGGCCCCTAGACAGACTTTTGGGTGGTATAGTTTCTACAGAGATCTGGTATAATCCTCCCCTGCCCTTTTAAAATTGAGGTTTATTTTATACACAGTAAAATGCATAGCCATTCCATTATTTCTGGTCTTTCCCATCCAGAGTGGGCGAGGTCATGGTTACATACTAGGTCTAGCAGCGGAATTTAAACAGCTGAATGACTTTTGGGCAGTAACAGTAAGTGCAAAGTAATTTAGTATAAAATATGTATAAGGCATGTATGGAAAAAAAAAATTTTAATGGGTGAAAGTGATTTCAAATCACCACGACATTTAAATTCATTTAGGTACTTTTGAGACTGATATAAATATTGAGATTTACAAAATGCCAGAAGTTACATCCTTTCAACTCTAATGAAAAATGCTAGATGTCAACCTAAAAATATGCAGGGGTAAATAATTTTTAAAAATCTTGCATTAGGGTATATCAGTAACTCATTAATCATACAGTGTGGTAGGCAGAATAGTAGCCCCCAAAGATGTTCGTGTCCTAACCCCTGGAATTTTGTGAATATGTTAGGTTGAATGTCAGAGGAATTAATATTGCAGGTGGAATTAATGTTGCTAATCAGCTGAACATGTGATGGGAGATTAGCTTGGATTATCCAGGTGGGCTCAGTGTAATAGCTAGGGGTATTTAAATCGAAGAGGGAGGCGGAATGAGAGAACTAGAGCGATGTGACCTGACAAGGATTCAGTTTGATGTTTCTGGCCTTGAAGATAGGGAGGCCATGAGCCAAGGAATGTGGGTGCCTCTAGAAGCCTGAAGGGCAAGGAAACAATATATTCTCCCTCAGAACCTCCAGAAGGAACTCACCTCTGCTGACACCTTGATTTTAGCCTGGTGAAACCCATTTGGGACTTCCGACTTCCAGATGTAAGAAAATAAATTTGTTTGTTGTTTTAGGTCACTAAAACAAAACGAAACAAAAACAAACAAACTTAAAACACTGTTTAGGGGAGATTGTAGAATTGTATAATTGGAACCAGCTTTTTTCTCCCTTTTCTACATGTGTTTATTTAATAACCTTATTTTTTCCTGTAAAGTACAAAGTGTTTACAAGCTTAGATAGTTAGAAGATGTTCCATTCTGGATCCTTTTTGCCTGGCTGGGTATTTATCTTTGCAACTTTGGTCTAACCCAGTGGTGGTCTCTACAGCACCAGTTACCTTAAGGCAGGTAGCAACAGATAGCGTAATTGGAGGACTCTGGAGAAAATGGCGTCACCATTACTTTTAGAAACTACTTTGTAGGGGTTGGGGGGAGGGAGCCAGCGTGAAGACGTGCAGCTTCAGAGGGCATGCAGAACTAAAGATGAGGCAGGAATCAAGTCTGAATGGAGACCTGGGTCCAGGCCTCAGCTTTGACGTTCATTCACACAGTACTCTTATTCTTGCCTTTTCCCACTGCAGGGGGTCAGTCTCCTGACTCTAAGGTGAGGGCATGGGACTCAGTGACCTCTGATCAGAGAAGACTTACTCTGCCAGCCTCTGGTTTGTTCTGCTTCCTTCCTACTAGAGCTTCTCTGATACCCCCCCTGACATCCCGCCTCAAGGATCAGTTTTCTCTTCTGTAAAACAGGAATCATAATAGTACGCATTCTGTTGGGTGGTCGTGAGTTAGACTGTCTGCCTTCAAACCTTGACTCCACCATTTTCTAGCTGTGTGACCCCAAGAAGGTACTTAACCTCTCTGTGCCTCAGTATTCTTGTCTGTATTATGGGCATAGTAATCGTACTTAACCTCATAGGGTTGGCGTGAGGGTTAAATGAATTACTATAGGTAAAGCACTTAGAGGAGTGCCACCCTGTGCCAACAGACAGTATGGGCACAGAGAGCACTGTGAACACAGAAGCTTTTTCATCAAGGAGCACATGGTCTGAAGGTGGAGACAGGTGGCCAGGCAAATGCGTGCCCTCCAGTGTGGTAGGGGCCAGGGTGGAGGTACCCAGGAAGCAGGCAATGGTCATCACCCCCTTGATGAGGATGGTCAGGGCAGGCCTCACTGAGGAAGTGTTGTGTGTGCTGGGTCTTGAAGGAAGGTCTGGGAGGTCAGGCCTGCCTCCTCTTCCACCTGTCTGTGTCCCTACTGGCGTGTGAGCCCCTGGAGGGGCCTGTTGCGTTCATTTGTATGTGGGAGTGGGGAGGGGGCTGCATGTGCAGGGGCTCCCCTGAGAAGCACAATGTGGAACCTTCAGGAAACTGCATTGTTTGGAATCAGTCAGATATATGAACTATTTTCCTTTTTCTCCCTCACTTTAAACTATGGTTTGGTCAGGGGTGACCTTGGGGGAAAACAAAGCAAAAAAAATTGAGAAGAGAAAGTTTAGATCAAAATGTGGTTGCTTCTTACTGCTGTGATGCTGAGAGTTGCTCACAAGCTGTCTGTGAGGACAGTGTGTGTTGAGGATTTGGTGCACTGAGGCGGTGAGCGTGGAGGCACCTGGGGAAACAAGGGTCAGAGACTTGGGGCTTGGTTAAGTGACTGGGAGATGATGCCCTAAATCTCTTCCCAGCCACATGTACCTTGGAGAGTCTGAGCTGCCCTTCTACGGTGGAGGTAACAAGTCATAACTGTTACTTATTGATACTCATTGTAAGCCATACTTATTGATACTCATTGTAAGCCATACTTATTGATACTCATTGTAAGCCAAGCATGTGTTGATTATTTCACATGCATTATTTCATTTAATTATCGTAACCACCACTGGAAGGTTCTACTATGATTCTTCTCTTACAGTTGAAGGAACTGATGCTCCAAGGGGTTAAGTGGGTAGTACCCACGGTCACACAGGTAGTAAGTGGTGGAGTTGGGGTTTGAATCCAGCTCTCCTCAGCTCACTGTGCCCTGTTGATGTGGTCAACTCGAGTTTCTTGTTCAATGAATGATCACAATCTTGACTTCAGCTCGTAATAATTAATAATAAAAAAAACCCAGTTTAACTGAGGAATTCCTATGCACCAAACACTGGGTTAGCTGCTATAAATGTATTATCTCATTTAAGCCCAACAACAAGCCTTTAAGGCAGTACTATTATTTTCATTTTACTGTTGAGGAGTCAGAGGTACAGAGAGGTTAAGTAATTTGCCTTTAGTCACATGGCTGGTAAGTGGAGAAGTCAATATTCTAAGTGACACTATACTTCAATAAAAAAATTAAAAAAGTATTCTAAGTGACACATTTAATAACAGTACTGTTTTGCTAGCTCTCCTGTTCATCTATCTGTACACCCCCCTCTCTCTCTCTCTCTCCCTCTCCCTTTCTTCTTTCTCTCAGTAGATTTTTACTTAGCACTATTTCTGTGCCAGGCCTCATGCCTGGTGCTGGCAGAGGCAGACCCCCTGCTGTGTGGTGTGGGCAGAGGCCCTGGGCAGCCTTGCCACCTGGCCCTCTGGCTGGTACCCTCCCTCTGTGCATGGCCCTGCCTCTCTGAAATTCCAGGAGTAGGTGCATTCTGAGGCAGGGCATTTCCTTTTGTTTTTGTTAAAGGAAACAAACTCTGTGACGGGATATCCTCTGCTGTGTTTTCATGTTATCCGAGGGAGAGGAAAAAAAACAAAACAGCGCCTGCATGTGAAAAATGGAGGGAAGCCATTTGCAAGCTGGAGGGGAACCTGTAAACTCTCTGCTGAGGGTCATTCCAGGGCCTGTTTTCCCAGAACCAAAATGCTGAGACGGCGGGAGGCAAGCTGAAAGCTTTTAACCCAGGGTCGTCTTCTCTTCCTGCAGCGATTCCAGCCAAATGCTCCTTCTCAGGTCTCAACCTCCTTCCAGGGGCCAAGCAGCACGGCCCTAGTGATTCCACCAGGACAGTCTTGCTTCCAAGCTGAGGACCCGAGCTTGGCCTCTTGTTCCTAATCTTGTTACTGCTGCCGCTTGAGGGAGTCGAGTTGCAGGCAAGATAAGAGAAGAGGAAATCCTCTTTTAGCCCTTGTTGTGGGAGAGGGAAGCAAAGACCACCTCCTGGACGTTTTTCCCTCTCTTTTCTTTTGCAGCCTCTGGGGATTTGTGTTGACTCGCCTTGTGTGCAGCCCCCAGAGCCCTACTGGACCAGGCCCCCGTTTATCCCTGAGACTCAGCATTTGAGCAGTGATACATCCTCCAGCCTCTAAACCCTCCTCAGCATTCTGAATCCCTTTGCTTTTCTTCATGCCTTCCTGTATGAAGCAAGTGGATCGCAGCATAAGATCAAAGAGAGGGAGGGAAGGGGCAATTAGAGAAACCACCAGCCCCGCTCATTTTGGAAAGTCGCCTTGGGAATGCTTTCGGGCAGAAGTGGACCCAAACAGGATGGGGGGAGGGTGTGTGGAGAGGTGGAAAGCCTGATCATTTTTGTCTGCTAAGTGGGTTTTGTGAACAGTAGGGAAGTTGAAAGCTGTGTGGGTAGCTCTATCCAGGGAGGTTCTAAAAACTGAAAGTATAACCTAAGGAATGTGTTCAGAAAGTATTTATTATTTCATTTCTTTGGATGGTTGTCATGAGCTTGAAAAATTAAGCACCAAACTGTGCGGCTGTCTTTGTGGGGAAGAAGAGGGCAAGGAGGCGGAGGAGGTGTGTGTCCCTGGCGTGATCGCATCTTGGCTTGGCGGGGATGCAATCTGGGAGCGGATTGGACTCTCAGAAATTCCTCCTCTGCGGACCTAAAGGGCTGCTGTCCATTTTGGCCTCTAGTCACACCTGACCCTTGGGGGCTTGCCACGCCCGAGTAGGGTGTGTGCTGGACAGCATTGGATTACTCCTCTCCACCAGGGTTTCTTAGTGTAACTGGATACAGGTTTCTGGTCTCTGGGGTGAACCAACACCCCAGTTTGCCCAGGAGTGAGGGCTCTCCTGGGACACAGGACTTTGAGTGCTAAAACTGGCAAAGTTTCAGCAAACCGGGATGGTTGGTCAACCTATGGCCCTCACTCTAGGGTTTATAGCTGGTGCTGGTCGGGGCGGGTGTCATGGAGGTCATTTGGGGGTTTGGAACACGACTTTCCATTCCTGGTATGTATTCAGCAAGAATGGTTAATGGTTCTCCACTTAACTATCAGGGAGAGACTAATCTGGTCCTGGAATCTGTTTGGCTAGGCTGAGCAAGCTCACAGGTTAATTGAGTTTCCTAGTTTATGGCTGCTCCGTGGGGACGTGGCTGTCTAGTGGGGATGGAGCTCAGGTGGTCAGATTTGGAGCCTGGCTATGTTCACTTATGGTCTCAAAGTCTCCAGAACGGGTGATCTTATCTTTTTCCTTCTCTGGAATGAATCAGTGGTTCAGAAAATACCAGGGACAGGATGGTAATTTACTGCTGTATTGCTGGGGACATAGGGTAGTGGAAGAGAGAGGGCAGAGGAAGGAGAGAGGAGATGTTTTCTAGAATTTGGCTGTCGTGAGGGAGAGGTTTAAGCCTGCAGGTAGGAAGAGCTTCCCTTTGAGAGCAGGCTTTTAAGCTTGGGAGCAGGACCACTGTTGGTGGAGGCTCTTGGTGGCATCTGTGTGTGGGCAGGAATGAGGAAGGGTGGCTAACTGCCCCAGTTTTTGCACTGAAAGTCCTGTGTCCTGGGAAACTGTTCGGTCCGGGGCAAACCTGGATGGCTGGTTACCCTAGTGGTGGGACAAGGCCCAAGAATGGGCAGTGGGGCAGAGTTTTTGGCCTTAGCCCATGGAGGTGAGGAGAGCTAGAGATGAGGCTCAGAGCTGTTTTGGGAGACAATCAGCCTCCAGGATTTAAATCACTCAAAAGAAAAAAAAAAAAAAAAGAAGACTTTTGTAGTGCCCTGAGTCAAGAAATCAAATGCATCTGCAGCCCTTGTCTTCCTGGGCAAGCCCGTGTGGATGGGAACACCTGGAGTCTGGCTGGCCCAGACACTCTTCCTGAGAGTCAGGGGGGCAGCTGAGAGCAAAGGCCCAGGACACGGGGGTTGTTTTGGGGTGAAATGGATGCTGGGGGTCCCTGCGCGATGCAGTCTCAAGCCAAACTGTTCCGCTCTGATTTTTTTTTTTCTAAATTTCTTTTTGTTAAGTCACTCTCAGAACATCTACCCCTCCCACAGGGTCAGGGAGGGAGGGGTAGCAGAGCTGGTGTCGAGAAGGTCTCTGACAACTATCATGGTTTTTGATTCGAGGGCAGGCTTCAGCAGCTGTGGCAAAGTCCTAGGGAGCTTGACCAGGGTTGACAGTCTGAGCACAAATCTGGCCTGTTCACGCTAGTCTTCCCTGGCTTTTAGGAAAAACACATGCACACACACCTGAGCAGGAACTATTTCTGTCTTCCAGGATACAGTATAAATACTCATGTGTCTCATGACCTTTTAAAAGGAAACTGAGCTCTCCTTTTGCTGAGAATGTACTCAGAAATGTTCTTTATTATCTGTCGGATGGGAGAGTAGAGTGTGTCTGTTTGAGTCCCAATGGATTTGGGGATGATGCTCTTGTTCCAGTAGATGATAAACTCTGTAAGATCAGGGGTCTGATTTCTCTTGCTTACCTACCACTGAATCGTAAAGGCTGGCACACAGGTGCTCAGTAATTACATGGTGAATGAGCTTGTGAGCAAGTCAGTAAAGGCCTTTGAGTGAAGACAGTAGCTAAAGGCTGTAGGGCAGTGGTTCTCAAACTTGGCTATACATTAGAAGCACCTGGGGAACTTTAGCAATATCTCACTGTCCAGGCTACACCCCATTCCTATTAAGTTGAATCTTTGGGGGTGAGACCCAGGCATCAGTATTTTAAAAATTCTCCAGGTGATTCTCCAGGTAGGAGGACCAATTTGTCTTAGCTTGGGCTGCTGTAACAAAATACCACAGAGTGGATGGCTTACACAACAGAAATTAATTTTCTCACAGTGTTAGAAGTACAAGATCAAGGTTCCAGCTGATTGAGTTTCTGGTGAGGGTTTTCTTACTAGCTTGCAGAAGGCCACCTTCTCCTTGTGTCCTTGCACGGTAGAGAGAGAGAGAGAGAGAACTCTGTTATCCATTTCTCTTCTTATAAGGGCACCAGCCCTGCTGGATTAGGGCCCCACCCTTCTGACCTCGTTTAACCTATCTCCAAATACCGCCCAAATTTGGGGTTAGGGCTTCAACATATAAACTTTTGCGGGGGACACAAACACTCAGCCTATAAGGGTCTTGTTACTCAAAGTGTGGTTCATAGACCAGCAGCTGCAAGCATAGCCTGGGTATTCATTCGAAATGGAAGCTCTTGGGCCCCACCCTAAACCTATTGAGTCAGAATCTGCATGTTAATAAGATCCCAGGGGGAATTCATATACACATTAGCCACTGGGAGGCACTGCTGGGCTGTAGGGAGACAGAATCTGTTGGTGCTTAGGGTCCATGAAGTGGAGAGTAGTGGGGACTAAGGCTGGGCTTGCCTCAAAGTCTAGGCCAAGAAGTTTGGACTTACTTGGGCAGGTAGTGGAGAGCCGTGCAAAGACCTTGGGCTTGGGTGTGGTCTGATTAGAGCACTGCTTTGGGGAGATGAGACCCTGGCGTTGGGATCCTGCAAGTCAGAATGTCACCTTCTCTTCCAGGTGCTGCTCCCAGCAGCCAGCTTGCTGCAGCTCATGGATGTTCGCCAGAACTGCTGTGACTTCCTGCAATCTCAGTTGCATCCCACCAATTGCCTGGGTATCCGCGCATTTGCAGACGTGCACACCTGTACCGACCTCCTGCAGCAGGCCAACGCTTATGCAGGTAATGGGGAGCGGGGTGGCTGTACCTCTCTGAGCTTGTGGATTTAATAGCCTAGTCTGTGGTGGACTCCTCAATGATGATGAGAAGTGCGCTCTGCTATGAACAAGTTATAATTTAGTCAGGGAGACAAGACACAGGTGGAAAGATAATTAACAATAGAAGAGTTCAGCTCATTGCCAAGTGGAATGCGATTAATTGTCGGATGAATGGTACAGACAGTGATTTTCACGAGAGAAGAGGAAGGAGATCTGAGAAGACTTCGTGGGGGAAGAGTAATTTGAGCTAGGTCTTGAAATAAATCTTTGTCATTTAGGAAAATTTCTATTTTGATCAATGTGTTCTATGACCACGATTTGAAAAGTCAAATACTATTGCAAGGCTTATAATGATAAGTAAGAGTCTCCTGCTCTCCTTTTCCACATGAAGTCTTGCTCTCTAGAGCCACTCACTTGCAATTCTAAAAGAATTAAAATACATGTGCTGATTTAGCTAAAAGCTGCTTTGTCTGATATTTACCTCTATTTACCTAAATAAAATGTTTGTGCCACTATGTTTGGATTTACTAGTTTTAGATGTTATCTATTGACTTCTCACAGGAGAATAATTGTGCTTTCATAGACGTCCCCCTCATATACATACACTGTTCCCCTCTCTTTATTCTTCTAACATCATTTCTATAGCTGAGATAAGTTATAATTAGTTTTTTATCAGAAAACTTTTTATTCAGTAAGGCAGTTAATAAAATGCTTTTTCTTTTACACAGTGACTTCTACAACCACGAACTCTTGTAAGACAGATACACTGAACGGTCTTCTCAGTATATCAGATAATCTGTTGAGTCCGTTTTATTTTTCTTGGCGACATTCTCCCTGCTAGAGCTTGTCATCTTGCTATTTTAATGGGGTTTTCGGAGGGAGTAGTGATGAACATGAATGTTCAGCCCACCATGTTTAGCTGGAAAGAAGTCTTCATTGGTATTTATTTCAACTTGAGGACGAAGGTCATGAGTGACCTAGGAAACAGATCTGGTCATATGAATCAATAGATTCAGTCACGGCTACCTCCTTCCCTTGCAGTAAAGCCTCTCATTCTTCCCCCTGCCCAAACAAACGCCAGCATAGCTGCTGTCTGTTCTGTGTCTCATGTCCAGCTAATGTCTGGAAGTTAACTGAGGACCTGCTGGCTGCCCACCTGCCAGCTCCCTGCGCTGTGTTAGCCCCTTGATCCACAAGTCACCAAGCATTTCTTCTGTTTTCCAGCATCCTTTTTTGCTCTCATCAAGCCCCAGACCCCAGGAGCCTACACAGACTCTCATTTCTTCCTGAGGTCTGTTTCTGAGGGCACAAACGGGACCAGTTGTTAGGATGATGTCAATGATGATGATTTTTGTGAAGGACATTCCCCAGACACCCCAATTATGAATTCCTCTGACTCTTCCTGGCCCTAATCCTTGACTCTCCTGTTTCTCTGCTGTCCCTCCTGTGTCTGCCTTTCCCAGCGTTGTACCTCACTTCCTTTCTGTTCTCAGGGAGCCATCGCTAGTCCAGCCCTCTCTAGTCCAGCCACTTTCTTGAGGGATGTGTGCAGACTTTGCTTCAGCAGGAGCTGAGAGCTTGGCCAAGGCCCAGGTCAGCGTGTGGACATCTGCTGGTGCAGTGGCAAAGGGAGAGTGCTTAGACGCCAGAAGGTCTCTGTCTCTCTTCCTGGTCTCCCCTCCCCAGCCCTCTCCTTCTATAGAGTGCATGTGCTTGCATGCACACAGCAGGTATCACATCCTTTTGTAGTTGGCTTACAAGGTCGTCTGAGGTTTGGGCCGTGTAGCGAACCCCACCTTTAACAAGGGCTCCCAGGTTCTTCTGGCCTGGCTCTCCCCTACTTTCAAAATCTGTGTTTTCTCCCTTTGCCCTTTTCACTGTCTGATGGTGAGACTCACCTGTGGGAGAGTGGGGAGGATGCAGTTGGGAACATATCATGGTCTTGGTGCTCCTGGGTCCTGATCTGGGCACGGTGATCAGGTTCTGCAGCATTGTGGGTGTGCGTATGCAGTGTCCTGGTGAATTACTTTTAGCTAGCGTTTACTGAGCTCTACTTTGGGTCACATCCTAGGCTAAGCATTTTATGTGCATTTAATGCATACAACAGCTGAGGAAACTAAGGCACAGAGGGGTGAAGTAATTTGTTGGGGTCATCTGGAAGAGACAGAGACAGGATTCAAACCCAAACAGTGTTTACTCCAGAGCCATGTTTTTAACTGCTACATTCTGTGGCTTCCAGGCCCAGTTTGGACGTAGGGTGGCTCTGTGAATCAGTAACTGTGGAGTGTTGGTGGCTAGAGCTGGCATTTTCCATCGGAAGCGTGAGCCTCGAAGTCTGTGCCATGCAGTTACCAAACCCCAACAGCCAGGCAGTGTAGACAGACGGCCAGCTGTCTCTGCTAGATGTGGGGTGTTTAGTCATCTTGGGGTGGGGAAGTGAGACGTGGATATCTTCTCTTCCCCCTTGGGAGGCTGCCTCCCCGGAGCGCGTGGCGGCAGCCCCCTCACTGCACGCGTGAGCCCTCCTCCTTGCGCTGTCTCGGTCAGCGTGACTTAGGGCTGCGAGCCTTCTGCCTGTCGTTCAGGCCTTCTGTGGAGCCTGGGACCAGCTCCTGGATAGTTTTCTTTGCAGCCCTCAGCTGTGCACAGCAGGGAAAATAAAAATCGTATTTTTAAGGTAGTGTGGTAACGCAGAGGTTGATAAGACCATGATGAGAAGACAGAAGAAGCAGTGTGAAGGTAAGACTTCCCACGGTGCAGTGCTTAGAGAAGGAAATAAAAAATGATTATCTGTGCTCCCTCCCTCGCACCCACCCACTGCTGTGGGCCTGCTTTGTGTCTTTGATCTTGCACCTTCTGACTTGAGATGGAACCTGGCGGCTCTGCCATTGCCGCCTGCTGAGACAGACCAGCCACCTCGTCCCATTTTAACTGTGGGGGTGTGGGTACCGGCCGGGGTCACACACAAGGGGCAGTGTCAGCCCCTGTGGTCAAAGCCTTCCCTGGCCCAACGCCTCGAGTTAGGAGGTATTTTATCCCACAGACTATGAGGAGACCCTCCAGATCAGAACCAGGGATCACACCAGCCAACACTTCAGAGCTGAGTGGCCCTAGGCCTGTTTTCTTCTCTCTCTGATGGGGGTAGTTCATCCTGCCTTGTTTCCAGGATGGTTTGGGGGTCGGGGAGACAGGGAGGAGAGCCCCCTGCAGAAGTAGGTGCCACCCAGGGCCGTGCTCTGGAGCCTCCCTGCCACTCACGCCGTCTGTAGTAAGAGAGCCTCAGAGCTGGGACCTGGTGGAGAGATGGGACTCCTCGGGTCACCACCACTGCCCCTGCTGCAGACGGCGTGCACTTTGGGGGAGGAGGACCATTTCCAGGGCTTCTGATTGTGGTTTCTCTGTATGCAGATACACAGCTGGGTATGTCCTGCACCCCCCCTTCCTTAGTCTCTGGCCAGCTGGCCTCTGCCTTCACCTGTCCTTAGCCCCAAGCTGTGCCTCAATTCTGTTCCTCTTCCTTCTCTAAGATGAGCTTTCTTTTTCTGTTTTTATTATTATTGCTATTGTTATTGCTATCTTAATACAAAACCACCTGTGATTATTACAGAAACAGCCGACAGGCAGAAAGAGCAGGAAAAGCGCCACAATCCTACCCAGAGGGAGTCACGGGCAGTGCCCTGGTATATAGCTTTCCCAGTCTTTTTCATTCCACGTGTATGTTTTCCAGCCTAAAAAAATCTTAGCAGTATATTCTGAACAACTTTCCGTGTTAGCAGACATATTTCTATACCATTATTTTAAAACTTTAGAGAATGTATTCAATAAAAGCAACTTGTACCCGTGATAAAAGTTTCAAACAGGACACAAGGTATAAAATGCTCAGCTGATCTTCTCCCAGCCCCTCTTAAGGGAGCAGGGGACTCTCTTGGGTATCCCTACAAAATATGTATATATTACGCTTTTTAACTTATACAAATAGAAGACTTCTGTACTCATTATACTTAAAAAATTTTTTTTTTTTTTTTTTGCTTAGTGCAATATCTTGGAGTTCTTGGCAGACCCTTGTGTATGGCTACATCTTACTCTTTTTGTCTCCTGCATCATAGGGATGAACTGTAATGAACTACAATTTATTTAACTAGTCCTCTCTTGATGAACATTAATGTTACCAGATTTTTTCTTTTACATAAAATGCTTTAGCAAGAATTATTTTATGTAATATTTTGGAGTAAACTTGCTGCTTTGTAAGTAATAGTGAGCTTGTACCTGTAGGGTACCATCTTAGCAGCATAAAGTAGCTGAAAGAGAGTGAGCATTAAAAAAAGATACTGCCAAATTGCTGTCTAAAAGAGGAACTACTTTTAGGGTTGACGATGGCCTTCTGATAAGTCTTCATACCCCTGGCGAAGGTGGACACAGCATGACTCTGCCGGGCTGGAGCACGACCTCTTTCCACCCTATTTGATTTCCTGTTTGGAATGGGCTTTTCTCTTCCTGCTGTGGCAGTCCCTTCTGCTTCCTCTGGGTCCAGTTTCCCCTTCAGGGTTATGCCCCCAGATTTTTGCTGTGATATATATTATTCTGGGCTGGGGGAGGGTGAGCCCCATAGTTAGAAGCTGACTGCTCAGACCCTTGCCCCCAGCTGATGGTATCATAGTTCTCCTGGGTAACTGGGAAAAGGACCCTAGTGTTTTGTACAGCCTGTTTCTTTTTCTTTTTCTTTTTTTAAAAAATTTTATGGGAGTACAGTTGCTTTACAATGTTGTGTTAGTTTCTACTGTACAGCAAAGTGCATCAGCTATACGTATACACATATCCCCTCTTTTTTGGACTTCCTTCCCACTTAGGTCACCACAGAGCACTGAGTAGAGTTCCCTGTGCTATACAGCAGGTTCTCATTAGTTATCTGTTTTATACATAGTATCAGTAGTGTATATATGTCAATCCCAATCTCCCAATTCATCCCACCCCCTCCCCCTTGGTATCCATACGTTTGTTCTCTACGTCTGTGTCTCTATTTCTGCTTTGTAAATAAGATTGTCTATACCAATTTTTTCAGATTCCAAATATGTGTTAATATATGATATTTGTTTTTCTCTTTCTGACTGACTTCACTCTGTATGACAGTCTCTAGGTCCATCCACGTCTACAAATGACCCAATTTCGTTCCTTTTTATGGCTGTGTGATAGTCCATTGTATATATATGTACCACATCTTCTTTATCCATTCCTCTGTCGATGGACATTTACGTTGTTTCCATGTCCTGGCTATTGTAAATAGTACTGCAGTGAACACTGGGGTGCATGTGTCTTTTTGAATTATGGTTTTCTCTGGGTATATGCCCAGTTGTGGGATTGCTGGATTGTATGGTAATTCTATTTTTAGCTTTTTAAGGAAGCTCCATACTGTTTGCCACAATGGCTGTATCAATTTACATTCCCACCAACAGTGAAAGAAGGTTCCTTTTTCTCCACACCCTCTCCAGCATTTATTGTTTGTAGATTTTGTGATGATGGCCATTCTGACCAGTGTGAGGTGATATCTCATTGTAGTTTTGATTTGCATTTCTCTAATAATTAGTGATGTTGAACATCTTTTCATGTGCCTCTTGGCCATCTGTATGTATTCTTTGGAGAAATGTCTATTTGGATCTTATGCCCATTTTTTGATTGGGTTGCTTGTTTTTTTGATATTGAACTGCATGAGCTGTTTGTATATTTTTGGAGATTAATCCTTTGTCACTTGCTTCGTTTGCAAATATTTTCTCCCATTCTGAAGGTTGTCTTTTCATCTTGTTTATGGTTTCCTTTGCTGTGCAAAAGCTTTTAAGTTTCATTAGGTCCCATTTGTTTATTTTTGTTTTTATTCTCATTACTCTAGGAGGTGGGTCAAAAAAGATCTTGCTGCAATTTATGTCAAAGAGTGTTCTGCCTGTGTTTTCCTCTAAGAGTTTTACAGTGTCTGGCCTTCCATTTAGGTCTTTAATCCATTTTGAGTTTATTTTTGTGTGTGGTGTTAGGGAGTGTTCTAATTTCATTCTTTTACATGTAGCTGTCCAGTTTTCCCAGCACCACTTATTGAAGAGGCTGTCTTTGCTCCATTGTATATTCTGTCCTCCTTTGTCATAAATTAGGCGACCATATGTGTGTGGGCTTATCTCTGGACTTTCTATCCTGTTCCATTGATCTATATTTTTGTTTTTGTGCCCGTACCATATTGTCTTGATTACTGTAGCTTTGTAGTATAGTCTGAAGTCAGGGAGCCTGATTCTTCCAGCTCCGTTTTTCTTTCTCAAGATTGCTTTGGCTATTTGGAGTCTTTTGTATTTCCATACAAATTATACAATTTTTTGTTCTAGTTCTGTGAAAAATGCCATTGGTAATTTGATAGGGATTGCATTGAATCTGTAGATTACTTTGGGTGGTGTAGTCATTTTCACAGTATTGATTCTTCCAATCTAAGAGCATGGTATGTCTCGCCGTCTGTTTGTGTCGTCTTTGTTTTCTTTCATCAGTATCTTATAGTTTTCTGCATACAGGTCTTTTGTCTCCCTAGGTAGGTTTATTCCTAGGTATTTTAGGCTTTTTGTTGCAATGGTAAATGGGATTGTTTCCTTAATTTGTCTTTCTGATCTTTTGTTGTTAGTGTATAAGAATGCAGGAGATATCTGTGTATTAATTTTGTATCCTGCGACTTCTTATATCTCACTGTTATTGTTTCCAGGGACTGCTTAATATTTAACTTCAGAGGCTTGGGCCCAGGTTTATGGGGACTTTGTTGTTTGGTAATTGGATGGCCATGCACTGGACCATCAGCAGAGCTGGTTGGGAGGGATATTAATGGGACCCTGTTAATGAAATGGCAATTAAAATTCTTTGGACATTTTGTTCACATCAGTCTGCCAAAGCTGAGCTGAAACCCTCCAGCCATGGGATGGAAAAGCCATCGAATTTCATGTGTTTGTGGAGAGAAGTGGCCTGTTTTTCGATTGATGGAGTCATTTGAGACCATGGAATGAAGTAATTAAACTAAGGGCAGCAAAAAACTTTGACAAAGCATTTTAAAACACACGAACCCCTGACTCATTGAGGGTCATCTTGTGAAATTGCTGCCTCCAACTTGGCATCATAAAGTAATAATGGTGGTGATGATCATGGTGGGAGTTTCTACCATTTCTGAACACTTGCAAGGTGCCAGGCATGGTGCTACACACTTCATAACTATAAGAGGCCACATAACTATCAGAAGTAGTTATTACTTTCCCAACTTATAGATGAAGAAATGGAAACCCCAGAGAAGTTTAGTAACTTGCTTCAGATCACATAGTTTGTGAGTGGCAATGCCAAGATTCATGATGAGGCTGTCTGTCTCCAGGGCCTGTGCTCTGAGCCCACTGTTTATTTTCACATCTTCCCAGGCCAGTTCAGCCTCTCTGTCCATGGCAGTTGCCTCATTCCTACCTCTGCTTCTACCTTGAAGGTGGCAAGTGAAGCATTAGTGCAGACACAGGTATTTTTTGTTGTTAGTTGTTCTCCTTGTTGGGATTTTAGGAAACTTCCCTGTTCCTTCCATACTCTGGAGAACAGGGAACTTTGTTGTTGAATCAGTAGCACTGATAACTGGGTAGTTTTGATATAGCCCTTTGCTCTGTGTGTGTAATAGAGAGAAAGGGGAGGTACAACATATATACTTCTGGAATTAGGTCGACATGGAAAGAGAGCTTGTATCCCACCATCCCAGGGAGAGTGGAGTCAGTGAAATTTAGAGTCTGAGGGCTGGTGGTTGTGACCCCTTGTGGGAAGACGTCAAGGTAGATCTGTGTTACTTCTCTGTGGGAGCTGAGCCTTCTCCCTGGAGCGAGGAAACTGTGGGCCCTGAAAGCCAAATATTGATTCAAGAAAGCTTACCTCTGCCCTCCCAAAATAGGGTAATGGAGAGAGAAATTTAAATTAGCTGTTTTCTTTTTTTGCCCTGCTAAAATGTTTTGATTCTGTTTGTGTGTCCACCTGTGTCAGCCATTCTTTCCTGGGGGCATGATCAGTGGTTCCATTCAGAGGCACTCATACCTTTTTTGCTGGGGCCACTGGCCCTGGAATAACTGGGTTCATTTAGTCTCTGCAGGTCAAAGAAGTCGTAGATGGGTTATTGTCTGGGCTTGTAGTTTAGATGAACCTGATCAAAGGCTTAGGTTTATTTCATCCCATCAAGAGGGAGGAATGGACTTGGGACTTGCTTGAGAGGTTGCCTGAGCCCTAGGCAATCCTGAAGAATGGACAAGGAAGCACAGTAATTTCAGAGCTCAATACCTGCAGACATTGTCCTGGACACTGAGGATTCACATTCACACAGACAGACTCAAATAAGACAGGCCCTGCCCTCATGGGGCTCATAGTCCCAGTATGAGAGGAAGACCTCAGGTGGTAAGACAGGTTGACCAGCAGTATGAAAATTTTAATTTCGTATTTGGGTGGCTTTGGGAACACAGAAGAATATCACGTCATCTAGCCTGGAAGACAGGTGGATTAGAGAAAGATTTCAATCCAAGGGTTGTGTCTGAGATTTGAATCCAGGTCTGATGACAAAATGTTTAGAACACTACTACTCTAAGATTTTTTTTTAAAGAAATATCTTTAGATTCCTGTTTCTTTCTCTCTCTGCAGTATCCCTAAGAGGGATTCTTAGGGTGCTCTGATGTCTATATTGAATTTTACCAAAATGGCCTGCTCAGGACAAGTTTTTATTATCTTGAAGACTATAATACTTATCAGAATGTTTGTTATTATATTCAGACAGCCTTAATTTCAAAACCTGGCTCTACCACTTTACTACCGTATGATACTAAGCTCATAACTTAGGCTTTCCAAGCCTCCATTTCGCCATCTGTAAAATGGAGATATTGATATTCACTTCAGCTGGGCTTTTGGAAGATATAAGTGACATAATATATGTAAAATACCTAGTACAATGTTAGCTGTTTTTAGGAAAAGCCATTAACTTTCTCCAGGCCTGCTTCCTTGAAAAGACCCAATTATGCCCCCTTTCCTAGGAATGTGCCACCCAATTTCCTCATCCTTTCAACATTGGGAAGATATGTGTGTGTTGCTTGCCGGGGAAAGGATTTGCAGTTGTCTGGTGCCCCTCCCCTTCTCCAAAATTTCTCATCCAAATGGACAGGAACAGATCCATTAATGTTTCATTAATCAAAACTTGGATTTTTTTTTTTTTTTTGGAGAAGGAAGGCTTTATTATTATTTGCAGCAAGTAGGGAGAACCCTGGAGATCTTTCCCAAAGCAGTGTTTCCAAAACTTGGATTTTTAAAATATTTATAATAATAATTTTTATTTGAGTACAGAGGGGAAATAAAGAGCCATCTTTTAATCCTGAAATTCTAGACTTACATATTTGTGATCAAACAGTATCTATAAATTTGTATTCTGCATTTTCTCTTAATGTTATGATTTTTTGTTATCATTATAATCTCTTAAATCATGTTTTCCCTCTTTATATTCCATAAGCAAAAAATTAGTCAAATGAAGAGAAAAATTAACTACCTAATAACTTAAACAACTCACTATTTCCATTCCAAAACTTGGATCCTAAACAGTGTTTGCTACTTATAGTAAAGCGTGGTTAATTGGGACTCTCAGTCAGAATGGTTAATTAATTGACTTTGTTTTTTTTCCTGTTTACACTCCTCCCTAAAGGAAAAAAAAGCAAAAAGACAAGAAAAGTTAGAGTTTATTTTGGAGAGTCCCCCTTCAAGGGGCTAGCCCATGGTTAAAAGATACTACGCCCCTGCATATTTCACCCATCCCCCAAGATTGAGCCTTGCCTGCCTCTCCTGCATCTCTGGGAGCCTGGCACAGGATGCTGTATACATATTTGTTAGATGAATGAAGACACAGCCTAGCCTCTAGCTAGACTGAGCTATTGCTGTTCTCTAGTCATGCTCTGAATTTGCCTGCTTTTGTTTAACTTGGAGTGCCTCTCCCAGTCATGGCCCTGTGGACTTTGGGTTGAAGTTGCTGGTGCCTTGTTTTGCCCTTTTGTAAGCCAGTGGCCTCCTTGTAGGCATCGGCTCTGCTTTCTTCATTTCTGAAGAAACACTGTATTTGGCACATCATGTGTGAACAGTTATTGAGCACTTACAACGGTCTCAGGAAATGTGAGTTACATATATTTGCTTCTCTGATGCCCATAACACCTCTATGAGATAGGTGCTATTATTCGCTCTATTTAATAGATGAGAATACTGAAGCCTTCAGTATTCTCAACTGAAGAAATTGAGTAACTTATATCACTAGAAAGTTTGTGGAACTCAGTGGAATAAAGTGGGTCTCTTAAGACCTTTGAGGTCCACAGCCTTGCCTGCAGGACCTGCAGTCTCAAAGGATGACTCTGATGCCGTGGAAACGCTTCTCTGTTGGAGAGCAGTGCTGCCCGCAGAACTGGACTTCGTGACTCAGGAACGTGGGCGCATAATATTCCTCCTTCATTGCTAAACAGTTTCCTATAGATCTCAAAATGGGCTAATACATAGTATCATTTTTGAACTTCAGAACAACCTGGAGACTGAGGTCAGGCATTACCATCCCATTTTATGATTCATGAAGCCAAGGCCTGGGAAGAAGTGACGGTAAGAGGTGGAGCTGGGACTGGAACCCAGGTCTTCTGGTTGTTAGCCACAGTTTGTCACTACATTGTCCCTTAATACATTCACAGCAAAGCAAAACAAATGAAAAAAAACTCCAAACAAACAAACAAGTGTTAAAGGTAGAAGCTGATTCTCGGGGCGGTATCTTCTGGTAGCATAGTGGGTTCTTTCCAGGAAGAGGCTGGGAAGAGCGCTGACTTGAGTACAAAGTCTTCTGGGGAACTCCTGTTTCCCAGGAAATTGAGTTAGCCAGAGCATCCTGTTCCTGTGTTTTCTATCCTGTTGTGTCTTGAGTGTTGCTAACAGAAAGGGAGCTCTGGTCCCCAGACTCTGGACCCTGTGTCCTCAGACCAAAGGGGGAAGGGAAGGAGTTTTTGTGTGGGCCCCCTTCTTTGTGTCCTCCTGCTCATGCCTCGCAAATCTCCTGGATCTCGGGGTGCCAGCCCTGGGTGAGAAGCTCCTGCCCAATACCTCCCTTGCTGCCTCCTCCCCACCAGATGCTCCCTCCTGGGAGGATTTCTGAAGGTTTTCAGTGGGAGGTTCTTGATGGGCAAATAAGCAGCTGACTTCAGAGAGAAGGGACCCAGATTCACATCCCGCAGTGCCCCAGAGTGTGAAAGATGGGGAGGTGTGGGGGGCTGACTACTTCCTGCCTTGGTTTATCTTTGAGGACTTCTGGTTTGTTCACCAAGTCACCTAGGATACACATCACTGCACTTCTATTTTCCTCCTTTTCAAAACCCAAGCTCATCTACTTTTGGCTTTCTGAGCTCTGAGGAAGAATTCCTTACAGCTCAGAATTTTACTTTCTCACCTCCTCCTGTTCTTTTCACTCCTCCAAATGTTAGGTTTTTCAGTCAACCAAAGATAAAGGTGGGAAGACCAGGTATGGCTCTGGGCCACAGGGATGTAGGCACTGGTTTGCCTGACTCACCTGCTGAGCTCAGCCGAGGCTGGTCCACAGAGCCTCCCTGTCCTATACTTTGTCAGTTTTCTCTCTGCTGTTTCTTGGGTGTTGCCAACACATTGGGAGACTCTGGTCCAAAGACTTCTTGGGCTAGAAAGAGTGTATAGGGAGAATCCTGTTACTTTCCAAGCCTCCGGGCCAAGAATGAATTCCCATTGTCCAAAGAAAATTGTTCACTTGCTTTTATTTAAAAATCTTTAGGAATGGACACTTTAAAAATAACTATCTAGTCTTAAATATTCCCATAGTTAGGGAGGTGTTTTGAATGTCATACTTAAAATCTTTGCTTTAACTAAAGGCTTTCTTCTGTTGACATATAGAGAAGTAAGACCAGCTTCTTAAGTTTTGACGGCTGCTTCCATTTGTAAAAGATCTGACTTTTAAATTTGTCTTGTCTTGTACAAGCATCCCTGAGCCTCAGGATGGGTGAGCTTTAATTGTGGCTTCAGTTATATCATTAGGCTGATGGGGAGCAAGTGGGGAGCCCTTTTTGTCCAGTGAAAGATGGAAAAGATTATTTATAACTCAGTCATTGAGAGTAAAGTATTAACATTTAGGGAATCTGGATGAAAGGCATACGGGAATTCTTTGGATCTGAAATTCTTACAACATAAAAAGTTAAAAATGATTTTTGCAAGAAATTATTTAAACCTTAAGTTCTTTGTTTGTTTGGTTTTTAAGAAGTTGATGAGTGTGATTAGCATGCTCTGATTTTCCTTTTCATTGTGCAGCTGCGGCAGAGTTGATGTTTCAGCAGCCTCCCAGGCATGGAGGGACTCAGAATCTCACTCCAGGGGCCAGCCAGGCCAAGTGGGGGGTGGGGAGCTTCTGGAATTATCCAAGAAGCTCTCAGGGCAGAGCGGGGCCACAACAGAAGGAAGGGGAGAGGCCTGGAGGGCAAGGAGCACAGATGCTCCTGGGGCGATGGTGCAGGGTTGTGAGAACCGAGGAAGGAGCAAGGTCTGGGGCAAATGACAAAGGACACTGTGACCTCCAGAGTCTGCTACACCAGGAATTGTCAGCCCTTGGGCTGGTTCACCTTCAAGGCGCTTGCAAAACACGTTCTCAGTTCCTCTCTCATCAGAGCATGGGAGGGAGTGAGACGTGGTTTTTACCTCCATTGTACAGATGGGGATAATGAGACCCAGGGAGGTGATGCCATTGGCTCAAAGACACAACTCATAAATGGCAAAGCTGGGACTAGAATCTAGGTCCTTCTTTCTGAAGTGCATGCTCTTTCACTGGCAAATGCCTCTGTAATAGCCGGATGGCGGCCTGGGCGAATGTCAGGGTAGGAATTGTCCTTGGCATTTCCCTTGTGTGGTCCTCGGGCCTGTGAGTTTTATCTTGTTCTAGTTGTCCCCGAACTCCCCTCCGTCTTATAGCCTCTATAGGCTCAGCCGCTGTGGACTGTTCCCAGTGGTGGTGGTGCGAGCCACACCTGGACAAAAGCTTAGTTGAGCCTTCTTGTGAACCAGATTCTCACTATAGCAGGCTTGACTTGGGCAAGATGGGATGAACCCTTCTGCCAGCCTTCTAATGTTGACTTCCTACCAGAACCCCAGAGACTTTGAGCGACACAGCAGTTCTGACCCACTTTTGTTTGGCTGAGCTGCAGGGGGCACCGTCTGCAACTCTGCCAGCCTGTGCCTTGAGGGGAAATGAGCTCAATTAAGTAGGCAGGCCCCTGTGAGGCTTCTCTGCAACACCATTATTAATCTCATGGAGCATGGAAAAAATATAACCTTGCATCTCTCTGCCCCATTTTCCTCTGTGGTGATGTTCAGGACAGAGGGTCACACAGGGGGATGCCTTTGCTGCTGAATTAAGAGGCTGGTTTCCCTCCAGCCAGGATGTCTGCCTTTCTCTCTGCCTCCTGCCTCCCCCAGAGCTCCCAGGACTCTGCTCTAAATCCCACAGATTGTCATGGCCTTGGTTCATGGAAGGGCAGGAGTGTGTTATAACTTTGTTTTCTGAACTTCTGCTTTTTTTGGAACAGAGCAGCACTTTCCAGAGGTGATGCTGGGGGAAGAATTTCTTAGCCTAAGTCTGGACCAGGTGTGCAGCTTGATATCCAGTGACAAGCTGACCGTTTCTTCAGAAGAGAAGGTATGACATGGCCCTTCTTTGAAACAGGAGCCTCTCTCGTGAGGTGGTCATGGGAAGGACTTGTGGTTCAATGAGACCTTTTCTCTTTTTCAAATAAAAAAAAAAGATCTTATTTTTTTTGTCCCTTTTTTTTTTTTTTAAAAAGGCTTTCTGGCCCACGACCACTACATTCACTTTATGGACCCTTTAAAGAAGGAGCAATGGTGATGATGATGATGGCGACAAAGCTGCCTCCATTTCTTAAACGTTTATAGTTTGCCAAACCCTGTGCTAAGTTCACTCAGCCTTCACCTCAGCCCTGTGAAGCAGGCATCGCCGTTGTCCTCACGTTACAGATGAGGAAACAGACTCAGAGGATTTAATTAGCTTGTTCAAGGTCACTCAGCTGGTTTACATGTCACCTGGTCTTAACCACAGTCCCACACGGCCTCTTGTGAGTATCACTGAGCATTTAAGCCAGAGCAGACCTTTGGGGAACATCTATTCCGATAGGGAAGTGGAATTTTTACTGATGAGGAAACCGAGCCCCAGAGAGGGGATAGAAACTGCTGAAGGTCACACACAGTTTTTCGGTGGCCAAGCCAGGACTAGAACCCAGGTCTCCTGACCCCAGTCCCCTGACTCACTGACCACACACCTCTTCCTCTGTGCTAGAAGCTTGACTTCTGCCCCTGCTTTAGCTGACCTGTGACTGCTGATCTATCCTACTTCCCGGCCTTCCTTATCTCTGACCCTCTGCTAGGAATATTCTCTACTTCCCTCTTCACCTGGTTGAATTCCCAAACAGTTCAGATTTTTCTTCTACCAGGAAGAATTTCTTTACTCCAGGCGATTCAGTCTACTATACTGGAAATAACATACGCTTCCATGTTGGCCACTGGGGTCCAAATCTCGTCTCTAGTACTTACAAATCAGTTATGTGACCTTGGGCAAGATATTTTGCTTCTCCATCTATTTCCTCATTTGTAAAGTGTGGGTAGTAATAGAACATGTTCCACAGGGTGGTTGTGGGGATTGAATGGGATAAGGTATATACAATGCCTAGTATAGTACCTGCTACCTAGTGGGTGCCTAGTCAGTGTTAGCTGAATTGATTATTGACTGTGCTTCTGGAATTAATCCCTTTTTCCTCTGGGATAACACTTAACCTTGTTCTGCTTTATATTGTAGTTAGTTCTGAGCTGGTCTTACCTCCTCCACTCACTTGTGAGTTCCCTGATGGTAGGGACCACACCTTACTCACCTCTGCATCCTCAGAGATGCTCAGTAAATGTTTCTTGAATTGTCCTAGTCCAATCTTAGCATCCAAGCTTGAGGCCCTTTCCTGAGGGAATATTCAAGAAAAAGCCCTTGAGAAGGATTTTATGTTGTAGATGAGACTGCATCCAAAGGTACATGTCCAGAGAATGGGTGTGAAATTCACAAGCCCCTGCCTGTTGTCCTGCAGAAGTTTCATCAAGAAGAAGAGCAGTTGTCAGTTGGAACTATGGGCTGTCCTGAGACTTCAGGGAGATCCCCAGAAGGTGACTGGCACAAGCTAGACCCTCCCGTAGGCTTAGGGAGGTCTCTGCTTCCATTAGCTGATGTGAAACAGCACCTCCAGGGGAAAGAATGCTTCTGGCCAGGCCACAGGCCCCTTCCTGCCCCAGCCTCAGAAATGGAGAGGCTTTCCTCGCTTCTTGCTAAGCTTGTGTACTTTCTTCTCTGGACTGTGCTACCAAATTGGCACAATTTGAAGGAATGAACCAGTCAATTGGCTCTGTGAATGTTGGGCTGTTGGCCAGTTTAGGGTCTGCTTGATCATGTCCTCAAGTGTAGTTTGAGAAAATGGAAGCAGGCACATAAGTAGCAGGAGTTGAATCAACTTAGGGTGTTGGATTGAGAGGGAGACCCTTCTATCTTAAATTCATCCTGGCCCATCCTTCCCTGAGATCATAGTAAGTTTTAGGTGAGGGCTTATCTATGCGTGCTATGCCAGGACAGGGGTGGAGGTGGGTTGTTAGTAGGGAGAGGCATTATAGTGCCCTGGAAACCACTTGGGTTTTGGACTTGGGCAGAACTGGTTCCACACTCAGCTTGATGCTTACTGACTGTATGACCTTGAGAAGTCACTGGTTTCTTTGAACCATAATTTACTTACATGTAAAACTGAAATACTACGAGTGCCTCCCTTATAGAGTTGTCACGAGGATTAGAGATAATGGGTGAAAAAAAATCAAATACGGTGTTTGATAGGTGCTCAATAAATGGCAGCTATCATTGTAATTATCACAGTTCTCTATTTGGAGGTACCAGTGATAATGGTAATGGTATTGATTTGCCATTGGTCATGGTGAAACAAATCATGGTGTTAATTGCATCTTTCCAGAAACAAAGAAACATGATAATAGATGTACACTCTTAAAACTTGTCTATAGTGACTTTCATTTATTCATATGCTTACATATGGGTTCCTCTTTCTGTAGAATCAGTTTGGAGTGTAGGTATTTTTCACATTATTGATGTTGTGTATCATGTTTGGTTCTCAGAAGTTATGTGTAACTTCAGAGTTATGTGGTGCTTTTCAGAAAGTATATTACTCATGATCTTGAACCCTTTGGGATGTTTAAGTTTAGCTATGTAATTTTGAGTCTTATTAATGAATAGTGGGGTTTGGCCTGCATTTTCTCTTTGGCAAAACCCTTATTTTTTTTTCCCCTTAATTGCTCACATATTTCTGGAAGTTAAATAGCTGGAAGCTTTTGACAATTAGATGTTTGCATTTGAACGCTAGCCCTTAAGGCTTTGAAAATTCTGTGATCTGTTCCAAGAGGTTTGGTGATTTCTACTCCCTTTAATTACATTGCGTGTGATAGGCATAATCACTTGCATGCACAATAGCTTTTTCTTGCAATATAGTGAAATTTTTTGAGTGTATTTGAAGTAGTATCAGGGATCTTCATTTAAGTTAAAATCCAACTGATTTAATGTTAACATTTGCAGAAAATTCAATTGCGTCGGCAGTCAAATGACCTGTATTTAGCAAAATTTACACTTGAACCGCAGTATCAGTTATATTATGACTTACTTCTCTACCAGCAGCCCACAGGTTTCTTTCAACATATATTATAAAATGCAGCCAGGTTTCAGATGCATCCTAAAACTATGCATATTAAAATAGAGGAAATGTGGTATCTTACTATTAATGATGATTTTAAGTGTCTGTGGCTGGGCCCAGGCAGCTTGCTTGTTGGAAGTTTGAATGTATAGGTTCTGCAGCCAGAAGAACTGAATTCAATCCTGGCTCCACTACTTTAACAAGCTGAGTGATTGATCTTGGGCCAGTTATTTATCTCCTACCAGAATGTATACACCATGTATAGTCAGGAATTTTGACTATCTTATGGTTGCTGCTAGAGTGGTGTCAGAGTAGATACCAAAAAATATTTGTTGAAGGAATGAATAAAAGAACCTAAGTCTCAGTTTTCTCATCTGTGAAGGAGGGTAATGATAGTGTAGTATCTATCTTATAGAGCTGTTCTGAGGATGAAATGAGGTGATACATGTAACCATTGACCTTTCTCAAGGGGAAGCTCTTCCCGGACCCCATATTGGTCTGGGTGGTTGGCGTGACCTGCGGCTCTGTGCCAGGCAGGAGCTGAGGGTGGTAGCTGTCTCTGTGTCGCCAGCACCCCCAGCACCATCTGGGCCTCTCCGAGGGCTCAGGTGCTGTTCCTCCTCCAAGAGCACTTGCTTTTGCCCACGACTCATCCCCTTCAGTACGCTCAAGCTCCTTGAGGGCTGTGAGGGTACCTTAGCCATCTCTGTGTCACGCATAGTCCTGACACAGAGCCCTGGGAGGCACTAGGAGGTGCTCAGCAGACGTTCCCCGAGGGAATGAAGAGGCAGACTGGGGCCTGACTCTGCCCTGAGCCAGCTGATATTATGGGGATAGTTTTAATATTTTTCCAGAGAATAAGGAGAAATGTGGGAACTAGAGGTCGGAGGGAGGCATGGATCTTTGCCATTTTTTCTCCTGTTTTTCCTCCATGTAGTTTTTGTTTAAAAATTCCTGTTATTTGAGAGAGGACAAGTGGATGTGGTAGGAATCACAAAATCACTAGCTCTTTGGTTAGGACTTTCCTCCCCTCTCCCCTGCTCACCCCTGCCCAGTTAGAGGGAAAACACAGAGAAGCAAGCCCCTCCCAGGCACCTGATTCTTTCCTATGGGAGGTGTCGCAGGGTTAGAGCTAACCCTGTGAGCAGATAGCCTGTTTTTTGCATACCCTTTGCAGACCCGAAGTTCAGCTGTCACCATGGGCAGCCTCATTGACCCAGGGGCAGGGTAAGCAACCTTCCAGGACAAACACACTGCAAGGAGAAGAGATATGACTCCTGAGTTCTACTGCAGTTTTGCCACCGAGTTGCTGGTTATTGGACTTTTCGGAATCTTTGCTTTCCTAGCTGGTAAACGTCTTTCTACTTCTCAAGAATTCCATGCCTTCTTATGAAACACTATTGAGGCTTCTCAGAGTAAGAACTAACGGGGAAATGGCCACATGTTAGATACAGGTCAGGAAAAAATTGGTTGAGTTTCTTCAAAAAATTAGATTAGTGCCAAGTATGTGTTATAGTGAGAAGAACAGGTTAGTTTCTCTCTGCATGATCACATTTTTATGTACTTGTATCTCCTAAAACTCTCATCAGGGGACAAATTCTGATATTTTATCTCCTGGAAGGGATTGGACCTTGTCTCCTGGGATCATTCGTGTTGCAGGCTCTCCTGTCTGAATTCCTAGCCTCTCCCGCCAGCACCAGTGGTCGGTCTGGGGTGTGGGCAGGAGCTCCTCAGCCAGTAGGCTGGGCTTTAGTGCTTGCTGCTGAGGCATCATCCAGCGCCCAAGGAAGTACATCCTGTGCTTAGGCCGAGCTGTTGGCAGCCCCGCCACACTCTGAGGTCAGCATTCGAGTTGCCACATCCTCAGCCTGCAGACAGTGATGTGGCCTGGGCCCCTGAGTCAGTGTTACTCTTCTTACTGCTCTCCTTTGGAGAGCGCAGTTCAGTAGGTGCCTATGACGGGAGTACCACCACGCTAGGACCAAAAATCTATCTTGGCTGATCACTGTGACTATTTCACACATCGTTGAAAAAATGCTCAGAGTAAGTGAGCTTGGAGTAAGCTCAGAGACATGAGCAAATACAAAGTGCACGGCTCAACTTTTTACAAAGTGCAACACCCACAAAGCCAGCATCCAGATCAAGAAACGGAGCTCCAGGCCTTCCTTCCAGTCACTGCCCACCATCCCAAGAAGCCAAACTACTATTCTGACTTCGCAGTAGATCAGTTTTGCCAGTTTTTGAACTTTGTATAAATGGAATCCTGGTGTGTGCATGCTTTTGTGCCTGACTTCTTTTACCCAGCATACTGTTTTGCATATCATTTCTAATGCTTACAACAGCTCTCAAGGCTATTTGGAGAGGAGGAGACTAAGGCTTATTGACAATAGACAGCTCTGTGATTTGAAGCTGACTGTGTCTGCCACCCAGGCCCCTGGTCTTTATTAATGAACCCCCACCCCGATGGGGAGACCCTTACTCATTACTATTCAAGAGCTTGTTGGGAGTTCCCTGGTGGCCTAGTGGTTAGGACTCTGGGCTTTCACTGCCATGGCCCGGGTTGAATCCCTGGTTGGGATCCCGTGAGCTGTTGGACCTTTCCCCTTGCCAGTAAAGGGCTCCCCCCTTTACTCAGTGTGCAGGAACATCTGGCTTGGCTGCCTCAGTAACTTAGGGGGTGGGGTAGAAGGATCGGGTTCATCTGGTATTTTCTGGCCAAGGCTTGTGCTTATGTTGGAGGTGTGAACCGAGGACTATGAAATCCAATTTCCTCCATCTCCTTTCCACATAGCAACCTTGTAGCACTCAAGAAATTGGCTCTGGAACATGAAGCAGTGAGGAAATAATGCTATTTCTTTGTCTAAAAGTGAAACCCTAAGTGTGCCATGTGGGCAGCCAATTATTTCATCGTGGGGCCCATGAAAAGTATTTTCATCTGAGTAGACATCACCCTGTCCCATGATTGAGGCCACAGGGTCTCTGCTTAGATTTTACAGACCAGGGGTTGACACAGTTTTCCTTTAAAGGGCCAGATAGTAAATATTTTAGTCTTTGTGGGCCACAGAGTCTCAATTCAGCTCTGCTGTTGAAGTGTGAAAGCAGCCATAGACGATTTGTCATGAGTGAGTGTGGCTGTGTTCCAAGGAAATTTTATTTACAAAAACAGGTGCATGTGGCCTGTTGGCTGAGGTTTGCCAGCTGGGTAGCTGCTGAGAATAACGGGTAAGAGCCTGAGCGCTGGCGATGGGCTGGTGTGGGCCCAGCCTTGCTGCTTTCTGGCTCTGGACTTGGATGAGTCAGTCAATAGGGGCAGGAGTGTCTACTCAGTGGCGGTCAGGAGAGTCCATGGTTACAGTGTCTCTGGGGAGTGTGGCGCAGGGCCTGGCACAGCACGGACATGCACTGCTGCTGCCGCTACCTGTTGCCCCTTTGCCTTGGCCAGTCCTTTGATGGCAGGGGCCGTTGGGAGCGATTTTAGGCACATAGGCTAGTCGGAAGTTTATTTGCTTATTTTCCAAGCATGACGTCTAAATGAAAAAAAATACGCGGCCTTCTCTAGCTGCTGAGAAGGTCACCGTTGCTGCCGAGTGCTGTGGCTTTCACAGCTGAGTAGGTAAACAGTGCAACTGAGTGGAACCAGTTAGACAAGTCAAGCCAAAAATAAAGATAAGGTTAAATATCAACGTCATTAGACTCAGCCTGCTTTGCAGCTTTTATAACAAAGACTAAGCTGGTTGACAGCGAAGGGTGTGATCAGTAAATCCCACCTACTCAAGGCCTTGCAGTTCATTCTTCGTGAAAGCTTTCTCAACCGGTCACCCGCTCTGTGCCTGGCACTGTGCTCGGTGGCAGGAAGTGCAGGGACAGAGCTGGTACACTTCTCACGCTGCAAGTGTTACAGTCCAGTAAAGGGAAGTGGAAGGAAGTGTGGGTAACCACAGTGCAGGGCAGAACGGGACCATGGCTGCCCACCTCCTAACCCAGCAAAAGCAAGGAGTCTCCAGCATCCTTTGGTCTGTGGCCTGGCTCTGCCCTCCTCACCAAGATACCAGCCTCTGCTTCCCCAATCCTGCTGTCTGTTCCAGCCTGCTTACATGCTTATTCTGAACTCATTTGTCCATTCATTCATTAAAACATATTTGAGTGTGTGTTATGCACCAGCAAGTAAGACAAGGTCCCTGTTCTCAGGGATCTTAAGGGCTACTTGAAGAAACACACAACTGTTTACAAAATAATGTGATAAGGGTGAGACACATAGCTCTGTGACAGTTAATAATTTTAAAAAATGAACTAGACAAGGAGGATTTCCATGGTGTGTGTGTGTGTCTGTGTTTGTACACATATAGGTTATTTTATATAGAAATGATAGCAAACTATACATACATACTGCTCCTTCCCTTCTGTTCCATTCCACTCATCTCTCTTCCCTTCCCTTCCCTTTCTGATGGATTCCTTCCTGATATCTTGTTCAATCTGAGTATGCTCAGCCTGACTTAAGTATATGTTTAGGAAATAGGGCCAAAGCATTATTAACATATCAATACACACAAAAATACAGTTAGGGTAAGAAAAATTGGAGATTTTTTTACCCACCCCGGGAGATATAGCTTTCAACTTTGAATTTTGAAATTGTAAATTTTGTTGTAGGATTGAGATCAAATCAAGAAATTAATTGAGAACAATCAACGTTATACCACGTGGGAGATAGCTGACATACTCAAAATATCCAAATCAAGCACTGAAAATCATTTACACCAGTTTGGTTGTGTTCTTTTCTTCTCCTTTCCACTTTTTATTTTGAAAAATTCCAAACCTATACTAAAGCTGGAAAGAATGAACATTCATATACTCTTTAGCTAGATTCACCACTTGTTAACGTTGTGCTTCACTTGCTTTCTCTTTCTCTCTCTATTTAATCTTTTATTTTGTTGAACCATTTGACAGTAAATTGCAGACATCATGACACTTTACCCCTAAGTATTTTAGCTTGCACCTCCTAAGAACAAGGAAATTCCCTTTTCTAGCCATAAACCATTATCATACCAAAGAAATGTAACACTGATACAATAATATTTTCTAATATCTAGTCAGCATTCAAATTTCCTAACAGTCTCAGAAAAAGTCTTTCATGGTTGTTTCTTTTTAATCCATGATTCAAACAAGGATCATGCCTCCCGTTTAGTTCTCATGTCTCTAAATCCCCTTAATCTAGAACTATCTCCCTGCCTTTTTTTTTTTTTAAGTGTTTTTCATAATGCTAACAGTTTTGAAGAATCCAGGACATCTGTGTTGTAGAGTGTCCCACACATGGAGTTGTCTGATTGCTTCCTCACTATAAGATTCAGGTTAAACATTTTAGAAAGAATACTACCTAGGAGATGCTGTTTCCCTCTCATTAAATCACATTCAGGAATGTATTGGATTGGCCAAAAGGTTTGTTTGGTTTTTTCCATAAGATGGCTCTAGTAGCACTTAGTTTTTTGTTTTCCTTTTTTTAAGACTTACTATTTATTTATTTTAAAAATTTATTTTTGGCTGCATCGGGTCTTGGTTGCGGCACATGGCATCTTTGTTGAGGCATGCGGGATCTTTCATTGCAGCATGTGGGCTCTTTGCTGCAGTGCGTGGGCTTCTCTCTAGTTGTGGCATGTGGGTTTTTTTCTCTCTCTAGTTGTGGCGCGTGGGCTCCAAGGTGCGTGGGCTCTGTAGTTGTGGCATTCGGGCTCCAGAGCATGTGGGCTCTGTAGTTTGTGGCACACAGGCTCTCCAGTTGAGGCGTGCAAGCTCAGTAGCTGTGGCACGCAGGCTTAGTTGCGCTGTGGCATGTGGAATCTTAGTTCCCTGACCAGGGATCGAACCCACATTCTCTGCATTGGAAGGCAGATTCTTTACCAATGGACCACCAGGGAAGTCCCACTTAGTTGTCTTTAACTTCATTTGAAACAACTTTGTTAGATTATATTGTGACAGCTGTCATATTTGCATGCATTTAAAAAAAAAAAGACATCAAAATTGGTGAATTTTTGTGTAACCATTTTAATATTGAAGATGGAAGGAAAAAAGCAACATTTTCAGCATATTATGCTTTCTTATTTCAAGAAAGGTAAAAACCAACTGAAACACAAAAAAAGGTTTGTGCAGTGTATGAAGAAGGTGCTATGACTGATCGAACATGTCAAAAGTGGTTTGTGAAGTTTTGTGCTGGAGATTTCTTGCTGGACGATGCTCCACGGTTGGGTAGACCAGTTGAAGTTGATAGCGATCAAATCGAGACATTAATTGAGAACAATCAACGTTGTATTTTGTGGGAGAGAGCTGACTTATTCAAATACCCAAATCAAGTGTTGAAAATCATTTGCACGAGCTTGGTTGTGTTCATCGCTTTGATGTTTGGGTTCCACATAAGTTAAGCGAAAAAAACCTTCTTGACCACATTTCTGCATGTGATTCTCCACTTCAATGTAATGAAAACGTTCTGTTTTTAAAGCAAATTGTGATGGGAGATGAAAAGCGGATACTGTACAATAATGTGGAACGGAAGAGATCATGGGGCAAGCGAAATGAACCACACCAAAGGCCGGTCTTCATCCAAAGAAGGTGATGTTGTGTATGTGGTGGGATTGGAAGGGAGTCCTCTATTATGAGCTCCTTCCGGAAAACCAAACAATTAATTCCCACAAGCACTGCTCCCAGTTAGACCAACTGAAAACAGCATTCAACGAAAAGCCTCCAGAATTAGTCACCAGAACATGCATAATCTTCCATCAGGATAACGCAAGACCGCATGTTTCTTTGATGACCAGGCAAAAACTGTTACAGCTTGGCTGGCAAGTTCTGATTCATCAGCCGTATTCACCAGACATTGCACCTTCGGAATTCCATTTATTTAGGTCTTTACAAAATTCTCTTAATGGAAAAAAGTTCAATTTCCTGGAAGACTGTAAAAGGCACCTGGAACAGTTCTTTGCTCAAAAAGGTACAAAGTTTTGGGAAGATGCAATTATGAAGTTGCCTGAAAAATGTCAGAAGGTAGTGGAACAAAACGGAGAATATGTTGTTCAATAAAGTTGTTGGTGAAAATGAAAAATGTGTCTTTTATTTTTACTTAAAAACCAAAGGCACTTTTTGGCTAACACAATAATATAAATTTGTCCTATTTATTAGTGGTGCTGACTTTGACCACTTGTTAAAGGTGGTATCTGTCAGATATACCCGTTTGAAGCTCCCTCACTCTCCCCATGTAATGAATAAATAATCTGTCAGGTGGCACTTTGAGAACCGTGAATATCTTTTTTCCCAACAACTTTTCACCCAATGATTTCAGCATCTATGGGCGATCTTTGCTGAATCAGTTATTACATTGGTGGTTGCAAAACAATGTTTTTCTAATTCTGTCATCCCTTTTACCTTATTAGAAGGCCTTTCTCTGGGAAGAGCAGCCCTTCCCACACTTTTTAAAGTGTACTTATAGACTCATGGATTCTTTGGGTTATGATTCATTACTATCCTTTTCTTTTAACTAAAAATATTTTAAATTGAGGTATGATTTACACACAGTGAAATGTATAGATATTAAGTGTAAAATTAAATTCATTTTGACAAATGCATATGCTTACATAGCTCCCGCCCTATCAAGATAAAGAACATATCCATTACCAGAAGAAGTTTCCTTTGGCCCCTTCCCAGTCAGTGCAGAACTGATTTCTTCATCATTCTTTTTGATGTTTAAATTGTCCCAAACGACGGCAATGGAAAAGCGCCATCTAGCTCGCTCTGTGTTCGTTGTGTCCCCCTTAATCTTTGAGCACTTTCTTGCTTTCTGGCACAAGAAAGTGTTTTGTCTTATTACTAGTTGTTATTGTTATTATTGTTTTTTAACAGCTGAAAATATCCCATGGTATCGATACTAGTTTAATAATTTCTCCACTAGTGGATTTTGGATTGTTTCCTTTTTTATCCTGTTACAAAAACGCTGCTGCAAACATCTTGGAACACATATTCTTGCACCACTTTTGTGAATGTTTTTGTTGATTGGAGCTCTAGAAGTGATATTTCTAGGTCAAAGATATGCACATTTGAATTTTTGATTGATATTGCCAAATTCTTCCTTCCCTTCTTAAGCCGTGTTAGTTAAGTTTCCATTAACAGTGGTGGTTTCCCCGCTGTCTTACCAACATTGAAGTTTATGTGTCTCTGTGTATATGGTGGTGCAGAGTTTGAATTTGAACTTAACCTTGAGTAAGGCAGACATCCAAACCATAGATTCCCCTTTTTGGTTCCAAGCCCCATTTTGATTTATATAGAAATGAAATCTCTTCTCAAAGGAGAGGTTTGACCCAAGGAGAAATTTTTGCCATTTTCTGTCATTCAGTGTCACATTCACCATTACAGCCAGCTTTTGCAGAGGATATCTTTATTGTTTTTATTCTGCATTAAATGAACATGGGAGATAAATGAAGAGACGGGGATGTGTGATGGGCATGATGACATTACCCCGAGGGCTTCTGGTCCTCTTAGACAGTCTTTGTAAAATTTGGTTCAGAGTTACTGCTCTGTATTTCTACCCTGAGGTAACTACTGGAATTGATTTTTGTTTTGCGATGAACCTTGATGATTCTGTGTTTGGGGTAGCAGGTTTTTCTTAGCGTACCTGTGAGAGAGAGAGAGAGAGAGAGAGAGAGAGAGAGAGAGAGAGCACTCTCTGACGTCAGATAGTAGAGACTTTGTGTTTTTGTTTTAAGTATTAAATTTAAAGGTGTTTAAATTAGCTTAAACACCTTTGTGGATGACTTGTAACTTTTCTTTCTTTTTTCAGGTCGCGGAAGTTGTTTGAAAGCTGTTTAAAGTTATTGTCTCTTTGCAAAAGTTACCTATGTTGATTTCCCTTACAGGTGTTTGAAGCTGTGATTTCATGGATCAATTACGAGAAAGAAACCCGTTTGGAGCACATGGCAAAGCTGATGGAACACGTCCGTCTCCCTCTCTTACCAAGGGATTACCTTGTCCAGGTGAGTGCTGTGTGAAGAACCAAGCGCTTCCCTGCTCACCCAGGCCTCCTAGGAGTAGCAGTGGGCAACCCCGGTTGTATGGAGTGGCGAGTTTCATGGGTCTTTTCTGTGGAGTGAGGGCACCAACCCACTGGGTTCAGTGTGAGGCATGGTAGTGTAAGGTTTAAGAGCATAGGTTTGAGAATGAGACACTTAGGTTTAGTTCCTCCTCTTCTATTTCTTAGCTTTAAGCCTCAGTTTCTTTTTCTCCAGAAGGGAAATTATACTAGAGCCCAGCAGGGTTGTTGTGAGGACCAGAGGAGTTGTAAGGATGCAGTTCAGGTGTTAGCATGGAGCTGGGGATAACACGTGTTCAACAGAAGTTATTAGCTGCTTTTGTTGTACAGGACTGAAGCAAGAAGGGTCATTTCCATCATGCTTCTATGTTCCCTTTTTGCCTTCGTGTTAGGCAACTTGGGGCCCAATTCAGGACTGTAGAAACCCGCTCTTCACAAGTGCCTGGAATACATACTGCATCTGCTTCCTCTAAAACTTGGCGCCACGTATTTTCTCATTCAATCCTTGTAACAACCCTGTGAGCAGAGGTTAAAGTCCCCTTTTCACAAATGTGGGCTTTGAGGCTTATGGAGGCTGGGATTTATCTGGAGTCACCAGCTAGCAGGTGGCAGGGTCAGGATTCAAATCCAAGTCTGTCTGGCTCTAGAGCACCCACCTTCCCTAAGCAGGTGCCACCTTTAATACTTTCTCTTCTGTTTGTATATTACATGACTTAACTTTGTAGTGTCAATGGCATTAGATGTTTTCCAAGCAGGCAGAGGATAAAACTTAAATAGATAAATAACAAGTGCCAAGGCAGTAGGCCAGCCCTCAGCCATCCTCAAGAAGTCTCTGCGAGGAATGGCAGATGTGAAGCCAGGATAAGAGGAGGTTCAGCAGCCCAGCAGCTGAGCTCTGTCACTTCTTGACCGTAAGACACTGGGCGAATCCTCAACCTTGCTAAGCCTCTGTCTTCTCATCTGGTGAAAATAGCCCCGGCCCTTATAGGGTCGTTTGGGGTTAGAATGAGATGAGCCACGTAAAGCCTACAACCCTGTGTTCAGTGATATCTCTGTTGTCTTCACAACCACTGCTACCGTTGGTAGTAGCGGGAGAGAGTATCCTTACCAGCACTTATAAAGTCCTCAGCTTGTGATGCTGTTGATCACAGGCCTCAGGAGTCAGTGGAATGTTCTCTGAATCTCTGAACCTTAGCCCTCTTCTCAGGGGCTGGGGCGTATATTCTCGAGCCTTCAGACGTGCCCTGCGTTTTACACTTTGGATGGCACCACTGCCACCTGGTGGCCGCACATCCTTCGTGTAGGAGAGGCCCCCACAGCAGAAGTACCGAACCCACCTGAGCTCCCCGTGTCAGAGCCAAACCTCCCACTCTCCTGAGTGGGGCCTGACCACCGGTGAAGGCGGACACCTGGCCTCCAGCACAGTCTCACTTTCACAAGGAGGAAGGGCGGCTTGTGGACTTGGGTTCCGGAGAAAGCTAAAGGGGCTTTAGATACCCCTACGCACAACCTCCGTCAGGTGCCCACAATGGAAACTTAATGAAGACTTTAGGAAATAGTTCCTGGGTTATTAGGGCAAGGTCAGGTTTAGATCTGGAGAAGAAGGAGGTCAGAGACAATGTGCATGAGAACTGTTGTGTGGGACTTTTTTTTTTTTTTTCCAGAACACCTCTGGAAGGAGATGTTTCATTAACACTCATTTGACCTTGAAACGTCAAACTAGTCTAACCACTGGGGATGGCTGATGGTAGAGGAGGAGGAGGAGAGAAAGGAAAGCTCTGGGCAGACCTGTACCAACACTGACTTCTGGGGGAGTTGTTTTGTTGTTGTTGTTGCTGTTTTCTTTTAATAGCTAACATTTATTGGGCTTTTATTAAATATTTACAAATATTGTGCCAAAGTATATAACATGCCATATCTTATTTAAAAATTTGTCCTTGTGATAAAATATGTACAATATAAACTTCATCATTGTAACCATTTTAAGTGTACAGTTCAGTGGCATTAATTGCATTCACTGTGCTGTACAACCATCACCATACCCATTTCTAAAACTTTTTCATCATCCCAAATTGAAACTCTGTACCCATGAAATACTAACTCTCTCAGGGAGCTTTTCATTCAAGCCGAATGAGTTCTTTGGGAGAAGTAGCTATTCATGCATTTTTCCTTCTTCCCAAGCTTTTAAAGAGATCCTCTCCCACCCTTTTTAATTTTTAACTGACCCCAAACGTTTATGATTTGTCCTTACCTGCCTCAATCCCTCAGTAAGAGGGAAAAAAACCTTCCAAGAAAACGGAGTGTCCCTGGGGATCGTCTGTGGGGAAGGAGGTCCAGAGATAACAGAGGCGCTCTCACTGATTCTTCTTTTCCTGCCATCTCCAACACTGCTCAGCAGGTGATGGCCCTGGCCACATTCCCATTCCTAGTTACAGGTGGGGGACCCAGGAGCAGCTCAGCCAGGCCTGTGCATGACAGCTTGAGGGCTGAGATAATTGAGGTGGGGCGGCCCTTCTCATTCTCTGACTGGACCTGAGGGCCTCTGGGTCAGAACCCTTGTCTTGTGCATCATTTTCTCCCTGGGGTCCACCACTGAGTTGCCCAACCAGGAGACATTCAATCACTGTTAGCTGCTGAATGGAGCTGACCTTGCCAACAGCTCCCAAACAGTCCAACAAAGAAGACATGAAGTAGCCTCCGAAGATCACACTACCCCTTACAGATATGCCACGTAGCAATCTGACCTGTGCCCAAGGGTGGAGACTTGAGAGTCAGGGTACCAGCGTGGTTCACCCTTAGCTTTGCTTGTGAAATATTTAGGCCTACACTTGCTGAGCACCTGCTTAAGTCCTTGGCTCTAGAATAAGGCATGAAGAAGCCACAGCCCCAGCTTAGATGGGGTCCAAGTGGAGGTCAGTTGGTGGGACTTTTGTGCAGGACATTCTTTCTGCTCTGATACCACTGCTCTGTTGGAGAGTGCCTCACTGGACACTTCTCCCTGAGGCTTGCACTGTAAGATAATGAATATGAATTCTTCTTCTTGAATATCACCTTATTATACCCAGTGCCTCCAAAGGTTGGCCGATGCATCCCACCATTTTCCTCTTTCCCTCCCTCTCCTTCTCTCAAATATCTGGCCATTTGCCTTAAACATTATAATACGTTCCAACCAGAAGGCATGTGGAAAGAAGCTTTAGGGACAATCAGTTGTCTTTGTTTTGCATAATCTCGTTAAGCCTATAAACAAGCAAACAAACACAACCTGTGAGGTTGTGGGGGACTTTAATATGCCCATCTTACATCTTACAGGTGAGGAAACTGAGGATCAGAGGAGTTAAATGGTAGAGCTGGGATTTGTATCCCTGTCTGCTTGATGCCAGAGCTTAATCACTTACTCCATTGTGCTCTTGAGATGCAGGAGGTGGGCACTAAGCTGTAACTCTGTGGACCTTTGTCTTAGGGTCTGAGATGGTGTGGTGTGGGAACGAATGAGTGTGAGAGTACAGGAATGACTCAGCCCAGGGAGATGGCTTGGGAAATGGGGCCGAGTTCTGCAGCAGGATCACCTATGGGTTATTACCTCTAGACAGTTGAAGAAGAAGCTTTGATAAAGAATAACAACACCTGTAAGGACTTCCTCATCGAGGCCATGAAATATCATCTGCTCCCTCTGGATCAGAGGCTCTTGATTAAAAACCCAAGGACCAAGCCCAGGACTCCAGTTAGCCTGCCCAAGGTAAGCCTCAGCCCAGTCACTGCCAAGAGTTGGAACTGTGATCTGGGAAAATGGCCTTGTACTCCTGTCTCCAAGTCTCTCCTCACCCATGGCTGCCCTGCATCTCGGTTGTATTTACCACCTGGGAGATGGAGTCTGCTGGTTCCTCGTGAATCTGCTGGTACCTCTCTCTTCCGGGGTCTTCCTTTCCTAAGGGTTTCAAGGTAACCTTCACTGTCACTAGGGAGGTTTGAGAATAACTCAGGTCTCTTTCTTCTTCCCTTCCTGTTTTGCACCATGGTTTGGACTCTGTTTCCTTTGGAAGCAGAGGACTAGCTGGGTGGGTCTTGACGTAGTGATGGCCACAGCAGTCCTCTTTCTAGGCCATTCTTTGCGTCAGAACAGTCCTAGTCTGGTTTCTCCCCTCACCACAGAGCCATAAAGGACAATTAGGGCTGCCAGAGGAGAAAGGGGCCCTTAAGGAGTCCTACAGGTAAGGAAGTGGGGAAAGATATGGGGGAAATGAGAGCGTGTGAGGGGGCAGCCAGGGGGAGGGAAGGATGAGCGTAGGAGGGGACACCATGATGGAGGGTCTGTGCTGGGTACTGGCGCTCTGGTTCCCTGCAAGTCCCCTCCCCTCCATGGTCCTCAGGTTCCTCCTCTGTAGAATGAAGGATGCTGCACTAGATGGTCTCTAAAGGCCTTTCTAGCTTGGCATTCGAGTCATCTTTCCAGGATCCTAACGTGAAGTCTAGGGGGAGGTCCCAGCCAACCCAGGAGGAGGGGTAGAGGAGAGGAATGAGTCGTGTTGGCTCATCCACTACAAGTAGGCAGCACCCAGGGATTACCTAGGTCCTTGCCTTGTCCTTCTCTTCCTCTTTGCGGTTGGCTGCCTTACTCCTCGCCTGCTGCTTCCAGGAAGGGTTTCACGGGGCTAGAGAAGCATGTTGTCCAAGACCAGATATTTGGATTTTCCGAGGTTTGCTTCTCTCCACTCTGCTCTGTGACCCCAGATCATGGAGAACATAGTGGTTGCAATGTGAACAAAGGTTACAAATGTCCCAGATAATAATATAAGCAGCTGACATTTATTGAGTACTTACTGTGTGCCAAGCAGTGAGCTGAAGATATCGCATAGAAAGTAGAGGCAGTTATCCTAGTTCAGGAAGGAGGAAACTGAGGGTCAGAGAGATTAAGTGACTTGCCCAAAGTCAACACAGCTAATGTGGTGGAACCAGGTGTTTTTTTTGTTTTGTTTTAATAAATTTATTTATTTTATTTATTTATTTTTGGCTGCGTTGGGTCTTCATTGCTGCGCGCGGGCTTTCTCTAGTTGCGGCGAGCGTGGGCTACTCTTCGTTGTGGTGCGTGGGCTTCTCATTGCGGTGGCTTCTCTTGTTGCAGAGCACGGGCTTTAGATGCACGGGCTTCAGTAGTTGTGGCACGCGGGCTCAGTAGTTGTGGCGCATGGGGTTAGTTGCTCCGCGGCATGTGGGATCTTCCCAGACCAGGGCTCGAACCCGTGTTCCCTACCTTGGCAGGTGGATTCTTAACCACTGTGCCACCAGAAAAGCCCCCTGGAACCAGGTTTTGAATTGAGTCTTTCTCCCGCTCCAAACCTGTTCTTGAACCCTTACCATCCTGCACGTGCTCCACCTTTGTAAACCTGATTTTTACCTACCTGTCTGCCTCCTGTTGCACAGTGCCAGCTAGGAGGGGCAGCCACAGGGCACGGGTCTCAGCCTTGGGACCATTTGCCTTATTGCATGTTGATGCGTTTTGTTTCGTTGGAACGTTGCATCAAAACTTCTTCATCTTTTTCAAAGTGAAAATAACTTAGCTTTCTTTGATTATAGAAATGTATGCTCATTGTAGATTATTAAAAGGATACTGCGATTTCGAAATAAAGTAAAAATCACCTGAAATCCCTCCACCCAGGGACAGTCACTGCTATCATTTGGATGAATTTTCTTCCAGACCTATCTGTGCACTTATTCACAAATAGGTCAAACTGTACACTTTTAGATAAATGGACTCTTGCTACACAGATTGAAATCTTTTTCTCCTACTCAACCAGATGCTACAGACTGCATTCAATGTTATCAGTATAGGTAAAAACAGCATTTAAATTGTAATAGGTGCATGGCATTTATTATATTTATGTGCTATTATTTGTGTAACTGTCATCTATTGATGGGCCTTGCAATAATTTCCATTTTTTAAAATATCTAAACATATATGTGTCAAATATCCTTTAAAAGATGGCATCTTGTTTTGGTTTGCATTTCTTTAATTGTGAGTAAGATTAATCTTGGTTTCATAGGATTATTGGCATTTGTATATTTGGGGGGTGTGGAAATTCCCTGTTCATGTCCTTTGCCCATTTTTCTGTTAGACTGTATTTTTTTTATTAATGGTTTTTACATGCTCTTTTTAAAGAGTTTAGGTCCTTGTATGTGTTTTACATATTTTTTTCTTAGTTTGTAGTTTGTCTCTAAACTTGTTTGTAACATTTTGAATCCCGAAAAATAATAAGTAGTCAAATTAATCTATCTTCTGCTTTATAGCTTAGGTTTTGCTTAGAAATGTTTTCCCTGCTCTGAGATTTTAAAAAAAATACTCTGTGTTTTCTTCAAGTACTTTTATGATTTCTGTTTTACGTTTGAATCTTTGATGCACTTAGAATTTGTTTTGGTGTAAAGAGTGAGGGTAGGAATTCAGGTTTATTTGTATTGCAGATCATGAGGCTGTTGCCTCAAAGTTATCTTATTAAATAATCTCTCTCTCCCGTGGACTTGAATATCACCTTCATTATGATCTAAATTTCTGCCAGTTTTGTGTCTGGAGAATATTGATTCTAAGGTGCACTGTTGTTTTGTGTGCAAGCGTTTTTTTTATATCCTGGGTTTTCAGCTGGCCTTATTGCTTGTCTGTGACTTTTCTCTTTGAAAACTGAGGTTCTCATCCTATCTAATATCAGGTTAATGACGTCTTTTCCTGGGGAGTGTATTCTGGAGCTAAGGAAATGGTGCAGAGCTGGCCCATTTTCTTTGTGTGGTGACCCTACCCAGTGGCCTCTCCTTTTCTAGGCTCCACGTCTGGCTTTTACCGCATACACCCATGAAAAGACAGTTTTGAAAATCAAAGCCAAGTTTGTGTCTGAGCCTGGACTAAGCATGCTTGAGACAACCCTCCCCCCGCCCCCCACCTCTGCAACATACCTTGTGTCCCTTCCCAGATATTGAGTCTATAATTGAGAAGAATCCACCCCTTGTTTCAGGAGGCCAAAGTTGTCCCCTGTCGCCTCTACTCCTTAGGAACCATTTATTTTCCAAATGAAAATGTTTAGGTTTCTGAGCACATAGCCTTCTGCAGGCGACTGGAACCATGATTTCCTTTGAATCTGTTGAAGGAATTTAAAAAAAGGTGTTGCTGCTCTTTGCCTCATTGTTCCCTCAGCTTTAATCCTTAAATGATTTAAGGTTATATTGTCCACGCTGCTTCTCAGACTCTACTCCTGTCACCATTGTGTGGGCACTTGAATTAACAAGATCCCCACTGTGGGTTTGAGGAGTGGGGTGTGCTGAGGGGAGCTGTCACTTTGAGGATTATGGACTGTGCCTTATCTCATTAAATCATGATAATAATAGGTCAGTGCTAGTCATATCCCTACTTTACAGAGTTTAATCAGAGAGGTTAAGTAACTTGCCCAGTGACACAGCTAGTAACTGCAGAGCTGGGGTTTGAACAAGGTCTGTTCCACTCTAAAGTCTCGTACCAAACTGCCTTCAGGGACAGGTTTTCAGGTTTTGGTGGCAGATAAAAAAAGATTCTTTTCTTTCTCTTCCTTTTCTTTTCTCTTTTCTGTCTTTTCCCTTCCCTCCCCCTATTTTCCCTTCCTTCCTCCCTCCCTCCCTTCCATCCTTCCTTCCCTTCATCTTTTTCTTTCGCATCAAAATATTCTTTAATTAAAGCTCTGTAATATCTCATTCATCTCACTGAGATGCATTTCTAATACATTTACTTCTTTTTTTTTAAGTTAAGACTTTATATTTTTAGAGCAGTTTTAGATTCATAGCAAAATTGAAGGGGGACTTCCCTGGTGGTCCAGTGGTTAAGACTCTACGCTCCCAATGCAGGGGGCCTGGGTTCAATCCCTGGTCAGGGAACTAGATCCCGCATGCCACAACTAAGAGCCTGCATGCTGCAACTAAAGATCTCATGTGCCACAATGCAGATCCTGCATGCAGCAACAAAGATCCCGCGGGCTGCAACCAAGACCCGGCGCAGCCAAATAAATAAATATTTTTTTAAAAATTGAGGGGAAGGTACAGAGATTCCCCATATACCTTCTGCCCCCGCACATGCGTAGCTTTCCTCATTATCAACATCCCATATTTTTTTAAATTCCTATTTATTGAGGTACAATAATTTATTCCCAGTAAAATTTGCTCCTTTTAAAAAGGGATGAAGTTTGATGAATTTTGACAAATGCGCGCAGTCATATATCCACCATCCTCATCAAAATATAGAATATTTTAATCACTCCAAAAAGTTCACTTGTGCTGCTTTGTAGTCAAGCGCCTTCTTCCACCCCCAGCTCCTGACAGCTACTGATCTGATTTCTGTCCTTACAGTCTTCTCTCTTCTAGAATGTCATAAATATACTGTAATTATGCCATATGTAGCCTTTTGAGCTTGCCTTATTTCTCTTAGCATCATGTTTTTGAGATTCATCCACGTTGTTGCATGTATTAAGAGTTAATTCCTTTATATTGCTAAGGAATATTCCATTGTGTGGATGTACTGTAATTTGTTTATCCATTTACTGGTTGATGGACATTTGGGTGTTCAGTTTTTGGTTATTACAAATAAAGCTGCTTTGAACATTCACTTACAGATTTTTGTGTGGACATGTATTTTAATTTCTCTTGGGTAAATACTTTAAATTCTCTTGGGAGTAGGATTGTTGGGCTGAATGGTAACTATAAGTTTAACTTTTTCAGAAATTGCTGAACTGTTTTTCAAGATGACTGTGCCATTGTGCTTTCCCATCAGCAGCGTATGAGAGTTCTTGTTACTCCACTGTCTCACCACTCCTTGTATTATCTATTTAAAAAAAATTTGGCCATTCTAGTAGGTATGTGGTCGTATCTCACTGTAGTTTTAATGTGCATTTCTCTAATGATTAATGATGTTGAGCATCTTTTCATGTGCTGATTTGCCATTTGTTTGTCTTCTTTGGTGAAGTCTTTGTTCAAATCTTTCCCCATTTAAAAAATTATTTTCTAATTATTGAGTTGTAAGAGTTCTTTATAGGTCTGGCCAACTCAAAGTCTTTGCTTTTGACCATGACATGGTACTAACCCCACAAAGATGATAGGAGCAGGTCTAATTGCTGAGCACGTGCCAAGCACTGAGCTGAGTGATTTACATTTATTATCTAATAGGATTTTCAAAATTGTCATTATCCCCCTTTTACACATGGGGAAATTGGATCTCGGGTTATGTCACCTACTCGCTGTGTATTAGTTATCAATTTCTGCATTTCAGATTACCCTAACCTTGGCGGCTTAACACAACAGACGTTTGTTATCTTAGTTTCTGTGGGCAGGGATCCTGGAGAGGCTTAGCTGGGTCATCCTGGCCCAGGGCCTCTCGTGAGGTTGTAGTCGAGCTGCTGGTTGGGACTGCAGTCACCCCCAGGCTTGTTTGGGGAGGATCTGATTCTAAGCTTACTCTTGTGGTTGCTTGTAGGTATCAGTTCCCCACCCCACGGGCCTCTCCATAAGCTGCTCGGGTGTCCTCATGACATGGCAGCTGGCTTCCCCAGAGTGAGTGATTCTACAGCAAAAGAATGAGAGAGCACGCCCATGACAGAAGCTGTAGTCTTTAAATAACCTTCTCTCAAAGTGATGTCCCATCACATCTGCTGTATTTTATTTGCTGGGTGCTAGTCAGCAGGTCTACCCCACACTCAAGGGAGGGGGTGGTGATTAAGTTCCATGTCTTGAGTGGAGGATTATCAAAGAATTTGTGATGTATCTGGAAGCACAGCTAGTAAATAGCTAAGCTGAGATTTAAGTCCAGGGTGACTGACTTCAGACCTTGCCTCCACATTTCACAAAAGCATTTTAGCTGAGTACTGGGTAGAAAGAAACCTGACTCCTACCCTCTGAGGGCTTTTAAGAAGTCCCTCTGAGAAAGTAAGATAGAAATATACAAGTGGCCAAATAAAAGGAGGAAGAAGAGAAGTTGAGAGACAATGGGGCTACTTGGAGAAGTGGCCACAGGAATTCCAAGGGCCAGCTGGCTTGTGCTTTCATGAATTCAGTCCAAGTTGGCTTTCTGACAGAGCTGACTTTGAGAAACAAAGGGGTGGAGAGAGATTTGCACACTGTTCTCAGCAATTCTCAGCAGAGAACCTGTTTGCCAGCCAAACCTCCTCCCTGAAAGAAACAAGACTCTGCCTTGGGATAGCTGCAGAGGCTAATAAGGGTGTTTTTTCCTTGTGCCATATATGCACTGATCACACTGACATATTCAAGCCAGAACAGCTAATGGCATCATTTAGGCTCCCACACGCTCACCACCCAGCACTTTCCCTGAGGCTGGGTTGCCATGGACAACCAGGGGCTGTCTCCCAGCCACTCACGATACTCCTGCGTTACCTTGTGCTGCAGATGGCAGCAGAGAAATGAGGTTCCAGGAAGATGCAAATAAACCCTTTGGAGATGTACTGAATCTGGCACTTTTCACTGTCATTTCAGCGCAGTTGACATCTTTATTCAACTCTTTAAAATGACACCAAAAGCCATTTGGGCTGGAAGTGGGTGGCTTCCTCCTGAGTTGGTCTGTCCTGCTTTCAGAAGACAGTGTTGGACACAAGGCTGTTGGCAGGGTGGGGAGGATGACTTCTCACCTGGGCCAGGCCCATGGATGGACACTGCTCCTCCGCGTCTCGGTCCTTTAAATGGACCCAGGCAAGACCCTGGGAAACACCCTGGGGTCCTGAAAAACCCCCATCATTATCCCTGGAATTACTGGTGCTCACTTTCCCATTCACAGATCATAAGCGTCCTTTTCTACTATTTGTTGGGAATCTGTTTTAGCAACTGCTTTAAACGGTAGTAATGATGCTGGTGTTGATCTAATAATAGAAGTTAACATTTAGTGTGTGCTGTTTACCAAACGCTGTGCTAAATGCTTTATATCATTTAAGCCTCCTGACACCCATGGGAGAAACATCCTATTATCCTGATATTTTAGGTGATGGAAGTGAGCTTGGCAAGGTTAAGTGCCTGCCCAGATTCACACAACTAGTTAGTGACGGGGCTGGTATTTGAGCGCAGGTGTGTCTGACTCCAAAGTCCGTTTCCCACTCCCACTCTCCTCCCTGGGTCTTGCTCCCGCGCTGCTGCTTCTTCACCTCTCGTGGTCCGTGCACCTTGGCTGTCAGTCCTTGCCTGGAGCACCTGTTGCTCAGAACCTGCTGGGACAAGTCTTCTGCCTCGACCTCGACATGCTCCTTCGGATGAATTTTTGGTGTTAGCCCTGCGGCCCCACGCACCAGGGTAAGAGAGACTCTCGCTTCCTGCCCTGGCCCGAGGGACCGACTGGCTGGGCCTGCCTTCTGCCCAGCTCACCGGTCATGGAAGAGAGTTTGGACACACACTCTACTCTTGCCTGATGAACAAGGTGTGCAGAGCCTGGGTCGTTCCACTCCCCTGAGTGCAGAGTCTAATGACTTAGGGTTAGGGTCCTGATGCACAAACGGGCTGGAAAGCTCTGCGCTGTTTACTTCCTGCCCTTCCCCTGGCTCGTCTCTGCTACCTGATGGCTCTCAGACACAGAGCAGTTGTCATATTGTGAGGAGGGACCAACATGCCTTCACTGCCACAGTCACACTGGTGGAGTTCAGACTCATCCAAGTGAAAGAAACAGTGTTAAATGTTTTTTTAAAAACCATCTTGTTATGCTGGGAGTGAAATTTCCTTCCCAAGGAATCAGGTAGTCTTTACATGGTCTCACTAATGTCCCTAAAGTAAATGGCCATTTGACTTTCTAAAATGAGAGTGTTTTCCTTGGGAGTGGCCCAGTAGCCATGCCCCTCACAGTTGAGTCTGGCTCACCAGTATTGTGTCACCCAGAGCTCTCCACTCACCAAGAAGTCTGCAGCCTTTAACACAGTGATGACTGAGACTTGGGGTCAGGACCCTGGGTGCCCTGCAGGGCTCCCAAGTACATTGCTGTCCTTGAGTGTGATGAAGTTATGTTTGGTCTAGCGTAATTGTTAGCCTGGAACCAGTTCTTTAGTATTTTATGATTCCCATATGACCACTGGTAGTTCTTACTCAGGGTTACCTTGAGGGATAAATGTTAAACATAGTGATCATTTAATAAGCTGATCTGATTCAGTAATTTCTATTAAAGACAATACACATCTTTAGTAAAGTGGAACTTAGGGGTGTCAGGGGAAGAAAGAAATATGCCTATTGAAGTCTTTGGGCCTGAGTTTTTCCGGAAATGTCAAATGTGGGCTTGCAAGAAAGAACGGTTCAAGTCTCTTCTTGCCCTGACAAGAAGAGACTTAAGTAGCTGGAGGTTTACAGTTTCAGAGATGTAATACATGTAGACTTTGGGGAATACTCGTTTTTGTCTAATTGGTTGCTAAAATCAGGTATCTATGGAAACAACCATCCGTTAGTAGTCAAGATAGGAAACTTATTCTTTTTATGCTGCACAAGTACACAGTGATGAGTGTAGTGCTCCTTGTATGATGGCTTTTTGTAAGACCTGCCATAGAAATTGGACTTCTTATGTCTACGAGAGAAGGAGAAAGTATACCTACTCCTCCCTCTGCCTTGAGCAACCTCCACATTTTCAGAAACCAATGGTCCTACCCCCACGAAACCTCATAATTGCTCTTCCCAGATTGTTGTACAAGTTTGGAATTTTAAAAGTCGTCTCTCACCAGTGGTTTTATAAGCTCAAAGGCAAGTTTATTTTGAAAACCTTGTTCTGTATCTTTTTTGTCTTTCTATGCAGGTTTTACTTTAACATTAAATTTTTTGCATTTCTATAATATCGCTTCTGTGTTACTATGAAAATTCTCAGAGATGAGTGCTGGATTTTCTCCAATATGAATGTACCTCCCTACCCTGGCGGAAGATGGTTTCTGGGACATGGTTAAGTCCCCTGAAGCTTTGCCTTTTTTGTTTATAGAAGAAGCCTTGATAGCTTATGAAAAGAATAAACAGCCTTCTGGTGGTTGAGTCAAAAGATGGGAAAAGCTCTCTCTTTCTCTTTTTGTTTGTTTTCCTCAGATTCTGTCCCCAGAATTGTAATCTGGTGTCTAACATGTTTTAACCCAAGAAAGAGACATTCTAGCTCGTGTTTGTTTTTTTTTTAAATTTAACTGTGTATTTTTTTTTTATTTAAAATTTTATTTATTTAATTTAATTATTTTTGGCTGTGTTGGGTCTTTGTTGCTGCGTGCGGGCTTTCTCTAGTTGCGGCGAGTGGGGGCCACTCTTCGTTGAGGTGTGCAGGCTTCTCATTGCGGTGGCTTCTCTTGTTGCGGAGCACGGGCTCTAGGCATGTGGGCTTCAGTAGTTGTGGCACGTGGGTTCAGTAGTTGTGGCTCATGGGCTCTAGAGCGCAGGCTCAGTGGTTGTGGCGCACGGGCTTAGTTGCTTCACGGCATGTGGGATCTTCCTGGACCAGGGCTTGAACCCGTGTCCCCTGCATTGGCAGGCAGATTTTTAACCACTGTGCCACCAGGGAAGCCCCATGACTGTGTATTTTTTCATTTAACTCTTTGCATGTGGTCTTTACTATTCATTTATTCTTTATTCCAAATAAATATTTGAGTCATCACTTTTACCTGGTACCCTAGGGCCCTAGGGTTATCTTGGTGATTGAGGCAGGTACATTTTTGTGCGATGGCAGGGCTCACTGTCTAGAAGGGAGACAAGGTTACTGGACAGTTACAGCACAACATGGGGCACTTTTAGTGGGAGAACCCAGGGCATATGTGGTCTCAGAGAAGGACCTGTAACTCAGCTTTGGAGATCAGAGAGGTCCTCTTGGAGGAAGTGACGTGTAAACTGAGACCTGAAAGATAAGCAGGTGTTGTGGGTGGGGGGGGGGGAATCAGATGGGGGAAGAGTGTTTCAAGGAGAGGATGTTGGGTACTTGATGTCACTGCAGAAAGAAAACTAAAAACTAGTTTTATTCCCAGTTAGCCCCAAAATCAGATTTCAAAGAAAATCCTTGTAATGGTTTGACTTCATTTCAACTTTACCAACTCAAAACCAGAAAGACAGTACAAGTTCTAGGTATGTTTATGAATGCGGGTCATTCAGCCCTGGAGGAATAAGTTGGGCATTGTCTGAAGTTTGCCAAGAGGCTGTGTTCATTAACATCCCCCTTGAACTTGTCATGGATGCCTAGCTAAGCAAAGAATTACAGATGGGAAGAAATGTAGAATTCTGCGTCTCTCTGAAAAGGACTGCTCTTGACACAGAGCAGTGGACCTTCTGAGCAGAGGAAAGTCAAATGCAGAACATTTATTTCTGGAGGTAACAACAGCTCTACGTCTGGACTATGTGTCCTGGGTTCCTTTGGCATGTTCCAGAAGTCAGAACGGAATTCTGAGTTTTTGAACATTGGTCACTTACATTCGGTCACAGAAGCACTGTAGACTAACTCTGATGACCAGTGACCACCCACATGGGCAGTAGGTGAGCCTGAATCTAGACTCTTGGGTCCTAAATAATTGATCTTGAGCAATGACTGTCAGCCCTATACCTGTCTCCCTATATGGTGGACAACGTTCAGCTGAGGGGTGTACTCCTATGCACTCACGCAGATCTTGATGATCACTCTTCTCCCCAGAAATGCTTTGCAGGGAAGCAAAGGGCACTATGATCATTCTAACGGCAAAAACGGTTGATGGCACATCATCAGGAAATCTCTATGTTTGTGGGTTAAAACGGGGGTTGGCAAAGTATGACTCTTGGAAATGCAGCATCAGCATCAACCGGGAACTTGTCAGAAATGCGTATTTTCGGTCCCGCTTCAGACCTACTGAATCAGAAACTCTGTGGGGTCGGGCCCAGCAATTTGTGTCTCAACTAGCCCTCAAGGGGATTCTGATGCCCACTGAAGTTTGAGAACCACTGTGGTGAATAAGACGAGCCACAGATAATGAGACGATCCTGTGACTTATATTGATTGTCTGCCTGTGACTGCATCCCTTTCTCTCCACTTAAGAAGGCCACTTGGAATGAGTGAGTGAGAGTGAAGTCACTGCGGGGACAGCCATGAATTTGTACAGACTTACTGACATGTGTAAACTATTGTTAACTTTGGTGCTTTAATTTTTATTTATTAATAACACATGACAAAAGTCACAGCAATGGGGATACCACGGTGAACTGCTGAAGTTCTGTTGCTGCAGCCAGAACAGTGGCTTTCATTGTTTTTTTCAAATACTACATCCTACACTAAGAAATATGTCTAAATTGCTCTCTAGGAGATACATACATGTATGTATAACCAGAACAAGTATTTCATGAAATAACATCCTTACTATATTTTCTGTGCTGTACTATTAAAAAGTATGCTGGTTGAAACCCGTTAAATTGATCTAGTGACCCACCAATGAAATGTGACCTGCAGTTTGAAAAACACGGTATAGTGAGCTGTCCTGGCATAGACCCTGTCTCTGGAGCAGGAGAGAGGTGGGGCTGCACTCACCCCTGTGTCGGGTGCACTTGGCTCTCAGTCTCTCTTCTGCTGCTCTTAGCTGTGTGACCTTGGTCAATTTACCTATGTTCTCTGAGCTTTACTTTCCTGACCTGTCAATGTGGACGATAATATCTACCTTGCAGAGTTGTGGTGACAAACAAATGACAACATACTTCACAAGATGACTGGCAGTGGTGGCTACCACCTTACTTGTGGAAATAATACTGTAACACTGTTTTTTCACAACATCATCAGTTACATGCATTTTTGTGGTGACCACCACAAAGCGGTGTTTTACAAATTTTTTCCCGTACTGCAGTGAATAAGTGCTCCCTATAATCTATGCATTCAGAAATATTTTTGAATTAATTTTATCTTAAAAATGCATCCAAATTCTGTACTCTATTCCAAAATATATTCATGTTATATATATATATATATATATATATATATATATATATATATATATATGGGAATATTTTGTTTTGATTTAAAATTTAGTCCCCTTGCCCCCAATGCTTAAGGACACTCAGATTGCAGAAGATGCCCCAAGTGGCTATACCCCCAACACAGCCCTGAGCAGGGGCACTTGGGAAGCGTAGACTTTATGCTTGTGTTTCTGTGGGAAGATGCTCGTTAGACTTTTCTTGAATGTTCAGACCTGTTGGTGATTAGGGGCAGCACCTTCATGTATATAGCTCTGTAAACTGGCATCTCAGATCATCCACGGACCCTGGGCAGTGAGCATGTGGACGTAACAGGGATTGATGACCCATGAATCTGGATGTTGGGGAGACCCAGCTAATGTCCACTTGTCTTTCTGGAGGTCATGATCGTGGTTGGCGGCCAGGCACCCAAGGCCATCCGCAGTGTGGAGTGCTATGATTTTGAGGAGGACCGGTGGGATCAGATTGCCGAGCTCCCCTCCAGGAGATGCAGAGCAGGTGAGCCGCACTGCCTCCCGGTGTGCAGGCTGCCTTTCCTCTCCGCCCCACCCCTGCCGCCACCGCAGGTCTCTACTGGGTGCCACAGTCCTGCTCCTTGTTTCCAAAAACATCTGTGCATTCCACACTCCCTTCCTTTCCCTTCCCCACCTGCACAGTTTCTAGCTGCACCTTCTGGGGTCAGTTCTCATGTGCTTAGGGACTTCAGGCTAATCCAAGTACTTGCTTGAATCAAACAAAACTAGAAATGCAAATGTGAGAAGAAATCCAGTGAGTCCCATAGTGACTTCCAAATATCTAAAGTTGGAGATCACCTTCTGTGGTGAATTATTTACATGCCTGCCTCGTTCCCCCATTGTCACTCATTAACGTGAGTCATCAGCCGTCTGAGATGACCTTGATGTCTTGGTTTCCTGTGCCTCAGGTGTGGTGTTCATGGCTGGCCACGTGTATGCCGTGGGCGGGTTCAATGGTTCACTGCGTGTGCGGACAGTGGACGTGTATGACGGGGTGAAAGACCAGTGGACGTCCATCGCCAGCATGCAGGAGCGCCGGAGCACGCTGGGAGCAGCTGTGCTCAACGACCTGCTCTACGCCGTCGGGGGCTTTGATGGCAGTACTGGTAGGTCCCGGACTCAGTCCCCATCCAGCCTAGGACACAGCTTCCATGCAACCCTGGTTTGGTCTGCCATTTCTTGGGCCAACCGCTGGTTCCTCTGCAGCTACTGCCCCAAGAGCATACCCATCCTTCCTCTTCCCCCAGCTTGCGCGTCAGAGGCACACCTTCCTACACACAGAATAGGTAACTGCCCACGTGCTGTCATTTCTAGGGCTCTAGGAAGGACCCCACCCTCAGAAGAGGCCCTTTTCTCCTTTCTAGTGTCTGTTAAGCCATTTATTCCAGAGATGAGACTTAGAGCAAGCTCGGCGGGAGGGTGTCTCAGAACTGTGGTCTGAACCCTCCTCTGAACAGATGAGGGAGCTAAGGTTCAGCTATGGGAAGAGACCTGGCTCAGGTCACACAGCCTTTGCCCATTGCCCTTTCTACTGCCCCACCAAAGCTGTACAAGGTTGTGCCACTGCAGAAGTGTCCCCTTGCTCCTGGCTTTCATCTAGCTCCAAAGTGAGAATCAGAAACTACTAGTGGACATGGACTTGGAGAGATTATCTCCAGGTGGATGTCTCTGTTGACAGCAACTCTGTTAAACTAAAGTGATATCTTTTGGCCCCCAGTGACATGAAAAACAATATATTTTATCTCTCTGAAATTTCATTTGTGTCTTCACCAATTGGTAACCTTTTTCAGCCTTCTCTTTGCCTGTTTCATTAATTCCAAGATCTGTAGCCCCTCCAGAGGCTGCTTCTAGTGAGTGGGAACTGGGAATAAAGAGAACAAAGGATAGTGGGGCATTGTTTCTTTTAGGCATTATTTTTGGCTGCTAGTAGAAAACCTGACTAAACTGTGGCTTAAACAAATGAGAGCTTTTGTTTTGTTCATGAAACAAGAAATTCAGAGGTTGGCAGTTGCCACCTTCGTCCAGTTGCTCAAGGATACTGGGGCCAAGTTCCTGAAGAGTCTTTTGGACTTATCCTCATGGTCACAAGGTGGCTGTTATATACAGCCAACACATTTGTGTTCCAGGTAGCAAGAAGCAGGAAGGGGGGGTGGGGGCTTATCAGAAAAGCAAAGGCTGTTTCAGAAATCCTGCTTAGATTGCATTGACTTGGTCACCCACAGCTCCAAGGGATTCTGGGAAGACAAGTTTTCAGCTTTCCAGCCTCTAAAATAGAGGAAGACAAGGGAAAAGAGGGATAGAATAGGTGTTCAGCGAGGTAACCTCAGGTATTTATTCCATTCTGTCGGTTTTATGATTTACGTTATACCCCTGGGCCTCCCACAGCCCACCCTCTAGGTCAGGTCTTAGTGGTCCCCTCAGGCAGACACAGTGCAAATGTGTTTAGGGAGGTGCCCCGGGCTGCACAGTGAGGCAGAGGTAGTGCTGAGTCATACACCCAGGTTTCCAGCCCCCGGGTCTGCACTGTTCCCCCATCCTCACTGTTCGCACAGCAGGATGAGGCCTGACACCATAGAAACCTCATGAGTCTCTTGTCTCCCAGGCCTGGCGTCGGTGGAAGCCTATAGCTACAAGACCAACGAGTGGTTCTTCGTGGCCCCAATGAACACACGGCGGAGCAGTGTGGGTGTGGGTGTCGTAGAGGGTAAGGAGCGGCAGTGGGCGGTGGCCTGCCCTGGCCCCTGGGCCTTCTCCTGGTGTCCCGACTCTATTCCTCCCGTTACTGCTGAGTCTGGTACTAGTATCCTGATTAGCGGATGAGAAAAATTGAGACTCAGAAAGGTGAAGCTACTGGCCCAAGGCTGGAAAGTGGGTGAGCTGGGTTGGGGGGAGTGGGAGGAGCCTAGAGGGGAAATGCTGGCCTGTTGCTTTGGCCACTTGTCTCTATTACGAGTTGGGGAATCCAGAGTCAAGATATAACCTAGGAGTATAATGTGGAGGGGGTGAGAGTCAATTGTTTCTTTAATTTTGTCCTCATGTTCATATGTTGAGCATTATTAACAGAGCCCCGAGTGAGGTGGGCACCTTTCCCCAGTTCTGATTAGTCACTGCAAGGCAGGTTGGTGGGTCCTGCTCTAGTCAGGAAAGGTGTGTGCGGTGAGACAGGAGCGAATGGTGAGGTCTGGGGCCTGTTTAGATAGTGCACTGTAGTTTTTAAACGGTTTTCATCTCCAATTTCTCATTTTGTTCCTAAAACTTTCCTGAAGGAGATGGGCAGGACTTAGATTTTTTCCATTCTCCAGAAGGGGAAACTGGTCCCAGAGGGGTAATCAATGTGCCCCATGCTAGTAAATAGCACAGCCACTCCTTGAACCCAGGTCTTCTAACTCCCAACTCAGACCATTAGCAAATGCTAATAGAGAGACGTTTTAGAAATATGTATGAATTCAATGTATTAAAGCATAGAGTATTATTTGGACTAAAACGCTATACGTTGCAGGACAACACTGATTCATTAGCCTGTCCTGAAGTGGGAATTTAGCTGGAAATCTGTGCATTCACACATGTACACAGGCATTTTCTATGTCACGTGTACACAGAACACATACACGTGCTTCGGGGAGAGTGTAACATGCGGTGAGTTAGACATTAATATAAAGATTCTTTTCTCTCGCTGCATTTCTTGGTCCATACCAGTATTATGTAGTTTAAATTTTAATTTAAAAGTATATTGTTCTAACATACTGAATGAGTCATCTTAGTGAGTGCAAGGATTTTTGTCCTCCTACCGAGATAAAATTGTTTCTTGCAATCTCATCCTCCCGTTGGAACAGAAATTGATTTGTCTGCCAAATGCAAGTGCTTTGTCTAGCCACCTTCCCATTTCCCCCCTTTTTCCTTAGCCAGGAATATCAAACAATAGAGTTGGGGTTAAAAATAACGTATCCCTGAAAGGAGAAACCTTGAGTGGGTATTTTTTCAGCTGAGGCAGAGTTGGAATGGTTGATGGGGGTTAGAGGAGATACCTTCCTGGTACTCATTTGAAATGCTCCCCTTGACAGAGCCTTCTGCGAGCACGTTCTGTGTGGCAGAAGTGCTGTGTGGTAGCACGCCCTGTTGACCCGGAGGACAGACTGGGGATTTATTTATCTTGTCCAACCTGAATCTGAAGCTCTTTCGGCTGAGAGTCACCCTGGGGCAGCAGAGTCCAATGGACAGCTTTGGTGAGAATGTCCAGGGAGGATCTTAAGTGGACGCTCCTTCCCCATGGCCCTGAAGATACGGCTCCCCACGCTGTCTGCACAGAACCCGCCTCCCTCTCATCGTCTCCTTACCATGGCTACATAGCCTAAATAACACTGGGGAAAAAAGAAAGAAAATCAGGATCATCTGCTACTAGCTGCCTTGAAGAATCTCTACGTAGGAAGAGGGACAGTGAGGCTGGGAGATTAGGCAGAAACTCCCCGCAGAGCAGAGATCGTGTGTTACAGAGACTGGGGTTGCCCTCAGGAGCTTCTCTTCTCCACACCCTAGGCCTGTCTCCTCCCTAGTGATGGACAGCTGGCTGGGCAGGTGGTTACCTCTGAGCCAGCACACACCACGAGAGTAGCCTGGGTCCTGGAGGAGCTCTGAGTCAGGATTTTGCCCTCCGGCTTAGGCGAGGGCAGAGTCAGGAGGAGGTGTCCCTTTCTTCTAGAAGGGCTGGTTGAGAGGGCTGTGGGGGCAGAACCCAAAACCAGGCTGAATGATAGAAGAAGAAATAATTTTACATCTGATGCAGCAAACGTCCTGATGGTACAACATAGTTCTGAGCCTGAGAATCTCTTTCTAACTTAAAATAACTGCAGATTTTTCACATACTGGTTGTACTCTTGGTATCTCTCCATTAAGAAAGCACATAGTGACCAAAAAAATCTTTTGATTGAGTAACCCTGTTAAGTAGATTTGCACCTGGTGGCGTTTATTTAGTCCGTAGCTAGTGTTTAAGATCCTTATTATAATTCCAGGGTCCCCCATAGGACTGAGACCCCAGGTGAGGTAGGACACCCACTCCCAACACACACACACACACCACACACAGAGACCTTCCCACTGTATTCTAAGACTACATGTTAAACCCAAATGTTTGAATCTCTCTCTGAGATCATTCAAATACCAATTTCCTGCCCCCTTGCCCAACCTCACTGCCATCCTCAGAACAAACTGATGCTCTTTGATAGCCGTTTATGGTATTTTATTTTAAAAATAGGTGAGGTGCTTCAGGGGTCTTGTGCATAGCTCAGAGATTGCAAGGGGGTCTGCAGATAAATTCCAGCCAACCCAGCCCACAGTGCACACAGAGCACTCCATTCACACGTTCTGCCTGCCCAGGTTGTGGACAGAGTACAAAACATGGAGGAGACAATGTTTGGGTTCTTGTTGGAGAATATTTTTCCTTATTTGTTCTGTCTGCCGTTGTGAGCCTTTACCCAGAAAGTCTGCCTGCCTGGCTGCACCTGGGGCCCTCAAGCTTTCCATCTCTCCGATGCCTTGTTCTGGAGAAGATCTAATGAGTTCACTAGCAAGAATATGTTGAGCCCCAGTGACAGCAGGCCGTTGCTTTGCACTGGGTGTTTGGGTGCTTTTTGAGAAAGAGGCTCAGTACTGCTTTGAGGAGGAACTCAGAGCTTAAGAGGAAGTAGGAGACAGAGTCGTGAAGCATGCTTACCCTGGTTGGGGAGGGAGTTGTGGTCTTCCTGGGGGAGGGGGTCCTGAACCCTGATGGAGGTGAGGGTGCCCCAGTGAGTTACAAGTGGAGTTTCAGCCACGCTCCAGTTCCATGCGAGTCTGAAGCACCACCCTCAGCCACTTTGTCTGTTCCAGGGAAGCTGTATGCCGTTGGGGGTTATGATGGGGCTTCCCGCCAGTGCCTGAGCACCGTGGAGCAGTACAACCCAGCGACCAATGAGTGGACATACGTGGCAGACATGAGCACTCGTCGCAGCGGCGCAGGTATGGGGCGGGGGAAGGTCAGGGGGCAGGCTGTGTCTGATCTCACAGGTGGGTCTGGAGGCCAAGAGCTTAACATTCTGCCTTATTTTCCCTCCCTCTTCTCTCCTTTCAGTGTATATAATCCCACTTGCATCTTTGCAGCTGACACAAGCACTTAGGAGTTAACCCTTCTCGGGGGGATCCCTTTGGTAGGGAACAGATGAGATCATATTCCCTTCATCGTCATCTCTTCCATTTCTTTGGAGGTGTCTGCGTCTCTTGAAAAGTGAAGCTTGCTATGTGCCAGGTGCTGTCCTAATAAGCACTTTCTGTGCCTTATTTTATTTAATCCTCTTCACAGCCCTGCAAGGTAGACACGACATAACTCCACTTAACAGATTTAGAAAGTAAGTCAACCAGGGGTTGAGTAATTAGCCCAAGGTCGTATCATTAGTCACTGGCAGAGTTGGGATTCCTACTCAGGTTTGTTTCATTTTGACGTTAGATTTTTTTGACCCCAGATTATCAGAGTCTCATTCTCATGAAGTAGTGTGACAAGCATGGCTGTCCCAGTCTTCCTTGGAAGAGCTAAACTTGCCTGTCTCTGTCTTGGGGGCTGAAAGCCAAGCTATTAGTGTTAGTATTTGGAGATAAACTTATGTCTCCCCCCAACTTTTCTTCACTTCAGCCCCCTCCCCCGCATGGGAGGAGAATAAATCCCCACATGGGGCCCACTTCCGCCTCCTGTGGGAAGACCAGGAGCTGTGTGGTCCTTTGGGATTTTCCAGGAAGTGGAGCAACAGCCCCTTCTTCCCTGCTTTGTCTGCCCCATCACCTAGGGGCCCAGAGGAAAGGGTCTGGGAGGGCAGGTGGAGGCGCTGGAGGCTGGGCACCGGCTCTCTGCTCCCGGTTCCTGTGGGAGTGGTGGCTGATGACCAACCCGGCTGGCAGGAAGGCCACGTGACTTCTGGGAAGGGAAGCCACAACTGGGAGCTTTTCCCCACCATGTTATTACTTTATCTTTTTTTTTTGTATTTTTGAAGATTGAGTTGTGATCTCATTTTATACAACCAAACACATGACCACTTCCTTAGTATTCCTTAAAAATTATGCTATTTTAATATTTTGCAAGAACCATTGTATGCTCACTGGTTAGAAAAGAAAATGCTGTATGATTCCATTTAAGAAACATTTGTGTTTGGAAGGCTATTTTTAGGGAGCTCGTCTCTGCTGATCCCAACAGGTTGGCCCTTCCTGAAGGTGCAGCAAATGCATGGAAGTCAGGAGGGCTGGATCTTGGTTCTGGGTCTGCTCGAATGTCCCTGTGGTCTTGGCCTCTGATTCCTCAGATGTGAAATGAGTGGGTTGCAATAGGTGTTCCCTAGGGCCCAGTTCAGTTCACAGATCCTCCGGTTCTCCTGCCATCATAGGGCTCTTTTAGTAGTTTTGGTTTATGGTACTGGTAGAGTCTTCTTTGTATTTCCTGGAAATCCTGTGTGTGACTTGAGGTGTGCAAGAAAGTGTTCAAAGCCCAAGGAGGCAGGGGCAGCTCAGCAGGAGTGGAGCAGCACACTGAGGTCTGTGGCTGTTTCTAGGAGCGCCTCAAGCAGGAATCATGGAGGGCCAGCTCCGGACAGAGCCACGCGCACAGACCCACCTTACAAAGTTCAGGCTCATCTTGTGGACGGAGCTGCCTTTGGAGGCCTTGCTGCTCTGTCTCTGTCAGGCTGCCCAGGGGTTATTGCTGAGTGGAGATCACTGGGGCTGCTCCTGCCTCTCACGAGGCACAGTGACCTCGATTTAGGGGGTGGTATCTCTCCCGGAGGTGGGTTCTTTCCTCAGGTCACTGTCAGTGCTCTGGCCTCAGGCTCCCAGGGCAGCCTTTCTTTAGTGCTTCACATCCCTAAGATTTGGAGAAACCTCACATCTGGAATTGGGAACCCACATACTCGTCCTCGTAGGTGTTCTTTGGTGGCTAAAGACCCAGAGACCCTGGCAGCAGGGGCCCCTGTGGCTCTAGGTCCAGGAAAGCTCTGTGTGAGCATTGGCAGAGGAGGCTGCAGAAGGGCACTGGTGCCCCTGGATGCCTAGAAGGCTGCTTGCGTCCTCAGCAGGGTGTGGGCAGTGCTAGCAGATGGCTGTGAGGAAAAGAGGCCATTTCTGGGTCCCAGCATGTGCTAGTTCCTCCTGCACATGGAGGTGAGGAAGATGGGGCAGCTTGGGAACACACTGAATTTTATTTAACTCAAGTCCGTAAGGTAGCCACTGTTGATACACCACCACCATCTGCTGTTAGTTTAGGGCAACTGCGAGGAGCCATTTGCACACCTGCATAATTGCTGGTGGGATTTTACACATCTTGTCATTCAAGCAGTAGTTGTTGAGAGCCTACTATGTACCGTCACACACAGGGAAACAGTCATGATAAGACAAACATGGTTCTTGTCCATATGAAGTTTATATTCTGGAAATCTAGTCCTTGGGTCTGAAACCTGGCTGCACGTTCCAATCACCTGAGATAATGTTTCTGATTCCTGACCAATGTCTCTGGGAGTGAGGTTGTGGAATCTGTGTTTTCAAAAATTCCCCAGCTAATTGAGCTGTCCACGCAGTGGAGTAGTCTGTGGTCCACTGGAACTACCGATCTAGTCCAGCTCCCTCACTATACAGTTGGAATACTGAGGCCCCGAAAGGGAAGAACCACCTGCGGGCAGGTTAGAGACACAGGTCCAGAACCCAGGTGTCCCGGCCACCACATCAGCTGCTCTTTTTAGGCACTCCTGCTTTCTGGATTTTATTTCCTTGACTTGTATTAGAGGATGTTAAAAAGTTATGCTAAAACCTGTAAATGATGCAGTCCTGGCCCTCAGCTCAGGCTTACCACCATCGTGAGTGATTCAGTGCCCCTCTGCCATCTAGGGAGGAGAGCACGGGGGCAGAAAGAACAGCTTCTGCTTCAAGACAAGCAGGGAGGCCTCAGCGATAATGATCTCAGTACACCTGCTGTGTAGTTTCCATTTCAACTCTTTTTACTACACGCACACACAAACACACACCTATACATATTATATATATAATATTTATTTTTATGTGTCTGAATAGAAATGAGGTTATATTTGCTTTATATTTGGCAGTTTTCAAGTTGATTTTATGAGGCAGGTAGGTGTCATTATATTTGTTTTATAGACGAGGACCCTGAGTTCCAGGGTGACAAAACAGCACTCCCCATGTCACCCTGCCGGTGACGGCTGTCCAGGACTGGACGCCAGGCCTCCTGGTTTCTGGTCGCTGCAGCCAGCCTGAGGCTGGGACTCTGTGCTCTGCCTTTCAGGGGTTGGGGTCCTCAGTGGGCAGCTGTACGCCACAGGTGGACACGATGGGCCCTTGGTGAGGAAGAGTGTCGAGGTTTACGATCCTGGAACAAACACCTGGAAGCAGGTGGCAGACATGAACATGTGCCGGCGCAATGCAGGTAATATGACTGCTCCCTCCTTCTCTCCTTCCGGGGAAGGTTGTGGGTGTTTTCTCCCTGCAAACACTAGCTCTAGAAGAGAGGCAGAGGGGAGAGGCTCCCAGGGCCTGGGGCTGAGCTTGTACCCTGAGTAGGGAGTGTCCATTTGCTGGGCAGGGGAGAGCTTGGAACCCACAAAGCTAGCCACGGGGTGCCTCACAGGACCCCCTCTTAGATGCAGAGGGTTCCTTCCCTCCCAGTGAAGGACGATGACTTTCACTGCACATAGATGGACACAGACCCAGAAGAGCCTCTGGTTGCCATCTGTGCCCCCGGCCCAGTGGCTTTGTTGGCTAGCTAAGCATAGGGCTGTGTGGACAGGGTCAGACAATCACACTTGGTTCTATCTTTTCTTTGCCAGTGTCTGGCTATGAGAACCTCTCACCTCCCACCAGAAACCAATTTCCCTCCTTTCAGGGGTATCCATGAAAGGATTCGTGATCCATTCTCCAATAGGACCACTTTCCTTATTCCCTTCTTTGTATTTTCTGTCTCTCCTTCCCTTCCCTTCCCTTCCCCTTTTCCTTCTTGTAGGAATGATTTTCCTTAGAGTGTTTAGGTTTTTTATGCCTGGAGCCTGACACCCCTATTAAACCATTTCCTTTTAGAACTTTGCCCTATGGGTTGTGTCCTATGTTGGTATATCTTGCTTTATGCCTTCTTACTCTATCATAGTGTTGGCTTAGCCCAATTACCCAGGCTGGAAATACAAGCAGGTGACTTTCAGGCAGACTTATTTCCTTTATACTCAAATTTACCTGCTTGCTAAACCCACTTGCAGCTGACTTGTTGAAAGCATAAACAAGAAAAAGAGGGGAGTTTATTAATTTGCTCATTGTCTAAGCCTGCTGTGATATAACCTGGCATTTGGCCTTGAGCCACATGAGTGAGGAATTATAGAACCTTCAAGCAGCTAATTCAAGAATTAGGTTTAGATGTAAATGCATGTGTATACACACATTCACATATAGATATTTCTATTTTTTATAACAAAAATGGAATCATACTGTAATACTGGTTTATAACCTGCCTTTTTAATCCACTTTACAATCTTCTATGAATATCTTATTATAACACTAAACATATTTACATAATATTATTCTAAATGGCTATAACATAATTTAAATAACCAAGCTACTATTGGACTTTTAGGTCATTTCCATCTTTTCTCTAAGTAATGCTTTGGTTATTATAAATAGTCTTTATAGCTGATTAATGCACACATTTAAAATTATTTCTTTAGAATAAAAGGCCAGAAGTGAAACTTTTGAATCAGAGGGAGTATATGTACTTTTGACACCACCCGGGAAGGTGATGCATTTTATACTCACCAGTATTTCAGAGTATGTTCACCAACACTGATAATTACTACTTTTTGAACATCGTTCATCCCTGAGTCTAATTTTGAAAAAATACACAGTATATTGGACTACAGCCTTTTAAATCTTGATGAGCAGTACTTACATTTTCCTACTCTTGAGTCCCTGCTACATGAGACCTTGCCGCCAAACCAGCTCACTCTGAGATCAGGGTGGGTAGGAAGCCTTTTCCCTGGGAACTGTATGTGGATTCAGACCCCAATTGTGTAAAGGGATCACAGACACAACCATTAGTGCCCCACAGTGTGGATAAAATGGTTTATCAGGGAACAGCTAACAAGCAGAGTAGAAGTAGTGTACGTGAAATCCCCTGAGTTGTCTCCTTCCGCACGTAGCTCAGACTGGGCGTGGGAGGCCTGCATGCACCAGTGGGCAATGCTGCAGTAGAAGGGGGTCTGTACCTACAGTGCTCTGCCTATTTATAGGGTCAAGGGCAGGGAACATCTGTGGGGCTGTGTCGTCGTGAAAGCTCCCTCGTCAGAGACATGACCTTGTTAGGAAGGGGGATCCTCAGATCCCAGTGGCTGTTGTGTGTTCCTCTGTTGAGCAAACTTAAACCCGAGGAGCCAATTGTCTGTTATTCTAGCAGGGAGGGGAGGAAGAGCGCCTCCAGGGCAATCCAGACTTGTCTCTGGTCCATCCCCTTGGTGCTCCTGCTGTCATGCCTTCTCTGGCCTCTGTTTGATTCCCAGGGGTCTGTGCAGTGAATGGGCTCCTGTATGTGGTTGGAGGGGATGATGGATCCTGTAACCTGGCTTCGGTGGAATACTACAATCCTGTCACTGACAAGTGGACACTGCTGCCAAGCAACATGAGCACAGGGCGGAGCTACGCAGGTCAGTGTGCTCCACCCCCATCCTGGGGCGCAGGTGGGGTGGGGCAGGTGGGCGCTAGGTTAGCTTGCTTAACTTGGGGCTGAGTGCCTCCTTCAGGCATGGCAGATGATTGTCACATGTCACCACTCCTTCATTCTGCGCCCACGACAGATACCCATAATTAGCACTCGTTTCCCCAGCGCAGCTGAACGTAGCCGTAGAATTCTTCTTGGCACAGTGTTCCAGGGAGCCACTTCCGACTGATCTGAGTTGTCGTAAGAGGTTTTAGAATTTCATTGCCCTTCCTGATTTGTTTTGTGCTGGGCCCCTAGGTGGAATAAGATACAGTTCTTGCTTTCCAGAAATTAAATTGGAAAGATAAGACCTGCCTGCAAAAATAGGAAATACAAGATGATGTACATGTAAGATCTAAATGAAATGTACTGCACAGGCTTTAGGGCGTGACATGCGAGAACTGGCAGAGTCAGGGAACACTTCCTGGAAGAGGTGGAGCCTGATTAAACTTTGAGGGTGGGTCACAGTCATAGAGGTAGCTGCCCTTTGCCAGGTGCCCACTCCCTGGGCCACAAAGCAGTCTGTTAGGTACAGTGTATACATACACTCTTATCTTTTCAACAACCCTCTGGTTGAATGAGACTCCATTCCATTTTATAGATGGTGAAACGGAGGTTTGGAATGTTTAAGTAATCTGCCCAAGACCATGTGGCTAAAAAAACGTCAAAGTCAGAATTCAAACCCAGGTCTGAGTCCTAAGCCCATGCCTTTTGTGCTACTCTAGCTCAGGGTTGGGGGAAAAAGCATTCTAAGCAAGAGGCTGGAGGGAAGAGGGAGGAATGAGGCGGCTGTAGAGGCTTATTCCTGGTGGGGTGTGTGATGGTTTTGATGAGGTGTGGGGGACAGGATCGGAGTCAGTGGGGCTGAGGTTGAGGGTCTATAGGGAGACAAGCAAACATAGATATCTATGAAGTATTGGTTTGGCCAAAAAGTTTGTTCATCTTTTTCCATAAGATGGCTCTAGTAGCGCTTAGTTGTCTTTAATATCATTTGAAACAATTTTGTTAGATTGTATTGTGACAGCTGTCATATCAGCGTGTATTTTTTAAAAAACTTATCAAAATTGGTGAATTTTTGTGTAGCCATTTTATAATATTGATGGAAGAAAAAAAGCAACAATTTCGACATGGTATGCTTTATTATTTCAAGAAAGGTAAAAACACAACTGAAACCCAAAAAAAGATGGTGCAGTGTATGGAGAAGGTTCTGTGACTCATCGAATGTGTCAAAAGTCGTTTGCGAAGTGTCGTGCTGGAGATTTCTCGCTGGACAATGCTCCATGGCCGGGTAGACCAGTTGAAGTTGATAGCAGTCAAATCGAGACATTAATTGAGAACAAGCAAAGTTATACCACGTGGGAGATAGCTGACATACTCAAAATACCCAAATCAAGCGCTGAAAATCATTTGCACCAGCTTGGTTATGTAAATCGCTTTGATGTTTGGGTTCCACATAAATCAAGTGGAAAAAAAACCCTTCTCGACCGTATTTCCGCATGCGATTCTCTACTTAAACATAACGAAAACATTCCATTTTTAAAACAAATAGTGATGGGCGATGAAAAGCGGATCCTGTACAATAATGTCGAACGGAAGAGATCGTGGGGCAAGTGAAATGACCACCACCAACCACACCAAAGGCTGGTCTTCATCCAAAGAAGGTGATGTTGTGTATATGGTGGGATTGGAAGGGAGTCCTCTATTATGAGCTCCTTCTGGAAAACCAAACAATTAATTCTAACAAGTACTGCTCCCATTTAGACCAACTGAAAGCAGCACTCGATGAAAAGCGTCCGGAATTAGTCAACACAAAATGCATAATCTTCCATCAGGATAACGCAAGACCGCATGTTTCTTTGGTGACCAGGCAAAAACTGTTACAGCTTGGCTGGGAAATTCCGATTCATCCGCTATATTCACCAGACATTGCACCTTCGGATTTCCATTTATTTAGGTCTTTACAAAATTCTCTTAATGGAAAAAAAATTCAATTTCCTGGAAGACTGTAAAAGGCACCTGGAACAGTTCTTTGCTCAAAAGATACAAGGTTTTGGGAAGGTGGAATTATGAAGTTGCCTGAAAAATGTCAGAAGGTAGTGGAACAAAACGGTGAATACGTTGTTCAATAAAGTTCTTGGTAAAAATGAAAAATGTGTCTTTTATTTATACTTAGAAACTGAAGGAACTCTTTGGCCAACCCAAGAACTCAGCTCCTTGTATTTGGTTCTCCAGAAACTGGAAGAATTAGAGCTAACGTTTATTTATTGAGCATGTACAATGTGCCAGCCATCATCCTAAGTATTTTATGACCATTATCATGTATAATCTCCATCATGACTCCAATGGTGTTCTTATTCCGTTTTCCATCTTGTTTGGATTTCAGTGCAAAGGAAGATTATGCCATGCAGGCTCAAAGGGGTTTGTATCGCATTCTGTCTGCCCAAGGCTTCAATTTATGAAATTATTTAAAATTTTTTTTCTCATTTAGGATTTTTCTCAACTAAATAGAAAAGATTTTAGAGGCATTTTGGTCCTAGAGTGGTTCTGTTCTCATGGTTAATTATTAAAAACCAGCACTGTCATTTTCTCACCAAGGCTGAAGTGGGAAGTACAGGGCATTTTCCTGTATGAGGCAGTGAGGCCAGTGAGCGATCCCACCTTGGCTCCACGTGAGGCTTAATGAGAGGGGAAGGTGCAGGTGTGAGTAGTTAGAATTTTGTGTAAGTGCTGAATATTTCATGTCCATTTCTTTAGTGTTTGCCCACCCCGTAAGTAGGTGGGAAGGAGATGAGCAGAGGTGCGATTTGTGTTCAAACCCATTGACTGAGTGAATCTCTTATCTTAGAATCTATGGATATGGCCTAAAATGCAAAGATTTATGGACAAAGTTATTTATTGGAGCAAAAAACTGAGAATTACTTAATGTCTGGCATGAGGGAAATAGCTAACTAAGTTGTGGAATATTTATACAGTGGACGTGTTTTTAATATGAGAAGATGTTTGTGACAGACTGGTTGAGAAAAGGATGATGCAAAATGTACGTACCGTGTGAGCTCAGTCGAGCAGTCCTGGGTCACGGGGGTTAGAGTAGCCCCTGCTTACGGAAATGGATACTGGAGTCACATCTGAATTTGAGTCCCAGCTCTGCCACTAGCCCTGGAACTCTGGGCAGGGTAGTCAGTCTGACTGAACCTCTGTTTTCTCATTTGTAAAATGAGAATAAAATCATATCAAGCCTCTTAGGGCTGTTGTGAGAATGAAACGTGATATTACGTGGAAAGCACTTAGCACGGTGCCTGCCTGGCAGGTAGAAACCACTCAGTCAGTGATTGTGGTTATTATTAGAAGCCAGGAAATATTCCAAAAAAGATAACGGTGATTCTCTTTGTATGTAGGGATTAAAGTTCTTTTTCTTGGTGTTCTTCTGGGTTTTCCGAAATTTCCATAATGAGAATATTTTATTTTTAGAATCAGAAGAGAAAGTTTATATAAAAAAGCAATACAGGAGCCTGCTTTTTAAAGACATGCTCCCTTGAGAAAGAGGAGCCTCAGGTGCAGGCAAGATGTTCTCAAGGTCAGGCAGCACATCTGGGTCTGAGGACTTGGGTTCTCCCCACTTCTCATCTTTTATGTCTGTGGCTTTATCCAGGAATTAACATGAAATGCATGTCTTAGCAGCATGTCACCATTGGGGTGTCCTGGGCTTTCTTTTAGCAATGTTCTCTCAATCTCATCTTCAACCAGAAGATTTGATAGTGGTGGTAATATGTTAAAATAAGGCTCCTAGTTACACCTTAACTATAAATTAGAATTTGGTTCAGCTGCAGGTACCAGAAAAACTGACAGATACTTGCTTAGATAAGGAAGTATCTTTTTTTGTATGTATGTATTTGTCCCAGGCAGAAAGGAGTCCAGGGCTGGCCTGGTGGCTCAGACTGTCATTGAAGAATCAGGTTTCTCCTGTGTTTTCTGTTCTGCCAGCTTTATGAATAGCTGCTGCTGCTGCCCGTTGCACCTTGCGTGAGCTTCTTCCAGGCAGGACGAGGAAGAAAACCAAAGTTGCAGCACTGGCAGACTTGTAGTTACAATCTCATGGGCCAGGATTGGGTCCCATAGCACCTCCAGCTGCAGGGTAGTCTGGGAAGCGGAGCTCATAACTTTCTGGTCTCTATAGCAGAGGAGAGCAAGTAGAAGGGATGTTGGATGAATCAGCCTATAGTATCTGCTGCATAACTGCAGCCCATTACAAGCAAGATTTTAGGCTCATAAGTTAACTGTTGAGTATGGTTCAACCTGACCAAAACAGTAACACATACAGTCATGTCTAGAATGTTTATCCAAGTATAGAATTTAGCATTGGAGGGGTCTTTCAGTTAGATGACATTGAATATATGGGAATGGAGCCTAAAGAGGTACATGGACTTGCCTGAAGCCACAATGCAGCTTGACTGGTGGCAGAGCTAGGATGGGAATTCTTGCTGTTGTTCTTGCTGCCCTGAAGTCAGTCTATTGTTCTTTCTACTTCATTTCAGTGTCTTCTAAAAGGAGACATGTATCACTCATCACTTCTCTTAAAGTGATACAGATTTAGAGCCGTGAGGTTTCCAGTGCGGGTGCTGAGTGTCATTACACTGAGTGCTGGGGTTGGGAAGGGGGGTCACTACGATATGATGTGAGTCAGTGTGATGATGCAGGGTGAGATCACTCACCTGTGGTGTTGAGGGACTGTGCTCTGTGTTTAAACATCTTGTGGAGAATTGGCTGTTAGAGCGGGAAACAGCCAGCTGCTGGCAGCCTGAGTCCACAGGCCCTTCAGCATTTGGGTACAAATCGTGCCCATTTCCCGTGGCTATGGCTTGGGATGTTGTGGATCATGAACTCCTTGTGACTCTGAATAAGTTCGGAGAAGCTAAGATGGTAACTTTCTCCCCCTTTCATCTTAGGTGTTGCTGTGATTCACAAGCCCTTGTGACCCCAACTCCCACTGCCAGGAGGTGGAGGAAGGGAGGGGTGCTGCCTGTGACTCGGCACAGTGGGACCACGCTGGCTGGGTGCCACTCGCTGCCGGAGTCTGCAGAGGAGCGGGGACCGCCCTCCTCCAACTTGGCAGTGTCGTCAGGGTGGGAAGACAGTACCCACCTCCTGCTCCCGCAAGGTGTTTCATCTTCTGCCCTGAGCAGTGGGTTCCTGATAGCTCCGGCTGCACCTTTGAGCGTTCTTTTGTGTGTTTCTACAGGGACATCAGAGAACCTGGAACCTGTGTGTGTGTGTGTGTGTGTGTGTGTGTGTGTGTGTGTGTGCAGAATGTGGTGATTCACTAAATTGGGGGGTGGTGATGGTCTGCTCCATTTCTATACTACTGATCCTTCCGCTATGCTAAAAATCAAATCACAGAAACCTCTCTTATGGATTTGCCCCACGGGGACCTTGAGACTACTAGAGCTGCTGTCTACTGGAAGTGCAGTTGGACATACCGGGAATGTCCAGAAATGACCAGGTGCATGTACCGGCCTAGACTACTGGCATTGTCTGCAGAAGAGTGGGGTGTTCTCGAAGCTGCCCCGTGTCCTCTGTGTGCTAGGACCACAAGTTCTTTAGCCCCTCAGCTGGGTACTCTTCCTTGTGTTCTCCTCCTGGAACTTCTTATCAGAACTGCCCAGTCTCTGGGCTACTGGTCTTTGAGGTCAAGGATTCCAGGTTTGGGAGATTTCGTGTCTCTTCAGCTGGGAAAACTAGCTCTTCAGAGAAGCACTGAGTAACACACTGGAGGAAAAAAATGCATGAAAAACAAAAACACAAGAAAACAAAGTGGTAAGGCTTCAGTCCTTGTCCATAGTGGTCCCAGAGAGGATCCTACTTCTGGGTTTTCCTGGGATAGGACAATCCCTGTTTATACTTATTATGCAGGTTTAATTTTTCAGAGCATCCCGTTTTACTCTCAAAAGTGTTCTGGTTTGGAGGCTAAGTAAAAGGTCACCATATGTCCAAACCCAAAGATAGGTTTGTCCCTGCACTGGATGGGGTCACGTGTGATTTACATGGACATGGATGACTTCAAAGGGGTGTATGCTTGGCACCCTGGGCCTGGCCCTCGGCAGTCGGTCCAGTCTGTCTCACATCCTTGTCTTCCTTTCCTTGTGCTCTCCCCCATTCCTGGCCTGTACCCTCTCGCCAATCCTCAGAGCACCCCCCTCCCACATGGCAGTGGGCCCTGAATGTGTGATCTCTCTCAGGAGTACTTGCATTTTGAGAGAGGAGCTTGATGAAAGCTTTGCTAATTCACGGGTAAAAATGATTAATGACAGAATTTCAGGCATCCGGAGGAGGGAGGAGGGTATTTGAGGGCTCAGGGAGTCATCTGCATTAAAAAAAAAAAAAAAAAAGAACCTTAAAGCTGTACTGTTCCTGAACTAGCAAGTTGCTTATATTGGAATTTCCAGCATAAAGAGGGGAAGTCTTGTGTCTGGAGAAGAGTCTCACAACTTGGGGGCTGGAATTTACCCTTCCTGATGTCAAGGTCCATCTTTAGGGAGCCAAGGGGCTTTATGAACTCTGATGTTGGACTTCTCATACAACTGGGCAACTTCCAAGCAGATTTTGTAGGAGACTGTCATTCTCCCCACTTCACCCTGAAGTTATAAACCCAGGACTTTCCTCAGCGAGTTGGACACTTTGTGTATTTACTGTATATTTATGGTGCGTGAACCACTCAACTCCCCTGAAGGGGAAACATCTTCTGATGTTGAGCAGATGTTACTTCAGTGAGACATTTGGAGAATACCAAGGTACCCAGAATTTTTAGTAACCTTGGGCAGAGGCTGAAATATCCAGCTTTGGTGGACCTGGAAGAACAGCTCCAAAGGGATCAAGACATGCTGTTAGCTGGTTTGTTCTGCTCTTACCTGGCACGGAGGTGACTGTGGTCTCAAAGCTCTGCCTGCCTCTGGATCGGAAGCTGATGGAATGCGCTTTCTGTTCCAAATGTTCTTCCTCCCTCTCCGAGGAAGATTTGGGACTTTGTTTCAGGGTGTGTGTGTGTGTGTGTGTGTGTGTGTGTGTGGGGATGAGGTTGGGGTCTGATGTATGCCATCACACAGCTTCTGATTGCAGACGAAAGGTGAAGTTCCCCCCCAACACCTGGAAGCTGAACTTCCAGGCTTATCATGCTTATGTGGGGGGAGGCTATTGTTTGTGTGTCATCTTCCCAGAAAGGATCCCCTCCCTGAGAGCTAGCCAGCTGTGTTTCCTGCTTTTGGATTTTTGCTATTGACCCCACCTCACGTCTCCCTTCCCAGGAAGCACTGCCCCTGCTGGTAGTGCTGCTGAGGGCATGTTCGTTTTATCCTCATGTGTCCTTTCTCACGGGGACTAGAACACTGGTACGTCATCACCAAATAGTCAATCTGCTCTAGCTGCCCACAGATGCCATCCAAAACCTGCTGTCCCTTTATCACCAGGTACAATTCTCTCTCCACAGTGGGCACAACAGACTTATTTTCAAGTCTGTGCTAGTCATGTGGTAGGTGAACCCCCCTGCATCCCCTCTTCTGGTGGCCACACCTGCTTGTGAATGCAGCTTTGCCAGTGGGATATCTGAAGTCTGATCACAGCGATGAAATGGAATTGCAGCCCAAGGTTAGAAGCAGCTTAGACACCACTTGGATTCTGATTTGGACACCAGAGAAGTCAGACTCTGAATTCCAAAGTTCTTTCTCATAAGTACCCAATGGCATCTCTCCGTCTAATAAGTTGCAGTATTATGCAAATGAAAGTGACCTCATTTTCTGCTATGCAATAAGAACACTTAATTCTATTTCATGACAGACCAGTTGCAATATCCCCTAAGATGCTTTTTGAGCTGTCTTACTTTGATATCTGTTGTATAATGTTTGTATATTCCTGAGCCAGATCCTTTCAAAGATTGCCTTTTTATAAAACTGAAGCTACAGCTTTCAGGCTAAAATTTTAATGTAGATATTTTTATAAAATAATTTTTCACGATATTTGAATTGCTTTTTATTGTCCATGGTAATGAAATGTTATGTTCTATGCATCATTCACTCTCGAACATCGTTCATGCCTGTAGCTATCTTCCCTTTGTTTCTCACCCTCCCCAAACTTCAGTAGCTCCAGGTTGACTTGGAAGCTTCTTTCTTACACCACATTCAAGGGAGATTGCTGAAAAAACACAATCACTGGTGTTTCTTGAATTGTTTAGGGACTCACATTAAGCCTGACTCAGCACTTACACATCTGTGTTGCCTATCTGCTTTTTTTGGAGTCTGTTTTTGGCAGGGTGAGGCAGGAGGGAGTCTGGTTGGCCCATCTCCTGGCATCTCTCACAGGCTGGCACGGAGCCTGGCATGCTGTGGCATGGAGAAGCCCAGGGAAAGGCCTGCCCTTCAGCACATAGTCCCGGGAGTTTTCCTAGGTCGAGCCGACTAGTCTTCATTCTTTTCTGTCTCCTTGTTCTTCGGAGCTTCAGGCTTAAGGCTTTTGCTGCTGGATGATGTCCCTTTTGGAAGCATCTTGTTGATGAACTTTAAAAGAGGGGTCACTCCTCGTGATCCCCACTAAGAATGTGATCAGCATGTGCTTTGCAGATGTTCATACTACACTTACAACTTACTTGTTTCTTGAGCTGTGTCTACACTCCAGGCTCTGTTTTGTGTATTTATCTGCCAATTAGTCTCATTTTAAAAAATCTTTATTTTTATTATTGTTGGGACAGGTGCCATTTGAATTGCCTCCACGCTCCCCATTTGCACCTTGACAGATCAAATTGGGAAGTTGAGCAAATTCATAATCCGGTTAGCTGGAGGTTCTCTGTTTGCCTGGAGAAGCGAGGAGGTTGGAATGTATGTGTGTTTTTTTTTTAAGTGTTTGCACTATTTAGAGTCCTAAGCCCCTCATGTTCAGCTGTGCTGTGTATCTACTGACCAAGCAGGAGAGCCGGCAGCACTTCTGACATTTGGGAGTGCCTGAGGCCTCTTCTGTAGTGGATAATCACAACCTCAGAGCCCCTGTGCAGCCTCCATCGTGGGGCTCAGTGACTTGTAGATACAGCATCTGCCAAGGCAGTAACGCACGGGACAGTGGCGTTTGGAGCAACAAAGTGCCCTAGTGCAGTGTTCTTGCCTTCGGTTATGAGATTTCAAATTATTTTCCCCCCTTTTTAGTGGCAATAAGGACCCTTGTTGGACTTCTTGTTTAATTCGTATGTGATGTGTAAAATACTTTCTTTGAAAGAAAATTCAAGACACTGAATTTGTATGTCTGTGTGGGTGCCATGTCCATGTGGTTGTCCATAGGCAGGCAGACTTGATCCCTGACACCCTGTACACCACACTGCGTAGATCGGGTCCTCGATCTGGTGGTCTCTGCTTGGACGGTAGGGACCACAGAGTTTGTAAAAGAAGACTTGCCACGTGCTCCATCAGTTACAGTGCTAGCTGAAGAAACAGTTCCTCACATGTATTCTTTTAACAGGAATTGTGTTCTAGGTTCCCATACTTTATGTTCCTTTAACTTTAATAAAAGCTGAACTGTGAGAACCTTTCTCAGTATTTCATTTCGATAGTCCAGTCTCTTTACTCTGTCTCAGACATGAAAAGGGCAGACTTACTCCTGCATGTCTTCAGATTCAAAAGATTTTCCCTTCGAGATCTGCTGGACAGAGTCTGGGCTCCTTTGGTCTCTATTATCTGGCACAGTGCCAGACTCACAAAGATCTTCAGTGAGGCCCAGAGAGGCCAGTCTCTCCAGTGGGTGTTCGGTTGCGTGGACAACTGCCTGGTGATCACCGTGAGGTGGGTGAGATGGTCCCAGCACAGGAGGAGGAGGTAGAGATTTGGCTGTTAATAAACATTGATTTTTAAAAGTTTGTTACAATACCTAGAGATTTTTATTGATATTTTGTTATGTTTGAACCATTAAAAATGCAAATATTAATTACATTTATTAAATATATACAACTATTAAATATGTTGACTTATAAAATATCAACACGTATGAAATAATAATAATAGCTAACAATTATTGAGTGTTTACTATGTGCCAGCACTCTTCTAAGTGCTTTGCTTATATCAATACATTTAATCCTTATCATGGTCTTCTGAGTTACTATTATTATCTTTGTTTTACAGATGAAGATGTGAGATGCACAGGGGTTAAGCGACTTGCCTGTGGTAGCAGTGCTGCAGGATATTGGTTGCACTCCAGAGTCTGTGTCCTTAGTCTTCTCACTCCAGCAGTGAGGCGGTGATGACGGGAGCAGGGCGTGCTGAGAAGCACCAAGGAGAGGGAGGCCCTAAGGGTCTCTGGGAAGTGCAAACTTGGCTCAAGAAAAATACTGAAGCCCAAGTTTTCAGGCCAGTTGGACCAACAATGTCCCAATCTTACACTACTGGCAAATAATCATATTTGTTACCGTGGTGATAGTAGCAGTAACCATTATTCATTGCATCCGTACTGGGACAGAGGAGGCCCAGAGAGGTGAATCCGTTTGTCTGAGGGTGTGTTATAAGTGAGCAGTGGAGCAGACCCAGATGGAAACTACTAGCTCTTTTGGCTCACGATTGAGTTTGAGAATCAGCCTGAGAAGAGGGCTTAGGATGCACTTGTTTCCATCATCACAGCGGCTAGCGTTTATTGTGCATTTACCACGCGCCAGGCCCTGTGCTTTAATGCCCACAACACCTCATAGAGGCAGATGGGGCCCAATTCACAGGATCACAGGGCCTAATTAAGTGGCTCAACGTCATACATAACCTTGAGAAGCGATGCAGTCCCCACCCTCCTGCTGAGGCTGATTGTTGAACTGTGGCACTCCCAATCCCGGAGGGGCTGTACCTCGTGGGCACATTCTAGAGTGAGGAGGGTGCCAGTGTCTGGCCCTCCAGGGCAGGCAGTGAGGCAGAGCCCAGCGCCAGGCTGGAGACCTGCTCCGCCGCCACCCTGCCGTGGGCCCACCCACTTGGGCCCTTGTCACCCCCGCTGAGAGGGCCCTGGGAAGGGACAGATGAGCAAATGAGTGCTTGTCCAAGCACACACACCTTTCCCTCCCCTTGACCCTTTGGCCTGGTTTCCACTTACCTTACCCAGAAGTTCCAGAGTGAAATCATATTTGGTGGTTTTTCTACCAACTTATTCTTCTACAGTTTACAAATAGGGTCTTTCGACTCTACCTAGCTAGTCTATTTTAATATGAAATCTATTGTTTCTGCCGGCCTCATGAGATTTTCTGTGAGCAGTCTGCGTCCCCCACTGGCCATTCCTTTCTGCCCAGGCAGCTTTCCCTGTAATGCTCTAATATCAGGGCCCAGGGGGTGGGGCACCTGGCTGGGACTCTCGACATCGTCCAGTCCAGCCCCTGTGTTTGCAGAAGTGGGGACTGGGGCTTGGAACTACAGACAGGCCAGAGCACCTGCGGCAGAGCCGGGTACACCCAGGAGGCCAGCGGAGGCTCCAGGGCCCGTGTCTGCCTGCCTGCCTCTGATGTTGTGCTGGGGCTGAGGAAAGGGAGTGACCGCAAGCTTGAGACCCACCACCCTTTCTGGGGTGGACAGAGGAGAGGTGGTCCTGTTGCGGTGGGCCTGGTCTTTCTGAGACTCCTGTCCTGGGGTCACTCCAGCTTCGTGGGCTGCTCCAAACTCCCAGGTGGATGGAGGGCCCAACTCCTCCTCAGGTGTCTGAGTCCTCCCCCAGCCTCAGGTGGGAGGAGGCCTTGTTCACGGCTGTGTGGCCTGCAGGGAACCCCTCCCCCTCTCTGGAGCTCCGTTCCTCATCTGTAAACAGAGGGCTCTTGTATCCGTAGGAGCATTTACTCTACTTGCAGGGTCTTGTTCTTGCTTCCACCTGACCGGGGAGGAGATGAGGCTCAGGAGGCCAAGTGACAGTGGGGAGCTAGGTTCCGAACCCGCATCTTCCGTGGAAGTAGTTTTGGATGACTATGCCCCGCATGTTTTTAAGCTCTTAGGCCACTGGGCCCTGCCAGTAAACACGCACGATCAAGATGGTTTGACGAGTCCTCTAACTGTGAGTTTTGTAAGGACTGGAAAAGTTGGCTTTAGACCTCTTTCCTTTACTTTGTTTTCCTTCCCTTCCCATTCTCAGTTCCCAGCTGCCTCTGAGAGAGACCCTCCCCCCATCTTTCCAGTGTTGGGGATCTTTTATTCTCCCTTCACAGTATGTTCAACAAACAGTTATTCATTCAACAGAAATACATTCAGCATCTACGCTGCACATTGTGGTGGGTACTTGAAATGCAACTGCCAACAAAGCAGATGGTCCCTGTGGACCTGGAGGTTGGAGTTCCATGAGGGACACAGTTGGTAAACAGCAGGTACTGTATGATGTGCTAGTGGGGGGGTGGGTGTGGGGAGGACAGAGAAACACACGCACCCAGGGAGAGAGGGACAAGCTCACAGAGACCTGGAGAAAGGGTGTGAGATGCACACAAAGCAAGAGAGACAGAGACCAAGAGAAAGAGACTGAGACACACAGAGACAGAATCAGAGGGAGACAGAAACACAATGAGCAATACACACACACACACACACACACACACACACACACACACACACACACACACACACACACACACACAGATGCACCCGTAGCAGACAAGGTGCCACTCATATAGAAATACATAGGCAGAGACCTAGAGCAAGCCAGACAGAACCAGTGTCATTTCTTTAAGTGGCAGGAGACAGGTCAGCCTAGAGCTTCAGATCAGAAGCTTCCGAGTCCAGAGATGCGGGTTCAAATATGACCTCAGTCAGGCGGTCTTGTGGTTTTGAGCTGGTCTCTTTGCCTCTCAGGAACAGTGCCCTCAGTTTTGTGAGCTTATGCAGAAGACTGCATGAGAAGACCCTAAAACGTAGAAGGCAGCCACTCAAGGCCCCGGGGAGGCTGGACCCGGCAGAACAACCTCTGGAATGAGAAACCTAATCTCTGCAGTGACAACACAGAGGACATCCTGACTGCATGCGGTCACCACACCAGGCATATGAGCAGAGGGAAGACAGACATGAGAAAGGAGGCAAGCTCTCTGCCCAGGGTCTTGTCTGGGCTGGGGATTCACCCAGGGCTTAATTTCTGAAGGAGGTCCCTAAGGGAAGCAATGCAGTTGGGGCCTGCTTTCACCCGGCAGCCATGTGGCTTCTTTCTATTTGACACAACTGTGTTTCAATCCCTGTTGTTTTCTCCTTTCCTCTGGGTGGTGACGGGGGCTTGTCTCATGAGCTTACTTCCTGCTCCAGGAGTACAGCATCTCCCTGGATTTGATTCCATCGACTGCAAAGAATGTGGGATTTAGTAGGCACTTGTATAGCTCTTTATTGCTAAGGAATTTCAAACGTGGTCTCATTTGATTCTCAGAAAAGCTCAATGAGATAGCCAAGGCAGGTATTATTTTGTGCAGCGTGTCTCTACTTCTTATATACGATGGTCACTTTCTCAGTGCAGTGGGTGGGACATTTGAGACACTGCATGGTGCCTGCACATAGTGGGTGGTTTATTAGTGGTAGCAGTTATTACTCTCATTGTTCCCTTTCTACAGATGGGGAAACTGAGGCTAGAAACAGGTGAAGCAACTCACTCAAATTCCCAGTCAGTAAGAGCTTGGACTTTATCACCAAGATTGTGTTTGGCTCTGTGTGACAGCAAAATGACAATAGTGGCTTTAAACAAAGAGTGGGTTTTTTACCCAGATAACCACAAGTCTAGAGGTAGGCATTCCAGAGCTGGCACAAGCAGTTCCATGGTGTCATTGGGATCCTAGGTCCTTCTGTCTTTCTGCTCTTCCATCCTTAGCATGTTGCAAGATAGAGGCTTCACAGCTGTTTTCACATCTGCAAAAGGCATGAAAAAGAAGGGAGGGGGAGGCAGAAGGAGCAGTACCTGTAATAGGAAAGTAAAACCTTTCCAGAAACTCCTAACAGAATTCCTTGCGGTGCCACCAGCTGCCAGAGAGTCAGAGGAGGTGAATGCTTTTAACTGAGCACATTGCTGCTCCAAACAAACTCAGAGTTCTGCCTGGGAAAAAGAAGGGGAGAATGGGTAATTAGCAATGTTGGCCACAGTCAAGGCTCCTATTAGCCTCCTGACTCTAAGTGCCATGTGGCTTCCTCTCCAGCGGTCAGCCTTCTTGGATCCAAAGTCCACATCATTTTGGTCCATAGTCTAGCATCTGTCCCTGCAGTTAGTTTGGCTGGATACTGACCATATGCAGGGCCCCTTGTCAGTGAGGGATAATGGTGCTCCCTGTGTGCTTGGCATCTGCTGCGGAGGTACAGAGTTGGGGCTCTGGGACAGGGCTGGGTGGGGAAGTCTTCCTCTCCAGCCTCACTCAGCCATCTTCCTTGCTGTGTTGGCACCAAGGGCGGATGTCCCTCTTGCAGGATGAATGAGACATTCTAAACAATGGAGACCTTCAGGAGCCTGTCGCTGAGGCTTTAGGGACAGCTCATTTAACAGCCGTGGATGCTTTCCTGAAGCTCTGATTGAGGAGGCCTGTCAACTGCAAGATCTATGACCTTTGTCTCAAGAATGCCCCACGTGTGCGGCACCATAAGTCTTTCTGAGCCGCAAACTGGGAGGTGGAGGTGGGTGAGATTCGGTGCTGGCTTTTTGGAGGCATTTCCCCAACTCCCTTGTCATCCTGTGCTCCAGGGCACCCTCACACTTAATGGTGGCCCATCGAGTGGTGTCTGAGCTGTGCTAAGTTAAAGGAGGTCAAGAAAATGATGTGCACGGTCTGGCTGCCAAGGGGCTGTCCTAGGGCTGTCCTTGCCAAGTGAGGCTGCTGCTTCAGCCCTGGCCATGGAGCGGGAGGGGTCCTATCTGAGCTGGAGCGGCCTGGGCCTTCCCTGAACCTGTGAGGAGGGTGTGTGGCAGCATGGAGAGGGCCATGGAAGACCTGGATGATCTAGTCGCAAAGTAGAGTTTGACAGTGTAGCATAGTGGTTAAGAGCTAAGGCTTTGAGCTGGACGGTGTGGGTTTAAACCCATGCCCACCAACTGCTAGCAGGGGGACCCTGGTAATAAAACCAGGCCCAGCCCCAGGCCCTCTGAGGACAAGGACAGACAGGCATTGCACCCCAGTCTGGAGGGAGCCTGCACTCTTGGGAGTTAATGGTCCCCTTGAGGGCCTTCCTCTGGTTCTGGGCCTCATCTTCACCTTCAAGCTGCAGCCTGGACCTGGGAGGAGGGGATCTGGGGGGGGAAAGGCTGAGGCTACAGAGGGCATTCCAAATGTATTTTTCAGGCACAGATCCGTCATTTTAATGTACCCCAGCCTCTTATTGAATGATTAACTAAAGAATGGTCTGTCCTGGTGCCTGTGGCTTCTGCAGTGCCCTGATAAGGCAACCCATAAAACCCTCTCCAGGCAGCCAGAGGTTTTATGCATGTCTCAGAAAGGGTGGTTTGATTTCTAGCAGCTTCTAGTAGAATTTTTTTGTGTGGACTTTTGTGAAAATGCTAGGCACCAGGATCCTGTGAATGCAGGAGGGCTTGCCCTGGGGGGATTCAGGAGGCCCAGGTAGAGACGGTGGGATGAGCAAGAGAACTGGGGTCTGCTGTGGTGCTGACTCCACAATACAGGGATGCCCAGTGGGCTGCAGACTCTGGAGTGGCTTCACTGGAGCCCTCCCACTGTTGGCCTGGGGGCTCCTGTGCCCTCTGAACCCTGTGCAGGAGCTTCCCTGTCCCTTCATGAGACAGTCCCTAGTTAGTCACTGCATTCTCTGGGCTGCTTCTGCACTTTGTTTGTATTCAATACATATTTATTCATTCAATGCATGTTTACTGAGCTCTTCTTGGATGTCAGGCTCTACACCAGGGGGTAAAGGAGAGGGTCCCTGCCCTTGTGGGGTTCATGTTGGTCATGCAGACAAAGTAATAAAGAAGGCATTAGAATCAGTGTGGTACGCATAAGGGTGGGGTGAGTAAAGGGCCCTGTGGATGTACACAGAAGGGTCAGGGAAATCATCCTGGTGGAAGTGATGGGCAGCTAGGGTTCTACTTTGAATGGATGATGGATGATAGCCAGGTGAAGGGATAGATGGAGGTGTGGGGGAGGGAGGAAGAAGGAATAGCAAGTGTAGAGGTCCAGAGGCTACGGAGATGGCCTTTCTGAGAGAGCATAAGTAGTTCAGTATGGCTGGATCACAGCGCATAAGGGGAACTTACACAAGAATGGGGCTGGAGAGGTGGGTTGGAGCCGTGTCACAAAGGACTTGAAACCATGGGGAGGAGGTAATTCTCTTTCTTGAGGTCAGTGGGAAAACACTGGAAGTATTATCCCCAAAGCATACTCCTAGATGCTGAGATATTCATGCAGAATGTATTTGACGAGTGCTCTTAGCTATAACCCCCGTGAAGGAGAGAGGGAAGCAGGAAGAGGCAGAGGGAGAGTTGGACTATAATGCAGTTGCAGCAGAGACCTCATTCCATCACCTGGGGAACTCTGGAGCTGGGATGGCCTTTCAGTACTGTCCTGAGTTGACACAAGGGGACTACTTTTTGAATCTTTGCAAAAATCAGTCACTGACAAAAAAAAAAAAAAGGCAAATTGGACTTCATCAAAATTTAAAACTTTTATCCTTCAAATGATACCATCAAGAAAGTGAAGAGACAACCCACAGAATGGGAGAACATATTTGCAAATTATATATCTGATAAGGATTTAGCGTTCAGAATATATAAAGAATTCTTACAACTCAACAATGGAAAGATAACCCAGTTAAAAAATGGGCAAAGAATTTGAATAGACAATTCTTCAAAAAGATATACAAATGGCCAATAAGCACATGAAAGGATGCTCAACATCATTAGCCATCAGGAAAATGCAAATCAAAACCACAGTGAGACACCACTTCACACCCAATAGCGTGACTATTATAAAAAAGACAATAACAAGGATTGGCCAGGATGTGGAGAAATTGGAATACTCATACATTGCTGGTGGGAATGTAAAATTGTGTAGCCTCTTTGCAAAATAGTCTGGCAGTTCCTCAAAAAGTTAAACATATGACCCAGCAATTCCACTACCTGGTATACATCCAAGAGAACTGAAAACATATGTCTACACAAAAACTTGTACACGAATGTTCATAGCAGCTTTATTCCTAATAGTCAAAAAGTGGAAAGCTAAATGTCCATTAGCTGATGAATGGATAAACATAAAAAGGAATGAAGCAGTGATACATGCTACAACATGCATGAACCTTGAAAACATTATGCTAAGTGAAAGAAGCCAGACATAAAAGACCATATATTGTATGGTTTCATTTGTATGAAATGTCCAGAATAGGCAATTCCATAGAGACAAAAACTAGATTGGTGGTTGCACGAGGCAGGGGGAGAGGGGAACAGGGAGTGACTGCTAATGGGCATGAAGTTATCTGCAGTATTTTTGAGGCGATGGAACGTTCTGGAATTAGATAGTGATGATGGTTATACAATTTTGTGAATATATTAAACGCTGCTGAACTAGACTTTAAAAGGTCAAGTTTTTATGGAGTGTGAATTATAACTCATTGAAAAAGGTCATTTTTTTTAATAAGAAACTATAGATGAGTTATTTTTTTTATAAGCAGATATTCATTTTTTAAATTATTATTAATTAATTTACTTATTTTTGGCTGTGTTGGGTCTTCGTTTCTGTGCGAGGGCTTTCTCCAGTTGCGGCAAGCGGGGGCCACACTTCATCGCGGTGCGCGGGCCTCTCACTGTCGCGGCCTCTCTTGTTGCGGAGCACAGGCTCCAGACGTGCAGGCTCAGTAGTTGTGGCTCACGGGCCTAGTTGCTCCGCAGCATGTGGGATCTTCCCAGACCAGGGCTCGAACCCGTGTCCCCTGCATCGGCAGGCAGATTCTCAACCACTGCGCCACCAGGGAAGCCCTGAAAAAGGTCATTTTATATGCATACTCTCACCTCCCACCCCTGCAGGTCATATAACCTTGGGTGAGGCAGCTCCCCTGGGCAGACAGCGATTTCTGGTGAGGGGCTCGGCTGTGAGCCATTAGCACACGACACTATAGGAGGCTAGGAGAATGCGTGCCTCCAGGGAGCTGGGTTATGCACCAGTGCGTCCACCGTAGGAGGCTTTAAGGGTGGAAGCGGCACAGAGTTTTGCTTTCGTGGGTGACCTTCATGACAACCATGAGAGGCGGGCATCATTTTCCTCCCTTTTCAGTTGAGTGAACTAAAACTCAAAGAAGTTAAACCACTTGCACAGGGTCTCCATAACTAGTGGAAATTTGCACAGGATTGTGACGTCACATCTATCTGAGTCTGAAGGCCATGTTCTTTGCTATGATTCCATGCTATTTTGCACTCACTCATTCACAGATTTGTTTCGCCTGAAAAATTAATTGGTTTGAAATCAGGGACCAGGTCTGAATGTGTCCTTAGCACCCAGTACAGGGCATAAATAAGGTGCTAAAAAATGTTTGTCAAACTGAAGTAAGCAGTTCCCTTTCCAACTACTTAAAGATGCCATGCCACGGCTAATGTTTCAGGGAGAGCAGTTTTCTCCAAGTTACAGGAAAAAAGGAATGGCATGAACAGAATTTCCTCATTGTTAATCCTTTTTCTTGGGTGCAAATTTTCGCTCATACTTTGACAAAATCAAAGTACTAAAATCTAGTATTGGAAGGCATGTTATTTATCAAAAATTATAGGCTTATCTTCATCAATATTTCAGTGTCCTCTCAGATGCTCCCACACCTAAACACATTCCCTTGAAGACATGGGGAGAGTTATGGATTTCAATAAATTGAAGTCAGGGCTGACGAAGATGCAATTTGACTGCTGTTTTCCCCTAGGCTTCCCCGGGAATCTGCTTCCTGGAGGCTGATGTAGGATCAAGGACATTATCCTTGACATGTACACCACATACGCCTGCTGTCAGGCCTGCTGCTGCTGAGGCCCCAAGTTGCTGCCTCTTGGATACATCCTGGCTAGGGGTGGGTGGGAATCAGTAAGTGCAGCTGGGTTGCCTTTGGTAGATTTTTCTCCCTATGGGGGAGATTGGGAGGAGGTGTATGGGCATGGGGAGGTTAGCTGGGAGACAGTATGAGTACTTGGAGAGACTAGGTGACTGTGGGGTGGTTTTCCAGAACTCAAGAAGGCCACACACATCTCACTCTGCTTACTTTACTCTGAAGTTTTATCCTTCAAGCTCAGAGGATCTTGATGCTGTTAAAGTGATAACGCCCCTGCCTGTCAAAGTTAACGGCTCAGCAGTTGTTCCTCTCTGAGTGTGAATACCTAAGTACATTTTGAAAGGGGAGGGAAGCAGAGGGCACTGGGGACCTGAGTGGAGGCCAAGCGGGCAGGGAGGGGAAACTGGGGCCAGAAGAGCATAGCAGTGAAGAGCGAGGCTCCAGGGATATGCTGTCTAGGTTATATTCCTGGCCCTACCGCTTATAGGCTGCGTGACCTTGGGAACTATCTCTCTGAGTTTGTTACTTCATCTTTGAAGTGGGAGCAATAATAGTCCTCAACTCAGAGGGTTATTGGAAGGACTAAATGAGATAATACATATATGATGGGTATAATGGAAAGACAGTCATATGAAAAGAGAAAATGCAGTCTTGGTTTCTCTAATAGTGCTCTGATTTTCCTCACAAGTCACCACTTTCTGGCTAGCGGGAGGGAAAAACCCTTCAATTTTTAGTCCAATCTGGTAAATTCAGTCTTACTCAAAATTTTTAACAATCCCTTTTTAGGTAGTTCTTAGCCTCTTACATTTGTCTGGTCCCCTTTTCTTTTACCCAGAATGGCATCTAAGAATGTGAGGGGTTGGATTCTCGTGCCAGTGGAGAATTGGTCCTTGTCTAGTCAGGGTTCGGTTGTAGAGAGAGCGACATGTAGCAGGATATTTAATGGCTTATGAAATTGTTGGGAGAGGTAAAGAAAGAGGCTCGAGGCTGCTGTGGCTCTCAGAGCTGTGCTGCACAGCTAGGCTGCCAGAGCCCAGCTGCCTCTGCCCCAGGTGGGGAACTGCAGAATCAGAGACGGCTGTCGCAGCTCCTGGCTGGATGCCGCCCACCTCGGCCACATCCACACCAGGAACATGGGTGCCCACCTCTCTCCCCATTCCCTTAGATCCCAATCCCTGTTTTGCTTTAGTGCATCTCATTAGCAGAACCTAAATCATATCTAGAAACATTAGTTGTAAAATGAGTCTGGGAAATGTAGTTTATTTTTTATTTTTAACATTTTTTATTGAAGTACAGTTGATTTACATGTGTTAATTTCTGCTGTACAGCAAAGTGATTCAGTTATATACACACACACACACACACACATTCTTTTTTATATTCTTTTCCATTATGGTTTATCACAGGATATTGAATATAGTCCCCGGTGTGGGAAATGTCGTGTTTTTGCTTTCCAGCCTCTGCAATGTAGGAGGGGACAAGAAGGCCTATTGAGCTTTCAGTCCTCATGATCTGCCACGTTCCTTCCATCCACTACTCAATATCCATACATACCATTCTTCCCACCTGTCTCAACAACCACAGCAAGAACAACTTGCTCTTTTCTAACCTAATGCAACTATCCTCTGCAAAAATTGCAATGTCCTTACCCTGTTTCCCCAAAGGGAAAGCAAATTTCATCAGCCACTGCCTCTCTAAGTGATATTATTCCTTTTCTAGTTCAGTGACAGTTCTGCCTTGATAGCATATAATCTGAAGCCTAAATATCCACTTAACGACCACAATCTATACCAGTGCCTTTATAAAGCAGAAAAAAGGAGAGAAAATGGATAATTGGGGCATGTGTGCTTCTATGTATGTATATATGTATGTGTGTACTGTGTGTTATGTAACATGCATATATACACACGTGTCAGTTTCTGCTGCATAACAAACACTTCAAAACTAAGTGGCTTAGAATAACTGCTATTTATAATTTCTCACTATTCTGTGGATTGGTCAGTCTGTCCTTCTGGTCTGATGCAGACTGGCTGGTCTCTGCTGGGATTGCTCCTGTGCCTGGGGTCAGTGGCAGGTCAGCCAGTGGCTCGAGGATCTAGGATGGCTGCACTTGAATATCTGATGGTTGGCAGATTGTTGGGACGGGGCTACTTCAGGCTTGTTCACATGGTGATCTCTTCAGGCACAGCAAGAGGACAAGCCCCAAGTGGCAAATGCTTCTCTCACATTTGCTGATGTCCCATGGCCAACCCTGACTCAGAGAATGGAAAAGGAGACTCCACCTTTTGCTGGGCCATTGCTGGGTAAATGGCTTTTGCCATTTACCACAGCATATCTGTATACCAAGGCCAACCACATGCAGGCCATAAACCAAGTCTCAATACATTTAAAAGTACTGAAATCAGACTACAATCCTGCAGCCTGTGGAACAAAAACCACATTCACGGAAAGACAGACAAGATGGAAAGGCAGAGGGCTATGTAGCTGATGAAGGAACAAGATAAAATCCCAGAAAAACAACTCAGTGAAGTGGAGATAGGCAACCTTCCAGAAAAAGAATTCCGAATAATGATAGTGAAGATGATCCAGGACCTCGGAAAAAGAATGGAGGCAAAGATCGAGAAGATGCAAGAAATGTTTAACAAAGACCTAGAAGAATTAACAAACAAACAGAGACGAACAATACAGTAACTGAAATGAAAACTACACTAGAAGGAATCAATAGCAGAATAACTGAGGCAGAAGAACGGATGAGTGACCTGGAATACAGAATGGTGGAATTCATAGCAGCTGAACAGAATAAAGAAAAAAGAATGAAAAGAAATGAAGACAGCCTAAGAGACCTCTGAGACAACATTAAACGCAACAACATTCGCATTATAGGGGTCCCAGAAGGAGAAGAGAGAGAGAAAGGACCTGAGAAAATATTTGAAGAGATTATAGTCGAAAACTTCCCTAACATGGGAAAGGAAATAGCCACCCACGTCCAGGAAGCGCAGAGAGTCCCATACAGGATAAACCCAAGCAGAAACATGCTGAGATGCATAGTAATCAAATTGGCAAAAATTAAAGACAAAGAAAAATTATTGAAAGCAGCAAGGGAAAAATGACAAATAACATACAAGGGAACTCCCATAAGCTGAACAGCTGATTTCTCAGCAGAAACTCTACAAGCCAGAAGGGAGTGGCATGATATACTTAAAGTGATGAAAGGGAAGAACCTACACCAAGATTACTCTACCCAGCAAGGATCTCATTCAGATTCGATGGAGAAATCAAAAGCTTTACAGACAAGCAAAAGCTAAGAGAATTCAGCACCACCAAACCAGCTGTACAACAAAGCTAAAGGAACTTCTCTAAGTGGGAAACACAAGAAAAGAAAAGGACCGACAAAAACAAACCCAAAACAATTAAGAAAATGGTAATAGGACCATGCATATCGATAATTACCTTAAACGTGAATGGATTAAATGCTCCAACCAAAAGACACAGGCTTGCTGAATGGATACAGAAACAAGACCCATATATATGTTGTCTACAAGAGACCCACTTCAGACCTAGGGACACATTCAGACTGAAAGTGAGGGGATGGAAAAACATATTCCATGCAAATGGAAATCAAAAGAAAGCTGGAGTAGCAATACTCATATCAGATAAAATAGACTTTAAAATAAAGAATGTTACAAGAGACAGGAAAGACACTACATAATGATCAAGGGATCAATCCAAGAAGAAGATATAACAATTATGAATATGCACCCAACATAGGAGCACCTTGATACATAAGGCAACTGCTAACAGCTATAAAAGAGGAACTCGACAGTAACACAATAATAGTGGGGGACTTTAACACCTCACTTACACCAATGGACAGATCATCCAAAATGAAAATAAATAAGGAAACAGAAGCTTTAAATGACACAATAGACCAGATACATTTAATTGATATTTATAGGACATTCCATCCAAAAACATCAGACTACACTTTCTTCTCAAGTGCACATGGAACATTCTCCAGGATAGAGCACATCTTAGGTCACAAATCAAGCCTCAGTAAATTTAAGAAAATTGAAATCATATCAAGCATCTTTTCTGACCACAACGCTATGAGATTAGAAATCAATTACAGGGAAAAAAACGTTAAAAACACAAACACATGGAGGCTAAACAATATGTTACTAAACAACCAAGAGATCACTGAAGAAATCAAAGAGGAAATCAAAAATACCTAGAAACAAATGACAATGAAAACGCGGCGATCCAAAACCTATGGGATGCAGCAAAAACAGTTCTAAGAGGGAAGTTTATAGCTATACAAGCCTACCTCAAGAAACAAGAAAAATCTCAAATAAACAATCTAACCTTACACCTAAAGGAACTAGAGAAAGAAGAACAAACAAAACCCAAAGTTAGCAGAAGGAAAGAAATCATAAAGATCAGAACAGAAATAAATGAAATAGAAACAAAGAAAACAATAGCAAAGATCAGTAAAACTAAAACCTGGTTCTTTGAGAAGATAAACAAAATCGATAAACCATTAACCAGACTCATGAAGAAAAAGAGGGAGAGGACTCAAATTAAAATTTGTATGGAGACACAAAAGACCCCGAATAGCCAAAGCAGTCTTGAGGGAAAAACATGGAGCGGGAGGAATCAGACTCCCTGACTTCGGACTATACTACAAAGCTACAGTAATCAAGACAATATGGTACTGGCACAAAAACAGAAACATAGATCAATGGAACAAGATAGAAAGCCCAGAGATAAACCCACGCACCTATGGTCAACTAATCTATGACAAAGGAGGCAAGGATATACAATGGAGAAAAGACAGTCTCTTCAATAAGTGGTGCTGGGAAAACTGGACAGCTACATGTAAAAGAATGAAATTAGAACACTCCCTAACACCATACACAAAAATAAACTCAAAATGGATTTGAGACCTAAATGTAGGACTGGACACTATAAAACTCTTAGAGGAAAACATAGGAAGAACACTCTTTGACATAAATCACAGCAAGATCTTTTTTGATCCACCTCCTAGAGTAATGGAAATAAAAACAAAAATAAACAAATGGGACCTAATGAAATTCATAGCTTTTGCACAGCAAAGGAAACCATAAAGAAGACGAAAAGACAACCCTCAGAATGGGAGAAAATATTTGCAAATGAATCAACTGACAAAGGATTAATCTCCAAAGTATATAAACAGCTCAATATTAAAGAAACAAACAACCCAATCCAAAAGTGGGCAGAAGACCTAAATAGACATTTCTCCAAAGAAGACACACAGATGGCCAAGAAACACATGAAAAGCTGCCCAACATCACTAATTATTAGAGAAATGCAAATCAAAACTACAATGAGCTATCACCTCACACCAGTTAGAATGGGCGTCATCAGCAAATCTACAAACAACAAATGCTGGAGAGGGTGTGGAGAAAAGGGAACCCTCTTGCACTGTTGGTGGGAAGGTAAATTGATACAGCCACTATGGAGAACAGTATGGAGGTTCCTTAAAAAACTAAAAATAGAATTACCATATGACCCAGCAATCCCACTACTGGGCATATACCCTGAGAAAACCATAATTCAAAAAGACACATGCACCACAATGTTCATTGCAGCACTATTTACAATAGCCAGGTCATGGAAGCAAACTAAATGCCCATCAACAGATGAATGGATAAAGAAGTTGTGGTACATATATACAATGGAATATTACTCAGCCATAAAAAGGAACGAAATTGGGTCATTTGTTGAGACGTGGATGGATCTAGAGACTGTCATACAGAGTGAAGTCAGAAAGAGAAAAACAAATATCATATATTAACTCATATATGTGGAACCTAGAAAAATGGTACAGATGAACTGGTTTGCAGGGCAGAAACTGAGACACAGATGTAGAGAACAAACATATGGACACCAAGGGGGGAAAGCGGTGGGGGGTGGGGGTGGTGGTGTGATGAATTGGGATATTGGGATTGACATGTATACACTGATGTGTATAAAATGGATGACTAATAAGAACCTGCTGTATAAAAAATAAATAAAATAAAATTCAAAAATTCAAAAAAAAAAGTACTGAAATCATACAGAGTACATTCTCTGATCACAGTGGAATTAAGTTGGAAATCAATAACAATAGTATATCCAAGGGGGAAAATCCCCAAATATGTAGAAACTAAACCAAAGTCCTCATCAGTTTTGGAGGAGGCTGACAGGAGTCTATCTTCATTTCTCTTCATCCCCATTTAGTTTTAATTTTTCCACAATTTTGGAAAGATTCAGGAAATTCATCGGCTAAGAGTTCTTTATGCTCTTGGGCACAACCCGTTGCTACATTTGCTCTTTTTTTCCCCCCAAATTTTCTATTGACTAATGTGATCAAACGGCTATTTGTTAAGATGTATTAGGATTCTCCAGAGAAACAGAGCCAAATAAAGCCAACATATATATATATATGGAAATTTATCATATAAATTGGCTTCTGTTGATATGGAGGCTGAGAAGTCCCATAATTTGCTATCCGCAAGGTGGAGAAGCAGAAAAACTGCTGGTGTAATTCAGTCCCAGTCTGAAGGCATGAAAACTGGTGGGGGGGGGCGGCAATGGTGTTAAGTCCCAGTCTGAGTCCCAAAGTCCGAGAACCAGGAGCACCAAAGTGCAAGGGCAAGAGAAGATGGATGTCTCAGCTCAAGCAGAGAGCAAATTTCCCCTTCCCTCACCTTTTTGTTCTATTCAGGCCCTCAGTGGATTGGAAGACACCCAACCACATTGGTGAGGGCGATCTTCTTTACCAAGTCTACCAATTCAACTGCTAATCTCTTCCAGAGACACCCTCCCAGATTCACCCAGAAATAATGTTTTACCAGCTCTCTGGGCATCCCTTAGTCTGGTCAAGTTAACATAAAATTAACCATCACAGATGCCTCTCATCACGGCCCAATTGACTAAGTCTGGTCCTTCCACTTCCTTCTGAAAGGTGGTACATTTTCACCAAGCACTAAGCATTGGTCCATCCTCCTCCTGAGTAGTGCCTCTCCTTGGGGCATTCCCCTGCCTGCTTTAGCAACTGTTGAGCAGAATCTGGTCATTATTATTCATCTTCCTAAGTAGCTGGAGAATTATCACAGAATCTAGTGATGTCAAAAACATTATCACTAGAATCCTAGGTACTCTATTCTGCGTCCAAGGCAGACATCACTAATCAATTATGACACCTTCTCACTGACCCCTGCAAGACAAGGCACCAGGCAGCCTCTTGCTAATCAATGAGAGTTGGCACCAGTGATGAACCTGATTTGTCATCTCAGTTTTGAGTACTTGTCCTTGTGTTCTTTTGCCTGGGGCAACCCTAGTATATCGTTTTGGTATTCCATGTATGGGAGCAGGGGAAGAGAATCATGTCTTAGAGACATGCTACAGTTGTCAAAAGTGCATGAAATTGGCTATATAAAAAGGTGAAACAAGACATGACTCTTCCCCCCCTTCCCCCCTACCCCCTGAAATAGTGTAAAATTTGCAATGTTTTTCACAGTGGGAGAATTTTTTGAAGTTACCATAAACAATGTTATGCGGAGACGTAACACCAGGTTGTCTGTGACCCCCCCAAAGCATTTTTTTCCTAAAAGCTGTTTTCCAGCCTTATTCCTTATTGTATCTTTGAGAGATCCTAGAAGCTTTTTCCTTTTTGTGTGAAGAGAATCTCAAAGATTTTAAAAGCCAGTTCTGTCCTATAACTTAAGAAAATACCTTCCTTGCACACCAGAGGCCCCTCTTTGATTTAGAAATACAAATTGTTTAACTGCTACTAGCCCTTGAATTTCTTTTGTGTGCCAGGCACTCCCCTGAGTGACTTATCTACATCAGCTCATTTACTCCAGCAGTCCTGGGAGCCTAGTGTTCGCATCCCCCTTCTACTGATGATGAAATGGCTCAGGATCGCCAAGTGATTTGTCCAAAATTGCACAGCTAGGAAAGGGCAGAGTTAGGATTCAAATCCAGGTCTGTCTGGCATCAAGGCCTTAACTAATACTTTCCCTGGACTCTCTTTTAGGGGGCGTGGTCCTCTGGGTTTGGTGGCATATAGACCCCCTCTGCCTTTCCTCTTGATTTCCAGCTTCTTTTGCTTGAACTAAGTCAAACACTTTTCAATCTCTTTCTCTCCCCCTTTCTCTCTTCCTCCTTTCCTCTCTCCTTCCCCCCCTCCAGCCTCCCTCATTCCCTTCTCTGTTAAGCTTGACATTGTTCAAATAGGGACACCACCTTTCATCCCAGGGACACAGCTTAAAATGCAGGAGTCCCAGGGCAGAGAAAAGAGCTAAGAGCTAGGTAAGTGATGGCATTAGGTCCTTCTGGGGGAGCAGAATTTGAGAGAGGTAGGAGGAAGCTCAGTGAGGTAGGGGAGGAATGGGAATGGAGGGGGTAGGAATAGCAAATTGCCTCTTTCAGTTAACCTCACAGACTTCAGGCCTTAGACCTAGTGACTTGGTCATTGTTTATCCAGTCCCAAGCCCTCCCTGTAGCACCCATTGTGTGCTAAGCCCTGCGCAGGACTCTGGGCACATCAGGGTGATTCAGCCCTGCTCTAGGCAGTTGCATTCAGAAGAGAGAGAAGGACAGGTACACATGGAAGCCTGCCACCCTGGAGAGGTGCATTTAGGGTAGGAAGGCAGGCAGAGGCCACAGGAGGAGAGAGCCTTTCCTTGGAGGCGGGTCCTGTTGGTACCAGGCCATACTGAAGCTTCAGGCCATGCTCTGCATCGTTCCTCTCTGCTCTCTGCTTGGCTAGTTGTGAAGACCAATTGGCCTCCCCTTTGAGGCTCAGGTGAGTCATTAAACACCATGAAATAAGTAAATCCCTGGTACTACTCGCTGCCCAGTAAGAAACTGCCCCATCACAAACCATATCCTGAGGGCCAGGCAGTCTGTGTTTGAGACTTCCAGTTGAAGACCCTCACTGAACACTCCTATTGTTTTCTCTGCCTGTATTGTCTTAATATGAATGTAACTGTTTCACTGAGGGCCTGGCCTGTGGGCGCCAATAGATGCTTTGGAGGAGGAGGAGTTACCTCTCGGTGCTTTTAAAGTGACGAGTCTATGTCCCTGTGTTTTAAGTCAAACTGTCTCAAACACACCCTTAATTAGAAGGAAAGATATCGCCAGCCTTTTTGGTGTACTGTGCTGAGACAGAAATGGAATTGTCCTTATGTACGTGCTTAAATACATTCTCTGCCCAGTTTCTCCCACTCTAGCCTTTGGAGGAGCCTTGCACATGATTTGCTCGAATCCCTGGTTCCAGCAGAATTCGATTCTACAGGCACCCCTGCAAGTCCCATCTGCTGCCTTTCTCTGCTCTCAGCCCACTGGGTTCCAATCATACACAGATTTGCCTGTGGGCCCACTCCATTTACAGACCCCAAACCAAATGGGAAAGCTTCAACCCACTGGACTGGACCCAAATGGAGAGGACAAAAGAGTGGCTGTTTGTTCTGATTTCCTCGAGGTCTGACACAGCCTGGTTTTGACTCCTTGGTGTTGGCCAGGCTTTCTCTCTTCTCCTGTTATGTGCTCACTCACTTAGCACTTAATATTGGACCTGGTCCCCATGTTATCCTGCGGGACTGGGTAAGGTGGGCATCTGCAGCCCCCCCAGCCTCCGCCTCCTGTGTAAACCCTGTGCTGACAATTCCAGCACCGTTTTTGCAGAAGTGCTCTCTCGAAATGGCAGGAGAGCGGCAGAGTACTCCCGAGGTCTCAGCATAATTTGGTTTTATTACAAGGGTTTTCATTTTGATGGCAACATTATTCTTTTCATGCAAGAAATTATCTTCAAATTATTTAATCTTACTCTTTTATCTCTGGGGATACTTTGGGGTATATTGCTGCAGTCCTTACAGATTGCTGGAGAATAGCAGGCCTGTCTATCATTTTATTCTCACAGGCCCACATTTGGAGGGGGGAGAAAGGATCTTGTTACCACAGAGACATTTGGTCCCTGAAATAATCCTGAAATATCCATTCTTTCTGGAGTAGAACCGTTCAGGTTCTTTTATCACTCCAAAGGAAAATATGATTAGCCTATAAAAAGTTGAAATTTCCTCTCAAGGAAGGTTCTGAAGGAGATAGACTCAACTGTCTTTCTTGGGTAGCATGTGTTAACCATGCATTGCACATCCTGGACAGAATATTCATTTTAACTAAAAAAATTGTTTTCCTTGGCCTGGAATGTAGTAAGCATTAAAAATTAGTAGTAGTTGTTGTTGCTAATAATAAAGCAGCTAGATGAGCTGGCTCAGTGAGGCCTGGGGAGGACCCTGGAGCTGGGAGTGGGATAAGAGCCCTCAGGAATGAATGCTGTGACTCAACCTGGCCACGCCAGCACAGGTGGCACTGTGGTCCCCAGCTCCTGGCTTAGAAGCAGCCCTAGAGGGAGGAGCAAGGCGAGGGTTTCGAGTGGACCCGAGACCAAGGCTGCCTGAACCTTGGTGGCTTCTCCTGCCACAGTCGGGAGCTGAGCATGGCTGGACTACAGTGGCCTCCCGGAGGGCAGCACTTTGTGGGATATCGTGCCTACTGGCTGGGAGAGTATTAGGTGATCTAAGGAGCAGCTTCTGGGGATTAACCAGGGGGAATTCTAGGAGAGTGGACCAGGGCAGCGCACAGACACAGGGAGACAGGAACACAAGGCGTAGGTGACTGCTCCAGGCTCAGACCCTTGAAGTAGCTCTCTAACGCCTGGGTCTGGATTGTCCTCCCCAGCCTTGCTTGTCTTCCTGGCTGTGGTGTCGCTCCTCACGGCAGCCTTTGCTTTCTATCTTCCTCTCCCCAGCAGGGTTGATTGCCACCTCCTATGTGTCCCTAAGGGACCCTGTGCAGACACCCACGCCATAAATTGCAATCGTCTGTTTACACCGGTGTGTTCATCTTTGAGGGCAGAGCATAGCACAGTGTCTGGCCCAGACTGTGTTCTCCATAAATGAATGGTAAGATACTCATTGGCATGCTTTACACAGGAAGAACAAACGATGATGTGAAATGATGGACCATGTGCTGGATCAGGGTTCACTTCTTCCTGGAGCACTGCTCCCTGGCTGTGTAGCTCTGGGTGAATCACTTTGCCTCTCTGAGCCTCCATTTCCACATCAGTAGCATAGAAAGGGTGATTTCGGAGAGCTCTGGTGAGGCTCTAACGGGCTCCTGGTCGTGCTGGTCAGGTGGAAGGCTGGTGCTCCGCCCTGCTCTCCCGCACTCGGATGTGTGCACACCCACAGCCAGAAGGCCTTCTTGGCAGAGCTAACGTGATCACTGTCATTCTTGCCGGATGCATGAGCCCTTTCTGGGGATGGAAGGTGGGATGACGGCTAACACAGCCTGCCGTGTGCCAGGCTTCACCTGCACTGTTCCACCCAGCACTCACAGCAACCCCCACCCAGTGAGGACTATTAATGTCATTCCCATTTTGCAGAAGGGGAAACTGTGACCTCAAAAAGGGAAAGTCATTTTCTCAAGGTTCCCAAGATTAGAATCCCAGTGGTCTGACTCCAGGGCCCTGCTCTTAACCACCACACTACCCTGCCTCTCTGTACCTGGAAGGAATCTGAGGGCAGTAGGACAATGTCCGGTTAGACCTCCCCGCCAAAGGCCCCGGGGGATAATAGTGTCTGTCCTGGAGACAAGTGGAGAGGGGGCAGGGAGAGCCATCAGCCTCCACCCTGGATCTGGGGTTCCAGGGCCATCCTTTCTGGGAGCTGCAATCCAATGGCCTCTGACTACCCAGCGCCCAGGCCCTTGGCTTTCAGCTCTGAGGTTGTCTCTCCTTATTTCAGCCCAGCAGGCAACAGGGGGCTTGCTGTCTGGCAGAGGACAGAGTGAGGACCATCATTCACATTCTCATTACAGAAGAGGACACTGCCAGCCCTTTCTCCACTCTCTGGGCCCCAGGTGATTTATGCAAAAGTACCTTGAGGGGTGGCCCAGGGCGCCCAGTGGGAGATATAGCAAAGTGGTTAAGGGTGGCTCAGAAGTCAGACAGACCTGGGGTTTGATTCCTCGTTACATCACTTACTGGTTGCTTAACCTTTCTGAGTCTCAGATCCATCGTCTGTATAACTGCGATAACACAATCTGAAATGTGGGTCTGGCTCCCAATAGAAGCTCCATAAATTGCAGCTGTTATTCTCAGTAGTAGGGTTATGATGGAACCACCAGCCCTGGGGTGATATTGAAAAGGGAGCTGCTCGCTCGGTGCTTTGTGTCCACCCGGAGGGGTGGGATAGGGAGGGTGGGAGGGAGACGCAAGAGGGAGGAACTATGGGGATATATGCATACGTACAGCTGATTCACTTTGTTATACAGTAGAAACTAACACAATATTGTAAAGCAATTATACTCCAATAAACATGTTAAAAAAATAAAATACAATAAAATAAATAAAAAAATAAAAACAATCCAATAAGACAACACCCCCCCCCCAAAAAAAAAGAAAAGGGAGCTGTTCTGTGAACTGTTAGTGGGGACGGCTGTGTAGGGCTCTGGCTGGTCTGAAAGTGGGGAGTGACCTGGGACCTCCCCGTGGTCTCTGCCGGGCATGCAGCCTCCCTGGATGGAGTCATCATCTCTGCTCCTCTTTCTGGAGTCAAGCGTTTGATAAGGGCAAATGTGTCTATTGATCCTCCCTAGAAAAGTTGAGATGATATAAAGGATGGCATTTAGAAATGACTGGGTATATATTTGTAATCGTATCAGGATTTTTCTTCAATTAGAAAGCATTTATTTGGAGCTGGGCTGGGTTTGGGTTGGGTCTTCCTGCCTCTTCATATCTGAAACTTCTCTCTTTTGTGAGGCATATTGGCAACTTCTTGTCCTCTCGTCTGCTTTTTATCTGTTTTCCTCTCAGGAGTGCGACCCCCTCCCCCTGCTCCAGGGAGCCCTGGTTGGGGACTGCCGCTTAGCTCTCAGTGGGAAGGGTCCCACATGAGAGTGAAAGCTCGGGGAGCAGGTACCCAGACTCTGCTTAGCTTTCTGCACACGTGAGGGAGTAGTGTCGGAGAGGCTGAGACCCCCATCTCCTCGTGCCTGGAGCTGCTGCGAGGTGGAGATGGGAAGGTATGTGGTTCCAACTCTTTCCAGTCTTATTTGTTACCTCCATCCCAGTCCCTGCCAAAAATGTCACCTGACTCACTGCCTGTCTCACCACCGTAATCTGCTACCCTTTCACTTTCACCTGGATGGAAGCGTTAGCCTCATAACTCATCTCCCTGCTTCCAGCTCCCCCAAGCCCCCATCCATCCTCTGCACAACAGCCAGCATGGCTTTTCCAAAACGAGAAACTGCTTTTGTCTCTTGCCAGCTTAGTAACTTCCCATGGTGCTTGCAAAGTGACAGAACACCCTGAGCATAGCCTTCAGAACTTGGTATGATCAGGTCCTGTGGGACTCCCCAGGCCCGTCCCTTCTGACTCACCTCGTCACAGTCTTCCACACTGGCCTTCCTTCAGTGCCTCAGACTTCAGGGCTTTGCATATGCTGTTCCCTTATCCTGTAATGCTTATCCCACCTCCACCCTCCCTTTCTCTACACTGGGCTCACCCCACCCCATTTCCCTCTTAAGACCTTCTCTGGAGATGATTAACTTGTATTTTTTTTTTTTTTTTTTTATAAATTTATTTATTTATTTATTTATTTATTTATTTATTTTTGGCTGTGTTGGGTCTTCGTTTCTGTGCGAGGGCTTCCTCTAGTTGCGGCGAGCGGGGGGCCACTCTTCATCGCGGTGCGCGGGCCTCTCACTATCGCGGCCTCTCTTGTTGTGGAGCACAGGCTCCAGACGCGCAGGCTCAGTAGTTGTGGTTCACGCGCCCAGTTGCTCCGTGACATGTGGGATCTTCCCAGACCAGGGCTCGAACCCGTGTCCCCTGCATTGGCAGGCAGCTTCTCAACCACTGCGCCACCAGGGAAGCCCGCTTGTATTTTTTGAAACTTGTAAGTTTTGACTGTACAGTGAATGGACACTCAGGAAAAAAGAAGCTCCTCTAAACATAAACACCAGGTCCCACCCACCCTATGTCCCTATTCACCTCCAGCCTTTGGCGAGGGCGTGGCTCGTCTCCCCAGGGTTGTGTGCAGGGTCTCCCTCATGTTTTGAGCACTGCTTTGCTTGCAGCCTGTTTGCAGCCCTGTGTGTTTCCTCCCAAAGCCCAGGCACTCTTCCCTTGCAGGGCTCCTGTCCTTCTACCATATGGACACCCCCGCTTTGCAGCAGGCGCTTGGTGAGCACCGGGCCCGCTGCCAGCCGCTAAGAGTACAGGCTGTCAGGTCAGAAAAACCTAGATGCAGCTCCCAAGTCCTTTACTTCCTAGTGGTGTGACTTTAACCAGTTAACCTCTGAGCCTCAGTTTTCAAACCCGTAAAACAGTGATTACAAGCAGTGCCCACAGCACAGAGTCATGGAAAGGACTGACTGGGGTGGGCTGTGCAAGACAAAGCACTGGGGGCCATGGGTGGCACGAGGTAAGAGAGCACAGATGGCCGTAGCTGCCGCTCTTATTAATATCAGGAAAGGGAAGTTAACCTTGGTTGGGCCAGACACTTCCATAAATCCCTTCCGCGGTGTGGCTTGGTCTCTGGGGCTGTGGCTCTTGCTGTGAGGAGTGGAGGGCCGAGACAAGTGGGCTGTGGGGAGACGCACAGAAAGTGGGTGTCTCCGTGGGGCTCTCAGGAAGTTTGTTTCAGTTGTGTGTATGTGGGCCTCCCACTCAGCATATGGGGCTGCCTGGCTGGGAGCCGCATTTCCATGGGAATCCGTGGGCTAGTGCGTCTGGGCTGTGTGCTGAGCATCATGGAGATCTTTCACCTGGAGAGGGACAAAAGAAACTTCCACGGGGCTGCTCGTTTCTCAGAGGACCCCTCTCCCCCTCTGGCCTAGGAGGGCTTCAGGCAATGAGGGTTGGCCCCTGCGCACCAGGGAGAGAGCCAGTGAGCGTGCAAGATGAGACCCAGGTGTTCCTTCCACTGCCTGGGGGAGGTGGCTTCTTTACTTGTCTTGGAATCACAGATCTTAGAGATGGAAAAAAACCTTATAGATCCTCAAGTTCAATCCTACAATTTCATAGATGGGGAAACTGAAGCCCATGCAAGTCATTTTGCTTTTCTGTGACCCAGTTTCCTCATTTGTAAAATGGGGCCATCTCCCCATAAAATAGCATCTCCGTTGCAGAGCCTCCATTGTGAGAGTGTAGTGCATGGAACAGGCCCAGCATAGTGCTTGGCTTGCAGCAGGCGCTCAGCAAATTTAATTTCTTTCTGCTAGATTTCTCTTACTGAATTCAAGTGACAGGGAATTTCCTGGGGGTATTTCCAATATAATTTGTGTGTGTGTGTGTGTGTGTGAGTAATGAAGAGCTTTAGTACTGGAACCACAAAGCTTGAATTTGAATCCTTCCCCTATTATTATTAGGGAAAAAACCCCACAAACTTGGGTAAGTCACAGAACTTCTTGGGAATGCAGCTTCTTCATCTGTAGGGCTGGTACAAAGCTTGAACAGAACCATGTACACTAAAGAGCTTCAAAATATACAACATCTCTGGCAAGTGGCAGGCACCACCCTTCCCTCTTAGTCTATGTTGTCTCTTGCGTGCCCTAAAGTGACTTTTTCTGCGAGAGGAATATGAGGTCTTAGGGAATGAGTGATGAGTGGGAGTATGAATTGGTGTTGGATCTGGTCCTTTGGGTGAGACTTAGAGCATGCAAAGGCTGTGAGCTAGTCTAACTGATTCCCACCCTGCAGGTTTTCTCCCCTTTTCTCTTCCCTCTCCCCTGATTTGTGTGAAAGCTGGGTCTTCTTCCCTATATTTTAATTCTGTTAATGATCCAGATAACCGAAAGTGAACAGCTTCTGAATTGGCTGGAAATAATTCCACACTTATTGGACAAGAATGTTACAGTCTGGTCCTGATTCATAAGAGCCAAGGGTTGAATTCCATTACAGAGGAGACAAGTCTCTGTTTTATTTTCAGGAAAAAGGAGCAATTTAATCTGATGCAGATGCATGTGATGAGTTTTTTTTTTTTTTGAAAACAACAATGGTAACTGCATCTTTCTCATGTATAGTTAATCACATCCTTTAATATTTTTCCTCTATCAGCTTTCATTCTTTTATCTTCCAGGCATCCTTGGTAAATTCATCTCTTTTTTTCTTATTAACATGTTCATTAATCCTCAAACATTTATTGTGCTTCATTAAGCAGGTTAGAGGATTAACAAAAATTGGGATTTTGAGCAATGAAAGTTACAGGCAGGTCAGATATAGAATTTCAGTCTGTTGATGGCTTCATTGCCAGCCTGGGTTTTGAGGATGAGGAAACTGAAAGTGAAGGGCAATTTGAGTTTAGTTTTCTTTCTGGATATTAGAGCTCTCAGCCCAGACCTTGGGGGCACTGGGGGTATGCGGGGTACAATCTTGCTGGCTTCAAAACATGTTTGTCCCAAAAAACATATTCCTGAGAGTAATCATCTCAAGGGTCCATAACAAGTAAGGGTTTAGAGTTCAAAATCAATTATTTTGAAATCTTTTTCTCTTGTCAATCTTCTCGAGGCTCTAATACTTAGTTTCTTCACATGTAAGGTGGAAATATTAATAATAACATTAGTAATAATGAGAGTTCTCATTTGTTGAATATTTACTATGAGCCAGACACTGTGCTATGCATTTTACATGAATGATTTCATTTTATCCTGACATGAACCCAAAGAGAGAGAGGGGTTAATTATGTCTCCATTCAACAGATGAGAAAACTGGGGCCCAGCGGAGGTAATTAGCTTACTCATACTCATAGACAGTGAGTGGTAGAGCCCAAGTGACCATAATGTAATAAAGTAGGCACTGGATTGGGATCAGAGCCTTGGATTCCAGCCTTGATTATCTCACTAATTCTGTGACCTTAGAAGTCACCCAGCCTCTCGGGGTTTCGGGGTTTTATTGTTTTTTGCTTGTAAATGAGAACATTGGAAAACATGGAGTATATTTAAGCCCTTTCTATCTCTGGCACTCTGGAATACTGAAAAATTATACTGAGAATAAAAACGGCCACCAAAATGGACTGAATAGAATTATCTCCCATGCGGAACACTCCATCTGACCTTGATTTCTATGCGATCCCTCTGTGCTGGTGCCCATGATTACTTTGCAGAGAAGTCCTTGCCAGGCTCTGAGAAGTTCTCAGCCATCTCATGCTCCAAGCCCCTTGAATACTGCCCTTAATTTTGCAGTTTCTCCTCATACGCCCTGAAGCCCAGATGACATGTAAACAAACAGACTAAGAACAATAATTCTGCTTTATGATATTGAGGAGCGTATCAATTTTCTGTAATTCCTTGTAGCAGAGTGAGCATACATTATAGAGTTCAAATGTTTTGAAAACAGGCTATGAAGAATTGTTATCTGCTGAAGGAACTGGCTATCTGTCACCTTCCGGTGGCTGAGTGGCTGAGTGCACCCTATGTGGTGTATGGTGTCAGTGCTGGTCTCGGAGAGGTATGGGTATGGGAGAAGGGGGGCAGGGAGGGGACTGCCTCTTAACCTCTCAAAGAGAAAAATAATTTAGCTGTTGGAGACGTGATGGAAAGAAGCTATGAAGATATAAAATAAAAGTAAAGAAAACCTGTAAAAACTTTGGTACAACACAACTCAATCATATCATCTCTACCTACCTGCTGTTCTCATCCAGCCCCAAGAACTTATTTACTGGTATCAACACCAGCAAATCTTAGCGTCACTTGGTACTCTTGATAAATTTACTACTTTCCTTCAGTAATTTTGTAATTCATTGTTCAGTTATGATTAGTCATGCCTTCTTGGTAACTACAATTGTTTGAAAAATAAAACAAAAAAATTCTTCTTTTTCACTTGGCTATTTATCTTTCAGTGGTCTCTACATTTGCAACTGTCTTTGCTTTTTCCCTTTCTCTTTCTCCCTCTCCCCCTTTTTCTCCCTTTCTTTCTCTCTCACCACTGCCTTTTCCCTCATATTTTAAAAGAATTCTTGGAAGAGGTTGCTCAATGATCACATTGTCCCAGATTAGGAGAAAAAAAATGCACTTTAGCAGGCAGGATCAGAACCATGGACAGCACCACACATGCACATATATTTCCCCAGATTCATCATTCTTTAAATTTTTACTGACGTTTGGTTGATTTATAATATTATATTCGTTTCAGGTGTACAGCATAGTGATTCAGTATTTTTACAGATTATACTTCATTAAAAGTTATTACAAGATAATGGCTGTAATTCTCTGTGCTATACCACATAACCTTGTTGCTTATCTATTTTATACGTAGTTTGTACCTCTTAATCCTACACCCCTATCTTGCCCCTCCCTACTTCCCTCTCCTCACTGGTAACCACTAGTTTGTTTTCTATATCTGTGAGTCTGTTGCTGTTTTTGTTTTTGTTTTTTTGAAGTATAGTTCATTTACAATGTTTCAGCTGTATAGCAAAGTGATTCTGTTACATATATGTGTATGTATATGTATATGTGTATATATATACATATATATATATGAAGAGAGAGAGATTATTTTTCAGAAAAATTTCCATTATAGGTTATTACAAGATGTTGAATATAGTTCCCTGTGCTATACAGTAGGTCCTCATTGTTTATCTACTTTATATATATTAATGTATATCCGTTAATCCTAAATTCCCAATTTATCCCTCCCCTGACTTTCTCCTTTGATAACCATAAGTTTATTTTCTATGCCTGTGAGTCTATTGCTGTTTTGTAAATAAGTTCATTTGTATCATTTTTTTAGATTCAATATGTAAGTGATATCACATGATATTTGTATTTCTCTGTCTGACTTACCTCACTTAGTATGGTAATCGCCATCCATGTCACTGCAAATGGCATTATTTCATTCTTTTTTATCACTGAGTAATATTCCATTGTATATATACCACATCTTCTTTACCAATTCTTCTGTCAGTGGACACCGAGGCTCCTTTCATGTCTTGGCTATTGTAAATCATGCTGCTATGAACATTGGGGTGTATGTATCTTTTTGAATTAGAGTTTTTGTCTTTTCTGGATATATGCCCAGGAGTGGGATTGCTGGATCATATGGTAACTCTGTTTTTAGTTGTTTAAGGAACCTCCATACTGTTCTCCACAATGGCTGCACCAATTTACATTCCCACCAATAGTGTAGGAGTGTTCCCTTTTCTCCACACCCTCTCCAGCACTTATTATTTGTAGACCTTTTAATGATGACCATTCTGACCAATGTGTGGTGGTACCTCATTGTGGTTTTGATTTGCAATTTCTGTAATATTTAGTAATGTTGAACATTTTCCATTTGCCTGTTTGCCATCTGTATGTCTTCTTTGGATGAATGTCTATTTAGATCTTCTGCCCATTTTTTGATTAGGTTGTTTTTTGTTTTTTTTTTTAATATTGACCTGTATGAGATGTTTGTATATTTTGGGAATGAATCCCTTGTTGGTTTCATTGTTTGCAGATATTTTCTCCATTCTGTAGGTTGTCTTTTTGTTTTGTTTATGGTTTCCCTTACTGTGCAAAAGCTTTTAAGTATACCACCACCAGTCCCTCCCATCAGGAAGCTTGCACAAGCCTCTTAGATTGCCTCATCCATCAGAGGGCAGACAGCAGAAGCAAGAAGAACTACAATCCTGCAGCCTGTGGAATGAAAACCACATTCACAGAAAGACAGACAAAATGAAAAGGCAGAGGACTATGTACCAGATGAAGGAACAAGATAAAAGCCCAGAAAAACAACTAAATGAAGTGGAGATAGGCAACCTTCCAAAAACAGAATTCAGAATAATGATAGTGAAGATGATCCAGGACCTCTTAAAAAGAATGGACGCAAAGATCAAGAAGATGCAAGAAATGTTTAACAAAGACCTAGAAGAATTAAAGAACAAACACCTAGAAGATTTAAAGAACAAAGAAACAGAGATGACCAATACAATAACTGAAATGAAAAATACACTGGAAGGAATCAATAGCAGAATAACTGAGGCAGAAGAACAGATAAGTGACCTGGAAGACAGAATGGTGGAATTCACGGCCTCAGAATGAATAAAGAAAAAAGAATGAAAAGAAAAGAAGACAGCCTAAGAGACTTTTGGGACAACATTAAACACACCAACATTCACATTATAGGGGTCTCAGAGGAGAAGAGAGAGAGAAAGGACACGAGAAAATATTTGAAGAGATTATAGTCAAAAACTTCCCTAACATGGGAAAAGAAATAGCCACCCAAGTCCAGGAAGTGCAGAGAGTCCCAGGCAGGATAAACCCAAGGAGAAACACACTGAGACACATAGTAATCAAATTGAAAAAATTAAAGACAAAGAAAAATTATTGAAAGCAGCAAGGGAAAAACAACAAATGACATACAAGGGAACTCCCATAAGGTTAACAGCTGATTTCTCAGCAGAAACTCTACAATCCAGAAGAGAGTGGCACGATATATTTAAGTGATGAAAGGGAAGAACCTACAACCAAGATTACTCTACCTGGCAGGATCTCATTCAGATTCGATGGAGAAATCAAAAGCTTTACAGACAAGCAAAAGCTAAGAGAATTCAGCACCACCAAACAAGCTCTACAACAAATGCTAAAGGAACTTCTCTACGTGGGAAACACAAGAAAAGAAAAGGACCTACAAAAACAAACCCAAAACAATGAAGAAAATGGTAATAGGAATGTGCATATCGATAATTACCTTAAATGTGAATGGATTAAATGCTCCAATAAAAAGACACAGTCTTGCTGAATGGATACAAAAATAAGACTCATATATATGCTGTCTACAAGAGACCCACTTCAGACCTAGGGACACATATAGACTGAAAGTGAGAGGATAGAAAAAGATATTCCATGCAAATGGAAATCAAAAGAAAGCTGGAGTAACAATACTCATATCAGATAAAATAGACTTTAAAATAAAGAATGTTACAAGAGACAAGGAAGGACACTACATAATGATCAAGGGATCAATCCAAGAAGAAGATATAACAATTATAAATATATATGCACGCAACATAGGAGCACCTCAATACATAAGGCAAATGTTAACAGCTATAAAAGAGGAAATCGACAGTAGCAAAATAATTGTGGGGGACTTTAACACCTCACTTAACACCAATGGACATATCATACAGACAGAAAATTAATAAGGAAACACAAGCGTTAAATGACACAATAAACCAGATACATTTAATTGATATTTATAGGACATTCCATCCAAAAACAGCAGACTACACTTTCTTCTCAAGTGCACATGGAACATTCTCCAGGATAGATCACATCTTGGGTCACAAATCAAGCCTCAGTAAATTTAAGAAAATTGAAATCATATCAAGCATCTTTTCTGACCACAACGCTATGAGATTAGAAATGACTTACAGGGGAAAAAACGTTAAAAACACAAACACATGGAGGCTAAACAATACATTACTAAATAACCAAGAGATTACTGAAGAAATCAAAGAGGAAATCAAAAAATACCTAGAGACAAATGACAATGAAAACACGACGATCCAAAACCTATGGGATGCAGCAAAAGCAGTTCTAAGAGGGAAGTTTATAGCAATACAAGCCTACCTCAAGAAACAAGAAACATCTCAAATAAAGAATCTAACCTTACACCTAAAGGAACTAGAGAAAGAAGAACAAACAAAACCCAAAGTCAGCAGAAGGAAAGAAATCATAAAGATCAGAACAGAAATAAATGAAATAGAAACAAAGAAAACAATAACACAGATCAATAAAACTAAAAGCTGGTTCTTTGAGAAGATAAACAAAATTGATAAACCATTAGCCAGACTCATCAAGGAAAAGAGAGAGAGGACTCAAATCAATAAAATTAGAAATGAAAAAGGAGAAGTTACAACAGACACTGCAGAAATACAAAGCGTCGTAAGAGACTACTACAAGCAACTCTATGCCAATAAAATGGACAACCTGGAAGAAACGGACAAATTCTTAGAAAGGTATAACCTTCCAAGACTGAACCAGGAGAAATAGAAAATATGAACAGACCAATTACAAGTAATGAAACTGAAACTGTGATTAAAAATCTTCCAACAAACAAAAGTCCAGGACCAGATGGTTTCACAGGTGAATTCTATCAAACATTTAGAGAAGAGCTAACACCCATCATTCTCAAACTCTTCCAAAAAATTACAGAGGAAGGAACACTCCCAAACTCATTCTATGAGGCCACCATCACCCTGATACCAAAACCAGACAAAGATACTACAAAAAAAGAAAATTACAGACCAATATCACTGATGAATATAGATGCAAAATCCTCAACAAAATACTAGCAAACAGAATCCAACAACACATTAAAAGGATCATATACCATGATCAAGTGGGATTTATTCCAGGGACGCAAGCATTCTTCAATATACGCAAATAAATCAATGTGATACACCATATTAACAAATTGAAGAATAAAAACCATATGATCATCGCAATAGATGCAGAAAAAGCTTTTGACAAAATTCAACACCCATTTATGATAAAAACTCTCCAGAAAGTGGGCATAGAGGGAAACTACCTCAACATAATAAAGACCATATATGACAAACCCACAGCCAACATCATTCTCAATGGTGAAAAACTGAAAGCATTTCCTCTAAGATCAGGAAAAGACAAGGATGTCCACTCTCACCACTGTTATTCAACATAGTTTTGGAAGTCCTAGCCATGGCAATCAGAGAAGAAAAAGAAATAAAAGGAATACAAATTGGAAAAGAAGAAGTAAAACTGTCACTGTTTGCAGATGACATGATACTATACAGGGAGAACCCTAAAGATGCCACCAGAAAACTACTAGAGCTAATCAATGAATTTGGTCAAGTTGCAGGATACAAAATTAATGCACAGAAATCTCTTGCATTCCTATACACTAATGATGAAAAATCTGAAAGAGAAATTAAGGAAACACTCCCATTTACCGCTGCAACAAAAAGAATAAAATACCTAGGAATAAACCTACCTAAGGAGGTAAAAGACCTGTACACAGAAAACTATAAGACACTATTGAAAGAAATCAAAGATGACACAAACAGATGGAGAGATATACCATGTTCTTGGATTGGAAGAAACAATATTGTGAAAATGACTATACTACCCAAAGCAATCTACAGATTCAGTGCAATTCCTATCAAATTACCAATGGCATTTTTTACAGAACTAAAACAAAAAAATCTTAAAATTTGTTGGAGACACAAAAGACTCTGAATAGCCAAAGCAATCTTGAGGGAAAAAAATGGAGCTGGAGGAATCAGACTCCCTGACTTCGGACTATACTACAAAGCTATAGTAATCAAGACAATATGGTACTGGCACAAAAACAGAAATATAGATCAATGGAACAGGATAGAAAGCCCAGAGATAAACCCAATCACCTATGGTCAACTAATCTCGGACAAAGGAGGCAAGGATATACAATGGAGAAAAGACAGTCTCTTCAATAAGTGGTGCTAGGAAAACTGGACAGCTACATGTAAAAGAATAAAATTAGAACACTCCCTAACACCATACACAAAAATAAACTCCAAATGAATTAAAGACCTAAATGTAAGACAGAACAGTATAAAACTCTTAGAGGAAAACATAGGAAGAATGCTCTTTGACATAAATCATGGCAAGTTCTTTTTTGACCCACCTCCTGGAGTAATGGGAATAAAAACAAAAATAAACAAATGGGACCTAATGAAACTTAAAAGCTGTTGCACAACAATGGAGAGTATAAACAAGATGAAAAGACCACCCTCAGAATGGGAGAAAATATTTTCAAATGAATCAATGGACAACAGATTAATATCCAAAATACATAAACAGCTCATGCAGCTCAATATTAAAAAACAAACAACCCAATCCAAAAATGGGCAGAAGACCTAAATAGACATTTCTCCAAAGAAGACATACAGATGGCCAAAAAGCACACGAAAAGCTTCTCAACATCACTAATTATTAGAGAAATGCAAATCAAAACTACCATGAGGTATCACCTCACACCGGTTACAGTGGGCATCATCAGAAAATCTACAAACAACAAATGCTGGAGAGGGTGTGAAGAAAAGGGAACACTTTTGCACTGTTGGTGGGAAGGTAAATTGATACAGCCACTATGGAGAACAGTATGGAGGTTCCTTAAAAAACTAAAAATAGAATTACCATATGATCCAGCAATCCCACTACTGGGCATATACCCAGAGAAAACCATAATTCAAAAGACACATGCACCCCTATGTTCATTGCAGCACTGTTTGCAATAGCGAGGTCACGGAAGCAACCTAAATGCCCATCGAGAGATGAATGGATAAAGAAGATGTGGTACATATATACAATGGAATATTACTCAGCCATAAAAAGGAACGAAATTGGGTCATTTGTATAGATGTGGATGGACCTAGAGACTGTCATACAGAGTGAAGTAAGTCAGAAAGAGGAAAACAAATATCGTATATTAATGCATATATGTGGAATCTAGAAAAATGGTAGAGATGAAGCGTTTTGCAAGGAAGAAATAGAGACACAGATGTAGAGAACAAACGTATGGACACCAAGGGGGGAAAGCTGAGGGGGCGGGTGCTGATGGTGGTGGTGGTGGGATGAATTGGGAGATTGGAATTGACATATGTACACTAATATGTATAAAAGAGATAACTAATAAGGGCCTGCTGTACAAAAAAAATAAATAAAATTCAAAAAAAAACCCTACCCTCTCTCTAATGTCACATTTCCTTCTTAATCTGAACTCAGTCAGTCCTCATGTATGTTATACAATGTATGCTTGATAATTAAAAAATAAAAGCTTTTAAATTTAATTAGGTCCCATTTTTAAATTTAAAAATTTATTTATTTATATATATATGTATTTTTAATATATATATTTTAACATCTTTATTGGAGTATAATTGCTTTACAATGTTGTGTTAGTTTCTGCTGTATAACAAAGTGAATCAGCTATATGTATACATATATCCCCATATCCCCTCCCTCTTGTGTCTCCCTCCCACCCTCCCTATCCCACCCCTCTAGGTGGTCACAAAGCACAGAGCTGATCTCCCTTTGCTATGCAGCTGCTTCCCACTAGCTATCTATTTTATATTTGGTAGTGTGTATATGTCAATGCTATGCTTTTATTTCCATTACTTTACTCTAGGAGGTGGATCCAGAAAAACTACTGCTGCGATTTATGTAAAATGGTATTCTGCTTATGTTTTCCTCTAAGAATTTTATAGTATCCAGTCCTACATTCAGGTCTTTAATCCATTTTCAGTTTATTTTTGTATATGGTGTTAGAGAATGTTCTAATTTCATTCCTTTACATGTGTCTGTCCAGTTTTCCCAGCTTCACTTATTGAAGAAACTGCCTTTTCTGCATTGTATATTCTTGCCTCCTCTGTTGTATGTTAATTGACTGTAAGTGCATGGGTTTATTTATGGGCTTTCTATCCTGATGCATTGATCTATGTGTCTGTTTTTGTGCCAGTATTATACCATTTTGATTACTATAGCTTTGTAGTATAGTCTGAAGTCAGGGATCTTTTTTGCTATATACATTGGTTTGTTTTATTTTTTAGATTCCTACAAAAAACAAATGATGAAATTTTGCCATTTTCAGGAATGTGGATGGACCTAGAGAATGTTATGCTTAGTGAAATAAATGAGACAAAGACAAATGCTATATGATATCACTTACATATGGAATGTAAAAGATTTGTCATTCTTTTTAATCAAAATGTGTTTTGGGGGAGGGTTAAATTAGGAGTTTGGGATTAACAGATACACACTACTATACATAAAATAGATAAACAACAAGGATGTACTGTATAGCACAGGGAACTATATTCAATATCTTGTAATAACCTATAATGGAAAAGAATCTGAAAAAGAATATATATATAAACGAATATATATGTATTTATATGTATATATATAGATGAATCACTTTGCTGTACACCTGAAACTAACATAACATTGTAAATCAAGTATACTTAAATTTTAAAAATGTTAATACAATATGATACTTAAAAAATGCATTTAACTGTATCATTGTAGGGCACGACTGAACTTATAGAAAAAATTTATATATTCATTTAGAAGCTACAGTGCTGAAATTGGACTACTATGTCCTCTGTTGTTCTAGGAAATAAAATATTTTATGCTTAGGAGCCTGACAGCCAAAATTTGTGGTAGAAAGTTAATTGTTTCTTGTTTTGAGTAGGGAGGGAGGATGTGACACTTGATGAGATTGAAAAAGGAAAAAAATCTAGAGTTGACTTTGATCAGAGGTTGTGGGGCTGGAATTGGGGATGTGTATTCCTTAGAGGAGAGTAGTGACTGGTAAGCTAGGAATCTTGGGCAGCCTGCCTGAGAAGGAGACTTGTGGGCATTTATTTGTAGGAGTCATGGGTGGGAAGCTGGTACATATTTTGTTCTCAGAGGAATAGCGTGTTAAATAACATGCAAATTGACTGCCACTAGTTTGCTACCATTAGCCCATGTGGTTTTCAGAATGTCACAGAGCTAGGGATGTAATAATCTAAATATCAATAACATCACCCAGAAGCAAAGGAGGATCTGATGGGATACAGAACCTTTTCCCAAGTAGCCATGAGTAGGGGAGGCCCTCTGTTGGGGGGCAAAGGCTGGGATGCTTTGCTACCCAGAGAAACTGGTCCTAGGATGAATAGTAAGGTAGAGAGAGGGACAGGTATGTTATGGGAATTTAATTAATTTAAATTAACATCTAAATATTAATTTTTTTACTATTAATTTTTGAATAGGTAGGACATGCAAAAGATGTGATATTTTTATTGTCCTCATGCAGGAGCCTTTAACTTTTGGGTATTTGAATTTCTCAGTCTATTCTTTTATGATATCTAGGTTTTGTGTCATATTTTTAAAAACCTTTGACTTTAAGACTTTAAAAATTATAAAATAAAAATTATAAAAATATACATTACTGTATACTTTTTCAATCATATTTATGGTTTTATTTTTAAAGATGTCATGAAAATGTTCAAATAAGTCTCTTTTTCCTGTCTCCCAGCTATGTACTTCTCCTACCCAGAGGCAAGTATTGTTATCAATTTTTTGTGAATCTTTCTAGAGATAGTCTATGCCTATAAAAGTATATACCTACTATATTCTCTCCCTCTTTATACACCAGTAGTAGCCTGCTATAAACACTATAATATATCTTACTTTTTTTCAGTTAACAAAATGTCTTGGAGGTATTTTCATATCAGTACACATCAGGTTGCCTCATTCTTTAGAGATTTCAAAGATTTTTAGGATATGTGATGCTTTTTAAAAAAAATTTATTTATTTATTTATTTAATTTTGGCTGCATTGGGTCTTTGTTGATGCGCGCAGGCTTTCTCTAGCTGGAGCAAGTGGGGGCTACTCTTAGTTGCGGTGCGTGGGCTTCTCATTGTGCTGTCTTCTTTTGTTGCAGAGCACAGGCTCTAGGCACGTGGGCTTCAGTAGTTGTTGCACACAGGCTCAGTAGTTGTGATGCACGGGTCTAGTTGCTCCGCAGCATGTGGGATCTTTCCGGACCAGGGATCAAACCCGTGTCCATTGCATTGGCAGGCAGATTCTTAACCACTGTGCCACGAGGGAAGTCCAGAATATGTGATTCTATTTAAGCTTTGTGTCAGCTCTGTGAGGTAAGTGGGCAGACATTCCTGTAATACAGATGAGGAAACTGAGTTGCCTAGAGATTTTTCAACTTGTCCAATTTTTATTTTCCCTAATAGTAACAGGGCTAGGATTCACATTCAGTTCTTGTGGCTCCAGTGCTAAAGCTCTTCTGTTACACACAAAAATTATACCAAATAATCCCCAGAAACTTGCCTGTCATCTTATTTTATTAGAGTTGAATTCTCTCAGTGATCATTTGTCTTTATTTTATCTATATTGGTAGTAATTTTCTTTCAGTACATTATACACGTAATTTCTCCATCTTCAGGCATTTATTGTTGCTGTTGATAAGTCAGCTGTCAAACTAATTCATTCCTCTTTATCATTTTCCTCTGAGTGCTTTTATGTTTTTTTTTCTTCCCCTTTATTTTTGGTGTTCTATGGTTTCATTATACCACATAAGGTGATTAAAAAAAAAACTTATCCTTCTTGAATTTGTTTGGCTCCTTGAATCTGTGGATTGTTATCTCTTACATATTTTCTTTTCTCCTACTTTTGGAACTCTGATTAAACATGTTATATATATTTTTTCTACCCACCTTGTGCCTTTGTTTTTGAAATAGCTTTATTGAGATATAGTTCACATACCATTCAATTCACTAAAGTATAGAATTCAATGGTTTCTTAGTATATCCACAAAATTGTGAAGCCATCACTGAATCAATTTTAGAACTTTTAATCACCCCAGAAGGAAAGTACATGTCCTTTAGCTGTCATCTCTCAACCCACTATTCCAACAGTTATGGTCTGAATTTTTGTTTTCCTCTAAAATTCGTATGTTCAAATCTAATTCTCAATGTGATGGTATTTAGAGGTGGGGCCTTTGGGAGGTGAGTAGGTCATGAGGATGGAGAGCCTCATGCATGGGATTAGTGCCATTATGATAAGAGACCAGAGAGCTAACTCTCTCTTTTTCAGCCATTTGAGGATAAAACAAGAAATCAGCAGTCTGTAACCCAGAAGAGGGTCTTTAGACCCCAGCAGTGCTGGCACCCTGATCTCAGACTTCCATCCTCTAGAACCATGAGAAATAAATGTCAATTTATAAGCCATCTAGTCTATGGTACTTTGTTATAGTAGCCTGAACTAAGAAACTGTCCAGTCTTAAGCAACCACTCAACTACTTTCTGTCTCTATACATTTGTCTGTTCTGACATTTCTTATAAATAAAATTATATAATATGTGGTATTTTGTGAGTAACTTCTTTAACTTAGCATAATGTCTTCAAGGTTAATCCATGTTGTAGCTTGTATCCATATTTCATTCTTTTTTATGGCTGAATAATATTCCATTGTATAGATATACCACATTTTGCTTATCTCTTTATCAATTGGTGGACTTTTGGGTTGTTTCCACCTTTTGGCTAGTATAAATAATGCTGCTATAAACATTCATGTACAAGTTTTTGTCTGGACATGTGTTTTCAGTTCTCTTAGGTATACAGCTAGGACTAGAATTGCTGAGTAACTCCATGTATAACTTTTTGAGGAACTTCTAGTTTGTTTTCCAAAGTGGCCATGCCATTTTACATTCCTACCAGCAGTTTGTGAGAGTTCCAATTTCTCCACATCCTCACCAACACTTGTTTTTTCTGACTTTTTGATTATATCCATTCTACTGGGTTTGAAGTAATATCCCATTCTGGTTTCAGTTTCCATTTCCCTGATACTAGTGATGTTGAACATCTTTTAAATGTGCTTACTGGCCATTTGTATATCTTCCTTGGGGAAATGTCTATTCAGATTTTTTTACCATTTGAAAGTTGTTATCTGTTTTTATTAATGAATGTGTTTTTTAGATTTTAGATACGACTCCATTGTCAGACATGGTTTGGAAATATTTTGTACTATTCTATGGTCTGTCTTTCACTTTCTTGATAGTGTCCTTTGAAACAAAAAAGTTTTTAATTTTGATGAAGTCCAATTTATCTATTTTTTCTTTTATTCCTTGTGCTTTTGGTGTCATATCTAAGAATCCATTGCCTAATCCAAGGTAATGAAGATTTCCTGCTATGTTTTCCTCTAAGAGTTTTATAGTGTTGGCTCTTACATTTAGGTCTTTGATCCATTTTGAGTTAATTTTTTTAATATGTTGCTAGGTAAAACTACAACTTCATTCTTATGCATTGGCTTATCCAGTTGTCCCAGCACAATTTGTTGACAATACTATTCTTTGCCCCATTGAATGATCTTAGGTCCTTTTTGAAAAATCAACTGACCATGAATTATGGACTTATTTTTGAATTCTCAGTTCTAATCCATTGATGCATATGTCTATCTTTATGCCAGTACTACAGGGTCTTGATTACTGTAGATGTGTAGTAAGTTTTGTTAAACTTATTCAAACTCTTTTACTCTTTATGATGCTGTTGTAAATTGAACTGTGTTCTTAATTTCATTTTCAGATTGTTTATTGCTAGTGTATAGAAATACAATAAACTTTTAAATTAGTCTTGTATTCTGAAAACTTGCTGCACTCATTTATTCGTTCCAATAATTTTTTAGTGGACTTCTTAGGATTTTGTACATACAAGATTATGTCATCTGTGAATAGAGATAATTTTACTTCATCCTTTCCAATATGGATGTCATTTATTTATTTCATTTTCCTGCCCCGGCCAGAACATCTGGTAAAATGTTAAATAAAAGTGGCAGAGTGTACATACTTCTGTTGTTCCTTATCTTAGGAGGAAAGCATCCACTTTTGGTACTATTAATATGATGTTAACTGTATGTTTTTTTCTAGATACACTTTATCATGCTGAGGAGATTCCCTTCTGTTCCTGGTTTGTTGAGCTTTTGTTTGTTTTTTATCATGAAAGGGTATTGGATTTTGCCAAGTGCTTTTTCTTCATCTATTGAGATAATCATTTTTTTGAATTCTATTGATATGGTATATTACAGTAATTGATTTTCATATGTTAAATATCCTCCTTATTTCTCTTCCATATTTCCACCTTATTATAGCACTTATATTTTATTATAGTCTGTGTCTCCCCTATAGAATATGAGCCTGATGAAGGTAGATACTGCATCTACAATAGATTCTTGACTTTCAGGAGGGAGATCTTTGTGGATCCTGAAATATCTGAATCCCTCTGCCAAATGCCACTGAGGAAAAAGAGAAAAACAAATTGGATACAGCTTGTATTCTGGGTAGTCGTGGGGCCCAATCACTAGACAAGTGTCTTTTTCTTGTATACCAATCTTCAGGCAAGTAATTTGAATTTGTGCTTCAGCAAAACAACAAACCAGGGACCTTCAGGATCACTCTTGATAGCGTAAACATTCATCGCTACATTCTCTAAGGCCATAGACCACTGGTGTTCATCCCTACAGTACCTGGCATGAAAGTTTGTTCATTTTATTAGGACTGTGTATCCTGTGCTAGGCACTGGGTTAGCTGCTGAGATTATAGAAATGCGTAAAATAGGGTTCTTACCTCTAGGAGCTCAGAGTCAGTGGAGGGAAAGAGACAATTAAAATACAGGGTGAAAGTGGTATGATGGTGTAAGCACCACAGAAGGGGAGAGAATGAGGCTTCCTATAGTAAGTGGGGTGTGAGCTCTCCTTTCACCACCTTCAGTGGTATTTCTGGCCCACTCTCTCCTAGAATAATGTAGGAACCTCCTAACTGACCTCTCTGCTTCTACCTTGTTACCCACGCAGTCCGTTCTTAGTACACCACCCAGAGTGATCCTTTAAAAGCTTAAGTGAGTTTATTTCTCTCTTCTACTCACAGTTCAGACTGACTGCCTATCTTTCCAGAGTTAAAGACCAAGTTGCCGCCTTGGTTCACAAGTTCTGCCTGATCTGACCTTTCACTATCTCTCTGACCTCTTCTTCTTTTGCTCTTGATAACTCCACTGCATGAACTCTGATCTCCTGCTGGTCTTCCAACATATCAGACTCATTCTGCTCCAACTTGGGGCCCTTGTATTTGTGGTCTCCTCTTTCAGAATGCTCTTCCCAGATATCATTCCCTCACTCTCTGCAGGCCTCTGATCAAAGCCTTTGGGAGAAAGTCCTACAACTACTCTACAGAAACTGATGGACTCCTTCCCTGCTCCCTTCCCACCTGAACGTGCTTCATTTTTCTCTATACCACTCACTCATTTAGTTGTTTATTGTCTGTATTCCCTAAGTAGAATATAAGTTCCATGAAGTCAGAGATATTTTTGCCCATTTTGTTCATTGTTGTTACTCCCATTGCCTAGCATGCTTCCTGACACATAGTAGGTACCCATTAAATATTTGCTGACCCAGCTAATGTACTGACATTCCAGAGGATGAGTGGGAGTGACTTAGTAAGAAGAAATGAGCTGGGATAGGAGGTAGATTGGGTGTTTATTGAATTGAATGATTTAATTTCCCCATGTGTGGGGTTTGGGTTTTGGACTAGATGGTTGCTGATGCCCACTTTCATCCAATCAACCTTGAAATAACACAACAAAATGGCAATTTTGCAGCTCAGAGTGGACCAAGAGTCTGTGTGAAGGCCACTGACAGCTTTAAGCAATCTGAGGGTGTAGGGGTGCCTGAAGTTTGGTGGCACCAGAACCTATTACCAGGCAGTGAAGATGGTTCCTGAGATCACAGCTGAATTATGGATGCTACCCAGCACTGTTTAGGAAGGCACCTGGTTCTCTCATCCCAAGAACAGCCCCTGCACCAAATCACAAAGCTCAGAGTTTATAAAAGACATCCCCAACATAATGTATAATTAATAACTGTTGTTTATTGAGTGCTTCCCTTATGCCTTGCTCAGTGCTGGGAGCTTTATAATGTTCTCTCTTATAACCCTGTGAGATAGGTACTGTTGTCGTCTTCATTTTATGGATTAAAAAAACAGGTGCTGAAAAAATTCATAACTTGCCTAGGGCCACGGGGCTGGTAAGTGGCTAAGCTAGTAATTCCAGTCTGATGGAGTCTAAAACCCATGTTCTTGGCCATATTGTTTGTGTATTCTCCAGATCAGCCACCTGCAACAACTATTTTACCTCTGAGGGCAAGAACACATCCCTCCAGTTTCTGTACTTTTCTGCTTTCAGAAATGACGTTTGGGATGTTCCAGAAACTGCAGGTGTGTATTTACCCAACAGCTTTGACAGGACAAGGGCAGAGGACAGTAGAGGCCAGGACACTGCCCTAACTGTATTGGTTATGACTTAATATATAATATTGTCAAAACTCAATTAAGGAAGTCATTAGGAGTGCAAGGGGCAAGGCAGATTAAGAAGGTAATGCTTCTTAGAATAAATATATTCTTGTCTAGGAAATGTGTTTTCTATAATTATTTTGGGAGTCCAAGCTCCATAAACTTTATTGAAAGGAGCCTGACATAGACTGGGGAGAGAGTTTGGAATAGCCCAAGTTCCCTTAGGGAAAGAGCAGGAGGTATGTATTGAAGTGTGATGGTGAGTTTCTGTAATTCTCCTGCAGAGAATTAGGGGGCTAGACGGGAGGGTGTGAGCTTGAGAAAAAGAAATGCAGACCACAAGTGATTGTAGGTTTTTCAGAGGCTTTGTAGACATTGTTTGCAGTTCAGATGATAAAAAGAGTCTTTCTTTTGGGGGTTGGTGGTTCTTTACATAGGCAGCTGGGGGAGGCTCACCCCACAGAGACTGTTCTTGGGATTAAGGAACCCAGTATTTTCAGAAGAAGTAGTGCTGCAGTTTCTGGTTATATCATGGGCAATGTTGTGACATGTCTGGATTATGTTAAGGGGCAGTGTTGTGACACCCCTGGATTACATCATGGGCAGTGCTATGAGGCCCCTTGGTTTTCAGCACACTGTGAAGCATTGTGGAAAGAGTTGTGGCATTTGAAGTTAGAGAAGAACCACTCATGGGGGACTTAACATATCTGAGACCTGGTGCAAATCCCTCTACCTGTATTATCCTTTGATAACGTCTGCCTCCTGGGGTGATCCTTAGAGTCCTGGCCAAGGCTGGAGGGGAACCCTGGGAATATTGAGAAAGCTATGACTTTGTCCAGCTTTCAAGGAGTTGCCTCTAAGCCTCTTTTTAAAAAATTAATTAATTAATTAATTAATTTTTGGCTGTGTTGGATCTTCGTTGTGGTGCACGGGCTTCTCACTGCGGTGGCTTCTCTTGTTGCGGAGCATGGGCTCTAGGCGCGTGGGCTTCAGTAGTTGTGGCACATGGGCTCAGTACTTGTGGCACGTGGGCTCTAGAGCGCAGGCTCAGTAGTTGTGGTGCACGGGCTTAGTTGCTCCGTGGCATGTGGGATCTTCCTATCTGAGGGCTCGAACCCATGTCCCCTGCATTGGCAGGCAGATTCTTAACCACTGCGCCACCAGGGAAGCCCTAAGCCTCTTTAAGATGAGAAAAATACTCAGGATTGTCATGAGGCTAAAATGAGTTTTTGTAGGCTATTAAGTCAATTGCCAACAAGTTCAACAAATTGGGAGGTTGTGAAGAAAGCATGATATTTTGGCCTCTGTTTCAGATTCTTCCTCTTCTCTCTTGTGCTGGGGCTGTGCCCAGCCAGTCAAGCAATTTCCAAGGTGAGTCTGGCCAGCTTAGGCTCATTAGCTTTATCAGCAGCCTGTTCTGTGGGGTAACGTGTGTGTGTTTAGAAGGCAGCTGGGAGGAGTCGAGGCCCGTGAGACTCTGTGAGGCTGTTGCACTGCCTCCACGTGGCGTAGGCACCCCACACCAGGCGGAACTCTCTTCTGAGCTGCTCACCTTAACATCCCCTACACCACACTTCATCCCAGACCCAGCTGCCCACTCTCCAGGTGCATCTTTACATTTTCCTTTATTTGGACTTGAGTTTGGTTCCTCCATTCAATGTCTTAATTGAGTTCCCCCTTGATGGAGTTTCCTTACTCCATCGGAATTTAACTCTCAAAGAAAGCTGTCTGACATATCATTAATACTGCTTAATTCTTATGGTGCATTCTAACAGGGGCTTTATGGAGACAATGTCTCACTCCATGGAAGAACTCCAAAGATGACTACTGCAGTCACTGGGCAGGTCAGTGGTCCAGGTCCATGGTCACCTCACCATAGAGAGGAAGATCTGGCTGGGAGAGCCATCACCCTGAGAACAGGAGGGAGGAAAGAGGGAAGTGGGAAGGAAGAAAGCCCCATTGTGTAGGAGATGCTATTGTGCAGGGTATGTTGGGCTCTGTGTATGTATCACAAGCTAATTAGGAGAATAGATTAAGCTGCTTTGGTATCAAAATAGCTGTGGGGAAAACAACCTTCATAGCAGGTTGCAGATGAAAGAAAATGAAATGGGAAAGAAATGAGGAGCATGTAAAAGAAAACAATCAGGCTGGAGGGAATGGAGAGAGGAGGACAAAGCAGAGCGTTTAAAATATTAAAGAAGTTGGTATGGGGTGGCATATGTATTGCTGATGAGCGCCAGGGGCAGAGAGCCTAGTCCCACATTTCCTCAGCCTCAGTGTTTGTCATGTTCAAAGCCTCAAAGTTCCTGGGGGACAGGAGACAGGAGAAGGGAGGTGGTAAGAAACTTCTGGGGCTCAGCCAGGAGGAGTAGCTTTAGGTGGCCAGGCTGTGCTGTTCCCGCTGCGTCTCAGCTCTGCTACTCCCTGTGATTCTGTGCCCAGTTTTCCTCTTTTCATTCCTTGCAGTGAGATCCCTGGTCCTTCCACCCCCTCAGGGCTTCCATCACCATCCCTTGGTGCATGACTCTCAAATCTGGGTTTCCAGTCCAGGTGGGTCTCCTGAGCTCTCCAGCTGCTACCCACCCCATCCTGCATGATCTTACCTCACACATCTAAGATGGACTCGCTTCTCTCCCCATGATGCCCATACAAGCTTCTCCTCCAAACTTCCCCATCGCAGCAATGGTTCTGCCATCCACCCAGTCACCCAAGCCAGAACACTAGGAATCTTTCTTGACTCTCCTCTCTCCCATCAGTCACTGCATTCTGTTGACTCTACCTTCTATATGTACCTCAAGTCAGCTCAGCATTTCTCTTCACCTCACTGCCAGTCTCTTGGTCATCACTTACCTGTACAGCTGCAGTAGCCCAAAGAATTGTTCTGCTCCATTCTCCCTACTCCCCAAACCATTCCCCACACAGCTCCTTCTGTAACAAATCTAATCATGTTACTCTCCTTTCTAAAAACCTTCATTGCTCCTTTGCTGTTCTGGATACTTATCGCTGCATAAAAATACTACTCCAAAACTTAGTAGCTTAAGACAACAGTCATTTTATTATGTCTCATAAATTGTGGGTCAGGAATTCAGGCAGGGTTCAGCTGGGCAATTCTTCTGTTCCATGGGGCATCAACAGAGGTCATTTGGTCATATTCAGCTGGTAATGGGCTGGTCTAAATCCAAGATGGCTCCACTTATATATATGGCACTTTCGTGGGGAGGACCAAAAGGCTGGGCTTAGATGGGACTGTCAGCTGGTGCACCCACATGTGGCCCCTCCAGCATGGTGGTCTTAGGGTAGTTGGTCTTCTTACACAGCGGCTCATGGTCCAAGAGTGAGGGTTCCAGTGAAGAAGGTGGAAGCTATGTGGTGTTTCATGATTCAGCCTCATAAGTCATATGCCATCATTTCCATAGTACTGTATTGGTTGAAGGAGTTACAAACCTGCCAAGATTCAAGGAGGACAGACAAAGACCCTACCTCTCAGAGGGAGGAGTGCAGCCATGTCTTTAGAGGACGGCCTTGGTGTCATGGTGTGTGTGGCCCTTCATGGGCTGGCCGCTGCTGGCCTCCTCTCTGCTCACCATTCCCTAACTTATTGGATTTTATGCTCCAAGGGTCCAGCCTTCCTTAGCAACTTATAACTCCTTGAGTAGTCTGAGCTCTCTCGCACTGTTGGATTCCTCCCTCTTTTTAGAGTGGCCTTCTTACCCCTTCTTCATCTGACAAACTCCTGTTTCCCTTCAAGTCTCAGCTTAAGTGCTATTTCCTGTAGGAGGCCTTCCATGAATCTGTTAGTCTAGGTTAGGTGGTTTCCCATGTGGCCAAATAAGACTCATTACACAGTATTGTAATTACAGTCTACATCTCTCACTAAACTGAAAGTCATTAGAGCACAAGACTGTCACATTCATCTTTTTATCTTCAGGATCTAACACAAGACCTGGCATGTATTAATTGCCCAATATATGTTTATTGAATTCCATAGTCTCTCTGGGTCTCAGTTTCCTCATTTGTAAATTTGGAAAGCAAATAGATTTATCCAGTATGCCATTGTCTCACTCACTTTCTTCCTCAGAATAGAATTGAAAAGGATCCTGAAGCTACAACTGGGCTCAGCAAGAAGGAGGATTGTGATCCATTAGTGATATCTGCCATAGGCACAGCAGAGGGAAGAGGTAGCTTGTATGCTGTGCATTTGGCATACCTAGATTAGATCATCTCCAACTTTAAATGTCTGTCCATAGCACTATCTATACCACATCCACCTAGAATCCTAGACTAAGAGCTGGAAGTTTGACCCATGAGATCACTTAGTCCAATATTCTCATTGCATAGATGAGAATACTAACACTCAGAGAGAAAGTGATTCACCTGAAGTCAGAACCTGATTCCAGGGTGAGATCTATTATAATTTGCAGTCATGTAAACAGGGCAGGAATTGAGATTTAGTATCTAACATAGTAGATGTTAACCCCAGCTCAGTATTAATTTCCTCTCTTGTCAATTCTGAAGTTTCAGACAACTTGGCAATAGAACAGACTGGGTTTGAATTCTGAGCACAGTCACTTCCTAGCTGCGTGTTCTTGAAAAAATTACTTGACTTTACTAAACTTCAGCTTTCTCTTCTGCAAAATGTGGGTAATAGTAATACCTACCACATAAGTGAGATAATACAGGGAGAGCCCTTTTTAATTGTTTCTGGAACATAGTTAGGACTCAACTGTTAACTATTATTAGTAACAGTTTAGTATCATGACCACCTGTACTATCAACACAAGGCTTTGATCCGGCTTACTGCCTCGAGTAACCTCCCTCGAGGCCTGGGCGGCATGGGTCGCAAGGCACAGGGCACATGTCATCTGAATTCTCAGGGCTGACTTGAGACTTGTTAAGGAAAATATAAAGGGTCCCATTTCCCCCAACCAGAAAGCTTTGCAGCTGAACCCAGTGACAAATTGTGGCTTGCACCTGGGAACTCTCTATCCCACTATCAGAGCAGAGACATTTTCAATCAGGATTTCTATAAGGGAGAAAGGAAAGCTCATCTAACAGGCCAGATGCTTTATCAGATCTAAATACTTTTGTCTTTGGGGAAGAGAAGGAAGAAATGGTAAAAGTCAATAGAAAACAATTGACTTCAGACAAGTTTTACATACATACATACATACACACACAAGCAAATATATACACATACACACACACACATACACACACATATATATATATATATTTTTCCCCCACCTATTAGGGGACAGGATCAGAGCTCCCTGGGGTTTGGGAGTTTGTTCCTAAATGTTGAATAGTAATGAATTAAGGTAAGCTGATTATGAAGTTTAAAAAATAAATAATTTGGGAAAAAGATCAATAGAGGGTTATTACTGCAGAGGCTGGCACTGCGGTGAGGACTTGGGGAGCGGCAGGAATGGTTAGGTGTTGATCTAATTTCTGGAGGGCTAATGAGTGAAGCTCTCCAGGCAACAATGGCAAATGCGCTTCTAATCATCTCCATATTAAATTTAGCATCAAGGAGAGGGGCACTTCTCTCTCTTCAATTTCATAGGAATGTGATTAACATGGATATAAAAAAAAGTTGAAAGAAACAGAATTTGATTTGAACTTCATAGTCTATTTCAGAGTGAAAATTAAGATGTATTTGTAGGGTTTTCGTGGATAAGTTTCCAGGGACTCTAAATTGTGATTGAACCAAATTCATCTTGTACTTTTCCTCCCTCCCTTTCCCCTTTCCAGGAGGTTTAAGTCTGCTGGTAATGAAGCAAGAGGGAGAAAAAAATAAAGCAGTGGAGCGTGAGGAGGATGCTATGCTGGGAGTGGGGAGGAAAGGCGCTTTAGCAACACTGCAGTGTAAAGGATTTCAGGCTGTGTAACAGGGGAAGTGAGCCCCTTGGTTGGCGATGAACCCTCTGTCAGCCTGCGAATGGGGCTCTATGATTTTGGAACAAGCAAGTTGGACACAGCCAAAAAGGAGTATCTCTAAATTGTAAGTCTGGTGGTCAGAAGTTGGCTTTAGTGCTGACATGTAATAGGCTGCAATTCCGTTGATAGTCATCCAGGTTGGGGACAACTCCAAATCCTCTTCTTTCTCTGGTCCCTCTCCCTCACCTTTTGACTAAAATGTTTTGGATTCAGACACAGAGAATTTGAAAAGTTCTATGGGCATCTGCACCTGGAAAGGTCTCTTCTCTCCTAAGATTCTTTCTCAATAATTTGGAGGAATAGTGAAGGAAAATAAAGAGGGGAGAAATAGGGAACCTCTGGCTTTGACAGTGAAAGCGCCTGTAGTTTTCCTGTCTTACATCACGTAAACAGGCTGTGCTTTGTAGCTCTCACCCTGTGGTATTTGAGATTTATTTTTTATAACAGAGATGCTTTTTTGGAATATGCATACAAATTTACCTCCTTCTTTAGGGAGGGGCCTTCTTTGAACATGCTCTTACCTTTAGTAAATAATTTAAGAAATCTACTCCCTTGGTCTGGCTAAACATTAGATAACAGTGTAATTCAAGGGATGTATTTAGTTGGGAAATTGACCCGGAGCCCCATTTAGCATCATCATCTAGGACAGACAGGGCCAGGCTGACGTCAGCAGGAGTCTGGCTGCCTGAGGAGTCGGGACAGAGCTTGCTTGATTAAGATGTTTCCTGGGAAATGGAATTAAGCCTAATGATTTCCAATGGAAGGGACTGCTAATTGGGGAGGCAATGCTGCTTAATTGGGACACTTGCAGGTAATTAAAGGTTCCCTCCCGATAGCCTTCCCTGTACTTACGACTCTGGGAGGTTAAGACGATGTGGAGAATATGGGCGTTCTCAGCCCCTGTGCTGCGTCTTGGCCTTGACCCTCTGTCCAAGGCCTCTCAACTAGGCCACTTTTCTGCTCTTTGGCAAACAGTGCTTTACGTGAGGCCTTCTATGGACTTTTAGGAGCTTGAGTGAGTTTAGGTCTCTGGCGCTAACCTGCTTCTGGGAGTCTAGTGAGCTCCCTGGAAATGGGTGAAAAAGGCAGTGAGGTAACATGGCAGTGCCCAGGAGGGGCCCTGTGTTTTGATCTTGACCCCAGACCCCAGAGACTTCTGTATCAAGTGACTCTGGCTGAATGGGACTTAAGGTTGAAGATGTCACCTTCTGCAGAGATGGGCAGGCCCAGCGCCATGTGGGAAGGGACCCCTAGTGGAAAATCCTCTGGATTAAGAGTTGGATAAATTGATTTCTAGATCCAAGTCTATTGTCAATAGGCATAGTGACTCACCTCTTTAGGCCTCACTTTTTTCAACTGTAAAATGGGAATGATTCTATCTAATTATGGACAATAAAAAGATCCTTTCATTCTAGGTGCTGGGTAAGGGACTGGAGAAGGATGAACTTTTAATCTGTGTTCTAAGGAACTCAGTCTGGTGAGGTAGACAAACCTGTAAATCAACACTTGCCGTTTGGTGTTACAGGTCGTACTAGACAATAGAGGAGCAGACCAGTTATCAGAGAAGAACAGAGAAGGCTTCAGAGGGAGGTAACATTTAACTGAGTGTTTATGAACAGATAAGGCAGAGAGAGAAAGCATCCCAGGCAGAGAGAAGAGCATATGCAAAGGCACAGGCATGCAAACCCTACAGCGCACCCAGGAGTTGTCTCTGGTGGTGCATTTCTGTTGAGGGGGAAGGATGTGCATTTTGGGGAAAGAGAAGAGTGAGGGGAATACGAGACAGTGAAGGTCACAGGAGGTGGATCACGAAAGGCCATATACATTACTCCAGGGAGATTGGTTGGACTTTTTCTAATAGGCAGTGGATGGTTGTTGAAATGTTCAGTGTGGGAGTGACAGAGTCACAACCGAGTCTGGGGAAAGTCACTCTCATAGAAGTGACTATGGGGGAGCTGGATTGGAGAGGCCAGGCTGGAGGCAGGGAGACTGCTACGATAGCCCAGAAGATGGGTGGCAAGTCCCTAACTTCAGGCAAAGCCAGTGGGAAGTGAGAGGAGAGAACGATTTGAGTTTGTATCATGGGTTGCTTTGTGTGCTGGTATCTATATTTTTAAGCTTTTGAGAACTCTGCAATCACAGCCCCGTTATAGATCTTGCTTCCCTTTGAGCCAAAGGCACCTTGTTCATACTCATTTACCTGCTCTAACCCTTTGCTCTGCAGAGAGAGGCTCCTGGACCCGACTTTCCAAAGGAGCCTTTGGCAAGGCTTGGGACTCCCCACTCGATGTCCTCAGACAAGAGGAGTGATATAGGACAAGAATTTGAGGCCTCTGGCTTTCCCGGGAGGCTTAGGAAAGAGAGCTCTGGCAACCCACAGGAACACAGCCCAGCACTTGAGTTTCAGTAGGTTTGGAAAAAAATACCTGATTGAAAAGCAGCGGAGATGGGGAAACTCAAAGGTGAGCTGGAGCTGTCGGTAATTGCAGCTTTCACCGTGACAGTCATCTCATGTTCTCTCCTTTCATAGCTGGCAGTTTGGGTAATAGGCACAGTATTCATGCCTCAATGGATAAGATAGGGGCCCATTTCCAATTTTTTTTTTTTGAAAAGCTGTTCCCAAGGATTGGGTCACCTTAAAAGCTCTGTATAGGCTGTTGATGCCAGTGAAAACTCTTGGGAATAAAGCTATTACCTTCTAGGCCCCATCAAAAAGCATCTTCAGTGTTGAAGCTTTTTGAAGTGTTCAGCTATGATTCTCTATAAAGTGCTTCTTTGAATAGCCCATGTGCAGAGTGTGAGTTAATGGGGATGAGGTAAGCTAGACGGGGGATTTTCTTGCTTTTCCATCTGAAGAAGCAGAGACCCATCCCTCCCCCTCTTAACTCTTATAGCACTGACTATCGGGACCACCCTTTAGCTGAGAATGCCTTAGACTGAGATTGGATCGTGTGTGTCCATGTGACAGTATTGCTTGGTACATTTTCAGAATTCTCATTCCTAAGTAAAGTTCAGCTCCTTTCAACTTGTTTTATTTCCTTCTGAAGTCCTAAGTTAAAAGAACCCCATTAGAGCAGGCGTCTAAAAGGGCCTTTCTTGTTTGGGGAACCACAGGCTGACCTGCCTTTTCTCCTCAGCCCCTTGAGGTCAGGAGCCTGTGTTTCCCGCTGTGGCCTCCATGTGCCCAGGCAGTGAAGCACCTAGAATTTCTTTAGGACAGGCTCTTCCACTGACCATATGACACTGGTTTCACCCATGGTGCGGGCGAGTCAGTCTTATTACCTTGGTATATACTTGCTGGATGAATGAACGAATGAATGTACTTTATTCTGGTAAAGTGTTTTCCAAACGGGAAAAGTAGGGACGGTGCTATAAAGTTTATGCCCAGACATCTTGCCAAAACCACAGAAAGGGCCGTCCTGCCGAAGTAAGTAACTTCCCATTGTGCCTACCCAGTGTGCCGTAATCCAGCCTCTGTGGACTTCTGGGGCCTCTTCGTGCTTTGCTGTCCCCTTTGCTGGCTCTGTGTCAGCTGTACTAACCACCTGTCACAGTCCTGCCCCAGGGACGCAGCACAGACTGTTCCTCTGACGGGGATGCTCTTTTTCTCCATATCCAGCTAATTCTCACTCCTCCTTCAGTTGGCCCCACGGAGGTCTTGTCTGACCCCTAATCTAAATTAGGTTCCCTCTCTTCACTCCACCATCCACCCCCCACTCTCACTTCACAGCCCTTATTAAAATTTGTTGGGCCATGTCTACATGTTGAGGTTATTGACTTAGTCTGTCTGCCTAGACTCTAAACTCCCGAGGGCAAGCACCTTGTCTATCTTATTCTCCAGTAAATTCTAGTTTGCAACTCAGTGCCTGGAACATAGTAGGTGCTTAACAAATATCTTTTGAGGAAATGAATGACTTTTAGTCTAGCGTGGCAGCCAAGGTGGGCAGAGCTGGAAAGCATTAGCCACAGTGCAGATGGTCTAGGTCTGGCCCATCTCAGAAACAACGATGGCCACACTGCTTCTAGAACTTTCCTGTGTCTACCCTATAGGGGCCATTAGAGTGGGGCAAAGAGGCTCGCTCATTTCTGATATTTCTGACTCAGGAGTAGTTCTGCTTTGGCTTCTCCCATCTTCTTTGAGTCCTGAGAGTGTCCTTGGTGTTTTCTTCTGTTCCTGCAGGGTTGGGTGGTCTGATGGGCTGGGAGCCAGGGTGGGGAAGGAGGAGGGCAGAAATTGTTTGGCCAGATTGGAGGCTGGCAGAGCTGTTTCCTTAGCAGGATGTCTGTTGATGAAATACTTAAGAGTCAGTTGTGAGAGGTTATTAATCTCACTTAAGCCTGATTAGGATGTGATTGGATTTGGGCTGAGACTGTCCAAGTCAAGCCTGGCCCACTTGATGGTCTACTCAACAGCTGGCTTGTATCACACAGACTGGCTTTCACATTGGGACAGAAGGAGAGCTTCTGGCACCTCTGGGAAGGAGGGTCCAGATGCAGTGACTATTCAGGACCCCAGCCCCAGGGAGCTTCACAGATTGTAGGGACCTAACTTCTGCTGACTTCTTGGGAAGATGTGACATTCACAATAGGGAGATTATTAGTCATCACAATTATGGGATTATTACCTTGCAAAAGGATACTTTCATCATCTTCCTACTGAGGAGGTATTGGGAGAGGACTTGGTACTCAGTGTTGAGCCAGAGGAGCAAGTTGGCACGAGCAGCTTCCTGGCTCTTACTGAGGGGCAGGTAGATTCCTTAACAGATAGGAGTATTGGCCAGTCCTGGCAGGATGCTCAGGCTCCAGCTGTTGAAAATCATGGCTCAGCTGTTGTTATCATAGGGAACAATGAATGAAGTCATTAGCATGTGGGCCAGACAGGCTGGACCAACCATGACACTATGAGTCCAAGCCTGGACTCAGAGCTGCAGAGGCCTGGGCAGCCTTTAGCTACTGAGTGGTAGGAAAATGTTAGCAGTCATACCCCTGCTTTTGTCCATAACATGTGCCTGAACGTACAGGTGAAAGTCAGATGTGATTAGGTGGATGTTGAATGATGGATGTTGAACGATAGACACGTGTTATAAGAGTGTGTCTGTTCTCAGAGAACTGAAAATGTAACAAAATCCTTAAAGCCTATTACCATTTAAACATACTCTTAAATGATATGGTCATGTTTCATGTGTGTTATTTTAAAAAATAAAATTTACTTTTATCAAGGTAATATATGCACAGTCATTAAATACTTACAATGGAAAGTAGCAGTCAAATGTCCCCCCTCTCCTTACCTTGTGCCTTTTCAGTTCTGTCCCCCAGAGTCGACTGCTTTCCACATCTTTAATATTTCTTTGGGAACTTAACTCTGTATTTATAGATAATATGCTAATACTGCCATTTCTTTCTGTTTATTTATTTATTGAGATAGAGCTGATGTACAATGTTATATGTTACAGATGTACAACATAGTGATTCACAATTTTTAAAGGTTGTATTCCATTTATAGTCATTATAAAATGTTGGCTATATTCCCTGTGTTGTACAATATGTCCTGTAGCTTATTTATTTTACCATTTCTTAATTTATCCACTTTGGACATTATTGAATTCTAATTTGAGTGGATTTAGAATGCTTACACACAACCCTCTACTCACCTTCCACTCCTTACCACACTGCCACCTCCCCATTCCAGTATGATTATGTAGTGTATTTTGCTTGAATTTGAAGTCAGTGGTTACATGATTATGCTTAATTTATGGACAAGCCAAGTTCAGTACTATAGTTGTTTTCTGGTTTTTTTGAGGAATTTTTATTTATTTATTTTTTCTAGAGTTAACGTCTCCGCCCACCCCCACTTTTTACTTGAAGAGTTTTCTTTTTTTTTTTTTTTAAAGATTGATTGACTGATTGATTGATTGATTGCTATGTTGGGTCTTCGTTTCTGTGCTAGGGCTTTCTTTAGTTGCGGCAAGCGGGGGACACTCTTCATCGCAGTGTGCGGGCCTCTCACTATCGTGGCCTCTCTTGTTGCGGAGCACAGGCTCCAGACGCGCAGGCTCAATAGTTGTGGCTCACGGGCCTAGTTGCTCCGCAGCATGTGGGATCTTCCCAGACCAGGGCGTGAACCTGTGTCCCCTGCATTAGCAGGCAGACTCTCAACCACTGCGCCACCAGGGAAGCCTGAAGAGTTTTCTTTTTATGTAACCTGTATTTCTTTTTTGTCAGCAACCTCCACACTCCTATCAAAATTTTTTTCTCAGTACACACATAGATATTCTGTCAATTCTGTGATGTTGTTTTCCTCCTAGAGTCCTCCTTCTTGGGAGCTTCCATCACCCTGCTTCTAAATTGGATGGATTATTCTTTAGGTCTGTGGCAGTGTCACCCAGAGGTACTACAGCTTTCCTGCTTCAGAACCCCTGCTTAAGTTTCGAGTTATTTCAAGTCTGAAAATGAATTTATTTACTCTCACATGAATGATAGTTTAGCTGGTTATGAAATCTCAGGTTAAAAACTCATTTGAAAGTGTTGCTCCATTATGTTCTGCATCCCAGTTTCAGTTCCGTCCCTTTGTTTGGTCTCTCTTTCTAGAAAAAAGGAAACTAGGTGAAAACTCTACTTTTGAGGTAAATTCTTTATCTTTGTTTACCAGGCCTTCCATTGAATTTTGTATTTCTGCTATTTTATTTTTAATTTTAGATTTCTTTTTTTCAACTCGGTACACTTAACAAAGAGAATCCTATTTTTTTCTTGGATGCAGTATCCATTTTTAATTAAGATTTTGACATTTATTTCTCTTGATTAGCTTAGTTTACTTGTTTTTACTTTTTTGTTTGTTTTGATCTATCTTTCATATCAGAAGAATTCCTCAGATGTTAGATGATCTTTGGTTGGCTGTTAATGTTTCACAATAGGGTCCTAAAAAGCTGTTTGCTATGTGTGTGTGTGTGTGTGTGTGTGTGTGTGTGTGTGTGTGTGATTGGTCAAGTAGTATACTTCACTGTAGTGATATGTAGGAATCTGGCTATCTTTTCTCTGAATATGAATCCTCTAATCTCCAGCCTGGGAGGAGAATGGCCTGTTTCCAGCTTTCTGGGAATAGAGAGGAGGAATTAAGACTGCAGACTTTAAGTTAACCTATGTTATATCTCTAATATGCCTGACGTTCTTGAGTCCAGAGCCTGTCTGGATGGACTTCTGCAGAGAATAAACCTTTGGGAATAGGGTCGGTGGGGCTAGTCACCTGGTTGTTTGGGGCTGTGGAGGCAAAATAATGCTGTGTTCACTTTCCACGCGTCCTCCTTCTTTCAGCTTTGTGTCTCACGCTCCTCACCCACTGCCTTTGATGGCACCTAGAACCTTAAGTCCTCAGTCTTTCTCAGGTCTGTGTTGGGGTGGGTGAGGGAAGAAGGGATTAGTTTGTATATCACAGATATCTCTATTTTGTGGGCACATTGGTGGTTGTTTTTTTGCCTAGCTGTGTGGTTTACCAACCCTGCATCCACTTTCTGTCTTCCCAAAATCTGTGGAAAACGTTTATTCCCTGGTATCTTCTTTCTCATTCTCCTTTCCCTTGGTATTTATACTTAAAAAATTACTAAGTGCTTAAGTACTAAGACATAAGTGCTTGTGGTCAATGGGTCATATTTAACTGCAAGTCTTATATGTTTATGTTTTTGAATACATAGTGGATTGGCTTAAGCCCATTGAGTACTATTGGGACCAAAGATGTACTACTCTGGGCTCACAAAATAGTTCTCCTCTTTTTCTAAATTGTACAAAATTTATGTGCTTTTTTCCCTCTTGTTATAGGCCTTTGTTTTTTTCTCCCATAAGCTAATATCAAAGTATTTGTAAAAATAAGGAACTACACACAAATGCAGTAAAGCTAACAAAACTGGACTGTTGTTAGGGAGCAAGGCCACCCAGTAATAGTTTGAAGTGTTTGTCCATTAGTTAGGAAAGTCCAGCTTTGGGGTGTAAGGACAGTCTAGCGATAACAGTATATAATGTACAAAAGTCACAGACATGGACAATAAGGGCTGTTGGTAGATACAAGAGTTTTGAAAAAATGAGGTTGGCACTGTGCTTCTCACCAACTGCCTTCCCTTCCAGTGTGTCTGCAGGGTTCTATCAACCACACTGATGGGAGCTCTTTTCATCCTTCAGCACTCAGCCTGGGTAGCTCCTCCACTGGGAAACCTTCCTTTTTCTGTCCTGGGCAGGGCTAATTGCTTCTTATACAATCGGCCCTTGAACAGCAAGGGTCTGAACTGTGCAGGTTCCCTTACACAGACTTTTTTCAATAGTGAATGCTAGGGTACTATGTGATCCATGGTCGGGTGAATTTGCGGATGCAGAACCGCAGATGCAGAGGCACCCTGTATACAGGGCACTGTGTGTACAGAGGGTGGACTGTACATTTTACCTGGATTTTACATTGTGTGGAGGGTTGATGCTCCTGACCCTGCATTGTTCAAGGGTCAATTGTATACTTTGATCATGTTTTATTTTTCAAACCCTTATGTGGTAGTTTCTAAATTCTCTTCTGTGACCTGTAGGTCTCTTCTGGACTCTAGGGTCCTTAGAGAATACTCAGTACATGGATGAACTGGTCACATTCTCTGGTCACTGGGTCAGGCTCAAGGGCTTGCCTGCAGGGGGTCAACATTCCTAGCATGGGATTCAGGTCTTGGCATTAATGCCATCGTTGCATGTCTGTGCTGAGGCATTTCCCTGCCCTCCCACCCCGGCTGCAGCTTTGTTATGGCAGCAAGGCCAAGCGTGGCAGCATCACAGGGACCAGCATTCTTCCAGTGCTTCCCCCCCCTTCCTTCTCACTATAATGTGTCCTCCCCTTGCCTCTCCCACTGAGCTGTGAGTTCCTTAAGGGACCCTATCTGATTCATCACCACAACCTAGCTCTCTTCTGGCAAGGAGCTCAGTGCCTGAAATATAGTAGGCTCTTAGTTATTGTTTGTAGAATGAATTGTAAGTAATTATGTCTAAAAATTTCATAGTGCCTGTATGAAAAACCCGAACAAAATTTTTGGCCGACCCAATAATTTACAAGTACCTCTATGCTTTAGCCATTTACTAGAAACAAACAAATGAACATTGAGAAGCTTGCAAATCATAAATCTTAAGGAATTCATGGATGGCCTTATTGAACTTGTGAGCCTCTTAAGACTGTATGCAAAATCTTAGGTATATTTGGTATATGTGCCTTTTTCTGGAGACGAGTTTTCATAGCTTTATCTTTAAAAGGTTAAGAACCACCAGAGAAAATGAGGCTTGGAGCTATGCACAAATACATCTGAATATATATATGAAGTGTTCTATCAGTGTAAGGAATTATTTTTGTCTGTAAGTGTCTCCTGCTTTCAAATAGCCATCCTTTCTTGGAAGAACCGTAGCGTTTGGGTCTATGGACCCAAAATATCTTTGGGTCTATGGTTACCGGAAACTAACTCTAGGATCTTAGATTCAGAGTCTCTGAGCCTAGTGAATGTGAAGCTCCAGGTGACTCGAGGAGATTTTTAGATTAATAACTAACTGGATTGGATACAGCATTTTGTTTCACAAACATGAACATAATTTGTTATTATTTACTTTTAAATTATAAATGTTATTCAGTAGTTTTTCTCCTTCATTTAAAACAGGCTCTTGAAAACATTGCTTTAATGAAAAATAAAACTTAAAAGCAGCTGTGGTGTTGGTATGTAATGATTGAAATATAATTAAGAGTTGTAATTATTCCCAATTAGGCATTTGGAATGCCAAAGTAGGGACCCCAATCAACTTAACCCAGGCAAGGGGGCATCAGGCCTGAGCCAGGGACAGGGTGCAGGGTAGGAAGGGGTTGACTTGGGGACCCTCTGGGATGGGACACCTCGGGATTGATTCCCCTTGTGTGGTGGGATGGAAGAGGCATGATCCCATCCTTCCCGGCTCTGGAAGGAAAGAAAGCTCTGCCAAGGGGAAGACGTTTCTGAATAATATTTCCCTGAAGACTTCTGAGTCTTATCTACTTGAGAACAGACAGATTCCCTGGCAGAACCTCCTCCCCTTATGAAAATGTAACTCACTTGAGGGCATACCAGGGGCCAATATCCCCTTCCCCTATTGCCCACAGAGGCCCCGTGACCTGGTGCAATTTCCAGGCTGCCAGCCCTCCTACTCTCATAATTTTGTGCTACCTTACTCACAGCCACTTTCCCCATGGCCCCACTAGAAACCATTATGATCACCACCTTCTTTTTTTCACAGTTAACATGACCAAGATTCCATGACCCCATGGCCCTACTTTTAGATTATGAATGAACTCAAGCTATGACCCGATGTCATGGTCCTAACATGGAGAGCAGGGGGTTAATGTCTGAATCATCTGGTTTATTGGGCTGGTGCTCCTGAGGTATTATTTCCCCTTGAGCCCTTCTCCTGCAATTGGGTGATACTGGTGCCTAGATGGGGTGGGAGTAGAAGGCATATCTGAGAAATGAAATACCTGGTAGACCTGTTAGTTAGCGGCACAGGCACCTGTGGCAGAGCTGTGGTGAGATGTGGCTGGAAAGGTCCCGTACTACCAGGTCACAGCAGTGGACTTTGACACTGGGGTTTTATCTACCAGTATAGGCTACTATGGGCTCACTGGAGGATTTTGAATGAAGAAGAGATCTGGCCAGAATTGGGCTTTGGAAGATTTGTCAGGTAGCCTATTTGTGGGGGATCAACAGGTGGGGAGAACCTGGAAGCAGAAAGATGTATGGAGACCACTTCTGCAGTCCAAGGGAAAGTGGGGATAAACTGGGAGCAGGTTGGCCGTGGGCCAATGGAATGGTGGGGTTAAGAAGTGGGGTGTGGGAAGTGGCAAGAGAGGAGACCAGGTGCCTAGCAGGATGGTATGGTGTGGGGGGCTGGGAGGAGGGGGCGGTCAGCCATGTTGGGGTTAGGATATTTTGAACTTAGTTAACTGGAAGTATTAAGAGAGAGAGGGGGAAGTGAGACTGGGTGAGAGGAGGGAGAACATGAGTTTGGGATGAGTCATTATCTGAGAATGTCCATTTGCAAGTGTCCAACTGGCATTACCAGTATGGGGTCTGGGTTGGGGCATCCTTGGTGAGAGGGCAGAGTGGAAATATAAGAGGACTGGGGACCAAGTCCCTGGGGGATGCTGTGTGAACCCAGGGCTGGAAAAGGGCCAGCGGGAAACAGCCCTGCTATGTGACCTAATGGCTTTCTTTGGATCTTCATCCTTATGGACCAGCAACAGCTGTGAGTTGGGCCTGTGGACTTAGTGTGACTCTTATCTATCAGACCACAACAGGGAGCTCTGTGCTGGTTAGCATGCTCTGACCTTGGAACTGGGCAGATCTGAGTTCTCATCCCACCTCTACCACTTCTAGCTGTACAACACTGGCTAATTTATTTAATGTTCTGAACATCAGTTTCCTTATCTGTAAAATGGGATCATAATAGGACCTTCCTTACAGGTTCATGTAGCAAATATTTCCCTAGCACTTTTTGTGTGCTGAGCACCATGGGTTTACAGGGATGACATGTGACACAGTCGCTGCCCTCAAACCACTCACCACCTAAAGGGAGACAGAGAGAATACCAAGTACAGTAGCACGTGGTGGGTGCTACAGAGACTGGGCCAGGGAGCTTTAGAAGCTCACGAGAGGGTCACCTAGACGTGTGTGTGCGTGTGTGTGTGTGTGTGTGTGTGTGTCTGTCTGGAGGGGCTGTTTCAGAAGAACTTGAAGACTGAGCAGGAGTGAGTCCAGGGCTTTTCAACCCCTGGCTGAGAGTGAGAATCACCTGGGAGTCAGGGCCCCACTGTGACCAATTACATCAGAATCTGGGGGACTGGGGGCCAAGCACTGGCATATTTTTAAGGCATCCTATGTGAATCTAATGGGCAGCCCGAGACTGGAAACAACCGAATTAGCAGAAGAAAGGGCGAATAGGGAAGAGAAAGGGAATTCCACCAGGAAGAGCTGCATGTATGAAATCTCAGAGGGACAAGAGGGAGAGATGACTCAAGTGGACTACAAAATCGGTTTTGTATATTGTTTTACAAACTGTGGTTCATGACTTGTTCGTGGGTCATGAAGTCAATTTAGTGTGTCATGACCAGCTTTAAAAGCAAATAGAATGATCTGGAATCAAAAGCATCAGGGCTTGTATATGGTAAGGATCAGTGTTTCTTGAAACCTGTGTCTCACGAGCCTGTGTGGGTACGTGTGCTGGGTCTCCTGCAAAACCTCCTTCTTGCCGTGAGCACAGTCCCAGGTTTGTGGGAAATGCTGGCTGAGCTGGGCTGCGTGTAGGAGTGGGTGGTGGGAGGGAGGCTGGATGGACTGTGAAAGGTGCTTGGGCTCTATCCCTAGGGCAGTGGCAACCTCTGAAAGGTTGTAAACAGAGAGCAGCGAGGTCACGGCTGGGCCTTTGGTCTGGGCAGTGTGACGTGGGACGTGAGGCTGCCGCTGTGGTGATACTCCGCGTGAGAGGTGGTCAGCAGCTGGGGAAGGAGCGGAGGGGCTGGGGGACAGAGGAGGACCCCAGGGCCGCACTGCTGGCCTCTGCCCTGGCCTTTTCTCTTATTTGCTCCTTCTGGGGTAGGTCCGTTGTCTCTAGCGTAGGTGCAAACTGCCCCTGCAGGCCCAGTCATAAGGGCTGATTAAGGACCATCTGTCCACCCTTGATGTTTCCATCTGGGGAGCTCAGCGTCCCTTCAGTGATTCAAACAGGGGAGAGAGAAGCCTCTGGAATCTTCTTTAAACTGAGGCACTGTTTCCCCAGATGTAGAAATAGCAGAACAGAGGTAACTGACGCTTTGTGACAAAATTTCCTTTGAGCTGGTGCCAAACATAGATGTTGGGCCCAAAGGGGATGTTCCGAAAGTTCTGGGTCGGAAAGTACTCCATTTTATCTCGTTGAAGGATGGGTGCTCTGTAGGTCTTCCCTCTGAGCAGGATTTGTGGGGTCTTAGTGGTGCTGGAGGCTCAGGGCAGGAGTAGGAGCCTTGCCCTCACATTTCCCAAAGGCGCTGGCGCTGGGGGTAGAAAGATGAGTAGCAGGTGGATCTGTTCCCGGAGCAGGTGTGCATGATAAATGGTGCCGCCGTGCAGCCCCTCCTCCCACGCTCCTCCTTCCGCGACTGGCCTTCCCGCCCTTCCTGCTGGACTCACTCCTGCCTTAGGCCTTTTGTGTCTGCCCTTCCCCCTGCTTGGAACACTCATCCCGGATCTTCACAACGTCTCTGCTCAAATGTCACCCTGCAGGTGACCATCTAGACTCTTGCTCTTCCAACATTTTAAAATTCTTTCTTGCTTTACTTCTCTTTATTTGCCCGGATCCCTACCTGAAATGGTTCATTTGTCAGTTTTGGGTGGTCTGCTCCCCCATCTAGAGGGCAAGCCTCATGAAGGGGGGCGCTGTGTCTGTCCATGTCTCCCTGGTTCCTGCTGTATCTCTTGTGCCAGAGCAGTTGCAGGGTGTGTGGCAAGTGGCAACGGGTGCAGAATGAATACTTCTTTCGTGGATGAGAGGAACAGGTAGGCCTCACTGATGGATTGACTCATTCATTCATTGTTTTTTATTGTTGTTCTTTGTGGATTTTCCTACTTATTTGCATGTTATGGGGAAATTATATACAGATGTTTATTGAGGTATAGTTGATTTACAATATTATATGTTTCATATGTACAATAGTGTGATTCATAATTTTTCAAGGTTATATTTCATCTATAGTTATTATAAAATATTGGTAATATTCCCTGTGCTGTACAATATATACTTGTAGCTTATTTATTGTATACATAGTAATTTGTACCTTTTAATCCTCTACCCCTATCTTGCCCCTCTCCTCTTCCCTCTCCCCACTGGTAACCACTAGTTTGTTTTCTATGTCTGAGTCTGTTTCTGTTTTATGTTCATTTGTTTGTTTTATTTTTTAGATTCCACATACATGTTATCATACAGTATTTGTCTTTGTCTGACTTATTTTACTTAGCATAATATCCTTCAAGTTCATCCATACTGCTGCAAATGACAAAACTTCACTCTTTTTTATGGCTGAGTAGTATTCCATTGTATATATATATATATATATATATATATATATATATACACCACATCTTCTTTTTTTTTTGATAATTAAACCAAAATGATTTATTAAGTAATACATAAATTAGGTAAAATACTTAGCGTGGTGTTGAGAATACAAGTAGTGTTTAATAAATTGTGGAAATTATTATTTTTATAATTCTTATTATTATAATCATCTAGCAATTTTTGATCATACAGAAAAGAATACTTAGGCAAATTTTTATTCTTTCCAAGTGGTAAAAGTATATGTGCTAGATTTTTGAACATATTTTCTTAATGGAATAAACACAAAACATATATCTGAGACTACTTATAGCATATAGATATAAACATATTTTCAGTTCGGTTAACAGGTCAAAATACGTCCAAATTGGGAAACACACAGAATTGCTGATTACATGAAAAATCTAAAAATTACCCCTTGAATACATAGGCTAACTTATCAGTCTCTTTACTGCATTCTTAATCTCTTTTTTTTTAACATCTTTATTGGAGTATAATTGCTGTACAATGGTGTGTTAGTTTCTGCTTTATAACAAAGTGAATCAGCTGTACATATACATATATCCCCATATCTCCTCCCTCTGCATCTCCCTCCCACCCTCCCTAGCCTCCCCCCCAGGTGGTCACAAAGCACCGAGCTGATCTCCCTGTGCTATGCAGCTGCTTCCTTTCTTCTTTATCCATTCAACTGTTGATGGACACCTAGGTTGCTTCCATGTCTTGGCTATTGTAAATAGTGCTGCTGTGAACATTGGGGTACATGTATCTTTTGCAACTAGTGTTTTTGTTTTTCCTGAATATACGCCCAGGAGTGGAATTGCTGGATCATATGGTAGCTTTATTTTTAGTTTTTAAAGGAACCTCCATATTGTTTTCCATAGTGGCTGCACCAGTTTACATTCCCACTGAAAGTGTATGAGGGTTTCCTTTTCTCCACACCGTCTCCAGCGTTTGTTATCTGTGGACATTCATTCATTCTTCATTCAACCATGTGCCAGGCATGCTTCTTGCTGGTGAAGGGGGTTTGGGGAAACTTGGTTCACATCCTGCAGCTTTTGTGGCGGGACAGCCACTTGCAGTGTGACATGGCACGGTTTTGCACCCCGGTGTCTTCCCTGAGATCAGAACTCTTTGCTCAGAAGGTGCCCTACTTCCTTGGGGGCTTCCAGGTGGCCTTTAATGGTTTGTCCTGGGGGACAGAAAATAGGGTTCTGGGTACCTATTGAGACCAGTAGAGAAATTATATACAAATAGGCACTGTGGTTCCAAAAGCAAACCTATTCCGCTGGTCCCAGACTTGGGGCGCACTCATGCCCTATTCTCTGCTCCTAGAGCCTGTGCTGCAACTTCCTCCCACACGTTCTCAATCCCTCCCTCCACTGCATTGAGGATGACAACCTACACTTCATTTCTCGTGTCTCTGTCATTCGCGCAATTAGATTTGAGGCCAATGGGAATCTCTGGTCACAAACTCAGATGTGTAACATGTTTCATTTCTGTAAATCTGAGTCCTCATCCTACCAGGCTGGTTGAAACTCAGCCTTGGTCGTTCCTGGGTCCTGCCTCTCCTCTGGGGAGTGCCAGGGTGCCAGGTCTTGGGCAGTCAAAGGGTTGGGAAAGCCCTGGCCACTGGCCACTGAGATGCCCATCCTCCCAGCCACATGGTCCTCCAGGCCCGCGCTTCTGCTGTTTATTTGCCGCCCTTGGAGCCCCTGAATCTCATGTCCAGAATGCCTTCTGCATAAGGGTGGCCATTCCGGCATCTATCCAGGTTTTTACAAAGAGAAGTAGGAGGCCCTATTCTGCCTTGAGGGACCAGCCTGTTTAGCTGCCAGTCACAAAGATCCACATGTAGAAAAGATAATTAATAATTCAAGGAAGCAGACCAAGTGTTAAAAAGACCAAAGACTCCAGCAGTTGGGAGGAAAGTGAGAGTGGGGAAGGTTGGAGAGACGGTGGAGGGCTCCCTGGAGGAGACAACGGTGAACCTGAACCTGGAAGGCAGGCTGACTTGAGAGTTCGCTTTGGGGAGAAGTTAATTCCCATACCCGTGCAATGCCCAGCCGACCAACTCCACAGCCGGAGTGAGGTGAATTTACTGGAAGAAAGAGCCAACTTGAACTATTGAACTCTGAAGGACTTGCAAAAGTGTGCTTGGCGATTTCTGCATCAGTATTCTCCCCCCGGTGCCAGCCGGACCTGATAAAGTTGGGACTGGGGTGCTGCTGCCCGGGATGGAATTGCCTCTGTTTAATACAGTGTGTGGCTTTGAAATGTAATGTGATAAGTTCGCCTGTCACATGCCTGAGAAGTTCCTCGGCTGTCGCTCCCAGCTCTGCTCCTGCTGCAAAGGGGCCACGTTAGAATCCAACCCCAGAGCAAACGAATCTGGAGTTCACTGAAGACAGCAGGTGCTTTTTACAGCTTTCGATGGGTTTTGAGTGGTGCACAGAGCTGACAAAACACCTCTCAAGGCAATGGCTTCGCTGGACACAGTGTTTTGAAATGGATTCAATTACATTTAAATGATGGCACTTTGAGTATTTTTCACATTCCGTACCCTCTGTCTTCCTTTTTATTTTCTATAGGGAAAGCTCACATGTGAATTAAAATCGCCTGGGAAAGTCTAGGCATAAATATTAAAACGTTTGGCTGCTGGTTGAAGGGAATTTATGTCCGCTTTTTCTCTTTGTTGCAGAAACTTGCTTTTAGTTTTGGCAGAGGTTGTTCTTCCAGACCTCAGAAGATGTCCTTCTCGGTGCTTTCTCCCTCTTTCTTTCGCTGTCCCTGTGTCCCTCCATTCTGCCCCCACCTCTGAGTCTTGTGGTCTTGGGAACAGGACCATCATCTACAAAGCAGGAGGTCAGACTTCAGCGCCCACAGGGCCCAGTGGGTAAATAAATGAGTGATGTAGGCTGGGGGCCCTGGGAGGAGCTGGAGGGGTCGTGCCTGTCCAGAAGGACAGAGAGCACTGTGCCACTGATGCTGCCCACAGGAATGCAGTCCCCGGGTGGCCAGGTCTCCGGAGTTGATTTTAGAATGCAGGCAGCTAAGAAACAACACCACTATTTAGACTGAACAAAACCCACTGGATTCATCTCAGAGGTTACCTGTTTGCAGCCTCTGCCGTTGATGTGTTGGGCTCTCCCGGCCCATGGTGAGCTGGGGTTGTCTCCTTGTGTAAGGGAGTTCTCTCTGCTCGCAGACCTGCTTGGGCCAGCAGCTGTCTCTTCTGGAAGAGTCTTAGTTTGAAAGAGTGACCTTGTCTTGTAGAGGGAAGAGCCTCGGCCAGAGAGGCATAGGATCTGTCCTTTAGTTCATGCTCTGTAACTTCTGGGGCTGAGTACTTAGAGCAAGTCACTCACACCCCATGGGTCTCAGTGCCTCTATTCTTTCAAATAAGGAAAATTATATCTGAATTACCTACTGGGTTTCTTGTGAGACAAAAAGGACAACATCAGTAATGTGATTTGAGAAGTGTAAATGCCAATTGCTGTTCTTATTTTGTGTGGCCAGCATGTGATATGAAGGAATCGTGAACTTGAAAAGGACAGTGTTCCAGGTCTGTGCAGGTTCCAGCCTGGCTCTTAGTCCTGATTTAAACCCAAGGGAAGTGAGCCTGGGGCATTCTGTCCACATCTATCAGCGTGTTTTTTTTTTGAACCTGGCACAGACCATGGAAGGAAGGACAGGGATGGGGCAGGTAGGAGTCAGAGCCTGGGAACAGAAGATCCTTCACACCCCACTGTTACGGCTCAGAGCATTCTTGAAAAATTGCATGTTCCCCAATTTGTTTAAATAGGATATTTAAAAACAGAAACCTTACCCAGGATAGTGTTTCCCAAACTGGTGTTCTGTGGCACACTATTCTCTCTAGGATATTGAAAGGCATGAGAAAAGGATTTCACACTCAGGTAACTTGGGAAACAATGGATTAAAGTTGAATGAGTTTCTTTCTTGCAGGACCCCTCAGAGTTTTAAAAATAACATGCAGATGTGTATTGTGAGGTGAGAGTATTCTGTTGCTCAAACCGTTGTTTATTGAGCACGTGGTATCATTTCCTTACGACTCAGTCTGGGTAAGGCTCGCCTAGGTCAGCTGATCATTTCCTCACTCTGCAGACTTCCGTTGTGCGTCACCCGAGTGCCAGGCACAGGGGACAAAATGGTGAGTGGAAGCAGACCTAGGCTTGCCCCTGCGCTCAGGGTGTTGACTGCCTAGTGAGGGAAAACGGCATTAATCAAGTAAGCACACCCTGGATGTAAAATGACAACAGGAGAAGGTGCGCGCAGGAGAGGAGTGTGGTGTCCTCCGGGGCTTTGCCCATCTTTGTGGCTGAGGGAGCTGTGAAGGACGCAGAGGCGTCAACCAAGCCAAGAGGCCCTGAGCCAGGTGCGGGCACTTCCTAGAGGTGGGGAGAAGCCAGTGTGGCCAGAGCTCTGGGGTTGAGGGCTTGTGAGGGTCTGATGGGGTGGGGTGGGGTGGGAGGGGGAGGTACTAAAGCTTCCCTCCCCGCGTGACTTGGTGCAGCTCTTGCCTGGCTGGGCCGGGAAGGAAGTGTCAGCACAAGGCGAGCTCCCGATCCCGCCCCAGGTGCGGGGGGCCTCTGTGGGCTGGGCACACAGAATAACAAATACACGATGGCTGCCTGGGGCCGTTCTGAGTTTCTCGCTGCTGTGTCTGGTGCCTTGACCTGTGGGTGCAGTCAGCTTTCCATGCAGTTGGAATGTTTCCCCGGGAAGGATGCAGCTGCCTGCTAGGAAACTTGTGCTGGGGCCTCCGACTGGTGACTCACTTCACAGTCAGGTTCTTCTTGCTCCCGTTTGCGCTGGAATCAAGAATTTTGTTGATTGTGCCTCCCTGGGGACTAATATTCTCCGGAATTTCATGTTACCTGAAGTGCAAAGCAGCAGAGCATCAGCTAGCAAATAGCAATGCCCTCTGTGTGTTCAAAGTTTACTGAGTAAAGATTAATTGAGTGTTGTTCGGGACACGGGAGGTAGAGGGGGTGAGCAAGGCCGTTGGGATCCCTGCTCCACTGGGCTCTCCTTTGGTAGGGAAGGGGGTAGGTTGGGGTGAAACAAGGCTGGTGAGACTGAGGGCTGTGGGAGGACCTGACCTCTTCCAGCAGCTTCAGGGAAGGCTTGGCGGGCAACGCTGGCTAAAGGGAGACCTGGAGGTGGACGTGCCAGCAGGGGTGAGGTCAGGGACAGGAGAACAGGAGAACGGACGTAGTTCTAGAGCAAGGAGACTATGGCTCAGCTGTGTGGCTGGAGCTCGTGTGCACGGTTGGCCAGGGCACTGAGATTTCTACTTTTCCTGGGTCTCCTGAAGACGCTTCTCTGAACTTTGTTGGGGGTCCTGAGAGTCTTGGTTACAATCATCTAATGCAATTGTATTTTTTCTTCTGAGCATATCAGGTCCCAGACACACCAAACCAGGCTATATTTCTCAACTACTGCCTGTATGAGGGGTTTGCCATACTTGTGACGTCAGAGGTCACAGGAAGTAATCATTGCAAACTCCTGGGGCATGCTTCCCTCTGAGAAGCCTTTGTATGGGTGCTCTGAGCCCGGCACCAAAGAACTGACAGAACTGCAGTGACAAGGGACAGCTTTTTTCATTGAACGAGAGGGATGGGGGTGGTGGGAATATATCGGCTGCAGTGACCTCTCACGGTAGGCAGAGATATGCCAGTGTTGAAACAATTATCTCAAGTGCCCGTGGGTACCAGCTTCCTGTTGATAACATGTGGTGCTAATTACCTTGAAGTATTCAGGGCAGATGTTGGTGCTTGGAATTAACTGGCCAGCAGAAGGGCTGAGCCTGGCTCAGGACCAGGAACCAAGGTGGGGAAGCTCCACCTTCTTACATCCCCCTTTCACGACTGCAGATGTGGTTCCTCTCCTCCTTCAGACACTGTGCTTTATTGCAGTCTCTTAACCTTTTCAGCGAACCAAAAATGTGATTGACTGACCAGTCACCCGCTCTCTGCTGATAGCCTTTTAGACCTGCAGGGGAGGAATAGGATGGCCAGTTAATCAAAATATCCTGTGTGGAAAAGGTCAGCATGGTGGGGCTCCTACTATATATTTTCCCAGAATGAGAGATATTAACATTCTGCCTCCTCCTTCCTTCCAGTATTGCCCAAGTTGAAACATGCGGTCTGGAAATTGCAGCAAGGCTGTGCATCCTCAATGGACACGATTTTAATGAAAGAGAGTGATGGTGCTACATCTGATGACGTTTTCCCTTTTTCCTATTGAACCACTTTTATCTGGAAAGGCGGGCAGCGACCCTGCTGCTAGCTCCTCAGCTCTGTTCTCTACGTTCTCTTCATTTACACAGCTCACTACGCGCGCAAGCGCTTGTGACAATGGTAATTAACCTTCACCTGGGGCTGCTTCATGTCAGGCCCTGTGCCAAGCATTTCACCTCATTTAATCCCCTCGCAACTCAACGAGGTTTATCACACCCCTTTAACAGACAGGGAAGCTGAAGCCCAGAAAGGTTAAGCCACATCCCCACGTGACCCAGCTGGTCAGTGGGATCTCAGGACTTAAACACAGGGAGTTTGACTCCAGAGCCACCTTTGTTTCAGCCCCCTCTCCCACCAGGTCCTGACCACGAGGATGGAGAGAGTACCTGTCTTGCTCATCTCTACACCTCAGCTCCTGACGGAAGCCGAGCACACAGGGGAGGCTCAGTATGTGTTTGTTAAGTGAATCAATGACCCTACACCCCCAACCTTGCTTGGGTGTGAGAGCAGGAAAGGCGGATCCGAGGCAGAGGATCTGGGCTGAGTGGATTTGCTGGGTGCTTTGTAGAAATACTCCAGAGGGCTGGAGTGCGTGAGGGGCTGGCCAGAATGGTGGAGGCGGGGTTTGTTACTCTTGTAGAATCAAATGAAAGCTGCTCAGTTAGTCAAGGGAAGCTCACTTTTGCAGAATGGGGAAATTGTTGCCATTGTTGGTAATGAACGCTGCAGGCCATTTGGTATCATTTCTTATTTTCCAAAATCTTTAGCTTTTTTAAAAAAATTTAATTTAATTGTTTTATACAGCAGGTTCTTATTAGTTATCTGTTTTATACATATTAGTGTATATATGTCAATCCCAACCTCCCAGTTCAAAATCTTTAGCTTTGAAAACTTTGGTCCATATAGCTAGCTAGCTAACGAAAAATGGAAGAAAACTCTAGACACAGTCATTCACCTTTCACATATCCTTAGAGAATCTTGCACTCCAAGTGAGTTGGGTGTGTATGGGTGCATGTGTGTCTGTGTGTGGGAGTATCTCCATTACTGAATTTAGCAAGTTGAATTTTCTCCTGTGAGTGCCTCTCATTTTTACCATAGAAAGATGTTTCCTTTTGAAAAAATTACATTGTATAAATATAATGGAAAAGCATGAAGGATAAAGTAAAAATCACTTGAAAACATACCACCCAGAGCTAACTGGTAGTTTGGTGAACATCCTTTCAACATTGGTGTGTGTGTAAAATATAATTTTACAGAGAGCAAAATACTGTAAATACTGTTTTGCAATCTGCTTTTTCTCCTCCATTTAATATACTGAGATCTTTCCCTATCAATAAATATGGTGCTGCATCATTCTTTTTATTTTTTTACTTTTTAATAAATTTATTTGTTTACTTATTTTTGGCTGCGTTGGGTCTTCGTTGCTGCGTGCGGGCTTTCTCTAGTTGAGAGTGCAGGCTCAGTAGTTGTGGCGCATGGGCTTAGTTGCTCTGCAGCATATGGGGTCTTCCTGGACCAGGGTTTGAGCCCGTGTCTCCTACATTGGCAGGCGGTTTCTTAACCACTGCACCACCAGGGAAGCCCCTGCATCATTCTTTTTCATGGCTATATAGGACTCCAGTGTATGGCTATTTCATGATTAATCTAACCTGTCCCTTGTGATGTACGTTTATCCACACTTAGACGACACTATAATTATCCATTTAATCATCTGTCTCTCGCTGTAGGCTGTGAGCTCTTTGAAAGCAGGGACATTTCTGAATCCACAAGCATCCAATAGGTGACTAATAAATTTTGGATGGATGGAGAGGAGAGTGAGAAGGAGAGGAAGAGGTTTTGTTTTGTCATTGCTGTGGTTTGTTTCTGGCTAAACCTGTGTTCTGAATGACAGCCCGGGGCTGGTGAGGGCATTTTAGCGATTATAACGCTGGACATTCACTGTTCTTTTGGTGTCATGAGTTTAAATCTTGGTGCCACAAGGAAGTATTTCTGACACCAATCAGATTAAATTCTGATCTTCTTGAAGGAAAGTGCTTGGTTTCTTAACCCTGTGGGTTACCTTCCATGCAGTTACAGCTCTGCTCTGCTCATCTCTTCCAAAGCCACACTGGCTGCCCAGGGGAAATGCCTCTCACACATTCAGGGAAACACATTTAGGAACTGGCTTTTCGAGGGGAATTAGGGTGTAATGGCTTACCCTCTTGTCTTTCCTTAGAGTTATGAGCTGGGTGCCTTAGCCACATTCCAGGGGAGTAGAATGTGCTAAAAAATGAAGATGAAAAAAAAAAAAACCTTACCATTCAAGACCATTAGCTTAAAATTCTACATGCCTGCTTCTGGGGAGGGTGAAAGACATTGTTAAGTTGGGATTCTTCACCTGGGATACACCAATAGGGGGCATATGGATTCCTTCACGGTATCTGCTAATCCCTTGAAACAGTATGCAAGACTTAGCATTGCATGCATATATGCATTATATATAATATATAGTATATTATACATATGCATATGTAATATGGTTCTATTATAATTCTTAAGCACATGTATTTTTCTGGGCGAGGGGGTCCATAGCTTTTGTTAGATTCTCACAGGTTTTTGAGACCTCAAATAGGTTTAGAACCTTTATTTTGGAGGAAAAGTAATTTAAGTGTATGAACCTCATTTTTCTTATCTGTAAAATGGAGCAATAACTCCTACCTCACAGAGTTGTGTGAAGATTGGTACACTAAAGTATTCAAAGTGCCTGGCTCAGGTGTACAGTAAATGGACACTACTGCTGATGCTCATGGGGTAATAGAGCATGACTCTTCTCTGTTCATGGGTGACTGTCTACTCCAGCACTGCAGTGGACATGTGGAATGGGCTGTGACTAGAGAGGTGCTTTAGCAGCTTTGCTCTCACTGAGCTGTGGTCCAGCTATGGACCAGAGGGAAAGAGAGAGAGGAAGGCTGGAAACCAGTGAGGGGCTGTCTCATTGTCTGGGCATGAGGTTGGCAGAGCTGGGGCTGGAGGAAGAGGGAAGCAAGCAGGAAAGACCATTAGGACTTGGTGACTGGGGTTGGAGTTGAAAGACAGGAGTCAAGAGAACTCTGAGGGTCTGGTTCCCTCTGGGGAGAATGAAAATTTTGCTAACAGACACAGAAAGGGGGTAGTGGTAGGGAAGAGGTTATGCTTGCAGGAAGGGTTCAGTTTACCCATATTGAATCTGAGGAGAGATGGACCATATGACTGAAAATATCTAGCAGGAAATATGGGTCTTGGACCCCTTTAGTTCTTTATTTGCAGGAGTTACAATTTATGCATCTTTTTGGATTTTGCCTAAAGGATGAGAGCTGACTTCTAGCGGCCAGAGCACCTGGAGCAGAGTGAGGAAAGGACAAGTGTGGTGGAGAGGATGCTCTGGGGTCTGGTCTCAGCCCAGTCCCTAAATCTGATGGCAAGAGGGCTTAGGGATGGAAACTGAAGTTGCTGTTTTCACAAAGGACCCCATAAGCCATGGCAGTGCTGGAGGATGCTCTGGTGCCCACAGGATACAGAGACGCATGGTCAGGGAGGGGGCGTTCTCCCAAATGGTTATGGAAGGCGGGTGGCTCTGTAGGCTCTGGGGGTGTCAGGAGAGAGCACATCTGGCATGGATGTTGGCATGGATCGGTGAGTTTTTTTTTAATAAATTTTTTTTTAAATTTATTTTTTGCTGTGTTGGGTCTTCATTTGCTGCACGCGGGCTTTCTCTAGTTGCGGCGAGAGGGGGCTACTCTTCATTGCGGTGCATGGGCTTCTCATTGTGGTGGCTTCTCTTGTTGCGGAGCACGGGCTCTAGGTGCTCAGGCTTCAGTAGTTGTGGCATGTGGGCTCAGTAGTTGTGGCTTGCAGGCTTTAGAGCGCAGGCTCAGTAGTTGTGGCGCACAGGCTTAGTTGCTCCGCGGCATGTGGGATCTTCCTGGACCAGGGCTCGAACCTGTGTCCCCTGCATTGGCAGGCAGATTCTTAACCACTGCACCACCAGGGAAGCCTCGATCGGTGAGTTCTGATGGGCGCTGTCGGAAGCAACAAGGGTAAGGCTGTCTTTTGTTGCAGCTCATGGGAAGGACATTGATAGGCAGAGGAGGGATGTGACGGGTCCTGCACAGTGGCTGCAGGTGATAGATGGGCCTATGAGCCTATAAGGGACACTTCTTGGGGACTGTTTGGTGATGGAGGATCTCCAAGAACTGAAGGGCTTTTGTAAGTGGGTGGGGTAAGAGTAGGGAATCTGAGTTTTTGAGGTCAATGTGCCTTCATCTCCATCTGCAGGCTGGAGAGGTCAGGGGATTTTTTTATAGTGAAAGTAGCTCTCTGAATGTTGAATTCAAGGAAATTCAATTCAAGAGTTTGGGGACTCAACTGACAACTTTATTCCTTTTTCTTAGTATCAGTGAGTCCTTTGTGAAATGCTTTCTCTCTAAGCAAAAATCTGCACTTCAGAGCTGTGTCCTGGCAGCAAAAGCTCATTGCTGGGGAGCCTCCCACTCTTTCTGGCCCACTGATGCAGACCTATCTCTTGGGGCTTTATCACCTCACAGTCTTCCTCAGGTGTGTGTGTGTGTGTGTTCCCCTGGAATGTGACCTTGTGGGTAGAAATGTCTGGAAGCCCTCTGTTGAGAAGTGTATTCATATCTCAACCAACCACGTGAGACTTGAGCTCCAAAAGACCTACTAGGCAGAGGTGTCCCGTCAGCTCTGAAATCCACTGATTCTGTTTACACTGTGGGCAACTCCCAACAAATAGGGGTCTGGACATACAGCCTGGGGGTCTTGTGAGATTACTAGATCAGATTGTAGAGTTGTTGTTTTAAAGCTCTCGATACATATGGCCACATGTCTTTCACGGACAATACCAGTTGTTGGTGATGGAGGAATTGGAACTCTATGTTGCTTGTGAGAATGTAAAATTGTACAACCTCTTTAAAGATGTGGTACATATATACAATGGAATATTACTCAGCCATAAAAAGGAATGAAATTGGGTCATTTGTAGAGATATGGATGGACCTAGAGACTGTCATACAGAGTGAAGTAAGTCAGAAAGAGAAAAACGAAATATATATTAACGCATATATGTGGAATCTAGAAAAATGGTACAGATGAACCGGTTTGCAGGGCAGAAATTGAGACACAGATGTAGGGAACAAACGTATGGACACAAAGTGGGGAAAGTGGCGGGGGTGGTGGTGGTGGTGGGATGACCTGGGAGATGGGGATTGACATATATACACTAATATGTATAAAATAGATAACTAATAAGAACCTGCTGTATAAAAAATAAAATAAAATAAAATTCAAAAAAATAAAATAAAATTGTACAAGCTGTTTAGAAAATAGGTTGTCAGTTTCTTAAAGATTTAAATATGCACCCACCATATGACCCAGACATTCCACTCCTAGGTTTTTACTCAAGAAAAAAGGAAATATATGTCCATACAAAGACTCATATATGAATGTCAATAGCAGCTTTATTTACAGTAGCCCAAATTTGGAAATATCCCAAATCCCTTCAACTGGAAAATAGATAAACAGATTGTGAAATATCCATACAATGGAATACTACTTAGCAATATAAAGAAATAAACTATTTCTACCTGCAACAACATGGATGAATCTTTTTTAAATTGAAGTATAGTTGATTTACAATGTTTCAGGTGTACAGCAAAGTGATTCTGTTATACGTGTATGTGTGTCTATATATATTCTTTTTCAGATTCTTCTCCATTATAGGCTGTTACAGGATATTGAATATAGCTCCCTGTGCTATACAGTAGGTCCTTGTTGTTTATCTATTTTATATATAGTAATATGTATTTGTTAATCCCAAATTCCCAATTTATCCCTCCCCCGATATCTCCTTTTGTAACCATAAATTTGTTTTCTATGTCTGTGAGTCTCTTTCTGTTTTGTAAATAAGTTCATGTGTATCATTTTTTTAGATGCCACATATAAGTGATATCATATGATATTTGTCTTTCTCTGTCTGACTTACTTCACTTAGTATGATAATCTCTAGGTCCATCCATGTTGCTGCAAATAGCATTATTTCATTCTTTTTTGTGGCTGAGTAATATTCCATTGTATATATATATACCACATCTTCATTATCCATTCACCTGTCGATGGGCATTTAGGTTGCTTCCATGTCTTGGCTGTTGTAAATAGTGGTGTTATGAACATTGGGGTACATGTATCTTTTTTGAGTTAGCGTTTTCATCTTTTCCAAATATATGCCCAGGTCTGGGACTGCTGGATCATATGGTAAGTCTATTTTAAGTTTATTAAGGAATCTCCATGCTGTTCTCCACAGTGGCTGCACCAATTTACATTCCCACCGACAGAGTAGGAGGGTTCCCTTTTCTCATGGATGAATCTTAAAATTACTATGCTGAGTAAAAGAAGCGAACCAAAAAAGAGCACATTCTATATGATTCCATTTACATAAAATTCTAAAAAGTAAAAACTAATCTAGCATAGACAGAAAGCATTTCAATGGTTGACTGGGAATGGGGGGGCAGGAAGAAGTGATAAGGAGGGTTTACAAAGGGACACAAGGAACCTTCTGGTGGGTGATGCATATGTTTGCTATCTTGATTGTGGTGATGATTTCACAGGCATACATGTATGCCAGATTTTATCAATAGTACACTTCAAATATGTGTAGTTTATTGTATGTGGATTATACCTTGATGAAGCTATTTTTTAAAGAAGGTCTTGTTACACATGGCCAAATTTCTTTCTAGAACACAGTACCAGTTTATATTGCAACTAGAAGTATGTAAATGTCTTTCTCATTAGGTTCTTGACATTATTAGGTATTATTTTTAAGTATCCCTGACCAGTTGGATAGGTAAGAAGCGATATCTAATTGTTTAATTTTGTACGTGTTTGATTTCTGGTGAGTTTGAATTTTAAAAAGTGTTTATTGGTCATTTGTACTTCTATGCATTTTATTCATGTCCTTTATTACTTTGGGGCTCTCTGCTGTCTTATACATTAAGACATATATATATATGTGTGTGTGTGTGTGTGTGTGTGTGTGTGTGTGTGTGTGTATATATATATATATAATGTTAAGGTTATTAAGCCTTTTGCTTATATTTATTTTCCCAGTTGGTGATTTAAATTTTTATAGAGAATTTTTGACTCACAGGAATTTTTTAAAATGCTATAGTTAAATCAATTGAGTGTCTTGAGTGTCCTTTATGTTCTCCCACATTACTAATTTGTAAATTTTATCCCTGGAAAAATAGGTAATCAAGCTTCTTAAGATTTCTTTCTGAACAAGAGTCACTGAGGCTGTAGCACAGGCCTGTGATTTTTTTCCTACATAGTAATGCATGTGAGTTTGGTGACAGCTGTTCCAGCCATTTTGAGGCCACCACTTTCCAAGTTTATTGCATTTAGGAAGTCTTTTTAAGGTAAAAAACACTGTGGACCCCCACAGGATAGTGATTATACTTTTAGTCTGTTGATGGAGAATATATTGGGCTGGCCAAAAAGTTCGTTCAGGTTTTTCCGTAAGATGTTATGGAAAATCCTGAACGAACTTTTTGACCAACCCAATATAATGACCAAAACCTACACATTCAGATACTTTGATATATGAATCTGCATTGTATTAATCACCACAGCACTGACACCCATTTGAGAAACAGCGCACCTAAGTGTGAAGCATGCATTCTGTCTACAGACAAATTTGGTGTGCATGTGGATGCTGGATCCCTCTGTAATAATTTTAAGACCCCAGGTTTGGGAACCTCTGTTGGGAATCACATCTTAGTAGGTGAAGAGACTCAGAACGTTTGCTGGTGCTGAAGCCTGCCTCTTCCTCTAAACTGTTTAGCTGGGAATTGTGAGGACATGGGCTCGGGGCTTCTGGGAAGCCTGAATTTGGGATGAGTGGCAGTATTAGTAGGCTTCTAAAAAATTCTGTCTTCAACCCACCTTTTTCAGCTTTGAAGCACTATCTTATGCCGGTGTCCAGGGAGCAGGTGAAAAAGACATGAACTCTTCTCAGCCATTTTCTTTCCAAAGGGAAGTGTCTTTACCCTGAATGATCGGCTTGTGGCTTTTCCTGGTCCCTTTATCATTTTCTCTGAGGGAATTCAGAGCACGCTTGTTGCAAGGGGATAGCACATGCGAAGCGCCTAGCACAGGGCCTGGCCCACTTTCCAAGTGGCCCAGTTCACGCTGGAGGAGTCTTAGTTCTCCTTCTCCTCCTCCTGTGTTTGACAGCAGGTTTCAAGCTCATTTGCAAATGTAGCATTGATCCCACTGCAAATATGTTTTGGCTTAGCGATGAGTCCACTCAAAAGAAGGGAGAGAATTGTTTAAATTATTGAAACACCTTAATCCATAAGCTCACATAAATATTGTTTTGAACTAATAGATTTATGCACTTCGCCTTCTGTTCCATCTTATGGGTGGTTAATGTCTCTTGCTGTCACCTACGTAAAAAATTCAGGCTTTTGAAATTTTCTTTTGTGTTAAACTTGCAGTGGAGTACTGGATTCCTTGATTTTTGGGGAAAAAAAAAGGCCCTTTATCAAAATGTTAAGCTTGGTTAATTTGCATAAAATATTTCCTCCGCAATGTACTCTCTCTTACTTTTGAAACGCAAATTGCCTCGGCTGCAGCGTAGGGTGGTTGTAGTGACATGCAGGCTATTAGAGCTCTCAGTTCCAGGGAATGAACAAGTCTCAGGTTTGGAGCGCAAAGAAATACATTGGAATCTGGCCTCGCCTCACTCCCTTGGGGTATCTGAGCTCATCCAGAGAAGAAAAGGAAGAAGAACCCAGGGTTGCCAAGGAAGGGTTCAAAGCATGTAGAAGTGTGTGGTGGGGAGCTGGGTGTGGCTGTGTGCTCAGGGAGCGCAGGCGGGAGGAGGGGAGGCCTTGGGCTGTTTCCAGGAAGAGGCTCGGGGAGGCAAATCTAACGGACACACACAGCCAGGTTCTTCTGCCTAAGACACAGCTCCTGCCCCACCATTCCTCTGCCTTTACTGCATCCCCACCAGCCCAGAATCAACTCTACATTCAGACAGGGAATCAGAGTAGCTGGTGGATGTCGATGCTGCAGAGAGTAAGCTTCAGCGCACCAAGCAGGTTTTGGGAAGCCAGTGGCTGAGAGATTTTCCTGGGGACAGGGACCAGGGTGGTCCTACTTTGCCCAGAGACACCGACTTCCAGCCTGGGTCTCAACACTTCCCATGCAGGGCTGTGGAATGGAGCCTTTTTGGACTTAGTAACAACCTCCAATTAAGGCAAAGCTTCTCAGCCTGAAAAACAACCACTGATATTTACAAATAACAGATGGGCAGGTGAGGCTGCAATTGGGCAGCTGCTGGCTCCTCACGCTCCCTTCTCCTAGAAAGGGGAAGACTCACAGAAGAGAGGGAGGGCTTCCTTGTTGAGGAGGGGTCTTCCCTTTGCACATAAGAAGTTCCTTCCCTGAGTCACCCTAGGCTTTTCTCTGAAAGCTCAGAAAGAGCTAATGTTAGTAGGAGCGAATGAATGTATCCGGTGAAAGGTGGGGTTGTGTGCAAGGAGATGGGGTTATATTTAGACCCTGTAATTAAAGATCCATTTATGTCTGAGCCTCCTTAAACAGACAAATATAAAACTCAGGAATACCGAATTCTATTTGGGTAACTGGCTGGAAGCACACATACTCACGCGTACATACTCCAAGCCTGTCTCTATCCAAATAGAAGAAAAAGCCACCCTCAGTCTCGACTGAGGTCTGATGAATTTCCAGCCTCACTCCTTAGGGCTACAATAAAGAATTTTGTATTTCTGGCTCTTTCTGCTCTCTCTGATTTTGAAAGTCTGATTCCCTGTTGCAGCATGAAACACTAGATGATTCTAGATTGATACTGACAAGGGAGAGACCAACATTTCTTCTGAGTTGCTTTTCCCTTGGGACCCAAGTAGATGTGATGTTTAAAATTTTTAAAATAGATGTCAATGATGTGTACTTGTGATATAATCAAAAATATAACTGGTCTTTGTGTCTGGTTCCATCACAGATCTCTTAAAACCCTTGGATTCTCCTGAGTGATAGGAGTGTCTTTTGTTATTTATAACGAGCCCCTGTCAACCATACTTAAGTTTATGCTAGTGAGGTGACTAGCTAGTTGGTGGGCTTCAGGATGGGGCTGGTAGCCTGAGGAACCAGCGATTCAAGGGCTGGAACTTTCCGGTCACCCCCTGAGCAGGAAGAGTGGCTGGAGGTTGACTTCAATAACTAATAATGGCCAATGACTTAATTCTGCTTACTTAATAAACCTTCATAAAAACTCCTGAACAACAATGTTCAGAGAGCTTCTGGGTTGGTGAATACACTGCAGTGCTGGAGAGTGGTACGCTTGGAGAGGGCGTGGAAGCTCTGTGCCCTTTCCCCATCCCTTGCCCTATGTATCTCTTCCATTTGGCTGTTCCTGAATTGTATCCTTTATAACAAACCGCTAATAGTAAGTTAAGCATTTTCCTGAGTCCCGTGAGTTATTCTAGTGAATGATTGAACGTGAGGAAAGGGTCATGGGAATCCCCAGTTTATAGCCAGGTGGTCAGCAGTACGGATGGTCTGGAACTGGCACCTGGCATCTGAAGTGGGGGCAGTCTTGTGGGACTGAGCCCTGTGGGATGCGGTGCTAACTCCAGGTGGTTAGTGTCAATTGAACTGAATCGTAGGGCACGCAGCTGGTGTCTGGAGAGTTGGAGAATTGGTTGGTGTGAGGCAAAAAAAACCCAAATTTGGTGTCAGAAGTGCAGTGAGTAAAAATAGCTTAGCACCTAATGAAAAACAATTAGTTTTTCTCTTAAAAATACTTCAAAAAGAAGAAAAAAAACACATTTACCTGATCTTTAAAAAGCCCAGCCAGCCTAGAAACTGGAAAAAAGTTTCCATTTTCAATGCCTTAGTGGTAGTGAGAGAAAAAACACTGATAGCTGCTTTTCTCCATCCGATATCACATCAGAGACAATCGTGTGAAATTACTGCAGTCGTGTTGATTCCCTAAAAAGTAGACACAGGCACATCTTTGGATTTTAAATGTGCTGGAGTGTGACGGCTGTATCCCAGCAGGGGCTCTTCTCCCTCCCTTCCTCCACCCTCCGAGGGCCACTGACATGGGGACACGTTCCATACAATTCTATCCTATTCTGCCTGGTGTTTACACCCCCTGTGATGCAGGATCTGAAGGAGAGAAAAAGCAGCCAGGGGAATCATGACTCTGGGTGTCATTCTGAACCACAGAAGGGGCTGCATGGGAGAGTAGAAGTGCTAGAGAATGTAGGGGCAAGTGGCCATGTCCTCCTAGAGATTTCTTCTCAAGGACTTGGGTGAAGATAGAGAGGGTCTGCTCATCAATTTGTAGGTGGCATAGATGGGAGGGTGATCAGTATACTCAGTGACAGATGTAGGAGTCAGAGAGATCTTGACTGGGCGGAGCCAAAGCCTGAAATCTGATGAGGTAAAAGCTAAGGGGGCAAAGGTCAGGCCTAAAATACCAAGGGCACAAACACGGCCAGGGTAGGGGAGGGACTTGGCCCGAGTGGATATAATTCGGGGTTTTAGCTGATGGTGAGCGCGTGCTCAATCAACAGTGGGATGTGGAATGCGGGGAAGCACGTGACCTGTGGCAATGTTATTAGAGGCATGCTGGCTGGAGTGAAGGAGCTGATGGGCCCTCTTTAGTGCAGCCTGGTCCCGCTGGGGCATCCCATTCAGTGTAGGATCCCCACTGAGATCTACACAGACAGATGGGGGGCGTTAGAGGAGGGTTCCAATGGAGCAGCTGGAGACCATACCAGTGAGAAAGGAAGAAATTGGACTTTTTTGATCCAGAGAATAGAGGAGTTATTGAATTTATCTTACAGTATCTGTAGGACTGACCTGTGAAAGACAGACTTGACTTATTCTGGGTGGTCTAATGCAGTGGGTGACAAACTTAAGGTCTGCTGGCTTCCTTTGTAAATAAAGCTTTATTTGAAACAGCTATTCCCATTCCTTTATGTATCGTCTATGGCTGCTTTTGTGCTCCAATAGCAGAGTTGAATAGTTCCCAAAGAGAACATATGGTCCACAAAGCCTATTTACTATCTGGTCCTTTCCAGAAAAAACATGTGCTGACTTCTGGTCTACTGTATGAAAGAAGGTCTAATTTGGAGGATTTGATGGTGGACACTTATTTTTATACAATAAAAGGAAGAAACGTTAAATTTAAGGTATTAATTGAAGGTAAGAGTTGAGTTACCTTCTTGGTGGGATTGATGTAGAGGCGATTTAAACATTGGTGAGTGTTTGGACTCAGGTGGCCCTTGATCCCTTTCCCGTTTTAGAAGTGTCTGACTTATTGCCTTGTGGCATTACTTATATTACTTCTGGGTTTATTTTCTGACATATTTCTAATATGTCTCACCTCTGCTCTTCCCTGCACTGCCCCCTCTCCTTGTGCAGAGGGTCCACATCTCACTCTGCTTCTTAGTGCCTGCTGTGGCTAAGCTAAGTCTGCCCTGGATTCTCTCCACGTGTGTTTATAATGGGAGTTCCAAGAGAGCTTCTTCTTAGGAGGTTTAACCTACAAGGATGTCCAAAGGCAGGTACTTCAAGGGTAGTATTGTAACAAGAATCTAGGGTGGTGGTGTGGATTAAACATAAAGGCCTTAGAGCGAGGCAGCCTTGGGTTTGAATATCAGCTCTATTATGATATTAGGACAGTTTTTCTTTCTTCCCTTCCTCCCTCCCTCTTTCTTTCCTTCTTTCTCTTCCTTTTCTTTTCCTTTCTTCTCCTTCTTTCTTTATTTTCCTTTCTTTTCCTTCTTTCTTTTTCTCCCCTCCCTCCCTCCCTCCCCCATTCCTTCCTTCCTTCCTTCCTTCCCTCCTCTCTTTCTTTCTTTTTTCAGAAGCTACTATGTCCAAGCCCTATTTAAGGCACTTATGATATATCAGTGAACAAAGGTGTAAAAATTGCTGCCACCCTGAAGCTTATAGTTTTTTGGAGGAGACAGATAATAAATAGTAAACATGATAAATATAGAAATTATATGTTAGAAGGTGACAAGTGCTATAGAAAAAGAAAAAGCAGAGCAGGGTAAGGGTATTTGGGAGCTGGGGCTTGCAATCTTAAAAACAATGGTCAGGTAGGCCTCATTGAGAAAGTGAAATTGAATCAAGGTGTAGAAGGAAGGGAAGGAATCGCCATCCAGATTTCTGCAGAGGGCCCTGTTGTGGGAGTGTCCCTGGTGCGTTCAAGGTAGAGCGAGGAGGTCCTTGAGGCTGGAGTGGAGGGGCAGGAGGGAGAGCAGAGGAGAGGGTGTCAGAGGAGTAATGAGGTGGGAGAGGTGGGGAGCAGAGCCTCTGGGGATCCAGAAGATCACGAGGGACATGGGAAGCCGCTGTAGGAACTCCCCTCATGAGCACAGGAGTGATCAGATCTGATTTGTGATTTAAATGGATCCTCTGGCTGCTCATTGAGATTAGACTGTAGGGGGATGTATTAGTTTCCTGTGGCTGCTACAACAAATTACTACACATTTGGTGCCTTAAAACAACAGGAACATATTTTCTCACAGCTCTGGAGGCCGAAGGTCTGAAATCAAGGTGTTGGCCAGCTGCACTTCCCTAGGGTTCCGGGCAGTATCTGTTCTTTGCCTCTTCTGGCTTCTGGTGGGTCCAGGTCTTCCTTGGCTTCTGGTTGCATAATTCCAGTCTCTGCCTCTGTCTTCACATGGCCTTCTCTTCTCTCTCTCTCAAATCTTCCTCTGTATTACTCTTACAAGGACATTTGTCTTTGGATTTAGGGCATACCTAGATAATCCAGCATGATCTCATCTAGAGACCTTAACTCAATTATATCTTCAAAGACCCCTTTGTCACATAAGGTCACATTCCCAGGTTCTGGGGATTGGGACACAGACATATCTTTTGGGGGGTGGAAGGGACATTCAACCCACTACAGGGGGCATGGGCAGAAGCAGGGAGACTGGTTAGATGGCTACTGCAGCAACCCAGGCAGGAGATGATAATGGTTTAGGCCATAGTGGTACCAGGACAAATGGTGAACAGCCAAAAAGATTTGATGACAGATGGGATGTGGGTGTGAGAGAATGAGGAGTCAGGGTGACTTCAAGTTCTTCATGTGAAGAGTTGAAAGGACAAGATTGTTTTCCTCTGGGCTAAGGAAGGCTGGTGGTGAAGAAGCTTTTTGTTTGTTTGTTTGATTAGCTGTTTTAATATTTTTTGGTGGGGGTAGATCCAGAGTTCAGTTTTTGACACGTAAGTCTGAAGTGTCTATTGGACATTTATATGGAGATATTAGGCAGTGGTATTTACAAATCTGGAACTGAGGGGAGACATCTAGACTGGAGGTATGATTTTGGAAATTGTCAGTGTATGGAAGGTATCTAAAACCATGAGATGAAGTTTCTAAATCTCAAGGAATAAGGCTCCAACTATGGAAAACTGTGTGGGATCCAGTTTGTCTGTGAAGGATGAATTTCGAGTCCATGGGTTGAGACCGTCAGGTCCTTATTACTCCTCAGACCAGCAGCATTGCCATCACCTGAGAGCTTGTTAGGAACGCAGACTCTCAGACCCCACCCTGACCCACTGAAGCAGAGCCTGCATTTTATAAGCTCCCAGGTAATTTGAATGCACCTTGAAGTTTGAGAAGCTGCTCTTATCTGTGGAATTACCTCATTTTAGAGTTTCTGGGAACACTCAGCATGCCTCCTGGAATGAAACAAAGAATCAGGGAATGTTCTTTAGGAAAGGGCCAACCTCTGGTTTTAGTGACATTTGGGCCCCTTCATCACTGCAGTCTAAAAAGCCCCCAACCCTGTGGCCCAGCAAGGTGCATTAGCTTCGAAGGAAAGCAGGTGTGTGGAACGAACCTGGGAGAGGAGAAGTGACCCTCACTCCTTCTACCAGTCTTTTCCCGGCAAGGAGTCCTTGTGCCCGTTCTTCTCTTCCTCCAGTCCCCTTTCTCCACCTCCCCGCATGACAATTACAACCTGCACAGCCCTTAAGGTCTGCGGGCCCTCAGGGGAGTGGAGTAGGTTTCTTAATAGATACAATGTGATTTCTCTAAAAGTCTTAAAATATGTATTTTAGAAGGCAAGTTTACCTCCCCCCCCATCCCCAATAGTTCAATGATGTGTATGCCAGAATAATCTGTAAATCCTTGTGTGTGGAGGTGAAAGGACTTATTTTAGATGCTCTCTTCTGAGAGGCTGGCTTACAGCCTAAGGACAGAAGTACTGAAGTAATTCCTTTTGACCTGTGATTTAAGAAATCCACTTTCAAATACTTGATTTATGGGGATTGTTAATAGGTACGTCTTGCTTTATGTAGGAGACCCATTTCAGAAGATTTCTCCTCAACTATAACTTTAAGACCTATTTCCCCATTAACCTCTGTGATCATTACAGAGACACTTCACCCCCATTTCTGAGTAAGGCACAAGCAGAACTCATCCTAGATGCTATCTGTTAGATCAATAAAGAATAAGAAAAACAAAAGTTTCAAATTTTACAATTTTGTATTCTTTCTCCAATACTCTTCCTTTCTTCATGTAGATAAGAATTTTTGGCCTGTATCATTTTTCTTTTCTTTCAAGAATTTCTTTTTAACATTTTCTGCAAGGCAGATCTAATAGTAATAAATTCTCTCAATTTTTGTTTATTTGAGAATGTCTTTTACCTTTACTTTTGAAGGATAATTTTGTAGGATACAGAATTCTAGGTTGGTGGTTTTTTTCCCCTCTCAACACTAAATATTTCACTCCATTCTCTTCTTGTTTAAATGGTTTTTGAGGAGAAGTCAGATTTAATTCTTATCCTTGTTCCTCTATAGGTAAGGTGATTTTTCCTCTGGATTCTTTCAAGATTTTTTTTCTTTATCTTTGATTTTTTTTTCAGTTTGAACGTGATATACTTAGGTGTAGTTTTTTTGGCATTTATTCTGCTTGGTTGTCTCTGAGTTTCCTGGATTTATGGTTTGGCATCTGACATTAATTTGAGGCAACTTACCAATCTCTATTGCTTGATATATGGCTTCTCTTCATTTCTCTGTTTCTTTTCCTTTTGGTATTACCCATTACATGTATGCTATACCTTTTGTAGTTGTCCTATAGCTCTTGGATATTCTGTTCCATTTTTTTCAGTCTTTTTTTCTTTTGACTTTTTCAGTTTTAGAAGTTTCTATCGACATATCCTCAAGCTCAAAGATTCTTTCCTAAGCCTTATCCAGTCTACTAGTAACCCATTAAAGGAATTCTCTATTTTTGTTACAGTGTTTTTGATCTCTAACATTTCTTTTGGATTCTTGGAATTACCACCTTTCTGTTTATATTATCCATCTGTTCCTGTATGTTGTTTACTTTTTCCAGTAGAGTCCTTAGCATATACATCATAGTTTAAAAAATTTCTTGGCCTGATAACTTCAGCATTCCTGCCATATCTGACTTTGGTTCTAGTGGTTGTTCAACCTCTTAAAACTGTGTTTTATTTGCATTTTAGTATGCCTTGCAATTTTTTCTTGAGAGCCAGACATGATGTACTGGGTAAAAGGAACTGTGATAAATAGGCCTTCAGTGGTATGGTGGTGAGGTATAGGGGAAGAGAAGTATTCTATGGTCATATGATTAGGTCCCAATCTTTTAGCGAACCTGTGTCCCTGAACCGTGAATGTCACAATGTTTCTTGGAATTTTTTCCCCCTTGTGTGAGACAGGGTGGTTATTTCCCCTCTTCCATGTGGAAGGCTGGAGCAGGTTGGAATTGGGTGTTTCCCTCCCCCAGGTCAGCTGGGCTCTGATAAAACCCCAGTAAAATAGTTTCTCTTGTGGGTAGGCCTTGTCAGAAAGAGCACAATACTCTGGTGTATTTCAAAATGGCTACTTCCCCCTCCTCCTGCTTGAAGCATGAGGGAATTTCTCTTCTATCCTCACTGTGACTTACCTGGAGGGAAATCTCACAAATGTTAGGAGCTCCCTGTGACTGGGCCCTGCCAGTGTTTCTAACTCTCAGACTTGTCCACAATGAACCTTCAGTAATTTATCAGTTATAGTTCAGGTTTTCCTATCCTAGTACTGGTTTCTGCTTGTGGGTTTCTCTTCTAGTAAGTTATAATTTTCTGTATCTGCTTGTGTGTTTCCCCAATTTTGGGGGCAGTGGTTTGCCCTGTGACCTCTCTTCTCTGATGGATCTAAGAAAAGTTGTTGATTTTTCAGTTTGTTCAGCTTTTTACTTGTTGTTCGGATAGGAGTGAAGACTCTGAACTTCTTACATGCCAGACCAGAAACTGGAAGTCAGATGAGGGACTTGCAATATTAAAATGAGTACAGTTCTAGGCAAACCAGGATGGTTGGTTACCCTACTTGGGAGTAAAGAGAACTGAGATCTTGTCTGGGCTCTGGAGAGTCCCCTTGAGCATGGTGTTCAATGTCTTGAAGCCTCTGTTTCCTTTTGTGTGAAATGAGAGAGGGTTGACTTTGGGCTTATTTTCAATCCATAGGACCTGATTTTCTTTATGTTGGGTATTTTTAAGGCAAGGCATTTTTGGAACTAAACTAATGGAGTCTCCTTGCTAGGAGATGAATCGTAAATTCTCTTGTTAAACATCTTTTTTTTTTTGACTTGGAATTATCTTGGTTTGGAAGACACAGTGACCCTTTGCTCTCAGAGAAAGGGCTTCCCTGCTGCTTTTACCCATCGTGAGGCTTGTCACACAGCAGGGGTTTTTTTCCCCTTTGACACCGTCTATTTGAAAACAGAACAATCCCTGTTAAGAATGGGCTTAGGATCTTCTGTCCCTTTTGGTTGAATTTGACTTAAAGGAGCCAAAGTAGAAGTAGGAGTGAGGTGGGGGGATGGTGTGAAGGTCTGGCCCAAGCTGTGAGCTGAAGACACAGGTCTTAGAGGATGGCCTCTGGTTTATTTCTTTCCAAATACCTTTCAGTCTCTGCTTCTCCAATTATTCCATGTTCCCCGATTTGCCCAGCAACATAATCAGGAACATTAAGCACATCATTATCGTCCCAAGTCCACATCAGAGAAAGAGCTAAGACAATTTTTATGAAATTGTAATGTGCCCACTTGAACACAAACCCTAAAAGTCTAGCTCTAGTTTGAAGAATTGCCTGATTTATTTTAAAATTGAATTTTGCTGTCAGGGAAGCTGCCAATACTTAGCGCCAGCGTTGTTATTTTTCTTTACGTATTTTAGTCTTAGCTTCTGAGTATAAAAAGCTCTCTTCCTCCTTCTCTTCCAAGAGTTGAGTATCAACTGCGTGACCAGATTGTACAATTTTGCATGGGTTTCACATGCATCTTCTACTTCACAGGGAAGTAGAAGATGCTGCTGGCTCATTGTCTCTTCTCACAAATGACAGACTTTCCAGTGGCAAAGAGATATAGGGGGAGGCAAAACAATTCTAAAAAGTAGAAAGGGCCTGAAGAGGTGTCCTGCTCCAACTCTCTGTCCACTGGCAGGACAGTCTTCAAGCCATTTCAGGTAGGAAAGGGGATGTCACAATGTCCTTTGGGAATCATTTCATTCTCAAGAGGGTCTTGTCCAAGGTCTTTAATTTCAAGCCAATTCAGTCAACAACTGTAGAGGACGGCACTGTGTAACAAATACGGTTTCAAGTACTTGGGATATAACAGTGAGCAGGACAGGGGAATAAATAAGAAAACCAGGGATTTGTGCTATCAAGAAAATGAAACAGGGACATGTGGTAGAGAGACCTAGGGGTTGATACAACTTGCAAGGGAATAGGCAAGGAAGGGTTGGGTTACATAAGTACTGATATTTAGGATGCAATCTGGATGACAGTCATTTAGCTTCTATTCTATAGACAACCGGGAACCTGCTAAGCTTTCTCAATTGGGTGACCACAGTGCAGTGTAGTCAGTAATCTATAACCACACCTAGATGAGTGTACGTGTCTCATCTTCTTAAAAGAAACTCTGTGAGGTAACCATTATTCCCATTTTACACATAAGAACACTGAGATTCGGGGGCCCCCAGTGACCTTATGCCTGAGGGGTCCTAAGTCCCTTATTTCTTTTGATTTCAAACATTGAGATTCCTTTTCCTTTGCCCATTCCTTTCCTTTGCCCAAAGTTGTACAGGTCGTCAAAGGAATCGGCCCTTTCACACATGTTGTGATTTGACCTTAGGTCAGTCACCTTTGGGACCAGTTTGCCCATTTATAGATGGATGAGATGCCCTTAAAAGACCTCACAGCCTTTAGATATTTTGAGTTTGAAATTCAGTCTTACACTGTGCCCCGTTTAGGCCCACCTAATCAGATCATGTCACTCCTCGCTCATAACCCTCCTGAAGTGGTTCCTGTTTCATAAAATTCAAAGGCCTTACAATGGCTCGAGAAGTCCTTCAGGATCTTGGCCTCCTTCTGAGCACCCCTTCTTCCTGTAGCCACACTGACGTTCTTGCTGTTCTTTGGGTGCATGGATAAATCCTTCCTGAGCGCCTTCACACTTAATGTTTCTTTCCCTTGGAGCACCCTCCCCTTCCCCACTGACCCCGACTCCAGCTGCACGGCTTGGTCCCTCCTTTTTTTTCTCTGCTCCAATGTCACCTTCTCAAAAAGGCCTTTCTGGATGACCCTATTCAAACCTTTAATCTAGCACCCTCCCCATCACTCCCCATCCTCCTACTCGCTCTACAATTTCTTCAGAGTCCATGTCTCCATCCTCACATTTGTCTGTCTTCTGCCTCCCCCAGAATGTCAGCTCCATGAGATCTGCAACCTTCTCTGTTTTGTTAATTCTCTATCTCAGAACACTAAAAGTGCCGGGCATACGTGGGCATTCCTATCCATTGTTCTTGAATACATGTTCATATCTGTGTTTTCATATAGCAGTGATAAACACTTAACAGAGTAAAGTTTCCCTAGTTTCTAAAATGAGTTCCAGTTTAATTACTTTGGGCACTGTACTCAACCTGAGCCTCAGTTTCCTCATCTGAAAAGTGGGGAGGAATAATAATACCTACTTCATAGCGTTACAGCTGAGGATTTGGTGAGATAATCCAAGTAATGTGCCAGTCACTATATCCGCACATACTGTATGATCAAAAAAAGTTATTTTATTTAACTGATGTTTTTATTCTTTTGGTTCCTGCTTTTCTTTTTCTTTTCCCTTGATCTTGTTTCATGTACACGATAGCAAATATCATTTTTTAGGGCTACAGGCTCTCTGTCCTCGTGATCTATGGCACTTGGCTTAGCCATTTCCCAGGTGATGGTTCCAGATTTGTTTCCTTCATTATAGTGTTGTGATTTGCCCCTTGGTACGCATTGGAAAGTTGCACTTTTTCTTCATCGTTGTTAATCTAAAGCGCTGGGTTAAAGTGTGGAGGTGGTTGTCGGGTCCTCTCTCCGTTTGGCAGACCCAGCTCTCCCAGCCCAGCTCCAAAGACACCAGCTTAACACACATGATCGCGCCTGTGGCTCTTCTGCTCAGACTGGAAGCTGATATAGAGCGAGATGTAGAGGAAAGGGAGAGGCTCTGTGGCGAGGCAGACCCGGATTTGACCAATGGTGCTGACATTTCCTCACTGTGGGATCTCAGTCAAGTTATTTAACCTCTTTGAGCTTCAGTTTTCCTGTTTAAAAAAGGAGACTAAGATGACCTATCTCAAAGGGATGCTGCGAGGACTGGAGATACAGTTAGAAGCGTGTCTAGTGTAGTGTCTGGCACATAGTAGGTATGCAGAAAGTGTTTGCTACCAATGTTGCTATTCTTTGCTAGCGAGCAGATGGTCTCTGCCCTTTTGGACGCTGGCTAATGGGGGAAGGTGGGTAAAATGTTAAGGCTGAATAAGAACATCGGGACTCAGGCAGTAAAAGTTTGTCTAGTTTCTTGGTACACTAGAAGATTATTTTCCTCCCTGCAACTTCCCGTCTGGAGGATGATGTGACTTGATGAAAAACACGTTGGTGGAAAAAGCGCCCTCTCCCATCTAGTGTAACCCTTCCTTTCATGGCCTAAGACCTGGAGCCTATGCCTTTAGGTGTCTTGTCCAAGACCTCTGAACTGGTTAGTGGCTGCCATGAAAACACAGGCCGTGGCAACTTCCAGTCTGGCTGCATCTCCTGTTAGAATAAACTTCCACGTTTAACCCCAGGATGACCATGCAAGTCTTACTCTTTTCCCCATCTTCCTTCCTTCCTTCCTTCCTTCCTTCCTTCCTTCCTTCCTTCTTTCCTTCCTTCCTCCCTTCCTCCCTCCCTCTCTCCCTCCCTCCTTCCCTCCCTTCCTTCCTCTCTCTCTGTCTCTCTCCTTTTTACTATTTATTTTAGAGCTTAGAGAAAATTCAAAGTCTGAGTTACAGAGATTTCAAATGTGTGACCCTTGCGGAAATGGGCAGGCGGGATGCTTGATTGCTCTGGGGAGAAGTGAGATTCATAAGTGTTGTTGAGGTGTGAGGTGAGAGGGAAGACCAGGAAAGTGAGGGAGAGGATAATTAAAAGAATTAGAAAGATAGGATTGTTTATAATGGTATAATATAACAGAGTGAGTGAATTCAGAGATAGATCTGGGTGCTGAGGTTTCAAATAAATAATATTTTTTTGGCCTGGAAATCTTTCTTTTTAATTATTTACTCTGTAAGTATTAGAAGCCAAACTAAAGCTGGCTTACAGAAAGAAAAAAACAAGGAAAGAAAGAAAGAAAGAGAAAGGGAGAAAGAAAGAAAGAAAAGAAACATGACAAATGTACCTGGTTGGTCACCATCTCTCTTAGCTCTGCTTTTCCCACGTTGGCCTCATTCAGCATCTCTTCCAAGATACCAGCAAGATGGGCACCCCTGACTCTGGGTTTACCCCCTATCATCTTAGTACCACCTGGAAAGGAGGAGTCCTTCTCTTTCCTAACAGTTCCAACAAAAGCTCTAGAAGGGAATCTTGTTGGCCAGGCTGGGGTCCTGGGCCCATGTCTGGAACTAGGGTGTGACACCTGCCCTCCTGAATTATATGGGCTACAAGAAGGGAGGAGGTGGTTTCTCAAAGGAAAATCAGGGTATATTTAGCAGAAGAAAGAGAAAAAATACTGGGCTGGCAAAAGCCACAGGCCTCTGCTCCATTGATTATGTGCTGATGTTTACTCAACTGAACATTTTCCTCTGTGCAAATGAAAGGGTGCCCCATGAATGGCTTGTGTCAATGACAACACCCAACTGTCATAGGAATATAATGATAATGTATCACCTTTTATAATTTTCCTACAACCTTTGTACATAGCACAAATAGGGGAATTGTACATGACTATTCAATTTGAGTTCAATAAAGGATTTGTACCACCTGAATGACACCTCTATACACAAGATAGGATACATTAACTTAATTACTGTTGGATTCAATAACATAGGACACTGCCCTGGGAATTTATCTTGTGTTGTACCTAGAGAGAGAAACTGGGCATCATTTCTAAAGGTAGTCAATTTCCAATGATCCATGCTAATGGAAGAACACAGCATGTGGAGACTCTAAGTAGAATTTCTGTTTGGTTAGGGAGTAAACATAATTTTTATTTTTTCTACCTGAGTTGTTTGTTTTACTTGGGCTTAGGTAACACTAAAAAGAATTTGCATTACCTGGGCCTACACTTTCTTTTCCTTTTTCCTTGGTTTATAAAATGTGAAGTGTATTTTATTTTATTTTTGGATGTTTATTTTTTTTAACTTTTTCATTTTGAATTAATTTGAGACATAAAGGATTGCTGTGAAATTACTATAGAAAGTGCCCTTATGTCCTTTACCCAGTTCACGCTAATGTTAACAGCACATATAACCATAGCACAAAACCAGGAAAGGAACATTGGTACAATACTCAACCAAACTATACACTTTATTTGAATTTTACCAGTTTTCCACCAATGTCCTTTTTGTGTTCCAGAATCTCACATTTATTTATTGTTTATCTTTAGTCTTGAGAATTCTTCAGTTAAAAAAATTTTTTTTTCATGATCTTGACATTTCTGAAAAGTACCGATCATTATCGTATGGAATATCCCTCAATTTGGTTTGTTTTTTCCTGTTTGGAATGAGGGTATGTATGCCTTTGGGGGGCAAGAATACCAAAGAAATTAGTTACGTCCTTCTCGTGCACCAAATCAAGAGGTTCATAATGTCAAAATGTCTTATTACTGGTGATGCTGACTTTCATCACTTGGTTAAGGTGGTTTCCGCTAGGTTTCTCCGCTGTAAGGTTACTATCTTCCTTTTTTACTTAATATCTAGAAGAAGATACTTTGAAACTACTCACATCCTATTTCTCTTCAAACTTTCACCCACTAATTTTACCACAAATTGGTAGATATTGTCTACAAAAATTATTACTGTAGTGTTTGAGTAATGATGATTTTCTACTTCCCTCTTTTTTCTGCCTTTATTAATTGGAATCTACTGCAAGAAGAGCTCTCCTTTCTCCCTCCCTCCCTCCCTCTTCCCCTCCCTCCCTCTCCATTTTTTTCCTTTCTTCATTCACTCATATCAGTATGGACTCATGGATATTTATTTTATTCTATGGGTTAAATTGAGTACTGTTGTTATTTTTTTCCCCCAAATTTCCCAGCTTTGGCCATTAAGAGCCCCTTCAGGTTGTATTCTGTTCTTTGGATAAGCCCACATCTTTTCGAGCACTTTCTTACTTTCTCGCACTACAACACGTTCCAAGCTCATCTTTTATTTTCCCTGCAGTAGTCCTACTATCGACCACTTCATAAGGAGCCCTAGTTTCTTTTATTAGAGAATAGCGTTTATTTTATTTATTTTTTTTATTTTTGGCCACACTGCATGGGGCATGCGGCGATCTTAGTTCCCCCGACCAGGGATCAAACCCTCGCCCCCTGCAGTGGAAGCGAGGAGTCTTAACCACCGGACCGCCAGGGAAGTCCCGAGAACAGTGTTTAGAAACCAAGACCTGGCACTGGGTCTGCTCATTGCTACTGAGGTGTGATTGTTCTAACCCTCTCAGTAGACAGGACTAGGAAATATATGTATGAGTACTAACCCACACATGTACATATATTTATGTTACTTACACAATGGGCTGATGTATGGAGTGGCCTTGGTGGTGAAGATGAAGGCTATTCATAGTCTCAACAACATTGGTTTTCTTCCCCTAAGGTTGATTTAGCTACTGCCATAGCTGAATGTTTGACCTGCAAAACCCAGAAATCATTGCTGAATCCTTTACATATCAGACCTCTTCCAACTTGGGGTGGGCAATATTTCATTCTGACTGGGACTGACAGATTCTGAGTTCAGGTTTACCTCTTCTGCCTGCAGTGTCTCAGCCAGCACCACCAGCAAATATAAGAATCAAATCATTGTTAATGTACTGACACGGGATACCATACAACATTGCCTTGGACCAGGGACCCATTTTATGGCAAAGGAGGTATGGCAGTGAGCACATAACCATGGGATCCACTGATCCTTTGATATATTGCACCCTCTGGAAGCTGCTGGCCTAACTGAGGATTGGAATGGCCTCTTAAAGATGTTGCTGAGGTATCAATTTAGAGATGACACCCTGCAAGGATGGGGCAACATCCTTTAGGCTGAGTATACATCTTAAGCCAATGGCCATTATATGGTGCTATGTCCCCAGTAGACAGATGACACAGGTCTGAGAATCAAGGGGTGTAAAAAGGAGCACCCCTGCTCTTCATCTCTCTCTCTGACCCACCCAGAGAATCTGTGCTTCCTGTTTGCAACTTCAGTCTGTCCATCTAGAGATCCTGGGTCCCAGAAGGGAGATGCTTCCACCAAGGTACATAGTAGGTGTTCCACTAAACTTAAGCTATGGCTGTTGCCTCATCACTTTGGATTTCTCATCTCATACCAGAAGGCCAGCAAACACAGAAAGGAGTGATTGGTCCTCATCATCCTGAGGAGGTAGGGTTGCTGCTCTGTGACAGTGGTGAGAAGAAATGTTTTACACCACATGACCCTCTGTGGCCCCTTGGTACTTCCATGGTCCATTGTAACTGTAAATGGGCACGTACAGCAGCCATAGCCTGGTAAGAGCATGATCATCAGGGGCTCAGACTCCTCAGGGATAAGGACCTGGGTTGCTCCACCAGGCAGGTCACCTAGGCTAGCAGAAGTGCTCGCCAAGGGGAAGGAAAGGACAAGGATCAGCCACGACTTCAATATCATGTGCAGCAGCAACTAAATACTGCTCCCCACTTGATTTCCCAGAGAGTGTAACCTGTCAGAATCCTGAAGAAACTCTGGGTGGATGGGGTGATCTTCACATGAAGAGCTAGTGGACAGGAGTGGTGCCCCTTCTCAGGAGACGTGCCCTTGGCAGAGGTATCTGGGGAAGTTATACACCCTCATCACCACCCTGCTGCCTGCGGTTAGCAGCCAATGCAGTGGGGATGCAAAAGACCAGCTTCACAAGGGGCACCAACAAGGGGGTGCAAGTCTGTTCCAGAGCTCCTGAGGGACCACACCCGTGCCTGGCTCTCTTCCCCTGCAATCTCTCATTCCCTTTGCTCCCTTCTCCCCACAGCATACTCTCAACAAATCACTTTCTCAAGAATCCTTGTCTCAGGCTCTGATTCTAGAGAACCACCCTCAGGTAATACTGATTGGTTATTTTTATCCAATAATGTCATATGTTCCAGGCTGTTAGATATTCCCCCAAAACATGACTTTTAATGGTCACATAATGTTCTGTTATATAAATGTAGTTTATTTAACTAGTCCTGTTTCTAGACATTAAGATTGTTTCCAAGTTTTCACTATTATAAATAATGCTGAGAAGAATAATATTGTTGATAAATCTTTGTAAACATTCTTAATTATCTTATTAGGTTAAATTGTTATGGGCGAAGTTGTGAAGTCCAAGGTCACAAATATTTTATGGCTTTTAATGTAAATATCATGAACTTGGCCTCCAGGAGGATTGTGCCAGTTTATGAGCCCACAAATGGTGTAGGAGGGTGACTTTTCCCCATATCTGCCAACTAGAGAATAATGAGTTTTTAAAATGTACAAATTTGATAGGTGACATTATTTTAATGTACTTTTTTGGTTATGAGGCAGTTGACTGGTATATAGTTGACATTGTATTTCTTGGTGAATTGCCTGCTCAAGGCCTTTGCCCGTTTTCCCATTGATGTGTATTCTTTCCCTCACTGATTTGTTTGACTCTTTTAATTGATTCAAAGTATATGGAGCTTTCAATTGTTAATGTCAAGGGCACCTCACACCTCCTCAGGGAGGAATGCTGGGGTAGAGGCGCTGTGGCCCTCTCCCCTCATTTTAGAGAGGAGAAATGGAGTCCTAGGGACAGCCAGGAAAATATGGCATGAATTGGGCCTCACAGCTTCCAACCTAATTCTCTCTACCACCTTCATCAGAAGTGAGGACTGAGAAGAACTGACAGAATAGCAGCCACTATTGGCCAATCCCCACTGACAAGGAGGAAAGAGGCTCCACTTCTTATGCCTACTCATTTAACAGTAATTGAGAACTTAATACATGTCAGGTGTGGTGCAAACACTGTGTGTGTGTGTGTGTGTGTGTGTGTGTGTGTGTGTGTATATATATATATATATATATATATATATATGGTATTATCGTCTCAAAATCATGATGGGTATGTGCTATCATTACCCCCATCTTTTTTTTTAATATATAAATTTATTTATTTATTTATGGTTGCGTTGGGTCTTCGTTGCTGTGCGCAGGCTTCTCATTGCAATGGCTTCTCTTGTTGCAGAGCACGGGCTCTAGGCATGCGGGCTTCATTAGTTGTTGCTTGTGGGCTCTAGAGTGCAGGCTCAGTAGTTGTGGCGCACAGGCTTAGTTGCTCCGCAGCATGTGGGATCTTCCCAGACCAGGGATTGAACCCACGTCCCCTGCGTTGGCAGGCAGATTCTTAACCACTGTGCCACCAGGAAAGCCCCATTACCCCATCTTACAGATAAGGAAACTGAAGCTCCCAGAGAGTGAAAAAGTTATGGAAATCACACAGGCATGAAGTGATGGAGCTGAGATCCAAATCCCAGTCTCTCTAACTCCAGAGTATATGTTCTTCACGAAGGTTATACTGTTTATGTTACACTTCCATGTTGAGATATCTTTGGAAGAAGCAAAAGAACATTATGCACAGTTCGCCCCTAACATAGTCACTGCCAGTCCCCGGTGTGTTTTCTTTCTCTCTTCCCTCCTTCCTGCTGAAATCATTCTGTACATCCAAATCTGTAACATGACTTTTTCCACTCTATGTTTCTCCATATTGCTTCACAGATTTTATAGCCATCATTTTAATGACGTGCATAATATTCCATTGTTGGGCAGATGCTAACTTCCTGAGTTTAGTGTTCTCCCACTGCAGATCTGGGGAGAACTGGGGACCCCCCCGTCTTGTCTATAGTTCTCCCTGACTTGATAGCTCCCTTTTCACTTCATGCCTTGAATGAAATGATACAGATTTAACTTGCAAATTGCCTAAGGATGTCTTTCATAGTTGTAGGCATCTGTAAATTATATACGAATATGTGTGTAGTCAGGCAAATTCTTGCTAACACTTTGACTTTAAGAAACAGCTAGTGGAGAGGAGTGTGTAAGTGATTAAAATTTCTTCTCTGAGTTTAAGTTTCTCAGTTTTTAAAGGGGTGACTGACCTGCTTATGTGAGCCTCATATGTGAAACTTTAATAAGACATTGCTGGGTAAGTTGTTAAGCATCTTATGGGAATGGCAGTGACACTCCTGCGTCATATTTATAGTGCTTCTCATGTGCAGACACTAGGCACTGGGAGTTTTACATACCTCTTTATCCTCCCCATAGCCCTGTAAAGAAGGCACAACATTATTATCCCCGCTTTACAAGCAAGCAAATTGGTCTAGAGGGGTTAATTGACTAGTCTGAGAGTCCATAGCTAGTAAGAGGCTGAGCAGATGTTTGAACCAAGGTCCCCAGAGCCTCTACTCCAGGCAGGTAGCACAGTGATGAAGATTTGGGTCCTCATATCGAGCTGTCCAGGCCTCCGAGACTGTCTTGCCTTCAGATGATGCCTTCTTAGAGTTGTTCATTCTTGGGGGCTTAAGCTGGTTCAGTTTAGTGTATAGGACTTGGTGACCCATCTGTATTCCATTTTGGGAGTTGTGGTAGGAAATATTTACAGAAGGTTTCTTTTTGGTTCAAGCTAGTTTGCTGGGTGGTTTTAGAAATCCTTTTGAGTTAGTTCATGTTCCATCCAATAAGACTGTTAATGCTTGGGCATTTCTGGGGGCTGGGCAAACCAGTCTGGTTCATTGTGTTGTGTTTCCAAGGCTCACCTGGCTCTGTGTGGCTTCTCCAGCTCCAAGTTTGCTCTCTTGTTTCCATCCCAGTTGGAGAGCTGCTTTCATGAGGAACCCCGTTTTGCTCTCAGTCTTGGGATCATTGGTGAGTCGGGGCCTCTTTCGGGAGCCTTGCTCTCTGGAGGCACAGTCAAACTCTCCATGGGCCCGGCATTCCCCAGCCTCCATCTCCCAAAGGTGTGAACCTACATCATCCCAAAACGGCAGCCCTTCTAAAGGCAGAGACCTGGCGTTGACCCTGAGAGGGAAGGAGGCCCGTGCTGGCCTATTCTGAATCTTTGTAGTATAGTGCAGAGGCTGATGCCAACCCCAGGGGTGCAATTCTCTTCTTGAAATGAATGTAAAAATGAGAGTGGGAAAAGGAAAAGGAGCTTGGATAGCTTTTCTGGGAGAGGAAAAGAAAATTGTCTTCAAGTCTCCGAGGGTGTGTTCTTCAGTCAACGGAGAGCAGGTATCTTCATATTTTCCATCACAGAACATAGTGTATGGGGAAGAGGGTGAGGCAGCCCCACATCGAGGTGTAGACATGGACTCAGGAGCCAGAACGCCTGGGTTCAGATCCTTCATAATCTTGAGCAAGTCATTTAACCTCTCCCGACCTCAGAGTCCTTAACCACAAAGTGGGAGAACTGTGGCATTTGTTTCACAGGGTTGGGTGAGGAACTTTTAATTTAACAAACAAGCACTTAACATGGCATTTATTATGTGTAAGGAACTGTTCTAAGCACATCAAAAATATGAAATACTTTAATCTTCTTGATACCCCTCTGAGGTAAGGCATTACACTATTCTATTGATTCTAAGATGTGCGCTGTGTTAACTTCTCTGAAATGGGATGCAGCTGACTGCAAGGATCATTTTAACTGTTGGAGAATTGGGAGACCATTCCAGGCAGATGGATGTCCTAGCTTTTTGGGAACCTGCAGGAGCGCAGAGGAATCAAACAAAGAAGAACTCTTTCCAGCGGGGCCAGGCACATTTGCCTCCAGTGCTGCAAACAGCTGCTGAGGCTCTCCCTGCTAGAGGGAGCTCCATGAGGGCAGGGGCTGTATCTGTCCCATCCCCCTGTTGTGTCCCCAGCATCATCTAGCCTGGCACAAAGGGCCTGCTCCACAGCTGATTGCTGAATGAGTAAGTGAAGACTCTGAGGTTGCCTTCCCCGGAGTAACCCAGGCCCTCCCTTCCCGCCCCCAGCGACTTTTCACAAATGCATCAGTCCCTGGAAGTCTCTCTCCCATGATCCCTGGCCACCTCATTAGACTCTGCCTGGAGGACCGCAGAGGTGGGTCAAGACACCACCTCACCTTGTTTCACCAGGTATCTTGTAAGCAGCCATCACTGTTAGAGGTAGAGAGCGCCTCCGTATTCCTGGGTGAGGACCAAACATGTGGCCCCTGATAGCCAAATACTATTTTACACTTAATATGACCCTGTGTCATATTAAGTTTTTTGGTACCATGTTCAATGAGTCACAGTTGCCAGTGCCTTTTGAAGCATATACGATCACAATCGTAAATAATTAGTATGATTTTCCATTTAAATCTTGCCGACTAGACCCTATATTCCATGGGAACAGACACTAAACTTCATGACGACAACATATACTGTGTATAAATGAACTAGTAACAGCACGTGTGCATCAAAAGGTACCTTTCCAGTGGTGTGAAATTTATCGTGGGAGGTGAGGGAAACAGGACGCAGTGAAGGAGATGGCAGCTGTGAGGTGAGGGCTGTGGTGGGTCATAGTGGGACTTTTGACATCAGGTAGCAGCCAGTTTAAATCCTGGCTCTTCCATTTCCTCACCAAGGGATACTGAATGGGCAATAATATAACTCTGGGACTCAGTGTTTCCATCTGTGAAATGGGGCTTATCTTGGTGCCTGCTTCCTAGGGGGTTGTCGTGAGGATTACATTAGATAACACACAGGACTGTGGTATCTGATACATCATAAGTGCTCCGTGCACATCAGCAAATGTTACTGGTATTGTCACCCTCATGATTTTCTCTCTGTGGTCAGGACTTCAACCCCCTCTGCGCTGTCCCTGGCTAGTTACTTGGCCATTAGGCTTTTCTGCCAGTTATTTTCATTTATTTGTGAGGTATTCATTTGCTTAAAATCAATTCCTCCCAAGCTAGATTGCCCATCTGCCATGGCTCTGCATGGAGGGAAGAAAGCAAGAAAGTATGTGTGTGTGTGTGGGGGGGGATGGTGATGGCGATGGGGGATGCGGGGAGATGGAGTGAGGCTGGCTCTGCTGAATACATATAATCCATAGGTGAAATCGACATGTTCATAAGAGTTACAGGCCCTGCTGGGTGAGCTGTTTTCAGCGGTGTCAAGAAATGCATCTATTTCATTGTTCTCTTCTTGGGGCCAGGAGAGTTTCCGGCATCACCCTCAAATCAGCAGAACAGCCTGTGAGTGGAGAGCTCAAGTCATCCCCCACTGTCACCACCTTCCATCCACGGAGTGTTTGGGGGTTAAGATATCAACATAAACCTGGGAGCTTCTTTGCTTCCAAGAAGAAAAGGAACTAAATTCACTGGGCCGTGAGCACTCATTGATTCACACAATATTTATTGTGTACCTGTCATGTACCAGATGCTTTTTTAAGCACTATGGGTTCAGCAGCAAATAAGACAGACGCACAGCTGGACCCTGCCCTTGTGCCCTGAGTGTCTGGTGGGAGATTGACATTATACAGCTGTCATGAGTGCCATGAGGTTGTTGGGGTCAGGGGAGCCTTTCCTGACGACTTGGAGTGAAGCTGTGACCTGAAGGGTGAGTGGATCCTGGCTAGGAAAAGGCAGGGAGGGAGGAGAGCATCCAGGCTGTAGCAAGCCCCCCACAAAAAGGCCCTCAGGTGGAGGGGGCAGGGTGCAGGTGATCAGAAGGGGAGGGCGAGGGATGTGTGGGATGGAGGGGGCTGGCAGCATCCAGGCTTAGCAGGTGCATGGGGAGTTACAGTGGGGTGCCTGATCTTCACCCTGAGAGCACAGGGAGGTCAGTGAAGAGAGAGAAGTGATCACGCTTATACTGAGATAGGACCACTCTGGCGCCTGTATGGAGAATGAATTACACCTGGCCAACTGAGAGGCAGAGACCCTTGTAAGGGGCCCTGTGGAGTGGCGGTGGGACGTCATGGGAAAGTGGACTCTAGAAGTACAGCAAAGGAAAGGAGTGGGTGGAACTGGAAATATTGCAAAGCTAGACTTGACAGATGGGTGATTCATTAAAGGTGGTAGCTGAGAAGGAGGTCAGAATGACGCTAGCATTCGGGCTAGTGGTGGTCGCTTTCCCGAGGCGGGGTTGTGGGAAGGGGAGCAGGCTTGGCTAGAGGATGCAGCTTAAGCATTCAGTTTTGGACACAATGAGTTCAAAATGCCAGTGAGACAGCCGCCAAATGGAGATGCCATGTAGCAGGTAGGTATATGAGTTTGCAGCTAAAAATAAATCTGGGTTGATGGCAATGTAAGTATTATAGGTACCTCTTTTATCAGATGGAGTCCAACGGGTGCTTCCCATTCTAGCCAGCATAGCGTCATGAAGTGGGGGCTACACCTAGAAGTTTCCACGGTGAGATCCATCTTTCTCTCTGCGACCTTCAGCAATTCATCTAACCTTTCTGTGCACCCCTGTCCCCAGCATAAAATGGTGGTAGTTATGTCTGCTTCAGACTACCAACAGCACATGTTTGAGGATCCATTAAACTGAAAATAAAACATGTGGGGCTCTTTGGAAATAAGAACTATGTTAAAACAAGGAGTTATTATAGTTGTGTGTAAGCCAATGACAAGCAGAAATACAGCCCCAAGGCTCAGTATTGATTTTGGTCCTGGTCCTTTCCGAAGCCAAATAAATCTGACATTCCTCCCCTCAAGTGCTGGCTGATCTGATGGCAGGTCTCCAGCTCCTAGCTCCTTGCCCCTGCTCCAAGGTTACGTCCTTTCTCGGCTCAGGCCATATCCAGCACCCCTACACCTGCCTGGGCTGCTCTGGCTGCCCTTGCCACCCCGGTGGGTGGTTACAGGGAAGATTCCAGTTGTGAAGTTGGAGCTTGGCCAAGAGCAGATGCCCTCTGATTAAACTGGGGACGGCCTGCCAGAAAAGCAGAACTTGGATCTGCAGAGCAAGGGGTTTAAGGGCAACCAAAGGAAACATCTCCAGACAGTTTTCAAACGTTAGGGTAAATTGAGGTTTATGCAATTTGCTTCAATCATTCATGCAGGGTCTCCCCTGGTGGCGCAATGGTTGAGAATCCGCCTGCCAATTCAGGGGACATGGGTTCGATCCCTGGTCTGGGAAGATCCCACATGCTGTGGAGCAACTAAGCCCGTGTGCCACAACTATTGAGCCTTCGATCTACAGCGTGTGAGCCACAACTACTGAGCTTGCATGCTGCAACTACTGAGTCCACGTGCTGCAACTACTGAAGCCTGCGTGCCTACAGCACGTGCTCCGCAACAAGAGAAGCCACCACAGTGAGAAGCCCGTGCGCAGCAGCAAAGACCCAACGCATGCAAAAAAAAAAAAAAAAATCATTCATTCAATTATTGGATATTTATTGAATGGCCACTGGATGTCAGGCTGTGAGTTAAGCCTGGGGATACAGGAGTGAAAAAGACATTATTTTTGTCTTCCTGGAATTAATATTTGAATTGGAAGAGAGAGAATCAAAGGGACAAAATACTCTTAAGGGAACAACCAAATGCAAGGATGGAGAGTAGTGATGTGGTTGGGATGGGGAGGGCCTATTTTAGATGGGTGGTCAGGGAAGGCTTCAATGAGGTGGTGTCATTTGGGCTGAGATCTGACGCCCAAGGAGCTGACCTTTGAAGAGCAGTGAGAGGACCGTTCAGGCAGAGGGCACAGCCAGTGCAGGGGACCCAAGGTGAGAACATGCTTGGTGTGTGTGCAAAGCCACGAGCAGGAGTGTGGCTAGAATCCAGGGAATCACAGCACGAGGGAAGGGGCCAGATGGGGCAGGGCTTTATTGATCATGGGAAGGAGTTTGGAGATTTGTTTCGGTGTCATGGTGAGCCACTGAGCAGTTTTATACAAAGCAGTAATTTCTGTTTTAAAGATTGCTCTGACCCCTGAGTGGATATGGGTTGGAAGGGAAAGAAAAGCGTCAATGAAACTAGCCAAGAAGACACTCTTCCAGGTGGGAAGTGACAGCCAAGTGGACCTGGTGGTGCCCGTGGAGGTGGAGGATGAGGAAGGACTGGAGGGGAGTCTGGAAGTGGAGGGGATCGGCTTGCTGATGGACGGGCAGTGAGGGACCTGGGAAATGGAAGGACTGAAGATGACTTGTAGGTTTCTGACTTCAGCAGCCACGTGGGTGGGGAGACTGTTATAGGGAGGACTCAGAGCACAGGTTCATGGAGGGAAATCTAGACTTCTGATTTGACCTGGTAAAGTTTGACATACCCATGGGGCACCCAGAGGAGATGTTGAGTATGAAGTTGGACATACAGCTGGAAGTTATCAGATACTTCTGGGCTAGAAATGCACCTGGACCATCTCAGCACAGGACAGGATAGGAACACCCAGGGAAAGGGTTTAGACAGAAAGGACCGAGAGCTTTGGCTTGAGCCCTGAGAACTTCTGGTATATACGTGGGAGCGCCCAGCGGGGAGTAGGAAAGCCGGGAGGGATGGTGCCACGAGAGCCTGAAGGAACCTCTCAAGAGGTTAAGGCGGGGTGTGGGGGACCGAGGGCTGCCCACGCGGAGGAGGTTGCTGATGGTGACAAGTCAAGTCTGTTAGTCAGTGAGGATGAAAGACAGAGTGGGTGGAAAAGTGAATTGGAGCTGAGAAGGCAGAAATGACACCTGGGGATGACTCTCTGGAGAAGTTTTGCCATCAAACTGGGCAGAGAAATGGGGCAGTAGCTGCTTACTTGGGTTTCTATGTGAAAGTAAGAAATGTACTCTCCATCATTTCTAAACCTCTCTCCTGCTCTGATACCCCCAGGACATGATATTGAAATCCCTAAAATAGTCCCACGGTAAAATAAACTGTGGATGACGTGCAGTCCCCAATATAATAGTTGTGACGTCACTCCTTTTCTCCCTTTTAAGAAAGCTTCTAGGAATGTAAATCAGTCAGAGTAATGTTGGGATAAGCATCTGCTACTTTTTAGGAAAAAAATCGTAATCCAACTTCTACACATTAAACTACATGCAACCAAATTATTCGCAGTACAACTGACAGCTGACCGTATCGCACATGCTGGGGCACGTGGGCTGAGAAGCGTGTGGTTCCGGACTATGGTTGGGTACCATTCATTCATCCATCAAGTATTTTCTGAGCAGTTGCTTCATGTCAAGAGCTTGGCTCTGGGCACGGGGAACAGTGGTGAACAAGCCAAACTTGTCCCCTGCCCTCACAGAGCTCCAGGCAGCCAGGGACACAGACATGGAGTGAATGATTTCAAGTGCAGTAAGCTTACCGCTGAGAAGCATTGTGTTCTCAAGGAGAAAGTCACCAGCATCCTGGCCTCATCCACAGGTTCAGCAAGTCTGCCTGGAGAAGCCAGGGTGACTAAGCCAAGGGGTGAAATCAGTGAGGCCAGTGTTGGGGGCGGGTGTGGTCAACGGCCCAGGCAGAGGTCAACGCCCAGTGCTGGATGGAACCCATCTCCACGGAGGCCCATGCCAAGGCCAGTCTGTCCAGGAAGTCAAGGAAGGAGGAGGGGGTGGCATGAGAGGCAGCTGGAGAGGGGGGCAGGGCCAGCTGTGCAGGGCCTGGAGCCCTAGTCTTGAGTTTAGTCTTTATCAGAAAGCAACATGAAGAGATTTAAGAGTGTGCTGAGGGGAGATGGGTGACTGTGTCCGACCTGTGCTAAAAGAGCACCCAGCTGTCTGTGGAATGGGTTGAGATTGTACAGGAGAAAGGCAGCAGGTAAGTGTCCCCTGCACCCAGGCAGGGGCTGCACGAATCCCTTCCAGCCCTTTCAATCAGACTTGCCTGAGGATCTGGAAAGCCAATGGGGGTTGGGTCTCCTGCCTCTGTCTCCTGTCCCTGAAGCCTGGCCTGGTTCTCCTCCTTCCCCTCCCTCCCCTCTAGGAAAACCCAACAGGCTGGTGCTGGGGCTAGTTCCCAAGGGGGTGGGGACAGAAGTAGATAGGGGCTTCTCTGTATAAGAACACCAAGGGATGCCCACAGGGTCAATGTGGTGACACAAAGCTGTGGAAATGATAGAAATGGAGGCCAGAAGGACTGTCTTAAGAGACTGACAGCAGGTGGCATGGGCATGGACGTGCAGAGATGCGGGTGGGTGCATGACCTGGGATGGGCAGTGCAGAAATTCACTCATCTCGGGGAGGCTCTCCTAAGTTATGCTGATTCAGCAAGTCTGGGGCGTGAGCCAGGAATTCCCATTTTTAAGAAGCCCTCCCCTCCCCCCATCGAGGTGATTCTGACTTAAGTGGCCCCACCACCTTGCTTTTGAGAATGCCTCACACGTTGGTCCGCTTCTTGGCCTTGATCCTCAGTCTCCTCAGCTGTCTCTCATCAGCTTGGGCCTGAAAGCTTATTTCATCCCTGCATTGAGATGTGGCTAACCAGATCCCCGGCAGCTGGACCAGGGGCGGCGGGGCTTTCAGGCGCGCCCACAGCAGCGCGCGGCCGCCAGGGGTCGCCAGAGGCCTCGGCTCGTGCGCTCGGGCTCCTCCGCCCGCGGACGCCGCGCCCGAGCGAGCCTGCGAGCGAGCGGAGCCAGAGCGCTGCGGGCTCACAAAGCGGCAGGACGCTGGGCGGCGGGTGGCAGGAGCGCAGGGGAGCGAGCCCGCCGGTCAGCCTTCTCGGCGACCGCGCCACAGGAGCTTGAGCAACTGGGACGCGGGGACCCGGGCCGGGCCCCAAGGTACGTGTCCCGCAGAACCCCGCGCCCCAACTTGGCGTAGTTGGGACCTCCCCGCGGCCACTGGGGGGCTGGCGGGTCAGGGCCTGGGGCTATCTCCGCGCGCCCCTCTTTCCCCGAGGCGGCAGGGCGGGCGAGGGGAGGAACCCCCCCCCCCCCCCCCATTCAACCGGAGCCTGGACTGCTGCTCGGAGCCCTGTTCCCCGTCTCCCTACCCCGGGGCTCTGGGCACCGTCTCTGGGAGTGCCGCTTGCGGACCGAGGGCTCTCCGTTTTTGGGGGAGGGGTACTGAAGCCCCTATCCGAGAGTGGCGGCCAGTGGGGCACCCGGAGAATAGATGACAAGGTCCTCTGTAGTTTGATAGCGGGCCCTAATTTGTGACGCAGCCTCTTCATTTGTAACTGAGCCCCCCATTCATGAGCGGGGTCCCTAGGTCTGTAGATCCGCCCCCGGTGTGCGAGGGCTGACCCTGTCCCTGCTGGGAGATCCCCCCACGCCGACAGCGGGGGCCGGTGGCGGAGGCGCTCAGCCCAGGTCGCCCGGCGCGGGGCTCGCCACCGCTCTGGCCTCCGGCTCACCGCCCCCGCGTGCCCCTGCCCCGCAGATGCCAGCCATCGTGGTGCTCGCGGCGGCCGCCGCGGCGTGGTGCTTCCTCCAGGTCGAGAGCCGGCACCTGGACGCGCTCGCAGGAGGCGCGGCCCCCAACAACGGCAATTTCCTGGACAATGACCAGTGGCTGAGCACAGTCTCCCAGTACGACCGCGACAAGTACTGGAACCGCTTTCGAGACGTGAGTACAGCCGCCGCCGGGCCCTGCGGGGGGCGGGGGAGCCTCTCGGAGGGCGCCTCTGAAGCGGGTGGGGAGGGCACTGGGGCAGCCTTCGCAGGCAGCTTGTCAGTTCGGGGTTCCTGGGCTTCATGTTGCCTGAGAGGAACTTTAAAGAGAACTTCGAAGGCTTGATGCTCTCCGCCTGTTACCTGTGGCCCAGGTGTGTGTATTCGTAGGACTGGGGGAGGTGACTGTACTAAACATGGTGTAAATAGCGAGCAGCTGTGGAGGGAGAGGCTCCTTAAGCTTCCGAGTTCTCCTAACGCTGGTGGTTGACTTTGCCAAGCCCCCCGGAAGACCTCCCTAGGCAGCGGCGATTTAGACCATCTCTGGGGTGTTCCAGAAGAATGCCTGCTGCAGAGGTTAGGTTTAGGGTGAGCCCAGCTCATTGAGTAGGGAGGCAGGTGTCCCAGGAGGTTCGGAGAGTCATGGCCACAGGCCTGATACAGTGTTGGGTGGGAGCATGGTGGTTTTGACCCTTGGCGTCTTTAGGGGAAGGGGAAGGGAAAGGGAGCAGGCAGCTCGTGGAGTTGGTCCACCGCCGTGAGGGGGAGCCTGGGTGGCAGAGGATTGCTCCTCTGAGGGAGCTGTAGGAGGGGAGAAAGTTATTCCTGGGCACCCAGAGGCAATCTGCTGCCCGTTTCTGCCTCAGGCTGGCTGCTGCTCCCCAGGTACGCCCCAGAGGATGCCGGACGAGAGGCACCTGACGCAGTCTTTCCAGCAGATGGCATCCCCTCTGTGCTGTGGGAGCTGCTGCCAGCTCTTTCAAAGGCCGCCCCAGGTGGCTGGGGCCTTGCGCTTCTAGGGGACTAGGAAAAACTTTGGTGATACTTAACATCGGGAACTCCTGCCTTTGGGAGAGACCCATACCGCCGAGCCCCTGTTCTTGGCACAGGGCTCCTTGAGGTGGGAGATGTGTGCGAGTCACCTCCTACGCTGGATTCCTCTTAGCCCCATGCCCGGCATGCCCAGTCCTTGCAGAGGGAAGGCCTGAGGAATCCAATGAACCCAGGTGTCTTCTAGGACTTTCTAAAGAGCACCTCTCCAGGTTCCATTCCACAGGAGCCTAGGCCTTGAGTGGGGGCTTACTTATCTCTCTTCTCTCTGTTCCTCTTCCCTCTCCCTCTAGTTGATGATGGTCTTTTCCTTGAAAGAGGCTATCAAACACTTTCATTGAACAAGTTATTTGAGGCCTTACTGCTCCCCCCACCACCCTGCACCATGAGATCCCTGCCACACGTCCCCCTGTCCCTGATCTAGTCTGTTAACCATCTTCGATCCCCTTTTGGTTCCGCTCCAAGGAGCCCTGCGCTGACTGCCTTTGCCTGCGGCTGAAAAAGATGGCCAAGATGCCCAAAAGATGCCCCAAGGAAGCTTCCATTCCCAGACTCATATAGGGTAGGAATTATCTTGCGTTTTTCTTTCTTTTGCCATTACATTTTAGATAGAGTTGAGGGCAGATGCTTAACTCGGCTGGAGCTGGAGAATTGGGCCAGGTGTGGAGGACAAGGGCCCCTTTGCACACGCCTTGGTTCGCGTGGCAGCTGGGTCAGATGGAAAGCGGCTGTGCTTGTTGGTCTTTGGGTATGGAATGGTTTACTCTGCTTTTGTGTCTGTTCAAGGTTTTCTAGTCTTGGTGTATCATAAATATGGAATTATTCTTGTTTCCCATTCAGATTTAAATTTTGAAAGATTGGGCTTTTCTTCACTTCTCATCTTCCTTGCAAATGGTGACATTTTAAATTCTTGGATCAGTGTTTTTATTGATACAAACCCGGCTGATCATGAAGCTCTCACCTGGGGTGCTTGTTAAATTGTAGCACCCAAACTCACCCCTTCCTCCTCAGAGATTCTGATTCTATAGTTCTGGGATGAGTGCTGGGAATCCGTATTTTAAATGAACATTCTAGGTAATGCTTGGAATGATTAGGAAGTTCTGCCTCGTAAAAATGTCCAAAGCTTAACAGAAAGAGAAAAGCTTCTATGTTCAAATGCACAGCTTTTTTGTTTCTGGAGCAATTTTAGGTGTTAGACTAATATTTTTAGCAGCATATATTCTTTTAAAATGATAATTTAATCCAGCATACTATTTTAAAAACATCCAAAATGCTTCAAAATCACAAATATCTTCAATCATCAACCATTTTATATGCTTCCTGGAGTCTTCTGTTGCTAGCTGTGGGTCAGACATAATTTAATGCCATTAACCTCTTTAAAGTGTTGTGAAATGCAAACTAGATGCTCTTTTAGGCCAAGTCCAAGTGTCTTCAGTTGGGCCTTTTACTTGGAATGACCACAGAGCCTCGGTCCCCTGGGACCAGGGACTAAAAGTTGCTTCCTACAGGAGCCAGTAGTTCAGTGGACAGTCGGTAAAGCCCCAGCTAATGGTGTCATTGCTCAGCCAGCCTGGTCGTTTTTCACTGAGCCAGGCCTTGCTTGAGGTTAGCAAAGCTCAGCTTCTCTGCTGTTGTTTTTGAGTTTTGTGGAAACCACTGATAACTTTGAAAGACCGGGCCCTGAGATTGTTATGACACTTGTGAATTTTTGAAAGTCACCGTGAAAGAAAACTTCTTGCCTTTCCCCTGACTTGTCACTTTTTTTGCATTTGGGGGAGAGATATTTAGAAGGGATTTTTGAACTTGTGAAACTGAAAACTAAGGGCTCCTTTTAGAGAGTTGATGATACCCATTGGCGGTGGTTATTGGCTAAATTTGAAATGGAAATGTTGGCGGGCCGTGTGCTTCGTGTTCCCCAGCCTGTTGAGTGTGCTGTGATGTTGCCAGAGATGACCTGATAGCCCCTACTTAATGCTTTGAAGAGGTCCTGTTGTTCTAGATACACAAATAATCTGTCGCCTTCTTTCCAGAAGTAAAACTTTCACGACTACTCTGTGGCTTGTTGCCTGGGGCAATGGAGCCAGGAGGAATATAGCAACATACAGATGTTTGCTCCTAAATGTACTGGTGGCCTGTTAGTTTGGTCATTATTCTTTTATAAAGACTAGCAGTTGGGATGTTTTGGCCAGATGGAGACCCAGACTTTTGCAGAGATGTAGTATTAAGAAGGAGAAGATAAACAAGGCAGATGTTTGTTTTAAGTTGTACAGTAATTTCCCACCTCCAGCTGCTCCAACTGGCGTGCTTTTAACTCCTCTGGTTTGAGGTTGAGGGGTCAGGATGCCACAACCATTTTCCTGATTTTTTCTGAATCTCATTTGGCTTTGCATAACCATTACTATAAGGAAATTTCCTCTGTTAATTCCTACATTCATTTGTACATCCATTCATTCCAGCAAATATTTGACTGTCTGCCATGTGCTAGGCAGTGGCCAAAAGGGTGAGCAAGTTAGATAAATGCGATCTCTTCTCTCAGGTAACCACTTGTCTACTGGATGAAATCCTTTAACTTACGCTGTCAGTATTTCTTTCTTATTCTGTTTTCTTTTTTAAAAAGTTTTTTTCTTACAAAAGTAATACATGCTGGTTGAAATTAAAAAAAAGAAAACATTGCAGAAATAGATGATACCTAACATTTACCCAGCACTTAGTGTGCCAGGCATTGTTTAAGGTACTTTACATACAGTATCTCATTTAATATTCGTAACAATTCTAGGAGAAAAGTACTGTTGTTCTTATTTACTGGGAGGTGAAGTCTCTTGCCCACAGAGCTGGGCTGTGGAGCAGCTGGACCGGACCCAGGCAGTCTGACTCTAGACTCTTGCGAGACTCTTGCACTGCAGCCCATCAAGAGCAGAGTGGATTTTGGCTGTGAGCCTCCACTGGTATCACACTGCAAGTCTTTGCTGCTTTATGTCTGAGGGAAATCAGTGAAGAGCCTTAGGTTGAGACAAAGTGGAGTGGGAAGCCAGGCGCTGGACACAGCTTATTGTTGGGGTCACAATCAGGCCTTATCTTCTGCTAATAATGAGCTTCTGATTTGATTAAAATAATATTGTTGCTTACACCAAACATGACATTTTCTTTCTTTTGCACTCATGAAACTAGCCCTGACATTTAACTCCGGGATAATTACCTTTAGCAGGCCTGAAGACTCAAGTGTTGCCTTGGCTGGCATTTATCTTACTCCAGAGTGACCTGAGTTTGTAATTCTAATGAGACTGCAGGACCAGCCCACGTGCTTTTTCCTTCTCGTGCACACGCTGTGGGATTTGGTGGTCTCTGTAGCAGAACTGGGGTGGCAGTGAGCATCTGATCTGCTCATTTGATCTTAACGTCTCAGCTATAATGAGTTTCAAGGGCAAGTGAGGCTTGTTGACAGAATGGTGGCTGGCTTAGTCGGTGGGGTTGGTGACAAGAGAGGTGATGTGACTTAGTGGATCAGTCATTAATCTGTCACCACAGAAACTCGGCTTGTAATAGAGAGTAGCAGAAAATCATTTTGATTAAACAGGTTCAAGGAGAATTAAATGAGTTTGTCATCCTGACTTTCTTTAATGAACCCACTATCTTAAATCCCCTGTGCTAGACGACCACTGATAGAAATAATTATTTCACAGGAATCATTATAAAGGGACAGTTTAAAAGTTGATAGCCCTAAGACCATTCTTGTATTTTCTGTCCTAACCTTCAGTTTGCCCTTGTAGAGAGAAGCTAGTTTTTGCCTGGCAAGGATGGCAGAGCTTTTGCCCCAGTTGACCCTCCCAGGCTGAGTTCCCCTGAGTCTCCTGGGCCTCCCAACCGTGCCTCCACTGTGCTTCAGCAGAACTGGATTGCTAGGAGGATAAGTATTCTCCTGTATGCTGATGAGATTATTGTCAAAAGCAAGAACTGGTCCCAAATGGATCATCGGACCTGTACCCCACCCCGGAAGAGTGGGACATAAACATTAGCTCAACTATTTTATCTCGCTTGAGGAGACACAGTAATGTTAGTAGTTAAATATTTTATAATAAATCATTTCTTACTCATTTACTCATTGTAGTATATTTCAAACCAAACACACTCAATATCTAAACTTGAACACCTTCAGGATGGCTCATTTTACCTTTCCTCTGGGGAGGTGACTTTATATTCCTTAGGAAATTCCTCAGACCCAAGCTCATGCTTGGTCTCATCTCCCCAGGTGAGATAATTACAAATGGAAGAGATTTCCTGTAAGAGATTGAATAATTTGCCCAAGGTTACACGTATTTATTTTGGTCATATTTCCTCCAATATAAGATGCTGTCAATTGTAGGGTGTACCATTTTTGGCACTACTAAGAAAGAAGACAGTGTCCAGAAGGAAGAGTTTAATAGACCCCTGGATAAAGCCGGGACCCTAGAGGAGTACTCCCTCTGGGTAGAGGTAAACAAGAAATAAACTCACGATGCAGAAAAGGGACCATAGCCGGGCGACTCATGTGTCCCCACCTTGGAACTGATGGATGAAGGGGAAAAAATAGACTCTGAGCAATTGACAGGCTGACTCTTTTGCAGGTTTCTGGTCTCAGTGCACACAATCATTGTGCTCCCCCCCGACCCCCGGTCAAGAAAAACAAACCTTAGACAGTTAATTTAGCTTCAGGCTGTTTGTCCTCTCTGAATCCCTGACTTCTCATTTAGTAAGTGGGGGATGATCACTTTATATTGGTGAGGACTCCAAACTGCAAGTGACTGAAATCTAGTCCAAGCTGGCTTAAATGGAAAAGAAAACTTACTCACTTGTGTTAACTGAAAATTCCACTGATAAACTATGCATCTAGATAAGGCTGGATCCATGGGCTCGGGTTGCACCACCGGATTTGTGTGTGTATGTTTATCATTTTCTTTGGGCTTTATTTCCCCCATGTTGGTTGTATTCTCAGGCTGATTAGTTCCATGTGGTGACTCATGGCAACTACACGTTTATAACATACTGTAGTTTTTACGTCTCCATATTGCCACAGAAGTCCCAGAATTGAGACTTGTCAGATTTACCTGTATTATGCACCCATTCTCCAGTAAATCACTGTAGCCAAGTTGGTAGAATATATGCTAATTGGCTGGGTCTGGGTACATGCCTAGTCCTGGGGCGGGGCCTGGGACCTGGGCATAGAATGGTGGTGGGGACTCCATTGGATTACATGGTTAAAGGAAGGTTAAAGGGTAGTTTCCTAAGGGGAAATGGATGCCTTGTGGGCAAACATCACAGGAGTCCACTGTGTTGGTCAGCCTCCCTGGGTTGGCATGGAGAGTGGATTGGCTAACATAAGTGAAGCCGTTAGCAAAGTGTCTGGCTTAATACTCAATTAAGTGTTAATACTTAAGTGGAGGCTATTATTTTTATTAATATTAACAACTCCTATTACACTTTCATGCATTATTCCTCAATTTATGGTTGTACGTATTTATATTTTAGCTTCTTTAATAGTTGTATTCTTCCTGAAGTAAGAGCCTGAGTCTTATCATGTCTTGCACACAGTAGGTGGTCTGTTAGCGTTTTACTGATTTGAATTATTACTTAAGCACACCTCTTGATGAATCCCTGGGAGAGGAAAGCCTGTAGAATTACTGGCACATGTGCGTTTATAGTGTTTGGTAGGTGGAAATTCTAGGTTACACACACATTGAAAAACATCTTTTTTTTTTTTTTTGGTCTAACCCCTATCTCTAAGGAGGACCTTACAACTTTATAACTCCTTTTAGTTATAGCTCTGATGTCCAGAGCTCATTGTCCCCAGACCTTTACCACTGAGCCCAGCACAGAAATCTGCTCAGTGAAGGTTTGATTGAATTTGAGTGAATGAATGAATGAAGGAGTGAACTATTCCGTACCAGGATTTTGCACACCTCCAGGATGAGGAGGCAGTGTTCTTTGTAGAGGGCTGGCCCCAGTAAATCATGCTGGCTTTTGACGAGTGTCTTTCATTCTGTTAGTAATTGACAGTGATTATGGATACCAACAGATGGGCCGTGCTGTTGAGAGGCAGGGTGAGCCTGACAGAGAAGCTCACCCCCTTCACAATTCAGGTACAGTCCCTGAGCCTGTGAAAAGCACTTCCTGGTGAAGAGGCCCCTCTTAACCTGTGCTCACCGTCCAGCCTTGTCATGAATAAGCTCGGGTCTTGGCTACAGCACCACTTTCCTCATCTGTAAAACTGGAGTGATCATACGTGCTTTGTGGGGTTTTCGTGATCTTTCAGGGACTGGCGTACCTGTGATTCTCATACAATTTCTGAGGGTCACTTCTCTTACCTTGGGCCCTGGGAGCATGAGTGAGTTGCTGACACGCAGCTATAGATGTTGCTTTCTGTCTCATGTCTTGAAGAAATGTTGGGGAAATTGGTTCCATTTTCCTTGAGCCTGTCTTTATTCCTTGCTGGCTGGAAGGCTGTCTGTGGTTCTCTATGGTTTGTTTTTTAGATTTTCTGGTTTTAGGTCCTGGCACAGACATCTCTGTTGTGTAAATAGCCCTCGCCCTGCCTCCCCCTTTAAAAAATACTTCCTGCTCCTCTGGTGTCTGGGGCCCATGAGTTTCTCCTTCCCTCTGTGGTCAAGTGACCTGGGCTTTAGCGCTCCTACAGTCCCCACTGCTCTGTAGAAATCAGGGTACCATAGAATTTCTTGGACAGAGTGATTTGTGAAGTTTCTGTTTCAGAAACGAGACTGGTATATATGGACTGCTCCTTGCCCTCCTCCCCACCCACCTCCGCCCGCTACCATTTCTGAGAACCAGCTGGACGCCAGGCTTGGAAGCTAAAGATGGAAACCAAGATTTCCACACACGAGGGTCAGAGTTTAGACATGCATGCAGTTGGAGGGCTCGACAGTATGTGGCATCATAGCGCCTGGGTCTGGGTCCTTCCGGTGTCCTTGTGACAGACGTCAGGATGTTGATTTATTTTGAGGGAGGAGGTAAGGTGCGTTCACAGACTAGTGATGTGAATTACTGGGGACTGTCCTGGAAGGATAACACTGATGTCCAAATTAGCTTCACTGGGTTGCTTTCCTTAGGATTCTATGCAAATACGTCCCTCAGGAGACCCTCTCCCTTGATCCTTTAGGACGAAGTTTTCTTTGGTGCAGTGGGGAAGGAAGGAAGGACATATTATACAATTATTTGTAATAATTTGCAAACTCTTCCTGTGTGATCTGTGACACGTCACACTACAGAAGACACCATCAACATTCCCCAGCATAATTATGTGGTGGGTGAGCAGGAATTTATGCAAAGTCCATTGGCGCCTATGATTGGAGCAGGGAAGTAGAACTTATTGCAGGTGTTCCAGGCAATCTTTGCAGAGATAAAGCGTGGAGAAAACAAACAGGCAGAGAGCAAACGACTCCACTTTGTATTTTAGCTCTACCCTTCCTTTCCCACCATGTAAATGGAATCACTTTAACTCAGTTCTAAGAAAGGCCAGGCCAAGTTGCTGATGACCCTTCATGGCCAAAACAAAAGGGAAGATGCCCAGAGAAAGGTGCTAGAGCAGCAGTTCTCAGGCTTACATCTTTATAATATTGAAAGAAAAAATCACTGGTGGGGCTTGTTTGAAATGCAGATCTCAGCCCCCTAGTCCAGAGCAGTCTCGAATAGGTCAAGGGTGGCACCCAGGAACCTGCATTTTAAATAAGCAATCCAGGTGATTCTGATGCAGGTGGTTCTCAGACTGTATTTTCAGAAAAACCCTGGAGAATTATTATTCATCCCTAATAGCCAACACCATTAGCGCCCATGAATAATACAAGTTTAGACAAAATGAGCATTTGAAGATGTGGAGTAAATTATGATGAGTGCTGTATTTCCCCCTTATGTCAACAGGGCTACCATTGATATCAATAGAAAGAAAGGGCTTGCTTTCCAATGTGTGTATGTGCACGGGTCTCAGCAGCAGCCATTGTCATGAAGTGTTCCTGGAGTAGAATGACATTTGACTTGTCACTGCTTCTAGGGCATCAGGGCTGCTTATGCACATGAGCTTGGTGGAATTGATGTGGGACCTTCTCCATGACAGACTCCCAGGTGGTCATCTCAGCAAATTTCCTGTCTCCAAAGGGGCCTGATCACAGCCGACTCTGGTCTGACTTGGCATCTTCTCTAGCAGGATTGATAATGTTTTGTGCACAGATGAACTGCAGGACATTGACTCCATTGACTCTGACATTGGCTTTGGTTTATGGAGAAGTGGGTATTGAAGATGGTGGATGTAGTAAACAGTGTTTACTCTCACGGGAGGTGGGCACAGAGATGCAGATAACAGTCGTCCCTTGGTATCAGCGTGGGATTGGTTCCAGGACCCCCTGTGGATACCTAACCCCACAGATGCTCAAGTTCCTTATATAAAATGGCATAGTACGGGTGGCCCTCCATATCCATGGGCTCTGTATCCATGGATATAGAGGGAAGACTGTACTATCAGTTGGAAACACAGAGAAGGTCTGGGGGATATGGGCTGGAGAGTGGTACTACCTGCAGCTCTCTTCTTGGTATAGTAAATCTTCATGCTTGGTTGGCCAGATCATTTTGGAAAGATCAGGGAACAATAAAAGCAAAGACTAGTCAAAGTTTAGAAAATTTATGGGGATCAACAAGACATGGCAGTATTCCTTGTTGCCCACTGAACAGACTCTCAAACTTTGCTTTACTCTATGTTGCTGAATTTCCTCTAATTAATGGCACCTACAATTGACAAAACTATTGCCAAGAGGAAGAAAATAGTTAAGTGTATTGAACAGACTTGTGTGGTTATTTGGAGTGTTTCAATAGCCCCATTGTTAAGGGATAATTGGGAAGTTTCCAGGTCTTTCTGTGCTCATGGGACATGCTGATTCTTCTGTGACTTTGGTGGGGTTGGTGTGTCCAGTACTTCCGTCAGGCCAAGGCATTGCTTCCCATCTGAGCTGGCCAGCCTTGCTGTGACTCTGCACCTGGTCTGTAACCTTTGACCAGCTATCTTGAATGAGATGAAATGAGTGAAAGAGTGAAAATGCTATCCATGGTAAAGATAAAATAATGCTGTCTTTCCTGGTGTTAGATAAATTGTGTGATTTTTTTTTTATAAGATTAAGTTGGTGGTTTAAAAGTTCCTCCTACCTCAGAAAGACCTTTGCATGTGTTTTAAAAAATATTTCTTTCTTTCCATAGTCATCCTGAACCTAGATCCTCACCTTTCTAGTAACCAGAGCCTGGTGCACAGATTCAGTGGTTTTGTTTGTTTGTTCATGTATTCATATGTTCGTATCACAGATACTCATTGGCCAGACTACTATGTACCAGGCCCTGTGCTGGGCAAGTAAGATGTAGCAGGGAGCAAAACATCCTCCCTGTCCTCTGGAGTCTACAGCCCTCTTGTCTAAGACCAAGAGAAGAAACAGAGGTGCTTGGTGTCTATTGAGGGTTCCTCTGCAAAGGGAAAGGCCTGGTCCACAAAGGGACGAGAGCAGTCCTGGCAAGCTGGATGTCCAGAGGCCAGAGGCCTTGGGACCTGGGCCATGTTTCTGGGAGAAAGTCACATAAGCCTTCATCTCTGAATCTGTCTGGTGGTCAAGCCACATGAGCTTAATTCAACTCTTACTGACATACATGAGCGGCCCCTGCTGTTTTGCCTGAGTTTAGGACCCAGACACTGACAACAAAAGGGTGTCGGTCTATACAGTCGAGGTGGAGCATTTAGGTGAGACACGACTTGATGTGTATAAATGCTGAAACGTGATGTGTTGAGCCTTGTCCTGGCTCCAGGTCAAGGCCTGTAGCGAGTGGAGAGAGAATCGCAGAAGAGTCCTGGTCCTCAGCAGCCCTGCATAGGTAGGGAGTATGTTTCGCTGGAGTGGAAGATGTGCAGGGTGAGGGTACCAGTCATGCATGTGCCGCCTGATGTGCTCTCACGCAGTGAACACACCACACATCCAGCAGCCCAGTCAGGGGACAGAATGTTACCCGCATCTGAGAAGTCCGTCTTGTGAGCCCCACACTCACTGCCTGTCCCCCTCCCGGGGAGGAGCTCTCCTGAGTTACAACGCTATAGATTAGTTTTGCCTGTTTTTATACTTTTATAGATGGCATCATAAGGATGTATTTTTGTGTGTGTGTCTGGATTCTTTTGCTCAATATTAAGTTTGTGATACATTGTTATGTGTGGCTGTAGATTGTTCATTCTCAGTGCTGTGTAAATACTCCACAACTTATTTACCTATTCTTTTGTGGAGGGACACTTTGGTAGTTTCTGGGTTTTGGCTGTTATGGAATAGCAGTTTCTTGGGCATGTCTTCTGGTGCATCTATGTGTACATTTTTTCGGGTGCATACCTAGCTGTGGAATCCATTGCTCATACAGTAGGTGAATGTTCAGTGTTCAGAGATGTGGTTAAATCGTTTTCCAAAAATGGTTCTGCCAGTTACTCTCCCTCCATTAGTGTATGAAAGTTCACTGGGAGCAACATTTTTGTTTTACTGATGGTAGACTTTAAAAAAACTTTCACAATCTAATTCATAATCCAATTCAACCAAAATGTACTGAGCATCTATTACGTATCAGGTACTTGCCTACCCTTATGGAGCCTATGTTCTAGTCGAGAGAGAAAAACAATACACAGATTAAGATACAACAGTTGGTTGCAAGTGCTAAGGGCAAAAATAAACTAGGGTAGCTTAGTTGGGAAAAAATAGTCTCTTCAATGAATGGTGTTGGGAAAACTGGGTATTTGCATGCAAAAAAATGAAATTGGACCCCTATCTTACACCACTCACAAAAATTAACTAGAAATGGATCGAGGACTTAAACATAAGACCTGAAACTGTAAAACTCCTGGAAGAAAACATAGAGGGAAAAACTCCTTGACATTGGTCTTGACAGTGATTTTTGGAATATGACACCAAAAGCATAAGCAACAAAAGTGAAAGTCAACAAACGGGACTACATCAAACTAAAACGATTCTGTAGCAAAAGAAATGATCAACAAAATGAAAAAGCAGCCTACAGAATGGGAGAAAATATTTGTAGACAATCTATCTGATAAGGGGTTAATATCCAAAATATATAAGGAACTCATATAACTCAATAACCAAAAAAAAAAAAAAAAAAAAAAATTCAAATGAAAAATGGGAAAGGGACCTGAACAGACATTTTTCCAAAGAAGATATACAAATGGCCAACAGGTACATGAAAAGATGCTCAGTCTCACTAATTATCAGGGAAATGTAAATCAAAGCCACAATGTGATATCACCTCACACCTGTTAGAATGGCTATCATCAAAACAACGAGCTATAACAAGTGTTGGTGAGGATGTGGAGAAAAGGGATCCCTTGTGCAGTGTTGGTGGAATTGTAAATTGGTGTAGCCACTATGGAGAACATGAAGGTTCCTCAAAAAAATTAAAAGTTGAACTACCACATGATCCAGCAATCCCACTTTTGATAATATATCTGAAAGAAATGAAATTACTGTCTTTTTTTCCTGTTTATGTGCACTTTTTAAAAATTGAGATACAGTTGACATGTAACATTATGTAAGTTTAAGATGTACAAAGTGTTGATTTGATACATGTATAGATTGCAATATGATGACCACTGTAGCTTTAGCTAACACCTCTATCATGTCACATACTTATCATCATCATTATTCTTTTTGTGGTGAGAACATTTAAGATCTAGGCTCTTAGCAACTTCAAAGTATATAATACAGTTGGTTATATCACTATGCTGTGCGTTAGATCTCCAGAACTTATTCATCTTTTAGTTACAAGTTTGTACCCTTTGATGACATCTCCCAAATTCCCCCACCTCCCAGCTCCTAGTAACCACCATTCTACTTTCTGTTTCTGTGAGTTTAGTTTTTTTTTAAATTAATTAATTAATTAATTAATTATTATTTAAAAAAAATTTTTGGCTGTGTTGGGTCTTCGTTTTCTGTGCGAGGGCTTTCTCTAGTTGCGGCAAGCGGGGGCCACTCTTCATCGCAGTGTGCGGGCCTCTCACTATCGTGGCCTCTCTTGTTGCGGAGCACAGGCTCCAGACCGCAGGCTCAGTAGTTGTGGCTCACGGGCCCAGTTGCTCCACGGCATGTGGGATCTTCCCAGACCAGGGCTCGAACCCGTGTCCCCTGCATTAGCAGGCAGATTCTCAACCACTGCGCCACCAGGGAAGCCCGAGTTTAGTTTTCTTAGATTCTACATGTAAGTGACATTTTATGGTATTTGTCTTTCTCTTTCTGACATCTCAGTATAATGCCCTCAAGTTTCACCTATGTTGTCACAAATTGAAGGATTCCCTTATTTTTCATGGTTGAATAATATTCCATTGCATATATACACCACATCTTCTTTATCCCATCTGTTGATAGACACTTAGGTTGTTTCCATATCTTGGCTATTGTGAATAATGCTGTAAGAAACATAGGAATGCAGATATCTTTTTTAATTCCTGTTTTCATTTCCTTTGGCTGTATACCCAGAAGTGAGATTGCTAGATCATATGGTAGCTTTATTTTTAATTTTTTGAGGAACCCTTCACACTGTTTTCCATAGTGGCAGAATCAGTGTACATTCCCACTAACAATGAGCAAGGGTTTCCTTTTTTTCCACATCCCCGCCAACACTTGCTATTTCTTGTTTTTTTTTTTCTTTTTTTGATAATAGCCACTCTAACAGGTGTGCAGTAATATCTCACCATAGTTTTAATTTGCATTTTCCTGATGATTGCTGTTGTTGAGCGTCTTTTCATGAAACTGTTGGGTATTTAGATGTTTTCTTTGGAAAAATGTCTACTCAGTTCCTCAGCCTATTTTTTAATCAGGTTTTGTTTTGTCATTGAGTTGTATGAGTTTCTTATATATTTTGAATATTAACCCCTTATCCAATACAAGGTTTGCAAGTATTTTCTCCCATTTCATAGGTTGCCTTTCCATTTTGTTGATGGTTTCTTTCGCTGTGCAGAAGCTTTTTAGTTTGATGTAGTCCCACTTGTTTTGTTGCTTGTGCTTTTGGTGTCATATCCAAAAAATTCCTGCCAAGATCAATGTCAAGGAGCTTCTTCCCTGTAGAGAGGTGGATGGACCTAGAGTCTGTCATACAGAATGAAGTAAGTCAGAAAGAGAAAAACAAATATTGTATATTAATGCATGTATGTGGAATCTAGAACAATGGTACAAATGGAACCTATTTGCAGGGCAGGAATAGAGATGCAGACGTAGAAAATGCACATGTGGACATGGCGGTGGGGGAAAGGGGGTGAGATGAATTGGAAGATTGGGATTGACATATATACACTACCATGTGTAAAACAGATAGCTAGTGGGAACCTGCTGTATAGAGCAGGGAGCTCAGCTCGGTGTTCTGTGGTGACCTAAATGGTTGGGATGGGGGTAGGTGGGAGGGAGGGAGGGAGGTCCAAGAGGGAGGGGATATATGTATATACATAGCTGATTCACTTTGTTGTACAGCAGAAACTAACCCAACATTGTAAAGCAACTATAACACCCCCCCCCCCAAAAAAAGACCTGATACCATAAAACTCCTACATGAAAACACAGGAAATTACTGTCTTGAAGAGATATCTGCACCCCTATGTTCATTGTAGCATTATTTGCAATAGCCAAGACACAGAAACAACTTTAGTGCCCCTAGATACATGAATGAATAAAGAAAATGTGGGATATATGCACGACAGAATATTATTCAACCATGAAAAAGAAGGAAATTCTGCAATTTGTGAGACTATGGATGACCCTTGAGGGTGTTATGCTAAGTGACGTTAAAGTCAGAGAAAGAAAATTGCTGTATGGTATCATTTATGTGGAGTCTAGAAAAACCAAACTCATAGAAACAGAGAGTAGAGGGGTATTTGCCAGGGGGTGGAGGAAATAAGGAGATATTGGTCAGAGGGTACAAATTTCCAGTTAAAAGGCAAGTAAGTTCTGGGAATCTAATGTGTAGCATGGTGACTATAGGTAAAAATACTATATTGTATACTTGAAACTTGTTAGGAGAGTAGATCTTAAATGTTCTCACCATAACAACAACATCAAAGTGGTGATTATATGAGGTGATGGATGTGTTAACTAATTTTATTATGGTTGGTAATCATTTCACAGTATGTACGTGAATCAAATAATCACTTGTGTACCTTAAACTTACACAATGTTCTTTTGTAACATTGGGGGGAAAACTAGGTTAAAGGGAATATGGAGGGGATGTATTTATGCTCTATTGTGAGCTTTGTTCTTTTGACTTTAAATTGTTCTTTTCCTAGTTGAAAGACAGAGCTAATTTGGAAAGAGGATTTAGATGATACAGAAAAAGAGAAATAATTTACTTCCTTCCCATATGCAGTCACTGTTAACATTTGTGTGTGTGTGTGTGTGGGGGGGGCAAGGTCTATTTGCTTCCCAAAGTCTTAATGTCAGAGTTTTTATTTTCATGGTTGATATCATGCTGTTAATATGATTTGGTTTTCTCTCTCTCTCTCTCTCTCTCTCTTTTTTTCATTTAATGACACAGCATAAACATTTTAGTATAGCATGATGCTGTTGTTTGTAAATGACATTTTAATGGTATATATTTGTCCATTGACTGTACATACTGCAATATAACAGACTAAAATATCTGACAGTAAACAATTGGTTGCTTCCATTTTTCCTTATTGTAAATAATTATATGATGAACATTTGGGCATATGAGCCTTTCAACAGTTAGATTTCCTTACCATCTATTCCCAGAAGTAGAGATACATGGTGTACTGACATTGCATTTTAAAGGCCATTGATGTATGTTACCATGTTGTATTGATTCTACCCCCAGAATTATGGAAGGTATGTTTTATTGCACCCTTGCCAGCATTGGCTATTAGTGATTTTTTTGGTAAAGAAGGAGAATGTGATAGAAGCTTGACATGCCAAGATATGTGCAGGTACTGAGTTAATACAGGTAAGATGATGCCTGCAAGAGTCCCAAGTGGGAGGAATGTTTCTCTGATCCCTCCTGAGTTTGTTGTGGAGACATTAAACTTGTTGTGGAGATATTAACAAATCCCAGCCTTGTGCATAATTAGGAGCAGGAGCAGATGCTCCAAGTCTGATTCTAAGTGAAATTGCTACCGACAGATCCCCTGCTACTGGTACAACGTATAGATGTTTTCATACCCTTGTGGTGGACGAGGGTGAGAGGAGATCATTAAAAACCGACTTCATTCCCAGCCTGGTGGTAAAATGGTTTCTCCTGTCGAATACAGACAAGGTTGGGGCCCCCATCTCAGTCTTCATTTGTGTTCAAGACATCTGCCTGACTTTCATTACCCAGTATTTCCTCCTACCTCAGGCCTTCCGGCGCGCTCACCTCAGAAGACGCAGGGAGAAGGGTTTCCCTTGGCTGCTGTCTCAGCATCGGGCAGGAGATGGGAAACATGAGTTCTCTGCATCTGTCAGCTCTTTGGGAGCTGTCTGCAGGCCTAGAGCAGTGATTCCCAACTAGGGAAGAGTTTGCCCCCAGGGGACGTTTGGCAATGTCTGGAGACATTTTTGATTGCCACAACTGTGGGGGTAGGGTGCAGGGGTGGGGGGACGGTGCTACTGGCATCTAGTGAGTAGAGGCCAGGGATGTTGCTAAATATCCTACCATGCTCATGACTCCCTGCACGCCCCGCTACCCCGCAGTGTCAACTGCACCAAGGTTGAGAAATGCTGGCCTTAGAGATATGGTTGTTCCTTTTATGAGGATGATTTTTTAATGTGAGGTGTAGTCCAGGTGGATGAGGTGGAGGGTGAGGGGCATATGGGGGGGTCATTCTTTTCATCATTCATTAAAGGAATCAGTGTGGCAGGGACTGTCTGAGGCCCTGGGACAGAGACAAAATTCTCTGCCCCAGTGGAGCTTACATTCTAGGACGTGAGCGCCTCAGGTTCTAGATACTTGACTTTGCCAGTGCCAAGAGAAGGAAGAATGAATCAAACACATACATTATTTTTTATATCTTGAGGAAATCTGATGCATCATCGCAGCCAATCAGGTATAATAAAAAAACCATACGATTTTTATTATTTTTTTGCCAAGATAAATGGCCACAGGGAGTTTTTGTGTGAGATGTTGTGTATTTACCTGTGAATCAGGGTAAATTGCCTGCACTGTGAATCAGAGACACTGTCTGATTTTGTTTCCCTGAGAAGCAGGAAAATGCAGCATAAAAATATTTCTGTTCCCCCAAAGAACTGACAGTCTCCAGATGGTTGGGCTGGTGACTCTCCCTTGAATCTCGTTTTGCCGCACATCTTGGGTAGTAGCCGTCACTTCCAACGAGATGATCCTTGTTCACAACTCACTTCTTTCTCATATGCTGCACAGCAGATTTTAACGACCTGCTCCTCTGAATTCTGTAGCAGTGACAGCCTGCACCACGCAGCTTCGCACTAGAGAGTGTATTCCTCACCCTCGGTTCTTGTTTTGTCTGTTGGAGGGACACCTGGCTTGTGAGCTTCTGTATTCCAGGACCTTGGCTCTTTTTTTAAAAAAAATTTTTTTCAATTTTTTATAGCATCTTTATTGGAGTATAATTGCTTTACAATGGTGTGTTAGTTTCTGCTGTATAACAAAGTGAATCAGCTATACGTATACATATATCCCCATATCCTCTCCCTCTTGAGCCTCCCTCCCACCCTCCCTATCCCACCCCTCTAGGTGGTCACAAAGCACCGAGCTGATCTCCTTGTGCTATGCGGCTGCTTCCCACTAGCTAGCTATTTTACATTTGGTAGTGTATATATGTCCATGCCACTCTCTCACTTTGCAGGGCCTTGGCTCTTGAATTCTGGTCTCTCTGAGGCTGCCAGATGTTCATTACATGTTTGAGGATGTACTGGGAGGCCTTTTCTCTTTCCCTGTGTAATTGTAGCACTTTGGGATGGGAAAGGGGGCAGAACCCATAAGAAAGTGACCAGGCCCACTCAGGCTCCCAGAGGCTAGCTGATCAAGCCTTTACTTCTGGTTTGCGTAGCCTGCCAGTCTGCACTGAGTCCATATGGTAGCGGAGATGAGGAGAGTAGTTTGTCTCGCCTATTTGCATGTTTCCCTGGCTTCTTTTCATGGATGTGAAGCCTTAGGTCAGGATGACGGTGTACCATGTGCCCTGTCCCACTGGGCATTTCCATCGTGTCCCCCTTCCCCATTAAAAAGTGCTCTTCTTTTTCTCCTTTATTCCGCATCCTCCTCAAGGCCCATCAGTTTCTGTCCTTTACATCCCCCATGAGTTGCTATCTCTGCCCTGCCTGGTCTCACCCCTGGGGAAGGTTGGATGTCTTAGGCATCGGTAGGAGTGTGGAGAAAGATCTTCTTTTCGGTCTGGTCTGAAAGACCCTTTCCACTTTGAAGATTAACTTGTCGCCAACATAAGTCGTGTGTGGTGCTAAGCTAAAAGTGGATCATTCTCCTTTCTAGCCTTGAGTTAACGTCAAAAGGCTCATTGAGTTCTTGGGCGTACTTTTGGGGACAAGGAGCAAAGAGAAGAAAACCCGTGTTGCCCACCTCTGCTCCCCTTTTCACAACTCTGGAGGACCCCTTCTGTTGTGGCCTTTATACAGACCTGTGGCAGGCTTGGCCACTTTGTACCTAGTTGTCTAAAGTGGGACCTTGACGCACAAACCAATCTGCAGTAACTTTTTAGATACTTTTCTTCGGTCATAATTTTTAAATCGCACACACTCTCCACTCTCCTCCCCGCTCCGCAGAGTTAGTATTTATATGAGATGTTTTCATAGCGTACAAAACTGACATGCAGAGTAGCTGAGGCTCTGCAGAGGTAGCAGAGATGCTGGCGTACAGGCAAGAAACTCAGCTTGTGTTATGTGGATAGGGGAGCAGGTAAGAATCACTTTCCTTTCATTATTTTGGTCAAGTAAGTTTTTGAGCTTGAGGGAGACTAGATCATCTTAATTATTGAATACGTGTGTGCTAGACATGGTGCCAGGCTCACAAATGTGGGAATTCAGTCCTAAATCTTGGCCCTATGGAGCTGATGCTCTACTTGGATAAACAGAAAAATAAACAGTCGTAACACAGGCGATGTGAGTGAACGCAGGGAAGCACAGGATGCTGTGGGGACCCCGGCAAGGATCATCCAATCCCATAAGAGAGGTCAGGGAGGCTTGTGGGGAGAAGGATGTTCTGAATTGTGCCGTGCCTTTTGGGGAGGATCGGATAAAGAGGGCAAGGGGAAGGATGTTGTGAGCAGAGAAGTTTCTGCAGTAGGATCTGTCACCCAGATAAATCCCAGGGCCCCACACAGTCAAGGCTGTGTTTAAAATTCTGCTCACAGATGCACAGTCCAGCAGCCAAAGGATTTCAGAAAGAATTCCAGTTTTTCTTTCTGTCTTTCAAAGTACGTTAGGGAAGATCCAATTCATAACCCACAGCTACATTCTCAAAACCTCTGTTCTCCACAGAGACTAGATCATCTTAATTATTGAATCTTTTGGTCCCTATGTTACTGAGGAGTCTTTTACATGACAGCCCCGTAAACCCTTCCTCTTCTCTCCCTTCCTTTTCTTCCAATAGTTTGTTATGTACTTTGACTTTGTCTCTCTTGGCTGAAGACATGGAGTAGAAAGTCAGAGAACCATTACATGTTAATGGGTCTCCTCCCTGTAACACCTGATGTCCACACTTTGGCTGTTCAGTGTACACCCTTCTCAGTAGCATGGTTGGGCTCTAAGCCCGCTTCTCTTGGACACATTATTTCGTGATATCATAATCGTTTCTATCTCCCTGTAGGGTGTAACTTCTTTGTGCGAAGAAAAACAACTCTCTCTCTAAAAGAAGCAGGAAGGCCACATAATAGGATTACTACACTGTGGCTGGTAGGGCCAATTAGAGCTGATTGTCTTGGGGCAATATTGATTGTCTTTTTTGGATTATTTCAGTAATGTGTGTGTGTGTGTGTGCGTGTGTGTGTGTTTTAAGGAAATGGTGAACAGCTGCAGTTTTCTGAGATCAGTCATAAACACATGTCCCTGTTTGCCAAACATGTATGGGCAGCCAGCTTATTGAGGAGCTTCAATTTAGGAAATAAACATGAGACAATTTTGTTTATTTTTGATCGCCGCTTTCCCTTAATAACATCTTGGGCACATTCCATAGTTTTCCATCATTTTTAGCTTTAAAACTAAGGCCAGTTGAGTTTAAAACTTGCATCTCGTGACAGATTTGGAGTTTTCTCTTTCACTTCGCCTGCGTGGTCTAGACTTGTGGCTTGAGGCGCTGGTGTGGTGGTGAATATATAATTTATTGTTTAATCCTTTTCCTCCCAGGGTTGGCATCAAGGTGGGTTCTCTGGAGGGCCAGGCAGGGGACCTGCCTACTACCTAATTCCTTGGTGGGGTTGTTTGACTCCAGATCAACCTCTTCCTTCCTTTTGCTTTTTTATCAGTCAGGATAGGCTAGGTTATGCCGTGGTAACAAATAACTCCAAAAAAAGATATTTATGGCTTAAAACAAGGGCTTATTTCTCCCTGGTGCACCCATCTCTCATGGGTTGGTGGGACTCTGATCTGTCTTGTCCACAGAACAGCAGGCTGATGAAGACTCCATCTCTGTGGGTTCACAATCACCATGGCAGGAGGAAGTGTGTGCTGCAGGGCCTTGCACTAGAAGCTCAGTGCTTTGTCTTAAATGAGGCATTCTTTTGAATAAAGCAAGTCACATGGCCAGATTCCACATCAGTGGGACAGTTAAGGGTGATCCTGCCATGTACCTGGAAGGAGGGGAAATCACCTGTTTGGCCAGTGGCATTAATAACATCCCTAGAGTGTCCTCTCCCAGATGTCTATCCCATAGCCTTATGCTAATAAGGTCCTGTCACCTGGTCCCCATGCAGGGATGCACATAAAATGGCTCCAGTTGAGCTGCCTTCTATGTTCTTTTGTTCCTTAAGCTCTCATCTCCTTGTTCTACTAAATCTGGACAGATGCTCCCCCAATGCTGCCTGTTCTCTGTTTGGCCAGTCCTCTTGAATTCTCTCTTTCCTGTTCAATTAGTCATGGGACAGATGAGGAAGTCCATTGTTTGAGAAGATTTCCAACTGGGGAAACAAATCTTCCCCCCTTGCAGGTGCCCCCAGTTTTTAAGCTGTTCTGTAATACCCTCTTAAATTGCACTTGAAAGGGGAAATACACCTCACTGGGGGAACCTGGTCAACACTGCATGTTCCAATGACCACCTTCTCCCAACTCTGGTCCTCTTCTCATACAGACTGGGGAGAAGGTGAGGGCCAGAGTGGGGTAATGGTGGGATCAGTTCTGCCCCGTTTTAGGAAGCCCTCTAGGTAAGAAGCATTCCTCAACATCTGGACGCTTGTTGCCTGACACTTTAAAAAAAAAAAAAAAAAAGAATATATAGGAATTTAGTGCTCAGCTTTGGTATTAATCATATTTGGAGGGCATCAGAAATCCCACTCACGCAACACACTCCTTATTTAAGGGGCCTAACTCTCTGCTTGGCAAAATAGTTCATTGATGAATAGGAAGTCCTACTAATATATTTACTTACTAATTTAAACAACCTCTAGACTTGCAACCTAGCTCATGTTGGTCAACATGGGAAGCTTTGCTGAATGCAATTGTTTTTTTTCTGTTCAAATTAACTAGGGACATGAGAGAGAGTTTAATTTCTTTTATTTTTTTAATAACATCTTTATTGGAGTATAATTGCTTTACAATGGTGTGTTAGTTTCTGCTTTATAACAAAGTGAATCAGCTATACATATACATATATCCCCATATCTCCTCCCTCTTGCGTCTCCCTCCCACCCTCCCTATCCCACCCCTCTAGGTGGTCACAAAGCATGGAGCTGATCTCCCTGTGCTCTGCAGCTGCTTCCCACTAGCTATCTGTTTTACATTTGGTAGTGTATATATGTCCATGTCACTTTTTATTGGGTCATTTAGTTTATGTTCCATTTAAAGTAAAACCAGTGGTTATTTCAGATCTTATGTTCCTGATATATGTGGGACTTGGGTGTGATTTTTTTTTTTTTTTTAATCCAATAGCTTCTTCCTTTTTTGAGATACCAGTGCCTGTCTTATGTCCTGGCACTGGTATCCCCACAATCCCCACAGGGGATTGTGTCTCAAGCCCTCATGTTTGGTTTCTGGTCTGTTGGTGGATGACTCTAGCTCACTAATCTTTGTTCTAGCGATAGTAATAATTTATATTTACAGAGATTTAGTATCTGCCAGGTGCTTTTATCATTTAGCTCTGTCACCATTTTGCTTTCTGTTTATGCGTCCTCTTTCTGCGCATGTGCATACCCACACATAAACTAAACTTCTCTACCACGTGCTTTGCACATAGTTTGTTTCATCTTCATAGCTCTCCTGAAGATCCGCGAGGAGCCTGAGGCTCAGGACAGGTAAGACACTTGCCAAACAGAAGAGCTTAAAGAAAAGAAGGGGAGCTTCAGATCTGGGTTGGACTTCAAACTTCCGTTCTCGAGCATGCTGTGCTGCTGGTGGAAATAAGCCTCATTCTATTAACTGGCTCGGCAGCCAGCAAATTGATGGAAACTGGGGCTTTTTCAGCTTCATTATATGAAGCCAAGCGTCCCTCTTTCCAGAGTCACGAGGCTATGCTGATGTGTGGGAGCTGCTTCTGTCAGCTTATTACAGGAGTCCTTAGCTTCAGGTGCTGTCTGAGCTGACATGCCAAGCTTAGCAAGGGGCCCGTGGTTGAATTGAGGCTATGTTTCCCCCCTCCAGTGTGATCATCCCCTGGGGAGTTAGCGGGGAAGCGTTGTCATGGTCCAGTGGACGTTGACCTACTCTTGTGGCAGAGCTGCTCTTAGGGGTTGTTGGCGGGCTGACAGGTTTGCTTTGATATCCTAGCCAGTGTGTTGGTTCCCCTCCCTTTTCCCCTTCCGCAAGTTATACTGAGAAACGTTACAGGCGCTAGAGACATGAGTTGGCAGTCCCCAAACTCTGAGTGATCTGCAGGTCTCTCCCTGACCTTGAAGTTGGTGGGAAAGGTGTCTGGATATACCTCTGCAGAAGCTTTCTGCACAAGGCTTTTCCAGTCCTATTTACAAAAATAAATTCACTTCTTAAAAATTATAGTTATTAAAATCTCACTTTTTTGAGGAAATTAAAAAATAGAAGGAAGAAAAAGTATCTGTAATCCCATCACCCTAAGATAGCTATATTGGTTTATGCATTTATTATACCTACATGTATATAATTTTAAATGAAATGATGTAATGCATATGCTCTTTTCACTTTAAAATGCTACATAAACATCTTTCTATGTCATGGCATATACTTTGATCACGTCTTCCTAGTATTTCTTTGGGTAGATATTCCATAATTTATTTAAATAAGGCTTTTATTTTTAACATTTGGGCTTTTTCAGGTTGTCCCTATTATGACAGTGATGTGATTAATATTTTTTGGTGATTAAATCTTTGTTCATCTTTATAATTATTTCCTTATGATAAGTTTTTAGGAAAAGAATTGCTGAATTGCCAGGGAACAAGAATATGCAAACATCTAAGACTCTGGATGTATTTTGTTGCCCTGCACACCTGCTCTCCCCCACTCAGACTAGGAAGACCATGTTTTCCAAAACCAAGAACATAGTGACACCTCTCCTTAAAGGTCCCTAAGTTCTTTCACTGACCTAGTCCTTCCACTTTCTAGGTCTTTTTGTTTCTTTTCTAAAAAACAATGTCCACTGGTTTTTTTTGAGTAGATAATATCTACTCATGGTTCCAAATATTTTAAAAAGTACATGGTGGGTATACTTGCTCCCACCTCTACCTCTTGTCTCCCTTGTTCTGTTCCCTGCTCCTCTTTGCTACCTGCCACAGGTAACCACTGTTATTCATTTCTTGTATATTCATCTAGAAATTTCATGTGCACATACAAGCAAATAAAACTGTGTATTTCCCCCCCACCCCACTTTTAAAACCAAGGTAGGATTCTTTATACACTGTTATGTATCTTATCTTTTTAATGTAGAATAGTCTGGAGAGACTTTTAAAAATATTAGAACATAGAGAACTTCTTCATTCTTTATTTTTAAGACACATTATCTGATACGTTTTCTAAGAACCCCACATTTTAAATAATAAAATTATCAGACCCAAGAAACTTAACCTTTAGTACAATAATGTTATCTGGTCTACATTAAAATTTCTCCTTCTTTCTAAAAATACTATTAGAGCTTTTTTTTTCCCCCCATTCTAGGAACTAGTCAAAATTGAATATTGAATTTGGTTGTCGTGTCACATTTTGTCTAGAAGAGAGGAATACCTGCACGTTTTTTTGGGCAGGGAGTCTTTCAGGACATTGAAATATTTAAAGAGTTAAGGCCAGTTGTTCTCGTGAATGTTTCACAATCTGTATTTATCTGATTGCTGCTTCACAATTAGATTCAGATTAGACATTTTGGCAAGAAGACCACATGGGTGATGTTATGTACTTAGCACTATATCGCATAAGATACCTAATACCAATCTGTTTCGCTATTACATGGGTGATGTTATGTACTTAGCACTATATCGCATGAGATACCTAATACCAATCTGTTTCGCTGTTGGGGATGCTTAGTTTGATCATTTGGTCAAGGTGGTGTCTGCCAGATCCCTCATTGTAAAGGTATTTTATGCCCTTTGTATTTAATAAACAATCTGTGGGGTGGAATTTTGAGACCGTGTGAATATTCTGTTCTTAAAAATCTTTTACGTGGTGGTTTTAGCATGCATTGATGGTCCATGCCTGTATCAGTTACTACATTGGGGATTGCAAAGTGATGATTTTCCAATTATATTCTTTCTATATTTTGTAGCTGGTATTTTTTTTTTTTTAGCAAAGAAGTATTACTTTTTAGTAACACTGTGGGCACATGGATTTTTAAAAAATTGAATGTGTTACCATTCAGCGTGTTGTCATTATTCCTCTTGATGCTCACGTTGTCCCAGGTTTGACTGTGGGAACCCATTCAAGCTTCCTTGTGTGTCCTTTTGGGCACTCTCTTGCTTTCTGGCATAGTAAGATGTTCTAGGATTATCTCATGTTTCTCCCTCTGCCGTCCTGGAATCAGACATTTATTCAAAGAGTCCTGGTTCCTTCTAATGAGAACTGATATTTAGAAACCAAGATCTGGGTGCTGGTGTGCTTGTCAGTACTGCAACTTGTCATTACTTTTAGGCTCTGTAAGTGCGTGAAGGTAGGGATTGTGTAAAATGTGTGCTCATACCAATACTTTCAGTGTAAATTGAACACCATGCTGCTAGATGCCATAAATTTGTTTTTCCTGCAATGAGAGCCCTGATTCCTAATATCAATACAATTACTCATGTTTTTTATTCTCCTTTGTACACAAGAGTCTAGGAACTACAGCATCAATGCTACTACTCACAACAAACCTGCTAAGTAAAGTTCAAGATTTGTTTGCAGTTCTTTTTGTCCTTAAAATGTGTCCCACTAAGGATTTGTAGTCAGAGTAGTGTGTGTTCAAAATTGCTTTAATAAATTCTTATTTCTAAGTGATTTTGTTACCACTTTGACAGATGTTTGGTTTCGTTTATTATTGTTTGTATTCAACTTTAGAGTTTGCTTTCTTGTCATTAAAATTTTTTTATTGAAAATGTGAAATATCTACATGTTCAAAATCAAAACTATATAAAAAGGATTATTTAGAAATCTTACTCCCTGTAGCTGTGCATTGCTGTCTGTTACACCTACCTACTATAGGTAACTGTTTTTATTAGCTTATAGTTTTTATTTCTGTGTTTCTTTCTATAAGTACACATATGTGTATGTTTTTATTTCCTCTTTTTTTAGTGTGTGTGGGTATACGGATATATATCATATGTACTTCTGCACCTCGCTTTTTTCACTTAACAATATATCCTGGAAAGAATCCCATAGCAGTTGATGGAGATCTTTCTAATTTTTGAGTATGGCTGCAGAGTTTTTTCCACCATGTGGATTTATAGTAGTTTATTCAGCCAGTCTTCTATGGAAGGGCGTTTAGGTTGTTTCAGTGTTTTCTGGCAAATTCATGAAGGCAAGTGAATAACTATGTGCATCTGTTGTTTTGTGTTTGTGAAGTTCCATCTTGGGGGTAAATTCCTAGAAGTGGGATTGCTAGGTCAGAGTAGAAGCATATGCAATTTTGTTAGGTGTTGCTAAATCCCCCTCCATGGAGTTGAATCATTTTGCACTCCTACCAGAGATGTGTGACAGAGCTGGTTTCCCCACAGCCTCACAGACAATATGTGATAAAGCTTTTGAATTTTTGCAAATATGATAGCTAAGAAATGGTATCACAATGTAGTTTTAATTTCCATTCCTCTTGTAACAAATGAAGTAGAGCATCTTTTAATATATTTTGTGTGTCTTTTCTTGTGGATTGTTTACAAATTTTGCCCGTTTTTCTCTTGGGTTCTAATTATTTTTTTAAAGTTACATAGTATTCCATTGTCTGGATATATGTACTTTAGTTACTTAGTTTCCTGTTGGTGGAAATTGGATTCATTCCTGTATTTTGCTGTTAAAAACAATGCTGCAATGAATGATTTGTGGAAACTCCATTTCACTCATGTGCAGCTGTATCTGTAGGTTAAATTTCAGAAGTAGATTTGCTTGGTCAAAGGGTGTATGCATTAATAATGTTAATAGGTCTTGCCAAATTATGCTCCTCTCCCATGGGTTGCCCCAATTAACACCCTCACCAGCAATGTACGTGAGTGCCTATTTCCTCCCAGACTGGGTTATAGCGTTTGCATTTTTGTCCTGATAGGTGAAACGTGAAATCGCAGTGACGTGTTAATTTGCGTTGAGCATTTTTCATGTACTTCAGATATTTGTATTTCTTTTCCTGCATTATATCACCTACGTTCCAGGGTTTGCTCACCTTTTTTTCCTGGCAGATCGCCCTTCTACCTGGACAAGGGGGCTAGGGGTGTCAAAGGGAAGATAGTGGCAGGGATAGCTCCTGTCTGACCAGGAACTCTGCCTCTGGAGAATTGCAGCCCCAGACCAAACCCTTCCTGAAGTGTCTCCATGCCTAAGGTCCAGTGTGAGTGTGCACATGGTCTGCGGGCAGTGCTTGACCCAGGTCTGCCTGATGGTGTGTCCTTGCATGAATTCATGGCAGCGAGTCCCCGGCGAGCTGCTCTCCAGATGAATTCCTTGGTGGAGAGAGTGCCTGCCACCAGGACCACAGCTTGCAACTTGAGCATTTTCATCACCCCTCTGTCTGCTCACCTTGTCAACTGCTTGCTTCCCCTCTCCTGTCCAATCTACCTGGGCTAAATCACTCTGCCCCATTATTTTCCATGCCCTCAGGGCCCGTGGACATGTAATTACCTCGCTGCTGATTGCCAGGCTGCAGAGTTCCCTGATCACCTTGTTCTCAGCCTCTCATTTCCCTGCTGAGAGGTGGAGAGAGGGCCAAGGCCCCTCCCGCTCTGAGGAGGTGCTCCTTTTCTTACTGCTGTGACTCTCCCCTCCTGCTTGGCTGCATTTGCGCTGGGTCTGATCTACTGACTGCTGGTCCCCAGGAGCCATCATTATGCTTGGTGGTAATGGGACTGCTTCTGGGTTTTCACATGAACTCAGAACAGCCACCAAGGCCCTGCAGTTTCCAACCATCTTTGTTAACCATGCTACGGCAGCAAAAGCCATGATAGTGGATCTTTCTCTTGATTCTGGAAAACGTAGCCACACAAATAGTAATAGCAACTCCTATTGATTGTGAATATCCTATGTGACGGTCACTTGATGTGTATTTCCATTTAACCTTTGCAGCAGCAGAACAAAGTAGGTGCTATTATCATCTGCATTTTTACAGATGAGGAAGCTGCCCAAGCCCTCACAGCTATTAAATGGCAAAGCAAGAAAGTACACAAGTACTTTGCCTTTGGGGAGTATTATCATCTGGTGGGGAGGGCAGCAAAATTTGCCAATCTAATTATGCAAAATATAATTTTCATTTCTTAAGCGTATGTCATCTGAATAGATCAGGCCTGGATCACCCCCTGTGGCCGTGGGGACCTCAGCTTGGGGTGGAGAGTTGATCAGAGCTAAGTCTTGCATCAAGCAGACCGTGGTTAGGGGGAAGTGGTGATTAGTAAGAACGGCCAGTGTTCAATGAGCATTTACTGTGTGCCCAGTGTGGGCTAAGCGCTCTGTGCAATTGTCATATATTCTCACAACTTTATAAAAAAGGAGCTGTTTTCACCCCAGTTTACATGTGAGGAGACTGAAGCTCAGAACATTAACTGAATGGCCCAAGGACACTGGTAAATCACAAGGGAGCCATGATTCAGACCTAGGTGGCCGGTCTCCCGACACCCATGCTCCTGTCATGTGGTACCACCTCCCACTGGGGCTCGGGAGGTTCCCCCAGACCTCTGGGCGGCGCCTCCAGGTGGACCCTCCCTTCGGGTAGTGGAGGGAGGGAAGCCAGGATCTGTTGCTGTTCATTGTTGGTGAATTCCTTTCCGCCTCTGGAGAGCCTGCACCGAGGTGGTCTCCAGGCACGGCAGAGGGCGTGGCTCTAGGGCAGCATGAGCCCCCAGACTGGACTTGGAGACGGCTGACCCCCGTCAGGCGCTGCTGGGGTCTCGGAGGCACCATGCTCGGCAGCCACCGCTTCAGAAGCCTTTTTCCGATGTGCCTGTGGCCTCCTCCACCTCTGTTTGGATTTGGCCTTCTTACTGGTAACCGCATCACAGCAGGCGGGCTGGCCTCCCACACTGTCCCCAGGGATAAGACAAATAGCACAGCTCTCATCTCAGGAGGGCCAGTGCTGGGCCGGCTGACTTCTTTTCATAACAATACCTTGCATTTTTCTTTCAACTTTTCTTGGTCAATCACGAAAAAATTGAAAGCCTGCGTTCTCAGTGCTGCAGGGAGAAGCAAAGTCTCTGTCCTTGTGGAACGCATGGTCTGGTTGAGGGTGTGCCTACAATCCTTCCACAAAGAAACGGTCCAAGAGGACAGCAGTCGTAAAAGGAAACATAGGGAGTGTCATAAGGCAGTGCCCGGGTAAGTGCCAGGAACATCTTGCAGGCCATCTGTGCTCTGAGTGGAGCAGGAAAAGGGCAATGTGGTCTGGAGTCTTCCTAAAGGAGCTGGGACTCTGAGGGCAGGCGATACCTTGCATTGGAGTTGCATGTGGGGGGTGGGGTATTCTAGGTCCTGAAAGGTTTTCATAGCCCGCCTCTGGGTTCCAGATCAGAGTATGAAGGTTGTGCTGCCCAGAAAGCCCAGCCCCGCAGGACAGTCAGTCGTGCAGCATGACTCGGGGGTGTCCAGTGCTGCCAGCAGGACCCAGCTGCTTGTTCAGGGTGGCCAGTGGCAGGAAGGCACTTTCTGTGCAGCAGTTCATCCTCCTCAGCAGCCCGTCGCAATGACTCAGGCCCGTGATAAGACAATTCTGAGCTATCAGGAGTGTTTATTGAAGGTGAAAGGGAAGTGTACAGCACAGTCTTTCCAAAGTACACGGTACAAAACCTTAATCCCATGAGAAAAATGATTCCCTGGAGAAATATGTCATGTCTCCTTTTAGATGCTCACAGTACACATTTATTTTTTAAAAGGCTCTGAGAAGTCCTATAGTAAAGAATCCTATTTAATTTTCAACCCATTGTTTCTAAAACTTACTGACTGTGAGACCACCCAACTTTTTTAGACAATAATTAATGTACAGCAGAACCTGTGTGTGTGTGTGTGTGTGTGTTTTTAAACACTTTGGAAATGCTGAGATAGTGTATTTCTGAAAGATTTCCATCTTAAAAGCACTTAAATGTTAAAAGCTCTTATACTTAAAGCTTTAACTCTCAACTCATGGAAGACTGAGTAACAAAGAGTCAATCCTGGCAGGTTCTGGAAGGTTGAGATTCTATTGCATATATGTTTTTCATCCTGAGTTAAAAAGTGAAGTTCCTTGAGGGCAACGATGGAGCCTTAACTCCCCTGGTGTCAACCCAGAAGCCTGCTCAGTACTGAACACATAGCAGCTACTCAATAATTACTTGCTAATTGCTTGGTTGAAGATGTTTGCTAATGGTCATAAAGTTAGTTAGTTGAGGTTGGAATCCAGTTCTTTCAACTTCTAGCCAGAGGCTTGTTTTGCCAGCCAACAAACTCTAAATTTAGGGGCCTCCAGTCGTCCGCTGTTGCCCAAAGCTGCTCTAAAAGCTTACTGAACTCTCTCATTTAGTAGTTTTCTCCTGGTCCATCATTCTTGACTCCCTTTCTCCACCGTATCATGGCTGAAGCTGTCATGATGCAGGTGACTAGACAACCTGTTTTTTTTTTGTTTTTTTGTTTTTTATGGGCAGCCCTTCTTCCTCAGTTTTATCCCACTACACCTTCTTGCCCCAGAAAAGCATGCAACTTTGATCTGGTCTGCTTTGTTCTGGCTGTGAGTTTTATCTTGGGAATTCCATCCTGGTGTTAGGTGTGAGGGAAGTGGGGTTGGAGGCGTGCTGTTCCCAGAGCTGGCTTACCGTCGACACTCAATTTTTGAGCATAAGAAACGTGTCACCTTAATTGCATAATTATGTGTGGATTGACTACTGACAGTGTACTAGGGGTTCTCACAGCCTCAGTAGGAAAGATGGCCCTTTGTCAATAGGATTACAATGTAGGCCATTTATCGTAAGTATCTCAGCCCAGGTTAACATGAATATAGTGAGGAGCTACAAATTTCTTTTCCTGTATAAATGTATCGGGTTTCAGATACATTGAGAAGTGTCCTTTTGTGGCTGTTTGACACCTGAACCCGCAGCTTGCTGGCAAGCAAGAGAGGGCATTGGGCAGAATTTGAGTGCCCTGAAGGAAAGTTCTTTAAACTCCCACTGGGCTGCATCTGTTTTGGGTCTGTTCTCTAACCTTGAGAACCAACAGAAAAGCAGCTTTATTTTGAGTGTTTCGTTCTCCCTCGATTCCCGTGTTCTCTTTAACTCCAGGAGTCAGTTAGCCTCATTATTTATGGAAAAATGGATTGCACTTAATGAAATGGAATGAGAAGGAGTCGTCATGGTTCCAAGTGAGTGCTCTTGGTTAGCAATAATTCATCGGAATGAGATCTGCTTGTGGTTAGAGGTAGTGTGTCCTTTATGGAAGCCTGTCTTCATGGACACATTATTAAAATACAAGGCATTGGAGGTTTGAAGGTCTGGAAAATTGAGACCAAAGTAGGTTTTATTAATTGTTTCTGCGGTAGTTTGTTGCTGGATATAACCCAAATCCTGGAGGGGCTGAACTATCTGAATTGTACTTTGCAAATTTAATTTAGTTGAGAACAGGGGCCGGTTAGAAACTTTAATGATGCCGGGCCCTGTCCTGCCTCCACCCCTCTGTCGGTGAGCCCGCCATGTGCAGGGTGTGCTGACCTCACAGCCTTCCTGTTGTCGTTCTGTTGTGTCTGGACCTCTTTCCTGGCCCTGCCCTTTACCAGGTTGACTCTTGCTCACCCTTTTGGTCTCAGCCTGGCTCTCTTCCTCTGGGAAGCCTTACATGAATCGGAGTGGCTCACATTCTTCCTGCGATATTACGTGATGTATTTTTTTCTTCATGGCACTTGTCACAACTTAAATTCCATAGTAATATGTCTTATTTCTTTAATGTCTCCTGCTAGATTATCAGCTTCCTGAGAACAAAGGCATGTCTCTGTTCTTTAATACATTCTCAGGGCTTTTGTGCAGAGCTTGGTACAAAGTAGGTACTCAAATATGTGTTGAAAGATGGAAAGAAGGAGTTGGACGCTCATTGCAAGGAGTTTGGCTTTTCACATTATAACTGGCAGAGCTCTAAGGTGTCCCTCAATGATCCCCACCTCCCGGTGTTCATGCCCTTGTGTGAGCTTTTCCCCTTGAATGAACCTAGTGACTCATTTCTGACCAACAGAATATGGCAAGAGTACAGGGTGTCACTGGTGAAATTAAGTTACAGACAGAATGTAGCTTCCATCTTGTGTGCCCTTTTGTGCTTTGTTTGCTTGCTCTGATGGAAGCCAGCTGCCTTGTTTTGAGCTGTACAATGAGAGGCCTAGGCCACGTGGCAAGGAACTGAGGGAGGCTTCTGGTCGCCAGCCAACTAAGACCCTCAGCCCAGTAGCCTGGGAAGAACTGGATCTTGCCAACAACCACGTATGTGAACTTTGAAGCAGTTCTCCCTCAGCTGAGCCTTCAGATGAGACCCTGGCCCATAACTTGATTGCGGCCTGTGAGGATCCTTGAGGCAGAGGCACTGAGCTAAACTGTGCTGAGATTCCTGACGCACAGAAACTGAGATAATAAATGCTTGTGGATTGAATCCACTGAGTTTTGGGGTAATTTGTTATAGAGTCAGATCATGAATACACAGATTTTTCTCTGTGAGGTTATTAGATATTATTAATGATGATAATGGGAACTTAATCTAGGCCAGGTCTTGTGCTAAACACTTAATATGCGCATTCTTATCTATTCCTCACATAAGCTCTCTGATGTAGGTTCTATTATTATCTCCAATTTACAGATGAGAAAAATGAGGCAAAGAGAGGTGGAGTAACTTGTCCAGGGGTCTTGGCAGAGCATGGGGAGCGTGATCCTGGAGCCTGTGCTAAAGGCAGGACAGAAGCTGAAGTGCTTTGGGGCTCCTTCCTCACCTAAAGACCAGGGCTCCTGACAATGTGGACTTCCAGGACTTAGTGCAGTGGGGTGTGCCACCACTCGGGATGAGGATTTGGGCAGTGGCTCAGCTTGGACCCTGTCTCTTTAAGGAGCTGGAACAAGCCCATCCAGGAGCGATCCAGCTGTCGCCTGATTTAGGCCTGGCCTCCTAATGCCCTGTGAGTTAGCATGCTTAGTGTGGAAGCCCACTCCTCCTGTATCCAAGAATAAAATCCAATCAGGAAAATAAAAGATGGTGGCTTTTGGAATAAAATGAACAGCATCCACCATGATTACAGCTTGTTTTTCAACTTCTGCAAGATGAAATTAAATTGAGTAATTGTTTGCACGTTTAACCACATGACTCGGATCTGTCTGCGGCAGATTGTGGCATTGTGAATATTTAAACCAGTAATAAAGCCCTTTAAGCTTATGTCCCATTTTATCTCATTTATCTGTAGACCTAAAATGCAACGGAACAGAAGATGTTTTGGGGGAAAGGCTAATGTGGTGTAAGATCACTATGGATTGAGGTTACGCAATTCCAAGGCTTTGTGTTGGAAATGAATTTTGTATGCAGAATGATTCTGAGCCTGGGATTCTGGAATATACGTTCTTTCAGGGAAATTTTGGAAGACCAAGACTCCATTGTTATCCATTTTTCTGCCCCGTGGTGTGCTTGTATATCTCCCGCCTCAGAATTGATTTCTGCGCACTTCTTGAGTACTGTGGCGTTGCATCATAATTGCTCACCCAAATAGATTCACTTTGAGTGATGGACAAATAACCAGGCATGTATAGATTGCAAATAAGTGTTGGGTTAAAAAAAGTATGTTGAATGTGTAACTATTTGAAATGTTACTTCAGAGAAGACCTTATATTCTGCAAGCATACCTGTGTGTCTGACGGTAAAACCCTCTAACAGTTCAACAGAACTTTTCTAGATAAACAATAATCAAGTTTGGGCTCTCATGAAAAGATCAGTTTACAAGTTGTCAAGAGTATATGCTTGTACGTTAATGGTCTTAATGTTGTTATGCGAGGGAGTTTGGATGGAACTTGGATTTTATATTCCAAGGCTCTACTTGGCCTACAGTGTTCAGCTGTCATGATTTTGGCAGCCTTTTGACACTGGAGTTGTTTTCTAATCTGAGTGAGATCGCAAGTGAATTAAAGGAGTGTTTGATTTGGTATTCTGTTCAAGTATCTACATTTGGAGAAATGTGTTTTTATATTGGTAACTTATATTTTCCTCGTGGAAGGAAATATATTTTATGAATATAACCAGAATGAATGGCCTAGGTGCTTAACAGTTGCTTCTTCCCATTCAGCCATGACCCTGGATTCTAGCATCACCTGGTATCACCCTCTTTTCCTTCAGCTTCTGCAGCACTGTTCTCTCATGGTTTTCTGATGTGGCCTCCCTGATATCTCTGGCTCTGGCTTTTTGTCTGGGTCCAGTTCTTCCTCTCAGCCTTTAAATATTAATGATTACCTGGGGGTTTATCCTCAGGCCTCTTCTCACTTTATTAATCTCTCCTGGATCATTTCATTCACTAGCGAAGTTTTTACAACCGCATACCTGCTCACCCTCTAAATAGATATCTCCAGCCCAGGTTGGAGGTTCACGACGCTGCTCATCCAGTTGCCTAGGCACATCGCCACATGCATGGCCTCTCTGCTACGGCAGTTTGAACTCAGCATGTGCAAAGCTGAGCTCTTCTTCCTCCTGCTTCTTGTCACTGTGAGTGGCATTGCCATCCATGCAGTCACCCAGGTCTGTGGGCTGGTGTTATCCCTGGGTCCTCCATCCCCAAGCCTGGCCATTGTATCTCCAATGCTCTCAAATAAATTTTTCTTCCCTGGCTTCCTGTGACTCTCTCAAATTAGTACCCCCTGCCCTCCACCCTACTTGCTGCACCATCTTTAAGCCAGGTGGCTTCCAGCGCCATATTTCTGAAACCCACATCTGATCTTGTCGTGTCCCTGCCTAAAACACCTCAGCGGCTGTCCACTGTCCTCTAGGTAAAGTCCAGATTCTTACTGTGGGCTGTGACACCTCTCTATGATTTGGTTCCTGCTCACCCCTTTAACCTCATTCTTTGCCATTCCCTGAATTGCCCCAGCTCCCAGCCACATCATGCTACTTGTACGTAGTTCCGCAAACCTGCCGTGCCACTGCCTGCCAGGGCGCCGTGGGCATACTCTTCCTTTATCCCAGTGGTTCTCAGCTGGAGTTGGTTTTCCCCTCCAGGGGACATTGGGGAATGTCTGACGACATTTTTGTTTGTCATAACAGGAGTTGGCGGGGAGGAGGTTGCTACTGGCATCTGGAGGCCGGGGATACCGCTAAATTTCCTACAATTCACAGGCCAACCGCACAACAAAGAATTAACTGGTGCCAAGTGCCAATAGTGCCGAAGTTGAGAAACACTGTTACACTGCTTGGTGACTTCTTTTACTTTGTCCCAGGTCAAGCACAGTCCATTCCTGCAGTCTTTGACTAGCTCTGTGACCTTGAGCAAGTGAGCTAACTTCTCTGTGTCTCAATTTCCTCATATATAAAATGCAAGTAATAATAATTCGACCTCATGTGTGTTGTGAGGATTAAATGAGTGAAGAGTGTTAGGACAGTGTATGGGAGGTAGTTAATTGCTCAATGAATGTTAGTTGCTGATATTATCATTATTATTGTTTGATCTATTCTTTAATTAAAAAAATTGTTTTTTACCTACTCAAGCAGAAATGATCACTCCTTCCTTATATCACACACAGCCTGGGAGCACCATGAGGAAATGATCTGTGACTTTTTTAGCATATCTCAGTGCCTGGCACAGACGAGGCACCTAATAAATGTTTACTGAATGAATGATTTCATTTGCATATATTTTTATATTATAAATTCAGAGTTCTCTGATGCGAATCAACAAAACTTTTAAGCAGGGGCTTAATAAATATTAAGTATTGCCATGAATACTTGATTGTGAACATAAGTTTAGTTATGTATTATTAGATAAAATATAGTTCTCTCCTAATATAATTCTTAATTTTCAAACACTTGAGATGTTTTGATGTCAACACTTCATTACAAGTGAATTTTCCCCATGAAGGCTGTGGCTGGGGACACAGTCTCAGAGTGGACCATGAGTCCCTTGAGATCTTGGCGGTTTGCTGGAGGAGGCCCCTGGCATGAGGTTGTCACATGCACACACATGCTCCTTTCCTCAAGGAGGTGGATGAAGACCCAGGGTTTTCCTTCTCACATGGCAGATGTCCACTGGGTGCTGGTGTGCCCCTGCCCCCTGCTGTGATGGGGGGTACTGGGATAGGGGGTTAGAGTTGCCTGGCCGAACTGTATGAATGCTAGGCTCTAGGAAGACTGAGTGGAGGTTCAGAGCTTAAAGACAGTTTTATCACCCTGTGGAGCCCATGTCATGGGAGATCATCTGATTTGACATTAGACAGTCCTCTGGGACTTCTGCTACGGGCAGCACTTCAAGTCAGATATGCATTTGTCCTCACGGTTCCCTACCGGGCACATCCTTTCTCAACCTGGGAAGTTCCCACTCATTCTTCATGGCTCAGTTCAGTGTCCAGTTATTGGTTCAGCCAGATTTTTTGGTGCCTCTACTCTGTGTTAGGCATTCTTATGGGCCCTGGCGAAGCAATAGTGAGCAAAACACTCGAAGTTCCTGGCTTCATACAGCTAATACTCTGGTGGGCACTAAGCAAGTGAGCACGTAAGATCATTTCGGAGAGTGACAAATACTGTGAAGACAGTGCAACAGGGTGATGTGATGGAGGGTAGGGGGAGGTCCCTTCAGATGGGTGGTCGGGGAAGCCCCTCTGAGAAGGGGACGTGGGAGCCAGCCATGGGAGGATGGGGGCAGAGACCTTGCCAAGCAAGTGCAAAGACCTTGAAGCTGGAATGAGCTTGATGTTCTCAGGGAAGCTTTCTCTGTCTCTTCCAGTGAGTTTTTGGTTTGGTGTTTGGCTTCCAGTCTGCTTTGTTCAACTCTCTGCAGTATTACTAAGCACGCTGCGTCCTAACATGTGTACATGTTTCTTCCCAGCTCTCATGCTTTGGAGATTCTCTTAACCTTTCAAGAACATTGTATCTGAATGAGAGCAATTAATGGCAACAGCTAACATTTCTTAAGCCCCTGCTTGACAGTGCTAGACACTAAGTGCTTTGCAGGTGTTTTCTCCCTTAATACTCACAGTACGCCCCTGACATCTGTACTGTTATAAGCCTCATTTTTCAGAGGAAACTGAGGCACCAGCTAAATAACTTGCCCTGGGTCGTATAGCTGGAAGGTGGCCGAGCTGGGGCTCCGAGCCAGGCAGTCTGACCACAAATCTGCCCTCTGAGCAGTGCATCCTGCACTTGCCAGGGCTGCGGCCCACAGGAATCCGTCAGATCCAAGGAGGTTTTTGTCACCTAAGTGTGTGAGCTGGAGCCTTTTCTGCATCTAGTCACAGCGTCCCCAGCGACCTGACAGCCTAGAGGTGCGGGCCTCTGGCTGCTGCCCGGGGAACAGCAGGCACGGTGGGCAAGGCTGTGCCTCTGGGCCTCTCCGTGTTGTGGTTGTTGAGGAGAAATGAGCGTTCGAGAAAAAAATTGGAGGAAGTTATGAAACAGCAAATCCCAGCAGTGGGAGACAGGAGAAAATGAATGCGTCTGTGAGGACTCAGGGGCGGTCCAGGTGCGAGGCTCCCGGTGCTGGCCCAGGGGACCGAGATCGGGGCCCTGCGGGACCGTCCCAGGTGCTCTCACGCCCACCGTCGGGGAGGAGTGCGGGCCAGGTGGGGAGTTAATCCGCCAGCAGGCGCAGGGTCTTGCCCCTTGTTCTGCCTCCTGTCTAGGACTCAGGTACGTCTCCTGTCTGGCTGAGCCTCAGCGACTTCATCTGTAAGATGCCAATGATGCTAACGATGGCCTCGCGGGGCGTTTGAGAATCACAAGAGATGGTGGGATGTGAAAGTGCTTTGTGAGTGATCCCATGCTACAGAAATGACAGAAGTTTTTATTATTCGATCAGAGAGAGGTTTGCTGGAAGGTATTTCTGAATTATCTGAAGGTTTCATTTATTTTTTCTCCACCTTGTTAGTCCAGTAGTTGAGACTTGGCTGCATTTTGCTGTTTCCAGGTTGGGACGAAATTTTCTTAAAAGGCAGCTCTGCTTTTCATGAAGCATCATTAGAGCCCAGATGCAGGGGCAGAACAAGGTGTGGGCCCGGGACCCTGCCGGGACTCAGGGCCTAAGCCTTCCAGACTCTCTCCTTTCAATCGCGGTGGAATGCCAGCCTTCTTACCCCTCTCCCCGCCCTTAACTCCACAGTTAGGGGAGTTTTATTACTGACAGTGACGGCATTTCAAGGGGCTGCCCCACAAGCCGCTTTCTTAATGAAGACATTTCTGGATGTTACTTTTTTTTTTTTTTTTCTTTCACTGACCGTGTGTTCAGCACGTTCCCATTGCTTTCCCCCCATTTGATGTGAACACATATATTACCCAGCTGCCGACATTTTGGATGCAGATGGTTTAAAAGAAACTCTACAGCTCTAGTCTCTTTAAGATCTGCCTGAGCATCACATTCTCAGACCAGATTTTCATCCATTACCCTTCAGGGAGGTGAAGGGTCATGGATCTCCCAAGACATGGATTGATTAATTAATCATTTCACTTATTTGACAAATATTTATTGAGCTCTAATATGGGCCAGGGCCTTTAATAGACACTGGGGAGGCAGAATTGGGCAAGAGTGAAAAAGCCCCTGCTCGTCTAGGTTTCAAATTCTGATAGGAACACAGACAACACACCAGACATTTAGGTAAGTTAGGATTTCTGATAGAGCTGAGTGCAATTCCGAAGCCATCACAGGGTGATGAGATAGGTGTGCTGGTGTGGAATACTTCTGTGGACACAAAACTTAAATGAGAGTGGTCAGGAAGGTCTCACTAAAGAAATGAAAGTCGGGTGGAGGCGGCTGGGTTAAATCTGGGGAAACGCGTTCTAGGTGGAGGGAACAGCAAGTGCGGAGGCCCAGAGGTGGGAATGAACTTGCCTGTTTGAGGAACAGAAAGTGGTGCGTCTGGAGTATGTTCAGTGAGCAGCAGTGTGGCAGAATCGGTAGGCAGGGTTCTGTAGACCATGCAGGGCCTTGTAGACAGTATAAGGATTTAGAGTTTGCTCGAAATTAGAGATCACCTTCTCTACTCTTCAAGTTCAAGAGTCACAGGTAGAACCCCACAGAGTGAACTTGCCTGGAGAGGCTTTGTGACCCTGCATTACCTGCCTGTCTAATGGGGACGGTCACCGTGGTCCTCCCTCTGTGTGCAGGATGTGCCTGGAGCCTGGCCTAAGTCTGTTGGCTGACTGGACAAACTGGCCTTGTCTCCTGTGGGGTTGGGGCACAAGGGGAGGGTCCTAGGCTCTTCTGTGTCCCCTAAACTGACTGGTCCTTGCCTTGTTCCTTGACCTAGAAGATTCTGCCTGGGAACCTCACATCCTAGGGGCTTGCTCTCCTGCCAGGAAAATGGTTAAGCTTATGGGACTGATACCGAAACTCAGGTCTGGCTGCTTGACGCTCAAAAGGCAGTACTCGAGAGGCAGGCGTTGGTAGAAGGGAAAGTTCGCTTTATTCCGGAGGCCAGCAATCGGGGGGGAGAGCAGACTCGTGTCCACAGGCCAACTGCCCACCGCTGATCAGTGGGCAAGAGCTTTTAAAGGGGAGTCTCGGGGGTGTATTGGTGGAGGGAGTGGGCTACGTGTAGAGCACCGCAGACAGCTCTGACAGTCATCTTGAAATTGGGCATGCAGTGGTCTGATCTGCATCATCTTGATTGTTTTAAGTACAGTTAATCTTCAATTCCAGGGTTCATTTGTTCCCATTTCTTTGAGGCCTCTTCTCGGAATTGTAGCAGCTTATGTCATGGCTACAGTCTGGTCATCATGTAGTTAATGTCTTCCATCTGGTGGGAGTTTCAGTATCTAAAAAATAGCTCAAAGGATATGGCTCAGACTATTATCTATAGCCCTTGAGGAGGAACAAAATTCCTTGACTTTGTTTAATAACTAAACTATTATTATTTGGTCTTGACTGTTTTCCTTTGCTTCTGCATTTAATCACTTCTCTGATTAAATTTATTCTTTGGCTAAAGTTCTTCTAGTCAAAAGGCAGGTGGAGGGCACTGGGGGCGGGGGTCCTTCCTGGGAAGGCCCCATAGGGTCCTGCTCCGTTTCAGGGCAGGAAGGTTCAGAAGAATAATGGTCGGTAACCTCCTCAGCCCTGCAGATGCAGGAGGCAGGCATCCCGGACCTCTGGAGCCTTTCCCTATCCTCCAGCACAGGCTTTCCCCACCCCAGACCATGTTGTGGGCTGCTCCGTATTAATCTGCCATATGGTGTTTAAATGTACCTGCTTGGGTGCTTTCACAACCAGCCCACTGTTGATGAATTAAATCCACACTCTTCGCCTGGCCTTTAAGGCCCTTTACAGTTTCGTCCTATTTACTGCCCCATCCTTCTCACTCTTCTCCTACACAGATTTGCCCACATCCCAGACTTATTTATTACTTGCGGTCTCTAAATAACCACTTGTACTTTCTGGCCTCATGAATTTGTGCAGGCCAAGCCTCTCTCCTAACACACCTTTCTATTGTCCTAACACCCCCGGTGCACCTTGAATTTCTAGTTCAAACCTGCCCCTCCAGGAAGCTTCTCCTGATCGCTTTAGTTGATGAAGATCTTTCATGTACCTCTGAACAACTCAACTGCTTACAGTTTTCAATTGTAATACCTCATGAGGTAGTTACTTTTTCTTTGTGTCTCCCCCAATATACCATCAGCTCCTGAAGGAGGCAGGTGCCTTATTGATGATGATGATGATGATAAAAACCTCAGGGATGGTAAACATCGGTGAACACCCTGGAAACCACATGCACCTCCTTCAGGTCACGCTGGGAGTCTCTTCCATATGAAACAGTTCAGAAAGAGGGAGCAGCATTGTTTAAATTTCTGGGCAGTCCCGGTCAGCTTTATAGATAGTTTCCAAAAGGAGTCCCTTGCTGAAATCTCTCCCCAGAACTCCAGCTGTGAGGAAAGGTGTTTTATCTCACCATAGCCTTGAATTAGCTTCCATCCCTTGCAGAGTGCAAGGACATCTTACTCTTGGAACCAGCTCTTCAATGATGGAAAAATCCCATGAAGGCTTGAAGTTGAAGGTGCCCTTTTTAAGAAGTCTGGGGAGGAAGGTCGATTCTAGAGTTGGTTGAGCCTGGTCACAGGGACCGTCTTGTTGCTTCTGGCAATGATTTGATAAATGTTCTTGTCTCAGACCTCAGGGAGCTTCCCCTGCCCTTGAATTCAGTAATGAGTCTTGTTCTCAGGGGACCACATGACACATACATCCACACCCACTCATCTTGTTCACCCTTTCTGTCCACCGTGCAGTCGCCAACACGCTCACTTGATACAGGGCGTTTAACCTGGGCTGCCTGTTCACGGAGCTGCTTACCCACGCCTAGTTGTGTGTGTGCCTTCAGCGAGGAGTGGCCTGGTGTGGCCAGCATTTGAGGAACACGCACTCTTCCCTCCTTGTGTGTATTCTGTTTCTCTGTTCGTAAACATCGTTTCAAATAGCACAACCAAGTTGGTGGTCTACGCATATTGTCTACGAAGATAGTAAAACCATCCAAATCAGCTTTCCCTAATGTTCATTTTGGCATAAATGTTTCTAAGTGTTAGAAATAAGTATTTTATATTACTTGGGGGCTAATAGGTATGCTTTTGTTGGTGGTCAAGTATTTCTCTTTTACCCACAGATCGCATGTGTTTCCTCAAAGGTACAATAAGATATACTCAAGAATATTAGATGTTTTCCTGTCTTTATTGGTAAAAGCTAAAAAAACCAAGAAATGAAACTGTTACCCCACGAGAAATTTAGGTGGAAGAAAATAAGATAATTGAATAACAGAAATGTTTTGCAAATTTCATAGCACACAAGTTCTTACTATAAAAACTTGACTGAAGGCCAAGACTCACTGACTTTTTCGTGAAGAATGGCTTATTTTGCAAAGTTAAGGCAGCTAGGGGCCAAAGATGTTGCTCCAGGCAATATTTGGTACTTTTCTGGGGTTTTTTTAACATTGTTTTTCTTATTATAAAAGTAATAAATATTCACTGTATGAAATTTAGAAAACAGTTATCTCTTGGTTTCTTTCTGAGACTCTCCCAGGGTGGTCGGGATAACCTGATCTTGGAGCCATTTTTGGCAATGATGACCAATGCTTGTAGCTGCTTCAGGAACGTTTTGCTGGCTCAGTGTCTGTGTCTTGAACCTTACAGAAAAGTGTGTTTATTTATATAAGTCCTTTGCCAGGTTCAGCTCACCCGTGTTGTCTTCCCTTTGAAATGTGCTTCTCTGACTTATCAAGGAGAATTCAGCCTAATCCAGAATGAGGAGTCACTGGAACGATGGTGCTTAGTCCTCAAAGGAAGAGTCTTTTTTAAGAAGACACCTCAACATTACTCTACGTACCTGCTTGTATTTCCTGGCAATGAACTGACTGCCACTGTTTTATTTTCAGTAACCACTGAACAGAAGTGAGTCACTTCTGTGGATTTTCTCATTTTGTGTCCTTTGGTTTATCCTCCACACGCAGCTCCCACTTTGTTTTGAACTGAAGGAGATTTATCTCGTTCGAGGAACAGATTTCTCTTTTTGTTTCTTTGAGATAGTTAGAAAAGCCAGCACATTTTTGTTGAAATATAAGGGACCTGGTAAGTGCTTTGTAAGCTTTGCATCCCCAGTGCCTTTCACACTTTTTAGCACATAGTAGATACTCAAACATGGCTAGTTGAATTACTGAATCAAACACCAACACATCCTTATTGGTTTATTTCCTTGATATAGGGCTGTCACACTGCATAACCCCTGGGACATCTTTCACACGCCTTGTCCTGCCTGTGTGGCTGAGTGTAGTAGACCTGTCTAGAAACTATAGTCAATCCAGGGTATTAGATTTGATTAGCTTCTTGATTCTTGGTATCGTTTTAACAATCTCTGTGAGTGGCATTAGGTTGGAATAGTTGGGAACCGCTCATACTCTCCCACTGTCCCACATGGATATGACCCATTTGTCTCCTTCAGCCTCGGAACATTGTATTCTGCTCAAGCTCACCCTGCATGGATAGACTTTATCTAAATTCCAATCCATGCCAGCACTGCTTCCACTTCATACCATTCTGCTCCAACCCATTCATGTCTATTTTCTCTTTGATCTTCCTCTGAAAAATTCATAAGGACCTCTGCAGGTATCTGCTTCTGTGTGGGTTTCTGCTCAGAACCAGCCATATGTGGAACTCCTCCTTGATAGTGAAGTCTCATCTTACCTAGTGATTTCCCCATAGGATGAGTTGCTCTCAAATTTCAGTTTTCTCTCTCCTAGATATCAAGCTAAACTGAAAAGCCCTAGACCATTAAGTGGAATGAGTAGGAGAAGACACTAGTAACTCAACAGCTTGCAGACTTTATTTCAGATTTATTGAATAGTCTCTTGAAACAAAGGTTAATATACCCACTACCAGATGTGTAGTAGTTGGTAGTGTGTTAACAATGAATTTCTTCTGTAGATGTGAAGCTATCCTATGTGGAAGTAGAATGTTTGGTATAATTATTATAGTCTCATACATGAAATAAAATTTATACAGCTTTTCCATTGGATTTAGGTGGCCAGTTATTGTTTGGGTCCACCATCACATCCATGACAGACTTCTGTTGTAGTTCCTATAGATCATCATTTTACTGGCGATGGGTTCTTGCCCCATCATTAATTGTTTTCTCCTTGAGGACAAGAATAGTCTCTTTTTGTGTACATTCCCAGTGGTGATAATTATGCCAGGACAATTCTGTTCAGTAAGTGTTGATCGATTGAATAAATATATCAAAAGTCTTAAGCTGGTGGGTCAGAACACCTTTGGGTAGTTGGGTATGAAGATACCATCGGGGATCAGGGGTTACTGAGATTCTTTAGCATTTAATACGGTTGGAGAATCAGAGGGAAGGCATGAGGGGCACATTGCCTCTCTATGTATGGAAAGGGGAGAAGAAATCATTATATTAGTAAATAGTAAAAGATGTGTAAGCAGCTACATAAATTGTGATGCATGAGTTATTGGTGATGTTAGTTTTGAGGTACCATAAAATCATAGTTTTCACTCCTGTTAAAATGAGAACTATGAACACTGGCCTGGGCAGGAATCACCAGTGTCTGAGGATTAGAAGAAGCGACTGAGTGAGTGTCAGGGAGCAGTGCAGGTAAGGACTCCGGACAGCTACAGAGGTTTCTCCGGCCCATCCTGTGGCCCTCAATGTGACCAGTATGGCATATTAAATTAGACTGGGAACATAAATTGGTCTCTGAATTCTAAGCCATGAAGAAAGTTGGTGGCTGCCAGGAAGGAATGATCCCATTTTAAGAGCAGATCCTCTGAGTATCTCTGATTTTTGGGGCTGCAGGTACTAGAGCCAAGGAGCAACCTGTTGTTGTGGACCACGTCAGCCCGCAAACTTGAGAGTGGTTTCTACTGTTCCAGGCCATCTCAGGGTTGTGACTTTGACCACTGTCTCTGTAGCATTGTCTTCATTTAGGGACCACGAAGCAGCCCTTCCTCTCATATACCCTTTTAGGCCAACATGGTCCTGTCTCCTAGGAGACATGCTCAGTATTCTGAGAGCAGCTACCTTTGTTTGATTCAGGCAGCCTGGTGTCTATAGGGCTGCCCTGGAAACAAAACCATCTGTAAGGAAGGATCCTTCCTTCTTGATGAGTTACTGTGGGACTCCGGGCAAGTCCCTTAACTTATTCTGGCCTCACATCCCTCTCAGGTGGAGAAAATAGCTTATGTATTGTCCTTATAATAAGATCCAAATCCTTTGAGGAAATATGCTCTGGAAGATGACAGCGAAGCAGTGTCATCATGATGAAAAATGGGTGTGTTTTCTGGCGTAAGACACAAAATCTGTTGTTAATGCCTCAAAACTTGGCTTCATTTCTCCACAGTTTCTAGCTGAATGAACTCATCAAAGGTTTAAGAACTGAATATGAATCTGGAGAAGCTCTTTAAGACAGTGGAGGTCTGGTTTGGTGATACATTTAATTTGGAAAGAAGAGATTGTCTTCTAGTATATTATTTTCTCTGGGTTAAAAAAAGAAATAGATTTATGCTTATCTTCAAGTGCTCCAAATTATGTGTGACAGCTTTTCAATAAGCTGGTATCTGAAGGCAAAAAACCAGCCTCTTTGCATATATATGATTTGACAGCATTCTTGGCCTGGGATTGTAGAAGAGCTGTCATTTATTGGTGTAATTCAGCAATTGTGATGAATTGTTCAAGGGCCTTCATTGTACTTTGCCAAAACAAAATTAAGGGAAAACAACATTCTCATCATGCAAATCATGTAACTTTCATGTTTATTAATTCTTCCACGGAGGAATCAACATCCACTCTTAAATGAGAGTACTAATCACTGTGAACCCTTCTCAAACATTGCTGGGAGAAATCATTTTGAATTTTTCTAGGGGACTCACCTCATTATCCCAACAAGTTAGATCTCTTTGTGTACCTCTCCCATATCACAGGATTGTGAGGTATTCCGTGGATTTACAGGCATGTGACATTTGCTTCAGGGTCTACTGGCCGTGTGAAAGAGATTTTAAATGCTCTTTCATGTGATTGTTATTAACCCACATCTAAGAAGCAGCTCAGTGACCCTCTGAATGTGTTTTCCACTCTCCTAGGTATTTTGGAGGGTCCTGGTAGTTGAATTCACCTTGGTGATTCCAGTGATAGTGTTCCTATCTCTTGTTGAATTCTCGTGAACACCCATCCAGGCCCAGGTTTTGCTTGTCATATAAGCCAGCCTCAAGTTGTACAGACTGGACCACCCTAAAAGGGACAAATATCCTATTTTATCCTTCACTTTTCTCACCTACTCTATCCTTGAATACAGTGGATGGACTCAGAGATTTTGTTTCTCCTACATTTTCTTTTCTTGATCCCAAATAGTATCTGTCTTCTATTACAGCTTGTGACATCCTTATGAACCATAATGTTTACCATTAGGGAACATGGTATATGTTTGCATTAATCCACGCGCAAAGAGCTAAATTTAGCTTGGAGAAGTGAAACCCAGGGGTCATGTTAGAATTCTAAGACCTTGATTTTTCATTTATATTTTCACTCCCTTCCTCCATGTCCTCTTCCAACAAAACAGGGCAAAATAAAGCACACAGTGACATCATTATCCCTTGTCAGTCTGCTTCCTAATTGCGTCACGGTCATGATGTGGATATCTGTGGTGCAGTGGTTAATATGTATTTCTCAGTAACACTACTCTGAACTGTCCATGGTGCTGATAGGCTTAAAAGAAAGCTCTTCTTGAGCGAGGACAGCCTCAGATGGAGTCAAACCTTTTGCTCCTTGCACTTAGAGCTTTAGAGCCCCGTGGCTGGGTTTTGCCATACTGAAAGGAGTGGGGAATTGAGGATAATTATTTCACTGGTTTGAGCCAAACTAATGGTTTTTTTCTTTGAGTACATTGATTTTTTGGTTTTAAGTTCTCTTGGTCCTAGATATTGGGAGAGTTTCTCACTTCTGGACTGTTTCTGGTAGACACAGCTCATGTTTTCATTTTTCCTTTCTTGTAGCTACCCCAGAGGATCACAGAGAGCACACAGGGAATTGACAATTATTTTTAATGAGAGGTGTATGTGAAGCGGCTTCTCATTTTGAATTCCCTGCACTGCTTTTTAGTGGAATCAGGGGGTTTGGGATGTGCTTCTAGTGCTGTTTGCACTGACAGTGAGTTCCATAGTCACTTTCTGGCAGCACCAAATGGGCTTTGGTTTTGAGTTTTATTTCAGGAGCATGTCTTCCTTTCCTAAACAAACCAACTAGTTGTGACATTTGAGGAAAACACAAGCCGTCTAATATTTGTCTTTGGTTTGAATGAAGGTGAAGAACACTGTATGGTGGAAAGGGATTTAAAAAAATTAAATAACCTCCAACTTCTCTTTTCCTAAAAGTCAGATTCATAGGCTTGAAGGTGTCCTCAATTCATAGGCTACTAGTGCCCTAGAAGATTCTCAGGAAACAAGGGAAGGCTTTCTTTTTCACCTACATAGCTGTGCTACATTGATACCAACACCAGGATCAAAAGTGATATTCAATTATATGTATTTTTTGTAGCTGGCCCCTCACATAGCCAACAGTGCAGTAGAAAAAACAGACATAAGATAAATGTCCATGTACTAAGGATGCCATATAAGTAAAGAGTGAAGCTATATGTTTGCAACTGAAAAGCTAGTCATAACAATACAAATACCACTGTCAGAACTATGTCCTGGGAATTTTTTTCCCACTAAGAATTATTATATGAGTGTCAGTTGGAGCATTTAACATTACAATCTCAATTATTATGATGTCTCCTAGACACACCCAAAGTAAAAAGGGGGAGTTCTTCCAAAACTATTATGTTTAAACCTTGACTCAGATCCATTTTTATTATGTTCTTAAGTGGCAGTAGGCTGTAGCCAACTCAAATGGAAGAATAGATAACTAAATCACATGGGGTTCAATAAGCCCCACCCTTTCAAAAATGACTGCTTCATAATAACTAGGCAAAGCACTCTATTTTTCTTTACTCTGTGTAACAGTAAAACAGCAGAAATTGTACAAAAATAAACTTCCTTGGCAAAAGGTTGTCTAATCAGGATACCATTGTAGTGATATGAAAAACACAGCATATAGTGGTGAGATTACTGCAAATATAGATCATTAGATCTTGGTTTATTTTACAAACCACATCTGCAAGTTTCTCTATTAGCTAGTGATCTAAAATAAGCAATTATTATCATGTCTGAAATTATCTTAATCTGTAGAATTAGAAAACATACATACATATTTACTTAGCTAAAAAGTTATAGGACTAGGCTTCCCTGGTGGCGCAGTGGTTGAGAATCCGCCTGCCAATGCAGGGGACATGGGTTCAAGCCCTGGTCTGGGAAGATCCCACATGCCGCGGAGCAACTAGGCCCGTGAGCCACAATTACTGAGCCTGCGCGTCTGGAGCCTGTGCTCCGCAACAAGACAGGCCGCGATAGTGAGAGGCCCGCGCACCGCGATGAAGAGTGGCCCCCGCTTGCCGCAACTAGAGAAAGCCCTCGCACAGAAACGAAGACCCAGCACAGCCAAAAAAAAAAAAAAAAAAAGTTATAGGACTCACTGAAGGAAACTCATATAAATGGATGAAGCAAATCAATGGATTCTGCTGGCAGCATTTCATATAAACCAGAATTAATGTGCTACAATAGGATTAAGATTTCAAATGGAGGCATAAAGTGTACGTGCAGGGCCAAACACAGCCTGAATGGGCTAAATACATTTTTTATTTCTACGTAGATCAAAGGAAAGAGGTTTTCCAAGATGATGCTTGTTAAGTATTCAAATGAGAACTAGATTTCAGTGGGTGTTGGAAGGAAAGCACATTAGCTGGATTAGTAAAGATCTTTCATATTACTTTGAGGTACATTTCAAGAGTCTGTTTATACTTAATGTAATTCCCCGGTGTTTAATGTCACAAGAAAAAGGAAGAAGAAAAGGAGATGACAGATGTCCTGCAAAATTGAATACGGTGTAAAGAGTACTGTGACAGCATTGAATTCACCCCTGCTAAGGCTGAAACGTGAGCTTGGGGCAACACTGAAAATGTGTATTATGAGAAGTCACTTTTAAAAAATTCTGCATTGTGCTGGAGTGCTTGGCATAAGCAGAGATGGAGTGGTTCAAGCATGGGTTCTGATCGCAGGGTGCATAGAGTATAGTAAGGACGGTATGTAGATCAGAAAGAGGGTGCTGTTCTCTTGTAGAATAAGGATCAAGAAGGGAGAGGGGACCTTGCCCCTAGCCTGTGGCTTTCCTAAAATGTTGAAGAGTCCTGGTTAGGGTGGGTCTGTTGCTGGTCTGGGCCAGGGATGGGGTTGCCAGTAGCTTCAGAACCACAGAACTGCTGCACTGGGAGAGAGCGAGGCACTGGGCAGGAGATGTTGTGGCTGCTCTTGCCTGGGTGAGGTCCATCTGGCATGGGCGGGAAGGGTGGTTGAGTGAGACAAGAGCCTGGAGGAGAGGGGAGGAGTTGGGAGGGTACTTTAATAATCCAGGTGAAAGAGAGAGCAGTAGAGCAACCATAATGGGGATGGAGAGGAAGATGTGGATGCAAGGCTGGAGCAGAACTGACAGTACCTGGCAGCTTTCATTGTTGCGGGGTGGGGGGGTGGTGCTGGTGCGGGTGGCAGGGCTTGTGGCTGCAGAGTGTCTATGATTTTCAGCCCGGGTTGTGGGGAAGAGAGTGGTGCCATTGTCAGGAACAGGGGAGTAGGTTTGGGAGAAAAGGTAAATGCTGTGAAGACGGAGCTCAAGACTGGACGCAAAGCATGGGCTTTGTGCGAATGCACAGGTGCTCACCCGTGAAGTCGGCCCTGATAGAACCAGAGGTACTGAAATGCACGTGCCCCCCACGCTCGTCCTGGGCACCTGCCCGCCTGCCTGGGAATGTCCAGTAAGGGGACAGAGCAGGATTGTGTGCACTGGTGCGGGATGCCGCGGGGCTGCAATTGTGGCTGAGAAGGACAAGAATCACAGGCATCGCTGAGTGGAGCGGAACCCATTCTATCCCAGTCGTTGGTGATAAGCTCATTATCAGATGTGATTAATTCCTCAGAATAGGTGGGGACCCAGAAGTCCTCTGACGTTTGTCTCAGTTGAAATTTGAATGAAAACTTTGAAAGCTGAAGAGCTTTTAGAAGGTTCCCCATCTTTTTTGCCCTTTCTCCACACCAGCATCTCACACTCTCACGTGTATTGCCTGAAGATTCTCTGGGCATTTTTGTGTTGAGGAAAGAAGATACTAACCTTTTTTTCTGGATATCTACCGAATCTGTGTCAGACACACTCTTCTAGAAAGCGTTTATGAATGCTACCTTATTTAATATTTTTTCCCCTTGATGCCTTTTTTAAAAAATTATTTTTTATACAGCAGGTTCTTATTAGTTATCTGTTTTATACGTATTACTGTATATATGTCAATCCCAATCTCCCAGTTCGTCCCACCACCACCACCCCCACTTTCCCCCCTTGGTGTCCATACATTTGTTCTCTACATCTGTGTCTCTATTTCTGCCTTGCAAACCGGTTCATCTGTACCATTTTTCTAGATTGCACATATATGCGTTAATATACGATATTTGTTTTCCTCTTTCTGACTTACTTCACTCTGTATGACAGTCTCTAGCTCCATCCGCATCTCTTCAAATGACCCAATTTCGTTCCTTTTTATGGCTGAGTAATATTCCATTGTATATATGCACCACATCTTTATCCATTCATCTGTCGATGGACACCTAGGTTGCTTCCATGTCCTGGCTATTGTAAATAGTGCTGCAAGGAAAATTGTGGTACATGTGTCTTTTTGAATTATGGTTTTCTCAGGGTATATGCCCAGTAGTGGGATTGCTGGGTCATATGGTAGTTCTATTTTTAGTTTTTTAAGGAACCTGCATACTGTTCCCCATAGTGACTATATCAATTTACATTCCCAGCAACAGTGCAAGAGTGTTCGCTTTCTCCACACCCTCTCCAGCATTTGTTGTTTGTAGATTTTCTGATGATGCCCATTCTAACTGGTGTGAGGTGATACCTCATTGTAGTTTTGATTTGCATTTCTCTAATAATTAGTGATGTTGAGCAGCTTTTCATGTGCTTCTTGGCCATCTGTATGTCTTCTTTGGAGAAATGTCTATTTAGGTCCTTTGCCCATTTTTGGATTGGGCTGTTTGTTTTTTTAATATTGAGCTGCATGAGCTGTTTATATATTTTGGAGATTAATCCTTTGTCTGTTGATTCATTTGCAAATATTTTCTCCCATTCTGAGGGATGCCTTTTCGTCTTGTTTATAGTTTCCTTTGCTGTGCAAAAGCTTTTAAGGTTCACTAGGTCCAATTTATTTATTTTTGTTTTTATTTCCATTACTCCAGGAGGTGGGTCAAAAAAGATCTTGCTGTGATTTATGTCAAAGAGTGTTATTCCTATATTTTCCTCTAAGAGTTTTATAGTGTCTGACCTTACATTAAGTCTTTAATCCATTCTGAGTTTATTTTTGTGTATGGTGTTAGGGAGTATTCTAATTTCATTCTTTTACATGTAGCTGTCCAGTTTTCCCAGCACCGCTTACTGAAGACACTGTCTTTTCTCCATTGTATATCCTTGCCTCCTTTGTCATAGATTCATTGACCATAGGTGCATGGGTTTATCTCTGGACTTGCTATCCTGTTGTGTTGATCTGTATTTCTTTTTTTGTGCCAGTATCATATTGTGTTGATTACTGTAGCTTTGTAGTATGGTCTGAAGTCAGGGAGTCTGATTCCTCCAGCTCTGTTTTCTTCCCTCAAGAGTGTTTTGGCTATTTGGGGTCCCTTGTGTTTCTATACAAATTTTAAGATTTTTTGTTCTAGTTCTGTAAAAACTACCATTGGTAATTTGATAAGGATTGCATTAAATCTGTACATTGCTTTGGGTAGTATAGTCATTTTCACAATATTGATTCTTCCAATCCAAGAACATGGTATATCTCACCATTTGTTTGTGTCATCTTTGATTTCTTTCATCAGTGTCTTGTAGTTCTCTGAGTACAGGTCTTTTACCTCCTTAGGCAACTTTATTCCTAGGTATTTTATTCTTTTTGTTACAATGGTGAATGGGATTGTTTCCCTAATTTCTCTTTCTGATATTTTGTTGTTAGTGTATAGGAATGCAAGAGATTTCTGTGCATTAATTTTGTATCCTGCAACTTGACCAAAGTCATTGATTAGCTCTAGTAGTTTTCTGGTGGCATCTTTAGGATTATCTATGCATGGTATCATGTCATCTGCAAACAGTGACAGTTTCACTTCTTCTTTTCCAATTTGGATTCCTCTTATTTCTTTTTCTTCTCTGATTGATAAAACTTCCAAAACTATGTTGAATAATAGTGGCGAGAGTGGACATCCTTGTCTTTTCCTGATCTTAGAGGAAATGCTTTCAGTTTTTCACCATTGAGAATGATGTTGGCTGTGGGTTTGTCATATATGGCCTTTATTATGTTGAGGTAGTTTCCCTCTATGCCCACTTTCTGGAGAGTGTTTAACATAAATGGGTGTTGAATTTTGTCAAAAGCTTTTTCTGCATCTATTGAGATGATCATATGATTTTTATTCTTCAATTTGTTAATATGGTGTATCACATTGATTGATTTGCATATATTGAAGAATCCTTGCATCTCTGGGATAAATCCCACTTGATCATGGTGTATGATCCTTTTTAATGTGTTTTTGGATTCTGTTTGCTAGTATTTTGTTGAGGATTTTTGCATCTATATTCATCAGTGATATTGGTCTGTAATTTTAGTTTTTTGTAGTATCTTTGTCAGGTTTTGGTATCAGAGTGATGGTGGCCTCGTAGAATGAGTTTGGGAGTGTTCCTTCCTCTGCAATATTTTGGAAGAGTTTGAGAAGTATGGGTGTTAGCTTTTCTCTAAATGTTTGATAGAATTCACCCGTGAAGCCACCTGGTCCTGGACTTTTGTTTGTTAGAAGATTTTTAATCACAGTTTCAATTTCATTACTTGTGATTGGTCTGTTAATGTTTTCTATTTCTTCGTGGTTCAGTCTTGGAAGGTTATACCTTTCTAAGAATTTGTCCATTTCTTCCAGGTTGTCCATTTTATTGGCAAAGAGTTGCTTGTGTTAGCCTCTTATGATGCTTTGTATTTCTGTGGTGTCCATTGTAACTGCTCCTTTTTCATTTCAAATTTTATTGATTTGAGTCATCTCCCTCTTTTTCTTGAGGAGTCTGGCTAGAGGCTTATCAATTTGGTTTATCTTCTCAAAGAACCAGATTTGTGTTTTATTGATCTTTGCTATTGTTTTCTTTGTTTCTATTTCATTTATTTCTGCTCTGATCTTTATGATTTCTTTCCTTCTGCTAACTTTGGGTTTTGTTTATTCTTCTTTCGCTAATTCCTTTAGGTGTAAGGTTAGATGATTTGAGTTTTTTCCTGTTTCTTGAGGTAGGCTTGTATTGCTATAAACTTCCCTCTTAGAACTGCTTTTGCTGCCTCCCATAGGTTTTATATTGTTGTGTTTTTGTTGTCATTTGTCTCTAGGCATTTTTTGATTTCCTCTTTGAATTCTTCAGTGATCTCTTGGTTATTTAGTAACGTATTGTTTAGCCTCCATGTGTTTGTGTTTTTTACGTTTTTTCCCCTTATAATTTATTTCTAATTTCATAGCGTTGTGGTCGGAAAAGATGCTTGATATGATCTCAGTTTTCTTAAATTTACTGAGGCTTCATTTGTGACCCAAGATGTCATCTATCCTGGAGAATGTTCCATGTGCACTTGAGAAGAAAGTGTATTCTGCTGTTTTTGGATGGAAAGTCTTATATCAATTAAATCTATCCGGTCTATTGTGTTATTTAAAGCTTGTGTTTCCTTATTAACTTTCTGCCTGGATGATCTGTCCATTGGTGTAAGTGAGGTGTTAAAGTCCCCTACTAATATCGTGTTCCTGTTGTTTCTTCTTTTATAGCTGTTAGCATTTGCCTTATGTATTGAGGTGCTCCTATGTTGGGTGTGTATGTATTTATAATTGTTATATCTTCTTCTTGGATTGATCACTGGATCATTATGTAGTGTCCTTTCTTGTCTCTTGTAACATTCTTTAAAGTCTATTTTATGTGATATGAGAATTGCTACTCCAGCTTTCTTTTGATTTCCATTTGCATGGACTATCTTTTTCCATCTCTTCACTTTCAGTCTGTATGTGTCCCTAGGTCTGAAGTGGGTCTCTTGTAGACAGCATATATATGGGTCTTGTTTTTGTATCCATGCAGCAAGCCTGTGTCTTTTGGTTGGAGCACTGAATCCATTCATGTTTAAGGTAATTATCGATATGTATGTTCCTACTACCATTTTCTTAATTGTCTGGGTTTGTTTTTGTAGGTCCTTTTCTTCTCTTGTGTGTCCCACTTAGAGAGGTTTCTTTAGCATTTGTTGTAAAGCTGGTTTTGTGGTGCTGAATTCTCTTAGCTTTTGCTTGTCTGTAAAGCTTTTGATTTCTCCATCGAATCTGAATGAGATCTTTCCTGTAGCGTAATTTGGTTGTAGGTTCTTCCCTTTCATCACTTTAAGTATATTGTGCTACTCCCTTCTGGGTTGTAGAGTTTCTGCTGAGAAATCAGCTGTTAACCTTATGGGAATTCCCTTGTATGTTATTTGTCATTTTTCCCTTGCTGCTTTTAATAATTTTTTTAATTTTTGTCAATTTGATCACTGTGTGTCTCGGTGTGTTTCTCCTTGGGTTTATCCTGCCTGGGACTCTCTGCGCTTCCTGGACTTGGGTGTGTATTTCCTTTCCCATGTTAGGGAAGTTTTCGAGTATAATCTCTTCAGATATTTTCTTGGGTCCTTTCTGTCTTCTCCTTCTGGGACCCCTTTAATGGAAATGTTGGTGCGTTTAATGTTGTCCCAGAGGTCTGTTAGGCTGTCTTCATTTCTTTTCATTCTTTTTTCTTTACTCTCTTCCATGGCAGTGAATTCCACTGTTCTGTCTTCCAGTCACTTATCCGTTTTTCTGCCTCAGTTATTCTACTATTGATTCCTTCTAGTGTATTTTTCATTTCAGTTATTGTCTTGTTCATCTCTGTTTGTTCTTTAAATCCTGTAGGTGTTTGTTCTTTAATTCTTCTAGGTGTTTGTTAAACATTTCTTGCATCTTCTTGATCTTTGCCTCCATACTTTTTCCGAGGTCCTGGATCATCTTCACTATCATTATTCTGAAATCTCTTTCTGGAAGGTTGCCTGTCTCCATTCATTTAGTTATTTTTCTGGGGTTTTATCTTGTTCCTTCATCTGGTACATAGTCCTCTGCCTTTTCATTTTGTCTCTCTTTCTTTCTAATTTTTTGATATGGCTATCCTTACTGTATTTTACAGATAAAACTGAGATTTAGAGAGGCAGGAGTGTCTAAAACCTCACAGCTCCCAGTTGGCAAGATCCGTCTCTCCTTGTGTTGCTGCCCTCCTTTCCTGGTCATGAAAACACACATAGGCTGCTCAAGATTTTTAAAAAAGTTGTGGCAGAACTAATGTTAAAACTATTTTCTGAGGGAATCAACTGGAATTTGGTTGCAGGGCCTAGAGAGAGGAGAGGCTGAGTATGTTCTGGGGTGAAAATTGTGGTCAGGTGGTGTCACCTCTGACACAGGAGGCCTGTGGTCTGCTGGAGGACACGGCTCTTTTTTGTCTCACTGGACAGAAGTGTTTGGCCCTTGGGTCAGTTGAAGAGAAATCATCTTCCAGTGTGTGGATTGTGACCAGCCAGCAGGCTGTAGGGAGCATCAGGACAACTGGTCCTCCAGACACCCTGGAGGCCCAGACAAGGATTTTCCCTGGCTTCTTGGCTGCTCCAGTGCCTGGGAGCAGGGCCCGAGGGAGGGAGATCGTTGGGAGCTTGTGGAGAAGAAATCAGCACTTGAGTAGAAATGGCTTGGTGCCCAGCTGACAACTCAGGGGATATCAGCTCTCACCTCCCTTGGTGCCCAACTGACAACTTAGGGGATATCAGCTCTCAGGCCAAATTGCTGCTGCACATCAGACCTTCCTCCTGAGGGCACGGCTTTCCCAAAGAGGGACCCTGCCTAGAGCTGAAGCAGGAACACTGGGAGGGGGTGGAAAGCAGAGCAGCTGCCAAATGCTGGGTGTGTTTGTACAAAGTGTCTGCTAAATCTATGAATGTCAGAACAACAGAGAACATGATTGTTTTCGAATCTGAAATCCATCATTGAATTAATTCTAAATTAGTGGTTCACATTGACTGATAGGAAAAATAGGTCCTTCAGTGTACGGCTGTTTGAAAACTTAAGGTTCAAGGATATCTCACTAGGAAAATTTAAAAACATGTCTGATTTTTTTCATTCGCACATTAACTTCGCTGTATTTGGATTCTCTGTGGTGACTGTGCCTGGTGGAAAGGGGTGTGCAGACTTCCAGCTCCACTGACCCAGGTGTGGAGGGGCCCAGGTGGCCTCTGCAGGGGTTCAGGGATCACAGGCTGCACTTCACAGTGGAATTCATCTGTCCAATTTTCCTCATCCCAGGGGACCTGAAGAAACTGGTTTGGACGGTGCCTCGCTCTCAGAGTGAGTGCCTCTCCATAGCGCAAACGTGAGGTCAGGTGTGGTTCTGATTGCGATGCCAGTGAGCTTGTATTTGTTTTTTCAGTACTAGTGCTTAAACCCTACTTGATGTGAGAGACTGAAGGTGAATATTAAGGAAAACCAGGCATTAGGCCCTTGGCCTTTGAAAAGAGCCAGATGATGTCATATACCTCAGAGTTATTAATGTTTCTGGCTGGCCTTACAGAGGTGGGTTAAGTTTATTTAGGAATATTTTGCAGGCCTAGATGGAACGCTCGTCATTTCTCGTACAGGTATGGGTGAAAGACGTCGGACCTGGTGGATAACGGTGGTGCAGGGAGGCATTTCCCATCCCTGGACCTCAGATCCCTGGCTGGGGTGGTGGCTGTCGTGATGGTGGTGTGTATCATCTGTGGGGTGGTTTCAAGTCTGTGACCCCTTATGCCTGCCAAGCTTTGCTTATATTATTTGTATATATTAGAGGATACCATTGATGTAATACAACACCAATTAATTTTAAACATCTCTGAATTACTAGTAGCTTTTTGTCACTGTGTACTTTTTTAAAAGTTTTTTTTTTAATGTTTAAATGCGTCTCTGTTGACTGAAACAAATACACAACCTAAAACTTGAGAGTTACATTTTATTCAGCAGACAAAACTGAGGAGTTAAGCCTAGGACACAGCATCTCAGCTAACTCTGAGAGACTGCCCTGAAGAGGTAAGGGAGGGAGCCAGGATATATAAGAGTTTCTGCAACAAAGACCAGGTAGTTGGAACATCAAAAGATTACTGTTAATTAAGGAAAACTAAATATCTCAAGTTAAGGAATTTAGTGCTTTTCTTTTTGTTTTTTTGAACATTGGGGTGCATTTATTTATTTATTTTTTAACATCTTTATTGGAGTATAATTGCTTTACATTTTTGTGTTAGCTTCTGCTGTATAACAAAGTGAATCAGCTATATGTATACATATATCCCCATATCCCCTCCCTCTTGCATCTCCCTCCCACCCTCCCTATCCCACCCCTCCCAAACAGCACAGAGCTGATCTCCGTATGCGATGTAGCTGCTTCCCACTAGCTACGGATTTTACATTTGGCAGTGTATGTATGTCAATGCTACTCTCTCACTTCGTCCAAGCGTACCATTCCCACTCCCCATGTCCTAAAGTCCATTCTCTACGTCTGTGTCTTTATTCCTGTCATGCCCCTAGGTTCTTCAGAACCATTTTTATTTTTTTTAAGATTCCGTGTATATGTGTTAGCATACAGTATTTGTTTTTCTCTTTCTGACTTACTTCACTCTGTATGACAGTCTCTAGGTCCATCCACCTCACTACACATAACTCAATTTCGTTTCTTTTTATGACTGAGTAATATTCCACTGTATATATGTGCAACATCTTCTTTGTCCATTCATTTCTCAGTGGACATTTAGGTTGCTTCCATGTCCTGGCTATTGTAAATAGAGCTACAGTTAACATTGTGGTACATGACTCTGTTTGAATTATAGTTTTCTCAGGGTATACGCCCAGTAGTGGGATTGCTGGGTTGTATGGCAGTTCTTTTTTTAGTTTTTTAAGGAAGCTCCATACTGTTCTCCATAGTGGCTGTATCAATTTACATTCCCACCAACAGTGCAAGAGGGTTCCCTTTTCTCCACACCCTCTCCAGCATTTATTGTTTGTAGATTTTTTGATGATGGCCATTCTGACCGGTGTGAGGTGATACCTCATTGTAGTTTTGACTTGCATTTCTCTATTGATTAGTGATGTTGAGCATCGTTTCATGTGTTTGTTGGCAATCTGTATATCTTCTTTGGAGAAATGTCTATTTATGTCTTCTGCCCAGTTTTGGATTAGGTTGTTTGTGTTTTGGATATTGAGCTGCATGAGCTGCTTGTATATTTTGGAGATTAATCCTTTGTCAGTTGCTTCATTTGCAAATATTTTCTCCCATTCTGAGGGTTGTCTTTTCGTCTTGTCTATAGTTTCCTTTGCTGTGCAAAAGCTTTTAAGTTTCATTAGGTCCCAATTGTTTCTTTTTTTGTTTCCATTACTCTATGAGGTGGGTCAAAATGGACCTTGCTGTGATTTATGTCAAAAGAGTGTTCTGCCTATGGTTTCCTCTGAGAGTTTTATAGTGTCTGGCCTTACATTTAGGTCTTTAATCCATTTTGAGTTTATTTGTGTATGGTGTTAGGGAGTGTTCTAATTTCATTCGTTTATATGTAGCTGTCCAGTTTTCCCAGCACCACTTATTGAAGAGGCTGTCTTTACTCCATTGTATATTCCTGCCTCCTTTATCAAAGATATGGTGACCATATGTGAGTGGATTTATCTCTGGGCTCTCCTGTTCCATTCATCTGTATTTCTGTTTTTGTGCCAGTACCTTACTGTCTTGATTACTGCAGCTTTGTAGTATAGTCTAAAGTCAGGGAGCCTGATTCCACCAGCTCTGTTTTTGTTTCTCAAGATTGCTTTGGCTATTCGGGGTCTTTTGTGTTTCCATACAAATTGTGAATTTTTTTGTTCTAGTTCTGTGAAAAATGCCATTGGTAGTTTGATAGGGATTGCATTGAATCTGTAGATTGCTTTGGGTAGTATAGTCGTTTTCACAATGTTGATTCTTCCAATCCAAGAACATGGTATATCTCTCCATCTGTTTGTATCATCTTTAATTTCTTTCATCAGTGTCTTATAGTTTTCTGCATACAGGTCTTTTGTCTCCTTAGGTAGGTTTATTCCTAGGTATTTTATTTCTTTTGTTGCAATGGTAAATGGGAGTGTTTCCTTAATTTCTCTTTCAGATTTTTCATCATTAGTGTATAGGAATGCAAGAGATTCCTGTGCATTAATTTTGTATCCTGCTACTTTACCAAATTCGTTGATTAGCTCTAGTAGTTTTCTGGTAGCATCTTTAGGATCCTGTATGTATAGTATCTGCAAAAAGTGACAGTTTTACTTCTTCTTTTCTCATTTTATTCTTTTATTTCTTTTTCTTCTCTGAATGCTGTGGCTAAAACTTCCACAACTATGTTGAATAATAACAGTGAGAGTGGGCAACCTTGTCTTGTTCCTGATCTTAGTGAAAATGGTTTCAGTTTTTCACCATTGAGAACGATGTTGCCTTTGGGTTTGTCATATATGGCCTTTATTATGTCGAGGTAAGTTCCCTCTATGCCTACTTTCTGGAGGGTTTTTTTTTTTTATCATAAATCGGTGCTCAATTTTATCGAAAGCCTTTTCTGCATCTATTTAGATGATCATATAGTTTTTATCCTTCAATTTGTTAATATGGTGTATCACATTGATTGATTGGCGTATATTGAAGAATCCTTGCATTCCTAGGATAAACCCCACTTGATCATGGTGTATGATCCTTTTAATGTGCTGTTGGATTCTGTTTGCTAGTATTTTGTTGAAGATTTTTGCATCTATGTTCATCAGTGATATTGGCCTGTAGTTTTCTTTTTTTGTGACATCTTTGTCTGCTTTTGGTATCAGGGTGATGGTGGCCTCATAGAATGAGTTTGGGAGTGTTCCTTCCTCTGCTATATTTTGGAAGAGTTTGAGAAGGATAGGTGTTATCTCTTCTCTAAATGTTTGATAGAATTTGCCTGTGAAGCCATCTCGTCCTGGGCTTCTGTTTGTTGGAAGATTTTTAATCACAGTTTCAATTTCAGTGCTTGTGATTGGTCTGTTCATATTTTCTATTTCTTCCTGCTTCAGTCTCAGAAAGTTGTGCTTTTCTAAGAATTTGTCCATTTCTTCCAGGTTGTCCGTTTTATTGGCATATAGTGGCTGTAGTAATCTCTCATGATCCTTTGCATTCCTGCATTGTCAGTTGTTACTTCTCCTTTTTCATTTCTAATTCTGTTTATCTGAGTCTTCTCCCTTTTTTTCTTGATGAGTCTGACTAATGGTTTATCAATTTTGCTTGTCTTCTCAAAGAACCAGGTTTTAGATTTATTGATCTTTGCTTTTGTTGCCTTCATTTCTTTTTCATTTATTTCTGATCTGATCTTTATAATTTCTTTCCTTCTGATAACTTTGGGTTTTGTTTTGTTTTGTTTCTTTCTCCAATTGCTTTAAGTGTAAGGGTAGGTTGTTTATTTGAGATTTTTCTGGTTTCTTGAAGTAGCATTGTTTGCTATGAACTTCCCTCTTAGAATTGCTTTTGCAGCATCCCATAGGTTTTGGATTGTCGTGTTTTCATTGTCATTTGTTTCTCAGTAATTTTTGTTTTCCTCTTTGATTTATTGAGTGATCTCTTGGTTATTTAGTAGCGTATTGTTTAGCCTCCATGTGTTTGTATTATTTACAGTTTTTTTCCCTGTAATTGATATCTAGTCTCATAGTGTTGTGGTCGGAAAAGATACTTGATATGATTTCAGTTTTCTTAAATTTACCATGGCTTGATTTGTGACCCAAGATATGATCTATCCTGGAGAATGTTCCATGAGCACTTGAGAAGAAAGTGTATTCTGTTGTTTTTGAATGGAATGTCCTATAAATATCGGTTAAGTCCATTTTGTTTAATGTACCATTTAAAGGTTGTGTTTCCTTATTTATTTTCATTTTGGATGATCTGTCCATTGGTGAAAGTGGGTTGTTAAAGTCCCCTACTGTGATTGTGTTACTGTCGATTTCCCCTTTTTTGGCTGTTAGCATTTGCCTTACGTGTTGAGGTCCTCCTATGTTGGGTGCATAAATATTTACAATTGTTATATCTTCTTCTTGGATTGATCCCTTGATCATTATATAGTGTCCTTCTTTATCTCTTGTAATAGTCTTTGTTTTAAAGTCTATTTTGAGAATTGCTACTCCATCTTTCTTTTGTGTTGAGGTCCTCCTATGTTGGGTGCATAAATATTTACAATTGTTATATCTTCTTCTTGGATTGATCCCTTGATCATTATATAGTGTCCTTCTTTATCTCTTGTAATAGTCTTTGTTTTAAAGTCTATTTTGAGAATTGCTACTCCATCTTTCTTTTGATTTCCATTTGCATGAAATATCTTTTTCCCTCCCCTCACTTTCAGTCTGTATGTGTCCCTAGGTCTGAAGTGGGTCTCCTCTAGACAGCATACATGCGGGTCTTGTTTTTATATCCATTCAGCCAGTCTATGTCTTTTGGTTGGAGCATTTAATCCCTTTACATTTAAGGTAATTATTGTTGTGTATGATCCTATTACCATTTTCTTAATTGTTTTGGGTTTGTTTTTGTAGGTCTTTTCCTTCTCTTGTGTTTCCTGCCTAGACAACTTCCTTTAGCCTTTGTTGTAAAGTTGCTTTGGTGGTGCTGAATTCTCTTAGCTTTTGCTTGTCTGTAAGGTTTTAATTTCTCCCCCGAATCTCAGTGAGATTCTTGCTGGGTATATTAATCTTGGTTGTAGGTTTTTCCCTTTCATACTTTAAATGTGTCCTGCGACTCCCTTCTGGCTTGCAGAGTTTCTGCTGTAAGATCAGCTGTTAACCTTATGGGGATTCCCTTGTATGTTATTTGTTGCTTTTCCCTTGCTGCTTTTAATATTTTTTCTTTGCATTTAATTTTTGTTAGTTTGATCAATATGTGTCTTGGCTTGTTTCTCCTTGGATTTATCCTGTATGGGACTCTCTGAACTTCCTGGACTTGATTGACTATTTCCTTTCCCATATTAGGGAAGTTTTCAACTATAATCTCTTCAAATATTTTCTCAGTCCCTTTCTTTTTCTCTTCTTCTTCTGGGACCTGTATAATTCAAATGCTGGTGCGTTTAATGTTGTCCCAGAGGTCTCTGAGACTGTCCTCAATTCTTTTCATTCTTTGTCTTTATTCTGCTCTGTGGTAGTTATTTCCCAATTTTTCTTCCTGGTCACTTATCTGTTCTTCTGACTCAGTTATTCTGCTATTGATTCCTTCTAGAGAATTTTTAATTTCATTTATTGTGTTATTTATCATTGTTTGCTCTTTAGTTCTTCTAGGTCCTGGTTAAACGTTTTTTGTATTTTCTCCGTTCTATTTCCAAGATATTGGATCATCTTTACTATCATTACTCTGAATTCTTTTTCAGGTAGCCTGCCTATTTCCTCTTCATTTGTTTGGTCTGGTGGGTTTTTACCTTGCTCCTTCATCTGCTGCATATTTCTCTGTCTTCTCATTTTGTTTAACTTACTGTGTTTGAGGTTTCCTTTTCGCAGGTTGCAGGTTGCTCAGTGGCTTGTGTAGGCTTCCTGGTGGAGGGGACTGATGCCTGTGTTCTAGTGTATGGGGCTGGATATTGTCTTTTTGGGGGGCAGGACTGAGTCTGGTAGTGTGTTTTGGGATGTCTGTGAACTTAGTATAATTTTAGGCAGCCTCTCTGCTAATAGGTAGGGTTGTGTTCCTGTCTTGCTAGTTGTTTGGCATGGGGCGTCCAGTGCTGGAGTCTGCTGGTCGTTGGGTGGAGCTGGGTCTTAGTGTTGAGACAGAGATCTCTGGGAGAGCTCTTGCCAATTGATACTAAGTATTGGGACCGGGAGGTCTCTAGTAGTCCAGTGTCCTCAACTCGCCTCTCCCACCCCAGAGGCGCAGGTGTGATGCCATGCTGGAGCGCCAAGACCCTGTCTGCCACACAGCTCAGAAGAAAAGGGAGAAAAAATAAAGGAAAAAAAAGTTATTAAAAAAATAATAGTAATAAAAAAAGAGGAGAGCAACCAAACCAATAAACAAATCCACCAGTGATAACAAGTGCTAAAAAGTATACAAAGATAAACTTAGAAATTAGAAACAAATCAGTCGCAGACAGCAAACCCCACGTCTACAGTTGCTCCCAAAGTCCACTGCCTCAATTTTGGGATGATTCGTTGTCTATTCAGGTATTCCACAGATGCAGGGTACATCAAGTTGATTGTGGGGATTTAATCTGCTGCTCCTGAGGCTGCATGGAGAAATTTCCTTTTCTCTTCTTTGTTTCTCTTCTTAGCTCCTGGGGTTCAGATTTGGATTTCGACCCACCTCTGCATGTAGGTAGCCGGCAGACATCTGTTCCCACCCAGACAGGAGGGGGTTAAAGCAGCAGCTGAGTAGGGGGCTCTGGCTCACTCACGCTGCAGTGGGGGTGGCGTATGGTAGTTGTAATTGGAATGCGGGGTGAGCCTGTGGTGGCAGAGGCCCGCATGACGTTGCAACAGCCTGAGGCGTGCCGTGTGTTCTCCCAGGGAAGTTGTCCCTGGATCATGGGACCCTGGCAGTGGCAGGCTGCACAGGCTCCCGGGGGCATCTGGATAGTGACCTGTGCTTGCACACAGGATTTTTGTTGACTGCAGCAACAGTGTTAGCTTTTCATGCCCATCTCTGGGGTCTGAGCTGATAGCTGCGGCTTGCGCCCATCTCTGGAGCTCGTTTAGGTGGTGCTCTGCCTTCTGTGGGCAGTCAGGGAAGCAATCCCCTCTCCTTGCGCACCCCGAAACAATGGTCTCTTGACTCTTAGGCAGGTCCAGACGTTTTTCCGGACTCCCTCCTGGCTAGCTGTGGCGCACTAGCCCCCTTCAGGCTGTGTTCATGCAGCCAACCCCACTCCTCTCCCTGGGATCTGACCTCCGAAGCCTGAGCCTCAGCTCCCAGCCCCCACCCACCCCAGCGGGTGAGCAGACAAGCGTCTCAGGCTGGTGAGTGCTGGTCGGCACCGATCCTCTGTGCGGGAATCTCTCCACTTTGTCCTCTGCACTCTTGTTGCTGCTCTCTCCTCCATGGTTCTGAAGCTTCCCTCCCACCCACCCCCCATCTCCGCCAGTGAAGGGGCTTCCTAGTGTGTGGAAACTTTTCCTCCTTCACAGCTCCCTCCCAGAGGTGCAGGTCCCATCCCTATTCTTTTGTGTCTATTTTTTCTCTTTTTATTTTGGCCTACCCAGGTACGTGGCGAGTTTCTTGCCTTTTGGGAGGTCTGAGGTCTTCTGGCAGCATTCAGTAGGTGTTCTGTAGGAGTTGTTCCACATGTAGATGTATTTTTGATATGAAGGTGATCTCCACGTCTTACTCCTCCACCATCCTGATGGTCCCCCCCCCGCCCCTGCCAGCGCTTTTCTATGTATGGGAAGATGTAAGAGTCTGGGCTCACTGAAATCACTCCTTTGCTATGCACCTCAGCTATCTGGGGCCAGTATCCTGTGTTTCCTCATCCTGAGTCTCCTTTGAACCTTTCAGCGCTCACTACTAGGGCAGCTGTAGTTTGATGACTTGATGGCTGCAACATCCTTTGTTTCCTGATATGGCAGGCAGTATTTTTCATCCACATCTCCTTATACAAAGAAACAAACAAAAACACCAAATAGGGAACCACTGGTTTAGGGCCCTGATGCTGGGCTGTGATGGCACATTTTAGGAAGCACCGTGACGTTCTTCCAGGGCAGGCAGTCTTCTCTTTGCTGCTGAAGGTCTTTATCAGTTCTTTCCCACCTTAGGCAAGAAGGAGTGATAGTTTATGTTAGGAATCAGTAAAAAAAAAAAAAAAAAAAAATTAGGCTGACTTTTTGGGTCAAAACAGGCATTTCGAGGGAATTCCCTGGCAGTCCAGTGATTAAGACTTACATTTTCACTGCCGAGGGCCCAGGTTCAATCCCTGGCTGGGGAACTGAGATCTTGCAAGCCCCATGGTGTGGCTAAAAGAAAAAACAAAAGACAAAAAACAGGCATTTCGATTTATGAAAATCTACTTACAAGAATCATTGCCACATTCATACAGCCAGGATGTAATCAGGGATTATTCACAGTGGCTAAGAGGTGAAAGGTACCCAAGTGTCCATTGATAGATGACTGGATAAACAAAATGTGGTATATACACAATGGAATAGTATACAGCCTTAAAAAGGAAGGAAATACTGACACATGCTACAACCTGGATGAACCTTGAGGATGTTATGCTAAGTGAAATAAGCCACTCACAAAAAAGATAAGTGCTAGGTGATTCCACTTACATGAGGTCCCTAGTGTAGTCAAAATCATACAGACAGAAAGTTGAATGGTGGTTGTCAGGAACCGAGGAGGGAGGGAGGAATGGGGAGTTGTTGTTTAATGGGTACAGAGTTTCGGTTTTGCAAGATGAGAGAGTTCTGCAGATCTGTTGCACCAAAATGTGTATGTATGTAACATCACTGTACTGTATGCTTAAAAATGGTTAAAACGGTAAATTTTATGTGACTTTTTCTTTTTTTTACCCCGGTTAAACAAAAACAATCTTTTTTCTTTTTTTTCAGTCTCTAAGCCATGTTTATCTGTGCCTATCTTTTGTCTCTTACCTGGTGTTGGCACATTTCCAATTTTCTCTTACTGTTCATCTTATATACCTTTTTCCTGTGGGGTTCCTCAAAATCCAGGTTGGATGTATTTTGGGATTGCTCACCTGTGGCCTCCTACAGAGACCAAAGGAAAGACTGCCTTCCCCTCTGGGGCCCTCCTGCGATGGTTTCTACTCTTCATCACTGGGTACCACCTATGATCTGTTTCTTCCTGGCCCAATGACTCTCCGGAGACCCAAATGCTGTGTTATTTTCTGTAGCTGCATTGATTAGTTGTATCACTGGGGTTGGTTTAATTGAAGTGACTCTGGTGTTAACAAATGTATACAAGGTTCATGAAGAAAAAAGTCTTTGGGTACTTGCATTTCCCCCAGAGAGAAAATGTAGCCTTTTTCCTGCATCTTTTGAATTTTTACTGCTAATAAATGCCTGACACTGCTTTCTGGTGTGATGTTTAGGTCCAAAGGGATATTGTGGAGCCTGCATGTACATGATTTAATGTAGAACATAGAATTTTAGTGTTGGAAGGGATCTCGGAGGGTTTTTATTTCAACCTCCTTGTTTTATAGAGGAGGGATTTGGGGTTTTGACTAGGGGAGTGGTCATGACAGAGTCAGAACTAGGCCAAGGTTCCAATTTGTATTGTGGGCTCCTTCTATTCTTTGATGCACCCTCTACGTACTTATAAAACTGTATTTAGTTATGGTTATCCAAACACCATCCATTTCAGAGCACAGTATATCTATTAGCTTGAAGTGAGTGTGCGCTGGGTCTGAGAGCTATGAGAAGTGACTTTGCACCATGTTTGAAGTCCTCCATGGGTTGCCCTCCCTTTACCCAAAAGATGTACTTCTGATGTCATGTAATGAAGAGGAAGTCAAGACTAAGCCGTGGGGATGGCAGTGTTTAAGGGGAAGATAAGAAAAGATGAGTCTACAAAGGACACTGAGAAGGACTAGCGGGAGAGGGAGGAGGAAATCTGTAATCATTAATTGAGGATCTAGAATGACTGAGGCACCACGCTGGGCACTTCATGTACCTCACTCTTGAAACCTGCAACAGCCTTCAAGTGGGTATTAGTCATGATTTATGGGCTCAGAGTTTAAGTAACAAGCCCAAGGTTAGCAGTCTAGCCAATATGGTAGACCTGACTTTTTTCAAAGACCATGTTATTTTCCACCCCATGGGAAGGGTGGCTGCAGTAGAGAGGGAGGCACCAGAGTCCAGAAAACCCTCCTCCTTCAGGTGATCTCAGCAACTTGGGCAGATGTCAAGTTCCAGGAACTTAACCATTGCACATACAGGTCAGAGGCGGGGACCACTGACCTCCTTTCTCACTGACTAGGTCATGTAATGGTGACCTGGACCAGGAGACTGTTTAAAATGGAACATGGAAAAGAATGCCAGTGATGTAATTGCATCATGAATTGTGGCCAGAAAAGAAACCTAGCAACCAACTCATTTTCTGTTGAGCACAAGACACAGAGGACCTACTATAATTAATTCTGTTTTTTTTTCTTCTTGTTGGCAAGTGCCTCTTTATTTTTTCTTCCTTGAGTGCACCTGATGGATTAGCTTTTACCTACAGTCTCAGTGTTGGCATTGTCTTGCTGGGCTGTGAAGGGTTTGGTGATGGTGGTGGTGGGGTGGTCCTCAGGTTGCATGAGCGTGGCCACACACCGCGGTGTGACATTTACGGAGCACTTAGTGTGTGCAAGGGAATGTACTTGAGTGTTGTCCCTGTGTTTTGGTATTTATCTCGTGTCACAACCCTTTGAGTTAGTTAATACAATGATCATTTGCTGATGGAGAAACTCTGCTGAAGGAAGTTAGCAACTTGCCCAAGACCCCTTGACAAATAATGGTGAATTAGGGATTTGAACTCAGCTCTCTGACCTTACCCTTATTCTCTACATCTTCCCTCATTTGTTGTGGGCTGGCATCTTGTCCACTCAGTCTCCTTGGCCTGAATCTATTTTTTTTTGGCCCTCAACTATGATCGTCCTGGAAGACCCTGCAGGGCTAGCAAGGTTGTTGAAGAGGTAACTGGTTGAGTGACCTGGAAGAGTTAAAGTAACTTGTGCAGAGGCCTTCCTCTGCAGCGGGAGTAGCTGACGCCTGGGGAGTAGGTGGAGGCCCAGGAGGAGTGGGCCACTTTCTGCAGGACCATCACCAGTAAGTGAGCACTGCAGGCCCATCACCAACGAAGCTTTGTTCTTCTGCTTCTTTAGAAGTGGAACGAGGCTCTTGCTGAGACTCTGGAAATTGTGATGTGACTGAACACCCTGGGCCTTTAGGGGCAGTTCTGGGGGCCCCTCATTCCTGCAGCGAGCATGCTTTCTGGTTCTGCCAGCAGCGCTGCCCCTGCCTGGTTGAGAATGGGTAACTGCTCATCCCCAGGGACCTGGACTGAATGTCTTATTGAGAGCCAGTGTCTTAATACTTAGAAACATTTCCTCTATTTGAGGCCTCTTGCTTATGGATTTCCATCTGTCACCAGGGTGATTCTGTGCTCTCTTGCTAATGAACTGTCCGGGAGTCAACGGCCTGGGCACAGTGGATGGGTATTACCATCAGTGTGGTATAAGACACAGCTGCCAGCCCTGTGGGACTGGAACCTGGGGTCAGAGCCTCTGAGGTAATTAAAAAGATGCACCATTAGCCACTTTCCCATACCCTTCCTATACACAGTGAGTCCTGCAAATACGCCTTTGCTCACTAGCCTGTGGTGAGCAGAGGTTTAGGCCTGGCAGGCGGCCAAGACTTCTGATTGGATTTATCTTCCTAAGTAGTGTGATTTGATAAATGTTGGAATCGCAGACTTGGGGAGCTGAACGAACCGTGTTTCAATCCCTTTATTTTGCAACTGAGAAAACAAAGACAGGAGACAGGAGGTCATTTCCTTCGCTAGGTCTTGTGGGAGACACAGGGGTGAAAGCTGAGGCAGCCCCCTGCCTTGTGCCCCCAATTTTTCTGGGCTGCCACTTCAGCTATCTCAGGGGCAAATGCTTCTAAGGCTGATCCTGTTGCCTAAGAAAATGGGAAAGGAAGATGATAAAGACATTGGAGAAACCTCATCAGTCTTCCAGTAGACATTGGGTGGGTTTCTTCTCAGATGCTCTGATGTTGAACATTTGATTTTGCCTCACTTATTTCTATCCAGAATCACAGGAATAGTGGTGATGAATGCTCAACCACTCTCTGCCAAGTAAACAAGGATCAGCTGTTATGTTAGAACACTCCCTTGTTCTTCAGGTTATTAAAGAACTATTAGTGCCCTCTGACAGGCATGTAATAAATGAAGCCTCCTGAGGCTTCGATAGCAGTCATAAGTGCCTCGTTTGCACCCAAGGATTCGCTTGCTCACTCAGCAGGATCTGGGTCAATAGACATCATTTTCATAAGACACTTATCTATCTTTTTCATATTAGGCTTCTTTTTTTTGGGAATTTGCTTTGGGGCAGTAGGCTTTTGGGAAAAAAATAAAACTGGCAGATTATAAGAATAAAGCTTGAATAAAATTTAGGTATGAGAAATAAAATGTAGGAGGAGGACCTTCAAAATGGCAGAGGAGTAAGACGTGGAGATCACCCTCCTCCCCACAAATATATCAAAAATACATCTACATGTGGAACAGCCCCTACAGAACACCTACTGAACGCTGGCAGAAGACCTCAGACTTCCCAAAAGGCAAGAAAATCCCCACGTACTTGGGTAGGGCAAAAGAAAAAAGAAAAAACAGAGACAAAAGAATAGGGACGGGACCTGCACCTCTGGGAGAGAGCTGTGAAGGAGGAAAAGTTTCCACACACTAGGAAGGCCCTTCGCGGGTGGAGATGGGGGGTGGGCAGGGGGGTAGCTTCAGAGCCATGGAGGAGAGCACAGCATCAGGGGTACAGAGGGCAAAGTGGAGAGATTCCCACACAGAGGATCAGTGCCGACCAGCACTCACCAGCCTGAGAGGCTTGTCTGCTCACCTGCCGGGGTGGGTGGGGGCTGGGAGCTGAGGCTCTGGCTTTGGAGGTCAGATCCCAGGGAGAGGACTGGGGTTGGGGGTGTGAACACAGCCTGAAGGGGGCTAGTGCGCCATGGCTAGCCGGAAGGGAGTCCGGGAAAAACTCTGGACCTGCCTAAGGGGCAAGAGACCATTGTTTTGGGGTGTGTGAGGAGAGGAAATTCAGAGCACCGCCTAAACGAGCTCCAGAGATGGGCGTGAGCTGCAGCTATCAGTGAGGACACTAGAGACGGGCATGAAACGCTAAGGCTGCTGCTGCAGCCAAGAAGCCTGTGTGCAAGCACAGGTCACTATGCACACCTCCCCTTCTGGAAGCCTGTGCAGCCCGCCACTGCCAGGATCCCGTGATCCAGGGACAACTTCCCCAGGAGAACACACGGCACATCTCAGGCTGTTGCAACGTCATGCTGGCCTCTGCCGCCGCAAGCTCGCTCCGCATTCTGGACCCCTCCCTCCCCCCGGCTTGAGTGAGCCAGCGCCCCCTAATCAGCAGGTACTTTAACCTCTGCTGTCTGGGCAAAGAACAGACACCAGAGGGCGACCTACACGCAGAGGCGGGGCCAAATCCAAACTGAACCCCAGGAGCTGTGTGAACAAAGAAGAGAAAGGGAAATCTCTCCCAGCAGCATCTGGACCCATGGATTAAATGCCCACAATCAACTCGATGTACTCTGCATCTGTGGAATACCTGAACAGACAACGATTCATCCCAAAATTGAGGCGGTGGACTTTGGGAGCAACTGTAGACTTGGGGTTTCCTGTATGTGACTGACTAGTTTATGATTTTTAAGTTTATCTTAGTATAGTTATTAGTGCTTGTTATTATTGGTGGATTTCTTCATTGGTTTGGTTGCTCTCTTCTTTTTTTTTAATTACTTTTTAATTTTAATAATATTTAAAAAAATTTTTATTTTAATAACTTTATTTTATTTTATTTATTTATTTTTCTTTCTTTTTTTTTTTCTCCCTTTTCTTCTGAGCTGTGTGGCTGACATTATCTTGGTGCTCCGGCCTTGTGTCAGGCCTGAGCCTCTGAGGTGGGAAAGCCAAGTGCAGGACATTGGACCACCAGAGACCTCCCAGCCCCATGTAATATCCATTGACAAGAGCTCTCCCAGAGATCTCTGTCTCAACACTATGACCCAGCTCCAGACAACGGCCAGCAGACTTGAGTGCTGGATACCCTGTGCCAAATAACTAGCAAGACAGGAACACAACACCACCCATTAGCAGAGAGGCTGCCTAAAATCATACTAAGTTCACAGACACCCCAAAATATACCACCAGATACGGTCCTACTCACCAGAAGGACAAGATCCAGCCTCACCCACCAGAACACAGGAACCAGTCCCCTCCACCAGGAAGCCTACACAAGCCACTGAGCAACCTGCAGCCTGTGAAAAGGAGATCCCAAACACTGTAAGTTAAACAAAATGAGAAGACAGAGAAATATGCAGCAGATGAAGGAGCAAGGTAAAAACCCACCAGACCAAACAAATGAAGAGGAAAGAGTCAGTCAACCTGAAAAAGAATTCAGAGTAATCATAGTAATGATGATCTAAAATCTTGGAAATAGAATGGAGAAAATACAAGAAACGTTTAACCAGGACTTACAAGAACTAAAGAGCAAACAATGATGAACAACACAATAAATGAAATTAAAAATTCTCTAGAAGGAATCAATAGCAGAATAACTGAGGCAGAAGAACGGATAAGTGACCTGGAAGATAAAACAGGGGAAATAACTACCGCAGAGCAGAGTAAAGAAAACAGAATGAGAAGAATTGAGGACAGTCTCAGAGACCTCTGGGACAACATTAAATGCACCGGCATTTGAATTATGGGGGTCCCAGAAGAAGAAGAGAAAATGAGAGAGTCTGAGAAAATATTTGAAGAGAATATAGTTGAAAACTTCCCTAACATGGGAAAGGAAATAGTCAAGTCCTGGAAGCACAGAGAGTCCCATACAGGATAAATCCAAGGAGAAACATGCCAATCACACATATTAATCAAACTATCAAAAACTAAATACAAAGAAAAATTATTAAAAGCAGCAAGGGAAAAGCAACAAATAATATACAAGGGAATCCCCATAAAGTTAACAGCTGATCTTTCAGCAGAAGCTCTGCAAGCCAGAAGGGAGTGGCAGGACACATTTAAGGTAATTAAAGGGAAAAACCTACAACCAAGATTACTCTGCCCAGCAAGGATCTCATTCAGATTTGACAGAGAAATGAAAACCTTTACAAGCAGGCAAGCTAAGAGAATTCAGCACCACCAAACCAGCTTTACAACAAAGGCTAAAGGAACTTGTCTAGGCAAGAAACACAAGAGAAGGAAAAGACCTACAAAAACAAACCCAGAACAATTAGAAAATGGTAATAGGAACATACATATCAATAATTACCTTAAATGTAAAGGGATTAAATGCTCCCACCAAAGGACATAGACTGGCTGAATGGATACAAAAACAAGACCTGTATATAGGCTGTCTACAAGAGACCCACTTCAGACCTAGGGACACATACAGACTGAAAGTGAGGGGAGAGAAAAAGATATTCCATGCAAATGGAAATCAAAAGAAAGCTGGAGTAGCAATTCTCATATCAGACAAAATAGACGTTAAAATAAAGACTATTACAAGAGACAAAGAAGGACACTACATAATGATCAAGGGATCAATCCAAGAAGATATAACAATTATAAATATTTATGCACCCAACATAGGAGCACCTCAGTACATAAGGCAAATGCTAGCAAACATAAAAGGGGAAATCAACAGTAACACAATCACAGTAGGGGACTTAAACACCCCACTTTCACCAATGGACAGATCATCCAAAATGAAATTAAACAAGGAAACACAAGCTTTAAATGACACATTAAACAAGGCAGACTTAATTGATATTTACAGGACATTCCATCCCAAAACAACAGAATACACTTCTCAAGTGCTCATGGAACATTCTCCAGGATAGATCATATCTTGGGTCACAAATCAAGCTGTGGTAAATTTAAGAAAATTGAAATTGTATCAAGTATGTTTTCCAACCACAACACTATGAGACTAAATATCAATTACAGGAAAAAAAACTGTAAAAAATACAAACACATGGAGGCTAAACAATATGCTACTAAATAACCAAGAGATCACTGAACAAATCAAAGAGGAAATCAAAAAATACCTAGAAACAAATGACAATGAAAACATGATGATGCAAAACCTATGGGAGGCTGCAAAAGCAATTCTAAGAGGGAAGTTCATAGCAAACAAGCCTACCTCAAGAAACAAGAAAAATCTCAAATAAACAACCTAACCTTACACCTAAAGCGATTAGAGAAAGAAGAAAAACAACAACAACAACAAAACCCCCAAAGTTAGCAGAAGGAAAGAAATCATAAAGATCGATCAGAAATAAATGAAAAAGAAATGAAGGAAATGATAGCAAAGATCAATAAATCTAAAACCTGGTTCCTTGAGAAAATAAATAAAATTGATAAGCCATTAGCCAGACTCATCAAGAAAAGAAGGGAGAAGACTCAAATCAATACAATTAGAAATGAAAAAGGAAAAGTAACGACACTGCAGAAATACAAAGGATCATGAGAGATTACTACAAACAACTATATGCCAATAAAATGGACAACCTGGAAGAAATAGACAAATTCTTAGAAAAGCACAACCTTCTGAGACTGAACCAAGAAGAAATAGAAAATATAAACAGACCAATCAGAAGCACTGAAATTGTAACTGTGATTGAAAATCTTCCAACAAACAAAAGCCCAGGACCAGATGGCTTCACAGGCAAATTCTATCAAACATTTAGAGAAGAGCTAACACCTATCCTTCTCAAACCCTGCCAAAATATAGCAGAGGGAGGAACACTCCTAAACTTATTCTACGAGGCCACCATCACCCTGATACCAAAACCAGACAAAGATGTCACAAAAAAAGAAAATTACAGGCCAATATCACTGATGAACACAGATGCAAAAATCCTTAACAAAATACTACCAAACAGGATCCAACAGCACATTACAAGGATCATACACCATACTCAAGTGGGGTTTATCCCAGGAATGCAAGGATTCTTCAGTATATGCAAATCAATCAATGTGATATACTATATTAACGTATTGAAGGAGAAAAACCATATGATCATCTCAATAGATGCAGAAAAAGCTTTCGACAAAATTCAACACCGTTTATGATAAAAACCCTCCAGAAAGTAGGCATAGAGGGAACTTACCTCAACATAATAAAGGCCATATATGACAAAGCCACAGCCAACATCGCTCTTGATGGTGAAAAACTGAAACCATTTCCACTAAGATCAGGAGCAAGACAAGGTTGTCCACTCTCACCAGTATTATTCAACATAGTTTTGGAAGTCATATCCACAGCAATCATAGAAGAAAAAGAAATAAAGGGAATCCAAGTCGGAAAAGAAGAATTAAAGCTGTCACTGTTTTGCAGAGGACATGATACTATACATAGAGAACCCTAAAAATGCTACCAGAAAACTACTAGAGATAATCAATTAATTTAGTAAAGCAGCAGGATACAAAACTAACGCACAGAAAGCTGTTGCATTCCTATACACTAATGATGAAAACTCTGAAAGTGAAATTAAGGAAACACTCCCATTTACCATTGCAACAAAAGGAATAAAATACCTAGGAATAAACCTACGTAAGGAGACAAAAGACCTGTATGCAGAAAACTATAAGACACCGATGAAAGAAATTAATGGTGATACAAACAGATGGAGAGATATACCATGTTCTTGGACTGGACGAATCAACATTGTGAAAATGATTATACTACTCAAAGCAATCTACAGATTCAATGCAATCCCATCAAACTACCAACGGCATTTGTCACAGAACTAGGACAAAAAATTTCACAATTTGTATGGAAACACAAAAGCCCCCAGTAGCCAAAGCAATCTTGAGAAGAAAAACAGAGCTGGAGAAATCAGGCTCCCTGACTTCAGCCTATACTACAAAGCTACAGTAATCAAGACAGTATGGTACTGGCACAAAAACAGAAATATAGATCAATGGAACAGGATAGAAAGCCTAGAGATAAACCCACAAACATATGGTCACCTTATCTTGGATAAAGGAGGCAAGAATATACAGTGTAGAAAAGACAGCTTCTTCGATAAGTTGTACTGGGAAAACTGGACAGCTGCATGTAAAGAATGAAATTAGAACACTCCCTAACGCCATACACAAAAATAAACTCAAAATGGATTAAAGACCTAAATGTAAGGCCAGACACTATAAAACTCTTAGAGGAAAACATAGGCAGAACACTCTGTTTCATCAGTCTCAGCAAGATCCTTTTTGGCTCACCTCCTAGAGAAATGGAAATAAAAACAAAAATGAACAAATTGGACGTAATGAAACTTAAAAGCTTTTGCACAGCAAAGGAAACCATAAACAAGATGAAAAGAGAACCCTCAGAATGGGAGAAAATATTTGCAAATGAAGCAACTGACAAAGGATTAATCTCCAAAATATACCAGCAGCTCATGTAGCTCAATATCAAAAAAACAAACAACCCAATCTAAAAATGGGCAGAAAACTCAGATAGACATTTCTCCAAAGAAGATATACAGATTGCCAACAAACACATGAAAGGATACTCAACATCACTAATCATTAGAGAAATGCAAATCAAAACTACAGTGAGGTATCACCTCACACCGATCAGAAGGGCCATCATCAAAAAAGTTTACAAACAATAAATGCTGGAGAGGGTGTGGAGAAAAGGGAACCCTCTTGCACTGTTGGTGGGAATGTAAATTGATACAGCCATTATGGAGAACAGTATGGAGGTTCCTTAAAAAACTAATAATAGAACTACCGTATGACTACTGGGCATATACCCAGAGAAAGCCATAATTCAAAAAGAGACATGTACCACAATGTTTATTGCAGCACTATTTACAGTAGCCAGGACATGGAAGCAACCTAAGTGTCCATCAACAGATGAATGGATAAAGATGTGGCACATATATACAATGGAATATTACTCAGCCATAAAAAGAAATGAAATTAAGTTATGTGTAGTGAGGTAGGTGAATCTAGAGACTGTCACATAGAGTGAAGTAAGTCAGAAAGAGAAAAATAAACACCGTATGCTAACACATATATATGGAACCAAAAAAAAAAAAAAAGGTTCTGAAGAACCTAAGGCCAGGACAGGAATAAAGACGCAGACCTAGAGAATGGACTTGAGGACACGGGGAGGGGGAAATGTAAGCTGGGACGAAGTGAGAGAGTGGCATGGACACATATACACTACCAAATGTAAAATAGATAGCTAGTGGGAAGCCGCCGCATAGCACAGGGAGATCAGCTCTGTGCTTTGTGACCACCTAGAGGGGTGGGATAGGGAGGGTGGGAGGGAGACGAAAGAGGGAGGGGTATCGGGATATATGTATACGTATAGCTTGTTCACTTTGTTATACAGCAGAAAGTAACACAACATTGTAAAGAAATTATACTCCAATAAAGATGTTAAAAAAAATAAAAATAAAACGTAACTTTCAGGGAACCAAAGCACTATGCCATTTTCATTTATATCAGCACTTCAGCATAATGAGGTTTAGAATCAAAATTCAATTCTGAGTTCTGTAAGATGATTGCTCATAAGGAAGGGTGCAGATAGGCCCACTAATAATAGTGATCAGGGAGGTTGGAGAGAGTGTGTAAGGAAGGTGATGAACAGCAAGTGGTAGAGGTTAACCCCTGACACAATCAGAAGATTCCACAGGTAAGCCTCCCAGTTACTTGCTCATTCCTGTTGATCTTGGTTTTGGTCTTTTTTTAAAAAAAAATTTTTATTGGCGTATAGTTGACTTACAATGTTGTGTGTTTCAGGTGTACAGCAAAGTGAATCAGTTATATATGTATATATCTATATATGTATATATATCCATTCTTTTTCAGATTCTTTTCCCATATAGGTTATTACAGAAAATTGAGTAGAGTTCCCGGTGCTACAGAGTAGGTCCTTATTAGTTACTTATTTTATATATAGTAGTGTATGTATGCTATTCCCAATTTCCTAATTTGTCACTTCCCCCCACATTTCCCCTTGGATAACCATACGTTTGATTTCGAGATCTACGACTCTGTTTCTGTTTTGTATGGGTTTTGCTCTTTGATGAATGTCCTTCCAAGGTAGGCGTACATACTCTGCCCTAGTTACATTCTTGGGCCATATAAACTCTTCTTCCATCTGCATGAAATGAATTGTGTCTCCCCAAAATCCAGGTGTTGAAGCCCTAACCCCCAATGTGACTATGTTTGGAGATAGGGCCCTTAGAAGGTAATTAAAGTTAAAGGGGGGGTTCGATAGCATTTCAGAGATTTCCTCCTCTCTCTGCCACATGAGTACACAGTGAGAAGACAGCCGTCTTCAAGCCAGAAACAGGATCTCACCAGTGCTCACCCATGCTGGCACCCTGATCTTGGACCTTTGGCCTCTAGAACTGTGAGAAAATTAATTCCTGTTGTTTGAGCCACCCAGGCTATTGTAGTTTATTATGGCAGCCCAAGCTGACCGATATCCATCCTTCCTCCCTCCCTTCTTCCTTCCTCCTTCCCTCCCTTCTTTCCTTCCTTCCTTCTTATTTCATGTCAGCTTTTCCAACTTACATCTATAAATTGTGTTTGTTTGTTTATAAGTGAATCATTAGGCAGCTTTGGATGCATTTTGCCCTGGAAATAATGTTGTAGGTTATGACTGGGTTACCAAATGGCCCTGAAAAATCTGTGTAAGCCATTATGTAGCTAAATAGATTGTTGTGAGGTGTCACATGGTATTTAGACACCATTAAAGAAAAAAACGGATAACACATTCACATTGTTCAAAGAGGTCTAAATGGAGAGTTTCATTTTTATCCCATCCACCATCCATCCCATTTCCAATGCTGCCTCCCCAGGTAACCATTTGTAGTAGTTTGAATACACACATGTACATAAATTTAACTTCCCAAGACCTTTTTTTTTAAACATCTTTATTGGAGTATAATTGCTTTACAATGGTGTGTTAGTTTCTGCTTTATAACAAAGTGAATCAGCTATACATATACATATATCCCCATATCTCCTCCCTCTTGCGTCTCCCTCCCACCCTCCCTATCCCACCCCTCTAGGTGGTCACAGAGCACTGAGCTGATCTCCCTGTGCTATGTGGCTGCTTCCCACTAGCTATCTATTTTACGTTTGGTAGTGTATATATGTCCATGCCGCTCTCTCACTTGATCCCAGCTTACCCTTCCACCTCCCTGTGTCCTCACGTCCATTCTCTACGTCTGTGTCTTTATTCCTGTCCTGCCCCTAGGTTCTTCAGAACCATTTTTATTTTTTTTTTAGATTTGTACATATGTGTTAGCATATGGTATTTATTTTTCTCTTTCTGACTTACTTCACTCTGTATGACAGTCTCTAGGTCCATCCACCTCACTATATATAACTCAATTTCGTTTCTTTTTATGGCTGAGTAATATTCCATTGTATATATGTGCAACATCTTCTTTATCATTCATCTGTCAGTGGACACTTAGGTTGCTTCCATGACCTGGCTATTGTAAATAGAGCTGCAGTGAACATTGTGGTACATGACTCTTTTTGAATTATGGTTTTCTCAGGGTATATGCCCAGTAGTGGGATTGCTGGGTTGTATGGCAGTTCCTTTTTTAGTTTTTTAAGGAAGCTCCATACTCTTCTCCATAGTGGCTGTATCAATTTACATTCCCACCAACAGTGCAAGAGGGTTCCCTTTTCTCCACACCCTCTCCAGCATTTATTGTTTGTAGATTTTTTGATGATGGCCATTCTGACCGGTGTGAGGTGATACCTCATTGTAGTTTTGATTTGCATTTCTCTAATAATTAGTGATGTTGAGCATCCTTTCATGTGTTTGTTGGCAATCTGTATATCTTCTTTGGGGAAATGTCTCTTTAGGTCTTCTGTGCATTTTTAGATTGGGTTGTTTGTTTTTTTTGATATTGAGCTTGCATGAGCTGCTTGTAAATTTTGGAGATTAATCCTTTGTCAGTTGCTTCATTTGCAAATATTTTCTCCCATTCTGAGGGTTGTCTTTTCATCTGGTTTATGTTTTCCTTTGCTGTGCAAAAGCTTTTAAGTTTCATTAGGTCCCATTTGTTTGTTTTTATTTCCATTTCTCTAGGAGATGGGTCAAAAAGGATCTTGCTGTGATGTATGTCATAGAGTGTTCTGCCTATGTTTTTCTCTATGAGTTTTATAGTGTCTGGCCTTACATTTAGGTCTTTCATCCATTTTGAGTTTATTTTTGTGTATGGTGTTAGGGAGTGTTCTAATTGCATTCTTTTACATGTAGCTGTCCAGTTTTCCCAGCACCACTTATTGAAGAGGCTGTCTTTTCTCCATTGTATATTCTTGCCTCCTTTATCAAAATAAGGTGACCATATGTGCGTGGATTTATCTTTGGGCTTTCTATCCTCTTCCATTGATCTATATTTCTGTTTTTGTGCCAGTACCATACTGTCTTGATTACTGTAGCCTTGTAGTATAGTCTGAAGTCAGGGGCCTGATTTCTCCAGCTCCGTTTTTCTTCTCAAGATTGCTTTGGCTATTCGGGGTCTTTTGTGTTTCCATACAAATTGTGAAATTTTTTGTTTTAGTTCTGTGAAAAATGCCAGTGGCAGTTTGATAGGGATTGCATTGAATCTGTAGATTGCTTTGGGTAGTAGAGTCATTTTCACAATGTTGATTCTTCCAATCCAAGAACATGGTATATCTCTCCATCTGTTTTTATCATCTTTAATTTCTTTCATTAGTGTCTTATAGTTTTCTGCATACAGGTCTTTTGTCTCCTTACGTAGGTTTATTCCTAGGTATTTTGTTCTTTTTGTTGCAGTGGTAAATGGGAGTGTTTACTTAATTTCTCTTTCAGATTTTTCATCATTAGTGTACAGGAATGCAAGAGATTTCTATGCATTAATTTTGTATCCTGCTGCTTTACCAAATTCATTGATTAGCTCTAGTAGTTTTCTGGTAGCATCTTTAGGGTTCTCTATGTGTAGTATCATGTCATCGGTAAACAGTGACAGCTTTACTTCTTCCTTTCTGATTTGGATTTACTTTATTTCTTTTTCTTCTCTGATTGCTGTGGATAAAACTTCCAAAACTATGTTGAATAATAGTGGTGAGAGTGGACAGCCTTGTCTTGTTCCTGACCTTAGAGGAGATGGTTTCAGTTTTTCACCATTGAGAACGATGTTGGCTGTGGGTTTGTCATATATGGCCTTTATTATATTGAGGTAAGTTCACTCTATGCCTATTTTCTGGAGGATTTTTGTCATAAATGGGTGTTGAATTTTGTATAAAGTTTTCTCTGCATCTATTGAGATGATCATATGGTTTTTCTCCTTTAGTTTGTTAATACGGTGTATCCCATTGATTGATTTGCGTATATTGAAGAATCCTTGTATTCCTGGGATAAACCACACTTGAGCATGGTGTATGATCCTTGTAATGTGCTGTTGGATTCTGTTTGCTAGTATTTTGTTGAGGATTTTTGCATTTGTGTTCATCAGTGGTATTGGCCTGTAGTTTTTTTTTTTGTGTGACATCTTTGTCTGGTTTTGGTATCAGGGTGATGGTGGCCTCGTGGAATAAGTTTAGGAGTGTTCCTCCCTCTGCTATATTTTGGCAGAGTTTGAGAAGGATAGGTGTTAGCTCTTCTCTAAATGTTTGATAGAATTTGCCTGTGAAGCCATCTGGTCTTGGGCTTTTGTTTGTTGGAAGATTTTTAATCACAGTTTCAATTTCAGTGCTTGTGATTGGTCTGTTTATATTTTCTATTTCTTCCTGGTTTAGTCTCCGAAGGTTGTGCTTTTCTAAGAATTTGTCCATTTCTTCCAGGTTGTCCATTTTATTGGCTTATAGTTGCTTATAGTACTCTCTCATGATGCTTTGTATTTCTGCATTGTCAGTTGTTACTTCTCCTTTTTCATTTCTAACTGTATTGATTTGAGTGTTCTCCCTTTTTTTCTTGATGAGTCTGGCTAATGGTTTATCAATTTTGTTTATCTTCTCAAAGAACCAGCTTTTAGATTTATTGATCTTTGCTATGGTTTCCTTCATTTCTTTTTCATTTATTTCTGATTGATCTCCGCGATTTCTTTCCTTCTGGTAACTTTGGGGTTTTTTGGTTCTTCTTTCTCTAATTGCTTTAGACGTAAGGTTAGGTTTTTTTATTTGTGATGTTTCTTGTTTCTTGAGGTGGGTTTTTATTGCTATAAACTTCCCTCTTAGAACTGCTTTTACTGCATCCCGTAGGTTTTGTGTCATCGTGTTTTCCTTGTCATTTGTTTCTAGGTATTTTTTGATTTCTTCAGTGATCTCTTGGTTATTAAGTCCTGTATTGTTTAGCCTCCATGTTTTTGTATTTTTTACAGAGTTTTTCCCTCTAATTGATATCTATTCTCCTAGCATATTGCTCAGAAAAGATATTTGATATGATTTCAGTTTTCTTAAATTTACAAAGCCTTGATTTGTGACCCAAGATATGATCTATCCTTGAGAATGTTCCATAGGCAGTTGAGAAGAAAGTGTGTTCTGTTGTTTATGGATGGAATATCCTATAAATATCAGTTAAGTCCATCTTGTTTAATGTGTCATTTAAAGCTTGGTTTCCTTATTTATTTTCATTTTGGATGATCTGTCCATTGGTGAAAGTGGGGTGTTAAAGTCCCCTACTATTATTGTGTTACTGTCGATTTCCCCTTTTATGGGTGTTAGCATTTGCCTTATGTTTTGAGGTCCTCCTATGTTGGGTACATAAATATTTACATTTCTTATATCTTCTTCTTGGTTGATCCCTTGATTGTTATGTAGTGTCCTTCTTTGTCTCTTGTAATAGTCTTTATTTTAAAGTGTATTTTGTCTGATATGAGAATTGCTACTCCATCTTTCTTTTGATTTCCATTTGCATGGAATATCTTTTTCCCTCCCCTCACTTTCAGTCTGTATGTGTCCCTAGGTCTGAAGTGGGTGTCTTGTAGAGAGCATATATACGGGCCTTGTTTATGTATCCATTCAGCCAGTGTACGTCTTTTGGTGGGAGCATTTAATCCATTTACATTTAAGGTAATTATCGATATGTATGTTCCTATTACCATTTTCTTATTTGTTTTGGGTTTGTTATTGTAGGTCTTTTCCTTCTCTTGTGTTTCCTGTCTGGAGAAGTTTCTTTAGCCTTTGTTGTAAAGCTGGTTTGGTGGTGCTGAATTCTCTTAGCTTTTGCTTGTCTGTAAAGGGTTTGATTTCTCCGTCCAATCTGAATGAGATCCTTGCTGGGTAGAGTAATCTTGTTTGTAGGTTTTTCCCTTTCATCACTTTAAATATGTCTTGCCACTCCCTTCTGGCTTGCAGAGTTTCTGCTGAAAGATCAGCTGTTAACCTTATGGGGATTCCCTTGTATGTTAGTTATTGCTTTTCCCTTGCTGCTTTTAATATTTTTTCTTTGTATTTAATTTTTGATAGTTTGATTAGTATCTGTCTTGGCCTGTTTCTCCTTGGATTGATCCTGTATAGGACTCTCTGTGCTTCCTGGACTTGATTGCCTATTTCCTTTCCCATGTTAGGTAAATTTTCAACTCTAATCTCTTCAAATATTTTCTCAGTCCCTAATATTCGAATATTTCTTTTCTTCTTCTGGGACCCCTAATATTCAAATGTTGGTGTGTTTAATGTTGTCCCAGAGGTCTCTGAGACTGTCCTCAATTCTTTTCATTCTTTTTTCTTTATTCTGCTCTGGAGTAGTTATTTCCACTATTTTATCTTCCAGGTCACTTATCTGTTCTTCTGCCTCATTTATTCTACTATTGATTCCTTCTAGAGAATTTTTAATTTCATTTATTGTGTTGTTCATCATTGTTTGTTTGCTGTTTAGTTCTTTTGGGTCCTTGTTAAACGTTTCTTGTATTTTCTCCTTTCTATTTCCAAGATTTTCGATCATCTTTACTATCATTACTCTCAATTCTTTTTCAGGTAGACTGCCTATTTCCTCTTCATTTGTTAGGTCTGGTGGGTTTTTGCCTTGCTCCTTCATCTGCTGTGTGTTTCTCTGTCTTCTCATTTTGCTTAACTTACTGTTTTAGGGGTTTCCTTTTCGCAGGCTGCAGGTTCATAGTTCCTGTTGTTTTTGGTGTCTGGCCCCAGTGGCTAAGTTTGGTTCAGTGTGTTGTGTAGGCTTCCTTGTGGAGGGGACTAGTGTCTGTGTTCTGGTGGATGAAGCTGGATCTTGTCTTTCTGGTGGGCAGGACCACGTCCGGTGGTGTGTTTTGGGGTGTCTGTGACCTTATTATGATTTTAGGCCGCCTCTCTGCTAATGGGTGGGGTTGTGATCCTATCTTGCTAGTCGTTTGGCATAGTTTGTCCAGCACTGTAGCTTGCTGGTTTTTGAGTGGATCTGGGTCTTAGCATTGAGATGGACATCTCTGGGAGAGCTTTTGCTATTTGATATTATGTGGAACCCGGAGGTCTCTGGTGGAAGTGTTCTGAACTTGACTCTTCCACAGACCTGACACCCAGCCAGAGCACCACGACCCTTTTGGGAAGTCTGAGGTCTTCTGCCAGCATTCAATAGGTGTTCTGTATGAGTTGTTCCACATGTAGATGTATTTCTGATGTATTTGTTGGGAGGAAAGTGATCTCCACGTCTTACTCCTCCACCATCTTGAAGGTCTCCCCCTTCCCAAGACATTTAAAAAAATTTTTTCCTGATGGTCTTTTATTGTACCATGCTGTTCATATTTTATAGTTACAGTGTCTTTTTTATCCCTCTGAGGATGTTAATCATAATTATTTTTGCTTTTTTCCCTCCCTGTAGAGTATTTTTTCTTCCAAGTTTCTCACTTTACTTTCCCCTCTGTTTTGATCCCTCTGTCTCATGTTCACAGCTTTCCTCCAGTGTCTGATAATGTTCAGTTGTTGGTTTGTCTGTAAGAGGGACTATGAAACTGTTTGGAGGCTCTGGTGTGTGGGTGGGGCTTGTTGATGCTGAGTCTCCCTGTAAGGTGATCTGGGTGGGATGTCTGAGTCTCCCTGTAGGATGATCTGGCTGTGATGTCTGAATCAGTGTTGGCTGAGTAGTATTCCATTGTCTTTATATAGACCATGTCTTCTTTATCCCTTCCTCCATCAGTGGGCACTGAGGTTGTTTCCGTATCTTGACTATTGTAAATAATGCTGCAATGTACAAAGGGATGCATGTATCTTGTTGAGTTAGCGTCTTTGTGTTCTTTAGGTAAATACCCAGAATTGGAATAGCTGGGTCATGTGATAGTTCTATTCCTATTTTTGAGGAGTCTTCATACTGTTTTCCTTAGTACCTGGTGGGTGGTGGTGATGCATACATATGTGAGCACGCATATCCAGAAGTTGAAATGTCACATTGTACACATGAAATTTATATAATGTTATAAACCAATGTAACCAAAGAATCAGTGCTGATATCTTCTGATCTTTCCTCTTGGGCTGCTCAGACTCTCCAGAGAAGACTCTTAACATCTCTTCCCTGGAGTGTGAAGGTCAGACCGTCATTGCTACTGGTGGCCAGTGGAGAGGAGAGGGCTGGGGTGTGTGTATGTGTGAGATTATCTCAGCATCCTTCTTTGTTTGCTTAACCCTCTATTTTACGTGAGTTATCCTAACCTTCAACCTGTGCTAGGGTCCCTCAGTGAAGAAACCCTCTAATAGCCCCTCTCCTGTGATAAACCTCATGTGTTTTGCCTTGGTAGAGAAAGTGCAGTACTCAGCTCTGCAGAGTGACAGAGGGCGTCTAGGGGCCCCAATTGCTTCTTGATCAGAATTTCAATTAACCCTTCTTACTTTAGGCCCTTACACCATAACTCAGGAGGAACCCAAAAGGATGAATTCCTCAACCTTTTGGGATTGAAGTGATTATGGGTTGGTTCTTAGCTTTCCCTGATGCTAGTTTATAAGTCTGTTTATCAGGTCAGTGAGACATTAATGAGTGAGGAAGCCCAAGGCAAGAGAAGGAGGTAACTTGTCTGTTGTCACATAGCTAGTTAGTACAGAGCTAGAGGAGAAACTAGGTCTTTTGACTCCCTGTCTAGCACTGAAACCACCCAGTGTACTTGACCACTCTGTAATGCACGTGCACACACACACACACACACACACACACTCACTCTCACACACACTCTCTCTCTCTCATTTATTCACTCACTCACTCATCCTCTTCCTCCTCCTCTCTGTTTCATGTTAACTCTCCCACCAGTCCTTTAAGGTAAGCTTGATTATCTTGATTTTATAAATAAGGAAACTGAAAATCAGATAAATGATAGGATTTGCCTGTGGCCACAGAGCTATTTGGTGGTAGAGCCAGTGTCAGATCCCAAAGTGCACACTCTTAACCATTACATTGAACGCTTTTAAGTCCTGTGTTGGGCATTGACTGAAAGACTAAACTATCTGTATGCCTTACTCACTCTTGTGATGGCTTTGATAGCCAGCCTTGACTTGGGAAACCTAAGGAATGATTCTTTTTCCTATGACTGAGTGTGATTGTCTGGTCTACTTCTTACTACTCCCTCTGTAAGGCGGCAGCTTGCCCTTCAACTCCTTTTGGCTAAGAGAAGACTCTTTATCTTCCTTTTTTAATCTTTTGGTGAGAATTCAGACACATCATCAGGTTGAGCTTTGTGGCTTCTGTGTATGCATGTTTGTATGAGTGTGTGCATACGCACTCATGTGTAAACACCTGGAAAGGAAATCTGATGAATAAAGTTTTCTTATAAAGCAAATAGTGGTGGTGAATTGGCCAACACATTTTAGGGAAGTCAACTATAGACACTCCCTCCCAGGGCAGCCTTGATTTCACTGAGACGAGGCACTTGTACTTCTTCTTGGGCTTGTTTAGGTGTAGCTCCTGGGGGCTGCTTGGCTCTGTATTACCCTCCCCTCCTTTATCTGTCCCCTGCAGTCTTCCCTCTCTCAGGTACTCAAGGTACTATTCTGTAGTATTCCTCTCCCTTAGTCCCACATCACATCCATCAGCAAGTCCTGTCATCCTATCTTGAAGTATATTTCATTAATCCAAAATATATCTGAATTCACCTATACTGTCCATCTCCCCATCTCTGCTGTAGGACAGACCACTATCATCTCCTGTCATGACCAGTGCAGGAGCCTCCCAACTCCTGGTCTCTGCCCTTTATCCCTGTATCTCTCCTTGCTTCTCCCTCCCTCCCTTCTCTTCCCTTTAAAAAAGCTTATAATTTATTCAGCCTTAAAAAGGAAGGAAATCCTGACGCGTGCAACAATATGGATAAACCTCGAAGACATTTTGCTGAGTGATGTAAGCCAGTCACAAAATGACAAATACTGTATGATTCCACTTACATAGAGTAGTCAAACTCATCGCAACAGGAAGTAGAATAGTGGTTGCCAGGGGCTGGGAGGGAGGGGGAAATAGGGAGTTGTTGAATGAGTTTCAGTTTTGCAGGATGAAATGGTTCCAGAGATTGGTTGCAGAACAATGTGAAAGTATGTAACACTACTGAACTGGACAGTTAAAAATAGTTAACATGATAAATATTATGTGTGTATTTTACCACAATTAAAAAAAATAGTTTAAAATGCCTACAGGGTTTCTTTTTGGGGTGATGGTTACACAATTCTGTGTACTACAAACCATAAAATCATACACTTCAAATGGATGAGTTATATGGCATGTAGATGGTATCTCAATAAAATTATCCCTTTTTTTTCAAACCACCTTTTTATAATATTCATCAGGACTGATACCACCCTCAGTTCCAAAGGCCAGTGTCCTTCTGTTCAAAACTGAAGTTTCCTAGAAAGACCTTGGCTTGCTTGTGCCCACCCCTTGGGATAGAGTTGAAGATCAGGAATCTTGGGGAGAGTGTACCATGATGGACAGAGCTACCAGAGGTAGTTCTGTGAATATTTTAAGATGATTTCTTTTTTTATGAAAGTATGAAGGGGGGTATTGATCATGATAGAACCGTCATGAGTCTGCTGTGTGGTCTAGCCAACCCAGTTCTTCAGCACCAGGGCTTTGGACCCATTTGTCATCCATTCGCTGTTTGTCCTTTCATTCATTTCTGAAATGGTGAGCCTCTCTGTCAGGGCCTGGAGAGACAAGCATATCCTTCATGATGTGGTGTTGAAATTTAGCCTATTATTTCAGACCGTCCTTGCTTGGTGTAGTTTACTTATGAGTAAAAATAAGTAAGACACACAAGAATAACATAACAAGAAATGTTGCAGAATCCATATGAAGAAAATCACAAAAACGTACTGACTGACAAAAAAGAAGACTTGAATAAATGGGGATGAGGGCTGCCAGTTTTTCCCAGTATGATAAAGATGTTAGTTCTTTCCAAATATTTTATCGTTTCACCCCAGTCCAATCAACATCTCAGCTGAGGGTTTCTTTCTTTCTTTCTTCTTTTTTTGGAATGTGTCAAATTATTCTCAAATTCTTGAAGAATCAGCCAGCTGGAATTGCCAAGATAGTTTTGAAAATGATGTATAATCAGAGGAGATTTGCATTTCCAGATATAAAATGTACTCAAACTATGCTAATTAAGACCATGTGGTTATTAGTGCAGGAACATACTGTTGAATGGAACAGAATAGTCTAGAAACAGAGCCTAATGTGAGAGAGGGTTTAGTGCATGATGAAGGGAAAGGAGGAACTGTTTAATACATCCTAAATTAACTACTTGGAAAAATATGATTATAGCCTTTCCTCACACAATATACCAAAATAAATTTTGGTTGGATTAAAGAGTTAAATGGGAAAAAAATTACCATCATAGAAAACAAAAACAAAGAAAAATTGTATATGATGCTGATATTGGAGTCAACAGAATGAAAATTTCAAAGGAGGAAAATTATTACTTTACATAAAATGGACATTTCTAGAAGTCTAAAAACTTCCCCAAGTAAACAAAATTCCAGTAAAAAAAATCTAGGAAAAACATACCCGATAAAGGATTAATTTTGTTAATGTATAAATACATAAGAATGACCCTAAAACCCTAGTAGGAAAATTGGCAAGGGCTGTAACCAGGCAGTTCACAGAAAAGGAGATACAAATAGCTAATAAACGTGAAAAACGTTTCCAACCTTTTAAAAATCCCTCCCCTTACTTAAAGAAATACATTTTATATGATGGTCAAAAAGTACTCACTAAGAGAATCATGTTTTCAAAGAACCTTTAAGGTCCCAATGTTAATTGTAATATTAATTGAAAACAGGACAAAATAGTATATCAAGATCTGTAAAACAAATAGAAGCGTACAGGAAAAAATTGGCAAGGCATTCACTGAAAGTTTAATAATGCTTTTGGAAAGAAAAAAAAAAGATTGTTCTCAATTTGGACTATTCATTACACTGTTGGTAGAAATGTAGATTGGTATAACTTTTAGTTAAAGCAATTAGGCTCTTCTTATTAGGAACCTTAAAAAGTTAATGAACATTGTCCCAGAAGTTTGTTTCTGAGAATCTCTCTTGGAATGAATCAGAGCTGCAGATACAGGTTTATGTAAGTGGATGTGAATCAGTTTACTGATGAAAGCTTAAAACTTGGGAACAAGCTATAAATGCAGAAATAGGGTATTGTTTAAAAAATTATGTTAAATGTGCTTGAAATAATGTTTAATGATACAATGGGATATAAGACTATAAATATATTGATAACATGTTTACATTGTGATAAAAGATATGTATGCTTAGAAAATACATTGGAAGGAAAGAGACCAAAATGTTAATTGTGGTTAAATATGGTGGTTGTTGGGATTGTTGGCAATTTTAATTTTCTTTTTTTTACCTTTATGTGTTTTCTATGTTTTCTTCTTTGAGCATTTACTAGTTTCCTAATGAAAATCTTGTCCTCATGGATTACTTAGTATCTAAACAAGCAATTCATTGAGATTTCAGGAATTACAGAACTTATTGAGGCTCTTAATATTTGACTGTTACCATTCTTAAGAAATTGAAGAAGGAAATCTTTTCTTCAACCACTTAATGATTTGCACCTTCTTCCTTGAGACCTGAGATAGTTTGGATGTAAGACCTGAAAGGTAAGTAGTGGGGGAGTTTCCACTTATCCTGGTCATCTATCGAAGATCATTAGAATGAGGGATGTGTTTTAGAAGTTGAAGTAAATTCTATTGTGAAGGACCGAAGATCAATAGAGAAATGTCTCTCTCTTTTTTTTTTTTTTGAAATGACAGTCGAGCAAGAAAGATAGATCATTACTGACTGCCTATTTGGAGGCTGTTCACGAACTGCTTTTAAAAACCAGCGCACGGTTCAGCAAGTTTGCTATTTCTTCAGCTGGCCGGTTTCTGTGGATCTATTTAATTAGATTTCAACACGGCATCTGTAGCCCCAGTAAATTCAAAAAATTAAGCTTCATGATTTCTTGTGTGTTATAAATGTCACTAAAATTGCCGTTGCAGAACAGATCATTTCTTTGGTAATTGCAATTTCTGTCATGAATTGTTTCATCACTTACAGCAATTAGAACTTTGAAATAATTTCTTAAAATTGGACTCATTTGAGGTTTTTTTTTGGCATTGGATCTCCTTATCCATTTTTCTTCTTTTTTCTCTCAGTTATTTGCAGTAGTTTACTTGCCTTCAATATAGAGAAGGACAAGGGCCAGTGCTCTCAAGGAGCCAGATGCCCAGATTTGGTGTTGAGCTGGGAGGAGGGTGGGCCAATCTCCCTTTAGAAGGGAAGCCCTGCTCTGTCTGGTGGGGTTGACCCCATCTGGGAGCATGCATGTTAAAGGCTTTTGGGGGGCTTGGACTGGCCCGTGGTGTCCATTAGTAACCGAGGTCTTTGGAGGTGATTGTCGTGGCTCCTCATTCTTTGTGGAAGTAACCCAGGTACCACTGTAGGAGGTGTCTTGGCAGCTGAGTGGGGCCTGCCCACTCTCATAACCAATGCTAGTCATTTGGAGCATCTCTCCAGATGCTGCAGTCCACTGAATGAGTTGACAGTTTTTGAGGACTCGAGTTGTGCTTAGAATAGTCTTAGGTGCTGTGGGTACAAACACACATCTTTATCTCAGGCGTCCTCTATTGAAATAAAGATATGACTTCCTTCCTGGTGCTTGGGGCTTTGTCTGGCTCTTATCTTTCCTGTTCATCCTAATGCACAATTACCTCCAACCAGACGAATGCTCTCCTACCTCTGCTCACATTGCCATTATTGCTAGCAGGAAACATCTTTAAAACTACTTCTGTTTCAGCAATAAACGTTCTTAATCTCCAAGTCTAGCTCCAGTGCCATCTCTTCTTTGGAACTTTCCTCAAACTCCAAAGCCATGAGCATTGGCTCTGACCTCTGAAAACTGCATCGTTTCTACCTTTCTGGGGGACAGGTGTATTCTCCCTTACGGGTGGCTATTTGTGGATATCTTTTTGACTTCCTCAGGGCAGGAAACCATTTGACTCATGTCTGGTGTCCTAGAAAGGAGAGTAGTTGTCTTTATTTGCTGCATGAATGAAATACTTTTTAGATCCTTTGGTCTGGGACAAATCCATAAGGAGGCAAGCATTGCTGGACTTCACCCAGGGTGGTGGTCAGCCAGTGGTGTGGTCTGACAAACTATGAATTCATTAAGATGGTTTTTGCATTTTATTTATTTTCTAAAGTTATGTTTTATTATTTATTTTTATTAATTTAAAAATTATGGTAAAATCAATGTAACATAAAATTACCATGGTAGCCATTTTTAGGTGTGCTGTTTAGTCACATTGAGTATAATCACACTAAGAGGACCCATCATCAGCACCTATCTCCAGAACTTTTTCCATCTTGCAAAATGGAGACACCATTCCTCTCCCCTCCCCACGTCTGGCTCCTGACAACCACCATTCTACTTTGTGTCTCATGAGTTTGATTACTCTAAGTACCTCATATGAATAGAATCACATAGTATTTGTCCTTTTGTGACTGGCTTATTTCACTTAGCATAAAGAACTTTGAGGTTCATCTATATTGTAGCATGTGTCAAAATTTCCTTCCTTTTTAAGGCTGAATAATACTCCCTTGTATGTATACTATTTTGTTGATCCATTCATCTGTTGACGGGTGCTTGGGTTGCACAAGGTTATTGTGCATAATGCTGCTGTGAGCATGGGTGTACAAATATCTTTTTTGAGTTCCTGCTTTCAGTTTTTTTTTTTTTTTTTTAATATATACGCAGAAGTGGAACTGTGGGATCTCATGGTTATTTTATGTTTAATTTTTTGAGGAACGCCATACTGTTTTCCATAGTGGCTGCACCCTTTTACATTCGCGCCAGTAGTTGTAGTATTTTCATTTATAGAAGGTGGAAACTGAACTCTGAGGAATTAAATAACTGTCCAGACTCATGTAGCTTATAAGTGACTGAGGTGGTACATAAACCCAAGTGTGTCTGGCTCAAAGGCATGTGCTCAGTCATGCCCTGAACTCTGTATTCCAGGACTGTGTGTCTGCGGGTTAACAGAAATCCTCTGCTACAGTGGTTTACAATCAGGGCTTGGTTTTTCTTACTTCATAAATAGTGTGAAGGGATAGAGCTGCTGTCATTGTCTCAGCAGCTCAACAATAGCAACAAGAATGACTCTCATTCTCTGGGTCTTTCCCTTCTGACTTGCTTGTTGCCTCTTGTTGGCAGGTTGGCTCTTACAGCTCCAAGCATCACATCCCTGTGTTGTGAACACAGCGATGAGGATTAGGGCCAACCTAGCTGGGACTGTCTGTTCTTAAAATCAGACCAAAAGCTTTCCTAGAAGCCTCAGAACAGATTCCTACAAATGTTGCAGTGGCTGGAACTAGGTGACCCCTCAGTGAAAAGGAGGCGGGCAAGTGTCTGACTATTCAACCTCTATTGTGAGAGGTAGCAAAGGAAAAGGGGGTTTGTGATGGCGTTTGGACAGCCACTCAACAGTCTGCCACACTGTACATTTCTAGAGGAATCTATCGATTTTTTTCTTCCCTACTTAGAATTCTTTAGCCAAAAATGAGGGTAATTAAGCTCTTCTGCCTGATTTTAATTGGAAACAAATTTGACGTCAAATTGTTCTCAGACCAGAGAAGCCATAACAATAATAATAAAAATACAAGGAAAGATGGATAAAGGTTGAAGTGCAATCACTTAGTGGATTGTGAAGTACTGTGTAAATATAGTTCACAGGACTGTGAACTTCCTGGAGCAGAGGCTATATCTCATCATGGCTGAATCCCCAGGGCCTAGCACAGGGCCTGAAACATCATGAGAAAAAAATAGGTGATTATAGAACTGGCTGAAACATCATTTTAATATGCCAGTGGTGAAAAAGCTTCCAGGACACTGATTTTTCTGCAAGAGGCCGAGGCTGTCTGGGCGTTGACTAAGTATGACCTGGGGTGATGGATGGTCTTGTTTGTCCATGTGGAAATCGAGCCTTTGGTATATTCAATAATGATGCTATGAGTACATTTGAATCAAAATTTAAATTCCTCATAAATACGTGGCTGGCAGAAATCAGTTAGCTGGCAATGCCATCTTTTTAAGATGGATCACCTGCCACATGGCTCTGTGTGCCCGCTGTTGAACACACATCTGTGTGGTAAGATTAGTATCCTGTGTTTATCATCTTCATCCAACACTGTTTGCTGGCTGCCTGGCGGGGGAACAGTCACTGCTCATTTGGAGATGCTTTCCTGCCTTCCTAAGGACTTGGCTCTTCTGGCCTGATCAAGACGATGTGTGGGAATTGAAGAACACACTTCACAAGTTGTTCCAGGAACAGCTGGTCTCTAGAGAGGTTATATGTGCTTGATCCTATGCCGATCACAGTATACACATCACCTCATTTAATTCCTGCCACAGCCTTGTAAGGTTTAAGTGGCAAATCTAGGATTTGAATACACATCTTTGGCCTCTGTAGTTTAAGTTTTATTCTCTCCTTTGGATTATGGGTGGATCGATCTATTGGTGCTAGAGCGACTTAGGTGTCAGTATGGGCTAAGGATTGCAGAGTCTGGGGTTCAAACTATGGCTCTGACAAAGATAGCAAGATTTTGGAAAAGCCCCTTCCCTTCTCTGGGCCTCGTTTTTTTTTCATCTATGACATGGGGTTGCTGAATCGACTAAGCCAAATTAGACTTACTGAGTGTCTACCATGTGTGGAGGTGCTGGGCACCGGGGACATAGCACAGAATAAGTTGAACACATGCCTGCCTTCATGGGGCTTAGATTCTAGCAGAGGAGACAGCTGTTTAAAGATTACCCAAATAAGTACTTAATTACAATTGCGATCAGTGCCACAGAGGATAAGTACAATATAATAGGTTTACATGTATTTTTCTTACATGTAATTATTTCCATTACATTATATATAATCTATTTACATGAATTATATTGTATTCAAAGCACAATATAATGTGTATTACATGTAATATGTAATGAGAGAACTGAGGTAGTGAGGGTGGGGTGTGGGCTGGGAAAGCTTCTCTGAGAAGCTGGCACTCTCTGCCACACACAGCTGTAGTGTAGTATCACCTCTGGGTTGGTGGTCTTGGAAGCCCTTGGAGACTGTATCCTTCGTGGAGATAATCAATGCTCTTGAGGTGCTGCTTGGGTAGAACGTTGCAATAGAGGGGAGCCAGACAGGGAAGGATTGTGTGTGAGCTTGTGTGTTTTGCTCCCAGAGATTCCTAGAAATAACTGGACGAGACTTCTGGAAGCCAGAGGTCTTACGTCTTGTTGGGACAGGCAGTGGGGATAGGCCCCTTTGTTGATGAGGTTTGAGGAAACTCAGGTTTCATGTAATGAGAGTTCTCCATTGTTTTGCTAGGGGAGACACTCCACATTCTTTAAGTAGACGCATCCTTGAAATGTAGTAGAATAACTCATCAGGCTGCCATTGTTAGAAATATCCTTTGAAAGTATGCCATTGCCTTGGCTCTCATTCTGTACTTATAAGGCAGACTTCTGCTGGGTGCTTTGGTCTCCTGGGAAGCCCCATTCAGCATGAAGGGGCCTCTTTGGTGAATGGCTGGCTCTTGATCATAGATATTCCTGTTGCATATGAATATGTAAGTGGGCATTCTAAGTTATAAATTGGTCTTATGTTTGTTCAGAAGGATTGAGTTAGTTCTTAAGCTCATCTCCACTGCAAAACTGAGCACCAAAGCTCGCTTCAGGTCACCTTTTGAAGCTCAGCCAGAAAGAGTCTTTATTTCTTTTGCGGATATCAGCTGCTTTCCAGGGAGCATACTGTGTCTGAGTAAGAGTTCCTGAAAGGCTGTGCTTCCAGATTGGGTGTCCAGAATTCCCTCTGCATTTGAGGGTGAATAGTCAGTCATCTATTACTGAATGGATTGCAGTTGATATTAAAAAGTTGTGCTGTGGTATATAAAAATTAAAAACCATAATAAAACAGCAGTGACGATAAGGCAGCTAACATTTATTGATCACTCACTGTAGGCCAGGCAGTTGAACTGCACAATGCTTTATAAACTAGGTACTATTGGCATCTCTATTTTATGGATGCAGGAACCCTGGTAGCTCTCCCAAGATGGTAATGTAGATTTGTGGCCAAGCCAGAGTTGGTGTCCTGGCTGTTGGGCCTGGCACCTGACCCTGCATAGGCACTGGGGTAGACTGAGTTGGTGGGAGACTAGGAATGTGCCAGGACCTGGGTTTTCAGATCTCTATCAGTTTAATGGCTTTGATCATACTCTGGTTCTTCTGGCAGCATTGTTTTTTTTTTCTGGACAATATAGAAGAGGGAACGTATACCCTAAAAGGATTTGAGGATTTTGGAATTGAACCTGAAGCAGCTGTTGAACATAGGAAATGTCTTGGAAGTGTCTTTTTAAAAAATCTTAACCAATTATGTGAGTATTGCTTTTTATTCTGTAATATTGCATGACTGTTGTACCATAAAAACATCTTCTCTGTTCTAAATTTCCATGTAAAATTCATGCTCCAGAGAAGATGCACCATGTTATTTTGTGGTTTTCTGTCCTCCCTAGTAAAACGCAGGACACTGCTTGGGGTAAGCACTTCTCAGCTTGAGTACCTTCCATACATGTCTGGCTAAACTAGAGGTAAAAGATGTATCATCAGGGGCTTCCCTGGTGGTGCAGTGGTTAAGAATCTGCCTGCCAAAGCAGGTAACTCAGATTGGAGCCCTGGTCCGGGAAGATCCCACATGCCGCAGAGCAGCTAAGCCCGTGCACCACAACTACTGAGCCTGCACTTTAGAGCTCACGTGTCACAACTACTGAAGCCCGTGTGCCTAGAGCCCATGCTCCACAACAAGAGAAGCCACTGCAATGAGAAGCCCATGCACCGCAACGAAGAGTAGCCCCCACTTGCCGCAACTAGAGGAAGCCCGCCCGCAGCAATGAAGACCCAACGCAGTCAAAAATCAAATCAAATAAATAAATTTATAAAACAATATGACTCTTAAAAAACATGTTCTTCAGGCTGTGCTACAAAGCTATGACACTCTGAAAAAACAGCTATGGAAAATAAATCAGGATCACCCAAGTCAATTTCCTAACTCATGCAGTCATGGGGTCATAACAAAGTCTTAAAAAAAAAAAAAAAAAGGATGTGTCATCAGCCTTCAGGAGCTGGGGTGTGAACATGGCAGCCTGGGCAAACCTCTGTACTCTGCAGAGCTGAGTTGTATTTGTGATTCATCAACATCATTATGGATGCTGTTTGCTTCAGAAAATGCAAACCATATTTCTTTTTTTTTTGGAAGTGAATTTGGTAGCAAAATTCCAGGTCATTCTCTTTTGCAGGGCAGGTTGGGAAGGATGTTTGCATGGTGCACAGACAGGAAGATACACATGTGAGCAGAAGGTGTTATGCAGTGGGATGTATTTGTGCTGAATATTTCTGCTGTGTCTCTGGCATCATAGTCTTTTGCCATACCAATGGCTTTATGGAACTCTGGAAAATAAACAACCAGGGCAGATCAATAAGTAGATTAGTAATAAGTGTTTCTCCACTAGGTAAGGCCATCCATTGTGCTAAGTCCAATCTTAAGTGTGAGTTCAAAATATTAGCCTTGTGAAAGCATTCTAGAAATAGTTGCTAGAAATAAGGGGTAGCCCAGAATCTTTATAAATGTGATCTTTGATACTTAGGAATGTAGACAGACTCTTGGGTAAACTTTTAGAATAGAAAGCCCATACTGATAACAGTGAAGACTGCTTTTTGAAAATCAATTTTATTGAGGAAAAATTTGCCTGCAATACAATGCACCCATTTTAAGTGTTTCAGTTTTAACAAATGTACACACCCATGTAAATACCACCACAATTGAGATTTAGAACACTTCCATTACTGTAAGTTTCCTCTGGCCCCTTTGTAATCAGTCCCTTAGGCCCAGGAGACCTGATCTGCTTTCTGTCACTGTAGATCAGTTTGCCCTATAAATGAAATCATACAGCGTTTAGTCTTTTGTGTCTGGCTTCTTTCTGTTAGCATAATATTTTTAAGATTTCTTTATGTTATAGTGTGTATCAGTGATACTTTATATTTAATTGCTAACTGCTATTCCATTGCATGGATATATCATAATTTGTTTATCCATTCACCTGTCGATGGGCATTTGGGTTATTTCTAGCTTGGGACTATTATGAATAAGGTTGCCATGAACATTTACGTACAAAGCTGTTGTGGACATGCCTTTTAATTTGGGGGGGTAAATACCTAGTAGTGGAATTGCTGAGTCATACTTATAGATCAGTGGAACAGAGTAGAAAGTCCAGAAACAGGCTTCTACATACATGGTCAGTTGGTTTTTTAAAAACAAAAATGCCAAGGTAATTCACTGGAAAAAGGTCAGACTTTTCAACAAATGGTGCTGGAACAACCAGATATCTATATGGAAAAAAATGAACATACCTCATACCACATAAATAAACTTTAAATGGATTGCACACTTAAACATTAAAGTAAAATGTAAAACTGTAAAGCTTCTAGAAGGAACATAGGAGAAAGTCTTCATTACCTTGAGGTAGGCAAAGATATTTTAGGTAGGATACAAAAAACACTTATCATAAAAGAAAAAAAATGGATGGGACCTTGTCACCGTTAAAAACTCATGTCAGGAAATGGGCAAAAGGTTTGAATAAAAACTTCACAAAAGGACATGTACAGATAGCCAGTGAGCACATGCAAAGGTATTCATTGACAAAGATATTCAGTACTTTAAAGATGTTGCTCCTTTGCATTGTTTCCAACAAGAATTTTTTTTCTTTTCCTTTCCCCCGTTCCTCTGTATGTCACCGTAAGTCATCAGGGAAATGCAAATTAAAACCATAATAATATACTGTTTCACATCCACTATACTTGGTAACATTCAAAAGGCTGACAATACCGGAGTGCTGGCGAGGGTGTGTAACACCTGGAACTCTAATGGATTGCTGCCAAGAGTGTGAAATGGTACAACCATTTTCAAAAAGTGTTTGGCAGTTTCTCATTCATGTTATCATTGATAGCCTTCTGATTTTTTTCAGTGTGTTAGTGGTTCCTTCTGTCACTGTATGTTTTATTTAATTTCCCCCAATTTTATAGCTCTTTAGGGAGAGTAGTACATTTTCTCAAGTCCTGACATTGTTATCTTTGAGCAGGATTATATGAAGTTACTACTTTTGCTCTTCTGCTTAACCCAAGGCAATGTCAAAGAAAGCCATACTATACAGGCAGGAGTTAAAAGGTTAAAACATATGTTCAATAACATAATTACTGTGAAGAAAGCAGTTAATATATATATGACAGTGTTGGTTCTGATAACCCATGTAGTTTCCTTTTCCAGAGCTCTTTATATCTTTGTGTAGATCCATATTTCCATCTGCCATAGTTTTCCTTCTGCCTGAAGTGTTTAACATTTATTGTAATAGTTCACGTCTGCTGGTGAGGAATTCTCTCAGCTTTTGTTTGTCTGAAAAAGTCTTGATTACAACTTCATTTTTGAAAGCCATTTTTGCTGGGTATAGCATTCTAGGTTGACAGTTTCTTCTTTCAGTATCTTTAAAGATACTGCTCCTTTGTCTTCTGTTTGCATTGTTCCAATCAAGAAATTTGTTTGTTTCCTTTGCCCTTGTTTCTCTGTGTGTGACATATCTGTTTTCCCCCTGGCTATTCTAAAGATTTTCTCTTTACTACTTGTCTTGAGCAATTGATTAAGATGTGACTTCAGATAGTCTTCTTCATGTTTCTTGCGCTTGAGGTTCATGAGCTTCTTGGATCTGTGGGTTTATAGTTTTTATCTGCTAAGATTTCTGTGAGTTAACAAGATGACCTGAGATTTTAGAATATTTAGGAATATGTGATTTTTCAGGGTTGCCAAGGTAACAATCAAGTGTGCTAGCTAATGAATTTTCATTCAGTTGAATTAGCAGGGAAGCAAGTATGGTGGTTCAGTGTCTTTGTTTTTATTTTGTTGTTTGTTTTTTTTTTTTTTTTTCCAGAAGCAAGGTGGGCTTGCTGCCAAACTTTGGGCTAAGAAAATGAATTTTCTTAATGAATGAAATGAAAAGAAATTAAAATTTTGATTCATTTGGGTAACTAACTAGTTAGAGATTTCTCATTTGTGGCTTTATGGCTTGATCCTTGGGGTAGAGCTTCTGAAGTGTAATGAATGGCTTGTCTGGACCCAGGAATGACTGCCTATTTACCCCATGAGGGGGATCCAGGTGGTTTCCACTATTCTTTATAGTGGAGGGAGAAGGCAAGATCTAGCTGTCACCTTGATCTCGTCCTAGAGGACCTTTCCCCCTACCTGTGGTGTAAGTCACTCCACCCTGGGCCTGTAGAGATCACAATTTTCCCCTCTGTTAGGAGCCTTCAACAGCTGCACAAACACACAGGTTGGATTTCTTCTTCTCATCTCATGAATTGTATTTCAAAAGTCAGCCCAGGGGCTTACCAGTAGCACTGATTCAACTTAGAAGTATCTGTGTGCTTGTAGTAGGAAAGGACTGCCTTTTATGGTAGGAATCTTAAAACATTTGGGACCTTGTTTATCTGTCTTGCCTTTTTCTCTAATCCAGGAATTAGTCATAAATACCTATTTATCCTGAAATGCCTTTTTTCCTTATCTACTTGAAATTTGACCCCCCCCCCCCCCAAATGGCTCAAGTCCTCAAATTAGGACTTAAAAACATCAGCCTGTATTTTCTGGTTTACTTATAACTGTGCTAGTTCCTAAATCTGAATGCCTCTCTGCCCTGAATTGAATGCTTCTCTGCCCTGAATTGAATGCTAATTTGTGGGTTCAGGCCAAATTCAGAATCAAGGAGGTTTGTGGTCGAGCAATCGTTGACCAGCACACGGGGCACGTAGCACACGGGGCACGATGTATAATGTCCTCCAGTTAGTAAGGCTTTGGTGGGGAGGATACTGGGGATCACCTGTGACTCCTTTTAGCACCAGAATATGCAGCATTTGAAGCTCTGCACCTTAGGGGTTAAAATATGAGGTCTTTGAAAATATTTTCTAACATCTCCCAGGAACACAGAGCGCTTATTGCAGGAATTACTGAAAATGTAAATTTCTGTTGTTTTCTTTTTCCAGTGATGTAATTGATAGCTAGACACATAGTCACATCCCAATTTAATAAAATTTCTCTAGCAATAAATCATGACCAGAAGGGTATTTTTGACGTTTTGCCACCAGCAAGAGAATGTCTTCCGTTTAATATAGGGAAATGTAAACAGAGCAAGCATTCCTGTTTCTTCAGGTTTTAAAGTCATTAATAAAGATGTCTTTACCCTCGAAGGGAAGGGTGGTGAGCAGTCACATTTTTATTATTCTACTGAATAAGTGAATTTACCCGGCACATAAATTAGCAAATGCATTTTCTCCCTGCAGCACATGTTGACATTTTCCTGCAGATGGCTCAGCAGAAGGGGAATGAGAAAGGTGGTTAGGGACAAAGGACAGGCATGTTTGGTCACTGTCTTTTACTGCCCAGGGACACTGGCCTGCTCGCCCCTCTCACCCGGCCAGGGGCTTGCTGGACAGGGAAGGGCCTGAGATTGCAGGTACTGTTGTAAAGAACAGAGTCGGGGTAGGAAGGAAGTCAGATCTGCCTTTCCCCGTAGAATGAACTTTTGTATATTAAATTTGTTCATACTGTTATGAGTTGGACAAAGCATTTTCTGTGTTTTCTTTCCATTTGGAATCATTTCTCATACTTTGTCTACAGGTGATCTTTTCTTGCACCATTAGTTGGAAACAGGCTATTTGACCTGCAGAGTGCTCAAATTTTGCTCTCAGGAGAATCAGAGGCAGGATTTAGGGATAACAGGTGGGTGGACAGGGCATGATCTCTGTAAAAACCAAATGGGTCCAGAGATGAGTAAATACAGCCTGTTGACATCACACACGTGTTGGACCCTGGTGACTGACGAACTGGTTGTTTATGGGAACAGGTAGGGGCTCTGTATGAGTTGTTCGGTATTTCAGGATTGTGAGGGGTAAAGGTTTATTCAGGTATTTGGGACTGAAGTTTGTCTAGAGGCAGCAGATTTCCATATAAGACTGTGAGATCTGGGTGTGGCACAGCTCTCTTCAAAGGTTGTGGTTTCAGAGAAGCCAAGACTGTAGCTCACATCTTGGTTGAAGGCCTATGATTTATGCCCAGGGGGGATAAAGCTCATTCCAGGAGCTAGGAGTGAGTAGGTGTGGCAAAGAAGAACCTTCAGGAAGGTGGGAAAAGATCAGCTGGGGCCACCCAGATGTGTGAATATAAATTCCAACCATCTAACCACTCACCCATTGACTTATTTAAAATGTTTAAGAGCAAAGTCACTTTATTAAAAAATAAATAAATTTATTTATTTATTTATTTTTCACTATGTTTCATCTTTGTTGCTGCACATGGGCATTCTCTAATTGTGGTGAGCAGTGGCTACTGTTCATTGTGGTGCGCGGGCTTCTCACTGCGGTGGCTTCTCTTGTTGCGGAGCACGGGCTCTAGGCATGTGGGCTCAGTAGTTGTGGCTCGCGAGCTCTAGAGCACAGGCTCAGTAGTTGTGGTGCACGGGCTTAGTTGCTCTGCGGCATGTGGGATCTTCCCGGACCAGGGCTCGAGCTCATGTCCCCTGCATTGGCAGGCGGATTCTCAACCACTGCACCACCAGGGAAGTCCCCAAAGTCACTTTTGAAATAAGGGAAGTTAGTAAAATCATGGATTATGGTGTATATGTGTTTGTTTTTTGCTTGTGTGTGTGGGTGTTTTTTCTACAAGCAAAAGAGAATCAGTGTATGTACACTTTGAATGAAGTGTATACATAAGTGTATATGTACTTTTTGAATGAAGAATAATCCTGGGGGAAGAAGATAGAATAAAATTGCTTGCACTGATCCGTGGGAAGCAGTTCTGTATTCAGCAAGCTAAGAGTTTTCAACTCATGCTCTCAATTATAAAATGAATTAGTAGTAGATATCTGTCCCATAAAGGATTAAATGAGATGATGCCTATAAGTTCTTGGTACAGCACCCCAAAAAGTGAACTCTTAAGATTTTATAAAAATAGGGTCTGACTAATACACATTGTGTTCAAAAGTACTTTTTTTTTTTTTGGCCCCCCACCTAATGTTAGATTTTGGCCAGCTTTCTATGCTAGAACACAGAGATCTAATCAGAGTGTGCTTGGACTCTTTTATTTTCGAAAGTTTTTGTTGAAATTTAGGTCCCCTGCACTTGTCTCCCCTCACAGGATGGCAGAGACCATTCTTGCACGTGTGTCTTGGTGTCCTTGTCACGCTCTTCTCTGGGGTGACATCTCTACCTCTCGTGCTTGAGGCCTGTGAAAAGGCAACACACACTCCCTACCTTGGATCACAGGCCCCAGTGGAGACTCCACGGATGTTCCCAGGCTTCCTCGGATATGGGGAAGTTGGGAGGGGCGGGGGGGAGTCTGTCCTCTTTCCGTGCTGGGCGGGGGTCTTAGTGTCAGTGCTGTTTCTTCCTGTTGGGCTGGGAATGATGCTTTCCAGGAAGAGACCTTGTGCTTCCCCTGTGTTCCTCCCTAAAGTAAAATGGACAGCCATACTGTTGCTGTCTAATTGCTTCATGTCAGGGTGGCGTATTTTGTTTGGGGAATATCTCCCCACACCTAGCTGTCTCCCGTGGGTCCCCTTCTTCAGGCTCGCCAGCTGTAGGGTGGAAGTCCAGCTAATGTCTCACTCTGGCCCAGCTTCTTCAACAGGCTGCCAGATGTTCAGCTTGGAGCAAGGCACTGCAGCTGGCAGCGCTCGGGTGGCAGCATCAGCTCCACTCCGGCCCCTCGTCAGTGAGCTCCTGAGGCAGAAGGGGCCTTCAGGGCGCGCACCTGTGCTCTGATGAATGCACAGTTTCATCCGAGCTGCGGGAGACTCGGTGGTCCTGGAAAATGGCTGTCTGGTAAGAGAAGGAATACAGGAGGGCACTGCTGCCTTGGGCTCACGCACTCCATCTTCATGACATTTGGGTATTTCCCTCAGCACTTGGCTGTTGGGGTGGATTGTTCATCTTGGGGGTGACCTGGAGTCCAAGGGCTCTGCCTCACCGAGTCCTCGAGTGCCTCTTGTCCCACATTCCTCTTTCTCCTCGGTGGCTGCATTAGCCACTCAAACCTCTTCCTTGTGGACGTGAGGGCTGGAGAGAGCAATGGAAACTCCCATTCAACACTTACTTCTGTTTTTAGGTCTAAATAGATTTTTTTCCTGTAGACGGCTAGAGACGTGGGATGAAGTGAGACTTGGGCGTTCTGGGGACTGTCATCATCCGTTGCATTGGTTTGACCCGTTGCAGTTCACGCTGCTCTCATTTGGTGCCTGGAGCCTCACATGCCCTGGTGAGGGGATCAGGGCCTGGTTGTGCTTAGCCCCATTTTACAGATGGTAAAGTGAGGCTCATGGGGGGAGGCAAGTCATCCAAAACCACACAGCTGGCAAGCGGCAGAGGGGCCGGAAGCCTGGGCCTCCTTGCTGCCAGTGCAGGGTGCATTCCAGAACTTCATATTAGTTAGCCAGAAGGACTGTCTTAAAATGCCAATCTAATTGCCCTTATTGTTCTTGAAATCCTTCAGGGCTCCTTGTTGCATTCAGAAGAGAGCCCAGATTCTTAACGAGCCAGGCAAGGCCCTGGGTGACTTGGCCTCACCTCTCTTTCCGCCTGCATCACTGTCACTTTGCCCTTCTCACAGGCTTGCTCCAGCCATATAAGGGCGCTCCGTCTTGGCTTCTGCCCCGGGAACATGCCCATCTCTCTGCTCTGCCCTGTTTCTGTGGATGCTCACGACCCTTCCTTCAGGCCCCGGCTCCGAGGCCCCTTGGTCTGGGAAGCCTTGGCTAAATCCTGATCTCGGTTAAATAGGTCTCCCAGCTTCTCGCACAGCAGCCTATTGTGCTGTGCTGGTGTGTGTCCCCAGCAGGACACTATGGGGCCTTCTTAGGACAGAATCCTCCCCCAATATCCTCTACTGTAGCTCCTCTCTGAAGTACCTAGATAACCGTGTCCGATGCACATTTCCTGAGTTGTTCTACAGATACTAAGACCCCCACCAAATGGAAGGAATTAACTACTTGATGACCATGAGCACATAGCCCCCAGACCTACTGGCACCTGAGGATTGATAATGTTAAATTAACCACCCTGTTATCTCACCAGCAACCAGTCAGAGAATTGTGCACGAGCTGATCACAGACCCTGGGACGCCCGTCCCTCACCTGGCCTTTAAAAATGCTTTGCTGAAATCCTTTGGGGAGATCAGGGTTTTTGAGGCACGAGCCACCTGTTCTCCTTGCGTGACCCTGCAGTAAAACTTTCTCTGCTCCAGACCCTGACGCTTTGGTTTGTTTGGGCTCACTGTGCATCGGGCACGCAAACTTTTGTTCGGTAACAGCTGGACTTTGAGGTCAGGGACCTTGCTGTCCTGTTCTCCCCTGAATCCTCAGTAGCCCCCAGCACTGTGCCCGGTCTATAAGAAGGGACCGGGTAAGGACCTTCCTGCTGGAATCCGTGCTGCCACTGGTACCAGGAGCAAGGGAATTTGTGACTTGACTCTGGCTTTTATTCAAAGCGCAATGGTAGGAAACTTCCTTTCCTGTGGTCCCTGAACTTGATGTGCTCATCTGGGAGTATGTGTCCTTCTCAGGCGGCATTTCTGCCACTGCTGCCGTGTGTACCCCTTCTCCCTCCCTCCTCCGGTTGCTTCCTCTCCATCCTGGCCTCTGAGGGGAGAAGAACACCCTCCTTTGTGCCTGGGGTGTCTCTGACTGTGCCCCTCAGAGCGTGGGCCCGGCACACACCCCTCCTAACTCGAGCTCATTCTCAGGGCCATGGACCGCAGGGGCAGTGCCCATTCTGCTTGCTGTCTCTTTGTGATGTGCTCTAGACTAAGTGGGACTCAGTCTGTAATACTTGTTGGCTCCATTAAAAAGCAGAGATGTTTTTGTGGCCCGTTATCCAACGGGCACAAAACTGAACTTGTCTGGGGTAATGAAACTAATAACAGAGCCCGATGGCCTTGACCCCGCAGCCACCGAGGCAGTGATCAAAGCAGCCTTTTGTAAATAGGTTCATTTGTACCATTTTTTTAGATTCCAAATATAAGTGATATCATATGATATTTGTCTTTCTCTGTCTAACTTACCTCACTCAGCATGACAATCTCTAGGTACACCCATGTTACTGCAAATGGCATTATTTTGTTCTTTTTTATGGCTGAGTAATATTCCATTGTATATATGTGCCACATCTTCTTTATCCATTCCTCTGTCGATGAACATTTAGGTTGCTTCCATGTCCTGGCTATTGTAAATAGTGCTGCAATGAACACTGGGGTGCATGGAACCTATTTACAAAACAGAAATAGAGTCACAGGTGTAGAAACAAACTTATGGTTACCAAGGGGGAAAGGTAGAGGGGAGGGATAAATTGGGAGACTGGGATTGACATATACAAACTACTACGTATAAAATATATAACTAATAAGAACCGACTGTATAGCACAGGGGACTCTACTCAATACTCTGTAATGACCTATATGGGAATAGGATCTAAAAAAGTGGATATATATATATATATGTATACCTGATTCACTTTGCTGTACAGCAGAAACTAACACAACACTGTAAATCAACTATACTCCAATAAAAGTTAATTTAAAAAAAAAAAAAAAGCAGCCTTTTCCCCGCCTCCTGCAGCCGGCCTGCTCATACCATTTTAAAAAGGCCCCGTTGTCACGATAAACCTCCATGGCCACCAATTTCCAAAGGCTGGTTCCCACTAACATCTTAATCAGTTATGAAAGTTAATCATCATCAGGAACAAGGGAAATGACACCTCGGAAAGGTCTTTTTAAACACTAACAGGCGTGGCGGTGGAGTTCCCAGATAAGGGGAAATATGTCAGCTGGAAGATGTTGTAATAAACCAGTCCAGCCCCTTGATTGAGTGCCTGTGAGTGCCGTATCTCGGGAGCACGGTAATACGGGTATAAAAGGGGAAGACTTGAAAAGGTAGTAATGTGCCGGTGTGATGATTTGAGGTGTGATGGCACCCAGGGGGACAGCGAAGGTTACAGGGTGAGAGAAGGCAGCTCACGAGGGTCCATTGCAAGACCATCCGTATCTGATTCAGCTTCGCGTCTCTTCCCCAGCCCCCTTTCTTGGCCCTGGTCTGAAACATACGAGGTGCCTGGTAAATGTTGAAATGAGCTAAACTGCATTTCCCTTCACCCATAAGCTCCCCAGGGGCCAGATATCTCTTTTGCTCGGCACTTCCTAACGAGCCTAGAACTTCATAGATGTTGAATCATTGAGTGAATGTGGGACTTGCGTGTGTATCCTTTCAAACTGACAGAGAGACAGAGGAACCTCAGAAAGCAAAACAAAACTAGTGTTACCAACCCAGTGACTGCTAACACGACAGCTAGTCTTCCATGAGCAGCTGCTACATGCCTCTTGTCCACATAGTTATTTATTGTGTGCTGAGTGTTGTACGTGCATCACCTCAACCCTTTCAACGACCCTATGGGGTGGGCACTATTGTGCCATTTTACAGAAAGGAAAACAGAGGCACACACAGCGAGGACATGGCAGGTTTGGGATCTGAGGCCAGCGGTGCTCTGAATCACTTGGCCAGACTGCCTCCCCCGATGTCCTCTGGCTTTCAGTTCAATCCCACGCAGGTTTAGGAGCCTCAAGCCAGTGTATTCAGTGCAGCCTCCCTCCCTGTACACTGCTCGTGGATCTAGATTTCCCTGAACCCATGCTTTTGTTCAGCCCTTCTCCTCAGGCTCTGAAGCGCATACCTCCTGTCAAGGGGATGACACATAGGACTTGAACGCACCCTCTCGGTGTTTCAACAGTACTGTCTCCTTCCAGGCTTTGAATGAAGAAAGGGAAATCCTCTTGAAGGATGGGGAGGTGGGGGACCATGTCTGGCATTTCCTGGATGGGGTTGGGGTGGGTTGTCATGACACTTTGGGGGTGTGGAGGTGGCCTGGGTCCCCTCAGACTTGGAAGTTCCTGCTCAGGAGTCTGATGGGCTGTATTCTATGGTACATATTGGGAGAAGGGGTTGGGAAGGAGATGGGACTGACCTTCATGGACCATAAGCTGTGTGTCAGGCATAGTACTGGGCCCTATCCACCCACCCCTGCACCTACCCACCTCCACCCAGAGAGGAGGGTGGGCTTATCCTCCCATTTTGCAGTTGAGGACTCTGAGGCTCAGAGGGTCTAGGAAGCATGGCCGAGGCCACACAGCTAGTGGGTAGTGGAGATGGTATGTCTCACAGTCTGTTTCATGCCAGGATTCATGTTCTTTCCTTGACACCTTGTTCCACTTTCCAGGGGAATCAGTCCTTGGTGGATTTACCTGGTGTCCTTTACCACAACATAAAATCAGAGAATGTATGAGCTGCAAGTGACCTTGAAAGTCATGCAGTCTCACATAGCACAGGGAGATCAGCTCAGTGCTTTGTGACCACCTAGAGGGGTGGGATAGGGAGGGTGGGAGGGAGATGCAAGAGGGAAGAGATATGGGGACATATGTATATGTATAACTGATTCACTTTGTTATAAAGCAGAAACACACCACTGTAAAGCAATTATACTCCAATAAAGATGTTAAAAAAAAAAAAAAGTCATGCAGTCTAAAAAATAAAGTAAGTGGGGTCCGGAGAGTCTCTTCCTTATGTGTTGGCCACAGCTGGGAGCTCCAGGCTTTTCCCCTCTTCCTTTTCTTTCTTTTTTATAAGGGTAGATTGGAGTTAAATATAAACTCTTTATCCTTGAGGAGGAGGGCAAGGAATGATGTGTTTCAAGGTCAAGAACACTTAGGAGGTATTGGTTTCCAGAGCTTACAAGGTGATGACGGTCCCAGCAAAGAGGTGTGGTCTGTCTTCTCTCTTCTTGGACATCAGTGGACTTAGGGTACGGTTGAGCCATATGAGAAGCCCAGACATCTGTCCATGTGTCCCTGTCTGTCTGTGTTCTCTCCTCACCCCACTCTCTTCCATCTGGTAGCCAGCCCCTGTCGTCATGGTGGAGTTGGGGGAGACTAGCCACTCTGCCTTCTGTAATATCTTCTGAGTGCTACGGACATTGCAGTGAATGAGACAGGTCGCAGTCCTCGTGGGACTTACAGTCTAGTAGGGCAAATCGACAATAAGCCAGAAAACAAATAAATCATATGTTACCAGAAAGTCGTAAGTGCCAGGAAGGAAATATATCAGGATGAAGTGAAATAACCTTCCAGGGAGATGAAACGGCATTTGTGAAGGCTCCAAGCTGGTGAGAGCCGGGCCTGGTGGGGGAGATAGCAAGGAGGCCTGTGTGGTTGGAATAAAGGAAGGGGGAGACGTGGGAGAACGGGCGAGCAGCACAGGCTCTGCAGAGCCTGTGGCTTGGTAGCAGGATGTTGGATGTCATTCGATGCATGGGGGACGCAGCTTATGGGTTTTGAGCTGGGGAGTGATCTGTGTTTCAGATGTTTTCGTAATCTCTGTGTCCCTTTTCTCTGATGCTGGCAGGTGTACAATGGGGTGTTTTCTTGCAGAGCAGAAGAACTTGAGATCCAGTTTCATGTTAGGGAGAGAACGTGGCTCTTCGTAGCCCAGGTGATATAAATTCTCTACGTGGTCTAGCCTGGGTCACTGGGATTTTATGTTGGGGTTTGGACACAAGAAAGCAGTTTGTGCTTTTTTGGTCATATTTTTTCCCCAGGGACCTTGAAGAGGAGGGCAAGGTGGGCCTGGACAGGATTTAGGTATCACTGGGTCACTACCTAATGGGATCACTGCATTGTTCTCTAAAGTAATCACCACTTCCCCTTGTCAGCTGCACCACCTGAGAAATGCCTGCAAGAACCCCAGGGGCTTGGGTCCCAGACAGGTGTAATCTTTACTATAACATCCTGCCCTCTGGGTTAAGCCTGTCACTGCTGCCCTTTCTCTGGCTCCTGTCTCTTCCTAAGTTTCTCCCCAGTTGTGAAATGTAGTTTAAAGTAGAAAAGCACAGTGTTGTCACTTTTCCCCAGAGAAAAAAAGATCAATTGTTCTGAAATGGCCCATTCGCCTTGGAAGAGAGCTGGTTTAAAGTGACAGCCGTGGAGTTGAAGTAAAGATCTTATATCTCTTTTTCCAGACCATGAAATTATGTCCTGTACCAGTACATACTTCACTGCTATAATTAAGCTGTTAGTTCTCCCTGAGTTTATTTCAACCATGTTTCAGCAGCATCCCGGGATGCCGTTAGTGTTTCACAGTGGTTAAGGGTGAGACCTCGGTTCAAGACCCAGCTCTGCCACTTACTAGCTTTTTGGCCTTAGGCAAATTACTTTTTTCCCCATGAGCTTCTGTTTCCTCAATGTAAAATTGATATAACAGCAGGAGCTAGTGGTAGCTAACATTCATACTTAGGCTATTGAAGCACTTACTTGAATAATTGACTTAATCCTCTTAACAACCCAACATGGCAAGTACTGTAATTATTTCCATTTTACAGATGTGAACACTGAGGCATAGTTCAGTCATTGGCCCAAAGTCACTCAGCTAGAAAGTAGAAGAGCTGGGATATGAAGTCAGAGCCTGTGTTCTTAGCAACTAACTAAAACCTCTTCGCGGGTCCTCCCTTGGAGACATCAGTGGAAAATGCGAGCTCTGCCCTTATCACAGTGCCTGGCAGGTATTCTGTGCCCTTCTGGTGTTTTCCTCTAATTCTGAAGAGTTGGCCTGTTGGAAGCCTTCTAAGGAGAAGGGCAGAGGCCTTGAATCCAGATGGGCTTCCTGCTGATGGCAACAGTCCCTTGGTTCCCGGTGCTCAAGATGGATTGCATGCTCAGCCGGCAGGCACGGACCCGGCGGAGCTGTTAGGAAAGCGGTGATCTGCTGGGACCCCCAGCCGTGTCGGCAGCCTTCGGGATGGTGGGCAGGTGTCCACTCCTGCCTGGCTTGGCTGCTCCTGTTGGAGTCTAGCATGCTCCTCAGCCCCAGAATTAATACCTCCCTGCGGACGTCTTCAGCACCCACGCAGGCTGACACAGGCTGGCACAGGCGTGGAGCACCAGGGCCGACGCCACTTCTGTATGTTCCTGAGCGTGACTGCCCTGGTAAGAGGCTGTGTTGGTGAGGACGCCTGGCCCTGGGCTGCAGGTTCCTGTCTGTGGAGAGTCTCCTCCGTAGGATGCTGGGCCGCTCCAGTGGGGAGACTGCATTTTCTCATTTTGCCTCCTGGAACCGTGGATGTCGTCTCAGTGGGAGTGGGGCAGGACCCTGGAGGGCAGCGGCTTGCCCGGGGCACTGACCTGAGGGGTGATGGAGTCAGGCTACTGCCCGGCCACGTAAGCTTCCGTTTTCTCTCTCCTCTCAGTTGGCGGGGCCAGATTGGTGAACAGTAGAGCTGGGGCTTGGCTCTTGCAGGAAGCCTGTGGGTGACTCTGCTCCCCCGGTGTGTGATCCCAGAGGCGTGGTGAGGCTTCACGGTTGATCCACAGCACAGCTGCGGGTTCCTTGCTTCCTTTTCTAGCCAGGAGTAAATACATGTCCTCTCAAATTAGGAATTTTACTGTATTTGGCTAAACTGGGAAGGGAATTAGCCAGACCAGTCTCTGTCCTTTGTCTCTGCAGTGGTAGCCTTGTCAGCAGGCTTGTCCCTTGTGGTCCTTCTCCCTGGGTTGCTGGGAGGAAATCTGGAGCCTCGGAGAGCCCCAGGTTGAGGGAACAGGAGGAACCCCCTTTGGCCCAGCGGGGACCAGGGCAGGTCCTTGGCTTGTTCCAGGTGAGAGGGATGGGACTGGGGTGGGAGTGTGGCACTTGCCCCTACGCTGCCGTTGGGAAGACCCTCGTTGCTGCCTGGAGGGCAGGACCTGGGAGAAACAGTTGCCGTCTTTGCCTTCTGCCTCCCGCCTCTGGCCCTTCTCCCACAGTGCACACCTCAAGCTTCTCTCCCCTTTCAGAGACATAGTAACTTACAGCTCAGCTGATTTATGGGACTAAAATAAGCTCATTATGTGAGTTGTCAGTAATTATATGAATTGATGAGGGGATTTCCCTCTTCCTTCCCTTGGATGCTTGCAGAATCATTGCAGGTTGATTTTGCATTTTTGACCTAAACAGTGATGGATTTAGACATTAGCTTCTTTCCATTCAGGATAACTTCTGAGCTCTGCATCCATCGCTTTGTAACAAACTTGTCTTAGGTGAGGTTTCTGATGACGTTTTCCAGCACCACAGGTGACAGAGGCTCCCTGCATCTTTGATGAGGTTGTGATGTCTTTATTTTCCTAATTATCAAATATTTATTAAGAGCATTACCTCAAAGAACTTCGGCCTTCTGGTTCCTTTTGTCAGTGCTTCTTGCATTTACAGTCAGGTTCAAAGCGACTGATGGGGTATTCATGAAGATAAAAACCATAAGCCCCTGGAAATGTAGCTTTGTGGAGAGTGCTGATGCAGTGTAAGTCTTCAGATGTTAGTTGGCCAGTGTTTCAATGATGACTTAAACTGGTTGCATCGGTGCATCGGAGGTGACAAACCCATGGGTCAAGTCCAGCTCTCAGATGTGTTTTGTTTGGACAGTATGTTAAAAAAAAAGTTTTTTGAATCAGTGGTTAACATTAAAAAATTAGAAGATATCATCCAAACCCCCACATATCTGGATTTCCTATTTCTCTCGGGAAATCCTCAGACACGGCCACAGGGGCTCGTGGTCCATTAAGGAGACACTTGGCTGGCGGACAGTGGCTGCCACGTCCAATGGGGCACGCGCACCTTCTCTGTCAACGCACCTCCGTTTGCACCGGATCTACTTTGTTTATTTAATTCATCAGTTTGGCCCTACTTGGCATTTGAGTTTGCAACTCTACAACCGGAGTGAGTGTAGCTATAACTGCCCAGTGGTTGACTGCCCATCAGCTCTTGTTGCACCTGTCCTGGCTTGAGCTAACATCTTGCTTCTGGATTAGTGCAGACGCCTGCCCACAGTTCTGCCTGCTTCTTCTTCCTTTGCATCCTCACTGTTCCGCAGGCTGTGCTCAGCACGGGAGTCAGACTGGACCTTTTAAAACATGTCAGACCATGTCACTCCTCTGCTCAAAACCTTGCTATGGCTCCCCGTTTCTTCCAGAGGAAGGGCCACAGTGCTCACTGTCCTACAGGCCCATCACGTCCTACAGGCCTCCTGTTACCTCTCTGAGCTGGTCTTCTCTCTCCCTCACTCATTCTGTTCCAGCCTTACTGGCCCCCTTGCTGTTGCCTGAATATGCCAGACCTCAGGGGCTTTGCTCAATCTCCCTGGAAGCTCTTCTCCTAGATACCTGCTTGGTTAATTCCCTCACTTCCTACAGGTCTTGGCTCAGATCTCACCTTATCAATGAGATCTCCCTTCACCATGTTATTTATTATTGCATCCCACCCCTGCCCACCTTCTGTATTTTTTCACCATGTACCTGGCTCTACATTTTCATTTTTCTATAGTATTTATTCCCTTTAAGCACACTAGATGCTTTCTCTAACACATTTATTGTTTGTCTCCTCTCTCTGTTAGGATGTGAATTCCACAATGACAAGGCTCTTTGTTTTGTTCACCATTTTATCCTAAGCATCTAGAACAATGCCTGGCACACAGCAGGTAGTAACCAATGCCTGTGGTTGGATGTTGCTGAAATCATGGAGTGCTTTCCGAGAGCTCCAAGGTGCTTGAAACTAAGAATGATGGAAATGGGGAGTTGTTTTTCCATCTCAGTGTTTGCCGCCCGGGAGGTGAGCTCACCAGAGGAAGTGGCAGCATGGGTGCAGTGGAGCCTGAGACGAGAGGGCCGGGGCTGCAGGGCTTTCCCTGGGTCTTGTTTCCTGTGTGGTCTTCTCACTCCTGTATCTTTTCCTCTGTAACTGAAGATGAAGGAGGCAGCGTCCTTGTCAAACAGAGCAAAGGGGAAATGGGGAAGGAGAGGGGAAGGGACACAGGTAGGTGGCTCTAGTTCTGAGTTTATCCAGCTGTGTCACCATTAGCACATTTTTCTGGGCTTCAGTATCAGCATCTATGAAATGAGCCTGTGGCTTTAGACCCTCTCCGAGGACATCTCAGCTCTTTATTGCTGTGGATCAGTAGTTTTGATGAGGTCTCCGTCCACACTGACCGTATTTCCCACTTTAAAGGAGAACCTCCAGGTAAAATCACTTGGGCCTCTCGACCTGCAATGTAACGTTCCGAATTGTTTCCTAAATCTGGATCGATACCATTAAAAATACACTTTTTCTTATTTTTCATATTTCCATTAGCAATTCCTCTTGGGATCAGACACTTTTTCCTTCCACTCAGTGAAATACAACATGATTCCCACGTGCTGCCTTACTCAGTGTGGTTTCATGTCCTCTCTCTTGGAGACAAGCTGAGTTCTGACCCCCGGGGTTGCTTTTGGGAGCCCAGCATTCACACTGTGGTGTCTAATATAGTTGTGCGGCTTTTTGCCTCCATTCGTACTTACTGATAGAAAATTAATTAGTCAAATATGAAATAATATGGGCCAATCATCACCTTGGCCAAGTGGCATAAAACACACCTCATCCCCACCCCAGATGGTTGTCAATAAAAAGTGGCATTTAAAAATGCTGACTGGGCTTCCCTGGTGGCGCAGTGGTTGAGAATCTGCCTGCTAATGCAGGGGACACGGGTTCGAGCCCTGGTCTGGGAAGATCCCACATGCCGCGGAGCAACTAGGCCCGTGAGCCACAATTACTGAGCCTGCACGTCTGGAGCCTGTGCTCCACAACAAGAGAGGCCGCGATAGTGAGAGGCCCGCGCAGCGCGATGAAGAGTGGCCCCCACTTGCCACAACTAGAGAAAAGCCCTCGCACAGAAACGAAGACCCAAAACAGCCATAAATAAATAAATAAATAAATAAAAATTTAAAAAAAAAAAAAATGCTGACTAAATTCAAACCTGTGAGGTGCTTTCTTCCATAATTTAAATTCATTCTGGGGGAGATGCGCAAGTCTGTTTTGTTGTAATGCCCACAAGCAGATTAATCTCACAAGAACTAGAATATTTGCAGTGGTCGTACGTTTTCCTAAAAGCTTTTCCAAGAGAAACCTAACAGCTTCTCCTGAAACAAATGCACACCCGCTCTGACTCAGGGGAACTGAAATAAATGGGTCTGTTTTCTCCCAGACACGACAACGTGGCACTTGTAACCTGTCTTCCCTGGCTTTTCGGTGCTGGCCTCAAGGTGAAATCTTCATGAACAGATGGGGCTCCTTGGAGCTCCTCGGGCAGGGGATAGACATGCTTCTGAGATAACACTAGTAAATGTGCTTTCTCAAAGTGCCCCTTTCTTCCCAGAGAAACCTGAGGCTCAAATCTTAAGATCTCAGATGGATAGAAGCCTTTGTTATGTGGCCTTGAGCAAGTCATATAATCTCTAAACCTCCGTTTCCCAACTTTAAGACAAGAATGTTAATAGTACCTGCTGCATTGGGTCATTCTGAGGACTAAATAAGATGATGTAGGTAGAGCCAGCACGTGGCTAGCACTGGATACATTTTGTTTTTATTAGCTATCATTTTGCCAACTTTCCCCCGACCCTTGCTTTAGATTATTTCTTAACCATGTTAGAATAATGAAAATGTATAAACGCCCTCAGCACTACTGCTTTTTCTCCAGCTGTAGTGTTTCCATGAGTAGGACTTGGTGTATACCTCCCCTGATGACCGGGTCTACTAGAACCACCAGGGATGGCCCCTGGTTCTGTGTCGGGTGTGGTGCAAGGGTGCTCTGTGACCTCTGTTACGAGACAGATTCTCTCTTTCCTCTGCCCTGCCCCATCCACTGACTCTTTCTAGGAAAGGCAGGATACCAGGGGATGGGTTGGGGAGGGGTTTCCTGCAGATGCTCTGCTGGTTAAGTCTGTAAGCAGCTGTGGAAGGATCTCCCTCTGGGCAGTGGGAACACCCCTGATTTCTCTGGGGCTGGACTTCCTTTCTTCTCTTTGATCCACTCTTTTCCTCCCTCTTTGCCAGCTTTTCTTGGGACTATCTGTGCTTGTGTGTTTACCCACACAGCGCCCAGCTCCTTGGCTGGGAGCAGAGCTTAAGTCTTCTCAAGGGCCCTCTGAAACTGTGAGTGCTGTGCTAAGGGGTCCTGGCCACTATGGTGCTCAGCCCACACGCTATCTGTGAAACCCTAAAGACCAGTTATGGTAAAAGCTCTTCCTCTTGATCCCTCCAAGTAGGAATAATAAGTTGTAAGTCAAAGGCCCTCCTTTCTAGGAAATGCAGTGTTCCTTGGAGATTGGCTGTTGTGGCCGGATAGGGTGGACAGGGCAGGACGGGGCATCTCTTGGGCACAGGCGGGGGTCAAGACTCCATGTAGCTTCCCTGCAGACGTCAGTGGTCTCCTAGTCTGTTTGTGAATCTTCTCATACAGAGCTGGGCTGAGCCTTTTCTCAGTGGAAGCTCCAGTAGTCATGAGGATCTTTCCGTGAGTCACTTGCACGTGTCATGGGGACCTGCGGGCTGGCTGGGGTTACAGTAGGCTCCTAGGTGCAGCCTCTGCCTGTGGGGACAGGCTACGTGTGGGACACTGTCCTCTTCCACCCTGTGGCCTGGCGACTGCCTGAGCTGGCTAGAGGTGGCCAGGTCCATGGCCACAGCTGCCTACAGAGAGGTGAGAAGACCACGGTCATCTTAAAGTCCATGTGTGGAAACCAGGCCTTTGCAGATGAGCCAGCTTATTTGTAAGCTCAGTGGATGAGACTTGCTTCAGGACAGACAATTTTGAGAGATTGAAAAGTAATTCTGTTCATTTTGGGAGATTTTGACCTCAGAGATAGTGAGTCAGAAAAGAAGTTAGTTAAACTCCCCCAGAGTTAGCAAGTATTGTGATCTCTTTATTCTTTATTAAAAATAATTTTTAAAATAACTTATATTAATTTGAAAAATACGGTTTGGAAAAGTCGACTGTTAATCCCTACACAAAGCTTTCCTCTGTTGCTGGTGGGGTCTTCCCTTTCCAGTGCAAATGGTCTGGTCTTCACCCCGGACCTCAGCCGGTTGGGAGCTGCTATGGTGGTGGGCTTCTGCACGGAATCATTTTTCAATGCTGGAGACAAAGTCACAAGTTTTTTTTTCTTTCTTTCTTTCTTTTTAATACTTAAAGAGGCAGTATAGCCCAGCAGTGAAGAACCTGGACTCTGGATACTCCCTGGTAGATTTGCTAGAATTAAAAGAGCTCTTGCTTGCTGCACACAATGCCCGACTCTCAGTAACTCTTAGTTATCATGGTTACATTATGCAACCTTTCCTTGACATCTCCACCCCTGGTATATTTCATACACTTTGGGGCATCACTTTCAGCATTCTCCGTGGGCTGCCGTGTTTCAGAAAAATAGAACTTTTAGGGAAAATAAGAAGCTTACTGAAATGTTGATGATAAGTGCACATCTCCCAGGTGACATGCGTCCTCTCCCTGCCTTCCAAGGTGGACCCTTTGGAATGGTGTCATTGGTACACAGATGGCCCTCCCCCACCCATTCATTTGGCTAAAACCTCTGGCTGTCTTAGGTTTTCCCAGCTTCCTGCAGTGTCAGTTTGTTGGGAGAGCCACATGGTTTGGTGCACGATGTACCCACCAGGTTGGTCTCTCTTTCCTGCTGTGGTCTCCAGGTTACTGCAGGTTGGTGCATTTGCAATCCATCATTAGGTGTTTTTCATGCCGCTTGTTCCTTTTCAAGAATAAACAGGTGCTATAGTATTAGATTTTATCGATCACTTAACCAGCAGGAAATTATGGAAATAATATCCATAAAATCGCCATAAAACCCTGTTAACCTGCCAGATTTCCAAATTAGAGCATCAGTTAGATTTGTTGGGTATTTGTTTAGCTGTGGTCTCCAGGTGACTCCTGCTCTATTTACTCTCATAATTTCCCCAAAGATTTGTTTCTGTCTTCCTGAGAGAATGATGTGTTCTGCATATCCTATCAGAAACTGCTAGAAGGGATAGGGGCACAAAGATAAATTAAGCAAATATTTCAGATTTGTTGCTGTACTTTTGTGAGCCATATAAGTTAATGATCCAAGGCCAGAGACATTGCTTAATGCCAGATACAGTCACGCTAAGTTCTGCTTTTCCTGGGGGAGCTAGGGATGGATGGCAGTTCAGGTTTCTCTGGCCTGTCTCCTGGGGTGACAGGGACCTGCCTCGTGCCACTTTATCTTGGACCGAACACTCGGTCTCCAGGCACCAGTTATTTCAAAGGCACGAGTTGCTGTCATGGTGCCACCTTGTCACGACCCATCAGCTAACGAGACTGCCTCGCGGAGGTTTGCACATACCCGGAAACTGCAGGCAGGTCTCACTGAAAGTGCCATCAGGTAGCAGAACGGGCCCCCGTGTGGGTGAGAGAGGCAGCCCCTTGCACCGTGGGAGCTGGTGGGGAGAGGGTTTCCTGGGCAGGCTCCCTGGGCTCCCGAAGATCGACCCTCCCACTACCCTTTCAGTAGTTCCTCTTCCTTCTTTTAGTCTCTGAGGATTCTCTTCTCTTTTGGAAATTCTCATTAAACATTCACTTGCTAAATATTTATTGAGCTTTCACTGTATGCCTGGTGTGGTACTAGCCTCTGTGGGCAGGAGAGCGGGTGTGTCTAAAAATGCTTCGTGGAGGAGGTGATGTCTGGGATGAGTCCTGGAGAACGTGTAAGAGCCAGGTGGAATGATTCCTGCCGATTTGCTCAGTTGGACCCCTTCCAGCCGTGGGTAGTAGGCACTGATGTTATTTCTACTTGATGGAGGAGGAACTGAATCTCAGAGAGGGTGAGTGACTTGCGGGAGGTCAAGAATGGGTACCTGAACTCGGAAGTCTCTCTCGAGAGCCCACGTGTTCAGTCACTATAACTTCACACTGGATAGACAGGCCAGATCCACCCTTTGACTCTGGGTTGGCAAGGAAAAGAAGGAGGCATTTCGATGAGTGAGAGGACAGTGAGTAAACCTCATCTCCTTCAGGGCTGACTGTGTGAAAGGAGGGCAGCTTGAGGTGGCAAGAATGGCTTGGTCCCCATCCTTAGGAGCTTATGATCTAGTTAGAAAGATAGGGCTGAGAAAGCTCGAGGTGAAACCTCATTTCTGCTCCTGCCTCTGTTGCTTGCTTTACTGGGTCACCTTGGGCAACTTGCTCACCATCTCTGGGCCTGTTTTCTTTTTCTGTTAAATGAAAGTAATACTTAAGGTAAGGGGTTGTTGATGGATGTGAACATGGTTCGAAAAGCTCAAAGTATAAAAGTGTAAGGCTCTTTGCAGAGCACATTCTTAATGCTACATAATACTTTCTTATTCTGCCGGGTGGAAGGGGGTAACTCGCCGCTGACATGCCCTCTCTTGTGTGGCAGTGCATTGGTCCAGCCACATTTCCAGGCCAGGTGACCCACTTCATACTCTTGGGATTAATAAGTGTGTTACTTTGGATGGCTGCCTGACCTCTCTGTGTTTCTCTTCTGAGTATCAAGTGAGGAGACTTGATCCTTGCAGGATCATTATGAACGTTAAACGAGATGACACATGAAAGGCTTCTGAAGCAGAGTCGGTGCTCAGAGAATGTTGGTTGCCCTTCCTCATCACACCTGAGCTGTTGTGTGTGCTCATAGGCGGCTGCAGGTGCAGCGGGTGTGGATCTCCCATCTCACGTCCAGTCCTGTGTCTCCCAGACTTATGGGTACCACTGTCCTGATTTCTGCCCCATCTCCAAATACTTGAATTTATTTAAAAAAATATTTTTCTTTAAAGCAATTCTCCTTTCCCTCCAATTTAGTCTTAAGTAATAATACATGTGAAACCACAGGTTTAATACACATAACAAATTATACAAATAAAAAAATTTGGGTAGTTCTTAAAATCCTCAGTGATGTACGTGCCATACTTAGAAAAACACAGCGCAAATTGGATTTGTTTATGGTGACTTCATACCTATTCCAAGTGTTCTCTGTTACTTCTCAAGAGTAAATACTGGGGTCATGTTGGAGGTTGGTTGGTGGAGGCAACACTTTTATCTGAGGGAGTTTAAGGAATAGAACTGGCTGAATTGCAGTGGGGAACCCCAAATCCATTTGGGCATTTGGGTCCTGAGGTTTGAAATCTCCATCTCTTTCCGGATAGTGGAACCCAAAAGTCTCATCCGAGGTAGTCCTTGACAAAGCTGCAAAAAATTGAGGAGTAGTACAGGCTGCAAAGAAATGTAACTTGTATTGGGGAGACTTTCAGAGCTCTGAATGGGCACCACTAACAAATGAAGCAACTGACAAAGGATTAATCTCCAAAATTTACAAGCAGCTCATGCAGCTCAATAACAAAAAAACAAACAACCCAATCCAAAAATGGGCAGAAGACCTAAATAGACATTTCTCCAAAGAAGATATACAGATTGCCAACAAACACATGAAAGAATGCTCAACATCATTAATCATTAGAGAAATGCAAATCAAAACTACAAAGAGATATCATCTCACACCGGTCAGAATGGCCATCATCAAAAAATCTAGAAACAATAAATGCTGGAGAGGGTGTGGAGAAAAGGGAACCCTCTTGCACTGTTGGTGGGAATGTAAATTGATACAGCCACTATGGAGAACAGTATGGAGGTTCCTTAAAAAACTAAAACTAGAACTACCATATGACCCAGCAATCCCACTACTGGGCATATACCTTGAGGAAACCATAATTCAAAAAGAGTCAGGTACCACAATGTTCATTGCAGCTCTATTTACAATAGCCAGGACATGGAAGCAACCTAAGTGTCCATCGACAGATGAATGGATAAAGAAGATGTGGCACAGATATACAATGGAATATTACTCAGCCATAAAAAGAAATGAAATTGAGTTATTTGGAGTGAGGTGGATGGACCTAGAGTCTTTCATATACAGTGAAGTAAGTCAGAAAAAGAAAAACAAATACTGTATGCTAACACATATATATGGAATCTAAGAAAAAAAAAAAGAAAGGTCATGAAGAACCTAAGGGTAAGACGGGAATAAAGACACAGACCTACTAGAGAATGGACTTGAGGACATGGGGAGGGGGAAGGGTAAGCTGGGACGAAGTGAGAGAGTGGCATGGACAGATACACACTACCAAACATAAAATAGATAGCTAGTGGGAAGCAACTGCATAGCCCAGGGAGATCAGCTCGGTGGTTTGTGACCACCTAGAGGGGTGGGATAGGGAGGGTGGGATAGGCAGGGTGGGAGGGAGGGAGACGCAAGAGGGAAGAGATATGGGAACATATGTATATGTATAACTGATTCACTTTGTTATAAAGCAGAAACTAACACACCATTGTAAAGCAATTATACTCCAAAAAAGATGTTAAAAGAACAAAAAAACCGCCAAAAAACCCAGGAAATCATAGCCGTCACGTGGTGATGTGGGGTATGGGATCCTTTTGGAAGCAAACTAAGTGGTTGACCTCTGGTTGACATTCCAGGCTTTTCTCAGGGTACAAGTGCACCCCCAGGATAGAATCCTACCAGGCTAGCAGCATGCCTCTGGACTAGCCCCCTAGGCTTACCTCCTCACCTCCCAAGAATTTAGCCCCAAGGCTTTGCAGGGGCTGAGCTTGTGTCTCTGTCAGGCTGCATTGTAGGAACGCTATTTCTGCTTTGTCAGCCACCTCACCCCATCATATAGTCCTGCCTTCTCCTGTTTTCCAGGGCACACACAGTGTAGCGGCTGCCTGCAGTTTGGCCGTAGATGCGTGATGGTTGTCATTGTTAAATGTCGGCCCTGGGAAGGAGTCACCAGGCACTGGGTGCCAGACGTGGTGCTGTGGGATGTGGGGAGATGGCAGGCCTGGATGGGGTGCCCTCCTGTTTACCACTCTGCCTCCTGACAGAGACCTGCTCATCCCAGACTGATGAAAGTGCATCCTCTTTGTCAAGACTGCACATTCATTCTCTTCTGAAGAGAAATGTGGTTTTAATTTCAGAGATCAGATGGGATGACTTGTGTTCATATGGCTGATAAATCATTTTAAAGAAAATTACTTTGGCATGCTTGACATTTGTATGGATGGCTGATGAAGGAAAGGAATGGATCCAGATCACATCAGAAATATTTTACCATTACAAAAAATTGCGGTCTGTGGAATACAGAATCCAATAAAGCCGTAAACCTGTCTGACCATCCTTCTAAGCTGTAGAAATGCAGCATTCAGGGACCATGACATTGGCATAAATATGCCACATGGTGAGCACTTTGTAAGAAAGAGAATACCCCATGGTAGAAGTGAGGAGGCCTGGGTCCTGGCCCCAGCTCTGCCCACCGACCACAACTGCCATTGGGCAGAAGTCATTGCATCTTGCTGGGCCTCAGCTTCACGGGGTTGGTGACTCCCCTTGACAGTCAGATGAATGCTTTGCCCTCTCCCTGAAAAACATGCACACATCCAAAAAATATTTTTCACACAATGCCATGGCTTGGTGGACCTCTCAAACCCCATCCGTGGGCCTCAAGTTAAGGGCTCTCAGACCCAGTGAGCCCTACTGTCTCCCTCTGCTCTAGAGACCATCTTGAATCCACCTGACTTGGTAACACCCTTCTCTAGAGGAGGAGACGAGGAGAGCTGGCCTCCTCACTTCCCTGGGCTCAGCTGCCTGGTTCAGTGCAGGGAACATTTATTGAGCACCTTTTGTATGTGAGGCAGTGGGCCGGGTGAGGGCGTGCCAGGATGGATGTGATACATACCCGATCTCCTAAGGGAGGTTGTTCTCGTGGTCACGAGCTTTGTGGTGGGTGAAGGCCGTGAGGGTGCTGAACCAGCAGTGGGGAGAGAGTCAGGATTTGAGGTCCAGTTCTTGTCTTGTGATGAGTTCTAATTCTGTGCTTCGTGATCATAGACAATCCACTGCGCCTCGGTTTCTTCATAAGTACAATAGGGTCAGTAATTCTAGAACCTTCTGCCTCTCAGCATTGTTGTGAGAATCCAATATGCTCATGTGTTAATTTAAATAAACTTGATTGATAACTGCTCTGGGACTGTAGTGTTTAAACGGGTTAAATTATAAGCTCCTGTTATTATTAAGAGTTTTGCTATATACCCATGGAAACAAGATCTTTGCCAATAAAAAAGCAAATTAAAAATGTGAGAATGGATGACAGCAGACACAGAGTTGGGAGAAGGAGGGCATTGCCTGGGGGGTCGGTCAGCTGACTGAGGCAGCTTCTACCCTGAATCCAGGGTCTTCACCTTGAAGGATTTTATTTGAACTCTTAGTCCTTTTTTTATAGAAATCATCATGTTAATTGTAGAAGAATAGAGAATACTTTTTACTAAAAACCAGAAAATAAACCTAAAACACATACCACCAATTGTGTAAGCAATTGAAGATAACCACTTTCGATCATTTGGTGTAAAACCTCTGGACCTTTGAATGCATGCACATACATGGAAATTTACTCATTTATTCATTTAACAATATTTATTCAGAGTATACTAGTTTTCCTGGCCTGGAGTTAGGCACTTCAATCTATAATGGTAAACATAGTGAATGTGGTTCCTCCAGGACATAGTCGTCTAGGCTGAGAGACAGTTAAGTAAATAAATACTGCAATTGTGTCAGTTCCTGTAAATCTAAGCACAGGCACACACTCAGTCTCTCAGCTGCAACTGTGCTCTACGTTATTGCTTTGCTGTCAGTCACTTTCCCTCTGTAATGTGCTGTGATCTTTTCTCCATGCTGGTTAATACATGTATCAGTTATCTGTTGCCTGTCAAACAACCACAGAGCGTTATTGCATCAGTGAGCGTTGATGCCTGCCGTTAGCTGGGCTGGGCTCATCTTGGCCGGTGTTGCTTGCTGTGGGTCCTCTGGCTGTCCACTGATCTAAGATGACCTTGGCTGGGACAACTCCATGTGTCTCACCTCCCAGCAGCTAGGTCAAGCATGTTCTCATGGTCATGGCCAAGGCACAAGAGCAGAAACTGAAATGCTCAAGTGCTGTGTCAAGCCTCTGCTTGTGTCATGTCTGCTAACAAGTCACATGGCTGGGTCAAGGGGCAGAGTGTGAGGGAAACCACTACAAGATTGTGTGATCAAGGGTGTGGATGCAGGGAGGAGAGAGGAGCTGGGGTCTTTAGTGCACCTGATGTACTGCAGTCTCCATCCTCATTACCCTTCTTAGTTGTTGCACAGGATTCTATCATGTGCCTGTAGATGAGTGAGGTTTTAAACACAGGCTGTTTTTGGCAAAGGTGTGGAGGGAGCATGGGGTTTCTGGGGGCTGGGTCTGCCTGTGTACAGCGGGTGGAGGGCATCGCGTGCTGGGAGGAGGAGGTTGGACTTTATCTTGTCGGTAACTGGGGATGAGACGATAACAGTGGGACCTCAAAAGGTAAATCTGAAAGAGGTATTTGGCATGTATTTAGGTGAAAAGAGGCTGGAGAAAGGGAGACAAGTCAGTATGTATTGGAATAATCCGAGTATGGGCCTAGAGGTAGAAGGAAATGGAAAGGAAGGGATGAACCAGGACAATTGAGTTAATAACTGCGGCTTTCGTTAGTTGAATTCTTCCTGTGTGCTATCACATGCCGTGCCACATGCTTTGTGTTATCACCTGGAACCCTTAGAACAATCCTATGAACTCAGTACTTACATCACCCTCCTTTTACAGACCAGGAAACTGAGGCATAGCCATGAGGCAGCTGGTCTACCTAAGGTCTCACAGCTCCTTAGTGGCAGTACCAGGATGTGACCCGGTGCAGTCTGTCTCCAGAGCCTGCAGCGTTTGCTGTAACTCCAGGAATCATCCTGGTAGCTGTTGAGGGAGATTTGCTAAGACATGGTAACAGTTTATAGAGGAAAAGAGGAAAGTTCTGGAAAGAACTGAGTGTTCTAGTCATAGGACTAGTATTCTTGACAGAAGTAGGAAAACTTGATGAAAGGCGTTTTGTGTGCTGGGGTTTGGGTTTTTTTTGTTTGGTTTTGTTTTTTAAAGATTTTTGTGATGTGGACCATTTTAACAGTCTTTATTGAATTTGTCACACTATTGCTTCTGCTTTATGTTTTGGGTTTTTTGGCCCCGAGGCCTGTGGGATCTTAGTTCCCCAACCGGGGGTCAAACCCACAGCCCCTGCATTGGAAGGTGAAGTCTTAACCACTGGGGCACCAGGGAGGTCTTGGGGTTGTGGTTTTTGAAGTTGCTGAGGTCAAGATGAAGGTGGATGTCTGTGGATGGTGAGTGGAAGCAGTGGTGAAGCGGTGGTCCTACAAGGTCTGGCTGAGAACAGGGAAATGTAAAGGGCCATGGAGCCTGGAGGCCAGTTTGCACTGGGCAGTAGGAAGAGGAAGTAGAGCCAGTGAAGGGGTGATCTGAAAGGTAGATGGAAAACACGGTTAGAATCCGTGTTTTCCATTCAGTTGTTCCGTTCAGACTGATGGAGGAGAGTTTCAAGATGGAGGGCTGGTCTGGCTGGTCTGTGGTCTGGAGTGGGGAAGGCCATTAGGAGGAAGAAAACTGAGAAGAGTGACAGAATTTGGCAATGCAGAGGTCATTGCAGGTGTTGAGCAGAGCACCTTTCAGGCAAGCTGCGGAAGCAGAAGGCAGGTCGCATTGCCGCCCGGGTGGAATGACTGAGAAGGACAGGACTCGCGTGTCCACTTTACAGCCTGTGCTGAGGGCGTTTGGCAACCCAGCCAGGACCACTGTGGGTGGCAGTGCCAGGGGCTCCTGTACATCACGGAGCTGGGGGGCGGTCAGGAAGAGACGGTTGGGGGTGATGGAGGATGCCTGAGAAAGGGGAACTAATCGAGGGTGCAAATCCCAGGGGGGGACACATGAGGGATGGAGATCAGGGACAGGCAGAGGAGGGGGGGATTAGCCGCAGAGAGCAGCAGGGGGAGACTGGTGGAAACGATCTGGGAGCTCCGTGCCTGGGTTTGAGGTTAGGTGGGGCTGGGGGGAAAGGGAGCCCCCTTCAAACGCGGGGCGGCAGCATCATTGCTTTGCTTAAACTCTCTCACGGTTGCTCACCTCCCCCACAGCAACCAGTGGATCTTTGGAAAAGAAAACCAGGGATGGTCCCCATGCCCTCAGGGTGAAGCCTTCGCTCCTTGAGGTGGCCTGCAGGCTGGCTGCCCTTCACGTTGTGGTTGCTGCCGGCCCCTCGGCCCCGTCCAGCCGTGCCCTCCCCTGGTGCTCCCACCAACCCTGTTCCTTCTAGCTGGAGTGCTCGACCCCCCTCTCCCACCTGCTCCTTCCTTTCTAACTCCAGGCTTCTGTTCAGGCACTTGACCTCTGGCTTCTCTCCTGCATTTCTCCTCTGGAAAGTGCCTTGATCTCTGCTGAATCCCCAGCACTCAGCACCATGCCTGGCACACAGAAGGGGCTCTGTACAGCTTCGCCGAAGGCAATCAAGACAGGCAGCGTGAACACACGAGAAGCCCTTGCTGCCGCTGGTGGCTGAGAACATCTCTGGAAGCGGGATTTGTCGGGTGTTTGCCCTTTGTGATGCTCGCCGGGAGAACTACTGTGTGTTTTTCAAGCCTGACCAGCTGCCCTCTGCCCTCTGATGCCCTTTTTCTCTTTTCTTTTTAAAAATGGAAACAGAACAGGCAAAGCAGACCTCGCAAGGACCTTTTTTCCTTAGACAAATAGCTGGTATTCCTATTAAAATGGTAATGTCCTTTGTTTAAAAAGGCAAATGTGGCCAAATTAAGCTAATCTAATTTGCAATTTTTCATTAAAAATATATAAGAGTTAGGCTGGGAGGCTCTTCTGGTCCCAGGGGTCGTTGTGTTAGCAGCCACGGGAACAAATGTCCTTTATTTGCTTAGAGATACATACAGCTTCCGGCAGGCATCATTTCCTCACGGTGACTTCTCCGTGACCTTGCTTCAGTCCACAGGGGATTTCTGTCTGCCAGCTTGTCTTCTATTTTGCCCTTTTTATTAAATAGAAAATCCCTAAGTACCCCCAGGTTGCAGAGTCCCTTGTAACAGAGAAGAGGAGGAAGGGTCTCCTCTAACACTAGGGAACGCAGGACAAAGACATGGGGCTTTATATGAGAGCAAGGAAGCATGCAGAATGCTGTGTGAAGCCAAGGGGAGGTACAGGTGCCCTGGACTCGTATGCGTGGATCTGGGTGGGCAGGACCCTAGAGGGTGGAGTAGGGCAGGGGTGGTGGTATCCCTGCATGTTGAGAGGGCCCGTAACATTCTCACAAATCCCGGAATTTGTTGGTACCACTTATAGCCTAGGGCTTCCCCCACAAAAGGCCATCAAGCATGCCTGAAACCTACATGCCCCGTCTGAACCCTGATGAGAGTTCATGTGCTCGTGGCGATCGGGACAGCCCAGCTAAGCTGTGTGGAGCCCACGATGTTGTGCTCAACCAAGGTGATGCAGCTTTCCTTCCACACTCCAGCCCTGAGGAGCTTGAGTCAAATGCATTCCTCAGCCGTAGTCGTAAACGGTGGCTCTCACCACCGGCACCAGCTTTGGGGTTGCTTGTCAAGCGTTGGGACCAAGCAGGTTAAGTCTTCAAAACCAGGGCTCCCTCCTGCTTCTGTTTCACCTTGGCAGTGACCCCTTGAATCCTGATGGGAGGGTGTGGTCCAGCATTTCCCTGTGCAGTCAGAACTTAAAACAAGTCAAAGTAGTATTAGAGCACTAGTAGTATTAGAGTATTAGAGTAGTATTAGAGTATAGAGTATTAGGGATGGAAACGTTTGGGGTCCACAGAGGCAGGCATCGCCTAACAGAGGAGAGGCTGTAGGCTTCTGAGGGGCAGACAGGACCTGGGCAGAGTGTCCTGGGAAGCATAGAAAGCCCTTGACCCTTCTCGTAGTCCAGTGTGACTCTAGAGCACGTGAGAAATTGGAGGTGCTTCTATACTATTTTAAAGAGGGCTGATATACCTGGAACTACAAGTTCTACTTGGATTATCATTTGCAAGCCTGTGATAAAAATCATCTCTCGGGAGGTGTTTGGCGGTGTGCTTTATCTGTACCTCTTACATCCTGTCTTGATTGGTCTTTGGGACGAGCCTGCGGTATTTGGCTGTAGTTGGCCTATTTTCTTGCCTCCCTAAATTATGCCAATCTGTGCAAAGCACGGGATATGATGACAAGTGAATGGTGTGAGGCGAATTCTCTGCTCTGCAGCCCTTTTCTTGTCAGTGTCACAGCTGTGAGTGTTGGCAAGTCCTCCAGATAGATTTTCTTTTCCTCTTAAATGTTTGTCTAAAATTAATTTTGCCTGTTTTGAAGAGGTTGTCGAGCAGTCAGAGGGCTTTGCAGAGCAGAATCTGCAGCCCTGGCAGAGGAGCTGAAAGCTGCCAATTCAGTGGGATATGTGTCAGTGCCCCACCAAGATGGAAACTGGGTCCACGTCCGTGTGGAGCTGGCAGGTCAGAGCAGCCCTCGTGGCCATCGAGCAGACCGGGGCGGGGAGCCCTTGAGGTTGGAGCCTTAAACCCATCACACCATGTGGACTTCAAGGGCAGGAGATGGCATGGGTTAGCGTAGGCCTACAAACTCTGGGCACCAGGCTGCATATCAGGAAAAATAGTTTTTGAAGCATGTAATTTTGTGACCTTGCTTTTTCTCTACAGTATCTTGTGAATTGAACGGCAACTCTCCCCATGCCGCTGCCCCCCAGAGATCACATCAGAGAGCACAGGAAGAACTTAGCTCAACATTTGAAAAGGCTGTCAGTGTTCAGTGGGTTTCTTTGTATTCCATGGGTTTGTATAATTTGTGTGCCTTCCAGTGGCATTTAGCTCAGTGCTTTCACCCACAAGATGAAGCTCTCATCCACTGGGTTGCGGGCCCCCTGAGGAGCTGGGTCTGCTTTTCTTGCTGTTATATCTCTGCTGTCTAGCAGAGGCTTGGCACACAGTAGGAACTCACTGAATACCTGTTGAATGTCTGTATGAACAGACTCTTCCAATTTGTTGGTCGGATTTTATATTACAAATATTTCCTCTGTGCCATTGACACATAGTTTTGGTTTAACTGTTACTATTTTTCTCCCTGGTTTAAGTGTACTTAATTTTTCTTTTTAATTTTTAAAATTTAACATTTTAAAGTAAAAATTTTAATTATTATACAATTTTTTAAAGGTTACTTTCCATTTACGGTTATTACAAAGTATTGGCTCTATTCCCCATGTTGTACAATACATCCTTGAGCCTATCTTATACCCAGTAGTTTGTACCCGCCCCTCCCCACCTCTATACTGGCCCTCCCCCCACTGGTAACAACTGCTTTGTTCTCTATATCTGTGAGTCTGCATTGAAGTGTACTTTTCATCGATCCTGGGTGGACAAGGTAGGACATAGTTCGATAGCCGGATGTGGGGATGAGACCCCTGGATTCTGTTCTCCGCTTGTCCTTTCCTCTCCGTGTGGATGCTGAGTCTTACTCGTTTATATATCCTCAAAAGCAGGGGTCACAACCCATGGCCCAACACTTGTTTTTGTAAATAAAATTGTTCTGGAGCCCAGCCTTGCTCATTTGTGTGCACATTGTCTATGGCAGCTCTCATGCCATGACCCAGAATTGAGTAGTTGCAGGAGAATCCGTATGGCTCAGAAAGCCTAAAATATTTACTCTCTGACCCTTTCCAGAAAAAGTTTGCTGATCCCTGCTCAAGACCATCCAAGAGGTGCTTGGTATGTGGTAGGTACCTACCTGGCAGAGCCTGAAGGACGGATGAAGGAAGTGGTTTATCAATCTGGGGGGGGGGGGTTCATTCCTAGGGCTGTGGAGGAGATGAGGTAGTGGGCTCAATGCCTGCCCTGCCTGTGAGGTCTACACAAGGATGTAGATTGGCTTAGTGTGATCTGGTGCCTTGATTTGACAATGAGGAGGAGTGGCTGGTGGCATCCACTTATTTTGTGATCAGATATTTATTGAACCAGACAGTTGCTGAGCACCAACAGTGCATCATGACTCTAGTTACAGAGCACATACTGTTTGCTGGTCACTCTGGACTTTGTGTTATCTGAGGTGCTCATAACATTCCTGTGTGGCTGTAATATTCCTGTTCCTCAGATGGTAGTGACTGATAGCAGACATTGATACACAAGTCTAAGGTCATATCATTAGAAGGTGGCAAAGCCAAGTTCCAGACATGGGTCTGTCTGACCTGAGAATCCATGATCTCGCTGCTGAGACCACGTTCCCCTACAGTCTTATAGGTGCTTGGGAAAATGTCAATAAGCACGGTCCCTGCTCTTAAGGAGGTTGTCATCTAGAGAGGCAGTTTGAATTGTCTCAGATTCTTTTTGGAATGAGGTATCAGGAAGGCTTCCCGGAAAGGGAGATAATGATGATGACTGTGATAATAGTAACTTATAACTTTTGTTTGTTTGTTTTTTGCTTTTGTCTGAGTTGGGTCTTCGTTGCTGTGCACGGGCTTTTCTCTAGTTGCGGCGAGCGGGGGCTATTCTTCATTGCGGTGTGTGGGCTTCTCATTGCGGTGGCTTCTCTTGTTGCGGAACTCGGGCTCTAGGCGTGTGGGCTTCAGTAGTTGCAGCTTTCGGACCCTAGAGTGCACGGGCTTCAGTAGTTGTGGCTTGTGGGCTTAGTTGCTCGATGGCATGTGGGATCTTCCTGGACCAGGGATAGATCCCATGTCCCCTGCATTGGCAGGCGGATTCTTAACCATTGCACCACCAGGGAAGTCCCACTTATAATGTTAATTGTTTACCTTGTGCCTGATCTCATGCAAAATATGTTACAGACATTATCTCTTTTAATCTGAGTCACCCTGTGTGATAGGCGCTATAGGGTTGAAACATGTCTCCCCAAAGGATATGTCCAAGTCCTAACCTCTAGTACCAGTGGATGTGACCTTATTTGGAGATAGGGTCTTTGCAGATGTCATTAATTTAAGGATCTTGAGATGAGGTCATCCTGGATTTAACATGGGCCCTAAATCCAATGACTGGTGTCCTTATAAAAGAAAGAATGAGGGGATTTGATACGCAGAGATACAGAGAGGATGGTCATGTGAAGACAGACCAGAAGGTGGAGGAGGAAAGAAAGGGTTGTCCTGAAAGCCTGTGGAGGGAGCGTGGCCCTGTCAACACCTTGGGTTTTTGATTTCTGGCCTCTAAAAAGGTGAAAAAAAAAATTTAAGCCACCAACTCTGTGGTAATCTGTGATGGTAGCCACAAGAAACAAATACAGGCCCAATTACCATCCTACTGGGAGACGTTGAGTTAGTTGCCCAGGGCCACACAGCTGGCGAGTGCTGGAGCTTGGACTCAGACCCAAGTTAGTCTGCTTTAGCCGCTGGGCAGGGTTTGGGCTCAAGGTGGGACAGAGCCTGACTAGCAGACCGTTGTTGTGGGCAGAGCCCCACTGGTCAGCTCTGCCGTCCTTTCTAAGTGAGCATCTGTGGTTATTTCTGAGAGACCCCTGAGACGCTCCCAGCCCGAAAGAGAAGGCACCTCTCTGCCCCCTGTGTCCCCATGTGAGCTCGCCGGGCCGTATGTCCCTGCTGTGCTGACAGCCTCGGCCCCAGCCCTCATGCCTGGAACAGAGCCCGTGTGGCTTGTGCCAGCTGGGGACGCAGAGGGCAGCCTTGGAAAATGTGGCCTCCATCCCGACTGGCTCTCTGCGGCACAGGACACAGAGATGGCAAGAGAGAAAGGCCTCTGTGCTTGTTCTGGGGGATGGGGAGGACAACGTGTCCCTTTTCTGGCCCTTGGAATAACAGTGACCTTGCTTTGGTGATGAGGAGGGAGCCGGTGGCTGAGTTTTAGTGGGAGCTTTGACTGTAAAATTGCTGCTGCGTCAGTGCTCCTTGGGGAGGAAGGAGGTGGAATAGACTCCAAGGCCTAAAAGACTGAAGGCATTTCCTGAGAAGGAGCCGCTGGCTGCTGGTCTCCCCGGCCCGTGGCAGGTGCCTCCCGGCACAGAGAAAGGGCAGGGCGATGCCCGGGGTCCGGCCTCAGAGGCTTCAGATGCCCCCAGTCTTGTTGAGTCATCTCCATCTGAGTCAGGGCTGAGCTGACTTCGGGGTGCTCCCATCTGCCCTGAGCCTGTGCGCTGCCCTCTTGGGTCCTGGCCTGTGTCCCCTCCCTGGCCGGGGGGAAGGAGTCATGTCACCTTGACTGGCTGGCCTTGCGAAGGCAGCTTGCATCCTTGGGCGTGAGGAGTGTGATGAGGGGGATGCCGAAGGCTGCTCCTACTCTCCCCTCCCATCCCCTCTTGGGGAAGAGGAGTAGGTAAAGCTCAGCTGCTGGTGTTGACGGGAAAAAAGTCATCAGGTCAGCTGTGGAAATCGAGGGCTGGGAGGGTGGGAGGAAGACAGTTGGGGCTGCCGTTTGTGGAGCCCTCCGTGGGCCAGGCAGTGTGCTGAGGTTTTTAAAAATTTCTGCATGTTTTTTTTTAATTAATTATTTATATTTTATTTTTTTTTTTTTGGCTGTGTTGGGTCTTCATTTCTGTGCGAGGGCTTTCTCCAGTTGCGGAGAGCGGGGGCCACTCTTCATCGCGGTGCATGGGCCTCTCACTATCGCGGCCTCTCCCGTTGCGGAGCACAGGCTCCAGACGCGCAGGCTCAGTAGTTGTGGCTCACGGGCTTAGTCGCTCCGCGGCATGTGGGATCTTCCCAGACCAGGGCTCGAACCCGTGTCCCCTGCATTGGCAGGCAAATTCTTAACCACTGCGCCACCAGGGAAGCCCGCTGCATGTTTTTATATAACTTGAGCTTCACAGCAGCTCCTTGAGAAGTTCTTATATCCCCATTTTACAGATGGGAAGAGGAGGCTTGAAGGCCTAAGTGACTGACTCAAGGACTCACAGTAAGTGGCAGTGCTGGGATGTGAGCCCACGGTCTTTCTGACTCCAAAGGCCATGCTCTTCACTGTGCTTCTGGAGCCCGAGTTGCTGTCTTGGAGGGGCAGGCCTGGTGGGTAGTCTATGTGGAGATTGTGGAAGAGGGAAAGAAAGACAAGGGGACAATCTTTACCTGTTTCACAATTTTAACCAGTCCTGGCCCAGCAGCTAATCAAACTTCTGAGACCTAGTCATGTATTACATGCTTCCATCTTAAGGTGAACATATATAAGCTACTTTCTACCACTGGGCAGTTCTACCTACTCTCTTCCCTGGGGTCTCTCTTCCTAAGCCTCAGCTTCTTTCGGAAGGTCACGCTCACATATTAGATACACACAGACCGTTTCATTACCTGCTTAGGAAAATGCACCCAGATGACTACACCAATAAAGTAATTACATGAATGCATCTTCCGTTGAGTTACATCCATTTTTGGCTTTGAATGTTGTCTAACGTGTCATGTTACCTCTCTGCACATTTTCCCCTCCCCCAGTGCCCCACCCTCTCCATTCCCACCTCTCTGCCCTTAGTGATTTCTGCTGGTAGAAGGTGGTTCTCTTACACTGCAGATGGAGCGTGATTCACACGTGCGACACTTGCTCTGTCAAGCTGTCGGTCTGGTGAGTTTATTTGGTGTGGGTCTTAGGCGGTTGTTATATGAATATCTTAGAGGAAAAAGAGGGGAATGATGAATGCCTGGAAAGCTCTTCCCTGACATTCTAATTCTTACTAAGTGTTAAAGTGGCAATATTTAGTCCGATGATTCAGTCTGTGCAGGGGAATTGGTTTTAGTGCTCTCACCATTGGGGCTCATGAAGTGATCCACCACTAAGGTCTGAAGTACCTGAGAGATGAGTTTATTTGGACTCTGGAAAGAGAAGATAGTTTTCTTTTCTTTTTTTTTTAATTAATTTATTTTTATACAGCAGGTTCTTATCACTTATCTATTTTATACACATCAGTGTATACATGTCAATCACAATCTCCCAATTCATCCCACCACCATCACCCACCGCTTTCCCCCCTTGGTGCCCATATGTTTGTTCTGTACATCTGGGTCTCTATTTCTGCCTTGCAAACCGGTTCATCTGTACCATTTTTCTAGATTCCACATACATGCGTTAATATACGGTATTTGTTTTTCTCCTTCTGACTTACTTCACTCTGTATGACAGTCTCTAGATGCATCCACGAAGAGAAGATAGTTTTCAACCACACTCATTCCACAGCCTCAGACGGTCAAGCCCTGGCTGGCGACTTGCATGATGGTACTGCCAGATGTGTCTTGGCTTATGGAAGGAAGATTTCACATTCCAATCAGACGCTGACTTAATGTATGATTTATAGCTATTAAGCCAAAGCAGTGAGTAAAAAGTTTAAAATCATGAGCTTGTCTTATGTGATTTTTAAGTAGCACCAGTACCCTCCAGTGGGCAATGGATGCCGTTCAACAGTATTTGCAGCTTGCTTGGGAAGCAGCAAAAGTCTTAAGAGACCTTGTCACTTAAGCAGTATCTTTTTGAACATGAAACCCTCCTTTTTTGTTAGTTAAAGCCACAGGATAGCATAGAAACACATTCGCATATTACCCAGGATTTTTTTTTTCCCCTTTGCAGTAAAGATAAATCTGTGTGTGTTTGATCTCTCTTGTGTTTGAAGGAGATTAAAATAGATTCATTATGATAAAATTCTTTTCAGATGGTTAGTCTGCTTTGTTGCGCTGGAAAGGCAGAAGGAGTTTTCATGCTAGTGGCTTCCAAACAGGATCCTGACACCCTCAGTCCCCAGCGTGGGGGAGGGTCGGCCGGTGCTCCCTGCCCACCGACCACCATACACTGCCTTGTGTAGCGCCCCCTGGAGGTAGGCCTCCACGTTAGATGGTGCAGGGAGCGGGTGCTGGGTTCTTTCAGGCTTGCTCAGGGTGCTGCAGGAGCGCGGGGTGTATCACACGTCTCGGGGCGGGGAGGGGAGAGGCTCAGGAAACAGTTGTGCAAAAGCCAAACCCCTCCAGCAGCCAAGGCTGCTGAGAGCTGGGAGGTGGCTCAGGATACAGCAGCGGCCACTGTGGGCACCTCAGAGTGTACCAGGCTGCCTTTCTGACCCTCTGCCGCCTCTCCCTTCTCTCCACCCGGCTGGGCTGGAGAGGACTCGTATTCCAGCTCCCCAAGAGGGAACTGCGGGCAGCACCTTAGTCTCCTCTCCCGGCTCACTGGGGCGTCCGACCTCATCTGCGTGAAGGGCCTTTGGGTTCATTTGTGTTTCCAGCTCAGATACGGAAGCCATCCGTGTCTGAGACAAATTGCTGCCGTGTAGCTCAACCTTCAACATTGGCTTTGATCATCAGCCGGCCCATCTACATCTTACGGAGCTGGGGTGGCTGTGCCTGTCCCTCCTGTACTCCCAAAGTCGCCTTCTTCTCCCCTCCCCATCCCTGGTCTCTCCCCTTCCTCCTCCAGCCCCATAGCCCAAGCATCTGCCTAGGTCTCTCCTGGGCTTGGTGTCCCTCAGGCCACAATTCCCATGCAGAACGAAGCTAAGAAACGGCGGGGAAGCGGTGATTGTGCTGCATTTCTTCTAGCTCTGTCTCCTGGTTCTCATTTGTTTAGTCTTGCCTGATTTCTTTCAGACCTGGGCTAATTTCTCTTTGGGACAAGGACTGCCTTTCAGGACTGATCTGGTTAGTTTGTTGCCTTTGGAATCTGTCCAGTGTAGAGAACGTCAAGGGGTTTCTTCTGAACACATTCTGAAGAGAATCCTGAGTTCTGCTACAGCTGGTGATCAAGCGGAAGCATAAGAAGTAGCCCCCGCTCCCACAATTGACCTGTCAGCTTATTTAATTGCTGATGTCTTGCCTTGTTCCAAAAGTGTACTTTATTATTCCACGAGTAATACATGTTCCTTGTAGAGAATTAAAAAAATAAAAATAAAAAAGTAACAGGACCAAATTGTTTTTCAATGCTGGGAGAGCAAGACATCACACATTAAAATTTTTTCCTAAAGTTGAATCAACTTGAGGCACAACCTGCTGAGATAGACGAGAGGCCTGGTGTCAGGCATTTCTCAAGGCTCCTTCCCTTGAGAGAGACTTGGGAGGCTGAGAAGAAGGGAGGGAGGCGGGCCCTGAGGGCCTGGCCCGCACAGATGCCTCTCTGACCAGGGCCCTGTGGCCCAGAGGAGTCAAGCTCCCCCAACCCACCCTTGGAGGCCTGCATTTGCTCATCCCTGCCCAAGACAGCCAGCTGTGTGAGGCCGTGCCCTGATTCTGGGCTAGAGCCCAGACCGGCATCTCTCGCCATGTGGAGATGCTCATAGAGGTAATTTTCCTCATTGGGCCAAGAAATTGAAAACACAGAAATTGGAGGAGGGCTTGTCCTCTGCCTCTCAGTCCCCCCCCCCCACCCCTCATTCTGAAACCCACAGATAATAACATTTACTCCTCGGTGGAGCAAGGAGAACCCAGATCTTTAGAAGTTCAAGCTGGACTCCTCTTCATGGGTCAGGGAAGTGAGGTGCCACATTGGTGCGAATACTGCAGCGAAAACAAAGGGGCGAGCAAAAAGACACCGTCGCAGCTCTTAATAATGTACCCTTTTATGTACAAGTACGTACAAAGAGGAGGGCACAAGTCACCCTTGAGTCTGTTACCCTGGCTTCACAGCTGTTAACATTTTGTTGTCGACCTAGTCTTTTTTCTAGGCACATATAGAGAGGCACACCAGAAAGGGTGGGGACAGAGATCCAGTACACGGCAGCATCTAAGAAAGAAGAAACTGATAGGAAAGGAACACAAGGGCATGAAAATAACATGAATCCACGACTTACTTTTCCCGGGAGGCTTACCCAGCGCCAGAAGGGGGTTTCTGCGAAAAAGACTCTTCCCCAAGGAGCTTGGAAGGGAAACCTGTTTGTCTGGTGGGTCAAATTTCCTTTTGAAAAGCCCCCTTCCTCCCTGCTAATCCCAAGGGCCTCTACTGTCTGAGGACTTGGTAATTGCTGAACTGTAATTCAAATCAGAGTGTGATTGTGATCAGACCCAGCGACCCTCATTACTCCTTAGCCTCTTGCATCAAAACCGTTCCCAATGACGGCAGCAAAGGCCAGCACCCTGGCCTGTGATTCTCTGCAAGCCGGCTTTGCGTGTTGAGTAAGCGGGTGGGGAAGCAGGAGGGAGAGGGGCTTTGCTGGCTGCCAGGGGAGGCCAGGCTATATCTGTGCTGCTCTCTTCCTGGGACCAGGAGTGCCTGGGATCCTGGGTTGCTTTCAGGGGCTGTGACTGGGTGGGTCCCTAGCTTTTATGCTAAGCCCAGTTTGTTCCCAGAAATAATTAGAGGCAAGTGTGCTCGGAGTGGTCTGCTGGGTGTGAGAGCCTGGTGGCCGCTGGTTTCCTTTTGTTATGTATGCCCATTTTACCTCATGTACTTGGTTGCTGAGATGGCCAGCGACAGTTTTATTGCATTCAGCGCTTTTAAGATTGCTTTTGAGTTTCTTGCGGTTCCTTCTGAAAAGGCCTGATGCTCCTGGGTGCAGAGGAAGGGAATATTCTTCCAAGCGCCTTTGAAGTGGTGTGCGTGGGCTTTGTTCTCTGCAGACACGTCTTTCCAGAATCAAACTGCATCTCCCCAGCGGGGCAGGCTGGGGGTCGCTGGAGGTCACGTATGACCTGCGCAGACCTGGAGCGTGAGGCTTCCCCTGGCTAATTCCACTGCTGAGTGTTTGATTGTTGCGGCTGAATTTTTGTTTTGGGGTTTAAAAAAAATCTTTATTTTTATCTTAACAACCAAGATAGGCAGTTGCCTTCTTTCTTAAAGGAGTCTGGGTTCATTCTTCCCTAAAGGCAGGATCCTGGATTAAATAACTTATAGAGATTTTCTTGGACTTTCATTTTATATTTTTATTGAGGTATAATACAGAAAAGTACACAGATCTTAAGTGTACAGCTCAATAAATGTTTATCTCTAATATTGCTCTGAAGCCTAGTCTAGATTAAGACATAAGATCGTTTGCAACACCTGCAAAGGCTCACGCCCTTCCCAGCCAATGCTCCCTTATCAAGGGTAACCACCATTCTGACCTTTATCACCATTGATTAGTTTTGCCTCTTTTTGGACTTGATATAGAATGAATTCATCCAGTATGTATTCTTCTGTGTGTCTTCCTTCATTTATCATGTCTGTGAGATTGCCATGTTGTATCTAGAAGTAGTTCTTTTTCATTGCTGTGTTGTAGTCCATTGTATGAATTTATTACCACAATTCAGCTCTTCTCCTGTTGATGGGCATTTGGCTTCTTAAACATTGGGCGTCTAAGCCATCCTTCGATACTGGTCATCATTTATTCGAATGATTTTTTACAAATTAGCAATGGAGCTTTCTTTTTTCCCAAGTGAAATTCCACATGGAATTTGTGCCTAGGAGCTAGATTGAATGTGACTGCTGCCGGTTGGTGGCTTCACCTCGGCCCCTTTGCCTTCCCTTTCCCCTGGGGTGACCGCAGGTGGGGAGGTTTCGCTCACTGTGTCAGGATCTGGCCTCTGGAGTTGGACCACCTGCCTGGTTTCCCTTGCTGTGCATCTTTGGACAAATCGCTTAATCTCAGTTTCCTTATTTACAAACTGGAGGTTGAAAAAAGTACTGCCATCATAGGGTCATTGAAAACATTAAGGCAATAAATGCAAAGCAGCGTTGACACTTAGCGAGTGCCTAGTAAGTGGTATGCTAAGTGCTTCTGCCATCCTTGTAGGCATCCTCATGTCCATCTCTTAGGGTCCTAGTACTCCCTGGGGCGCCACTGCAAAGCCATGAATTCACGCCACTGGCAGGATCGCAGCCCTTACTGTCCTTGCAGCCCCATGAAGATGCCACATGCCACATGCCACAGAGCCTTGGGGTAGCTCTGCGGCTCTTCTCCCTGCCGGTGTGTGAGCTCCTTGGAGGCAGGTACGTGGCTTCTCGTGGAGCCTGGCAGAAAGCTGGCCCTTTCCTGGGTAGTGGAAATAGATCCCCCGGAGCCCTATCCCAGACCCACCTTTTGCTGTGAACCTGGGCTTGATGGGACTGTTGAGCTTGCTAAATGAAGGCTGTCTGGGGCTCCTTCCTTGTGGCAGGACGCCCTTGTGGTGCGAATCCAGAAAGATGTTAGGATGGGGAGAAGGGAGCCCCGCCTGTCCGGCTTTTATCCCACTCTGGCTTCCAGCCAAATTGGATTTTTGCAGCCATGCCCAGCTGTAGCTGAAAGGATAGCTATAACTGTTATTACTATTCATATTAACAATAGCTTACATTTATTTAGTGCGTGCAGTCTGCGTTAGATGTGCTGTTTAATGGAATCTTCACAACAGCCCTGTGACAGAGGCCCTGGGGTTATATTTGTGGATACATGTTGATCTGCCCACTGGGTACCTTCTTCTCCAACTAGGATTAAGTTCCACGTGGGAGAAGTTATTTTTTTCTTTTCTTCACCATTGTATCCCCCAGAAACTAGGAAGGGCCAGGCTCAATAAATATTTGTTAAATGAATAAATGATTCTCTCTATTAAAGAAGAAGAAATGGAAGCTCAGAGAAGTTAAATAACTCAACCAAGGTCACTCTGTGAGTGAGAGCCGAGCTGGGTGTGTGAGATGCTGAGCTCCTGCTGGTAACTGCTGCCTGTGCAGGAGTTGGGGGCCCCTCCCAGACAGACAGAGGTCCAGGTTTGGGATGGGATGGAGAGATGTTACCCTGAACTCAGCGTTGGCACACATCCCTGTGGTAATGAAGCCAGTGTGCGTCAGGGAGGACCCGTCACCCACCACCCAGCTGGGGTCGTTCAGGACTCTCATCTGTCGGGGGTTGAGGCCTTGGCCGCGCTCACATGGCCTGGCAGGGCAGAGGCTTGGTGGTGGGCCTCAGGCTCGGCCCGTCACTCATGTGCTGTAGGCCCTGGGCAGATGTTTCTGTCCTGGACCATTCTACGGGGATGCTGACGGGGGCTGGGGGGCAGGAGGTGAAACCCACCCTTGCCTGACGGGGGCACTGGGTCAGTTTTGTGCTTTAGTTCCAGACAAAGCAGTTCACACTCGGGGGTTTTCACCCTTTTTGTCTTTAAGCTCTGGGTGTTCCCAGCAGCTGTCTCTGGGCTGGGAACTCTGCTGGGCATGCCCATCTCATGGAGGCCTTTCAAGCCATGTTGGTCCTTGAGTGCAGTTTTACTCACAGCACAATAGGAAGCAAGTAATTACCATGATGCCATTATACCACACGTTACAACTGCCGAGAGTCTCTGGGCTGAGTGATTTCCATGTCTGTGAGCAGGCAACTCAAGATTCTGAGGTGAGATGCAGGCCGGGGAAGGGCTGCTCACCCGCAGCCTTCTTCACCTGCACCTTATCTCTTCCGCTCTGTCTCCAGGGAAATATGCACTTACCTGTTCCCGGTTAAGTGTGTATTACTTCTTTGTTGACTCCATATTTTTCTGTGCTGAGCGTTGTCGTTTTCTGGTATTTTACTTTGGGATCCTTACCCAGTCGTAACTAGTCTCTAACACTCACTCTCGCCTCCCTCTCTGGGAAGCTCTGACACAGATTTGGACTTTTTTGGGACAGTTGTGAAACTACCCTCTGACGTCAGTTGGGTACTGCTAAAAAATGCGTGTCTCTCCTTCTTATCTGTTTCTCACCCTGGGGTCATTTTTAGCAGGTTTTAGAGATGGTGCCTTGTCAGGATCTTTCCAAGTGAAATCACAGGTGTCTCCCTCCATGCATTTTCAAACCTCAGCACGCAGGAAGGGATTTGGAATGAAGGATGAAGCCCCTATTTCTTGGCACATGTGGTGGGCTGCAGAATGTGGGGTTTAATGGATTCAGCAAACAGGAGGCAGGAGAGCATCTGAGCTAAGAGCTTGGCTCTGGACGCCCTGCTTGGGTCCATGCGGGACCCTGACCAAGTTTCTTCATGTAGTTTCCTCATTGTCTAGACCCGCATGGTCCACCATGGTGACCACCAGCCACATGTGTCTACTGAGCATTTGAATTGAGATATGCTGTGAGCGTAGAATATGCACCAGATCTTTTTTTTTTTATTGGAGTATAGTTGCTTTACGATGTTGTGTCAGTTGCTGCTGTACAGCAAAGTGAATCAGTTATACATATGTGTATATCCCCTCTTTTTTAGATTTCCTTCCCGTTTAGGTCACCACAGATCATTGAGTAGAGTTCCCTGTGCTATACAGTAGGTTCTCATTAGTTATCTATTTGATACATAGTAGTGTATGTATGTTAATCCCAATCTCCCAATTCCCCCCTTACCCATTTGGTAACCATAAGTTTGTTCTCTATATCTGATGCACCAGATTTCGAAGACTTAGTATAAAAAAAAAAAGGTAAAACATATCATTAATATTTTAAAATACTGATGACATGTTGAAATAATATTTTGGATATGTTAGGTTAAATAAAACACTAAACTTAATTCCACCTGTTTCTTTTTACTTTTTAATGTGACTGCTAGAAAATTTAAGTGACGTACATGGCTCATGTTTGTGTTCACATTATATTTCTGTTGGGCAGCGCTGACCTGGACTGATAGAGCCCTTTCTCCATGAGTTCTTGTGAGGATTAAATGGGCAAATAGATGAAAGTGTTTAGTTTGGTACTTGGCATGTAGTAAGCATTCAGGGAAACTTAGAGGCTGTCACAGTCAAGATGGTCATCATCTTGTCATCAAGGGTGGAAATCTAAGCTAAGAGGAGAAAATTTGGAGACATCTGGATTATGGTTCGAGGTGAACTCCTCTCCTTCCTCCAAAGAGATTATATATGATTGGGGGGTGCTCTAGTGATAGAATCCTGCTTCCCATTTGTGTTTTTCATGGAAGGTTGTTTGTATAATCCATGGTGAACCCTGTTACCTAAAGGGATCGCCTCTCACTGCAAAGTGCTTTGTCGAGCCCCCTGAGGCCTCCTTATTTACCCAGCTACTTTGACTGTTGTACTGGAGAGAAAAACCCATTTTTTATGAAACCAGTTATAAGAGCTGCCCTTTATGAAGTGCTCCTCACATGCCTAGCCCTGTGCTCAGTGCTTTCAATAGTACAGGCCTCCCCAGTTTGCACAGGAGTAAAGCAGGGTTGAGCATAAGACTGTGCTCAAAGTTTCATATCCAGCAAGTGAGGCAGTTGGGCCTGGAATCCAGGTCTGTCTGATTGGGAAGTCACTACACTCTTTATTCTGCCTCATTAGCACTCAGAGCAGGTCTTTCTTAATCAGGAAATCCAAAGCAGCCACAGACTGGGTGTTTCAGGATGTCTGGGAGACTGGAGAGGCCATACGTCTGAAGGCATAGGAAGCCCAGAAAATGGCTGAGAATCCTCAGGCCACGGCTGCGCTGGGTTCTGGAACCAGAGTGAAGTGCAGGGTTGTGGCCAGGAACGATGACCAGCAGTCAGAGCAATGCTCACAGCAGTCAGAGCAAACCAGACAGGCCTGGTCTTGGGCTGTCCCTTCCTCCCAGCCAGGTAGATAGATGTTCTGTGATTCTTCTGTGGATGTGAAGTCCGTCCACGAGCAAGGCTTTCCTGAGACCTTGCAGAGGGAGAGAAATACGCAGCCCCACACACTTGACACACGCATTAATTTTGTCAGTGCTTTCCTGCAGGAGGCATTTGCTATGACGTTTCCAAGGCCACAGTGTTTTCCCCGAGAAATTTCACTACAGCTAAAACTCTAATGACCGCGTGTGTCAAGAAAGGACCTTATCTTTCGTTGAGGCCTGGTGTAAATTTGCTGGTGACTTTACCGCGTTAGCTAAATGCCAGGAAAGGTACATGTCACGAATCTGGGTGTTTCTGTTGCTGTGGGACGCCGAGCGACACATTCTTTAATGAGTGAGTGTCACTGATTGGAGCAGCTGCCTTTCAGGGAAGCCCTTCCTCTTGAACAAAAGATTTCTATTTAGTATCCCGGTTATTTCCTCTTTGACCCTCTTTCAGTCAAAATATGCAAGCCTCATTCCTCACCTCTTGACCTCCAATGCCTGTTAAAGCCTTATTAGCATTTGTTCTCATTGATGTTCAGTGCATTTTAAATCTGGCAGGGACGTGATTAAGAGGAGGAAAATTGCCAGACTTGGTCGGCGTGCAACTGTCGGATCCCAGCATGATGACCAGCTCAGTCAGCATCTAATCACATCTCTTATGTGTTGCGTTTCCTTTCATACCCCTAAAGGGAAAAAGTTCAATTCCAGGTCACTCTCTGGTTTGGCAGAAGGAGGGAGGAGGGGTCGGTAGGGGTTGGGAGGGGGTGTGGATCCTGAGAGGCAGGCTGGGGCCCGGGAGACAAATTCCACCCGCCGCCCACCCGAGGCACCAGACCCGTGTCGATCACAAGACCAAGCACGTCTCAGGGCGTTTCCATGGGCTCGGGGCTGGTCTAAGTTGGTGACTCTATGGGATCCTAGTTAGTGCCCATGCTAATTCTACCAAGCCAGGCCCTCACGGTGGGATGACTGTCCTTTCACGAAGAGACACCAGAGAGCTTGCCGCTTCTCTCTCTGCCCTGTGAGGACGCAGTGAGAAGGCAGCCGCCTATTGATACAAGTCAGGAAGAGAGTCCTCACTGGCGAACCTTGATCTTGGACTTGTAGCCTCCAGGACTGTGAGATAGAAATTTCCATTGTTCAAGCCACCGAGTCTGCGGTAATCTGTTACAGCAGCCTGAGCTGACTAACTCAGTGGTCCTGGTTGCTTTTACCACTGTGAGGATTTTACCCGAGTTGCCTAGTCAGTCAGTGCCCCCGGGGTCAGTCTGGGTAATGATCTGCCGTGTGGTCTCCCTGGCTTCTCTTCCCCTCTGGGAAGGGCCTGGGGATGGTGCCGGTGGGCGTTTTGCTATTTGCGTTCTCCTTGGGAGGATTTCTCATGGTTCTGTCATTTGCCTCTGGGTCCCTCACAGAGCCTGTGCAGAGTAGCCACCGAGAAGATGCCAGCAGAGTGAATGAATGACTGGGATGAATGAGTGAATGAATCAGTGAGTACGACAGCCTGGGATGGAAGCCAGCTAAGAAAAGAGACAGATGGAGGGAACCACGAGGCCCTCGCCTCCCTTCACGCACGTCGTGGGCACCGCTCTCCATGAAAAACGGTCCCCAGAGAAGTTTCCCCTGCTGCATCTGGCCTCCCCGGAGACACCCGCCTGGCAGGGGGCATTGCCCTGGTCATCTGGAACAGTCCTGAGTGGTCTCACATTGTCCTGTCCCAGCTTAGCTGACACCTTCCTGTGGGTGCCCAGACCCTCTGCTCCCACCTGGGCACCGGGCTAATGGGAAGGGAGGGGTTAAAGCTTGCAAGTGTGAGTCTGTGAGTCTGTTGTACAGAGCAGCATCTAGGTCATTCCTCCAACACAAAAGAAATGGAATACAGCTCGCCCAGCTGCCACTTGCCGCGTGAACCCCGCTGCTCTGTGCAGAAGAACACCAGGCGGGCACCAGGCCGTTTTCATAAGATACAGCAAGATTAATAAGGGAGCAGAGCACGCCCTCCCAGGGAACAAGCTGTCCTGTGCGCAGGAGAAGCAGAAGCATCAGGGACTGAGGGCCTGGGGGCGGGAGAGGGCGGCGCCCGCCCGGGCCAGCAGCCCCAGAGGAGGTCGGCCTAGAAAACTTCCTGGGAGGAAGAGTAGCCTAGGCAGGGGTCCCAAACCTGGGTGTGTCCTGTGTTTCTCATGGTGTGTGGACGCCCTGGGGTGGTTGCAGGGTGCTCCGTGTGTCCCCGCAGCCCTGCCTCCCGCCTGGCTGGCTTCGTGTGGGTGGCGTGGGGCCTTTGCACGTGCTGTTCCTCCTGCCGGGGGCATCCTGTCCCTCTCCTTCTGGGGAGTCCCGCTCTTCCTTCAGGTCTCCTTTCTTGGGGGGAAGCTTCCCTGACCCCCAGACTGGGTCCCAGGCGCCCATTGTTCACTCTCAGGGGCCCATGCTCTCCTTTGTGGCACTTTGCACAATTGTAATTTTACCTTAAAGTATAACCCCTGGCCCCCATTTTCTTGGCTTGTCTAGTTTATTTTCACACGTCACTAGGTAAACTGGAATTCTCTTCTGGTTCGTTAGTATGTGCGTGTCTGAAAACAATTCTCCTAGCCCTCGCTCAACATCGTCTTCTGGTTCAAAAGCCCATCATTAGCTAACCACACTTTTTGAGGGAGAATTTGGTTGGGTTATTTTGGACTATTGAGCGTGTCTTCTGGGGTCAGGTGTTCATCCCAGATCAAACAGTGTAGTGAGAGAGGGTCATGAGATAGAGAAACGGCCTTTTGGGGTGGTTGGGTATAGGTTAAGCAGGGTGGGGAAGCCTGGGTGGGCAGACATATGGGCTGATATTCCCTGTGCGTTTCCTAACCAGAGATGGCCTCTTGCCCCCCTTTTCTACAACTCGGTTATAGCCCTTTTCCTGCCCCCAAAGCAATAGCTTCTCTGCGTCCTGCCCTAGACTTTGAAGGTAGCAAGATGCTGTTTATTTTTCTTTGTTGTTGTTGTTTGCTTGTTTCTTTCGTCGTTGTTGTTGTTGTGGAAGTGTAGTTGATTTACAGTATTGTGTTTCTGATGTACAGTGAAGTGATTGTTTATATATATATATTTCAGATTATTTTTCATTACAGATTATTACAAGATATTGAATATATTTCTCTGTGCTATACAGTAAAACCTTGTTGCTTATATATTTTATGTGTAGTAGTTTGTATATGTTAATCCCATGCTCCTAATTTCTCTCTCCCTCCCCCCTCCCCCTTTGGTAACCGTAAGTTTGTCTTCTATGTCTGTGAGTCTATTTCTGTTTTGTAAATAAGTTCATTTGTATTATTTTTTAGATTTCACATATAAGTGAATCATATAATATTTGTCTTTCGCTGACTGACTTAGTATGATATTCTCTAGGTCCATTCATGTTGCTGCAAGTGGTAACATTTCCTTCTTTTTTGTGGCTGAGTAATATTCCATTTTACATACACACCACAACTTCTTAAACCAATCATCTGTTGATGGACACGGGTTGTTTCCATGACTTGGCTATTGTAAATAGTGCTGCAGTGAACATTGGGGTGCATGTATCTTTTCAAATTAGAGTTTTCATCTTTTTCAGATATATGCCCAGGAGTAGAATTGCTGGGCCATGTGGTAGCTTTATTTTTAGCTTTTTAAGGAACCTCTATTCTGTTTTCCATAGTGACTGTACCAATTTACATTCCCACCAACAGTGTAGGAGGGTTCCTTTTTCTCCACACTTTCTCCAGTGTCTATTACTTGTAGACATTTTGATGATAGCCATTCTGACTGGTGTGAGGTGATACCTCTTTGTGATTTTGATTTGCATTTCTCTAGTAATTAGCAATGTTGAGCATCTTTTTGTGTGCCTGTTGTTCATCTGTATGTCTTCTTTGGAGAAATGTTTATTTAGGTCTTCTGCTCATTTTTTGATTGGGTTGTTTGTTTTTTTGGTATTCAGTTGTATGAGCTGTTTATATATGTTGGATGTTAACCCTTTGTTGGTTGCATGGCTTGCAGATATTTTCTCCCTTTTTGTAGGTTGTCTGTTTGTTTTATTGATGATTTCCCTTGCTGTGCAAAAGCCTTTCAGTTTGATTAAGTCTTGTTTGTTTACTTCTGCTTTTATTTCTTTTGCCTTGAGAGACTGATCTAAGGAAATGTTGCTATGATTGATGTCTGAGAATGTTTTGAACCTGTGTTCTCTTCTAGAAGTTTTATGGTTTCATGTCTTATATTTAGGTATTTAAACCATTTTGAGTTTATTTTTGTGTATGGTGGGAGGGAGTGTTCTAACTTCATTGATTTACATGCTGCTGTCCAGCTTTCCCAACACCACTTGTTGAAGAGACTGTCTTTTCTCCATTATATATTCTTGCCCCCTTTGTCATAGATTAATTGACTGTAGGTGTGTGGGTTTATTTCTGGGCTCTCTATTCTGTTCCATTGATCTATATGTCTATTTTTGTGCCAATACCACACTATTTTGATTACTGTAACTTTGTAGTATTGTCTGAAGTCTGGAAGGGTGATGCGTCTAGCTTCGTTTGTTCTTTTTTTCCTCAAGATTGCTTTGGCAATTCAGGGTCGTTTGAGTTTCCATGTACATTTTAGTATTATTCGTTTTAGTTCCGTGAAAAATGTCATCGGTGTTTTGATAGGGATCGCATTAAATCTGTAGATTGCTTTGGGTAGTATGGTCATTTTAACAATATTAAGTATTCCAATCTCAGAGCATGGTATATATCTTTCCATTTCTTTGAATCATCTTCAGTTTCCTTTATCAGTGCTTTATAGTTGTCAGTGTATAGGTCTTTTACCTCCTTGATTAAGTTTATTACTGGGTTTTTCTTTTTCTTTTTCTTTTTTCTTTTGATGTGATTTTAAATGGAATTTTTTTTTTACTTTCTCTCTTTTTTTTATATTTCACTGTTACTGTAAAGAAATGTGACAGATTTCTGTGTATAAATCTTGTATCCTGCTACTTTGCTGAATTCATTTATTAGTTCTAATAGATTTATGTGGAGTCTTTTGGATTCTTTATATAGAGTATCATGTCATCTGCAAAGAGTGACAGTTTTACCTCTTCCCTTCCAGTTTTGGATACCTTTTAGTTCTTTTTCATGTCTGATTGTTGTGGCTAGGACTTCTAATACTATGTTGAATAGAAGTGGTGAGAGTGGGCATCTTTATCTTATTTCTGAACTTAGCAGGAAGGCTTTCAGTTTTTCCCTGTTGAGTATTATGTTGGCTGTGGGTTTGTTGTAAATGGCTTTTTATTATGCTGAGATGTGTTCCCTTTATACCCACTTTGGTGAGAGTTCTTATCATGGGTGGATGCTGAATTTCATCAAATGCTTTTTCTGCTTTATCTTAACATCCCAACAGTTCAGCAGAGTTCCTGACAGGTAGTTGGTGCCTAACAGGTTTTGGTTCAAACAGTATGAAAGAGAGGAGAAGATGTATAGAGAGATTTCCAAACTTTTTGTGCTGAAAAACTTTGTTGGGATGTGTGGTTTATGTGGGACAGCGTGAAGGACTGTGAGCAGATAAAAATGGGGAGCAAGAGGAGCTTAACATGGGGTAGTAATGGTAATAATAGGTCCCACGTGTTGGCACTTCTGTTGTTCTGCTCACTGTATGCCCGTGATCTTATTTAATGTTCTTAGGCACGTCTCTAGTGGAGTTACTTATATTTTTTTCCACTAAGCTGTAAACTTCTTCAGCAAAAGTGTCTCTCATGTGTTTCATCCAGGGCCATGATCTGTTTGGAGCTGCTCTAGAAATGCCCAGAGACTTGATTTCTTTAAAATTCAGCTCTATTTTCTTTCCTGCACAGTGCTCAAGTGCTGCTTCCTGCTGACTGTTGACCACAGCATTGGGTGTGATGGTTCAGGGATGTTGGAGGCTTAAGGGGGGTCCAGGAGAGGCCAGGCTGCTCCTCTGCATCATACATTTCTCACCAGTTGTTGCTGACTAGTGATTGTCAGTGGTTCACTTTGGGGAGCCAAGGAGGGGACCCTTGGTCAGGGAAGCCTAGAGGGAGACAAACTCTAGGAAGTACAGGCAAACTCCCTACCCTGTATCCAGGTTGATATACAGTCAGTGTAATCCACATAGTTTTATTTCATCTACCCCAAAACATACTGAATAGGCGAACAAACAAAACAACACCACTCAAAACACAGAATCACTGCTATTTGACTCAGTTGTCACAGCTTGTGCTCTCTCTCCCCCTTTCCCCTTCTTGTCCCCTTCCTCCCCCCTCCCCCCTCCTTTTTCCTCTTCCTTAACAATTGCAGCCATGGTTGTTTGCTGTTCTCTTCATTTACTTGGTCTGATTTGGTTTTATTTTGCTGCCAGCTGGTTCACACTGAGCTGGAGCATCTATCTCCCTTTCTCTCACCTTTACTTAGAGCCATGCTCCTTCTCCTCTGGTTCCCTTCTGATTTCCCTGGAAGCTGGAGATGGGTTCCCTGCCCCAGCTGTTTCTAATTAAACTCCTGCTCAATCGCGGAGGTCTCAGCCTTACTTAAGGCTGCCTGTTCAAAGGAGCTGAACTATTTTGATGGATATTGATAGTTGACTGGTGGTTAATGGCAATGACTCTTCACCTGAACATAGTCCCATATGGTGGAGGTGGGAGTGGGGCGGGACTCTAGCTTTGACCTCCTAGGCTGGTTTGGAGTAAGGATTTAGGGCCTGGGTATTGGGGTTGAACAGGCCTCTGCTTCCAGCCTGGCTCTGCCACTCTCTGGTGTGGTGGCCATGGGCTAGTTGCTAATGTCTCTGGCTGTCTTTTCTTGTCTGAAAAATGAAGATGATAATGCCTGTCTCATAGGATTATCGTGAGGATTAAGGGAGATCTTAATCTCTATGCCATTTAGCGCAACGCTTGGTAGTGAGTGCTCAGTAAATCCCAGCTACTTGTGGTATTATTATCTGGTTTATAGATTTTGATGAGAGGTTGTTCCAAGTTTTCCATTTTGTAAACATCACATTGTCCTGTTACCCCCTTGACATTCTGGACCTTAATAAGATTGAAAAATACTGTCTTGTCCTTGGAGTGCTTGGAGAGTGTTCTCGGAGAGAATTCAGTGAAATTCTTGATGAAGGTAGAGAACAGCCAGATCGTTGTCTGCTTGCCTACCCACGGAACTTCTGCGCAAAGAGTTCTTCTGGGGACCCGTCCCCTGTCTCTGCCTCCCACGTCATCTCATGGGAGTCCATGCCCTGCTCAGAGCCTTTGATGCTCCCCTTGGACGATATATGAGGAGTCCCTTTATCCCATTGCTGCCCGAAGTTTTGGGACTGTACTTTTGTGTGCCATGATGTGTAAGTGGAGCTACAGAATATTTAATAAGGTCAGCTGTAATACAGGTTTGAAAACTGTGTAAGTTGACTTAGGAAAACAGCTTTGATTGCATGAGTAATATTTAAAGTGCCTGTTAAAAATGCAGTAACTTTTCTGTCAATAATAGAAAATCTTCTGAGCTCTGGAGAGATTTTTAAAGCAAGATCCAGTGGCTCTTGCCTGTCTTGGTAAAAGTTTCCTTTAAACAGATGATTCATGTTACGAGAGTGGAATGATTAACATGAATTATGGGGAAATTATTCTAAGACTCAAATGTCTGATTTATGAATGCATTAGGTGGCCGATTGTTCCACAATTAGCTTTTTTAAAGGGAGACTTTAGCTCATAAAGGAGGTTTGCCCCAATATTGGTGTTACTTTTAAGGGGCTATCTCAGGGTCCTTTACTCAAAGAGGGAAAATTTGTTTGCAGGGGAGAGAGGCTACCCACCTCTGTCACTTCCAGAGTAGACTCTAGAATTCCTCCCACACCTGACTTAATTAGTAATGTTGAGGTCAGAACTCCCCCTTGAGGCGTGAACCTTTGAGTCCAAGGCCCGTGTGTGGAGGGCTGGGAAGAACCCAAGATTCATTTAGGTTGGCCAGAGACTCCCATGCTGATGAAGGAAAAGGCTGAGGCTCTCCTCCTGCTCACCAGCCACAGCACTGCGCTCGGGAGGTTCTTAGTGGAGACCCCTGGGCTGAGCACTGCAGCCGGGAGGAGAGGGGAGGCTGAGCAGGGGGCAGCGGCGGAGAGCTGGGTGTTCTGCAGATGCAGCCTACAAGCTTGTGTGAGTGTCCTCATCAAAAGCATGACCTGTGCTGAGCGCTTGGATGCTAAGTGGAACCTCTCATGATTGCTCCCTGGGAGGAGCTACATTCCTTCAGGGACCACAGATGATGGGATGACAGTTGTCACGCAGGGAGCACTAACAAGCAGTTTGCCTGCATCTAAGTCACCTGGTCCTGACAGCACCTCTTGGAAGGAGGCACTAGTGTTAGCCTCATTTTGCAGACGAGGAGACTTAGGGCCACGCAGACAGTGGTAAGTGATGGAGTCATGCTTTTTGCCCAACTCCAACCTTGGCTCTTAAGTCCTGTCTGGTCCTAAGTGTAAAGCGTTGGGCACAGTTCCAACAATATAGGCCCCAGGAACAGGGGGAGGGGAGAGGTGTCAGGATCCTGCCCTTTTTATACTCATCACTGTAGGTGTTAGTTGAGTGAGTGAGTGAATTTGCCCCATTGTCTCTTTGCCAGGTATCATCAGGGCTGTGGGACCTTTGTGTAAAAGCTCTTCACGTTCTGTAGCCTTTTGTGTATCCATTCCTCACCCAAGTGCTTTATAAAAATGAGTCCACTTTTCTTTTCTTTCTTTTTCAAAAATATTTTTTATTGAAGTATGGTTGATTTACAATATCATGTAAGTTTCAGGTGTACAGCATGGCGATTCCATTATACATTATATATATAGTCTTTTTCAGATTCTTTTCCCTTATAGGTTATTACAAAATATTGAGTATAGTTCCCTGTGCTATACAGTAGGTCCTTGTTTTTTATCTATTTTATATGTATAGTAGAGTGTATCTGTTAATCCCAAACTCCTAATTTATCCCTCCCCCACCCCCCTTTCCCCTTTGGTAACCATAAGTTTGTTTTCTATGTCTGTGAGTCTCTTTCTGTTTTTGAAATAAGTTCATTTGTGTCTTTTTTTTTCTTTTAGATTCCACATATAAGCAATATCATATGATATTTGTCTTTCTCTGTCTGACTTACTTCACTTAGTATGATAATCTCTAGGTCCATCCATGTTGCTGAAAATGGCATTATTTCACTCTTTTTTATGGCTGAGTAGTATTCCATTGTATATATGTACCACATCTTCTTTATCCGTTCATCTGTCGATGGACATTTAGGTTATTTCCGTGTCTTGGCTATGGTAAATAGTGCTGCAGTGAACATTGGGGTGCATGTATCTTTTTGAATTATGATTTTCTCCACATGTATGCCCAGGAGTGAGATTGCAGGATCATATATGGTAGTTCTATTTTCAGTTTTTTAAAGAACCTGCATTCTGTTTTCCATAGTGGCTGTGCCAATTTACCTTCCCACGAACAGTGTAGGAGGGTTCCTATTTCTCCACACCCTCTCCAGTGTTTATTGTTTGTAGACTTTTTGATGATGGCCATTCTGACCAGTGTGAGGTGGTACCTCATTGTAGTTTTGAGTTGCATTTCTCTAATAATTAGCGATGTTGAGCATCTTTTCATGTACCTTTTGGCCATCTGTATGTCTTCTTTGGAGAAGTGACTATTTAGGTCTTCTGCCCGTTTTTTGATTGGGTTGTTTGTTTTTTGGGTATTGAGCTGTATGAGCTGTTTGTATATTTTGGAAATTAATTCCTTGTCATTCGCATTATTTGCAAATATTTTCTCCCAATCTGTAGGTTGTCTTTTTGTTTTGCTTATCATTTCCTTTGCTGTGCAAAAGCTTTTTTTTTTTTAGATTTTTTTTGATGTGGACCATTTCTAAAGTCTTTATTGAATTTGTCACAATATTGCTTCTGTTTTATGTCTTTTGGTGTTTTGGCTGAGAGGCATGTGGGATCTTAGCTCCCCAACCAGGGGTCGAACCCTCACCCGCTGCACTGGAAGGCGAAGTCTTAACCACTGGACCACCAGGGAAGTCCCTGTGCAAAAGCTTTTAAGTTAACTTAGGTTCCATTTGTTTATTTTTGTTTTTATTTCAGTTACTATAGGAGGTGGATCCAAAAAGATATTGCGACAGTTTATGAAAAATGACTCCACTTTTCTCTGGCATTGTGTGAATTCTTCTTTCAGGTCATTTGAGTAGCAATGGCAGATAAACTGAAATGGCAGTAGCACCTAGAAATGACACGTGCGAGGTTCAGTATGGAAACTGCAGGGTGGGACTATGCTATAATTTGAAAAGAGTGGTGGACGATTTGTAATCTTGCTTTTCAAGAGCTTAACATACGTGGTAGATTGTGTGGATGTGTGCACGTGTGATTAACGCTTGTGCTAAACTCAAGGAAGATGATGTTTGGGCCTCCTGTCCTGGGAATATGTGTAGATGGTAGTTCATTTGTTCATACATCAGATTCAGTTGACCACCGGCTATGTGCCAAGCACCATGGGAAGTGCTTGGGTTTAGTAGCGTAGAAGTCAGGCATAGTTACTCCCTTTCTGGAATCCACTGTCTTGTTTGGTAAGCAAACCACAAGAAAATATTCATCCACCTTGCCATTGGATTATAAATGCTATGAAGGAAAGACCCAGGGCCCCAGTGGAGGAGAGAGTGGTGAGGGTGGAGGGTTAAGCTGGACTTTTGTCAGGGGTGGTGGCCAGGAAGACTTTCCTGAGCAAGTGATAACTGAGCTGAGAGCCACAGGTTGAACAGGTATTATATTAACCAGGTAAAGAGAAGGGGGAAGAACATTCCAGGGAAGGGGAGCAGCAGATTCTTAGAACAGAAAGGAGACCGCTGTGGCTGGTGTACAGTGGACAAGAGGGAAGTAGGGCAAGACGGGCATTGAGTGAAGGTGAGCTGGAGAGCCCTTGGGCTTAGATGGACCTAGATTTGCCACCTACAAGCTGTGTGACCTTGGGCTAATGACATAACCCCTCTGTGCTACAGCCCCCTCTTAAACATGTGGGTGAAAACACTCTCAGGGTTGCCATACAGAAACCATCACAGAATTTGTGTATTTAGCCCCATGGTCCCTGGCATGCTGCAGATGCAGAAAATGTCACTTTTCTTGCCCATTCCCTTGTCTCTGGCTTCAGAGTTGATGAAGTAGCCACAGGTGTGCAGATGGTAGTTCAGCATTAGGGAAAAATGCTTGCAAATCTTCCAGTTTGGCAGCTTCCCAGAAAGGCTTGTGGAAGGGGAGTGGGGGGAAGGGTCAGGCTGGGTGTTCACTCTCCTGCTTGCTGGAGGTTAATAAGGTCAGAGTTTATTCTAGAGTGGGAAACAGGAGGCGGGCAGCTTAGGGAAATAAACCAGCGGCAGGGGCTGGAGGCAGGACCAGGGTCCTGGAACCTCAGGCTGTGTTGAGATGGGTAAGCAAAAGCCATGTTGTACCCTCACTGCTTGCTTTAACTGCCATCCACACCTGACTCGGGCAGAGAGAGAGACCTCCTGGGCTCACTCAGAGGGTATATTTGTGTATCTCCAGGCTGCTCCCTGGCCCTACAAGACAGCTGTGCCTTGCTTCCCGTGCTAGTCCTATTTTCCTGCTGACTTAATTTATTTCAGAAAGTCTCCATTTTAATTTCTCTTACTTCCGTTTATTTTGTACTTCCTGTTGATTCTGGTGTTGTGGATATGATGATGGACAAGATAAACACAGTCCCTGCCCCCTGTATTGTGTCCTAACATCCCCAAGACAGTAAGGATTCCTAACCTCGGCTTACAGGGGAGATGGCTGAAGCTTAGCTCATTTGCTCAAGGTCACGCAGAGCTGGGATTCCCATCCAGGTCTTCCTGACCTCAGGTACTATGCTGTTAACCACAAAGTGAAACTGTGACCTGGTACAGTGAAGTTCCAGTAAGGATTCCTAACCTTGGCTTACAGGGGAAATGGCTGAGGCTTAGCTCATTTGCTCAAGGTCACGCAGAGCTGAGATCCCCATCCAGGTCTTCCTGACCTCAGGTACTATGCTGTTAACCATGAAGTGAAACTGTGACCTGGTACAGTGAATTTCCGGTAAGGATTCCTCATGCTCTGTCTTTGTTTCTTGGCTTCTGCCCTCATGACTTACAGACGTATAAACCAGTATTTAAAAGCCCCAAGTGAGCTCACTTCCTAGCAATATCCTTTGTGGAGAGCGTGAAACCCTTTTGTAGAGGAATTGGTACACTCAGTGTGTGTCTGGGCTGTGGGTGTTAGAGTTCCTGACGCCTGTTTTCTTCTGTTGGGACATACTTGTATTGGAGAGCGGGTGCCAGGTAGATACCCGTGGGGCAGATGCCCATCTTAAATTCTGAACCTCAGAAGGCAAGGTCTGGGTCTTGCTCACCACTGGGTCCCCACCCTGAGCATGATGCTGGCACGAGGATATGCTCAGTATGACCTCCTGGTAAAGAGTGAGCTCTTTGGAGTCAAACTGACGTGGAGTTGAGTCAAACCCTGCCACTTTCTGGTGATGTAGCTTGGGCAAGTGACTTATTTCTCAGAGTTTGTTTCCCCATCCTAGGGTTGTGGGAATGAAGTTAGAGGTTTAATAATGCCTGCCTTGTGAAGTCAGAGGTTGGCAGAATATAGCCCTTGGGCCAAATCTGGTCTGCTGCCTGTTTTTGTGTACAGAGTGTTATTTGAACACAGCAGATGCTCATCCTTTTATGTGTTATCCATGGCTGCTTTGCACGACAGCAGCGGAGTTGAGCAGTTGTCACAGAGACTCTATGGCCCTCAGAGCCGAATATATTTTCTACCTGGCTCTTTACTGTCGGAGTTTGCCGACCTTTGTGTTAAGCTCTGTACAGATGGTAGCTGGAGTTGTTACAATTATTATTGTTGCCTATAACTTCAGCCCCTTCTACTCCATAAAAAAGTTACCTTTAGAGCAGTGACCGTCCTCTGTTCCTTAGAGCTTTGGGAGGATCTCTTCAATTGCTTGGTGAACAGATTTGTGATTCCTTTAGTCTTGGTCTTCACGGTTCTCAAGATTTGGGTCAGCTTCCTTCCGCATCTTTTTCTGCTGGTCTGATGATTCCTCACAGTTTTTGGTCTGTCCTCAGAGGTGGCCCTTCCTTCACCTCCATCTCTGAATGGCTGAAGCTGAAAGAACGCTTAACAGGGAAGCCCTCTGTGAAAAGAGGAAGGCTGCGTGTGAGGATCCTGCATGCTTCCGGGAGACCCGGAGAGGTGTGAGCACCTGACCTCCGGGCACACGAATCTACCCGTGTCTGGGCTTCCCCACCCCAAGTCGCTCTGATTTTAGAGGAGAAAATCTCCTAAAATGCAGAGGCATTTGGTGTTTTTTCTCTTAGTAATTTCCTTTTGAAAAATGTAATCTTATTTTGGATCACAAATGTAATACATGCAATTTATGGAAACATGGGAAATGGAGAGAAGGGCAACAATCAATCCTAATCTTACCACCCAGAGACAACCACTATTAGCATTTTTAGCTTATTTCCTTCCAGATCCCTAATCATGTGTAAGTGTTCACATAATTGAAATCACATTGTTTATATAATTTTGTTTCCTGCATTTTACTTATTATGTCATAACCATTTCCTCCAGCATTGAATATTCTTCAAAACCATAATTTTCATCTTTGCTCGTACACATAAATCCACTCACTCACCCACCCACCCACCCACCCACCCATGCATGCACCCATCCATCCATCCATCTAACGGATATTTCCTTAGTGTCTCTTACGTCCCAAACCCTGTACTAGGTGCCAGGGATGCAGCAGAGAGCACAAATAGACCTTATCACTCCCTTTACAGAGATCACAGTCTAATAGGGAGTAGAGAGAGAGAACTAATCATTGTAACATTGTCTTAGTCAGCTTGGGCTGCTGTAACATAATACCATAGACCAGGTGGGTTAAACAGCAGACATTTATTTCTCACTGTTCTGGAGGCTAGAAGTCTGAGATAAGGGTGCCAGAATGGTTGGGTTCTGGTGAGGACTCCCTTCCTGGCTTACAGATGGCTGCCTTCTGACTTGTGTCCTAACTTGGAAGAGTGAAGAAGCTCTGATGTCTCTTCCTCTGCTTATAAGGACACTAATCTCATCATGGGACCCCACCCTCACAACTTCCTCTAAACCGGCCCCACCCCCTAAACACCATCACCAAGGGGTTAGGGTTTCAACATATGAATTGTGGGGAACACAGACATTCAGTCCATAACTAACATCATACGATAATGCTTTAATGTGGGGAAATAAAGGATCTGTAGGAACATGTATAGAAGGGACCCATCATTGAACTCGGAGTGGTGCAGAAAGGCTTTTCACAGGAAGTTAATCCTAGTTACCTCGTTGAAGGAAGCTTGAGGAATCCAGATAAACAGCTCTCTTTGGAATGATAGTCTTCTGAGAAATGTGCACTTGAATGGGATGGAAGGAAAGGAGATTAGTAGTTACTGTTAGTGGTGGAACCGCCCCCCCCCCCCAAATTGCTATACTATGTTATTATCAAGACTGTCTTCCCAGCATGGGGCACTTTAGAAATCAAGTGAGACACGTAGAGATAAAAGCAGGCAGACTCATTTGGAGATGCTGAATTTACTCCTGAGACAGGAGACAACGTTCCAAAGAGAATCCCCTCCATAGACTCAAGAGCACGTGTGAGGATGGGTAGTATTTGGAGAGGCTCTTGTGTTGTGAAGATTCCACAGCACTGCAGAGAAATCCTGGTTCCCCTCTGCTTCCTGTTGACTTTGGAGATGCCCCAGACCCATGTGGTCCCGATGACCATGGGTTTAATGTGGACAAGGCTGCATGCCTTGTAAAAGGTGAAGGGACACACGACATTATTGCAAGGTCAAAGCTCAGACCCAGTGCTCTTCCAAAGTTCTGAGCACCCACATGCTGCTGCCTTCTGCCTTTTGTCTTGATTCTTGCATGTGTGTTTGTTTTTACATTGTTTCCCCTGAGGAACGGCAGAGTGAGCGATGGCTGTTGTGACAAACTGATTGCAGATTGAATCTTGCACGTTTGTGTTTGACAGCTGAGCTGGGCCCTAGAGTGATGCATCCGCTGAGGGAGTAGTGGCACCAGTTGCTATTTTTCTTAAATCCTCTCTGAGTTATTGAAATGGAAGTTGGCCCTCTGTGTTGCTTAGACATTCAGGGGATGAAATTGGTCAGGGAGGGCCTGGTGGGTACTTAGTCCGTAATGCGTTTGTCACCACGAGGATCTCTGAAGTTGTGGCAGGGTGACTCTCTGGGTCATAACCACCTCCCAGCAGTGGACAGGGCAGCTGCATGGGTGTGTAAGTGATGTGAGGAAAGCTCGGTGCTACATTAAGTCCATCACAGAGGGGAAAAAATCCACTTCAGGAAATGTATCAGTCTAGGTATCTCCTCCTGGCTTTTTGTCTTTATCCAAGTTGGGCAATGATGTAAAATGCTGGCTGCGTTTGCTTCTTAGTATGGAATGCAGTGTTCCATTAAAAAAAATAAAAATAAAAATGACTTTTCATTAACAAAGGCCTGCAAACAAGGCAGAAACTAACAAAATTTGCATTTCCTCACCTTCATCTGTACAGTGTGGGAGTTATCACTACCCTGTAGGGTTTGCTCTTAGATTAAATTAGAGAGCACCTGTCCTGGTGTATGGTAGGTACTCAGGAAATGGAAGTTATTATTTCTATTGATATAGTAGCTAATTTTCATTCAGGGTTCAAAGTGCTTTCTGTGTACTAACTCTCTTAATTGATTTTATATGCTCTGGATCACCTCTATTTTGGTTTTGAATCAGAGATGGAGCTGTGCATGAGAATGGCATGACCATGCCTTGCTTACCTTTCTGGGGGTTGCTGCTGTCCTGATGATGAAAACTCAGAAAAATATTTTGTAATCAAATGAGAGTATCATCCAAACGCAGACTTCCAGTTCAATCCTTAGGTTGCTTTCTAAGATACAGTAACATACTATAACATAATCCAAAGTTTCATTCCTAAGAGGGTCCTGTGCCCTAGTTAGAGGGAGAATTCTTGCCTCATATGGACACAATGCTCAGAAGATTGCTCCTGATATAGGCTTTATGTTCCACTGGCTCCCCAGTGGGCTTGATTTATTTAGGCTTCCTTTGAGGCTAACTGGCTGTGATAGACAATTTTTAGCCTTCATCCTAGACATGATACCTTAAGAAGCTGTCCTGTGTTCTCCCATACTGCAGGCTTTGTGATGTGTTCATACCTTCAGTGCCATCTGAAAGTGCCTATTAAATTGGAGTTCAGGGTATCTAGGTTCTTGATTTGATCGTGGAAGTCTTGAAATTTTGTCCAGGAGGCATAGAAAAACCCTTCAAAGTTTTGAGTGTTTAATCTATTTGAACAGAGTCTCAGAAAGGGTTTAGCCAAAGAATATCAAACTGTGATATAAACAGTTTATCAAAAACCAATAGAGAATTTCCCTTAAATACACAACCACCTGGAGCACTCAAGTTTTGGAGGACACAGATGAAGAACTGTTGGATGGATTCAATTTCTTATCCTGGTTGGTGGAAAGTTATGGCTGCCTGGGGAGATACTGTTGGGGGAGAGAGCAGGTCTTTGTCTGTCTGTCTGTCTGTCTGTCTATCCACTGTCTATTGACTTCGTTGCATGAAAGTGAACAGAGCCAAATGTGGTGACAGATGAAGGGCCAAAGAGCCATGCCCTGGGTCAGTACTGTGTCCCTTTCTGTCGAGGGGGCAGTGGTGTTGGCCGAACCTCACCTGGACACAGCACCTTGTGCTGGGCACAGTTGGCAGGTATGAAGGAGGATAATGAGATGTTTTACTTGGGGGAAAGCGACTGGGCTTATTCTGTCCTTGTCTGGTGATGTCTCGCAGGGACACACAGCATGCAGCCACAAAGCCCCTTCACCCTTCCCCTCCCTGCTAAGCAGGCCTAATTGGGTCACCTGTTGCTTGCTGCATAGAAAACCCATCAGATTTTCAGTAACTGGTATAGTCTTCAGGGAAGAAACAGGGCTCCAGAAGTCCTTGTTGGAAGGCAGAAGCTTCCATTCTTTCTTTCACATTTGTATCTCAGGATGGGGTGAGTTTGGCAATGATCTCTTGGTTGCCAGGAAGATCCATAAGGTTTAAATGGAATGGTACCTTAGAGTTATAATATTTTACTCTGGTGAAGGGTGGGTTATTAACAGAGGGCGAGAAGAGGGGGCTGCATGGGTTCTAGTTATTCTGTTATGAAAGAATGAGAAAAATTCCATTTCTTTCCACCTTCACAAAGATTCTGTGAGAATTATCAGTCACAGATGAAGCGGAAACACACTGACCTCTTTAAAGGAAGAGCATATATCTCGCCCCCCGCACCGCTCCCCCCGACAGCAGCACCCTCAAGGCTGCATCTCGCCCTTAAAGTGTTCATGTATGCAAGCCCACCTGCAGTTCCCTCTGTGTGCTGCAGTTACCTGACTGCAGCCTTTGCACATGTCGGGCCTTCTTCCCAGAGTGCTCTTTCTCCTTGTCTGCCTGGCAAACTCCTACTCATCCCTCAAGACCCAGCTCAGGCATCTCTTTCTTGGTGCAGCCTTCTTTCACCCTCTCCCCATGCGAGCAGAGCTGATCACAGAATCTTTTGCATCCCCACTGACCTTGAATATAAATGTATTACATACAGTTCTCATCGCCTCAGATTGTGCCTAGAACAAAGTGGACCTCAGATCTCATTTGTTTTGTAGTGGTGTGTTTGCATGAGCATCTTAGCCTCTGGTCTGTGAACTTCCTAACAGGGAAGGTATTCTGTTCATGTTTGTGACTTAGCAAATAGTACAGTACCTGCATCATGGTAGTAGACATTCAGTTATGATTACTCAAATGGGTGGATTCGGCACAGTGGCCTAAGAGAAGGATGCACTAGTGTCGAATGGCAAACTCGATGAATGGTACCCTCATTGGTTTCCATTGTCAGCTCTTATCCCCTTTTTAGGGGAGCTTCTATTGCAAATACTGAGCTGTGGGTGAGTGAAAATCAGTTCTTTTTATCAACTTGAGGGGAAGAGAGGAGAAGTCTCTGATAATTACCAGGTCAGCAGTAGGTGATGGTTCTCTTTGTGCTCTTGGGAGATAAGACAGGCTCCTGTGATACATGTGCCTGTAGCTGTCGTGAAGGTGGAGCAGGGGAGGGAGAGGGACTGGGCGAGTGGCCGCCCTCAGGATGGGCAGCACACAGCTCTCCAGTGGCTTTAGGTGGAGGGGAGTGGGGTCCATCTGCTTGGGTTCCTAGCAAATAAAACGGCAGCAACAACAACCAAATCGAGTACTCTTTGCTTACTGACACGATGCTGGGCAAATGCCCGCTTCCCTTTTAAATGTCCCCCCAAGTTCCCTAAATGTCCAGACGGCAATTTGTGGTGAATAATTTATAATAAGATATCTTATGCATTATGCAGTGAAGTTTTAAATTATGAATTGACCTCGCTTGGCAGTGTACCTTAGTTGATAGGTGGACTTGGTGGGGGGTGGCCTTGAAAGGCCAAATCAGGCCTGAGTTACCGTTAGTGAGATGGAAACGGGACGCCTAGCCTCATCCAACTGCAGCAACAAGGTTGAGCCGGTGGGAGGAGGGCCAGAGCGTGGGGTGCTTTGGCTCAGAGGAGCCTCTTCTGAGGGTGAGCTCGGGGCTCACTAGGCCCGGCACCTCAGTTGTGGTCCCATGGCAGCAGCATTGCACAGCTCCCTTCGCATGGGAGGATGGGGGGAGAATAGAGCCGCTCCACCAGCCTGCTTCCTTCTCAGGGGAGCTTGCTGCCCCCCAGGCCGAGTTCCAGGGGGGCGAGTTCCCAGAGCCCAGCTCTGATCCGCATGGCCTGCCGTGTTCTAGACTCTCTCTGGGCGAGGCGTGCAGGACCCCACCTGGGGGATGGGTGTGAGCTGGGCCCAGGGGAGTAGAGAGGAGGGTGGAGGGCGCTGGGGGCACAGCCCAGAGTGCTTCGAGGTGCAGTGAACTGATCAGATCTTTAAAGCAAACCTAATGAAAGAGGTGTGGCGGGAACACTGTGACAGTGTCACTGCAGACGTTTCTGGTGTCCAGCCCCACCCCAAGCCCTGGACCTGCATCACTTCACTGGGGCCTCATGACAGCTCTTGGAGAGGATACTGCACTGTTCTCCTGTTTTACCGAGATGGGAACTAAGGCTTACAGCGAGTCCCTGACCCAAGGTGACACAGCTAATATAACCGGCAGAGCGGGGACTTGAGAGTGGATCACTGAATTAGTAAAACATTCCCTAAGTGCCTCCTGGGGGCCGGCTCCTCCCCTGGATGCTGAGGTGCAGGGGGGACCAGGCAGACGGACAGGACTGTCTCCTCAGGCAGGTTACCTTCTAGAGGTGGAGACACAAAATAAAGCTGTCAGCAGGCAAGTACAGGATATCTGCGCTGCTGCCAGGGCCCTCATTCTAGACATTATGCTGCATCGATGGATTAGGTAGTAGGTTCAGTAAGTATCGATCAAACACTTGTGGTGTGTAAAACTCTCGGCACCTAGAGAGGTGTATGCAGAGGTGATGAGGACTAAGCCGTACCTTCAAGGAGCTCCAAGCTGGGGGTGGTGGGGAGAAGCAGAGCGCGCGGTGAGGGCTGAGTGGAGGTCGGCTTCCAGGCAGCCCTTGGGGAGTGTGGAGAGGATGGGGCGGTGGCGGGGGCTGCGTGGCTGGAGTGAAGGGTGTACGTGGAGGAGTGCAGGAGCCTGGGTGGGTGGAGGCCGGGGTCAGGGATTTGTGCTCAGGATGGCAAAGCGGGGAGGCTCCGGCCATTGGGTTTCCTCCAGCGGTGGGCTGGAGGCCCATTTGGGATGAGTTTGGGGATGGCGTTGGGAGGCGGGTGCGGGCTGTGGATTCAGGGAGACCTGATGCCGGAGTGCCTGAAGATCTGGATGCGAGGGAGGGTGCTGGGTGTGCAGAGAAAGGGGCTGCAGGAGCTTCCTGCGGGCAGCCTCCCTGGGGCTTTTTTTTGTTTTTTAACAACTTTATTGGAGTATAATTGCTTTACAATGGTGTGTTAGTTTCTGCTTTATAACAAAGTGAATCAGTTATACATATACATATGTTCCCATATCCCTTCCCTCTTGCGTCTCCCTCCCACCCTCCCTATCCCACCCCTCTAGGTGGTCAGAAAGCACCTAGCTGATCTCCCTGTGCTATGCAGCTGCTTCCCACTAGCTATCTATTTTACATTTGGTAGTGTATCTATGTCAATGCCACTCTCTCACTTCGTCCCAGCTTACCATTCCCCCTCCCCATGTCCTCAAGTCCATTCTCTAGTAGGTCTGTGTCTTTATTCCCGTCTTACCCCTAGGTTCTTCCTGACCTTTTTTTTTTTTCTTAGATTCCATACATATGTGTTAGCATAAAATATTTGTTTTTCTCTTTCTGACTTACTTCACTCTGTATGACAGACTCTAGGTCCATCTACCTCACTCCAAATAACTCAATTTTGTTTCTTTTTATGGCTGAGTAATATTCCATTGTATATATGTGCCACATCCTCTTTATCCATTCATCCGATGATGGACACTTAGGTTGCTTCCATGTCCTGGCTATTGTAAATAGAGCTGCAATGAACATTTTGGTACATGACTCTTTTTGCTGGAGAGGGTGTGGAGAAAAGGGAACACTCTTGCACTGTTGGTGGGAATGTAAATTGATACAGCCACTATGGGGAACAGTATGGAGGTTCCTTAAAAAACTAAAAATAGAATTACCATACGACTCCCTGGGGCTTTTTAAGGACTGTGAGTGACTTGGGGGGATACTCACCGAGGACCCCAAGGCACCTTTAACACACACATTGAGAAGTCCAGCTGGCCGTGCCGCTTGGAGGGAAGAGTTGGTGTTCAGCTTTGCCTCGTGGTGCTGGGGAGGCCGGCAGGTATCTGTGGAGGGAGGATGTGGTCCAGGAATTAAAGCCTGGAAGGAGATGGGCCTGCCGGGGAGCAAGACGTGGGGCAGAGAGCCGAGGAGGGGCCGTCTCTGCTCGCCTCTGCTGGGCCTCCCGTCCAGGAAGGGGTTTTAGGTCACGAACTTGTGCTCGCCGAGTGTGCTGTGTTCTAGGGACATTTCATTCGTACGTGGCTACCGTGCCTGCTGGTGGGATCATAATGTGGTGCCCAGGAGGGATCTGGCAGTGTTACAGAGTTCTGACGGACTGAATAATCTGTATCTGTTTAAGCGGCTGCCCTATCTGATCCGGAGCTGCTGTTATCTGATCAGAGACGTTTGTTTCCGATGTGCAGAGGTAACCCCACCGCTGAGGTGGTCGGTGGCCTGTGTGGGCCCAGCAGAAGGCTTTGTGATCAGGCTGCCTTCTGGTTTATCGGGAAGAAGCCAATGGGTCCACTTCTCATCCTGTGTCACTTTCAGGAAAGTGTTCCCTGAAGCTCTGCATATTTGTCCTCTGTCAGTCTTGTCTGCTCTGACTTGACCAGAACGGTGGTGGTCCTGGATAAATCCAGAACTACAAAGCTGTGTGCTGTGTAAATGCCAGAAAACGGCTTTCAGGAGGACTTTGTACCTTTTTTGCAAATACAGAAAATAACGTGTGTATGTGTGAAGAGAGAAGAGAACGTGGAGATAGGTCACTACCAAGCCCACCCCCTCCAACCCACACGTGAAAAATCACCCATTCTACCTTCCCCGTCTTTATTTTGAACTAGAGAAGTTGCTTCACTAGCATTTACAGGAAGTGCCGAGTTCTCCTTGACCACAGCCTGTCAGTGTCTGTCAGTAAGTGGTGTGGCTGGGTTTTTTTTTTGTTTCAGGGAGTTTCTGACTTGAGTGTCTCCCACCCTCACCCCCATCCCCATTTCTCCTTGCTGAGCTCCTCCTATGAGGGCTGTGCTGGGCACTCTCCCAGCTCTGTGACAGATGTGGCCTGGTCCTTCCAGGGGTTTCCCTTTAGTGGATGCCACGGTTACATACATAAAAAGATTATTCACAACTTGATGAAAAATACAGAAAATTCTTTACAAATCACGTGACCAAGAATGGAGCATCTTCAGCCATCATGACATTATAGCTACCTTGAGGTTGAGACATCATGCATCTTGTTTGTTTTTCTCCTCCACAGTATTTGACTATTTTAGGGGCTCATTAAATATTTAATGTGTGATTAACAGAGATGTCTTTTTAGATGAAATTTAGTTCTCTGCCTTGAAGAAAAAAAATCTATTAAAATATTTACTAGCACAATAATAACAATAATAGTAGCTGCTGTTCGTTGGGACCTACCTTTTCTCAAACCTTCTCAACAATCTGGCAAGGCTGGATTTTAACTCATGAGGAAGAGAGGCGGCACAGAGGAGTTGAGAGACTTACTTCAGGACACACAGCCAATAAATTGCAGAGAGGGTTCCAACGTTGTTCTGATTCCAGAACCTGAGCCCTTCATGTCTCTCCACATGGCCTTGCTGGTGATTGGCCTTCAGGTCTTCCAGAGCCTCAAATAAGGAAGCTTCTCATGCAGCATCTCTGCTATGCCTTCTAGAGCAAGGCTGATTAGATGCTAAGTTATGACTGATAGTTCCCTATTGCTGTCATATAATTTTGGTTTAGACGGGCCCTACTTATATCAGGGTTTTGTAGATATTCTGATCTACATGACAAAATTACGTGTCCTTTAAGTGTTTTAAAAGATGCTGCTGTAAAGGGTGGTGACACTTGACATGTTGGGGAGACATTTTATTTCCATATGATTACAGCAGTGTGTGTGAAATTACTGTCCTCTGATGTAGTCGTCCCATGTCATGGCTGTGCCTTCACACCGCCGAATGTCGGGCCTTTTTGCACAGAGGGTGGCTGGTGGTGACACAGAACTGGGAGGGCCTGGAGGGCGTGATGCTGGGGTTTCTTCCTCTCCGGGAAGATGGATAATTCTCAGGCTGGATTCTGGCCCAGCTTGTGTTCTCCTGTCGGGAGGAGGTGGACCCTGACAATGAGAGTATCTTGCATAGAGGGTGCTTTCCGCCAATCAGCCTGTTGTCACGACGCCCTGGTGAGAAGCTGCATTGTGTTTCTATGTGATCAGTGGGGAGGCTGAGAGCTGAGCGCCCGGCTGCAGCCATGGCGGTGAGTGCCAGCGCCAGCCATCGGGCCGAGCTCTTTCTACAGCCCCCCTGCTCTGCTGGGAGGGCGCATTGCATCCTCGATGTTCTGCCTTTCCTGGCCGTCCTGTTTCCACCCCAGCATTCCTGCTTCTTTGATGCGCTTGTCTTCATCCAGATTCTTCTCCGTCTGGGATCACCTCAAGTGCAGTGATATTTGATGGATCCGGGCTGTTTTCATGCCTGTTTTCTGGAACAGGTGTGGCCACTTGTTGAACCTGCTGCTCAGTCCTAGTTGGAAATTATGACCATCTGCACTCTACTGGGTCCTGATGGAATCAGCTGTCCTGACCTAGAATGAAATATGTCCTTCATATGGCACTCATGGGAAGCATGCCTATTGATAAGACAGAAACTCACATCCCAACCAAATGCCATGAAAACGGGTCAAATTTAATGCTTTTAGTGTAGTGGTACTTTCATGAGGACTTTAATACCAAGTTTTACATTTTTTCACTTTTGATTTTTAAAAATAATTTGATATTTGACAACATAAAATGGCATCAAATATATTTAAATATGAAACATGTAACTGCATTGTCTAAATCACATTTTAAACCAATACGTTTAAGTAACTTGGGTGCTGTCAGTAATAGTCATGCCTGAATAAATTAACTTGCTTACCTCTGATTCACTCAATAGCAATGCTATTCTCATTGTAAGAGCTTTTCTTTTCAGGGAGAGTATACCATCCTCTAGTTAACTGGAAGTGTGCAGATTTTCTTTAAGTTTTTTTGTTTTTTCTTTTTTAAGTCTTAACCATTTTTAAAGCTTTATCATTTTTGAATTTGAACAGACTTATTCCCTAACTCCCTTTATGCCCAGCCCATCCCTCCAAAAGATAATGCTGGTTTATAAAAATAGCTACCAAAATGCCTCTGGAGAGAGGGAAGTGGATGTGCATATTGCTTTTCATAACAAGCCTTCTAGAACTGGTTAAATCATAGCAACTGTATAATGGATGATTAATGTGTGCCAGACCCTGTACCTGGTCTTTACCTGGTTATCTCATTTAATCCTTTTCTTTTCGTTGTGGTAAGAACCCTTAACATGAGATCTATCCTCTTAACAAGTTTTTAAGTGTACATTATTTTTCTTACTTTTAATGACACTTTTTCCTTCTTTTTGTACGAGAAATCCCGCGGTTTCATTTTGCAGCTGAAGATTGATTCCGCTGGGACCAGAAGGATAAAGAGGCACAAACCAGATAGAGCCTGCCCCTGAGACCACAGGCTGCAGAGGCCATGGGTGGGCGCTCAGCAGGACACGTGCAGCTGAGTCCAGCCATTTCCCCTGCCCATCTTCCACCCCCAGGTGCCAGACATGGGAGGGAGTAATATTGGACCCTCCAGACCAGTTCATCCCCCAGGTGAATACCACCCAGTGACCCCAGTTAGTGCCACGTGGTGCAAGAGCATTGCTCCAAGCCCTGCTTAGACTCCTGCCCACGGAACTGAGAGATAACAGGTGATGGTTGCGTTAAGCTGCCAAGATTGGGGAAGCTCGTCATACCATCATAGACAACTGGGATTCCTTGATGGAAGCAGAGACCCTTCCCTTCAGACCTTCTTTTCCCTGAGCCTCAGCGATGTCACCCTCCTGGGTCTTCTCACACCTCCACAGCAGCCCCTCCTCCCTCGTCTAGCTCTGAAGTGCCGATGTGCTGAGGGTTCCGTGCTCGGTGCCCCTTCTCTCTGAAGCACTGTAACTCCTCTCGGGGCAATCTCATTCACGTCACAGCTTTAGCCACACCATCCTCACCGAGAACCTGACCTTCGAACATCTGTTTCTGTTTGAACCGATACATGAACATATGTCTCTCGACTCTATCTCTCGTTCAAATTTTTCTGCTGGTCTGAGGACCCATGCACGCACAGATAGCTCACCCTCACCAGGCCGAGAACCGGGCTTACCATCTTCCCTCGCTTCCGTGTTAGACGGTGAATTGTGCCCCTCAAAAAAGATGCATTGGGGCTTCCCTGGTGGCGCAGTGGTTGAGAATCTGCCTGCTAATGCAGGGGACACGGGTTCAAGCCCTGGTCTGGGAAGATCCCACATGCCGTGGAGCAGCTAGGCCCGTGAGCCACAACTACTGAGCCTGCGCGTCTGGAGCCTGTGCTCCACAACAAGAGAGGCCACGATAGTGAGAGGCCCGCGCACCACAATAAAGAGTGGCCCCCGCTTGCCACAACTAGAGAAGGCCCTAGCACAGAAACGAAGACGCAACATAGCAATCAATCAATCAATCAATAAATCTTTAAAAAAAAAAAAAGATGCATTGAAGTTCTAAGCCTTGGGACCTCAGAATGGGCCTGTGTGTGGAAACAGGGTCTTGGTAGAGGTTAAAATAAGTTAAAATGAGCTCATTAGCCCTTAATCCAATATAACTGATGTCCTTATTATGAAAAGAGTAAATTTGGACACCGAGATAGATGTGCACAGAGGGAAGATTATGGGAGAATACACAGGGAGAATGCCATGTGAAGATGAAGGTAAAAGTGGGGGTGGTGGATCTACAGGTCAAGGAATGCCAACGATGGCCAGCAAACCATAGGAATCTAGGAAAGAGACCTGGAACAGATTGTCCCTCACAGCCCTGGGAAGGAACCAACCCTGCCAACACCTCGACTTGGACATTTAGCCTCCAGAACTGCGAGGCAGTATGTTTCTGTTGTTTAAGCCACCTAGTTTGTGGTGATTTGTTACGGCAGCCCTAGGAAGCTAATATACTCCTCTACGCCATCCGTGCTGCCAGCTTACACTTCCTCTTGCATTCCCGGTCTTGGCGAATGGCTCCTCCACTTGATCAAGCCAGAAACCTGAATTCTCAGCACAGAGAACCGGGCCAGCTTGAAGTTAGGCACTCAATAATATCGACTATTTAAATAGATGCCCTCAACTATTGCAGGTCTTGGGCAATTATAGATATTAGCTCGAGGATGTGCAGAATTGGAATTAAAAAGAGATACAAACCCCAAACTCCTTTTCTATCCATCCTATCCCTCTGTACTTCAGGTTTCCTGTGGGAAACTATTGATTTCTTCTTTCTGCCATGGGGCAGGCATATACTGAGAGCCACATGTATGTAAATCAACACTCAGCAGCATGCCTGCCTTTCTATTCTTAAGAGAAATACCGATTTTGACTTGGGAGAGTTACCTAAAATTTCCCTTTTCACCAGTTCCTTCTTCATTGTGTACGAGCTGAACCAGTGTGTTGAGTTCTACAATGTGATCTTTGTAAGGAATCGTGCAAGTCGGGCTGAGTTCTTTGGAAGGCTTAGGGCGAGGAGGGCTGCTTTCTAGCTGTATTGATCTGCTGCCGGTTATTGGAGTTGTTGCAGATGCTTACCTCCACTTTTCCCATTCAGTGATATTGAAATCATTGGTCTGCAGAATTAAGAGCCTGGCTGCCGAAGAGACGTTGTGCTACTTTTCTCCTTTTCTCTTGATAGTTATTTAAACAAGACCCAGTGCTTCATCCTTTCAGATTACCCTTGGAATGGAGGCGCAATATAATTGTTGCAATTTCATTTTATATTGAAACAACTTCAATACATTTTCTATACTAGGTCTATGCAAATTGGTTTTTTTTTTTTTTTTTTTGCAAAGAAATTATAGTTGTGTGTGTGCAAGCCCTAAGCAGGGCACAAAGACATCAAAGTCAGCCATAATCATAAAAAGCACATGCAAATCTTTCACATTAATAATTCACAGTTAAGCACAGGCGCTGCGGCCCTCTGCCTGAGATTGCAGCAAGTAGCAATTTGTTTAGCTTTGGTAAAGGGCACAAAATCACCAAGTTCAGATGTTCTATTTTGGTCTTATACTTGCTCTGTGAATTGGATTCAGGTGGGAAATCAACTTTATAAATGATACTTGCGTATTCCTCAGGAAGGTCTGATCTGTAAAGGACAGTATTAATTTTGTGGACACTGTCAGCCTCACTATCCCCTATGGCTCTAATGAAACTATTATCTGAACCCCAAACTGCCGAGTGTGTGTCTCCTTCCCCTCCACCTTCCTCGTTTATTCGTTCTGTCACAGTTTACTGAGTGTCAGCACGTGCTAGGTTAGGACCTGGTGCTAGGGTTATACGGTGAACAAGACGAGCCTGGCCCTGCCTGGTCCATCGTGGCCCATCCGTGGTCCACAGCCCAGCAGCATCAGCATCACCTGGGAGCTGGTTAGATGTGCAGCATCATGGGCCCCACCCCAGACCTACTGAATCCAGTTAACAAGATCTACAGGTGACGCCTATTCCTTATAGAAGGGGAAATCACATTAAATGAGTAATTATAATAGGATGTGAAAACGCTCAGGTGTGAATTGCTTACCTGTAGGGCAGACTGACAGGGCAGAGCAAGTAATGCCTCTGCTGGAATGGGACGGGCTCAGGGAAGGCTTCAGAAGGAAGAAATCTAAGGATACGGAAGCATGATCCAGGCAGAGATTGAGTGGGTATGTGACATACTAGGTCCCAGGTAAGCCACTGTGCTTCACCTCTGAGGGAAGAGATTCCAGCCTGCTGGAGGAGCTCAGAGCACAACAGGAGGCTGGGAGAAGAGAGGCAGTGAACTTTTTAGAGGGCTTCAGACAAGAAGTTTGAACTTTCCCCAGAAAGTTACAAGGAGCCATTGAGGTGTTTAAGTGGGGTTGGATTTCAAAACATGATGGATTGTAGAAAGATGACTTTCTCTGCAATGTGGGAGATGGATTGGTGCAGGGGAGAGTGGAGCACCGTCCGGGCAATAGATGATGGGCTTGGACCGAGGGAAGACAGTACAGGGAGGTAAGTGGATGCCTGGGAGACAGGCCTAGGGGCCAGAACTGGAAGGTCTGGGTAACCTCTTCTGACTCTCACCTCCTGTAGACATGTGCCCTGGGGGTTGGGGTACTTCTCTCCTCCCCTGTTCCTTAGATCATGAGCTTCTTGAAGCCAAGGCCATGTCTCACACATTTTGGTTTTCCTTAATGGCGCTTAGCAACAGGGCCTGGCACTGGGTGCTGTCTGGAGTCCTCATCTTGAGCTGTGACCCACTTTTCTGAAGAACTTGCCCTTCTTCAGTTGAAGAAGGTGAGTCTCAGAGAATTGGCTGGAAAAAGCTGTGTTTCCCTCTTTGTTTCTCTTTAATGTGAATGATAACTCCTCTTTGTGTGGCGCTTTCCAGTTCAGGCAGCATTTTCCTAATGCCATCTCATTTGCATTCCTCCCATCAGCCCTCCCTGCAGCTTTGGAAAAGGTGGTGCTTTCACAGCTCAGTGTTAATCAAGGGCTGATTATCTCAGTCCTTCTCTCCTCCCTGTTCTGACTTCCCGCCTTTTGACTTGGGAGTTGCAGCTGGAAGCAGGTAGTGGGTCAAACAATGCAGAATTGAGGCCAATAAATTCTCTGCATGTGAATCAGCCATCCAGGAGAAAGGACAGGGCAGAGAAGAGGCTGAGTGAGGAGGGGAACAGGTTCCTGCTCAATTTGTGGTTCAGGCTCCCATGGGACTGGTAACAGAATCTGAGGACCGGAGGAGACGGCAGGGAAATGCAAATGTGAGCTCCCAGCCTTCCTGGGCTTCGCATTCTTTGGGGGGTGGAGGGGGGGGGACTCTTCTGTTGTGCCCTGGGAGAGGAAGCTGAAAGGAATTGAGTGCAGGGAAAGGGAAAGTCAAGGCCTTGGTGAAATTGCCTCTCACCTGTCAAATAAAGACCGGGGCTTTGGGTGCAACAGACCTGAGTTTGAATCCTGACTCTGCCACTCACTAGCCCTGTGGTCTTGGGCAGCTACTTAAGTCTGTTCCTCATAATGAAATGGTGGTGAGAATCTCTTTTGCACAGGTGTGAGAGGACTAGATGAGGCAGAGATGAATGCTAACAAGCAAGGTGTTGCCCCCAGTGTGGGTGGAGTGCGTGCAACAATCTGATACATTTGTGTCTCCCCAGCTTCCCCCAGCCCCTTGCTCGAGATGATACTCCCATTAGACAAGGAAGGGCATCGTGCCATAAGTGGTTTCCATAGAGAATGTAGGGGTCCTCAACCTTAATGTGCAAAAGGATCGCCCAGGAGTTTGTTAAAATAGACAGTCCTGGGCCCAGCCCCCAGAGGGTCCGATCGATCTGACATGGTGCCCAGGTGATTCTCATAGGGACCACATTGTGGGAAACTTGGGAATGAAGCCGGAGGTGGAGCGTCCTCTAGCCTCAGCGTTTGCTCAGAGGTATTCTCAGCCCTGCTCCGGACCTGCTGCAAGGGGTTCTCCAGAGGGAGGTCCTACATTTTCACCAAGTCCCAGGCGAGTCTTAGGATAAGGCAAGTTTGGCTAACACTGGGCTGTGGAATCCAGGTAAGGCCCATCTCTGGGGGGGGGGGCGGTATTTTGTGCAAGAGGTTCAGGCAGCTGGGGATATGTTTTTAAGCCATGCAGGTTCAGCACATAAATGGGAAGAGCCCCTCAGAGGCGGAACTCTGTGGTCTTCCCTGAAGCGCTGACGGCTGGGACTCTCAGTGGGCACAGCCTGGCAAGGTCACAGGCTCTAGAAACCAGCATGTCCTTGTCTGTTCAAATGAGGCTGTAGGACTGGATGATGTTCAAATGAGGCTGTAGGACTGGATGACTTCAGTCCTTCCATTTCTGAAGTTGCTTGACTCTGAAAGATTCGGTTTAAGTTAATTTAGGCAGAGGAGAATATTTGCTAGCAGGTGCCTCCAGTGTTTGACGTTTGCATTCCTTTTGCCCTTGATGTTGCACTGTATTATGTGGGTTTATTCAGTTTCTGTATTTAGTCCATATTGCTCCTTAACTGTGGTATGAAACAGAGCATATGTGGTTCTATGAGATTCTCCCCAAGAACTTTGGGTGAAGTGTTTGTTGCCCAAGCTAAGAACACTGCTCCCTGGTGGCAACTCCTGGAATTGCAAGCCCATGCTTTTGAGGCATCAGCGAAAACAAACCCCTTGGGGAAAGGGGAGCGGTTTCTGTTGTTTTATTTGAAAGCACATTCCCACCCTAGACCACCTGAAACAGAGTCTCTGGGGGTGGGATCCAGAAACCTGCATGTAAAGTCTTCATGTAGACCTTATGCCCAGTGTGGTTTGAAACCTGTTGCTCTGCATCAGGGTTTCTTAACCTCAGCATGGTTGACTTTGGGGGCTGGAAAATTCCTTGCTGTGGGAGGCTGTCCCGTGCAGTTAGGACGTTCAGCAGCATCCCTGACCTCTCCCCAGTAAATGTCAGTAGCCCCTCCCAGTCCCCATTTGTGACAGTCAAAACTGTCTCCAGACATTGCCAGTGTCCCCAGGGGCAAAATTGCTCCTGCTTAAGCACTACTGCTCTGAAGCATGCTGTGAACATCCAGACCATTTCAATGACAGCACGTGTCACAGGGTCACTAAAAGCTAAGATATGTCAACTGTCTTTACAGGAGGTTATTAATGCAAATGTGAAATGACTTCTGACTTGTAGTAGAATAAACATGCTGGCTTTATGACCTTTGTTTTGATTCTGGAATAGTCATAGAGGAGAGTCATTCGTGAAGGATGGACTGGCATTAATGACTCAGCACACTTGGATGGGGACATGTGGTCATACTCTCAGAGGCCACCTGTGCACTTTCCCAGGTTCACATGTTGGCTTCACACTGCTGGTGCCTGGAACATTTGGAGGAGGGAGTGGGGAAGGTGTAACTTCATTTCTCTTAGAATCTGTCTGAAGTAATTAAATTCTATTAGCTTTTTCAGTTGCAAGAGAGGGCTATTTATTGCATGAAATATCTTTCTGTACTGCAAACACATATTCCAAGAGCGTTACGGACGAGATTCATTGTGAGGCAGAGAATGACTGGGCATCCATGTGGACCACAGTCTGGTTAAAGGAACGTTGCTAAGCCTGCTCTGGGAGCTAGAGCTGAATTCTCCAGTGTGTACCTGTTGCGTCCAGAGATGAACACCTGGACTTAACACCTTCAGTGAGAATCAGCTAGCCAGGGAGGGCACCTCCACAGCATGGATAGCCGAGCCTTCCGGTCTTCTCATACTGGGACAGAGGGTCTTGTTAGCAGCCTGATACTCAGGGACCTGTCACAGGATGAGTCCTCAGTATTGCAGAAGGGTTTGACACCTTGTTGCCTAAAAGCAGACGAGACCCTAAAGAGGATCTGTGTGTGTATGCTTCCTGTTGCAGGTGGGATTTCACACCACAGGGCTGAGAGCCTGGAGCCTCCCAGGTGGCTGTGATGGGGAGTTGGAGTAGATGCAGCTGACGGGGTTGGAAGCAACAAGGGGCTTTTTGTAAGGCTCTTCAGCCAGTCCTCTGAGTGAACCTGGGAAGCCCCTTCCCTTCGGTCCCCGTTTCTTCCCCTGTTGGATGGGAGTGTTGAACTTGGACATCTCCAGGGCACTTACAACTCCACTGTGTGTGGCTCTCGTGCAGAGAAAGATGTTGGCCTTTGCAGCTCTTCTGCTGTGGGTGAGCCTGAACTAGAGGGTCCTGAGCAAGGAGGGGGAGGAAATGCTGTGGGATTTTGGTCTCTGCCTCAGCGTGGACATGGCGGCTTGACCTGCACCAGTTGTGGCAAGCCCTCCCACCACCCCCCCCCCCCGCCCCCGGTGACTGGTGCTCCTGCAGCGTCTTTCTCTGACACCTACGGGGGCGGATAAGTTTCACAGTGTACTTGGACTTGATCGAAGGCGCTTCTGCTCAGAGAAACTTACCCACCAGCTCTCTGATGTCCAAAACCCTGCTTTGGCTGTTGCGGTTCTTTTGCTTTAATACTGAATCTAGGACAAATCATTTATCTGGTATTAGTCATTACATTCTGGTGTGAATGAAGTTGAGCTTATTTCCTGAGATGCAATGAGATTGTGCTGGGAGAGGAGGATATAAGTATTGCACTCCCGGGCGGGCCAGGTCAGCACAAGGGGTGGAACAGAAAAGCCGGGAGGAAATAAAAGGGCACAGGGCTTGGAGACCAGAGTTGGTAAAAGAAACTTCCACTGCCCAGTGTTGCCAAGGGGCAAGGTTCTTGGACTCCTGCGTCAGTCACGGGCCGTGGACTGTGGATAGCCGAGCATCTCCCATTTCAACCTGCTCTGCTCTTCTGGTCTGAAACTCTAGCCCGACTTTTTTTTTATTTTAAATAATCCATGAAGATCCTCATTCTCTTGCAGGACGCACAGTTTCTGTTGCTCTACAGCACTCTTGTTCATCACTTTCGCTGGCCACTCTTTTTGGTCCCGAATGGGCAGGAAGGAGGTCATAAAGATGCCTCTTGAGATAACAACAATTTCCACCTTCAGCGGACACCATAGAGATTGGCTGGACCACTAAACGTCTTTATTTATATTGTCACTTATTCACGGTGATGAATTTTGTGAGGTGAGCTGACAGAAGTACCCAAGATAAGATACTTCTTAGTAACCTAAGGAATAAAATGCCTTTCAGATGGCTTTATTCAATTTAATTTTCTTCCATGGAAAGAAATTCTTGTTCTGAGAGAAACATAGGAGTGAATCTTGGCGTATCGAGGAGATGGCATAGGCAGGTGAGCAGGGACCAGGTGGTGCAGTTTTCTTGCCACAGTGGGTCTACTTCAGCCACCTGCTTGATGGCAGTGTTTTTACAAAGTGCTTTCTGTGGAATGCTGGTCCATCAAAACACCCCATGGAAAAGAGTTTGCCTGATCACATACGTTTTTGCAAACCTTTGCTGGTCTCATAGGGTTGGGCGGGCCCTGTGCGCCCACACGCTGCAGCCCTGGTACCCTGTTGGCATGTGACCAAGCACATTTCCGAGGTAAAGGATGGGAGACATCCTTCAGTAAAGAAACTGGTGCGCCGGCTTTAAAACCAATCCTTCTAGGACTTCCCTGGTGGTGCAGTGGTTAAGAATCCACCTGCCAATGCAGGGGACATGGGTTCGAGCCCTGGTCCAGGACGATCCCACAAGCCGTGGGGCAACTAAGCCCGTGTGCCACAGCTACTGAGCCTGCGCTCTAGAGCCCACATGCCGCAACTACTAAGCCCGTGTGCCACAACTACTGAGCCCATGTGCCACAACTCCTGAGCCTGTGTGCCACACCTACTGAAGCCTGCGTGCCACACCTACTGAAGCCTGCATGCCTAGAGCCTGTGCTCTGCAATGAGAGAAGCCACTGCAATGAGAAGCCCGTGCACCACAACGAAGAGTAGCCCCCGCTCGCTGCAACTAGAGAAAGCCCGCGTGCAACAACGAAGACCCAACACAGCCATAAATAAATAAATAAACAGACAGACAAACAAACCAGTCCTTCTTAACTAATTTGGCCACAAAAGCTTTTTGTTTTCTTCCCTTGACACCTTATTAGAAGGAACAAGTTTTTTGAAATGTTGCTGCATGAAATGATTTTCTCTTGGGATTAGCTGTTCGCCACATCACTGCGAACACGCAGTTTTTGCAAACCTGTTTGAGCCACTGGCAGGGAATGCAGGGCCCTGGGAGGTGTTGTCTCTGCTCCCTATGGGAGGGCAAGGGCCGTACCTGGCACATTTAGGGTTATAACCTGAGGGTCTCCTGTAGCGCCTGACATGTAGGGTCTCAGTGAAAATTCTTGGAAGAAATGAACACAAGAAGGTATGTTAAAAATTTGGTAGTCCTGTGGCACTCTTATGGTTTATGTAAATGTCCTCTGTGCTAGTAGGCACAGCCTCAAAATTCAGAGAGTTGACACTTTTTTTTTGGCCACGATTTTTTCAAACCTGAGACAGTACAGTTGCATCCTTCAGGCCTAAGGCGTCTGCCCTGGCAGCATCCTAATTTCCTTTGTATGGCAATAAACCTGTTCGATTGCTGGGGCACCTTGACATTTAGGAAGAGTAAAGGCTCCGGGAACAGGTTTTCTTTATTCTGAGCAGACCTTAAAATACAGCTACATTTATAATATGCCTGCAAGGCACCCCGAGCAAGCACACACATTAGGAATTAGAACTTGCTTCTCATCTCTGGGACCTTGCTTCCTAGAACATGAAGTTGCTCCCAAGTGTGTGCAGAACAGTAATGTTTGAAGCTGTCCCCCTTGAGAGACTGCAGGCTGGATGCCACAAAAAGTGCATGTGTAGAACCAGTCAGGGGAGCATCGCATGTGGTATGTGCACTGACTGTCAGAGTTGTGGGACGCCAGAGAAACAGCCTTGCAGACATGGGGAGGGATGCAGAGGGTCAGGGCTCTGATGTCAGACCGAGATGCAAGTCCAAAATCCTGAAATCCTTACCTCCAGGACCTTGGCAAGTCACTTATCCACTCTGACCTCTGCTGTCTTCTGGGTAGAACTAAGTTAAGACCTGCTCCCCACTCAGCCTGTAAGTCACTCCTCATTTCATCCTCGCAACAACCTTGTGAGAGGGTAGGGTTACTAGCCTTGCTTTACAGATGCAGAACCTGGGGCTCGGAGAGGTACAGTGACATAGCAGGGTCAGGAATCCAGTGCCAGCAGTGCTGAAGCTCTAGAATGTGGCACTAACCACTCTCCCACATGGCCTCTTGGTAAAGACCAGCTTGTGGGGAGATGGCTGGGGCCAGAAGGGGCCGACAAGAGTTCAGACGGCCTTGATGTCAGGATGACGACGCACTGCACCTGTGCCGTGGGGTAGGGCGCTTCACCCCAGGTGTTCGGAGTTCCGTTCCTTGTCACAATCCAGGATCAAGCTCTCCTCCAGCGATGACAGCTAGAGATCCTAAGTCCCTTAACGGTCCACCTTCTCCTGTGTGCGTTTTAACCACGTGTTTGTTTTTTTCCTTGAAGGCAGTTGGTAAAGTAGAATTTATGAGGAGCTCCCAAGCTGTGCTGCAGGGAGCATGGCCCTGGTAAATGTCCCGGTGCCTCCCCCCCAAAGGATGGGATGGAGAGGAAGTCAAGCGCTGTTCTGTGCAGGGGCACCTGCACATCAAACCTGGGCTGGACCCCACGGCTGGCCTCGGGTTTGCGGGTTAGAGGGTGGCGTCCTCAGGTTAGGAGCATGCCTCCCAGGGTTTTGCGTTTGCTGGGTCAGGTCCGGCAGCTTCTCCACAGTCCACAGTGAATCTGGGCCTCTCTGCTTGCTCCCTCACCTCTAACCAGCCCCACATCCTTTCACTCTGTGTATCAGTCAGGACTCTCCCAGTGTCGGGAGACACAATTCTGACTTACAATTGATTGGGGGAAAAAACCCATTAAGACAAAACCAAGAATTCAGCAGGTAGCTGTGACTTGAGATCTAGCTTGATGCAGGCTCATAGATGTCCGCAGGGCCTGGTTTCCCACCTTCTGTCTCCGAGCTCTGTTCTCTTCTGTGCATTGCATCTGTTCTCAGGTGCACGGTGTCCTCATGGGGGTGAGCTGGCAGCACGGGCTCCAGGCTCCTAGCCTCGCACACTAACATGTCATAGCAAATGCCTTCCAGCCATCCTGGCAAACATCTCATTGCCTTTCATTGGCTCTGATTGTATCACGTGCCCGTCCAGATGACCAGAAAAATTCAGTGCATTGAGGGGCTTAGGTTTGGGTCCCATGCTCTGTCCTTAGCTGGGGTGACCCAAAGCCAAGAACTAAATGAGGGGGAGAGCTGGTTCTCCAAAGGAACCCAAAGAAGGGGAGGTAGATGCTGGTGGCCATGATGTGAAAAACCACTCAGTGCACTTGCTGTTCTGCTAGATCTCTTTGATCCCCAGTCACTGGCCATTTCTGGGTTCTGTGTGCACTTGTGACTATATTCCACAGGCAGGTATGTGGTTGTACCCTGGCCACTGCTTAAACTGACATGATAGCTCACACTAGGTAAAATCAGTACTTATGGTCACAGATGCCATTTGTTGAGTCCCTGCCACGTGACAGGCACTGCTAGACTCTGTGATGTGCATTCTCTGGCTTAATCTTTGAAATAACACTGTAAAGGAGTGTTATTAGCCCCACTTTACAGATGGAGAAACAGACTCTGGGCGATGAAATGCCTTGGAAAGTTGCATAGTTACCTGGGTTAATTAGCAGAGAGGCTACAGTGAAAACTTATTCTGGTCTAGTGGCCGGTACTCTTTCTATCGAATCACTCACCCCCTCCTATAGACATACTTACTGAAAAGTTAATTGGATATTTATTAATGCTTCTTGCTAGGCAAAAACTGGAAAGTGTCTTCATTTAGGAGGGCCAGGATTCCATGCAGTTATCAACTGAGTTCTCTCTGTGTGTGTTAGTGTATAGGTGTGTGGCAGTGTGCTGTTGTAGAATGGAGAGAGCTGAACCACTGGTCTTCGGGTGAACTGATAACTTGTTCTCTGCCTTGAGCTGGATGGTTGCTGAAGCTGATGGGGCCTCTCCTCTCCTGTCACGTGAGCTGTTAGGTGCCTGTGGTCAGAACATCCAGAGGTGGAAGGTGCTGGCGAGTCTGAGACCATATAGGTCTCTGTACACTTAGGATCTTCATGGTACGTGATACAGAAAGAGAAGATGCCTCAAAATCTTCCCGGTAAGTAGGAATATCTAGAAGGTAGAGTGACGAAGCAAAGTAGGAAGTGTGATTTACGGAACTGCAGTGGAAATGACTTCCGTTCCACAGATATTTTAGCTGTGGTGTGTGTGATCTGACCTTCAGGTGAGTCAACTTGAAGATGACTTCTTTAGCTTGATACTCAAGGCTTTCTCTCTTGTAGTTGCAATCTGTAGCTCTGCAAACATGCTTGGTATTTCTCCCAGATGGGGCTGTTTCCTGCTTCCTGGAAAGACCCTATCTTGGGATATGGAACTTCTGGATCCTCTGCCTGGAATGGGTTTTTGCACAAAGTAAATGCTCACGAAGTGTTTAGGCATCTGCTGGTTAATTCAGAGGGTACTAGATGAGCCCCTTCTATGCTGCAGATGCTGTTCTAGGTGCATGAGTTACGACGGTGAGCGAGGCAGGCGCTGTCCCTGGTCCTTGCCCTTGGGGAGTCTCATTCTGATCCATTGAGTGAGTCGATCACTCTGGAGGCTCCACAGGGCTTCCAGACTGGACACCTGACCTGGGACCACTTTTCTGAGGAAGCTTGCCTTCAGTCCTGGGGAGGAGAACATTAATTTTTCTGCCTCTCACTTTGTTAATGAGTCCAGGCAGAGAGCCAAGGGAAGTATTTCCTATTTTCAGAGTGGAATGTATTTTGTACATTCTTTATCTAAGGCTCCTTTGGATGCAAGTCACAAAAACTAAGGCTAGTTTAAGCCAAAACAAGGAATAAAGGAATAGTTTGTACAACCTGAGAGCTGACCTCACAGGGACTGTCACGAGGACCTAGCAAACTATAGGAGACCGAGAGGGCCGCACTCACTTTCTCACAGCTGTGTTCTCTGCATTACCGTGCTGTCCCCTGAGCCTGGCTCTACCTGCTTCACCAGGCGCATTGCTGGGACATGGCTGCTCTGGAATTTATAGATCCATGTTTCAAAGGACCAGTGGAGAGAACAGTTTTGCCAATCTTGGTTCTAATGTCAGGAGAGAGGATAATTGGGCCAGGGTTTTGCCCGCAGCCCCGGCAGCTGTGGTCTGAGAGGGGATATGGGTTCTTGGTGCAAACCAGGCTGCAGGGCCTGTCCGTGTGATAAGTGGGGGGCAGTTCTTGGAAAACTGCTGACAGGCTGAGGATTCTACCCTCAAGATTCCCTACTGGGCCAGGTCAGGGAAACATGCTGTTTGCCTCAGTTGAGAACACTTTTTCAAACCAGCAAATGGCAGGAATGGCCTCGGGTGACCCTTGTCCTCAATCTTAACACCCCTGATGGAGAAACTCCTGTGTTAGCATGGTCCAAAGTGTTTATTGTTTTACAAAATTCTGTATCAGCAAAGTACCTAGAGATCCAGTGTGTGATATTAATTCTGAAGGATAGGAACTCATTAGTTGGGGCCAGTAAATCCTCTATTACAGTAAGCCTGTGTATTCCAAGAAAATAAAGAGCCCTTCTCATGGGGGAAAAAAAGCCTTTGTACAAATAGGCTGTGTTGTGGGTTAGGGATGGGCACCTCAGGGCTCACGCTCGCTAATGTCATTCCAGCTACTCTCGTCCACATTTAATTGAATTGAACACATTGAAATTTGTTCCAGTGTATTAACAGGGAGCTGGTGAATGCGTGTGCAATCCATGACTTAATTAATGTTTGCTTTCCCTGTGCTGACCCCCTTCTGGGAACACACACTGTAGACCCACTGAGGAGAGAGGGATGTGCTGACTTGAAGAGAGAGGCCTTAATTCTTTCAAGCCCCTGAATTGCAGCAACAGCCAGGGAATTAAGAATGTATTCAGGTGATGGGGCCCAAAGTGGTATCTTCTCAAATATTGCTGTTAACCCTTCCAGTTGTGTACACTGGACTGATGACTTCATACATGCATTATTGAATAAATTCATTTCTTAATTATGAGAGTAGTACATGTTCATGATCAAAATTTGGAACATACAGAAATTGTAAAGAAGAAAATTAAAATCTAATAATATATCTATAATCTAATCGTATATAAAATAACCACTGTAAATGTTTTGGTTTATCTTTTTAATTGAAATACAGTTGATTTATAATATTAGTTTCAGGTGTACAGCGTAGTGATTCAATATTTTTATAGATAATGCTCCCTTTAAAGTTATTAAAAAATAATGGTTATAGTTCCCTGTGCTGTACAGTATATCCTTGTTCTTATCTGTTTTATACGTAGTAGTTTGTACCTTTTAATCCAATACCCCTGTCTTGCCCCTCCCTCCTTCTCTCTCTTCATTGGTATCCACTAGTTTTCTATATCATGAGTCTGTTTCTATTTCGTTGTGTACATTTATTTTTTTAGATACCACATATAAGTGATAACATACTTTGTGTGTTTGACAAAGTTAGCATACATTTGTCTGACTTCTTTCACTAAGCATAATACTCTCTAGGTCCATCCACACTGTTGCAAATGAATGGCAGAAATTCACTCTTTATGGCTGAGTAATATTCCATTGTGTGTGTATGTGTGTGTGTGTATCACATTTTCTTTATCCATTCATCTGCTGATGGACACTTGGGTTGCTTCCATATCTTGGCTATTGTAAATAACGCTGCTATGAACATTGGGGTGCGTGTATCTTTTTGAATTAGTATATTTCTTTCTCTTATTTCTCTTATGCCCTTGTGTGTGCCAATATGTAGTTTTAGCAAATTACCATGTGATTTGATAGCTGGTGTTCTGTTTTGTTGTTGTTGTTTGTTACTTATCACATTTTCCATATCTTTCACTACTCAGTGAATGCACTTTTTAATGCTTTCATTGAAGTATTATTTAATATCATAACATTAACCCATTTAAGTGTACAGTTCAATGAATTGTAGTAAAATTTTAGTGTTGTGCAGCCCATCACCACAATCCAGTTTGAGAACATTTCCAGCATCCTCCCAAATCCCCCGAGTTCCCACTTTCACCCCGGTCTCTCTGTCTCTATAAATGCACCTTTTAGGAACATGCCACGTGAATGGACTCATACACATGCAGTCTTTTGCACCTGGCTTCTTTTCTGGAGCATGATTATGGCATCTGCATCACTGAGGAGGGCCCTCGGAGGCAGCACTAGCGTGCCAGCAGCGTATATACCAGTGTTTGGTTTAATGGGCAGTGCAATCTGAATGGTGTGGGCATCTCTCTCTCTAGAGAAAGGCAGGACAGCACAGGTGTCTTTCTTCAGGATTGGGCTGGATTCTTGCCTAAGTGCCAAGACAAATGTTGACATGATTGTGAGAAAAAAATGAGGTGTCTGTGTCAGCATCCCATTGACCTCGCCAGGGAACCTCATCTTTGGGCCAGGGTTATTGCTTCATTCTGAATCAAAGACTGCATTACAGCTATTGATTTTCACCATGAAGGTTATCTTTGAAGCCAGAAGGGCCAGAAAAGCATTTTCTTCTTTGGAGAGAATGTGAGGCGACAGGGCAGGAAGCACAGGGACCTGATTTCATGACAAAATTCTTCCTGGAAGATTTGCCTGGAATTGAAATATTTTTGCTCTCTCTTTGCCCTCAGCTAACTGGAGAGACGTTTCTCAAACCATTTCCTTTCTTATGTGGACCTTAAAGGACTCCCCCCAAATCTTGCTGGAATGTTTACAGCCTGTCTGCTTTCAGACAAGTGGAAACAATGTCAGTTCTTTTGGCTGGAACCTTGTTCATGCATTCCAAAGAGGGAAGCTTTAAAAAGTCACCTGTTCTGTTTATCTCAGCACGAAAGGAAGTTGTTTGGATGTTCATACACTTCATCCTTTGGAGTCCAAGTTATGTAACTACATTGTTTTGAGGCAAGTCTATCTCACAGAATCTGTGCACTCTTGTAAAGATAGTCAGTAGCAATACTCATAGTATGAGAGCCATGTAGACGTGGGATGGAGGGAGGGAGGGAGGGAAGAAGAGACAGTTCCCTTGACAGAGACCCCCGGAGAACGAGGCTCTGCTGGGCTCTAATGGGGCCTCTTTTAAATTCCCCAGTCGGGATAGAGACTATCCACTGTGCTTCACTTTAATAGTGATGCTTTCTTTGGATGTGATGTTTCTATATGCACCCTCTCCTGATTTCTTTCTTTCTTTCTTTCTTTTTTTATTAAATAGTAGAGGCCATTGAGATTCACCTCCGAACAAACAGATGCGTCTGTTTAGAAAATAACGCTCTTACATTCAGTGTTCACGGAACTCTTTGCTCATTTATAGATGCAACAGGCACGTGCCGGCTTTCCCCCAAAAAGCAGGTTCTTGGCTTTGACCGGATTACGGTTACTATTTATTTGTCTCCAGGAACTTGGGCTCCTGGCATACCGCCCATCTCTGCCAAATACCAGTGCTTGAGCACTTGAATTCTGAAGGATCTCTTACTCTCTTGGCCTGCAAATAAGATTTTCTCACTTGTGCCTTGAGATCCTGTGTGTTTCCTCTGTCAGAGCGTCCTCAGGCCTGGACTTATCAGGAAGGCCAGAGAGGATGCCTGTGAAGGAGACTTGGTGTCTGTGCGTGGTAGTGGCCAGTGGTAGCCACCCCCGTGAAATCCTTCATGGGGCCCTGGGAGACAGGGGGGGTGCCCTGGGAGACAGGGGGGGTGCCCTGGGAGACGGGGGGGGGGCCCTGGGAGACAGGGGAGGGCCCTGGGAGACAGGGGAGGGCTCTGCCGACCCAGTGTCTGCTGGATCCTTCTGTGACTCCCTATCTCCTCTGCTCTCATCCAGCTCTCTTCCCCATCCTTCCTGAGCTGTTTTCCTCTCTTTCTGGAATATTGCAGTTACTGTGTCATGACTTTGCCCCTAAGTCCTTTCCCTATAGAATCCGGACCTAGCTCTTGAACCTGACATTCAAAGCCCCTCATTATTAGCACTAACGTGTATTTCCAACTTTTAATTCCCTTTATGCTAGATTTTTCCAAGTTACTGTCCTACCAACACTGCTGGGTGCCCTCAGGCCCTTTTGCCTGGTGGGCTTCCGTTTAGCTGGGTGATTACTTTTCTTTAATGAGCATCAGAATCACTTAGGGATGTGATGAAGCGTACAGATGCCCAGAGCTTAAGCCGGTGAGTCGGGGGTGAGGCCGGGATCTGTGCTCTTAACCAACGCCTCCGGTGATCACCCCTGCACGGGTAGGGGCCACACTTCAGCTCTTCCACCTATTGATGTGTCCCGGGCTGTGCCTCTTTCAGGGCCCGGCTGAGTTCTGTTTCCCGGGGAAACCTCACCTGCTCCCTCTTGCACTCTCTCACCCTCGTTTGTGATGCTCACTTTGCACTTAGCATATTCTGCCTTGGACCACGATTTAAGTGTTTGTCATAGATGTATTTTCACACCAGTTATTTATATCTAAAAGAACCGCCTCATATTTGCATGGCAGTTTATAGTCTGGAAACACTGTCGCGTGTGTGGCTTTGCTCCTACAGAGCAGGGAGCTTGCTTTTCTGTGCGGATCTCGGCACCATCGCCCCCTCCCGCCAGGCAGCCTGCAGCTGCTGAGGAGGACCCTTGAGATTGGCTGGCCGTTTGCTGCGGCAAGCGGACAGGGTTGATCAGGATAAGCAGTGTCGTTCTCTCTGACGTTGAGCTCGTCTTAACCGAGGCAGGTTTTGCGCTGGGCACTCTGCTGGGTGCAGGTGGCAGGTGAAGCAGAGTCTTCGGCGGGGGAGCCTCAGTAGAAAAATGACTGATTGTGGCACCTGCTGTGAGGAACCAGATGGGCTGAGATAGCGAATACCCAGTGGGATGGCCTCTCACAGGAGGGGACCCGTAAGCCCAGGCCTAAAGGACAGGGGGGCTGTGCCGTGGAAAGAGAGGGGAAGAGTGTTGCAGACACGGAAGGGCAAGAGCACCTGGTGAGGTTGGAGGAGGAGCCGGGGCTGTGGGCCCAGGTGGGGCCGGGGGCCAGAGTGAGCCCCTGGGGCTTGCAGGTCGTGCCCAGGGGTTTCCGTCACCAGCAACTGGGGAATATTACCTTTAATGCAGGGGAGAGATGTGATCTGAGTTTGCTAAAATTCTAATGTAAACTACACAGCGCTCTGTCGGCAAGGGCGGTGAGCTAGGGGAGGAGCACGAAGGGCAGCCTTGGCTTCGTGTGTGACAGGGACGTGGCTGGGCAGTTTTCCTGGAGCCGGCTTATCTCTGGGAGGCTGCCCGACAAGGCCTGGCTGTGGGGCTGCGTGCCCTGGGAATGAGCTGGCACCTCTTGGCCGCACCTTGGCAGGTCCTCCAATTGCAGGGATCCAGAAGACCCTGAGGCTGGAAGACATCCTTTGGCTCCCCTTATTCCACTTGCTCATTTGATAGATGACAGGGCTGACTCAAGGAAGGGGAAGCAACACGTCTGGGGCCTGCTGCTACAGCCCCGCCACTCACGTAGCTGTTCTCAGAGGAGTCAACGGTCCCTTAGCCTCAGGGGCAAAGTGGTGTGAAGGTGATCGTATGGCTGAGTGAGGAGCAGGCCTCTGTTGAACCCCTTGGGAGTCATAGCAGATGCCCGGGAAGACCAGAGCTTTGCCAGCAGACAGGTGAGGAGTTTGAATCCTAGCTCCAGCACCGTTTGCTGGCTCCATGACTTTGGGCAAGTCACTTAAGCTCTCTGGCCCTCAGCTGTAAGCTAGTGGTGCTCATACCTACCTTGCAGAGATGTCAGGTGGATTAAAGGGTATCATGTGCATAGTGCATACCTATCACAGTGCCCGACCCAGGTGCTCAGTAAACAGAATGATGACAATTGCGTATGGCTGAGTTACGCTCGGCATGCGACTCCCTTAGACAAAAGCTCTAAGATTATCAGGATGAATATTGGGCCGGGCAAGTCTCTGCCCAGATTCTCAGAACCCTTTCTTGGCAAATGGAGGGGGTTTGGCAGAGTCCATGAGTGGATGGGGACTCTTGCAGACCTCCCCTGTCCATCTCTGTGTCTCCACGGCCTGTGCCTGGCACGTAGTCAGTCCTCAACATGTATTCATTGAAGCGTTGCATGGAGGAATGTTTTTACTATCGAGAACTTAAAACAGGCTGCATAACCAAGTACCAACCCTGCATTTACATCCATTTTAAAATTTCTGCTTCTAGCTTTCCATGTGATTTTTCATAATGCATCTGATGATAGATTTAGAGCAGGTTCATGTCTTGAGATGTGAGAGATAGGGGGCTTTAAAATAAGTGCTGATGTATTTAAAAAGTGAGTTCAGCTGGCTTTATCCTAGTATAACTGTGGACGTAGTGTCAGTTTGCATTTTGGTTAAATTTGGTGGAAGGAGCTGGGAAATGTGAGGAGCATTGTAGATGCATAGCCCTCACCCTAAAAGTTGCCCACGATTGGGAATTGCAGTTAAAATTTCCATGGCCACAATGTCTGGGGACCTCTGATTCAGCCAGCCAGAGATACTGAGCAGAGATAGAAGGCAGGGAAGTGGCGGGAACATAAATGTTGTGAATTGGGCCCATAGGTCAGCTCTTAACTTCTGAGCTTTGGGCAGCTTGTCATGATGAAGGAGCTGATTTTCAGAAGCAGAGCCCTGGCGGGAGGCCTAGCAGGGCAGAGGTGGGGTCCCAGGCCTGTTTTCTGTGCAATATGCAATAATGGCTGGTCTGACTCCAGCCCCATGACAGATGAATCCCCACTGAGCCTAGCTGGAGGGCCAGGGGAGTCTGTCTTGTACCCAGAAGAGAGATAGGAACTGCAGAGGAGGTTCTGACCCAACCGTGACTTGTCCAGCCTCTTCCAGACCCTTTGGTAGACTCAGTAAGATGAGGAGGCCTGTGGGTGATATGCTTCTCAGGCCTGCTCCGTGGGGCAGCGTTTGCGCTCCAAGGGACGTGCTGTGTTAGAGTTGCTGATGAAACAACAGTAATGTGGAAAGGTACTGAGTAGGGCCACAGGAGCACAGCTCTCTTGTATCCCCCTTCCTCTCCCCCTGGAGCTCCCTCTTCAAATCACTTCCCATTTTATTTTCAAATCAGCATTTCTTCCGGTTGGACATTTACTTAAGGTTCAGTTTTAAAACTGGGCTGTTGGATGCTTAATGTGTAAACAGCCCATAAGAAGGCTCCACTGTTAACAAAGTGGAGCCTTCGGTGATACTTGGCGTCTGTTATTATCCAGGACTCTCCAGAGAAAGAGGACCAACAGTATGGAGATAGATAAATCCATGCAACATGCAGTAATAGCTGATCTGACTGGGCTGATGACAGATTAATTCCCACTGAGCCTAGTTTGAGGGCCAGAGGAGTAAATATAAATATAAGAATAAATAAAACAGAAATTGGCTTCTGCAGTTACGGAGGCTGAGAAGTCCCAAGATCTGCAGTCGGCAAGCTGGAGACCCAGGAGAGCAGATGGTGTAGGTCGGGTCTGAGTCTGAAGGGCCTGAGAACCAGGAGAACCAGTGGTGTAAGTTCCAGTCCAAAAGCTGGCAGGCTTGAGCTCCGAGGAGAATCAGTTTTTCCATTTAGGTACTAAGGCAAGAAGAGCCCAGAGGCCCAGCTCAATTAGGCAGAAGGAATTTCATCTTACTCAGCCTTTTGTTCTATTCAGATCTTCAGTTGATTAGATGGACCCCCCCCCCCCACGTTAGGGAGGGCCATCTACTTTACTCAGTCTACTGATTCAAAGGTTCCTTTCATCCAGAAACACCCTCACAGACACACCCAGAATAACGTTTGGTCAAATGTCTGGGTACTCCATGGCCCAGTCAAGTTGACACACAAAATTAACCATCACAGCTTCCAGAGTCTGGCATGGGGGAAGCCTGCCAGTTGAGAGGGGCCATTTATGACTTCATATATCATTTCCAAGTCCCCAAAGACTTTGACATAGCAAAACTATAGTTCAAAAATCACGTGGTCTATGGAGACGATACAGTTTAGAGGGAGTGTTGCAGAAGGCTTGGCTTGGTGTTGTAAGTCTGCCATGAACTAGTTATGTGATCCAGCAAGTCTCCTGGCCTCTCTAAGCTTCAGTTATCTCGGCTGGAATGTGTAAATGATAATAGCACCTGCTCCTTGGCGCTGTTCTGAGGAGTGAATAAACAAGGCATGAAAGCACTTAGCATCACGCCTTGGCCTGCGGCATGCTGGCTGTTGTTGTAGCTGTCTTCTGCGCTGAGGAGGAGGGTCAATGTTTATAAAGTGAACACTGTGTGCCTGGTACTGTGTTAAATGCTTTCTCTGCCAGGACTCCCTTGTGGCCTGTCTGCTCGGGAACCAGGTTCAGGTCTTAGCATCTGATCTGTTCTCTTCCCTGCAGACCACGTGGATCATTTTTTCTTTTCCGGAATTTTTCTTTTGTCATTTAAAAAAATTTTTTTTTAAATTTTTAGCTGCATTGGGTCTTCGTTGCTGTGCACGGGCTTTCTGTAGTTGCGGCGAGCAGGGGCTACTCTTCATTGTGGTGTGCGGGCTTCTCATTGTGGTGGCTTCTCTTGTTGCGGAGCACGGGCTCTAAGCACACGGGCTTCAGTAGTTGTGGCATGTGGGCTCAGTAGTTGTGGCTCGTGGGCTCTAGAGCACAGGCTCAGTAGTTGTGGCACACGGGCTTAGTTGCTTTGCGGCATGTGGGATCTTCCCAGACCAGGGCTCGAACCCGTGTCCCCTGCATTGGCAGGCTGATTCTTAATCACTGCGCCACCAGGGAAGTTCTCTTTTGTCATTTTAACAAGAGATTTATTTCTTTGAGGAGGAGGTAAGTCATCCTTTGGATGGCCTTGGCCAACAGTCACTGTTCCCGGGTCCGTCCTCATGCTGCTCTCCCTCTCTCCAGAGTGCAGAGGAGGATGGGGGGGGGGTTGGAGACAAGGGCCCTGATGGGGACATGGCCTAGGGATCGAGGTCCCTGACCTAGGGACTCCAGCACATTTGCCATCCAGCTGGGTAGTATTTACAGATTCTGTAAAATCACAAGTTTGTCCTTCAAGAGGGTTCCTGGCACATATTCACTGATCTGCCCAATCATGTTTCATAATTGGTTCCCCGGTTACCAGGAAAGAGTAGTTCAGCGATCAGTTGGATGTCAGGCAGCACAGAAGGCTACGAAGAGCCGCTGCTCTTTTCACCTGCAATGGTGTCACAGGTGGGCAGGGACAGTGGACAGTTAAATCCAAGGGGTGATCTTCTAGGATTGAGGGACTGCTGCTGGAAGCATACATTCATGTTCTTTTTTTCTTGCCAAGACATTTTCCTCCTGTTTCTTTAGCTTGAGAATCTGGATTATTTCCCGAGTTATAAAGACTCACTCCAGAAAAGGCAGGGGGATGTACCTTCCCCGCAGTTCATCAAGCTGGCCAACACTACGTGTGGGTGGCAGGACTTAGCTACTCTGACATACTAGTTCATTTTCTTCACAGCAACTCTGGCAATGGTGTATTTTTATTATTCCCCACTTTACAGATGAGGACTTTGAGGCACAGACCGGTTATTTGCTTTGCCCAAGGTTACACAGCTTGAATGTAAAATTAAGGGTTATATTTAAAGAATGTACTGGCCTATGGGGTTAGCAAGCCCCGAGGCACCGTACAGAGAGTTGTGGAAGGCTGGGCGTCTTCCTCTGTGTCCCCTTCCTTTTCTCTGGGATGTTAAGAACCAGTTCCTCAACCACTGGTATCTTAATTTTCCTGATGGCAAAATGAATGTAGTTGTGTTGGCTTTTGCCAATGTCATAGGGATATTTAAGACTTCATTATGTTATATTTAAGACATTTTTAAAATTATTCTTGTAGGTTAAGATTATGAAAATAAACTATTATTTTTATATCAGAAAAATAAAGTTATTAAAAACTGCTAGTTACATGTTTTGACTAATATGAGTCTGTATTATTGGGGTGCACCAAACCATAACAGTTGCAGCTGGCACTTACTAAGCACTTACTATAGGGCGGGCAGCGCATTAGGTGATTTACTCATGGATTCTTTAAAACCTCCCTGTCCTCATTTTACTATTGGGAAGTGGTGGAGCTGTGGCAGGGACTCAGTACGACTCAAGATTTTGTGCCCTTAGCCATAGCGCTCCACCCCTCCTGCAACAGAAAGCACAATGCTTGGGCTCTTAGAAAGGTTCTGTTTAAGTCAATGATGAACGCAAATGATTACTTTTCAGAATTTAGGTGAAGTGTATTTAGAGTGAGGCTCTTTTAGACAGCATCTCATCCCAAATAATGAGGTTTAATGTAATATGTGTTGAGATGCCCTCTGTTTGAGGATGTCCCAAGATAAATTACTTGGTTGATTCTTACAATGGGCATAAACACAATGGGATGATAGACAATGCGAATTCAGGTAATGTCTGGATTAAAATTCTGAGCAGTCAAAGAGCATCTTTTGCAAAAGGTTGAATCTCCTGATAAGCTCCAAATTATATTCCCACCTTATTTAAGAATATGTGTTGGCAGGTTTAACAAGATCTTGGCACATTCTATCTAATTTGAGATTTATTACAAGATGTGTGCATGTTTAATAGGGGCTTAATTATTCATATCCACATCTTCCTGACAGTAACTTACTTCAGCTGTAGATAAATTCCTGGTGCATTGGGAAATACTGGCTTCTAATGTTGAAAAAATCCAGTGAAAGGAAAATTAAATGCATATGCAAGAAATTACCCAGGATAATGAGCTCCACTCAGGCGGGAGCTTTGAGTAGGTCCCTGTGTCACTTGTATGGCATTGCCTAGGGCGCTTCTGTACCTCTGGCTGGGAAGCCCAGTGTCACAGAAAGAGTCCAGGCTCTGGAGTCAGGCTTACTGGAGGTCAATTCCAGTTTTGTCCTAAGGGTTGAGTGCCCTTGGGCTGATTTCCCAAAGTCTCTAGGCCTCAGCTCTTTTGCATGCAAAAGAAGGTACCTATGCTTATCTCTTGAATGGTTGATGTGAGGATGAATTGAAACACCTGTAAAGTAAGGAGCAAAGTGCATGGTATGGGAAGCACCAGATGGAAGCTGCCTTCCTTTCCTGTCCTCTGCTCCCATCATCCATTCCCTTGAGTCCATCTAGCTGAAGCTCTTGAAGAAAACACAGCGGTCATTGTTTTCTATAGAAAATTAAAAAAAAAAAAAGTTAAATGAGATGCTCGTGAAAATGTAGGGAAAGAGGCACTCCCGGATGCTGCTGGTGAGTGTGAGCTGGTACAGCCCTTTTAGAGGTCAACTTGTTGATACCAATCAAAATAAAAGGCCCCAGGGCCTTAGCACTTGCTGTTTCCTCTGTCTGCAGTGCTTTACTCACAAGTGTTTGCATGGCTGGCTCACTCTTTATTTCAGGCCTTGGCTCTGGCATGACTTTCTCAGAGAGGTGGTACCTAACTATCCCATGTAGACTAGCACCACTCATCAGTCTATAGATTATTATTATTATTTTTTAAAATTTTATTTAATTATTTATTTTTGGCTGCGTTGGGTCTTTGTTGCTGTGCGCGGGCTTTAGTTGCGGCAAGCGGGGGCTACTCTTCACTGCAGTGTGCGGGCTTCTCATCGTGGTGGCTTCTGTTGTTGCGAAGCACAGGCTCTAGGTGCGTGGGCTTCAGTAGTTGTGGTGCGTGGGCTTCAGTAGTTGTGGCGCGTGGGCTTCAGTAGTTGTGGTGCGTGGGCTTCAGTAGTTGTGGGACGTGGGCTCAGTAGTTGTGGCTCGAGGGCTCTAGAGCGCAGGCTCAGTAGTTGTGGCACATGGGCTTTGTTGCTCTGTGGCATGTGGGATCTTCCTGGACCAGGGCACGAACTTGTGTCCCCTGCACTGGCAGGCAGATTCTTAACCACTGTGCCACCAGGGAAGTCCCTCTGTAGATTATTTACCCCTCCTTGTTTTCTCCATAGCTCTTAACTCTCTGTGACATTGTTACACATCATGTGTGAGTTGGTGTGCCCATCTCCACACCACTCACAAAGGTGAGTTCCAAGAAGGCAGGGTCTTTTGATTTGTTCTCAGTGCTGTGTATCCAGCACTGAGAGCAGTGAAGTGTCTGGCACAAAGTGGGTACTTGATAAATAATTGTTGAATAATATAATCACAAGTTATTGCCTTCGAGTTCTGTTTGGGCAAACATTCCATAAAGCTGGGCTGTTAGTTCTTGGGAACTGCATATGTGCTGTTAGTTTGAACAAAGACAGGGGTGCTGAGAAGAAGTGTCTGTACATGAGGTCTGGCTCCCTTGATAAAGGGTGGATGGGATACTTTGTCCTGGTCTCAAGGAACAAGGACAATGAACTCAGTGGCCAGAAACAGGGTGGATTGTCACTGACAGAAAGGTGAAATTTCCCTGTCTTGAAAACGGATGTCATGCAAGAGAGGGCTTAGGTGTTTTTACGTATCAACGACATATATTGAGAGATAATACCACAACTGATCGGTAAATAGTGTTTTTAATCAAGAAATTTTACTTTCATTGTTTTAAATTACACAATTAAGTCATTACCATTTTTCTTTTGAAAGATTCTCTTACTACTCCCAAGGCTAAAGTATCCTGACCATCTCTTGTCTCAGTTGTCCCCACCTTCTCCCTCTCCCCCCAGAATGTCAGCACTGTTATCAGTTTGTCACCTCTGTTTCCAAGCATACTTTTGTGTGTTTACATACATGTATGTCAAACTGAAGGTCTGTAAGTGGATTGGTAAATGTTTATCTTCCAGGACGAGTGCTGACCCCTCATTCTGCTTTGGGGATTGAGCCATCAGACTTTCCTATATGGCTTAGTGATGGTGGTGCGTTGCTGTTGTTCCTTTGGAAGCTAAATTTAGGATGGAGAAAACTGCTTGTGAGATGGCGTGGGGTTCGGATTCTTCTGAGACTTTAGGCTTGGACAGGAAGTATTATTTTTATTTTTTATTGTGCTGAAAGTATATAACTTGAAATCTACCTTCTACAAATTTTTAGTATACAGTACAGTATTACTGGTATGCACATTGTTGTACAGCTGAGCTCTAGAACTTTTTCATCTTGCATGAACATTGAACAGCAGCTCCAGTTTATCCCCTCCCCCAATCCCTGGCAACTGCTAATTCATGCTTCTAAGGTTTGACTACTTTAGATACCTGATAAGTGGAATAAAGCAGTGTCTGTCCTGTGACTAGTTTATCTCACTTAGCGTAATGTCCTTAAGGTTCACCTCACTAGAGATGGTCATGTGATTTTTTTTTTTTTTTTTTTGGCTGTGTTGGGTCTTCGGTTCGTGCGAGGGCTTTCTCCATTTGCGGCAAGCGGGGGCCACTCTTCATCGCGGTGCGGGGACCGCTCTTCATCGCGGTGCGCGGGCCTTTCTCCATCGCGGCCCCTCCCGTTGCGGGGCACAGGCTCCAGACGCGCAGGCTCAGCAATTGTGGCTCACGGGCGCAGCCGCTCCGCGGCATGTGGGATCTTCCCAGACCAGGGCTCGAACCCGTGTCCCCTGCATTAGCAGGCAGACTCTCAACCACTGCGCCACCAGGGAAGCCCGGTCATGTGATTTTTATCCTTCATTCTGTCAGTCACATTGATTGGTTTTCATTTGTTGAACCATTCTTGCATCTGAGGGATAAATCTCACTTGGTGTATGATCCTTTTAATGTGCTGTTAAATTCAGGTTGCTAGTATTTTGTTTAGGATTATTGCATCTATATTCATCAGGAATATTGGCCTATAGTTTTATTTTCTTGTATTGTCTTTGTGTGACATCGGTGTCAGGATAATGCTGGCGTCATTAAATAAGTTTGGAAGTGTTCCTGTTCAATATTTTGGAAGAGTTTGAGAAGGATTGGTGTTAATTCTTCTTTAAATGTTTAGCATTCTCTAGTGAAACCTTCTGGTTCTAAGGTTTTCTTTTTGGGTAGATTTTTGATTACTGATTCAATCTTCCTATTCATTATAGGTCTGTTCAGATTTTCTGTTTCTTCATGACTCAATCTTGCTAGGTTGTGTGTTTCTAAGAATTTTTCTATTTCATCTAAGTTATCCAACTCGTTGGCTTATAACTGGTCACAGCACTCTCTTATAATCCTTTTTGTTTCTATAAAATTAGTGGTAATGTTCCCCCATTTTTATTTCTGATTTTAGTAACTGAGTCTTTTTTTTAAGTCTAGCAAAAGGCTCGTCAAGGTTGTTTATCTTTTCAAAAAACCAACTCTTAGTTTCATTGATTTTTTTTCAATTGTTTTCCTCTTCTCTATTTTGTTTATTTCTGCTCTAATACTTATTTCCTTCCTTCCGCTAACTTTGAGCTTAGTTTTTTCCCTAGTTCCTTGTGGTATAATGTTCAGTTGTTTATTTGAGCTCTTTCTTCTTTTTAAATGCAGGCATTTGCTGCTGTAAGCTTTGCTCTTAGTATTACTTTTGCCATATCCCATAAGTTTTGGTATGTATTTTTGGGTCTCAAGGTGTTTTCTGATTTCCCTTTTGATTTCTTTGACCCATTGTTTGTGTTGTTTAGTTTCCACATATTACATTTTTTTCCATTTTCTTTCTACTCTTGACTTCTCCTTTAACTCCGTTGTGATCATAAAAGGCACTTCATATGATTTCAGACTTCTTAAATTTGTTGACTTGTTTTATGCCCTAACATGTGGTCTATCCTTGAGAATATTTCATGTACCCTTGAGAAGAATGTGTATTCTGTATTCTTGTTGGGTAGGATGTTCTATATAGGTCTGTTATGTTCATTTGGTCTATAGTGTTGTTCAGTTCTTCCACTTCCTTATTGATCTTCATTCTGGATGACTTATCCATTATTTAAAGTGGAGTATTGAGATCTCTTCCTATTACCATGTTGCTACTTTTTCCTTCAATTCTGTCAATGTTTGCTTCATATATTTGATTGTTCTGATGTTGGATGCATATAAAATCATCCCTCAGTATCCAAGAGCTCCTGCTTATTCCAAAATTGATGGATGCTCAAGTTCCTTATATAAGATGGCATAGCACAATGAATACAGTCTGCCCTTCATATCCACAAGTTTCACATCTGTAGATTCAACCAACTGCGGACAGATATTTCAATATTGGGTTGGTTGAATCCATGGATACAAACAAGGAGGGCCTGCTGTGTGTTTGCTTATTGAAAAAAAAATCCCTGTATAAGTGGACCCACGTGGTTCAAATCCACGTTGTTCAAGGGTCAACTGTATATTTGTAACTGTTATATCTTCCTGGTGAATTGACCTTTTTAATCATCATATAATGTCCTTCTTTGTCTCTTGTGACAGTTTTTATCTTAACGTCTATTTTGTGTGATATAATTATGATCATCCCTGCTCTCTTTTGGTTGCTATTTGCGTAGAATATCTTTTTCCGTCCTTTTGCCTTCAGCCTATGTGTGTCCTTAAATCTTGAGTGAGTCTCTTTTAGACAACATGTTTTTGGATTAAAAAAAAAATCCATTTAGAGACTCTGTCTGTTGATCTGGGAGTAATTACTCAGAGGGGAGGGCTTAATATTGTCATTTAAAAAAATTGTTTTTAAAAAATGTTTTATTTCTTTCTTTTAGCCTTTTCATCCCTATTTTCCTCTCTCACTGTATCCTCTTTTCTTTTCTTTTCTTTTTGGTAGTGATATGCTTTGACTCCCTTCTCAGATAATCTCTTTGTGATTATCATGAGACTTAAATAAAACATAATTATAACAATCTATTTTGAGCTGATAACTTCCATTACATACAGAAACTCTACTCTTTTACTTCTCCCGCCATGCACTTTGTATTATTGATGTTACAAATTATATCTTTTTATATTGTGCAGCCACTAATTAATTTTTAGTTATTTTTGTTCTGTTGTCTTCTAACTCCTATACCAGCACTAAAGATGATTTATGCACCATCATTACAGTATTATAGTATTCTGTATTTGTGTATATATTTACTCTTGCTGGTGAGCTTTATACTTTGATATGCTTTCTTGTTGCTGTGTAGCATCCTTTCATTTTAACTCAAAGGACTCCCTTTATCATTTGTTGTAACACAGGTCTAGTGGTGATAAACTCCCTTAGCTTTTGTTTGTCTCAGAAAGTCTTTATTTCTCCTTCATTTTTGAAGGACAGTTTTGCTTGTTACATTACTGGTTGATACAGTATTGGCAGTTTTATTCTTTCAGTTTCTGAAATATGTCATCCAATTGCCTTCTGGCCTGCAAGGTTTCTACTGAGTAATCCACTGATAGTCTCTCAGGAGTTCCTCTGTACACCACGAGCCACTTTTCTCTTGATGCTTTCAAACTTATTTCTTTGACTTTTGACAATGTTATTATAATGTGTCTCATTGTGGATTCCTTTGGATATGTCTTTCTGGGATCTGTTGGACTTCTTGCATGTGGATGACCATTTCCTTCCCCTTTTGGGAAGTTTTCAGGCATTCTTTCTTCAAATAAGCTTTCTGCTTTTTCTCTTTTATTTTGGGAATCCTATAATGTGTATATTAATCTTCTTCTTGGTGTCCCATGACTCCTTCAGGCTTTCTTCACTCTTTTTCAAAAAAAATTTTTTTGTTTTAATTTGTTCCTCTAACTGGATAATTTCAAATGACCTCCCTTTAAGTTCTCGGATCTTTCTTCTGCTTGATCAGGTCTGTTATTGAACTCTTCTAGTGACTTTTGCAGTTCATTTATTGTGTCCTTCAGCTGCAGAATTTTGAGTTGGTTTTTCTTAAATTCTCTATCTCTTTGTTGATATTCTCATTTTGTTCAAGAATAATTTTCCTGAGCTTGTTAAGCATCTTTATGATGGTTATATTGAATTCCTTGTTAGGTAATTCATATATCTCTGTGTTTTGAGGGTTGGTTTCTGGAGATTTATTTTGTTCTTTTGCTTGCGCCATGTTTCTTTGTTTCTTCATGAGACTTGTAACTTTGTGTTGGGATGTGTGCATTTGAAAAAAAAAGTCATTTCTTTCAGTCTTTACAGATTTGCCTCATTCAGGGAAAGAACTTCATCAATCAGCCAGGCTAGAGATTTGGGGAGCCTCTCAACTATTTTCTGGGGATGTGTAATCTCTGGGCTTGTGCAGTCGCTGGGCTTGTGCAGTCACTGGGCTTGTGCAGTCGCTGGGCTTGTGCATGTGATTTCCCAGTTAGAGAGGTTTGCCAGTTTCTTTTTCAGGAGTTTCTTGTCTCTTGATCCCTCTGGTGTCTGTCTGTGGCACTGCAAGTTCTCTGGCACTGCCACAAGCCACTGAGCTCTGTTTTGTTCTCTGTGGCTCCCAGGTACCCAAAGTATGCCATTTCTGTCAGTGCTCTGAGTCATGTGAGACAGAAACCCGTCCCTCGGGCAGCTCTCCAAAAAGCTAGAATGTCTGATGCACGTTTCAGTGTTCTTTTCTTCTCCCAAGGGAGGAACCACAGCTGGGCACTTTCTCCCAGTTGCAGCGAGCTGTGTCCATTTCTTTCTGCAGTATTACAAGTTCTCTGGTATTGCCATAAGCTGCTGAACTCTTTTTGTTCTCTGCTGCCCCCAGGCATCCAAGGTATGCTGTTCCTCATCAGTGCTCTGCGTTGGGCAAGACAGAAACCACTCTCTTGGGCAGCCCCCCAAAAAGCCAGTGCACTGATGTATGTTCCACTGTTCTCTCTCCCTTCCAAGGGAAAAGCTACAAGTAGGGCTTTTCCTCCCAATCATGAGCATTGCCAAGTTGAGGGAGGGGCTGACATGGTTGCAAAGAAATGATTTTTATTACCTCCTTTAATGCATTTGTTTTTGGCTTTGAGCTTGCCTAGGCTACGACGACTTTCTGATTGATTTATGGAGTTCTTATAAAGGCTTTTTGGACCATATGTTGTTCTTCACTTGGATTTTCTGCAGGGGAATGAAGTCTGGGACTTTCTGTTTTGCCATCTTTGCTGAAGTCACTTGAACACTAAGTATTGTTTTATGGGATTTCCTAAAATTGTAATGCAGCATTACTCAAGTGGTGTCATAGCTAGTTTTATAATTGATGCCTTCCAAGAAACCATTTTACAAGTATTAAAAAGACTTTCTCTTCAAGGGATGTCAATCTATTACTTATAATGAGCAATAAACATATTGGGAAAATGTGCTGGATGAAAGAAAGTGGTAATAAATGGCTTTAAATTAATAGGTATTTCATCCAACACTAGGCACAGAGTGTTGCTTGCAAATCAATTAAAGACCAAAGGGGAGCTGAATCATTGAGCTCTTTCTGGATTTTTACTCACAGATTTTCCTCCAAATGTAGTTTATCTGGGAATCCATGAGTCCTCAGTTCTCTGGGGAAAAGCAGCTTAAAATTCAGCTGGGTAGTTCTCATGATGTCTCAAACTGGCTTCATAGCCTTCATGATATACAGCCTTGGAATCTGGGTGCATCTCCTCTTTTCTCTGAGGCAGAGATTCAACAAACTGGAACTGCTGAGGTGGAGAAAGTGACTGATTATGTTTCTTAGCTTACAACTGCATCCGTTGGCAAATTTTAGGGACAAAAATGTGACTTGTTTGCCCTAGGTAAAATGGTGTTCACGAACCCTCCTCAGTGACTGAGCAAGTCTGTAAACGAATGAAGTTTTATTTCCTGCAGAGAAGCAGGTGAATCGCTCAGCAAATCCACATCACTGAGTGTCTCTGCCTTCAGCGGCATGTCTTGGAGTTAGGAAGAAATTTTATCTTGACTAGGTGAAATGTCCAAAATGGGCCTTCTCTGTGCTTTCCCATGCATGCCTTGGTTTACAGAGTCCCAGCTTTCCACCTGTGTACTCTGTGTATAATGGAGGGAATATTCACAGATAGGCAATACTTGTTTCATCTTTGATTTCCCTTTTCGTCAGAGGGTGGTTTTCTCCTTTTTTTTTTTAAATTATTTTATTTTATCTGTTTATTTTTGGCTGAGTTGGGTCTTCATTGCTAAGTGCAGGCTGTCTCTGGTTCTGGTGAGCGGGGGGTACTCTTTCTTACGGTGCGCGGGCTTCTCATTGCGGTGGCTTCTTTTGTTGTGGAACACAGGCTCTAGGCAGATGGGCTTCAGTAGTTGTGGCTCGCAGGCCCTAGAGTGCAGGCTCAGTAGTTGTGGTGCACAGGCTTAGTTGCTCTGTGGCATGTGGGATCTTCCTGGACCAGGTATTGAACCCATGTCCCCTACATTGGCAGGCAGATTCTTAACCACTGCTCAACCAGGGAAGCCAGAGGCTTCTCTTTTTTTTTTTTTTTTTTAAAGGGACTCAATATTATTTATTTTTTTAATTATTATTATTTTTAGGTATCCAGTGGTTCATGGGTTGCTGTTTTATTTATATGGATGCTTTCCATAATTTACTTAAAATTCATTTTTTTAAACATCTTTATTGGAGTATAATTGCTTTACAATGGTGTGTTAGTTTCTGCTGTGTAACAAAGTGAATCAGCTATATATATATACATATATCCCCATATCTCCTCGCACTGCGTCTCCCTCCCACCCTCCCTATCCCACCCCTCTAGGTGGTCACAAAGCACCGAGCTGATCTCCCTGTGCTATGTGGCTGCTTCCCACCATCTATCTGTTTTACATTTGGTAGTGTATATATGTCCATGCCACTCTCTCACTTTGTCCCAGCTTAACCTTCCCCCTCCCCATATCCTCAAGTCCATTCTCTAGTAGGTCTGTGTCTTTATTCGAGTCTTGCCACTAGTTTCTTCATGACCTTCTTTTTTTTTTTCTTAGATTCCATATATATGTGTTAGTATACGGTATTTGTTTTTCTCTTTCTGACTTACTTCACTCTGTATGACAGACTCTAGGTCCATCCACCTCAAAACAAATAATTCAAATTCGTTTCTTTTTATGGCTGAGTAATATTCCATTGTATATATGTGCCACATCTTCTTTATCCGTTCATCTGTCGATGGACACTTAGGTTGCTTCCATGTCCTGGCTACTGTAAACAGAGCTGCAATGAACATTGTGGTACATGACTCTTTTTGAATTATGGTTTTCTCAGGGTATATGCCCAGTAGTGGGATTGCTGGGTCGTATGGTAGTTCTATTTTTAGTTTTTTAAGGAACCTCCATACTGTTCTCCATAGTGGCTGTATCAATTTACATTCCCACCAACAGTGCAAGAGGGTTCCATCTCCACACCCTCTCCAGCATTTATTGTTTGTAGATTTTTTGATGATGGCCATTCTGACTGGTGTGAGATGATATCTCACTGTAGTTTTGATTTGCATTTCTCTAATGGTTAGTGATGTTGAGCATCCTTTCATGTGTTTTTTGGTAATCTGTATATCTTCTTTGGAGAAATGTCTGTTTAGGTCTACTGCGCATTTTTAGATTGGGTTGTTTGTTTTTTTGATATTGAGCTGTATGAGCTGCTTGTAAATTTTGGAGATTAATCCTTTGTCAGTTGATTCATTTGCAAATATTTTCTCCCATTCTGAAGGTTGTCCTTTTTGTCTTGTTTATGTTTTCCTTTGCTGTGCAAAAGCTTTTAAGTTTCATTAGGTCCCATTTGTTTATTTTCGTTTTTATTTCCATTTCTCTAGGAGGTGGGTCAAAAAGGATCTTGCTGTGATTTATGTCATAGAGTGTAGTGCCTATGTTTTCCTCTAAGAGTTTTGTAGTGTCTGGTCTTACATTTAGGTCTTTAATCCATTTTGAGTTTATTTTTGTGTATGGTGTTAGGGAGTGTTCTAATTTCATTCTTCTACATGTAGCTGTCCAGTTTTCCCAGCACCACTTATTGAAGAGGCTGTCTATTCTCCTTGTATATTCTTGCCTCCTTTATCAAAGATAAGGTGACCATATGTGTGTAGGTTTATCTCTGGGGTTTCTATCCTATCCATTGATCTGTATTTCTGTTTTTGTGCCAGTACCACACTGTCTTGATTACTGTAGCTTTGTAGTATAGTCTGAAGTCAGGGAGCCTGATTCCTCCAGCTCCGTTTTTCTTTCTCAGATTGCTTTGGCTATTCGGGGTCTTTTGTGTTTCCATACAAATTGTGAAAATTTTTTTTCTAGTTCTGTGAAAAATGCCATTGGTTGTTTGATAGGGATTGCATTGAATCTGTTGATTACTTTGGGTAGTACAGTCATTTTCACAATGTTGATTCTTCCAATCCAAGGACATGGTATATGTCTCCATCTGTTTGTATCATCTTTAATTTCTTACATCAGTGTCTTATAGTTTTCTGCATACAAGTCGTTTGTCTCCTTAGGTAGGTTTATTCCTAGGTATTTTATTCTTTTTGTTGCAGTGGTAAATGGGAGTGTTTCCTTAATTTCTCTTTCAGATTTTTCATCATTAGTGTATAGGAATGCAAGAGATTTCTGTGCATTAATTTTGTATCCTGCTACCTTACCAATTTCATTGATTAGCTCTAGTAGTTTTCTGGTAGCATCTTTAGGATTCTCTATGTATAGTACCATGTCATCTGCAAACAGTGACAGCTTCACTTCTTCTTTTCTGATTTGGATTTGTTTTATTTCTTTTTCTTCTCTGATTGCTGTGGCTGAAACTTCCAAAACTATGTTGAATAATACTGGTGAGAGTGGACAACCTTGTCTTGCTCCTGATCTTAGAGGAAATGGTTTCAGTTTTTCACCACTGAGAACGATGTTGGCTGTGGGTTTGTCATATATGGCCTTTATTATGTTGAGGTAAGTTCCCTCTCTGCCTACTTTCTGGAGGGTTTTTATCATAAATCGGTGTGGAATTTTGTCGAAAGCTTTTTCTGCATCTATTGAGATGATCATATGGTTTTTCTCCTTCAATTTGTTAATATGGTTTACCACATTGATTGATTTGCATATATTGAAGAATGCTTGCATTCCTAGGATAAACCCCACTTGATCATGGTTTATGATCCTTTTAATGTGCTCTTAGATTTTGTTTGCTAGTATTTTGTTGAGGATTTTTGCATCTATGTCCATCAGTGATATTGGCCTGTAGTTTTCTTTCTTTGTGACTTCTTTGTCTGGTTTTGGTATCAGGGTGATGGTGGCCTTGTAGATGAATTTGGGAGTGTTCTTCCCTCTGCTATATTTTGGAAGAGTTTGAGAAGGATAGTTGTTAACTCTTCTCTAAATATTTGATAGAATTTGCCTGTGAAGCCATCTGGTCCTGGGCTTTTGTTTTTTGGAAGATTTTTAATCACAGTCTCAATTTCAGTGCTTGTGATTGGTGTGTTTATATTTTCTCTTTCTTCCTGGTTCAGTCTCAGAGGGTTGTGTTTTACAAAGAATTTGTCCATTTCTTCCAGGTTGTCCATTTTATTGGCATACAGTTGCTTGTAGTAGTCTCTTATGATCCTTTGTATTTCTGCAGTGTCAGTTGTTACGTCTTCTTTTTCATTTCTAGTTCTATTGATTTGAGTCTTCTCCCTTTTTTTCTTGATGAATCTGGCTAATGGGTTATCAATTTTCTTTATCTTCTCAAAGAATCAGCTTTTAGTTTTATTGATCTTTGCTGTTGTTTCCTTCATTTCTTTTTCATTTATTTCTGATCTGATCTTTATGATTTCTTTCCTTCTGCTAACTTTGGGGTTTTCTTGTTCTTCTTTCTCTAATTGCTTTAGGTGTAAGGTTAGGTTGTTTATTTGAGATTTTTCTTGTTTGTTAAGGTAGGATTGTATTGCTGTAAACTTCCCTCTTAGAACTGCTTTTGCTGCATCCCATAGGTTTTGGGTCGTCGTGTTTTCACTGTCATTTGTTTCTAGGTAATTTTTGATTTCTGCTTTGATTTCTTCAGTGATCTCTTGGTCAGTAAGTAGTGTATTGTTTAGCCTCCATGTGTCTGTATTTTTTACAGATTTTTTCCTGTAATTGATATCTAGTCTCATAGCGTTGTGGTTGGAAAAGCTACTTGATACGATTTCAATTTTCTTGTATTTACCAAGGCTTGTCTTGTGACCCAAGATATGATCTATCCTGGAGAGTGTTCCATGAGCACTTGAGAAGAAAGTGTGTTCTGTTGTTTTTGGAGGGAATGTCCTATAAATATCAATTAAGTCTGCCTTGTTTAATGTGTCATTTAAAGTTTGTGTTTCCTTTTTTATTTTCATTTTGGATGATCTGTCCATTGGTGGAAGTGGGGTGTTAAAGTCCCCTACTATGATTGTGTTACTGTCGATTTCCCCTTTTACGGCTGTTAGCATTTGCCTTATGTATTGAGGTCCTCCTATGTTGGGTGCATAAATATTTACAATTGTTATATCTTCTTCTTGGATTGATCCCTTGATCATTATGTAGTGTTCTTCTTTGTCTCTTGTAATAGTATTTATTTTAAAGTCTATTTTATCTGATATGAGAATTGCTACTCCAGCTTTCTTTTGATTTCCGTTTGCATGGAATATCTTTTTCCCTCCCCTCACTTTCAGTCTGTATGTGTCCCTAGGTCTGAAGTGAGTCTCTTGTAGACAGCATGTATATGAATCTTGTTTTTGTATCCATTCAGCCAGTCTATGTCTTTTGGTTGGAGCATTTAATCCATTTACATTTAAGGTAATTATTGATATATATGTTCCTATTACCATTGTCTTAATTGTTTTGGGTTTGTTTTGGTAGGTCTTTTCCTTCTCTTGTGTTTCCTGCCTAGACAAGTTCCTTTAGCATTTGTTGTAAAGCTGGTTTGGTGGTATTGAATTCTCTCAGCTTTTGCTTGTCTGTAAAGGTTTTAATATCTCCATTGAATTTGAATGAGATCCTTGCTGGGTAGAGTAATCTTGGTTGTAGGTTTTTCCCTTTCATCACTTTAGATGTGTCCTGCCACTCCCTTCTGGCTTGCAGAGTTTCTGCTGAAAGATCAGCTGTTAACCTTATGGGGATGCCCTTGTATGTTATTTGTTGTTTTTCCCTTGCTGCTTTTAATATTTTTTCTTTATTTAATTTTTTCTGTATTTAATTTTTAATAGTTTGATTAGTATGTGTCTTGGCATGTTTCTCCTTGGATTTATCCTGTATGGGACTCTCTGTGCTTCCTGAATTTGATTAACTATTTCCTTTCCCATATTAGGGAAGTTTACAACTATAATCTCTTCAAATCTTTTCTCAGTCCCTTTCTTTTTCTTTTCTTCTTCTTGGACCCCTATAATTCGAATGTTGGTGTGTTTAATGTTGTCCCAGAGGTCTTTGAGATTGTCCTCAATTCTTTTCATTCTTTTTTCTTTACTCTGCTCTGCAGTCATTATTTCCACTATTTTGTCTTCCAGGTCACTTATCCGTTCTCCTGCCTCAGTTATTCTGCTATTGATTCCTTGTAGAGAATTTTTAATTTCATTTATTGTTGTTCATCATTGTTTGTTTGCTCTTTAGTTCTTCTGGGTCCTTGTTAAACGTTTCTTGTATTTTCTCCATTGTATTTCCAAGATTTTGGATCACCTTTACTATCATTACTCTGAATTCTTTTTCAGGTAGACTGCCTATTTCCTCTCCATTTGTTTGGTCTGGTGGGTTTTTACCTTCCTCCTTCATCTGCTGTGTGTTTCTCTGTCTTCTCCTTTTGCTTAACTTACTGTGTTTGGGGTCTCCTTTTCGCAGGCTGCAGGTTTGTAGTTACCATTGTTTTTGGTCTCTGCCCCCAGTGGCTAAGACTGGTTCAGTGGGTTGTGTAGGCTTCCTGGTGGAGGGGACTGGTGCCTGTGTTCTGGTGGATGAGGCTGGATCTTGTCTTTCTGGTGGGCAGGACTGTGTCTGTTGGTGTGTTTTGGCGTGTCTGTTACGTTATTATGATTTTAGGCATCCTCTCTGCTAATGGGTGGGGTTGTGTTCCTATCTTGGTAGTCATTTGGCATAGGGTGTCCAGCGCTGTAGGTTGCTGGTCATTGAGTGGAGCTGTGTCTTAGTGTTGAGATGGACATCTCTGGGAGAGCTTTTGCTATTTGATTTTATGTGGAACTGGGAGGTCTCTGGTGGACCAATGTCCTGAACTCGGCTCTTCCACCTCAGAGGCACAGGCCTGACACCTGGCCGGAGCACCAAGACCCTGTCAGCCACACGGCCAGTTACATGGGGAGTTCCTTGCCTTTTGGGAAGTCTGAGGTCTTCTGCCAGCATTCAGTAGGTGTTTTGTAGGAGCTGTTCCACATGTAGATGTATTTCTGATGTATTTTTGGGGAGGAAGGTGATCTCCACGTCTTACTCCTCTGCCATCTTGAAGGTCTCTCCAGAGGATGGTTTTCTTAGTGACATCCTGAATCTGTTTCTTTTCCCACTTCAGATCCACTTGCGCATGTAAAGAATTATCTGGTTCATCACTCAGCAGAAACCTAGTTATAGGGAGAGGCATATTAAGCCCTCTTACCTCTTCTCAAGGCACTTGAGAGTGGTCCTGGGGAAGAGAGCTGAGAAGACAAAGCCCCTCATGACAAGCACGTGGTCCTTTACTCTTGCTTTATGGAAATAGGAACTGTGCTTGCATTTGAGACAATAGAGCCATACTTTTTTTAAAAAAAAATAATTTAAAGACAGCTGTTTCTTTCTTCTCAATTCGACAGCTAGCAATTTAAATGAGTTAGGTTTATGGATGGCTGCAGAAATCATCCTCACTCAAACCTGGTGTCTATGCATCAGGCACCGTGCAGCCCTTTACTGAGGAGGCAGCAGGGCAGGGGGACAGCTCTTCAGAATTGCCCCAGTGGAATGTAATGACAGAAAAAGAGCGGAATAGATTACATAATTATGTGGTCTTTGAAAATGCAGTGGGACAGGACGATTGCTTGTAATGTCTGCAGTTACATTAAGTGACTATTAACCTTCACTGGTTGCAAATGTCTGGCAAATATGTTTGTACCTGTGTGTGTTGCGTGGCTTGAAAAATTAATGAGACTTTTCAAATAATCAAATTAAAAGTGCTTGTTACCCTAGGTTTTGGTGAGCTATCAAAACAGAACTGGGTACAGCTCTCAAAAATAAAGTGTCTGCCAAGAGAAAGAAAAATGTAAATTGCTGGGGAGGTGGGGTGGGAAATTATAGCTGTTCAGATCTTTGAAGCTGGCTTCATCTGATGGAGTAAAAGAAGAGAAAATACGCCTATTGTAATTTGGTTTCACTTGCGGGTCACGGTTGGTGAATTCCTTCTTTTGTCATAAATGCATCACACTGGTGGAAGGAGGCAGCCTTTGCAGTAATGTTTTATTTCTGTGGGTGTCAGACTTTTCTCTAGCCCGCTGACTTGTCCGGTTGGTTTGCCAGACACGATGAAGAATGGTACCTGCTGAACCGAACCTTCACTTCCTGAAGCAGGATGTTTCAAAGATGCTCTTCAGATAGACAATTTGAATCTGCTGTTGTTTCAGTCATACCAATAGACTTTTAATTTTTCACACATTCTCACCTGACTTTCATATAACCACCCTCCATCCGTTTTTGGAACGCATGCACTCCTGATAAGCTGGAGGCCACGTTCTCCCTAGTATCCTGCACTGCACCAAAGCAGCGGCAATGTAGGTCAGGGACGAATTCTTGGAGCCTCTGAAGGTCAGAGACCATGAGTTCTCTGTGCCCTCATTCTATGGTCGTGAGACGGGAGGGGTGAGAAGGTAAGGGATTCTAGCAGTTTCACTGGAGGGGCCAGCAATAGAGGCCCTTTCTCTTTTGATTTTAACATTTTTTTTTTTAAATTTTAGTTATTTATTTACTTATTTATGGCTGTGTTGGGTCTTCGTTGCTGTGTGAGGGCTTTCCCTAGCTGCGGCAAGCGGGGGCCCCTCTTCATCGCGGTGCGCGGGCCTCTCATTATCGCGGCCTCTCCTGTTGCGGAGCACAGGCTCCAGACGTGCAGGCTCAGCAGTTGTGGCTCACGGGCCCAGTCGCTCTGCGGCATGTGGGATCTTCCCAGACCAGGGCTCAAACCCGTGTCCCCTGCATTGCCAGGCAGATTCTCAACCACTGCGCCACCAGGGAAGCCCTGATTTTAACATTTTCCACAAAGCCTTTTAATTTACCTAGCTGTAGTGGAAGCCGAGTGGGGAGACAAGGGCTGTAGATTGGTGACTGGGGACTGCCGGTAGGACATCAGCATTGAACTCTGCCTGAGGAGCTGCCCTTCTGTGTCAGCCGTGCAGCACAGGGAGGGAGCAGGTGGGTTGTACCCAGAGCCCTCGGAAGACAGGTGGGCTGCCTGTTCTGCCGGACCCAGTGACCATTCAAACCTCTTAGCAACGAGGAGAAAAGCGTAATCCTCAGAAGTGTCCCCGGTCTTCTGTGACAAGGCACTGTGAGGGCTGTGGCTCTTTCATGCATCTCCTCCGAAGGCAGGTGGGTTTGCTCTCTAGTGGGACACAGCAGGCGCATGCCCAATACAGAAACCATGTCATTCCAACTGCAAAACGAGAAAAACGACACATTGTGAGTTAGGCTAATTGATCTGCAGAGTTCCGGTTTCCTGCAATTTAAGACGCAGTCCTGGGCATGAATGAAATATGCAGAGGGCAGAGAGGCTAGAGATGAAACCTGCAGGGAGAAAAAGTTGTTACAGTGAGGCTCCCCGTCTACAGTTCTGAATTCTGGGGATTCGAAAGCAGAAGCATCTGCTCACGCCCCTGTGGCCGTGGCTGGGTTGTTAGGAATAAGCTGTGTGAGCCCTGGGTCCTGGCCATGGGCGTGGAACCCGCAGAGAGGGGAGTAAGCCCGGGGGCTCCGGGCCTTTCAGGACTGAAGCTTCACTCTCTGATTTTTTGGAATCGCAATAGCAAGCATCAGGAGGGTGTTCTCATGACAGAGCTGAGAGGAGGGACAGCTCCAAGTGCCTAGGAATGAAAAACAAGTTGTGTTTTGAAAAGAAGAGGATTAGCTCAAGCTAGCTGAGCCTCCAGTGACGCTACCCTCACCTCTCAGAGGGTGCCCTGCTTTCCAGCCGCCTTCATATCACCCGGGGCTTATTAGAAATACAGACCGACTCTCGGGCTCCACCCCAGCCCTAGTGAGTCAAAAATCTGCGTTTTAACCAGCTCCCCCTGGGATTTGAAGGCCCAGTAAAGTCTGACAGGTGCTGAGGGACAGGTAAGCCATTGCCTTCTGGCAGCAAGTTTTATGGGAGCCCAGCCCAGCCACCCTGTTGGGCTGGATGCCATGAGAGGAGATAGACTGATGCCGGGTATTAGGGAGTATACCATCTAGAAGGAGGAAGCAAATAATTATGAAACAAGATAAACTGATGTCATAGGTGTGTTCTGAGAGCCTCAAGCCTCCAAGGCCGCAGGGGGCCGCCCAGTGTGCCCTGGTGGCAGGTGTCCTGGCGTGGAGGACTCCTTTCCCTCCTGTGTGGAGCAGAGGCATTCCAGGTGAAATGCTAGGCCCCTCTCAGCTTCGGTTTTCTTGTATACAAAATGCAGGGGAAAAGCAGTATCAGCTTCACAGGCTAAGATCGTTCAATAAAAGTTCGTTGAATGTCTGCTGTGCACCCGAAACGTTACTTGGTGTAGAGTTGAAGACACATCACAGCTCACGGCTTTGTGGGGGGGTGACATATGGGTTGCAGAGGGAATTACAGTCCTGTGGAAACTGAATTGGGCGGGGCCGCTGAGGAGCAGCATAGAATTCTGTCCGGGTGGATCCTGGAAGGCTTCCTAGTGGAGAGAGATGGATTTTTAGCTGAGACGACGCAACTGTTCATGGGCGTAGTTCCAGCTCCAGCTTCTGAGATTCTTTGCTCCTCTCGGAGTGGCGCGGTCATTGCTAAACTCCTGCGGAGGAGTGTCGCGGGCTGACGGAATTGGCAGGGGTAAGCAGACACAGGAGGGTTCTGATTTTAGAGAAGCTGCAGGATTTCTCACGTAGTTGGATTTGGTGCCTCACAGCAACTTTCCCAAATGTTCCTGAGGACAACTCATTTTTTGCTGGTGTTGAGACCGAGCCGGTGCATGTTGATGGACAGACAGCTTTCAGTGCTGCTGACCTCACTCGGGCCAGTTCAACACGTGAGACTGGCTGGGGTTCTCCTGGGAGCCTCGTTTGTGGAGTACCTGCTTGGTGCTGAGCTCGGGAGGAGGTGGGGTTCGGAGAGTGAAGAGGGAAAATGCGGTCCATGCACTCTAAAAACTTCAACTGTAACAGGATTTGTATGTCTTTTTAAATAAAGCCAGGGTATAAATCCATAGCCAAGGATTCCACCTGGGGAGAAACAATGGACACATGACAAATATTAGTCCTAACTGTCTTTCATAGAGGATGGGGTGTTATCTCCATACCTTTTGTGTGGTATTTAATTTTTTTAAATCCCCAAAGCAGCTTTGACTATCTTTGACGTATAGGTGAGGAAAGTGAGGCTCAGAAAAGTTATGAGGGGCAGAGCTGGGATTTGAGCACAGCTTTGTCCTGTGGCAGGTCCCGTCTTCTTTCTGGTGTACCATATGTCAGTTTTTAATCAAGCCAGGAGAAGTTGGCAGGGTTACTATAGTGCAAAAGTGAGAGTGTTGGTGAGGCTGGATTTCGGAGCTCTTTGAACTGTTACCAGGGAAGTTAGGATTTTCCCGGTGTTGTATGAGCGAATGATGTTTCCGTGTCCTTTATTCACCAGTGAGCAGGGATGGGACTGTGTGCCTCGCTCAATGAAATAAGCCCGGTGGGGGAATGAGGTGGGTCCTGCTTGTCGGGAGCAGAGAGGTCCTTCCAGGCCTCCTGATGGCAAGCTTAGGATCAAAAGAATCAAACACAAGGGCAGGGAAGCCTGAGGGGTAGGGTTCCAAGCCTGAGGCCAGACCAAATTGAGAAGATGCAGGGACCAGGAGCTCCTACTGAGAGAGAGGCTGCGTGTCTACAGGTGGGGCAGGGGACGGGGGCAGGACCCATCTGGAAGGACAAACAGCCAGCTCCACATCTCCCAGTGAGGAGCTTCTGTCAGTTCTACTGCTACTGTCTTCCACAAGGAGCACTTGCAACAGGGTTGGTCTTCATTTCCCTCAAGATGCAGAGCCCCTGAGTCCTGCGGTAAATGTACTCAAGTTAGGAGAACTGTCCTTTTTCCTGTCCTGCCTGAACACAGCCCCTTGGTCCAAGGAGCTCTGAGAGAACTGTGGGGACAGCCCATAGGGCAGGGTGGGCTCCTGGCCAAGGGGTGAATCGTAGCTTGGATAGATTTGAACTCTTCTTTCCCAGAGCATCAGTAGGTGTGCAACGTGGCAGTGTGTTCTGGGAGCTTAAAGGAATGGGGTCAGGTTCCTTTTGCGGGGATGGAAGGGAGGCTGGAGCTGGGATTCTCCTTCTGAGGTGTTTGGTGACCCTCCAACCCTCCATTGTTTGCGTGACCCAGGTACCCAGCCTGCTCTCCAGTTATTCTGGGACCACCACTTGCGGCAGGCGAAGCACCTTCGGTAGCAAGATGCCAGGCTGGGCTCTGCCCTATCTCTCTTCCACCTCATCCTCCTGTCAAAGCCTGCCTCTTGGGTGTGCCCATACCTCATCCCTGCTTCCAGCCAGATGATGGGAGTATCCTACGATGCGCTGAGTGAACTAGTTTAGTAGGGACTAGTTGATGCGTTACCCCTTCAATTTCGCAAAAGCATAATGCTTTATACTTATTAAAACTCACACATTCCCACTGGGTGCTTAGCAGAGACTCTAACTTTGGGGATTTTAGGTGCTTCAGGGAACAGGTGGTAGGGGCGCGTTTGGGTTCAGTATACCTAAGCCCCACCCTCTGTGACCCCATGTAGTTGAACCACGTTCCTCTGCTGGTCCAGGCTCGCTCTAATCCAGGATGATGCAGAGGAGAACAGTCATGCAAGGTCCTTGGGATTGGGATTTATGTCCACCTGATGATGGACAAACAGGCCTGGCCCAGGAGCCACCATTGTCTGTGTAGCTCCAGTTATTCAGTTCCTGTCGTAAGTGGGCATTTCTCTTCCAAGGGTATCTGAAATCCTTCTACCACAGAGGAACCTCCTGTTGGTGGAATATTTACCAGATGGGGATGGGAGAGGGTAGGATGGGGAGAGAAGAGGGTTTGGAGCCAAGAAAGCATTTGTTCTCAGATCCTCAAGGCTTGAGCCCCAGTGGGCCTCTGTGATGCTTCCTGTGCACCGTCCCCTGGCTGCTGGACCACGGGGCTCGCTGCTTCTCGAAGAGCCCAGGTCCCCGACCCGAACCATCCTAGGCTCCTGGTGGCTGCGGGCTACTGTGCTGGTGCTTCTTGGCATAGCCTATTTTATAACTTGATTTCTGAATTTGGATTAAGAAAAAGAATAACAACAACAAATCATGTCCCTTCCTCACTGGTGTAGTGATAAAGGGCCTTGAATGTTTACAGCCTGGTTTTCCCGAGGGATTCTGCAACTTTCTGCTTTATTCTCAAACCCTCCTGGAGGAGAGATTCATCGGTTGAGGGATGCTGCTTTCATTTGAGAGCCGCAGGGATGAAACTGCGTGGATCTGTGACCCTCTGGGATCACGAGCCAAATCAGACCTGGGCCTGAACCCGCTCTCTGGAACCTGCAGTGTTGCTTGTCTCGCCACTTCACAACTCTCTGACAGGAGGCTGTCCTGAGCCTGGCACTGGGAGCCCTTTCGGTGCTGTCTTGCTGCTGGCAATTTAAGGCAGCTGAGTTTTGAATACGGAGACACATTCTAGGGGCTTTCCAGGCAGTTTTTGCCATGAGATGTGTCTCAGATCCCTTTGAAAAAGAAGTACCCTAAAGAAGTGGCATATTAATGCAGCGACACGCCAAGCAATGAAAGGGTCTCCACACTTTCAAATACCTGAGCACCTGCTTCTTCTGGTTCGGGTATAGAAACGGAAGACTAACTTTTGTCAGACAGTAACCCCTAGTTAATTCAGATGAGCTAAGGAAATGAAGGCACACACACACACTGCGACCCTAGACAGCCACTCAGATGATGCTGTAGAATATTTAATGACATGGGGAAAAGTTCATGCTTTATTAAGTGTAAAAAGCAGGTTACAAAAGAGTGGGTACAGAATTATCCTATTTTCTTGTAATGTAAAAAAAAAATATAGAAAAAAACTGACAAGGCAGGCATCAGATGTGAACAGTGGCCCTTCCTGGAGTTCACTTTGCAGGTGATGATGGTTTTTTCTCATTTCTACATGTTGGTTATTTTTAGTATACATGCGACAGTTCTCAAATAAGAGGAGGAAAAGGCAATAAAAGTATGTATGTGTATAAAGATTGGACGTGAGAAAAGAGGAAGGGAGTTGACACTTGGAACTTATTTAAAAGTATGTTCAACAAAATGACTTCTGCTTACAGATGAAGAAACTGAGAGATTCAGCAGAGTGGGAGTCACCTTATCTGTTATACAGGCTTGTTGGAATTATCAAATGGGAGTGTCTCTGAAAAATCTAAGACATTAGTATTTTTTAATACTTTCCAGGTGCTTTTGATATATAGACAGGATTGAAAGCCAACCAATAGCATGGAGCTCAGGAATAGACATCACTTTGGCTAATCTTCTTTCCCCACTGCCACCCCCACCCCAAAAAATCTAAGGCAGTGGCTGATAGCTAGTAAGTACATAGAAAATTGGCTTCCCTGGTGGCGCAGTGGTTAAGAATCTGCCTGCCAATGCAGGGGACACGGGTTCGAGCCCCAGTCCAGGAATATCCCACATGCTGCGGAGCAACTAAGCCCGTGCGCCACAACTACTGAGCCTGTGCTCTAGAGCCCGTGAGCCACAACTACTGAGCCCACATGCCACAACTACTGAAGCCTGTGCGCCTAGAGCCCGTGCTTCTCAACAAGAGAAGCCACCGCAATGAGAAGCCCGCGCACCGCAACGAAGAGTAGCCCCCGCTCGCCGCAACTGGAGGAAGCCCGCGCGCAGCAACGAAGACCCAACACAGCCAAAAATAAATAAAAATTTAAAAAGACAAAAGAAAATGGTCAGCCATCATTTTCTGAAATCAGGGTTTTACCTCTGATTACAGTAAAACCATGACATCCTGCAGCAAATGGGAAAAAGAAATGACTTTGAATTTATCCCTTTGGATTCGCTGTGTTTGTTAAACCAACAACGGAGGCTCTACCTTATGGCCTGAGAGATTAATACCCGCTTTGAAACATGTGCTTTTTAAGATGAAAACAACAGAGATTTCTAAACCAGCCTGTAGGAGGTTTGTTCTTGAATGAGCGGAGGGTTCCCTGAGGCCTGTCCTCTCTCAAGGAGTGCCTGTGTTTGGGAACACAGTAATCCTGTTACCTTCTAATAAGCGCCAAATTGATTTTAATGCCGTGTCTTACCTGCATCTGGGAGAAGCAGCTTCTTCTCGTGTTCAGTGTCACAGCTTCTCATTTCCTGGGTTGCTTTTGCAGTATTTCATGGACAGTACTCAGTAGAAAATAGCAAGTAGTGTTTGCTAAGTTAGTAATTCATTAATAAACCCATTAGACTCTTGCTGCTTTGCAGTGATTAATGATGGAGTCCCATCCTCCCCTGGAACTGTCATCCCCAGGCACAGAGTCCCACTGCCGTGGAGTGAAGCAGGGCAGGGCCGGGAGAAATGCTGATGAATTGTTTGATGACAGAGCTATACCGTAGATTTTTGTGCAAATTCTCCTTTCATCACAGAAAGAAAGCTCCGTGGAGGCCTTCTCATCAAATGTATGTTACTGTTCTGATGATTAATGATTCCGGCGTGTTGATCCACCCTGTTTTCTTGAAAACAATTATTTCAACTGTAATCTCCCCTGAGGAATTGCTTCTTATGGTTAATAAATCAGTTGACAACATAAAATTCTTAATTGAAGATGACACTAGCGAGGTTCCACCTGGGTGCCGTTATCCTGTGGTGTTCATAACTGCAGCAAGGTTAGCTTGCTTTTCTTCGTGAGTTGAAAAAAGACTTGGTGTCATCCATTTAAATGGGAGGGATTCAGGCTAATATTTGCAGAGCCCTCCCATGCCAGGAGCTATGTGAGGCACTTGGTATACGTTTTCTTCTTTAATCTTTATGAGAATTCTTTTCAGAAAGTATCATCCCCCTTGGACAGAAGTGGCTCAGAGAGGTTCAGTCACTTGTTTTGAGGCACACAGCTAGGGAGTGGCACAATCTGAATTTGAACAAAAGGGCCCTGTATCCAAAGTCTACACCCTTTCTAGGCTTTTGTGGGATTATTGTGCAAAGAGGCAGGCATTTTCCTGCGAGGGTTCCTTGATGACAAGATGAATGACGACTGTGTGTACAAAGGGACATTGAACAACAACTGTTTACAGAATGCCTGCAGTGTGTCAGCCCCGTTAGTGAAGGCTGGACCTGTGAATGATGGGGGAGCCCAATGTCTGAGTGCCTACTACGTGGCAGCTATAATACCAGATACTTCACCTGAGTTCTCTTATTTAATCTGCGTGATAATCCTGTGTGATAACTGTCTGTAGTCTGAAGTCACAGCTCAGTGAAGAAGAATGATCTGCTAGAGGACACACAGATTTGAAATGGCAGAACTAGGACTTGGACTCAGGTTTGAGCTTCTTGTGAACACATAGTTATAGTCAGTGGGAATCATGCCACAACATGCTCAACCCACAGTAGAGGATCAATGTATTTAGCAAACATTTATGTTGTGCCTTCTTCTTGTGCCGAGAAGAAAGGGAGCAGGCACGCTTGGGAAAAGCAATAGCATTGGCTGAGAAGGGCGGGGAAGGCTTCCGGAGGAGGAACTGTTTGATTTGGTTTGTAGGAGGGATCTATCTGGAGGGAGCCGGTGGAGAAGTGGCCGGGGAGGGCAGTGTGGGGTGATGGGGAGAGGCCCACAGAGGGGGTACATGGTACCCATTACTCTGAGCAGGAATTCTGGTGACTCTCTGCCACCCTTTCTCATGGCCCGTACCATCTTCCTGTGGGCTCCCTCCTTCCCCCCTCCTCCTGCCAGGAACAAGGTTGGAACGCCGTCTCCATTAGGAGTCTCAGTTAGGCCCAGGAGACAGATGGCAATGGGATACGTGACCCATCACTTCTTTCTGAAGATCGGTCTCCTTTTAGGTGATATTTTCCCCTAAAGTAGAATTGCCTTTTTTTTTTTTTTGGTGTTCTGATAGAAAAGTAATTCCTACTTATTACAAAAGAATGAAACTCCAGAGAAGCACAAGGAAGTTAAAAAGAAAATCATCATCTCACCACCTGGAGATAGTCAAAATTTCATATATACTTAGGTTTTTTTTTTTTAAAGTGCATTTTTTTCAGTGCCTAAATGAACTTGCCTCTCACTGTCTGTCTTTCCCTAAGTACAGTACTGTTTCACATCTTCTTATTCTCTTAACCATAGCCCTCAGTCCTCTTTATATGTCTGTACATTGAAATGTGTACCGTTGCTGCTGAGTGCTCTATTGAATGGTTGTGTAAAAGTTCTTCTGAAGCTGGTGTATCGGTCAGGGTCCAGTTAGGAAAGCAGAAACTATTGGGTGTTCTCAATGCGGAAAACTGCATACAGAGAGATGGTTACATGGGAGATGGAAGTGCTGAGAAGAGCAGGAAGTTGTTCCACTCCTGGGCTGGGGGGCATATGGGAGGAGGTGGTGGTACCGGAGGTCGGGAGCCAGGACCAGGGTGAGGGCGGCGGCCCTGCCTGAGCTGGGACCGCAGGGAGTTGGGTCATGGTGGAGACACGGTGACTGCTGAGATGCCACTGGAATCAGGGGAAAGTGGGGGGAAACACCCTGGCTTCTCCTGTCCCCTGCCGTTCATCCCACCTGTCGCTGGACAGCCTTGCTGCAGCCAGTGGTCAGAGGAGTCAAGAAATGCCTCTGCCTCTCATACAGAGCAGAGGAAGAGCAAGGAATTGTTCTGAGACTGGCACATATGGGAATTGGGCAACTTAGTCTAAAGGCTTTTTTTATGTGTCTGAAAAAACTTGGTAGAATGAATCAGGTGCTATCTTTTTAGCACTACTGTATGCCCTGCGCTGGCAGAAGTCCAGTCGGGAATACAAAGAACTATAGGCCATTACCCTGCCCTGTAGCGAAGTTGAGCAGGGGGCATAATAAGAATTGCTAACAGCTGCTGTTTATTGAGCATTTACTGACTGCCAGGCACTGTGCTCAGTACTTTATGTATATTATCATTTTAATCTTCACGGCTCGTAGAACAGCATTCCATTTCTTCTTAATGCTGATCTCATTCTGTCACTATATAAACGCAGACCTTGTTCGGTGCAGGATGTGTTCCCGGAGAAGAAAGTGCACACCGAATCAGCCCTCGGCAAGGTCGCCGTACATGAGCCCCTGCAGCGCCGCGTCCTAGGCTGCAGATGCCTGCGGTCACCCTTCAGCTCAGACTCCCTGAGGTCGTGCCAGACGTCCATCTGCTCCCACTCCTCTCCCCGTTCCTGACAGCTGTGGGCTGGTCCACCCAGGCTGCAGTGGCTTTTATGGTGCCCCCCCCCGAGTCCCCAAGGTGGTCACCAATCCCGAAGGGTCTGCTTCTCTTTGCTCCCTGTGTCCTGTAGTTTTCATCTGTAAACGTTGCGTTTTTATCACCACATGCCAGATTCTCCCTTTGCTGCCTATCTTTTGCCAGCCGTTATGGGTGTAAGCCACAATGAGTAAAAGCTGTTGACCAGAACACAAACTCCGTGGTGGAAAAAGAGGTCACAGCAGAGTAAACACACCGCAGAGTAGAATCAACTCAGGGTCGTGTGGCAGAGCACGGGCTGCCCGAGAGGCTCAGCCATCCTGTGAGACGTGCTTGTTCTCCCTGCTTGGGAGCAAAAGTAGGTCTTGGAGAAAAATAGATGCATATGAAATCTGTACTAAGATGGCTGTGTGTATGTATGTTTTGGGTTGTTAGGAAAAGATTTCAGAGGCAGGGGTTAAGTGGATGGGCGTTAACAAAGGCCTGCTTCTCCTCCAGTCTCTATGCCTCACGACAACAAGGACCACGCCTTTATGTCCGTTTTTGCTCATGATTTTATCTCTAGCTCCTAGCGCAGTACTTGAAGAAGCAATACATATATATATATATATGTATATATATATATATACATATATATGGGGCTGAATATGTAAGCTGCCATATAAAGTATCCCCATTTTATTGCAAAAAATCGAGTCTCAAAGAGGTTGGATAAACATCCACCAAGGGATAGAGTTAGATAAGGACGGGGTCTGTCTTGACCCCTGAGTGGTCCTGCCTGAGGATCTGTGTGTGCACAGTGTGTTCTGAGACCACTTGATTTTCCAGCGAGAGTAAACTCAGAGATCCACAGTAGTGTGAGCCTGGGTGGATCCAGGTTTTGTGGGGTCTGAGGTTTATATAGGGGACCCTCTTTATGAAAAAGAACACAGATATACACACACACACACACACACACACACGCACACACAAATTTAGGAGTAAAATTATTTGTTGTTTAGGCTGAGAAAATAAATCATCACAAATTTACAAATTCCAGAAAGCCTAGATGACTCAGCCCAGTAAATAACAGATTTATATTGTAAGTTAACTGCCTGACACACCTCTACAGTAAATTTTCCCTGTATGTGTTTTGGGGCTGTTCATATGACATTAATTTTGTAATATTTGCTACAGAGAGGTTAGAAAGAATTCAGTCTTTCCTCCAGCATGGCTGGTGAAATTTGTTTTTTATTTTTGATGATTGGATGCACAAAGCACACAACGTCTCCCACAGATCTCCTCTGCCCACTGTTCATAATGTTGTACCCCTGAAGCACAGGGATTGTAATTAATCTGATGTCGTCTGACTCCCACCGAGAAAGAAAGGAATTAAGCTTGAACATTTGCAATCGTGTGTGCTGCATTATCTGGGATCCTTCTGTTGGGAGAGAGCTTCCGTTTCGAATAGGCCTTAACAAGCGCCGTTGTACGCGTCTGTTTTCTTACTGGAAGATTGTTCCGTGGCCTGGATTCTGTCTCTGTAAGTTTCGGACGTTGGTTATTCTCCACCTACATACTTCCAGTGCTGGGCCCTGGAGGATGTGTTCCTATCTTGGTGTGACTTCCAACCCTGTTCTTATGTGTCACCATGACAGTGGGTGAACGGGATCATTCCTAAAAACCATTCCCATACCTTGACGGCTAGTGGTAATTTTGCCTCTACATAGAGGTGCCCACAAACTACATAATCCATCCCACTGAATTTTCCCTGCATGTATGTCCACCTGATTCCTCTTGGCTGGATTCCGGTGCTAGCTGGAACCAGCTGGGGTGTGACAGAGTGTGCTGTGACATGGAAGGAGACGGGTCTTAACTGACGGTGGTTAAAAGATCTTACTTTGGCACATTTTATGCAAACACGTATCTATGTGAGCACATTGCTAGGCCCGTCTCAAGGTCTTGGAAGGAGTGCGTGCCAGGAGGGTCCTGAGGCTTATTGCCTTCACGGCACGCCTGCCTGGAGCCAGGGGAACCGTGCGTCCCTGGGGCTGCCTTGACTGTAGAGGCTTCCAAGGAGGAACTCGATTTGAGCTGGGATGAAGGTGATGGGAACTGGGAGCAGCCTCAAGGGAGGAGCCATGTTTTATAGGAAAGGTCCGTAAGCAGCACAGCGAGGTGGAGTGAAGTAGGTGACGGGAGCAGCCAGCCTGAAGCCTGCATGGTGCTGATCAGACTCGCTGGAGCTGCTGCCCTTCACTGCGCACTTCCTGTGGCCGGGACCCGCGCTACCAGCTCCTCCAACCCCATCTCGTTGAATTTCCCCGTTGCATCGTGACCTCCAGAAAGCTGTGCTGAAGTCCCAACCCCTGGTATCCGCGAGTATGACCTGATTTAGAAAAGTGCCTTTGCAGATGTGATCAAGTTAAGGGGAGGTCGTTAGAGTGGACCCTAGTCCAGTCTGACTGGTGACCTTATAAGAAGAGAGACACAAAGACACACGTGAGGCAGAAGCTGTGTGACAACGGAGGCAGAGGTTGAAGTGCCGTACCTGTAAGCTGAAGAATACCAGCTACTGCTGGCAACCACCAGGCGAGGCAAGGAGGGGTCCTCCCCTGCAGGTTTCAGGGGCAGTGCGGCGCTGCCAGCACCTTGATTTTGGATTTCTATTGTTTCTGTTGTTTCCCGCCCCTCAGTTTGTGATGCCCTGTTACAGCAGCCCTAGGAAACCAGTACCCTCCCCTCTCCAACAACCGTATGAGGGCAATAAAATCGTAGCCCGCACTGGCAGATGAGGAAGCTGAGGCACAGAAAGGTAAAGTTGCTCGTCGAGGGCACACAGCCAGTCGTGGTAGCGTCCGGTCAGCTCTCTCCCCTCTTCTCTGGGAGAGGCTATCCTGGTGGTGTTCGTGCAGCAAGTGGATCACTGGCTCAGAGCAGCGTATGGATTTTGCTCCTCTTTGGACCAGGACGACCTGCCCACTCAGGGCATCAGGATGGGAGCTGCTGCTCCCTGCAGCCCTGCTGGTTCCCAGTGGCACAGAGCCCACCACAGTGCCTTCTGGGGGACATTCATATTCCTGCCACTATAAAAATCCTATTCCTGACTGTTCCATACATTCTGCAGTTTCTGCCCCCAGCCCTGCACAGCTACACTTATATTTCATTGGTCACACTAGAAACTGCTAAACTTGGCAAGTCACATGCCTTCCCTTTGAGAACCCTGGAAGGCTGTGGAGGACAGAGTGCTGGGGGGCCTGGGAGGAGATGCGCTGGAATGGGGTTTGTGTATGGCTGTTAACAGGGGTTCATTGGCAAGCCTGCTGTGTGCAAGGGCCTGTGTGAGGGGCAGAGATAAACAGAACATTGTTCTTTTTCTGCTTTCAGTGTTAGGTGTGCATTCGGGCCTTAGAACATCAAAATCGAATTTCTCATGGATGAAAATATTTCAATCACTTTTTATTACCAGCAATGCTGTCTTTCGTGTTTTCAGTAGGTAAAGGCTATTTAATGTTTCACTGTTTATTTATTTGTTAGTTTGTTTATGCTCTCCTTGTTTGAAGTTTCTGTTTGCTGATTCATCAACAGTATTTTCAACCATCTGTGTTTAGGGATCACCTACCTTGTACTAGCCCTGTACCTGTTCAAGGCTCTGAAAATGGGTTGCTGAAAGTGACTGCAACTCCCCTAGCCTTACAACTCCCATCTTTATGCACCAGGATGGAGTGACAGGGTGGGAAAGGAGAGATGCACTGTTGAGCTTCTTAACCTTGAGTTATGAACTTCTAATGAATGTGAACATTCATGGGCACTTTGAAGCGTGTACCAACCCCCTGAAATTACTTGTAATGTATGTGTGTGAATGTATGCTTTTTAGAGAACTTATAATGTAAATAGACTTTCAGTGGGATCTAAAACAGATTTAAAGGAACACCAAGGTTAACTCCTTTTGTAAAGGAAAGGAGTCTCCTACAGTATGCATGCCCTCCCACAATTTATTTGTTCAGAGCAATTTAAAATCTAATTTGATTTTTGCCTTTGCCTTTACATTCTGATTCTAAAAAGTCCATGAAGGAGGGCTGGACTTGGTAAGACTTTTCTGTGCCTTTTGGCTTGCGGGTACACTCCAGTTACTGCAGCATGGGTGGTTAGAGGTCAAGCAGAGAGCTGTGATGCTACTGAGTTGAATAGTTGGAGGACAGAGTTCAGAGCTGCCAGAACAGCTGGAAAGTGAGGGGAGATATTTCAGAAAGGAGGGAGCTTGAGAAGGAGGATCATGAACGTCTTGTAAACTTTGCCCGAATCATTGGCTGATGCCTGAGCTCATGTGAATGGGGGAGACTTCAAGGTTCCCAACAAAAAGCAACAGCTGAAAGGCTGAAGAAACTGAGAAGTTTTAGCTGCTACCCACTGCAGGGGATACTGAATTTGCAGTTTGAGTCTAGCCAAATTAACTGCCTGCCAGAACACAAAAATAAATATTTTTAAAAGAGATAAAAGATTTTATACCCTCTGCATTGTATCCTACACAATATCCACTATACAATAAAAATTACTAGAGGAAACAGGAATGTATAAGCTGCGGCTAAGAGACAAAGCAATTAAAGCTGACTAAGATGATCCAGATATTGGAATTAAGAGATAAACACTTTAAAGCGACCATTATAAATATGTTCAAAGACTTAAAGGAAAGAGTCTTAATGAATAAACACATGAGGAATCTAAGCAGAGAAATGAAAACTATTTAAAAAATGAAAATTCTAGCATTGAAAAGTATAGTATCTGAAATAGTTTATTAGATGGGGTTAAGAGCAGATTGGAAATGGCAGAAGAAAGAGCCACTGAAGCTGGAGTTAGATCAATCAAATATTATCCAGTTTGAAAAACAGAAGGAAAAAAAAAGATAGAAAAAAATTAACAGAGCATCAGGGAATAGCGGGACAATATAAAGTCTAATATGTATGTAATTGGAATCTTGGAAGGAGAAAGGAAGAGAAAATGAGGCAGAAAAAATATTTGAAGAAATAAAGGCCTAGCATTTCCTAAAATTGGAGAAAAAATCAACTTAAAGATAGAGCAAGCTCAACAAACTGAAAGCAGGACAAATACAAAGAAAGCTGCCTTTTAGGTACATTACAGTCAAAGTGTTAAAAACCAAAGAAAGAGAAATCTTGAAAGCAGCCACAGTGAGGAAAAAGACACATTATACACAGTGACAATAATACTAAAATACCGACTCTTTATTAGAAAGAATGGAAGTCAGATGAAAATGAAACATTTAAAATAGTAAAAAAACACTAAAAAAATCTGTCACTTCTTGAATCTGTATCCAACAAAAATATCCATCAAAAATGAAAGTGAAATATTTTCAGAGAAGTAAAAGCAGAAAATTTGTTACCAGCATAACTGCACTGCAGAATATGCTAAAGGAAGTTATTAAAGCTGAGGGAAAGTGACACTGGATGACAATACGGATCGACAGGAATGAATGAATTTTATATATATATATATATATATATATATATATATATATATATATATATATATGACTGTTTAAGTATCTATTTTTCTTCTCTTGCTTTATTTAAAATCTCTTGATCTATTTAAGACATATAACTATTAAAAACAAAATATACCACTGTAAAACGAGACAAGGATGTCCACTCTCACCACTATTATTCAACATAGTTTTGGAAGTCCTAGCCACGGCAATCAGAGAAGAAAAAGAAATAAAAGGAATCCAAATTGGAAAAGAAGAAGTAAAACTGTCACTGTTTGCAGTTGGCATGTTACTATACATAGAGAATCCTAAAGATGCCACCAGAAAACTACTAGAGCTAATCAATGAAGTTGGTCAAGTTGCAGGATACAAAATTAATGCGCAGAAATCTCTTGCATTCCTATACACTAATGATGAAAAATCTGAAAGAGAAATTATGGAAACACTCCCATTTACCATTGCAACAAAAAGAATAAAATACCTAGGAATAAACCTACCTAGGGAGACAAAAGACCTGTATGCAGAAAACTATAAGACCCTGATGAAAGAAATTAAAGATGATACCAACAAATGGAGAGATATACCATGTTCTTGGATTGGAAGAATCAATATTGTGAAAATGACTATACTACCCAAAGCAATCTACAGATTCAATGCAATCCCTATCAAATTACCAATGGCATTTTTTACGGAACTAGAACAAATCATCTTAAAATTTGTATGGAGACACAAAAGACCCCGAATAGCTGAAGCAGTCTTGAGGGAAAAAAACGGAGCTGGAGGAATCAGACTCCCTGACTTCAGACTATACTACAAAGCTACAGTAATCAAGACAATATGGTACTGGCACAAAAACAGAAACATAGATCAATGGAACAAGATAGAAAGCCCAGAGATAAACCCATGCACCTATGGTCAACTAATCTATGACAAAGGAGGCAAAGATATACAATGGAGAAAAGACAGTCTCTTCAATAAGTGGTGCTGGGAAAACTGGACAGCTACATGTAAAAGAATGAAATTAGAACACTCCTTAACACCATACCCAAAAATAAACTCAAAATGGATTCGAGACCTAAATGTAAGACCGGACACTATAAAACTCTTAGAGGAAAACATAGGAAGAACACTCTTTGACATAAACCACAGCAAGATCTTTTTTGATCCACCTCCTAGAGTAATGGAAATGAAAACAAAAATAAACAAATGGGACCTAATGAAACTTCAAAGCTTTTGCACAGCAAAGGAAACCATAAACAAGACAAAAAGACAACCCTCAGAATGGGAGAAAATATTTGCAAACGAATCAATGGACAAAGGATTAATCTCCAAAGTATATAAACAGCTCAATATTAAAGAAACAAACAACCCAATCCAAAAGTGGGCAGAAGACCTAAATAGACATTTCTCCAAAGAAGACACACAGATGGCCAAGAAACACATGAAAAGCTGCTCAACATCACTAATTATTAGAGAAATGCAAATCAAAACTACAATGAGGTATCACCTCACTCCTGTTAGAATGAGCATCATCAGCAAATCTACAAACAACAAATGCTGGAGAGGGTGTGGAGAAAAGGAACCCTCTTGCACTGTTGGTGGGAAGGTAAATTGATACAGCCACTATGGAGAACAGTATGGGGGTTCCTTAAAAAACTAAAAATAGAATTACCATATGACCCAGCAATCCCACTACTGGGCATATACCTAGAGAAAACCATAATTCAAAAAGACACGTGCACCCCAATGTTCATTGCAGCACTATTTACAATAGCCAGGTCATGGAAGCAACCCAAATGCCCATTGACAGATGAATGGATAAAGAAGTTGTGGTACATATATACAATGGAATATTACTCAGCCATAAAAAGGAACGAAATTGAGTCATTTGTTGAGATGTGGATGGATCTAGAGACTGTGATACAGAGTGAAGTAAGTCAGAAAGAGAAAAACAAATATCGTATATTAACACATGTATGTGGAACCTAGAAAAATGGTTCAGATGAACCAGTTTGCAGGGCAGAAGTTGAGACACAGATGTAGAGAACAAACGTATGGACACCAAGGGGGGAAAACCACAGTGGGGTGGGGATGGTGGTGTGCTGAATTGGGCGATTGGGATTGACATGTATACAATGATGTGTATAAAATTGATGACTGATTAAAAAAAAAAAAGAAAAAATATACCACTGTATTTGGTTTATAATATATGTAGATGATGTGTATAAAATATATATACATATATTCATATGTATGAACATCAACAATAGTTCATAGGAAGAGAATGGGGGAGGGGGAAATGTAAGATCTGAGTCCAACCATATCCATTATTACATTAAATGTAAATAAACGTTAATTTAAAAGGTAGAGATTGTCAGACTGGACAGAAAGGAAACACAACTAAATTCTGTTTACAAGAGGCCCACTTTAAATATAGAAGGTTGGATAGGTTGAAAGTAAAAGCATGGAGAAAGGCAGACCATGAAAAAAATAAGCATACGAAAACTGGAGTGACAATATTAATATCAGAAAAAGTACACCTCAAGACCAGGAGTATTATCTGAGATTAAGAGGGACATTTCTTAATAATAAAAGGGTCAGTTCACCTAGAAGACCTAGCAATCATGAATGTGTATTGCCTAATAACATAGCTTCAGCATACTTGAACAGAAACATATAGCTGAAGAGAGACAGAGATTCTTCATTGTAGCTGGAAATCTTAACACTGCTTTCTCAGTAATTGGTGGAACAACCAGACCAAAAAATCAGAATACAGAGGATCTGACAAACACTATCAGCCCTCTTGACCTAATAGATTTTTATAGAACACTTCACCTAATGGAAGTGTGTACTTACTTTTCAGGTGCATGTGGAAATATGCCGAGGAAGACCATCCTGTGTCATAAAATAAGACTCAAATTTCAAAGGATTGAAATCTTAGAGTTCTCTGACCACAGTGGAATTGAATTAGAATCAATATCAACCAAATAAATGGCAGTAAATGGAAATTAAATCATGCCGTGTGTTCAGTTCCCACAGGACCTCTGGGAAGACCCCATTCTGGTGTCCAAAAGGACACCCTGTACTCGGGGTTGGGTATGGTCAGCCCACCACAGTGAGAGGGGAAGGCAGTGACACTCAATAAGTCCTCACTGCACACATGGCTCTGTGTTAAGACGTGCTTTAGACGCAGTAATTCATGTCATCCTCACACAGCTATCCCTGTTGGAAGGCTGAGACTGAAGTGACTTGCCCAAAGTTTCATAGCCAGTGGGTGGGACAGCTGAGGTCGGGGCTGGGTCTCTCTGACTCCAGAGGCCCGCCTCTGGACCACATTAGTATGGTCTCTTAATCACGTTTGTATAGTTGCATTTCCTTTCCTGATAAGATTTTTGGAACTGTGGTCTTGTCTGATGAAAATGTGTCCGTTGTCAACCCTTATAGTTCATAGCTGTACTTTTTCTATTTCATGTAATTATTCTGTTTCTATTAAAATTAAGTGTACACAGAAGTTACCCTTTTGCACCTCAATTGAAGGTACCCACTGACCTCCCTAGTTGTAGGTGAGATAACCTCTGACACACATGTACGCACACGTGTATGTATACATGTGTACGTGTATATGTATCCACACACGTATGTGTACATATATATGTATCATACGAATAATGTACACAGATTATGTATATATGTAGTTTCTTCTGTCATTTCTTGAGGTTCACTCAAACTAAAATTCTGTAAGCAATGTATTACAGTTTATTGGGGTTAGCTGTGCTACTCATTGTTTTGCTGGAGGGCTCAGGAAACCTGCTGTGCAGGTCTGTGCTCTTCTGTCTGTGTGCCTTATCAAATCCCAGGTCCCCAGTCCCTGCTGTATGAGCTCGTGTTGAGATTCTACGTGGTATTGAGTGCAACTTTTAACCTGTTTCCCTGGGGTGATGAATTGTCCTAGTGGAGTGTCAGGACACCTCCACTAGCCCTTCCAGAGGAGAGCCCTAAACTGGGATTTATCTGTACTTGTCACAGATGAGTGCTATTTACTTACCTGGCCTGCATTAGTGTCAGGCCAGTGGGAAAACCTTTCCATCTACCGATTCACTGGGCTGCACTTGTCAAACACTAATGTTCATAGGCAGAGCCCGGAGCACAATTTCACAGCCTGGATGCGGCTGTAGTTCGTATTCAGTCAGCCATGCCACACTTTGTAGCTGCCCATCACGTCTTCTCTATTGTCTGGACACCCTTCCTTGCTACTTTGCTCATAACTCTCATAACTAGAGATTATGTCCTTTAACTCAGCTCCACCTACATGACTGTCTACCTACGTGACTTGGGACATGTGAGAAGTCATATTTCTTTTCTGTGCTTTAGTTTCTTCAACTTCTTAACAGGAATACAAATAAAACCCACCTTACTGAGTTGTTGATAAGACTCAATAAGGTAATGCATGAGGAAAAGCCTTTTGTAAAATGAAGGGATACACCATGTGCCTTTACTGTTTTACATATGATGCAACTCTGCTGATACTTGATTGATATTAAGCAGAGACCACATCCAACAATGCTTTTTTCTTTTTCCAGTAAAACAGGCGTTATCTAAGCATGCTTGGTTAGTGAGGTTGAGTATACCCCCAGCTTCCTAATGCTAGCATTAAAAAGAGTGTTTAGAGTTGGCCTTTAGTGGGAGAACAATGTGTAGCTATTTCAGCAAGTATGGAGCCTTTTAATTCTTAGCCTCTGATGCAATTGTAAAATTGTCAGAAATGATGGAGTTATATTTTTTAAATGAATTTTGATTTTCGAGTATGATTCGTTGGCTGGCCTCTGTGGTTAAGCTCCTTGGGTCCAGCAGTTATGATGAAATACAGACGTGACCATCTCTGTCTCCAGGGGCTAGTAGCTCCGTGCTGTTGTTAGTGGAGCTCAGAGGAGGAAGGGTGGAGAGTAGGGGCAGGTATGAGATGAGACTTCATGGAGGGGGTGGCATTAGGGCAACACAATGACAACTGAGTAGGATTATGTGAAGAATATTTGTTGATTGAATTATTTATTGATTTATGACCGCAAGGGACATAGATGTTTATTGTGGAATATTGGGGAAATATAGAATTGTGTGAAGAATGAAAGAATAATACCTATATTGCAGCCATGCAAGAAAACTTCTGTTGTAAATTTATGTATTTATCCAGAGTGTTTACTGAGTGCCTCCTATAGGCCACGTGGTGGGATACATTAGTGAACAAGACAGAATTACTCTCCCCATTGCAGCTTATATCCCAATGGGAACAGAGAAAGACAGACGATAAACAAGTGATAAACACTACAAAGAAAAATAAAGGGAGAGAGGCAGTGCCAGGACTAATGGCCTGTGGGAGTGGAAAGAGGAATTTAAAAAATAATAATAGTGAAGGAAGGACTCATTTTAAAGGGACAGTTGAACAGAGTTCTCAGGAAAGAGAGAGTAAGCCATGTGGATATCTGAAGACAGAACATTTCAGGTGAGCAAACAGCTAGTGCAAAGGTCCTGAGGCAGGAGAGTGCCTGCTATGTTCCTGCAGCAATGTGGCTGGAGCAGAAGGGAGAACTGGAGAGGAAGAGGATCAATGAGGGCCAAATCCTGCAGTGTGTTGTTGGCCCTGGAACCGTTTCCTTTCTCAGTGTAATGCTGTGTTTGTTTATTCATAGAACCCTGCATAGGAATACCAATTGATAGGTGGAAAAACAATGAAAATTTTCAGGAGTTTAGGATAAGGGAGGTGACAGTTCCATTACTCTTCCTTTTGTGTTTTAGGTTGAGCTCATATATGTGGAGGCAGCGTGTTGTAATGGAAGCATCACGGTGCTGGAATTGCACGACTTGGGTTCGCATCTTGTCTCTGTTATATCCAGCCGTGTGACTTCATTTAGCTTCTTTGAGCTTCAGTTTCTTCATTCATAAAACTTACCTGATAAGAGGTTTTGAGAAGAGCAGGTACTCAGATCATGCCATTTTGCATATGTTAAAGAAATAGCTGACAATTTGCTGAAGATAGAAAGGAATATGTTCTAATACAGTTAACTTCCATTATTTTTTTTCTTAAGTGCTGCTGTTTTATCGAGAGCTGCATAGTTCAGTAACTAAGCCAATAGACACATGTGACCATTTAAGTTAAAATTAATTGAAATGAAATGAAATGAAGCATTCAGTTCCTCAGTCCTACTACTTATATTTCAAGTGCTCATGTGGCTCCTGTACGGGCCATGCTGACTACAGAACCTTGCCGTCATCGCCGGAAGTTCTACTGGACAGTGCCGCTCTAGAGCAAGTGGAACACCTCTATTCATTCTGAGCTCTGGTCCATGTGTGTGGGGAGAGCAATAATACCTTTCTTCGTAGTGGTATTTCAGAATACTGTCCCCGGACCTCCACGATCACAGTCACTTGGGAGAGGAAGTGGGATGGGATTTCTAAGCCCCGTGACAGATTTCCTGAATCAGAATTTCTGAGGGTAAGGCCCTGGGATCTGCCTCTTCATCACGTCCTCTGTGATTCCAGTGCAGGGTAAAGTGTGCGATTTGGGGCTCTAAAGGGCACTGTCAGAATTAATTAAGGCATGTTGCACATCCTAATATGCTCTGGTGGTGCGAGCTACAGCACTGCACAATATTATTACTAATTGCAAATTGCTTTGATGAATCAGTTCCCTTCCTCCTGGTCCACTTGAGATTAGACTAATTCGTTGGGCTCTGTTAACTCCCTGCAGATAGCATTTCATGTGTTCTCATAAAAGCTGCCTGTGTCTTATTTGTACTTTCAAAATATTCCTGAAATAAATGGTACTCAGTATTGGTTTATTAGATTTATTTAAAAAAAAAGAAAAAAACCAATACCCAACGGCCTATAGTACACATTGAAAAAAATTCCACAAACCAGTCATCAAGTTGAATTACACAATAGTGGCCACAGTTTTCTTCTAGGAACATGCCAGATGGGCGGTGGCCACAGGGGGATTACTAGACCAAGAAGATAAAAAAGATTAAAATGGAATTCTTTCTCATTCCAACTCAGGATTTTCCACTGTGTTTGCAGTGATGACTCTGGGGGAAATACCGCCTGCAAAGAGTTTACTGTCATGGTGCCTGTTGTGTGTTTGTGCAGTGATAAATCAGTGGATTTATGGATTTAATTTCCTCTTACTGCTAACCCCCTTTCTATCTGAAGATATGAATTTAAAAGGTAAGGTGTGTGTCTGCAGGTAGTAAAATACCATTTTGATCGTTCTCACTGGCTGAATCGTGTATGGAATTAAAATCGCAAAAAAATTCTCGTTAAAGGTGGGTCGATTCATTGCACCATAGAGATTCATTTGTTGGAGACAAGCCTGGCTGTGCACTTAGTTCTGCCACAGAAGAGCTTAGTTCTGACATCTGTTTGCTCTGGAAGATGATGGGCGACTCAACAGTTTCAGATCACATCTGCGTCCCTGGTAGTTGCCCCAGCATTTTGGTCTGCCTCCATTTCACTTTTTCTTTCTTTTTAAACTACACCAGTGAGTGGGAACAGCATCGAGTTTTCTCATGACACCATGCTGCCTTCCTTTCTTGGAAGCTGAGTAAGGATTTTGGGGGTTCAGCCTCTGGTGGTTCCAATTTGAAAACCTCCTTGGAGGTATCTCAGACAGCTTGGCCTCACCCCATCCAGTTTGCCACCTCTTGTTTTGAAAAGTGTCCATACTCTACATCATACCTTATTCAGAGACCTCTGCTATGTTAGGACCTTTAGGGTTGCAGGCAAATGAAACCTGATTTAGACGAGCTTAAGTAGAGAGCCAAGTTATTGGTCCACATAATTTGAAAGTCCAGTGGTGGACTTCAGGCAGGGCTGCATCCAGGGATTGCTCTCACTCTCTCCTCATCTCTCTGCTGCACCAACGTTGGCACATTGGCTTTATTCTTAGACACGCTCTTCCCAGTGACTGGAAAGATGTTCTCTGGCAGTTCCAAGGTAACTCTTCCTAATGGAGAACACTGTCTTTCCCGCATCCATGTGCAAACCCTAGGAAGACTCTTACTAACCTGTGGGATCATGTACCCCTTCCTGGGTGAATCCCTGTGGTGTAGCAAGGAGGGAGAACTCACATTGGCCATGCCTGAGTCATGTGGTTCTCTGTGTGGTTGGGGAGTGTGGTCAGCTAGGCCTCCACCAAAAGTAAAGGGTTGTCTTAGAGGAAAAGGGGGACCCTGTGGGCCAGACAAAACAGATGTCTCCTCCATCATGCCGGCTGGGGCATCTTCAGACCTCACTCCAGCTTTTGTCTGTGTGGGAATCCTTATGCCTTAGTCCACCCCTCTCCCAGCTGCATTCTTACTAGCTGGGTTTGGCTCTGGCCTGGGTCTGTGAAGCAACTATGCAAGCATGAGCTTCCCCTCCCATATGCCATTTCAATGGGGTGGCCTCCTGGAGTTGCCGTGGAAACACCATGATGCCAGGGCCTATTCTGGCTTGTAGGATCTGGGAGACTGCTGACCTTTTAGGTGGGGGAGTTTGGGGTTCAGATCCTGCCTGTGCCCATCACTGGCTGTGTGAAGTTAGTTAAATTTTCTCGGCCCATTTTCTTCATCTCCCAAATAGGGATACTACTACTAGCTACTTCATAGGGCTGCTGTGAAAATTAAACCAGGTTTGGCATGAGGAGGGTATTTAGCCCATTGCTTGGCACATAGGTGCTCTGTGAATGGTGGCTCTTCTCCTCCTGGCCTCTGTCTTCTCTCTCCCCGTCACTGGCATGAATGCCTCTGCTGAGGCAAGTGGTTGGATTTCCTGTGCTTCCTCAGATTGTCAGGTAGTCTAGGGAGGTGGTACAGCACGTGGCTAAGTGTGTGGGGTTCTGGAGCAAGAACACCACACTGGATCCACACTCTGGCTCTTGCTAGCTGTGTGACTTTGGGTTGGCCACTTAACTCCTCTGTGCTTAGTTAGCTCGTTTGAAAAATGAAATGGGGACTTAGGAGGATTACACAAGTTAATACATTTTAAGTGTTTGAAACAATACCAGGACTTTAATAAGTGATTAATACGTTTGTTGTTATTTGTACCATTATTAGGTTTTCCGTGTACCTTTCTGGCTTCCTATGTACCTTTCTGTCAGGGTTGAAACTAGGACAGTGCCCCTCCCTTGCAGTGACTGGGGGGTGTACCCATCCAGCAGTGCCCCGGGTGTCAGAGGAACACATTCTGCCATGTGAATGTTTCCCTGGAAATGGCTGTTTCTGGTTCAGAGTACACCTGACCCTTGAACAGTGTGGGAGTTGGAGCGTCGACCCTCTGTGCAGTCGAAAATCCACATATAATTCATAGTCTGTAGATGTGGTTTCTCTGTGTCCACAGTTCCTCATGCATGGATTCAACCAACCCTTTGACCATGTAGTACTATAATGTATGTATTTATTGAAAAAAAAATCCACGTATAAATGGACCTGCACAGTTCAAACCAGTGTTGTTCAAGGGTCAACTGCATCTCTTTATTTCCAACTAAGCAATGACCCAGCTAGATCACATAAATACAACAGAATATACTGTATCTGTTTCACTCATTTCTTAAACTTTTGTATTGGAGTGTAATACGCATATAAGGTGCCCAAATAGAATAGACTTATTACCAAGTACGCAGACCCGTGTGACCAGCCCCTAGATCAAGAAACAGGACATGAGCGGCACCCGAAAGTCTCACTTATCCTCCCCTAATCTTATTTCCTTTCTGACTTACTTCTGCCCCCTTCTTCCCAGAGGTTACCATTAGTCTAACTTTGCAGTGAATGCTAGTTTTGCCCTCTTCTGAATGTCATGTAAATGACATCCTACAGTTTATATTTGTTGGTGTCTGGCCCTTTTTTACTCTGTATTATGCATGTGATCTCATTCAGGCTGGAATGTATAGTATAGTTCACTGGTTTTCATTGCCGTCTAGTATTCGGTTGTGTGAACAGACCACAGTTTATCCATTTTGCTATTGATGGATTTTTGAGTTGTTTCAAGTGCAGATTACTTTGCTGCTGCTTATGAACATTCCTGTATCCATCTTTTTCTATACCTGTACTCATTTCTGTTGGATATATTCCCAGGGGTGGGGTTGCTGGGTCACAGGGCCGATAGGAATATCTTGCGTTCACACTGTCCAGTGGTTTTCTGAACTGGCTGTACCACTACAGGGCTCCACTCCAGCCAGTGGGGCAGGAGAGTCCCAGTTTCTCTACATCTTTTCTTATACTTGGTGTGGTCAGAGTTCCCCGTTTTAGCCCTCATGGTACATTTTGGCCTAGGCATATCCTATTATGTAAAGTGCCTATTCACATCTCTTGCCCTTTACTTTTAACTGGGTTGTCTGTCTTCTTTTTAATTGATTTGTATAAGTTCTTTATATATTCTGGATGCAAGCCATTTGTTGGTTTTAAGTGATGCCAATATCTTCTCTCACTCTGTGGCTTGTTTTTTTTCACCCTCCTTATGGTGTTTTTTGATGAGAAAGATTGCTTTATGAGTTTTTGTCTTTGCATACCATTTCCCTTACATATTTTAAAGAAGCGTCTAGGGAAATGTGGTTGCCTGCTCTTGTTCAGCAGAATGTACAGCTCTCTGTGGGTTTATTCTGGCTTCAACCAACACAGAGACATGTGGGTCTTCCCTCCTGAATTGCTTTTTCTTGATTGTAAAACAGAACCACTTTCCCTCACCTTTGCCTCTGACTTACATGTTAGGGTATTTTTTCCCTCCTTTTTAAAAGACTAAGTCACTGTCTTTTTGGGCCTGTTTTCAGACCATGGAGCCAGAGAATGCTGTTTTTCAAAGAAAAGCAAGAGGCCAAGCAAACCTTCCTTTTAAACTTTTCCCCCTAAAATCCTGATGTGATGGGCTAGCTTTGGAAAGAAGAATCATCGAGGGTTAAAATGAACATAAATGAGAATCATATATTAAATAGCAGTACTATTTCTAATGGCTACTCTTTATGAGCATTCATCAGTCCTTTACATGGATTACCTCATTTGGACTTTGTAAACTCTATGAAGTTGGCCCCATTAATAACCTTGTTTCATAGATTGGAAAAGCGAGGTTCAGTACCTTTCCAAGGTCACACCGTCAATGAATGTTGGGGCTGAGGTTCAAAGTGGGCTCTGTTGGACCCCAGAGTTCAGTGCTCTGCTGTGCTGCCCTCCTGGTGAAGATGCATCCTTGCTCTTTGCAGTTTGAGTCAAGCCAATCAAACCACACGTCAAGCCTCCTGCTATGAATAGCTCAGTACTGATGAAAAATTGGTAGCTTCTCCTTTCCCAGTTTTCCATCTCAGAAATAAATCAATGAAGCTGACTGTCTCCTTAGTGCCTTTTGAAGTGATTTTATTTCTCCTCATTCCAGAAGGCATTGCATCTTGTTCCCCGGGTGCAGTCCAGAGGACCTGGAAGTTTTGAGTAAAATAAGGTGGACTTCAGTGCTAGGCAACAACCTGGTCTAGAATTATGTATGTTTAAAATCATTATGAGTCCAGATTTCCCTTTTAAATGTAACCTGGTGTCCAAGCTTGGCAGCAAATGACTGCCTTGTCTCAGGAACCTAGGAGAGGCCAGTGATTAGAACCTCTGGCTGCTTCTAGATGCTCTCCGTATTCATTGGCTAAGGACCATTACTTTCCAGCCCGCTGGACCAAATTCTCACAGCCATGAGGGTGGGAATTGGCCCTGGTTGGGGAGATAGGACCTTCATAAGCGAAGCACTGAGTGGGATTCAGGATGCTGTGCTGGGCCCTCTCTGTTGTGGGCAGCTTATTGTCAAGATTGGGACAAAGTCAGGGGTGGGTATGTCCAAGGGTTCCCAAATCTCTTAGATTCTTGGGTTACGGCTGGGAGGGAGTAGTAGCTGCCATTGCCTGTTCTTTCAAAATGCCGCACAGCTGCGCCTGGAGCAGCACCGTTTACCACAGTTGATTTAGACGCTCTCTCTGTGTTGTAGGGTTGTGTGCTTGGAAGGAGAAAATCATCCAGAAGCTGGGGGCTGGGCCTGGCTCCCTCTTGCTGGGTGAAGCACCTTCATTGCTCTGGGGGTGGTGACACTGGTGAAGTTCAGTCCCTCTGCAGCTATCGTAGCTCAGTGACTGGTCACTCGGAGGTGACTCGTGCCACTTTCCTTCTCTCCATCACCAGAGGGTCTTGTCCTGTAGTGCTTCTGCTTGACTATTGATTACCTCTTGCAGAGGGAATACCCTTCACATTTAACCTGAAATAGTATTTTCTCAATTTTATGGCTTGTGACTTCCACCGGCCCGTCACTTCTCTCTCCACGTAGGTACCACCTAAAGCATAAACAGCTGTTTTCTGGGTAATTTTCTCATTGCCTTTTGAACATTGAGCAGTAAGGGAAGGCTCAAGGGATGATTGCCCTCACCTGAAGCAGCTGTCCACAGAGACAGCTACACTGGCGGCATAAAGATTGGCTGTTTAGGGAGTTTGGAGCTTAGTAATTGCAGAGAGCAATTTACTTTCTCTCCTCACTAGTGTCTGGAGACAATAGCAAAAACTTTTAGAGGCATCTGAGAAAAATCTTGTCCTTGGAGTTGGAGATGATAAAGGAAAGAAAATACAGTTTCTTCCACTGGTTAACTAATTCCCAACAATTTAACTTTTTGCCTGCTGAGGTCTCAGGAAGACAATTATGAGTGGCTTTTTTTTTTTATTAAGCAGTTTTTTTTTTGGCTGCGTTGGGTCTTTGTTGCTGTGCGCGGGCTTTCTCTAGTTGTGGCGAGCGGGGGCTACTCTTTGTTGTGGTGTGCGGGCTTCTCATTGAGGTGGCTTCTCTTTGTTGCACAGCACCGGCTCTAGAGCGCAGGCTCAGTAGTTGTGGCTCACGGGCTTAGTTGCTCCGAGGCATGTGGGATCTTCCCGGACCAGGGATTGAACCTGTGTTCCCTGCATTGGCAGGCGGATTCTTAACCACTGCGCCACCAGGGAAGTCCCTATGAGTGGGTTTTTTTTTTTTCCCATTTGGGTAAGATGTGGGAGAAAGGAAGTCTCATGGGTCCTTAAGGACTCTTTCCCAGCGCTCTCCTTCCTGGGACGTGTCACCATGTGCTGAGGCAGGGGCAGGCCTCTGTGTTTTGGGACCTCCTGCAGCCTTTGGCTCAGCTTGCCTCCTGCAAGTTAAGACCAGGGCATCTGAGCCCAGGAGGTAGAGTATGAGGCAGGTACACATGGGCCGTCTCAGGGCTGTGCCTGGGCTGTCTTCTGCCGGGGCACTCTGGGTGGAAACGGTTCATGCCACGACAGCTGTGTGGGGTGCTTGTAGGTCCCCGGTCCCTGTACTGTGTGAGTGATGGGGAGGGGTTATAATGGCCTAGGCTGCAGCGGTCAGAGCTGCAGCAGAGGAGCCCGCAGGAACCCAGCGGTCACACTGGGTCTCACCCATTCTGCTTTGTGATTAAGAGTCCATTTTTGTTAAGGATGACACCTACACCATGTAAACTTCATCATGTTAGGGAAATTCTGCAGCTGCTCCTGGCTTCCTTTAATAAACTCTTAGGTCACGATCACTAAGAGAGTCAATAAGTGTCTGTTGAACTGAATAGAATTTGTGTAAATCTTCCTTTAAAATACCTATTTTCCACTCTTATCACCTTTGGGAGTAATGAAGTCCATTAAGTCACGTGGTGTGTGAAACTGGCCTTTCTCCTGACTGCAGAGCTCTATCCTAAGACTTGAGGGTGGGGTGAGCTTGGTTTTCCTTAGCGACTGAGGCTCGGTGCCCTGGTTCCTGTGTCTGGCTTCTCCTATCCTCCTCGTGTTCTGCGAGTCTGCCCGCTTGGACTCTATTCTGTCTCCCTTGGCTGTCCCAGGCTGCAGGTTGCCCTGGCTTTTGGTGAGGCTCTTCCTCTCTCATCCTGCCCTCTGGGAGATACACCGGCGGGACTGCTACAGCCACTGTGGTGCCTTCGAAGTGGAAGTAGGTGCTCCCTCTGGGTGGGTGCAGCCTTGCTCCAGGGTGTGATTGATGCAGGCAGTGCGCATGGCATTTCAGCCCCCACTCCTTTCCTGACCTGGCAGTCTTGTTTTTGTTTTTTTAATTGAATGACAGAGTCTTTAAATTCTTTAGTGCTTTACAATTTTCAATCACACGTGATTTCATATTATCCCATAATAACTCTTCCCCTACCCCTATGTTGTCCCCCGCCTCCCCGCTTCTCTCTCCCCACTAATAACCACTACTGACCGGGCATTCCTGTACGGTGAGTGACTTATACAACTATCCACGCTGGCCCTGTGCACTCTCATGTGTAAAGTCCATGGCCAGGGCTCAATACACGCTAGATGTTCAACAAATATTAGTTCCTTTGTCATCCCTTCTTATTCATAATATAAATTCACTCTTTGCTGAAAAGAGAGTTGCCAAATTCAGAGTGTTTTTGAGGCCATGAGGTATAGTGGGAAGAGTATGACCTTTGAGAACCAGTGGGCCTAGGCTTGGCTCCTGCCTGGCTTTGTACTTTGACATTTAAGCCAAGTGTGTGAACTCAAGCAGGCTTCCTAACATCTCAGCACCTCGTTCCCTTTGTCTTTAAAATGGGAGCCCAAACAGCATCTACTGCAGAGAGTAGTGGAAAGAGTTGAGACAAGTAGTCTGTTTAGAGCAGGGATGGACAAACTCAGCCCAAAAGCCAAGTCCAGCTGAGGTCACTAGTTTAGAGTGATTGGTACATTTTTTTTTAATTTAATTTTTATCTTATATTGGAGTATAGTTGATTTACAGTGCTGTTAGGCAAAGTGATTCCGTTATACACATATCCATTCTTTGTCAGATTCTTTTCCCATATAGGTTATCACAGAATATTGAGTAGAGTTCCCTGTGCTATACAGTAGGTCCTTGTTGATTACCTGTTTTATATATAATAGTGTGTATAGAGTGCTTGATATATTTTTAAAGGGGGCAGGGAGAAGAGGGTGTGGTAGAGTCTGTTTGTGACCCACAAAGCCAAAAAAATGTACTCTTTGGCCCTTCATAGAAGAAGTTTTCTGACTCCTAATTTGGGGGTTGAGCTCTGCCTGGCTCAGAGTAACAGCCCTCCATGTGGTATTTTCCCCTCTTTCACCTCTTACGAATCTTTCCCCAGGGTTCTCTCTGTCTGAGCATTTGGTGCAAGAGGCTCCCATCACCAAGATCAGCCCCAAAGGCCAAAGAAATGAAGATTTGTTCAAAGTGAAAATCTGTAGCAGTTGTGTGTTTTACATCTCTTTCCCACCTTTCAGTATAAAACTCACTGAGGACCTTGTGTGCTTATAGTTACCACAGGTGTGAGTAGCTTTCGATAATTTCTAATAAATAATCATGTTTAACCTGAGTACCAGTGGAACATTTTTCTGACAATCTTTAAACTGGTTATTTATTTTCTTGGAGAAATATAACCCAACATGGCTCAGTAATGAGCTGCTATTATGGGAGTTGTTCACGTTATGGTGAGGAAGATTTACGTTCCCAGGTAGATTTTAGTTGTGGAATATTTAAGAATAACGTGGTAGAGAGGCATTGTTATTAAGCACAGGAGGTCTGGGTAGCTGTGGTTGAGTGTGTGTCCATAATTTATTCAATATTTTCTCCAATTCTGTCATTCAGGCCCCAAGGTTGTGTGGCAGAATGCAGGGACCAGCAGGAAGGCAAGCAATGACCCAAATCAAATTTGTGTCTAATTTTTAGTTAGTTGGGCCCCAGGTCTGTTAAGGTGTGTGCACTCCCGTACACGAGCACGTGGGAGCCGCCCGTGGCCCGCGTGGCTGTTGGCCGGGGTAGGAGGCACGTCAGTCTGGGGTGATTCACGGATCAGACTGCAGGCTGGTGTGCTTAGCAAGCTGCTCTCGCTTAGGATGGGAACTGGCCACTCCTGGAACGTGCTCGATGCTGTACATCTTATGGGCAAGGATCCTGCTTCACCCTCTGTCCTCCAGCCCCGACTCCAGCCCAGCAACCACACAGACATCTGGTGTAATAGCTTGTTCCTCCCCCATCCCTCCAGGTGCCTCCTGGGATTTCTCTCCCCTCCCTTTCTATACTCTGGCTTCACCCATATCTTAGCCCTAGAGGCTCAGCTTCCCTGGGCTTTGTCAAAGGTGGGACTTCGCCTTCAAAAGGATTAAATTACGAGTTTCCAAGAGAATCATAATTTCTCCACATACCAGCTCTGATTCAACCAGTAGCTGTTCTGAGTCTTCGCAGGTTGATCAGGTCTGAGTCGGGTCCAGTGGAGTCCATCCTTCGGGAGCTGATGGTCTAGAACTTGGTGGGGTGCTCAACCAACTGGTGGCACTGGGCTGTCATGGTGTGTGGAAAGAGCCCAGGGCTCTGCTGTTGGACAGAGCTGGAGCTGACCCCCTGCTCAAGTTACGCAACCTCCCTGAGCCATAGTTTTCTCTACTGTAAAATGTAGAGGCTACCTCCATCCTTGCAAAGTCATTGTGATGATTATGGGGGATAACGTAAAGTGCAGAGCAGAGCACCGTGCTTGGCTGGCAGTAGGTGTTCAGTGGACACTTGTTACTTCCCACTGTAGGCTGAATACAGGCTTGAGTAGCTATTTCTTGATCTTCCTTTAGAAAATGGCAAGTTCCCAGCACCTCCCTAGGACCTGGGTCCTTGCTGTACTGCCCACTGGCTCCATTCTGGGTCTGTAGTAGAAAATATTCTCACGTTGCCCGTGTTCATTTTCCTGGTTGTTGTATCTTTTCCCTTCAAAACCATTTGCAGACTCTTTTCATTCCCTTTCCCCGACTCCGCTAGTTTTTTTTTTTAATTAGAGTATAGTTGATTTACAGTGTTTTGTTAGTTTCTGGTGTAGAACGAAGTGATTCAGTTATCCATATGTATACATATTCTTTTCCATTATGGTTTATTACTGGATATTGAATATAGTTCCCTGTGCTATACAGTGGGCCCTCATTGTTTATCTGTTTTCTTTATAATAGTTTGTATATGCTAATCCCGAACTCCTAATTTATCCCTCCCCCCAGTGCCTTTTTCTTTTGGTAACCGTAAGTTTGTTTTCATAGTCTGAGTCTGTTTCATAAATAAGTTCATTTGTGTCATATTTTAGATTTCCCATAAAAGTGATATCACATGGTGTTTCTCTTTCTCTTTCTGACTTACTTCGCTTAGTATGATAATCTCTAGGTCCATCCATGTTGGTGCAAATGGCATTATTTTATTCTTTTTTATGGCTGAGTAGTATTCCATTGTGTATAGATACCACATCTACTTTATCCATTCATCTGTTGATGGACTCTTAGGTTGCTTCCATGTTTTGGCTATTGTAAATAGTGCTGCTATGAATATTGGGGTGCATGTATCTTTTTGAATTAGAGTTTTCTCTGGGTATATGCCCAGGAGGGAGATTGCTGGATCATATGGCAACTCTATTTTTAGTTTTTTTGAGGGAATTCCATACTGTTTTCCATAGTGGCTGCACCAATTTACATTCCCACCAATAATGTATGAGGGTTCCCTTTTCTCCACACCCTCTCCAGCATTTGTTATTTGTAGACTTTTTAATGATGGTCATTGTGACTGGTGTGAGGTGATACCTCATTGTAGTTTTGACTTACATTCCTCTAATAATTAGTGATGTTGAGCATCTTTTCATGCACCTATTGGCCATCTGTATGTCTTCTTTAGAGAAATGTATACTTAGGTCTTTTGCCCATTTTTCGATTGGGTTATTATTATTATTTTTGTTGTTATTGAGTTGTATGAGCTGTTTGTATATATTGGAAGTTAATCCCTTGTTGGTCTCATCATTTGCAAATATTTTCTTCCAGTCTGTAGGTTGTCTTTTCACTTTGTTTATGGTTTCCTTTGCTGTGCTAAAGCTTATAAGTTTGATTAGGTCCCATTTGTTTATTTTTGCTTTTATTTCTATTGCCTTGGGTGACTGACCTAAGAAAACATTGGTGTGATTTATGTCAGAGGTGTTTTGCCTGTGTTCTCTTCTAGCAGTTTTATGGTGTCATGTCTTATATTTAAGTCTTTAAGCCATTTTGAATTTATTTTTGTGTATGGTGTGAGAGTGTGTTCTAACTTCATTGATATACATGTGGCTGTCAGCTTTCCCAACACGACTTGCTGAAGAGACTGTCTTTTCTCCATTGTACATTCTTGCCTCCTTTGTCAAAGATTGACTGTAGGTGTGTGGGTTTATTTCTGGGCTCTCTGTTCTGTTCCATTGATCCAAATGTCTGTTTTTGTACCAATGCCACACTGTTTTGATTACTGTAGCTTTGTAGTATTGTCGGAAGTCTCCTACACTAGTTCTTAATCCTCCTCAACTTCCATCTTTACCAGGACCCAGGCTGATGAGTGTGTTTTAAATTCAGGGGCTAGCAAAGGCCCTCTCCCCAAATATTTCTCACCTTTCTACTGGCAGAAACTCTGGCAGGATTTTGTCACCTTGGGATTGGATCCCTTATTGAATATGAGTGGAGCTGCCCAGTCCTCTTTACAAGTTTTGATGAGAAAGATTAGAGGAGAAGACCATGAGGGCACCCTGCTGGGAGGTAGAGGCGGGAAGGGCAAAGTCTCTGATTGCCTTGTTGCAATCAAAGCTGCCCATGTGTAGGGAGATCTGTGTGAGCAAAGGCAGCAGGTGCCTTGGTGAACATGGATTTCACATTAAGAAGTGACCGTCACGTCCTTTCCTGTGGGTATTCCAGCCCGTGCCCCAACAGACACCCACATCTTTCTTTTTTTAATTAATTTATTTTTTCAACATCTTTATTGGAGTATAATTGCTTTACAATGGTGTGTTAGTTTCTACTTTATAACAAAGTGAAACAGCTATACATATACATATATCCCCATATCTCTTCTCTCTTGCGTCTCCTTCCCTCCCTCCCACCCTCCATATCCCACCCCTCTAGGTGGTCACAAAGCACCAAGCTGATCTCCCTGTGCTATGCAGTTGCTTCCCACTAGCTATCGGTTTTACATGTGGTAGTGTATATATGTACATGCCACTCTCTCACTTTGTCCCAGCTTACCCTTCCCCCTCCCCATGTCCTCAAGTCCATTCTCTATGTCTGCGTCTTTATTCCTGTCCTGCCCCTAGGTTCATCAGAAACTTTTTTTCTTTTTAGATTCCATATATATGTGTTAGCATATGGTATTTGTTTTTCTCTTTCTGACTTACGTCACTCTGTATGACAGACTCTAGGACCATCCACCTCACTACAAATAACTCAATTTCATTTCTTTTTATAGCTGAGTAATATTCCATTGTATATATGTGCCACATCTTCTTTATCCATTCATCTGTTGATGGACACTTAGGTTGCTTCCATGTCCTGGCTATTGTAAATAGAGCTGCAATGAACATTGTGACTCTTTTTGAATTATGGTTTTCTCAAGGTATATGCCCAGTAGTGGGATTGCTGGGTCGTATGGTAGTTCTAGTTTTAGTTTTTTAAGGAACCTCCATACTGTTCTCCATAGTGGCTGTATCAGTTTACATTGCCACCAACAGTGCAAGAGGGTTCCCTTTTCTCCACACCCTCTCCAGCATTTATTGTTTGTAGATATTTGGATGATGGCCATTCTGACTGGTGTGAGGTGATACCTCATTGTAGTTTTGATTTGCATTTCTCTAATGATTAATGATGTTGAGCATTCTTTCATGTGTTTGTTGGCAATCTGTATATCTTATTTGGAGAAATGTCTATTTAGGTGTTCTGCCCATTTTTGGATTGGGTTGTTTGTTTTTTTGATATTGAGCTGCATGAGCTGCTTGTAAATTTTGGAGATTAATCCTTTGTCAGTTGTTTCATTTGCAAATATTTTCTCCCATTCTGAGGGTTGTCTTTTGGTCTTGTTTATGGTTTCCTTTGCTGTGCAAAAGCTTTTAAGTTTCATTAGGTCCCATTTGTTTATTTGTGTTTTTATTTCCATTTCTCTAGGAGGTGGGTCAAAAAGGATCTTGCTGTGATTTATGTCATAGAGTGTTCTGCCTATGTTTTCCTCTAAGAGTTTGATAGTGTCTGGCCTTACATTTAGGTCTTTAATCCATTTTGAGTTTATTTTTGTGTATGGTGTTAGGGAGTGTTCTAATTTCATTCTTTTACATGTAGCTGTCCAGTTTTCCCAGCACCACTTATTGAAGAGGCTGTCTTTTCTCCATTGTATATTCTTGCCTCCTTTATCAAAAATAAGATGACCATATGTGCATGGGTTTATCACTGGGCTCTCTTTCTATTCCATTGATGTATATTTCTGTTTTTGTGCCAGTGCCATACTGTCTTGATTACTGTAGCTTTGTAGTATAGTCTGAAGTCAGGGAGCCTGATTCCTCCAGCTCCATTTTTCTTTCTCAAGATTGCTTTGGCTATTCGAGGTCTTTTGTGTTTCCAAACAAATTGTGAAATTTTTTGTTCTAGTTCTGTGAAAAATGCCAGTGGTAGTTTGATAGGGATTGCATTGAATCTGTAGATTGCTTTGGGTAGTAGAGTCATTTTCACAATGTTGATTTTTCCAATCCAAGAACGTGGTATAATATCTCTCCATCTGTTTGTATCATCTTTAATTTCTTTCATCAGTGTCTTATAGTTTTCTGCATATAGGTCTTTTGTCTCCTTAGGTAGGTTTATTCCTAGGTATTTTATTCTTTTTGTTGCAGTGGTAAATGAGAGTGTTTCCTTAATTTCAATTTCAGATTTTTCATCATTAGTGTATAGGAATGCAAGAGATTTCCCTGCATTAATTTTGTATCCTGCTCCTTTACCAAATTCATTGATTAGCTCTAGTATTTTTCTGGTAGCATCTTTTGGATTCTCTCTGTATAGTACCATGTCATCTGCAAACAGTGACAGCTTCACTTCTTCTTTTCTGATTTGGATTCCTTTTATTTCTTTTTCTTCTCTGATTGCTGTAGCTAAAACTTCCAAAACTATGTTGAGTAATAGTGGTGAGAGTGGGCAACCTTATCTTGTTCCTGATCTTAGTGGAAATGGTTTCAGTTTTTCACCATAGAGGACGATGTTGGCTGTGGGTTTGTCATATATGGCCTTTATTATGTCGAGGTAAGTTCCCTCTATGCCTACTTTCTGGAGGGTTTTTATCATAAATGGGTGTTGAATTTTGTCGAAAGCTTTCTCTGCATCTGTTGAGATGATCATATGGTTTTCCTCCTTCAATTTGTTAATATGGTGCATCACATTGATTGATTTGTGTATATTGAAGAATCCTTGCATTCCTGGGATAAACCCCACTTGATCATGGTGTATGATCCTTTTAATGTGCTGTTGGATTCTGCTTGCTAGTATTTTGTTGAGGATTTTTGCATCTATGTTCATCAGTGATATTGGCCTGTAGTTTTCTTTCTTTGTGACATCTTTGTCTTGTTTTGGTATCAGGGTGATGGTGGCCTTGTAGAATGAGTTTGGGAGTGTTCCTCCCTCTGCTATATTTTGGAAGAGTTTGAGAAGGGTAGGTGTTACCTCTTCTCTAAATGTTTGATAGAATTCGCTTGTGAAGCCATCTGGTCCTGGGCTTTTGTTTGTTGGAAGATTTTAAATTACAGTTTCAATTTCAATGCTTGTGATTTGTCTGTTCATATTTTCTGTTTCTTCCTAGTTCAGTCTCAGAAGTTGTGCATTTCTAAGAATTTGTCCATTTCTTCGTGGTTGTCCATTATATTAGCATACAGTTGCTTTTAGTAATCTCTCATGATCCTTTGTGTTTCTGCAGTGTCAGTTGTTACTTCTCCTTTTTCATTTCTAATTCTGTTGATTTGAGTCTTCTCCCTTTTTTTCTTGATGAGTCTGGCTAATGGGTTATCAATTTTCTTTATCTCCTCAAAGAACCAGCTTTTAGTTTTATTGATCTTTGCTTTCGTTTCCTTCATTTCTTTTTCATTTATTTCTGATGTGATCTTTATGATTTCTTTCCTTCTGCTAACTTTGGGGATTTTTTGTTCTTCTTTCTCTAATTGCTTTAGGTGTAAGTTTAGGTTGTTTATTTGAGATGTTTCTTGTTTCTTAAGGTAGGATTGTATTGCTATAAACTTCCCTCTTAGAACTGCTTTTGCTGCATCCCATAGGTTTTGGGTTGTTGTGTTTTCACTGTCATTTGTTTCTAGGTATTTTTTGATTTCTTCTTTGATTTCTTCAGTGATCTCTTGGTTATTAAGTAGTGTATGGTTTAGCCTCCATGTGTTTGTATTTTTTACAGATTTTTTCCTGTAATTGATTCTAGTCTCATAGCGTTCTGGTTGGAAAAGATAGTTGATATGATTTCAATTTTCTTAAATTTACCAAGACTTGATTTGTGACCCAAGGTATGGTCTATCCTGGAGAACCTTCCATGAGCACTTGAGAAGAAAGTGTATTCTGTTGTTTTTGGATGGAATGTCCTATAAATATCAATTAAGTCCATCTTGTTTAATGTGTCATTTAAAGCTTGTGTTTCCTTATTTATTTTCATTTTGGATGATCTGTCCATTGATGAAAGTGGGGTGTTAAAGTCCCCTACTATGATTGTGTTACTGTCAATTTCCCCTTTTATGGCTGTTAGCATTTGCCTCATGTTTTGAGGTGCTCCTATGTTGGGTGCATAAATATTTACAATTGTTACACCTTCTTCGTGGATTGATCCCTTGATCATTATGTAGTGTTCTTCTTTGTCTCTTGTAATGGTCTTTGTTTTAAAGTCTATTTTGTCTGATATGTGAATTGCTACTCCATCTTTCTTTTGATTTCCATTTGCATGGAATATCTTTTTCCATCCTCTCACTTACAGTCTGTATATGTCCCTAGGTCTGAAGTGGGTGTCTTGTAGACAGCATATATACGGGTCTTTTTTTTTGTATCCATTCAGCCAGGCTATGTCTTTTGGTTGGAGCATTTAATCCATTTACATTTAAGGTAATTATCTATATGTATATTCCTATTACCATTTTCTTAATTGTTTTGGGTTTGTTATTGTAGGTCTTTTCCTTCTCTTGTGTTTCCTGCCTGGAGAAGTTCCTTTAGCCTTTGCTGTAAAGTTAGTATGGTGGTGCTGAATTCTCTTAGCTTTTGCTTGTCTGTAAAGGGTTTAATTTCTCCATTGAATCTGAATGAGATCCTTGCTGGGTAGAGTAATCTTGGTTGTAGGTTTTTCCCTTTCATCACTTTAAATGTGTCCTGCCACTCCCTCTGGCTTGTGGAGTTTCTGCTGAAAGATCAGCTGTTAACCTTATGGGGATTCCCTTGTATGTTATTTGTTTTTTTTCCCTTTGTGCTTTTAATATTTTTTCCTTGTATTTAATTTTTGATAGTTTGATTAATATTTGTCTTGGCGTGTTTCTCCTTGGATTTATCCTGTGTGGGACTCTGTGCGCTTCCTGGACTTGATTGACTATTTCCTTTCCCATATTAGGGAAGTTTTCAAGTATAATCTCTTGAAATATTTTCTCAGTCACTTTTTCTCTTCTTCTTCTGGGAGCTCTCTAATTCAAGTGTTGGTGTGTTTAATGTTGTCCCAGAGGTCTCTGAGACTGTCCTCAATTCTTTTCATTCTTTTTTCTTTATTCTGCTCTGCAGTAGTTATTTCCACTATTTTATCTTCCAGGTCACTTATCTGTTCTTCTGCCTCAGTTATTCTGCTGTTGATTCCTTTTAGAGAACTTTTAATTTCATTTATTGTGTTGTTCACCATTGTTTGTTTGCTCTTTAGTTCTTCTAGGTCCTTGTTAAACGTTTCTTGTATTTTCTCCATTCTATTTCCAAGATTTTGGGTCATCTTTACTGTCATTATTCTGAATTCTTTTTCAGGTAGACTGCCTATTTCCTCTTTGTTTGTTTGGTCTCGTGGGTTTTCACCTTGCTCCTTCATCTGATGTGTGTTTCTGTGTCTTCTCATTTTGCTTAACTTACTGTGTTTGGGGTCTCCATTTCACAGGCTGCAGGTTCGTAGTTTCCGTTGTTTTTGTTGTCTGCCCCCAGTGGCTAAGGTTGGTTCAGTGGGTTGTGTAGGCTTTCTGGTGGAGGGGACTAGTGCCTGTGTTCTGGTGGATGAGCCTGGCTCTTGTCTTTCTGGTGGGCAGGTCCGCATCCGGTGGTGTGTTTTGGGGTGTCTGTGACCTTATTATGATTTTAGGCAGCCTCTCTGCTAATGGGTGGGGTTGTGTTCCTGTCTTGCTAGTTGTTTGGCATAGGGTGTCCAGAACTATAGCTTCCTGGTCTTTGAGTTGAGCTGGGTCTTAGCATTGAGATGGAGATCTCTGGGAGGTTTTTGCTATCCGATATTATGTGGAGCTGGGAGGTCTGTGGTGGACCAATGTCCTGAACGTGGCTCTCCCACCTCAGAGGCACATGCCTGACGTCCGGCCAGAGCACCAAGACCCTGCCATCCACACAGCTCAGAATAAAAGGGAGAAAAAGAGAAAGAACAAACGAAAAAATAAAATAAAATAAAAGTTATTAAAATAAAAAATAATTATTAAAAATGAAAAATTTTTTAAAAATTAAAAAAGTAATTAATAAAAAAGAAAGACAGAAAGAAAGAAGAAAGCAACCAAACAAAATAATAAATCAACCAATGATAACAAGTGCTAATAACTATACTAAATGCTAAAAACTATACTAAAAAGACAAACAACAACCAAAAAAACACAGACAGAACCGTAGGACAAATGGTAAAAGCTAAGCTATTCAGACAAAATCACGCACAGAAGCATACACATACACACTCATAAAAAGAGAAAAGGGAAAAAAATATATATATCGTTGCTCCCAAAGTCCACCTCCTCAATTTGGGATGATATGTTGTCTATTCAGGTATTCCACAGATGCAGGGTACATCAAGTTGTTTGTGGAGATTGAATCTGCTGCTCCTGAGGCTGCTGGGAGAAATTTCCCTTTCTCTTCTTTGTTCGCACAGCTCCCGGGGTTCAGCTTTGGATTTGGACCCACCTCTGCATGTAGGTCTCCTGAGGGCGTCTGTTCTTGGCTCACACAGGACGGGGTTAAAGGAGCAGCTGATTTGGGGGCTCTGGCTCACTCAGGCTGGGGGGAGGGCGGGGTACGGATGTGGGGCGAGCCTGCGGCGGCAGAGGCTGGCGTGAGGTTGCACCAGCCTGAGGTGCGCCATGCGTTCTCCCGGGGAAGTTGTCCCTGGATCACGGGAGCCTGGCAGTGGCAGGCTGCACAGGCTCCTGGTAGGGGAGGTGTGGAGAGTGACCTGTGCTCGCACACAGGCTTCTTGGTGGCGGCAGCAGCAGCCTTAGCGCCTCATGCCCGTCTCTGGGGTCCGCGCTGATAGCCGCGGCTCGCGCCCATCTCTGGAGCTCCTTTAAGTGACGCTCTGAATCCCCTCTCCTCGCGCACCAGGAAACAGTGGTCTCTTGCCTGTTCGGCAGCTCCAGACGTTTTCCCGGACTCCCTCCTGGCTGTGGCACACTAGCCCCCTTCATTCTGTGTTCACACAGCCAACCCCAGTCCTCTCCCTGGGATCCGACCGAAGCCCGAGCCTCAGCTCCCAGCCCCCGCCCGCCCCGGCGGGTGAGCAGACAAGCCTCTTGGGCTGGTGAGTGCTGGTTGGCACTGGTTCTCTGTGCGGGAATCTCTCCGCTTTGCCCTCCGCACCCCTGTGGCTGCGCTCTCCCCCGTGGCTCTGAAGCTCCCCCCTCCGCCACCCGCAGTCTCCGCCCGCGAAGGGTTTCCTAGCGTGTGGAAACCTTTCCTCCTTCACAGCTCCCTCCCACTGGTGCAGGTCCCGTCCCTATTCTTTTGTCTCTGTTGTTTCTTTTTTCTTTTGCCCTACCCAGGTACGTGGGGAGCTTCTTGCCTTATGGGAGGTCTGAGGTCTTCTGCCAGCATTCAGTAGGTGTTCTGTAGGAGTTGTTCCACATGTAGATGTATTTCTGATGTATTTGTGGGGAGGAAGGTGATCTCCACGTCTTACTCTTCCGCCATCTTGAAGCTCCTCCCACCCACATCTTTAGAGCATGCTTGTGGTTGGATTCTGAATTGGCTTTTCTAGAAGTTCTGCATTTATCCAGAGTGTAAATGGTCTAAGGACCAAATATCCCCAGTTAGTGCTTGGCGCCCTTGAGGGCAGCTCTGGTTAAATGGAAAATGCTGAGATTTCAGAGCCCCTCCTCAGAAAGAAGGTAGATTTAGTCCAGCATTGCTGGTTGTCTCCTTTGGTGTTTATTCTGGTACTCAGCACTGCTGAGTCAAAAGTAGGCCATATCACGGCATCTGAGGAGACTCCATCCCTACCTGGCAGGGGCTGGGAAGATTCAGCTAGGGATCCCAGACTGCTTTGGGAGCCCCTGCGAACTGAGGAAGGGACATTTAATGGCCGACCTAGAACCTAGCAGCCTTCCCCAAGCAAACGTTTCTGTCTGTATTATCACCTTATTATGAAGGCATCGCCTCCTTCCTGCTGAGTCTGTTCCCATTGATAGCGGGAGTGTGGGTCCCATCAGGAGCTAATGTAGATGTTCCCAGTCAGGGTGCCTGCAGACACTTGGATGGGCTGCAGTGGCAGCCGACAGATGAGAAATCCATCACAGACCTGCTTGCTTGTAGCTCTGGATCACATGCATTAAGCTATGAGTAATGTGATTATTTAAGTGGCATTTTATCTACACTTTTGCACTGAGCAGTGGCTGCTGCTTTTCCAAAGCAGCCATTACCCAGATTTGATTTCTTAAAAATTTCTGCAGAGTCAGGATGGCAGTATCACAAAATATACTAATCCAGAGGAAACTAGCGTTATTTATTTATTTATTTATTTAAATTCTGTTATCAGCTTACAGCAGAGGATGTACTGAGGTTAGTTAAAAAAAGCAGTGACCGGGCTTCCCTGGTGGCGCAGTGGTTGAGAACCCACCTGCCAATGCAGGGGACACGGGTTCGAGCCCTGGTCTGGGAAGATCCCGGATGCCACGGAGCAACTAATAAGCCCGTGAGCCACAACTACTGAAGCCCGTGTGCCACAACTACTGAAGCCTGTGTGCCTAAAGTCCGTGCTCAGCAAGAGAAGCCATAGCAATGAGAAGCCCGTACACCATAACGAAGAGTAGCCCCCGCTCACTGCAACTAGAGAAAGCCTGTGCACAGCAATGAAGACCCAACACAGCCATAAATAGATAGATAGATAGATAGATAGATAGATAGATAGATACATAGCAGTGACCATGTTTGGATATTTGGTGCATACTACATGCTGGACATTTTGCATCTATGTCCCAAGTAATCCTCCCAGTAATCCTAGTAGAGTGGGCACCATAGCCTTCATTTTACAGATAAAGAAACTGAAGCTTGAAAAGGTTGAAATGTTTACCCAGAATCACTTAGGCAGTGACAGTGGACATCAAGAGGAGTTACCAGTTAAGAAACTGCCATAGGCTTTTATGTTTGTTTATGTTTCAGATCCAGAAGCAGAACCATTGATTTTAGCTCCAAGCTGGGTTAAGAGCTGAGTTTTGTTAAAAGAGAGGTGTGTGAAACAGACGTATGAGGCTTTGATGGGCAACACCAAAATAACCCCTGCAGTGTTGTTCCCAAATAATTCCAGCAGGCAGCCCTGACAAGGTGTCTCCGATTCTAGCTGTGATTTACGTTTCCTGCTGGTAAATCAGATGAGGCATCTGAGCCTCGGATGCCTTATTAAATTGAGCCACAATTTGGGTTTGTTGCAGGAGCTGTCACTGCTTTGTGAGTAAATGTATGATTTCTACTGTGAGCTCTGGGTCCTTCTCCTACCTGTTTTTGGCAGGGCCGTGGGCTCTGTGCTGGTGAGTGAGCTGAAGGTCACGCCCTGCTTATTCCAGATCTTTCGTTCCATAATAGGGTGCCAGGACAAAAGGAATAAATGAATGCTTACCCTATGTGCCAGCCCAGAGACAGGGTAATTAGAAGGGCTTGTGATTCCATTCAGCTGCCTGGAAAGGTTCCTAGTCATTGTTCTAGGTCATGGCCCAAGAGGTTCTTCCTTCTTATTCCCCATGTCTGGGCTGTGAGTACAGCTCTCAGTCTAATCTTTTGGTGTACGTAGATCTTATACTGCAGATTTTAGTGCTGTGTGAATTCATTTAAAAATGATTTTACCTCTCTGGCTAGAGTTGCCCCAACCATAATGTTAGGGTAATGCTGTCTTCATTTTCCCTATCCCATAGAACTTTGAATGAATGAATGAATGAAGAATGGGTAAATGGATGAATGAGGAGACAACATACAAACACATGAATTAATACAGGTTATTTTTTAATTGAAAAATAATAAAGTAGAAGCAGGAAGAAAACGCTTGTATTCCTCCAACCATTGATAACCACTGTTACCATTTTGACTTTTCTCTAGTTCTTTTTTTGTATTTTTTTCTTCTTATGGTGAATCATGGGCACTCTTTAAGGACAGTTGAGATACCTAGAAAATGTGACCATGCAACTGGCTAAATGAGAAGATCGATTTTAATGAGCAGGACCCAGCGCTGCTTCATGCTTGCTGGTGGCCGTGGCTGCCCCTTTTTTTCTTCCCAGGCCTCTGAGGGGTGGGCTCTGGGCATGGGGAGGGTGTGGTTATCGAGTGGAAGAGATAGTTACATTGCATCATTGGTCCTTTTTATTGCTTCTTGGTTTCTTTCTTCCCATGTTTTTGTATGTGACTTTCTAGGAGTCTCCACCTCTCACAAGAAGGTAATTTAGCTAAAGAATTAGATCTTGGAAATTTTTTCCAAAAGTTCTCTCTGAGTAGCATCATGTGAAAAAACCCAACTGGACTCTTTCTTTAATGCTCATAAGTTATTTAATAGGAAAGGGATTTTAAAGATCTAGGACATAACTACTGTTTGTGTTCTTGCTGGGCTCTTAAAATTTGGAAGCAGAAATAAAAATCAAAGACAAAGCAGCTTATTGCTTTGGTCTTCCTTGGATTCTTCCAGTACACTGTAGTCCTTGCTAGTCTGAAAATTACTCCCACTTTATTTACACAGAGCTGTCAGGCGTATTTGATTTATTATCTGACACATTTAGAATCATTGAATTTTAGGACTGGAAGGGGCCTGCATTGTTATTAACATTCCTCTTATTTTCCAAGTAATAAATTAAAAGGAAGCATAAAAATAAAAATATTGCCTGGCTTCTGCTGGCTGAGTACTCTTCCACAAGAAACAAATATGTCCTTATTGATGTGTATTTTGTTACCGTATAAATGGTGTAACCTGATAATTTTGCCCTGGAGTGTTTTGATTTTAAAAGACGGGTAAAAGGGAACCCTGGTTCCCTACCACTGTCCCCTGCAAACAAGAGTGGAACCTTTCAAAGGCTCGGTGAGAGCAAGAGGCCCTTAATTGTTGTCATTGACTGCGGGTGGGGAGGGGGCACCTCCAGGGTCTTGGTTCCCAGAGCATGGTCACATGGCATGGCCTTTGTTCTCAGGGATGTCACCTCCAAAGGGAGAGATGTTTATTTAATGAAGGAAGGTGGAGCAAGCTGGCAGCGTGTCTCTGCAGGACAGAGAGAGGGACAGGCACAGAGACTAGTTGGTTCCAGTTGTGGCCCATATGACTTACACATGTTCGTAACAGGTGGCATGGGGACGCTTGCTGGTCGGAAGGGCCAGGATGTGAGCTGGCTCTTGCCCCTGGGGTGGCGTGCCATGGGTCAGTGCGTCTTCTCTAGACATAGTGTCATTGCTCAGCCTTCCAGCTGGAGCGGACGGATCACAGGGACGCCAGTGGCCGGCCACAGCAGCTACAGGATTTCTGGTCGCAGAGCAAATGGTACACCTAGTGGTGTGGCCGTGGCGGGTTGGAGACCCTGGGCAAAGCCGGCAGATGTCTCCTGTTGTCCGGTCTCTGTGGCTGCACCTGGGCTCAGGCTTCCTCTCCTGTTGCCTGAGCTGAGGGCTGCTGCAGCAAAGAGCCCCGCTCATTGCACTCGCTGGCTCCTTGTCCCACCTACTCCACGTTCCTTGCCTGGAAAACTCCTTGTCCGTCCAGACCCAGCGTTAAGTCCCACTGCTTCAGTAGACTCAGCCCTGGTTCCCTGGAATCGTTGGTGGCTTCCTCCTCTGTGTTCTGTAGCTATTTTCTTTTTATAATGAGCACATTGCCTGGTAGTATTATGCCTTCATCTGCTGACATTTCTGCTTCCCTTTCCCCGGGCCAGACTGTGGGCTTCTGAGGGTAAGGGCTGGGTGTTCCTCGTGTCTGTTTTCTGGCACAAAGGCAGATGTGCAGCAAATGCTGTAAGTGATAATGTGCGCACGTGGAATGAACTTCTTCATTGGTGTCCTTGGTTTCGGTTGGGCTCCTTCTAATCTGTCCCACACTCAGTCAGCCCAGCTCCTTCGGAAAGTGCTGGTGTGATGGGATCCGCCTCCCAGTCCGCCCACCTCCAAGTGGCTCCTCAGCGCCTGGAGATTGGGCGTGGATATCTCTTCAGGCACTGAGGTCCTCGAGTCTCTGCCCCCAGCTTCCTTGCAGCTTCAACCTTGCTCTGTCTCTGTGGGTGCCCCAGGCCCTCATTGAACATGGACAGATTATGGAAACAGCCCTGGAGGGCAGCAGGACAGCTAGATGTTCACAGAGCACACAGATCCCCATTAGTCAGGGACTCACGCACACTGACCTTGGTATGAGGACAGTTCTCTTATAGCTTCTCTGGACTCTCTGTCTTGTCATACGACGTAAGTACATCATCTACCTGTCCAAGTGGCCAGGTGAGCAAGTTCCCAAGTGTGGAGCCCGGCTGAAGTCCTTTGGGATTGTTTCTCTAAGTCTCCTGAGTCTACCAGGCATCTATTTGGCAGTGCTGGGCAAGAGAGACTGGGTTACATCCATCATAGAGTTGCATAAGTGCTTGTTGAGTGAGAGGAAAATTAGCCCATCTCCATGGTCCAGGATTGGTTGGACCCAGCGGCCTTTGGGAGTGTGGGTCCTATGGAGGGTGTTCAGTCAGTGTGAGAGGATTGTTCTACCCTCGTGGCGAGCCCTACTTACAGCAGTGGCTGCACCGCAGACAGGGCACACTCCCCCTTCTCTGTGGAAGCTTTGCCAGTGATCACAGAGGGAAATTGTGGCTTGGGAGTGTGGCTCTATTTGGCAGGCTTGTCTACTCTGGTGACCTCTTACCATGGGGGAAAGAAGTTCAGAAGTTGCAGATTTCAAATGAACCCTCTCAGATTCTGACGGTGACATCATTGCTTTGAAGTGGACGAAAGACCTTGACCAGATGTATTTCTGGGGCTTTGGTAAGGAGCATCTGCTGTGTACATGGTCCAAGGGCCAGAGCCTCAGGATGCAGAGGAGGGCAGGCAGGGAGGCTGCTAGGATGCTTTTAGGGACCCAGTGAGGGAGTGTTTATTGCTAACTTTCCCAGATGCTCCTTCCAAGAGAAGAGGCTGAATGGTAGGGCTGGGAGGAACCGCAGCAGGCCTTGCTGTGCAGCTAATGAAAATTTCATGCAAAGTCTGTGGCCATGGCTTCTCAGAGAGATAGGCGGTGCCGAGGCCACCACGTCCTCTGTGCAGTGGCTTGATGTCGGCATTGGATGCTCTACTTTGAAGGGGGCCCCAGAGAGTGTGGTGGCAGACAGATGGGGTGGCAGTGCTTGGTCCAGAGCCCACAAAGTGCTCCTCAGGGGGGCTTGCTCCTGGGGCTGCTGTCATCAACGCTGCTGGCCATGATTCTGAAGCCCGGGGAACCATCTGGGGTACGGGGTGGTCAGGACATCTGGATGTCCTGACTGCTTTCTTGGGGCCGGGCACAGGACAGATGGACCTGCTGTCCAAGCTCACAAAGAACCGTGAGGCAGGTGTTTGAATCCCCCCTTTCACAGATGGGAAAACTGAGGCTCAGATGAGAAAGATGAGCCTCTTGGGAGGCCTCAGGCCTCTGTGCTCATCTCCATCCCTTGGCATCTCCTGCAACCATCGTGTTCCATCTCCAATAGGGAACGAGCCCCGTGTTGTCTCCCAGGGCCTCCAGTCTTCACATACCTGCCTGGTCCTCCCTTCGCATGGTGCTGTTAACGCAGCGTGGAGTGGTTAGAGCATGATCTTTGGAGTCAGGCAAAACTGAGTTCAAATCCTCCTGCTTCTCGCTAGCTGTGTGACCTTATATGGAAATGCGATCTCTCTAAGCTTGCTTTCCCAGCTATGTCATCGGGGTGCTGACTGTGCCTGCCTCACACCGTCATCATATGAGTTCAGTGAGCTAAAACACAGTTGGCTTGGACAGCGCCTGGCGCATGTGGAGCGCTCGGAAAATGGTAGCTGCTCTTATTCCTATATGATCAATGTTAACATTGCTATCAATATCACTGGATTTTTTGGATTGGATTTCAACTTTTTCATTTCAACTTCAACTTGATGCAGGTCCTGAATCTTGCATCAGATTTCTGCCAGCTGTGGTGAGCCAAGTCATGAAGTCTGTTTGTTCCTTGCGGCGACTCGGGGTGTTAGCAGACGTGGGGCGAGGCTGTCGGGCAGGGGTCCACCTGTCCTCCTTGGTCGATACCTCCAAGGTCTTCTGCCGTCATCCGTGCTGGTGCCAGGTTCCCGTGACTGCCCCAGTTTAAGTTACACTAAGGGAGTTGCCCATTTCACTTTCCTAGGAAACCTCCAGGTCACGGAGCCTGAGGTTCTGAGTCAACGGGGGATTAATTGGGGAGTTGCGGCCCAAGATACTGGTGTAAAAGAAGCAACAGAGGTTGAATGGTTCTTTCTTCACAGGAGGTGCTCACTGAGTACCTGTTGCAAGATGGGCATGTGCTGGGCTCTGGAGGTGTGGAGGTGAAGGTGTGCCGCCCCTGGCCGTGGGGACTGCCGGCTGTGTGGTTGAGCGGCGGGAGAGTGGTGGGCCACTGCAGAGCGGTTGCATTAGTGCTCTGCTGGGGGCTGCACAGGGGGTGTAGACCACACAGCTGAGACGTCTTTGGTGTGGACGGATTGGGGACGCGGAGGTTCGCGCACAAGGAGCATCGTCTGATCTAAACTGGGATTTGATAGAGCAGTGAATGTTCATCAGAGGAGGGCGGGGAAGGGTACTTCAGGCACAAAAGGAGCAGCATGTGCAGAATTTCAGAGCTCGAAGTAAGCATGGCTGTCGCAGAACCAAGAAGTGGTTCATGTGGGGCTGGAGCGAAGTGTGTGGGCTGGGGTGTGGCTGCAGGGGGGCTGGAGGATGCAGCAGGGACTGCGCCTTGCAGGGTTCTGTAAGCTGCTCCTGGGCTTGGCCTTTGCCTGGGAGCTGTGGGGAGCAACTCGAGTGTTTGATACTGGGGGCCGATGAGGACAGACGTCCCTTCAGAGGGTCCCCGTGGGAGCAGCATGAACAGCCTCAGCAGGGTGCAGGGAGCGGAGGCTGGCTGGGCACGTGGTGGTGACCCGAGGGGCAGCTGGGGGCCCGACTGAGGGAGGGGCTGTGGGTGCAGAGAGTGGGAGGTGTGACAGATCCAGGGAGGGAGGGGGCCTGGTTGATGCCGGAATGGCAGAGGGAGGGAAGAGGGACCAGTCCAGCCTGGGTCCTGGCCTGGCCAGCAGGGAGCCCAGAGGTACCGTGTACTGAGCCTGGGAGGTGTTGAGGCCGGATCTGACAGTGGAAGGTGAATTTAACTCTGGAAAGCTCCGGAAGCTGGGGGAAGGGAGGCCTCTGATGGGCCGCACCGGGTTTGCTGTTTGTGGTGGACCTGATCGTCCCCTGGTCGCCTTTCAGTCACTGTGATTGAATCAGTGTGTAGCTTCCTTTAGCCAATGGGGGCTACTCATTAGAATCCTCTGAGGAGCTTTAAATGTCCCATTGTGGAGGCCACGACCCAGACCACCGAATCAGCATCTCCCAGGTGGTCCCAGGCATCAGTGTCTGGAAGGGTCCTCAGTGACCCCAGTGGTCAGTCAGGGATGAGAACCACTGCTTTCCAGTGCCTGCGGCTGGTACCTCCCGTGCAGGGTGGGTGGGGAGGAAGGGGTGTGGTGATAGTTCATAGCCAGTGTTGTATACTCCAAAAGGCAGCATCTGGATGTTGATGGAGGCCTGCCGGCCTCGGGGGTGGTAGGAGTGGCATTCTCAGAAAGATAGAGGGACCTAATTAACTTGGAGTTCGTGATACTCGGACAGGGCTGGGCCTTCGGCAAGTACAGTTTGTATTTTCTGTAAAGTGAAGGTTTACATGCTCCAAGACGGCAAGGGCCTTACTTGGTGTGTCAGTGAGATGGACCTTTTCAGGGTTCCTTCCTCTGTTTTCTACATGTCAATTAATGATTATGTGGAAATTTTACCTGTTCAGAGCAGGTCCAGTCCACTTAACGGGGTATAGTGAGTCAAAATTGAAACTTAAATTGACTTAGAATTATATGATGTGTAATTGCTAACAATGGTTCAAAACACCTCACTGGTTGCACAGAACAGCTCTATGGTGTAAGTATTATCTTTTTCTAATAGACAGGGTCACTGAATCTTAGAGAATGGGCGCCTGACCTTTAAACAGAGACGTGCCTGCAACTCATGCTTTCATATTTCACTGCATTTTTTTCTAAGTCACTCTTCATTCATAAGACTAATAAAATTGCATGCATTTGAAATATTTCATAATTATTGTTCCCAAGTGCAATTGGTCCCCCTTCATTTGGGCCTATTTGGTAAGATTCAAATGCACGAGAGTCACGTCACTGAAATTTTAAGCATGTCATTGTTTCTATAAAGCCTGTTTCTCTCAATGTTTTTGAGACATCTCAATATTATAAACCACTGGAGATGGACACAAAAGTGTACATTTTTATTTATTGAGTCCTTCTTTGTGCCTGGTAATATGCCAGTCACTCTGCCACATTGTCGCGAATCATGGTGACCCATCCTCCAAGGCAGGTGCAGCGGTCTTGCTTTGTGGCTCAAGAGACTGCATCTCAGAAGCTGAGGGGTTTGTGCAAGGCCAGCTGGCTGGTGAGTGTTCAGGGCAGGATGTGAACCTGTATCTGCTTCACAGCCTGTCCTGTTCATAGTGTCTCCTCTGTCTTTGACACCATAGTCCTGCCTGCTTCACTCCCATCTGACATTCGGAAGCCCGCTCCTGGCTAGCTCAGGTGTTTTGATCATTTTGCTAACGAGGTCAAGGGTGTGGGTGGCTTTGCGTCTGGGGAGACGCCCCTTGTCTTGGTCAGAGTACAAATGCAGCATCGTAGGTCCATTTGTATTCCCAGAAGAAAAAGCCAGATATAGGGCACACTTTCTGGAGTGGACCCCAGACTCAGTTTTTCTCTTTGAGAAAAGCCCAAATCAGCCGTCACTCCCCCTGACCCCAGCTTGGATGGACAGAAATGGACAGGCAGACATCCTGAGGAAGGGGACTTTGTGGCAGTTATAATCCTTTCATCACCTGAGGGGCCATGACAGTCCTATTCATTTTACATCCCAAGACCGTAAATCCACGTCTTTCTCAGGTTTTAGACCCCTTCCAGCTATTTTGGAGCTGCAAGGCAAAAGGATTTCTTTGCAGAAATGTAGAAGGTCTTTTATTCTCGCTCTCTGATGTCATCTCGGGACTTTTATTGAATTTCACCCTTTGGACCAGTGTCATAGGAAATTAATCATTTGAAATTCTCAAAGATAATAATCATGCCTGCATATTTGGGTTTAATCATGATGTTGCTATTTGTTCTACAGTAATGACACAGATCACCAGAGGACCCTCTGATTTCCCTGCGCTTCACTTATTCCACTGAGAACCTAATGTTCTTTTCATGAACTTAGTGAACAAGGGGACCTTTTCAAGGGAGTGATGGTCGGGAAAATGTCTACCTGTGACCTTTCTAATGTTATGATAATTTGAAATTTTGATGCAATTATTGAAAATGTTTACATTCCTTCCTATTGTTTGATGTGATTCTTTTTTTTTTTTCTCATTTATAATGCTTTCCTACTCAGGAAGTTGAGGTAGGTTTTTGATTTTTCCACTGTGTGTAGACATAGCATCAAAATAGTTGCCAAATAAAATGTAAATTTCACTCTAAATCCTAAATCTCAGTGGTAAATATTTGTTTTAGTTCAGTGAACCAGGACCACACACATTTATTTTTCATGGGTATATCCAGGGGATGCAATTTATCAAATGCATATAAACAGTCCATTTGCTGCTTTATCTTTTCTCATTAGTTATAGTACAAGTATGATTGTCAGTTATTATCTGTGTTTTACTGGTGGGTTATTTATTGAAAGAGCAGAGCAACTGACATTGTTATTTTCTAAATCATTTTGTCTGAGGCCTGCAGGACTTTATACCAAATGTCAGACCAATTTATCAAAGAATCACTCTATTCAGGAAGAAAGTGGTTTAGAGTGTCTGTATAAACCTACACCCACCTGTCCTTACGTGCACACCAGGAACAGTTATGGGCATTTCACAGGGACACGGAGATGTTAAAGCTGGAACAGCTTACTTAAATTATATACAGTTCGGCCAGGACTTAACTGTGTACTGTTGAGTGTTTCCCTGGGGGAATGTGCAGGTGAGTAAGACCCATCCCTGTTCAGAAGTAGCCTGGGCCCAGGTGTGTGGGTGTGATATGTGCCAATGGAAGATGTATTAATGGCCCAGGTTCCAGTCTCTGATGTACAGGGTTCGCATGAGTGGGGTCTGTGGAGTGATGGGGGGTGGGCGGGGGACCTCAAATCACTGCCCAAGCTGGGCTGGTTGGTCGATCGCTTCATTCAGAAGGCTTGTCACTGGGGCTCTTCACCGGGGGTGGGCAGGACAGGCCTGATGGAGAGGAGACCGATAGCACATTGCTTGCCCAGAGATGTGACTGGAAATAGCTCAGAGGTAAGGTGGTGTCTGGGAAGCTAGCTCCTTCCCAATAGATGGAATGTTTTGTATTTCTCAACAGCGTGATTAGTAGGGGTTTCCACTGCACACAAATTGAAATTACAGGAAAATTTCACATCATACAGCTGATGCACTTAGATAATGTCATCTGGAAATCTCACATTTCCAGTGACTTCTATTATCATTTCAGAGATACTTTTCCCACCTGCCAGCCACCCCTCCTTCCTGTTCTCCCCAGTCAGTTAGTGTGAAAAATAACTAGTGTGCACTGAGTCCTTTGGAGAGCAGTTTGCCTATAGCCTCTTAACTAATCTCTTTGTAAAGTTTTGGGGTTTGATAAAGTGGGATTAACCTCCATCTAGGATCTATAAACCTGGCTTTAGTCCACCTGGCCCTGCAGGGCAATGCTTCTCCTTTTTGTATTTATCTGCAAGGGGTCTTCAGATGACCCCAAGGGGCTGCCTGCCCTCAATTCACCTTACTTCCTTCTGTACATGTCTCCACTGCTCACTCCTGGTCGAGACAAATGAGGCTTCCATTTATTTTCTAGGCTGGTAATTTTTATTAACCTCAGGTAATCTTCAGATGATACTTCAGTGTTCAAACAACTTAGCTAAAATATGTGTGAAGGAGAAATGATCTGTTCCATGAGAGCTAAGTGTCTTTGATCTGTAGTAGCTAAAGCTGTAAGGTATATATAAATTACATCATCATCTTCATAAGTGGGAGTAAAGCAGTTGGATCTCAAAAGTGGTTTCCATTTGATTGTGCCACTTCATCTCTTCCTCAGAGTTGCCTTGACATTCTTTGGAGCTGAAATAAGCATCTCTGGAAAGGCAACCCCATGGGGAATAGTTGAGCTAAATTGCATCAGCCATTTGGGGGCTGTGGGACAGGGGAAGAAAAATTCAGGTTCCCAATCAAAATGGGCTAAACCCAGAGACTTTCCAATTCGTTATGACATCCATGATGAGGGGACTTAATCACTAAAATTATGGCAGGAATATTTTTGCATCATTTCATGGTAGGGAGGCTTAAAAGTTTTCTTGGAAGATGCATTATAGATCAGAATGTCCTTTGGTATGTATGTATATATACATATTTTATTAACATGTCCTGATAAATATATCCTTATTAATATCTATTATATATATAATATATACATGTTATATATGTATATATTTTTAAAAGATTTCGCTTCCCATGGATGTTTATCAAAACTGGGTATCTCTAAAGTAGTTGAAAAACCAGAGTTAAATTCCTTTGCACCAGCCACTGGGTGCCAATAATTTCACAGGATCCAGTATTGTGTTTAGTGGAATATTTATTTAGTGAAATGAATATGGTTTTACCTCTTTTGATCAGCAGTGGAGGATTTAAAAAAATAATTGGGGCCATGATCATTCACACGACTCTCCCTCCACCACCAGCACCACTCCCTTCGTCATTCTAGACGTTATCATTTGTCGCTTTCTTACTGTGATCTGTATGCTTTTTTTTTTTTTTAATTTTTATTGGAGTTTGGTTGCTTTACAAGGTTGTGTTAGCCTCCACTGCACAACAAAGCGAATCAGCCATACACATACAGACATCCCCTCCCTTTTGGACTTCCCTCCCATTTAGGTCACCACAGTGCATTAGGTAGAGTTCCCTGTGCTATACAGTATGTTCCTATCAGTTGTCTATTTTATACATAGTATCAATAATGTATATGTGTCAACCCCAGTCTCCCAATTCCTCCCACCCCACCCCTTTCCCCCTTGATATCCATACATTTGTTCTCTACGTCTGTGTCTCTATTTCTGCTTTGCAAATAAGATCATCTATACCATTTCTCTAGATTCCACATATATGTGTTATTATACAATATTTGCTTTTCTCTTTCTGACTTACTTCACTCTGTATGACACTCTCTAGGTCCATCCACGTCTGTACAAATGACCCAATTTCATTCCTTTTTAATGGCTGAGTAATATTCCATTGTATATATATGTACTACATCTTCTTTATCCATTCCTCTGTTGATGGACATTTAGGTATGCTGACTTTTGATGTGTTTTTACTATGACTGTATGCTCACCTGGAATGTTTCATGATTTTGGACATAACTCAATATGCTCACATTTGAGAGTCTTTTTAAATTTATAGGTTCTTCCGGGTTTTAACAGTCCCTAAAGAGTTGGGTGATTTTCATTTTCGAAGTGGTATCATGAAATGGAATAAGCCCTTCCTCGTATGGTGAGAATTTAGAGGAAGACTGTTCTCTGCCCTGTCCAGCAGAGGCCTGATATAATTATCCTGTGCAGTGTAGTCCATAAAATATACATGCATGGTAACACTGCCATACTTCACTCTTCAGCCTGTAGAATGCACTAATAGGAGTTATTGAATTTAATAAATGACTGTACCTAGGTATGCGAACTTCTATTTAGGTGTATGTTTTAAGAATTAACTGTTGCTGAGGTCCTTGCAAGTCATTTTTAAAAGCTTCATCAGTAGAGATAAAATTACCAGTTAAGAGGCCAACACAGACAGATACACCTCGCCTGGCAAGTGTGATCTAGTACGTCCACCATGCCTTCCACCACAGTCTGAATTTTAACAGGCCACATCTTTATTGGGCCAGAAGGAAGATCAGAGGTGAGGGCTTGTCAAGTCCTGTGCTTTTCCGGTCTCTGGACCAGGCTCTGGGGTCCACGCAGCATAATGCCCTTAGGTACCGGGCAGCCCCTGGGTGGTGTGGGGCTGGCACACTGCTTCCCACGGTGGGATTTGCCACTGAGAGAAAGGAGGTAGAAGCGTCAACAGCACAGCAAGTCCTGGGTCTGTTTTAGGATAACCCAAAATATATGCTATATTTAAAAATTTTAGATAGAAAATAAGATAAAGGAAGAACTGGGCTGGTGCCCCCGGATGTTAAGCCCTGAAGAAATGACCAGCCAGCCGTCCTTTGTCCCTTGAGCATACTGACTGTTAAGTGGGACTCAGGGGAGAGGTGAAGCTCTAGAAGGGCGTTCTTCCCGCTTTGGCTTTTTCCACACGGGTTTGGATGCTCGCCCACCAGGCGTTGCCCCAGAGGCAGAGTGGATTGACTGGCACAGGCCCAGCTGCTTGGACTGCCCATGTCTGCAGACCTGGCTGGTCCAGTGTGGAAGGCTGATCCGTGAACTCGGGCCGCTCATATTTGGACCTCGCTGCTGCAGTGACCGCTAAGCGGCCCCCTTCCCCGTGCTCAGCGGCCATCCCCCAAGTGGGCTCTGGTGCCTCTCTCTCAGCTGTGACCACAGCGGTCACACCCAGGGTTGTCCGGGCTGCTAGCTCATTGGGTTCTGCTTTGGCACCCGCTTTCCTAAGGCAGGGCAAAAGCAATCAGATGCAGGGAAATCATTTTCCTTCCCCACTTGGCCTTGCTGGGCAAGAGGCTGTTCGAAGGACTCATTTTGCATAATGAGCTTTGACTCAGGTGTACCTTCAGATTTGGGCAGCAGTTAGGCTGTATTATTACATGTGCGATGAGATTTTAAATAGTCTCATGCAGATAGCCACTTTTAGAGGTTTTATATTTAAAACCATGATTTTCCCCAAGAAATATGTAAAAATGGCAGTTATAGTTAGCCCGGAAATGTGGCAAGGTCCAGAAGAATACTTCACGTTCCATCCAAGTTATAACGTATGTTGAAATCCCTAGGGAATATTCAGTTCTTGAGACTGGCTCAAACCACTTGGATATCAAAGAGAATGTGACATGTGAAATTAAAGCAAAGGAACTTGTCTTTGGCTCCAGTCCTTCCTTGTTAGACACACATCCTGAGCTTCCAAGGACTTCCATGTATTAGAACAGCATGTTCAAGTAGAAAATAGTTCACGCGATTTTAGATTGCGGTTCGGTGGTGCTGTCCTCTGGATGTGCAGAGGGCACTGATGAAGCACAGTTGGAAGGGCAGAGGTTTTGTTATGTTTTCTCCAGTGGTGAGGGTGAGTTCATCCTGGGTTATCTCTTCTCTTGCCCTTGTGAACAGCAGAATGTCTGAGTCACTTGCTTATATTTAGTGCTGAGTATATTGGCCGTCAAAGCTGAGAAATCAAGTGGTAAATTTCCCACCAATCGTCCAGCACTTAACTTAGAATCATTAACTCTGGCTGCCACATAATTCAAAAGACTAGGATTATATTTAAAATAATAAATGGAGAGAGATGTGGTAGAGGGATTCTTTTAAACTTTCTCAGTGATATTTCACGGTGTAGACCTCAGGGACTTCCTAACCAGATGGGTGAGAAGACCAGTTATGCCATAAATTTAAAGCCAGAGCAAAGTGGGCCAATTCCTCGGAGTTAAAAATGATTTAATGCTGAATCCCCAGGATCTGGAGGAACCCATTCATGTTTATTCATGCTCTGGAAAATGGAATCACTGCCCAAGGAGCAATGTTCTGATTTTACTCTAAATCCAGTTTCCTAAAATCTATTTAAGAGCTTAGGTGAACTCAACCAGGATCTAATAAAGCCAGGTAATTGAATGACACAGAGGCCAATAAAATTCACAGGAGATGGTGTCAGAGATAAACAGCTGCAGGAGATGGCATGGACCATAGTTGAAACTAATTGTGCACTTTGATCTAAATGAACTTTTCTGGAAGAGACATCTAGGCCTCATTTTGGACAGCTTTCTGGAACTGCAGCATGCAGAGTACCAGCCAGAAACACATCCAGCAGATCATTTGAGTATATGCAGGAGGAAATTAACTGCATGGGGGCACATGCCCTAAAAATGGTGTGGAGGTGTTTTCCACGGGTGAGGCCTCTGCATGTTGCAGACAGTTGAGCTGAGCTCGGCCGCAGTGGGGTGGGTGAGCACTTATGGGGAGGAGGCAGAGTGGACAGTGGAGGTTTGGAAGGGAAGGGTTATTAGAAGTGGGGAAGAGGTTAGTGTGACGATAGAGAAGTGAGTGACCTGGACCCTTGCAATTTCAAAATAGTGAAGTGTCTAGCCTCAGAGCATAAGTCGAGGCAAGCTTCATGCAAGAAGGACATGGTTATGAACGAACCAGATTGGCCAGCCTTTGTGTTTTTATCTTTACACACCCGGGACACATGGTATTAAGCTGAATATATGCCTGTGGTTAATTCTCACATTTGAATGGCCCTCTGTTTTTTGGTTTGGGGAGTGTTAGAAAACTGGAACTGTGCGCCAAAATTACATGTCTTCGTGTAGGAGAAATGTTGACAGTTGAATTATCAGTGGTTACAAACACAGAGGCTTAATCCCAAGTGAGAACAGCTAGGCATCACCACTAGCGGTATAATTGATAGCAAATACCTCTTGCACTTAGAAGGTGTCTCTGTTTATCTGTCGAACCAGGAAGAGCAGTGCTGTTTCCATATTAGGCTGAAATGTATTAACTCTTCCTAGTGTATAATCCATACAGTTTGAAAGACAAGAATTTAAAAAGTCAATTGATATTTTTGATTGCACGTGAATGCCTTGGAAAGATTTCTAAGCCCTTAGTGTTTTCCTTTGTGTTTTGGGAGGTGGGGGGAAAGGCAGCTTTTTATGCATTTATGTGCGAAGCTTCTTGAAATCTGACCTTTGTTTTCTATTTTTTTTCCCTCATATAGGATGATTATTTCAGAAACTGGAATCCCAACAAGCCTTTTGACCAAGGTAAAGGATGCACTATTTCTTGCTGTATATTCCATGGGAAATGCTGTCTCACTTTTCCTTCCTTGAATGCTGATTTACTCTTCCCTTAAAGGCCAGCTAGCTGTCTTATTTTATTGACTTTTGTGGACTGAATTGAGTGGGGTGATAGAAATTATTTTTATCAAATTGGTTATTTGTCTGAGGTTGTCTAAGACAGATTAAAAAATGTTTTTATTGAATTGACCACTATAATCATTGGTTGGTTTTGTTAAGAGAACAAACACATAAAGAAACAAAATAGTAAAATGCTTATCAGACTAACCCGGTGGATTGTTGGGCTGAGTCCAGTGATTTCATTCATGGAACAGACTGTGCCTGGAGACGCTGTCCAATTCACAGGAGCCACAAAAATGAAACTTTCTTGTCTAGAAATAGGCTAATCCCGGGAGGCTTTCAGGGGCGCTGATATTTCCTTTGTTAAATAACGTCATCATGTTTCTAAATAGAAGCTTGTTTCAGGGGCAGCTCACTGACCGCTTGGGTTTTAGCTTGGTCTTCAGAGGGCTCTTTCCTCTCACACCAGCAAGCACAAAGCCAGGCTCCTGAAGGCCATTGTAAATCTCTGTCCTCCTGTGAGTTATTTAAGACACAGCGAGGACCTGCTGTGAATCACATCCCTGTTTCTATTGTTCCATGTGGGGCTGCTGTTGGCGCAGACCCTGCTGCTGGAACGGTGGCAGATTGTACTTCAAGTACGTATATGCAATTAATGCTGCAACTCAGAGGGAAAACGTTACCTACCAAGTCTCAAAGGTTCACGCTTCTGAGAATCAGCTTCAGTTCTGTAGATTGAGTATTTCATGTGGTCACGATGGTCAACTTGACACAAAGAAGTCAAGGAAAGCATTGACGTGTAACACGATAGAAGGCGCCCCTTTCTGCTCTCTCCTTTGTCACTTTAATGGGTCACTCCATCCGGACTCTGGTTTTCTTTTAAGCAAAATTGGCATTAAAATTTTCTCATAGACGTTTAGCATATGCCCTCAAGTAGTGCAACACTTTGTTCATTCATACATGCATGCATTCATTCATTCTCAAACATTTATTGACCTAGCACTCTGGAACAAGCACCGAGCCAGGTCCTGGGGATAAAACAGAAAACCTGTGGTGCCCATCCGGGAGGAGCTCAGAGTGGGGAGTGGGGAAATAGCTCGGTGAACAATTGCAGTGGGAGGTGTGTTAATGGCTATGATGCAGGTGTGTGCAGGTGAGACTATAGGTGGGAGACTTAGTGGGCATGCATGTGTGTGTTGTGAGCAGGTGCTAGGGAAGGCTTTCTTTTGGAGGCCCCGTCTGGGCTATACCTATGCCAGTGGGCTCCAAGGGCCTCACACTTCAGCAACTTTAAAAAAATTTAAAAAAATTTTAATTGAAATATAGTTGATTTACAATATTGTGTTAATTTCAGGTGTACAGCAAAGTGATGAAGTTATACATAGGTATAAATATTTTTTCCAGTTCTTTTCCATTATAGGTTATTACAAGATATTGAATATAGTTCCCTGTGCTATACAGTAAATCCTTGTTGTTTATCTATTTTATATATAGTGGTGTGCATCTGTGAATCCCATACTCCTACTAATTTATCCCTTCCTCACCCTTTCCCCTTTGGTAACCATAAGTTTGTTTTCTACGTCCATGAGTCTGTTTCTGTTTTGTAAATAAGTTCATTTGTATTATTTTTTAGATTCCACATATAAGTTGTATCATATAATATTTGTCTTTCTCTGTCTGACTTATTTCACTCAGTATGATAATCCCTAGGTCCATCCATGTTGCTGCAAATGGCATTGTTTCATTCTTTTTTACGGCTGAGTAGTATTCCACTGTGTATATATACCACAGCTTCTTTATCCATTCATCCGTTGATGGACACTTAGGTGCTTCCATGTCTTGGCTATTGTAAATAGTGCTGCTATGAACATTGGGGTGCATGTATCTTTTTGAATTAGTTTCGTCTTTTCTGGATTATATGCCCAGGAGTGCGATTGCTGGACCATATGTTAGTTCTATTTCTAGTTGTTTAAGGAACCTCCATACTGTTCATAGTGCACCAATTTACCTTCCCACCAACAGTGTAGGAGGGTTCCCTTTACTCTACACCCTCTCCAGCATTTGTTATTTGTAGACTTTTTGATGATGGCCATTCTGATTGGTGTGAGGTGGTACCTCATTGTAGTTTTGATTTGCATTTCTCTAATAATCAGCAATGACGAGCATCTTTTCATGTTCCTGTTGGCCATCTTGCTGTCTTCTTTGGAGAACTGACAACTTTAACAGTGACTGAATCATCACAGTAAACCACAGTAAAACATATGAAGGTATTTGTAATTTAGAAATTTTCCATCAAAAATGGTCAAAATTTCTAAAAATTTCTCAAAAGGTTACACCTTCATGTTGGAAGAACACTCAGATGTAGAGCAACACGTTCCCTGTGTGTACCTGGTAAATGAGCCCTTCTGCAAACACCCCTACCAGGATCTTTCTTATGGAGCTACCGCAGGTGATGGCGACCATGAACTGATGCTTTCCAGTCCAGAAAAAGATTTAGGTTCTAGTCCTGTAAGCATCAAATGTTGCCTAAATAAATGCCAAATTTACTCTTCCCCAAGGCCTGCAAACAAATACTAAAACTTTACCAAGGGACATTTTAATTTTTACTAATTCACATTGGGAAAGGTTATACATGAAGGTGGGCATCATTTGTCACTTCATATATGTAAATGATATATCTACATATATGATATAAATGATAGCTTCCTTTGAACATGCTATTTAAGTCTGCCTAACCAAAAAGTCCAAACAGGGATTTTTCTCTCCAAGGAATGTTAGCGACTATATCCAGCAGCGTCCTGCCCCTGCTCCCTCTTTTCCTAGCTCTGCAGGCTTGAAAACTCGATCTGCTGAGATAAATCCTTGCAGAAAACCTCATGACCTTCTGGGGTATAATTGAGGACCTTAGCTGAGAAGCCCCACTTTGTACCTCAGGTGTAGCTGCTGTTGGCTATTTATATCCTGAGCTGGGGGGAGAGCAGGCAGGGCTGAGAATAGCCTTCACTTAAAATATCGGCTCCAGCAGATGTCATCAATTACACTGGGTGCCGCTCAATAAAAATGGGAGGTTACTGTATCAGCGCTGACGCGGCCTGGCGCAATATAAACCACTGGCATGGAAGAAGAGATAGGGCGTTTCATCTTCCAGAAAATAGGAGGATTGCCGAACTCCAGTGGAGATTGTCAGCTGCAGAGAGAAGTCGTTTCCCCTCCCGAGCTAAAAAAGAATCCAACGTGGTTCAGGCAGTTTTGTGGTTGGGGATGACTTTCAGTTTATAGAAATGGAACTTGCTGGAAAGCATGTTAGAGGGCCAGATGACAAGCATGTTCTGAGGTGGAGGTGGAAGTGGCTTCATGATAGAGGTGGGTGTGGAGTGGGCTTGAAATGCAGGGGGAGAAAAGGGGAAGGAAGGCCATACACGGGGGATTCTGGTAGAGAGTAGCCAGACAGGGGGATTTGAGGCAGGCTGTGAAGGGCATTTCATACCAATCTATGAAGTTTAAACTTTGTGTTCTTGGCAGTGGGGACCCATAGAAAGTTTTTGAGCAGAGGAGTGACAGGTTGAAGGCAATACTTTAGAGGGCCTAGTTTAGTGGCTCAACAGCAGTGATTTGGAACCCAAGACACACCTGCTAAATGCTGCCCCTCCTACCGGACTCTTAGGTAACTTCTCCATTGCATCATTCATTGCCTTGGATCCCTGGGCTTTGGTCACAGATGGTCAGACTTAACCATTCAGCTCTGTAGCTTGACCTCTGAAATGCCCTGTAGCTCCTGACTGTCTCAAGTATTGGGGTGAATAGTAAGGACACACGTAGTATTCAAGAAATAGTTACTTCCCTGTAATTGCTCTTTCTGCTGAAGGATAGTTACTGAACTTTGAACAACGGGGCTTCATAGAGCAAGCACTTATCGTGTAATGACTTCAAGGTAGTTAGAAGAAAAGACCTCGCTGGAGGTCTCCTTCCACAAGGCTGAAAGCGTCTTTAACGTGTTATCTTTAAGAGGATCGCTAATGCTTCTGTCAGTGGAGTATAATAGCTATCACCTTGAGGCTTTTCTAAGAATTCTCTCGGAGATTTGGATAAAGTAGTCTATCCTTTTTGATTGTAATGACTTAACGCCAAATCTCCTCACAGAAGGGACAGACTGGGAGTTCAGAATTGAAGGCAACAATTATTAACTCAGGTGAGAAATTTCCTTTGTGAAGTCCACAAAGATAGATGCCCTGCGGGGAGTTGGACAGGCTGTATAGTTCAAGAGGGCAACTGGCAGATGCAAACGGCTTCCTGCCTTATATGGGCAGGAGGAGTGGAGGCCCTCAGAGTGGACCTCTGCAGGAGGCTGGCCGAGCCTGGAGGGCTCTGGAGTGATTCCAGAGTTTTGGGTGGCCTCTGCCGCTTTTGCCTTTGGCACCTTCCCTCCACTGGCCCCTAGCAAACCTGGAGCACAGAGTGGGTGTTGAGCAGACGTGAGTTTTATGCTTCTGAAAGTGGCATCTGGTCCAGCAAGATGCTTCCCCAAGAAAACAGTCCCTGCGCAAATAAGTTTGGGACACACATATGCTCTGTTCATCTCGTGGAGATTCACAGTGTTTGTTAGCAATTTAAAAGCTCTAAGAAGTCTTTTAGTAAAGAAGCCCATTTAACTTACCATGTACTAAATTTGCCTTTGACCACATGCTTTTGCTGTTATTTTTTTCACACCATACCTGTCATGTCCCCAGCAAAAGTGGTATCTTCTGTGGGATACACTTTGGTGAGTGCAGTATGGGGTCCCGGGGTTTGTAGTCAGATCCTCTAAATTTGGAACTTGACTCTGCCAGTTACTAGCTGTGTGATTCTAGGCAAGTTGCTTAACCTCTCTGATTCTAAGCCTTCCCGTCTGGAAATGGTAACAATAAGAGCACCGAGAGGATTAAATGAGTTAATGTGTCTGGCAGATAGCAAGCGCTCCGTTAAGTGTTGTTTTAGCCAGCAGTTGATCTTTTTCGCTCCCTCCTCTTCCTGTCTAGCTGCCTTTCCGTGTTGCTTCCCTCCCTTCCCATGCAGGTTTTCTTTCTTTCTTCTTGTATTCCCTCATGGGGGTGCTCACAGTTGCAATGCTCTGGAGCTCCCGGGCTAAATTAGAGCTGGCCTGTCTTACACTAGGTGAGTCCTTGCCTTTGCACCTCCACATCCTCATTATTGGGGCTGAAAAGGTTCAGGCACTTAATGCTCATTCATTCATTCATTCAACAGGTACCGAATGCTGATGTTTAAACCCCCTACGCTAGATAGTAGGGACCACACTAAAGAAGGTCTTTCTTGGGACACTCGGGATTATAAATCATTAGTCATCTGTCCAAGTTCTCACACCAGCACGGAGTGTGTGTCCATACTGGGGGTGACGGGGTGGGGAGCAGGGACAAGTGCTGGTGGGGGTGGGAAAGCGAAGAGTATTGGCCTGGGAAACTGGGAAGCTCATATGATGTCAACGGTTTACCCTAGTGACACAGGGCAGTTTTAGTTGGGATGACAGTTTTTGCTACCCCCTGGCCTCACTCAGTCTGTGTCTGTTGACTGCGGATCAGGGCTCCCCCAGCCTTAGCTGATCAACATTCCCTTCAGGGAGACGCTGAGGGTGCAGTCTCACAGATCCTCTTTTTCCTTGGAGTCGGGTGACTGATGAGGAAGGTTATTCAAAGGGCCTGGAGGGGAAAGAGAGAATTGGTTGAACCACAGTACTGTGGTACAAAAATAAAAGGTGTTGCTTTGGGGATTCACTGAGGGAGGGGATGAACAAGGAGCAAAGTGAATTCTAACAGGCAGCTTCAAAACTTCTAGACCAGTCCTTTGTGAAAAAGAAAATTGGAGCTTATTCATAATGCTTTTGCCAAGTAAAAGGTTTTTATTGTTGTCGTTGTATTGCAGGGTTGAGAAGGTAATTTGTGTATAAAACCATTGCATCACTTTAATATAAAATTCTGATTACCTGAAGATGTCCTGAAGTGATGGAATGCAAATTAATCTAGGTTCTGTACTGCAGCCATGGTCCGCTCAGGAAAGAACCCACTGATGTATTTGGGTAAGAAGTTCCACTTGATGGGACAAACCATTTTAGGAAGAATGGCTGAAGGGGATTTATCATGGAACTTTTTTTGAGACGAGTGGCTTCCTTTAATGTGGAATAAATGAATGTTTTAGGTAAAGTGTGGAGGTGTTGGTTTAAAGGATAACGTTTTTCCTTCTGGAGTGAAGATTAATCATTTTTCCTCCAGAGCGGCCTGGCTGTGACTAAATCTCAGATGATGCTGGTGATCTTCAGAGCAGAATATGAACTCGTAGAAATTGATCTCCAGATAAAAATAAAGCTCCGAAAGGCAGGGTCCCCTTTCATTTATGCTGTTCACTTGCGTAGAATAAAAGAAGAAAAACCTTGCCCTTTGACTTCCAATCTATTATACCAAGATCCTGACAAGCTCAAATCCTCACCAAAGCCCTGAACTGTTTTCAGGCGAAAATTCTAAAACTCCAAAGGAGAGAATTCTTCCTGTGTTCCAGCTGTGTTTCTGGAGCCAGAGCCCCGTGGACCATCACAGCAACATGTTTTGTCCAAATTTTAAAGAGCTCCTGGGGGAGCCAAGATTGCTTGTTTCTAATATTTTTCTTTAGAAGATTTCTTTCCCTCTAGATTAATCTGAAATTTTACATGATAGGCTTTATAGAAATCTTAAATCCCCATAGCTTTCCTCTTGATGTGGAATTTAACCTCACCCCAAAAGGAACCTCTGATTCGCATTTGTAGGGCCTTGAAAATTTTTCAGTGTTTAAAGATCTGTTCATCCTATCTGATCCTTCGGGCTACTGATTCTCAGAGGCAGCTGGCCTGGTTTGTGGGAAGCATCTTAATTTTCTCCGGGTTCCTTCATGTTTGGTCTGGTTGGTTCCTCCCTCTCACCTTGGCCTTTGCACATAAGTTAAGGACCATTCTCTCCCCTTAACAGAAATACCTCCTGTTATTTAAAATAACCGATTCCTGCCCCAGACATTCACACCTCACTCCAACCACCTCAGCCTCTCACCTCCTGCCATCTCTTCTTCTCTTTCTTGATTATGACCATACAATGGTTACTATTTTTAAAAATTTAAAGTATTGATTTTTAAATTTTCCAAGTCAATTCTGCCAGAGAAGCAGCAGAAAACTGTTAATTCAAATATTGGTTTGCTCCTCGTTTAACTCAGCCTATCTGCTTTGAAGTTAGATCAAGCTGAAAGTTTTATCTTCCATCTTTGGCTGCCTTTGCCTGTTTGCTTATTTTAAGGAAATAAAACATCAGATATAAGACTGAAATCCCCCAGGGGCCCCTCCTTGGTCCTCTTTCCCATTTTCTTTTCTTTTTTTTTTTTTTTTTAAATTTATTTATTTTATTTATTTATTTATTTTATTTTTGGCTGTGCTGGGTCTTCGGTTCGTGCGAGGGCTTTCTCTAGTTGCGGCAAGTGGGGGCCACTCTTCATCGCGGTGCGCGGGCCTTTCACTATCGCGGCCCCTCCCGTTGCGGGGCACAGGCTCCAGACGCGCAGGCTCAGCAGCTGTGGCTCACGGGCCCAGCTGCTCCGTGGCATGTGGGATCTTCCCAGACCAGGGCTCGAACCCGTGTCTCCTGCATTAGCAGGCAGATTCTCAACCACTGCGCCACCAGGGAAGCCCCCATTTTCTTTTCTTTAAAGGTGACCGTATCGTTAACATGCTTTTCTTTCCATGTTCTTGTCCTTTTATGTCATACGTGCATGTCTACAAACACTGTTATACATATAGAAATGAGTGTTTTCTCCTCTAACCTGTTTATTTCACTGAAAATCGTTTTCGATTGGTTAGCTGTCGATACAGTTAATTCCTTTATATTGTGATGTTCTGTGGTACTAATATGCTCCAATTTATCCACTTATTCCCCCGTTGGTGGACATTTATGTTGTCTCATTTGCTTTGCTGTTGGAGCTGCTTTCTCCTAGCATTTCTAACACATGCTGACTGATTCGTCCATCCAGCCCCTTGGCCTGGAGAGTGTGGTGTCCCCCAAGGGAGGCCGAGGTGGGACAGGACTCTGCCACTCTTAAAATGTGCGACTTCAGGCAAATCACTGGCCTTTCTTGACTTCCGTTTGCCCACCTCTGCGATAAAAGGGGTGGGCCAGGTGGCCCCTGAGGTCCTTTCCTTCTGATAGCCAAGCTATCATGGTTTCAGGCAATGTCGAATCTGTGTATGTTTTCCTCATGAAGGAAGGAAGAATGAAAAATTTGAAGTCTGATGCTCTTATTTCAAAGGTCACAGTTTAACCAATGAGGTATGAATATCGCTTCAATAAAACCAATGGAATTAAATGAGCCTTTTAACCATCAGGGGTGGGGAGGGAGGCTCAGAATAAAAAGCAAAAAGGACCAAAGCAGGAGGTACTTTGTTTTCTCACAGAGTCCTGTGGGCACTGCAAGAGGTGGAGGAAAGAGCCAGGGTTTAGAAGGCTCGAGTTCGAATCTCGGCTCCCCCGTGAATGTGGGACATCCACTTGAGGCATCTGACTTATCTAGGCTAATGATATCTATCTGGTGGACATTTGTGACGACTGTGTGAGCTCATGATTGCAGAGAGCCGGGGAGTTGGTATGTGGCGTGTGCCCAGGAAAGCTCAGTTTCTTCTCGGCTCAGCCCTGCCGGGGACCCCTGTGCAAGCTCCATCTCCTCACAGGAGCCGGCCGCTGTGGGTGTTAAGTTCCCGGCTTCCTCTGGCTCCTCTAGCAGCTGCCAGCACCCTGGCCCTTGAGAACCAAGGAGCCAAAGCCATTCTGGGTTGTGTTCCACCCTTTGGATGGAATCACGAAGGCTAGTAAAATTTCCCTTGCAATTATGGGGCGCTGTGGCTTTCTATTACTGTGTTTAAGAGGTTCTTTTAGCACGAACAGATCCGTTTAAAAGACATGTTTATCACCTTTCCCCAAACTCATAAAACGTAGTGTTAGTTTTATAAAAAGAAAAAAAAAAAAAAAAAAGCCAAACCCAAACCTTCAGCTATTCCATCTGCTAGAACAACAGCCCCTGAATTAATTACATGGTATTTGTTGAGTCCTAATGAAACAGCCTTGGTTTGGGGAAATTCTCAATAGGGGAAAAAATGTCAGTTGAATTTTTAAATGGATCAGTAATGCTGGTTAAATTGTCCTCACTGGAGACCACAGAGTGGATGAGAGCATTTTCCCAATGGGAGTTGGCTGCCTGGAGAAGCACTCGCCAGAATCACCTGTGCCCCATAGCGCTTCTGCCTAAGATCCAGAGTTTTCTTCTGTTAAGTTCTTCAGTGTGTGTTATGTAGCACTTCATTGCTGGAGGCCTATCAAATGTTTGTCCTGCCCTAATAACCGTGTATGATGAAAGGCAGTGTGAGGTATTGGGAGGACCCTGGGCATTGCAGTCTCAAAGATTGAGTTCAGCTCCAGCTCTTCCCTCTAATAACTGTGTGTACCTAGGCAAACGCTTCACTTCTCTGGGCCTCAATTTCCTTATCTGTAAAATAGAAATTATGATGTTTTTTCCCAGCTGTGACATGAAGGGTCTGTAAAACTCTGGCTGTAGTGCCTGATCCAGTCTTATTATCACGTACATGAGAAAGGCAATAAGGCTTTGGTAAAAGGAGGAGGGTTGGTGTTTTGTTCTGGATTCTCAGTTTGAGAGGTTCTTAGGGGTTTTGATGTGTCTGCTTCTCCCTTTTGGTGTGTGAGCTAATTGATCAGTGAATTGTTCCCTGATCACTTAGTAGGTGCTGAGTTGGTTTCATGCAGGAACATGATGAGGAATGTGACGGCAGCTTTCTTCAGGGCGCTTGTAGTCTGTGTAGCCGAGACAGAGACAGAGGGACACGTGAAATAAAATAACCCAGGGTGGGTGCTTGGGATGCCCAGACAGAGTCTTGCAGATGGGGGTGCTCAGGGGATGGGAGAGCCAGCCCTTCCTGGGTGGGAGTCGGGAAAAGGATGATGGAGAAAGTGACCTGGAGCCTTTCTAAGGATGGGTAGATGCTGGAAGGTGAGCTGGAGGGACAGCATCTGACGGAAAGAAACGTTTCCTGATGGGTGAGACTTCGGTTACCAAAGAAGTGAAGTTTGATAGGATGCTTTAAAAAAATACATTTATTAAGAGAGAGGAAGAAAATGTAAGTCATGACTTCAGTAGGCTGCTTCTGTCTGTTGCCAGTTATCTCTCCAGATCCTTCAGATGTTGAAATATCCCTAGAGTGGGGACTGCAGACGGTGAGCTAGGTCTGGTGCAGGAACACTGGGGGTGGGGCGTGGGGTCTGGGACAAGCCAGCACCTACTCCGCCTCCAGAGAGTGACCGTGACCCGGCTGTCGCCGAGGGTGGTCCTGAGGGTGCTGGGGCCCAGCATCGCCAGGACTTCTACTTGCTGCAGAGGAACGAGAAATGAAGAAGTCTTTGTATGTGGGTACAAACTCCTTATTCGTCAGTATTAGCAAATAAATCCATTATTTAAAAAAAAAAAAACAAAAAACGAGAAGAGGGTAAACATGTCCTTGGACTGTCTGTGGATTCTCCTAGAGGAGAGCCGAGGGTCTCGTTGTCAGACCTCGTCTCTCGCCTGTGGTGTGTAGGCTCTGGAGGCTGATGAGTCCTTGGGGTGCCTCTGACCTGGAACAGCAGGGTGGCTCGAGGGTAGAGGCAGCGCCTGGGGGAGCAGGGGCACGCGGCCTGGATGGAGTCATTGTTGCCAGGCGACGATTAGATGCCAGGAGGCCTGCAGCCATGTGTAATGAGCAGGGGAGCCTGAATGCTGGGCCGACCTCTGGGTTATTACTGCTGTTTCTCTGCGACCTCCCACACTACTTGCAGATGGATTGTTTTAATCTCGAGAAGAGGGAAACACACCCCTGCCCTCTCACGTGCATTCAAGCACTCACACAACTCACACGAAATAAGGTGCTATGGGGATTTAGAGACACAAACCGTGTCCCAGAGAGCCGGAGCCAAGTCCCTTTGATCTTGTGGTGATCGTGTGAGGCGCTGAGTCTCCTCGCTGTGGGGCAGCTTGGGGCAGGGCTGTGGGCAGTGCCATCCCTGAGGAGCCCTCAGCAGGAGGTGAACGCTATGTACAGAAGTTGGCCCTGCGCTGCCCCTGCTCTTCCTTGGCCAAAAAATATTGGTAGAAAGGGATCAGAAAGGTGGGAAATGTCAGATGCCCTGAATGCCAAGAGGAGAAGACCCCAGTTAGGTGGAGGGTGGTCCTTCTGAGCCGACATTCTAGCGCCGAAGTGGCCCAGGGTTTGTGCCACCCACGAGCCCTGGCCTCTACTCCAGCCCCTGTCTTTCCCCCTAACTTCAAAATGTGGAGATAACTTCACTTGAGTTCTCCTGCTATATTCACTTCAGGTCTGTAAATGCTCAGTTTCCGTGCAGGAACTTACTTGAAATGTCACTCAGCTGTCCTCAGATTTGTAACCAAATGATGGTAACCTGACATTTCTGTCTTTTTTAAAAAATATGTTTTTTCTGTCTCATTCATGAAAGGGTAACTTTCAGGAATTTATAATATCAGGTAATAAATGAATAGATGACAGTATTTGGATCTAAGGAAAAAATGTGAGTGAATTAAATAAAGCTGCAGCAAGGGTAGCACTCAAAACACACGCACAGTACATTTCTGTGCACTTCTAGAGCGGGCCCTGGGGCTTCCTAATAACCAAAGGAAGGAAGGAAGCACACGGCCTTATGTGCCCAGGAGATGAAAAAAAGGCAGCTTTTCATGAGAAATACAAGGTGTTCCTGGTATGGAGACCAGAGATGCCTTCCTTCAGTGAGTTCTCAAAAAGGGAGTTGTGTGGGCATGGACCACTTTCTTGACAGTGTCTGACAGTAAATACCACAGTAAATTTTTACCATTGCTTCCTCCAGGATCTCTCGGTGTATGCCAGTGGCATAGTGCCAAAGTGCAGTTCTATAAGGTAATTCGATGATAAGCCAGGCTAATAAAGAGTACACAGTCTTCTAAAGGTCTGGCTTGATACATGGATAAAATTGACAACATCCGGAAGAATGGATGGCCTGTCTCCATCAGAGAATACTCTGATTGTTTTGTTTCTGGTAACTGATTAGCATTGGGAACAGAGAGTTCTGGGCTTTTCCTGGCAGAAACAAGGAGTTCAGATCATCTGTGCTGCCAATTAGTGGAAGCAAATGGGTCTCCTTCATCAGCCAAGTGGTGGGTAGAGCCAATGTCCTCAGTCAGACATGCAGAATCCAACCCAGAACTATGATACCTGAACACAGAGTCACCTTCCTGCATGCCAAGCCTGTAGGTGAATTCAGACCCACAGACAGTGGATGATTATGAACATCAGCGTTCTGCCCTATATACCACTGGAACCGCAGGGGGTCACAGAGATGTCACATGGGAGCTTTATAATGTGATTTAGGCTTTACGAGGATGGGAAATGCTTTCCTTGCACACACTTATATATTTACACCCCTGTTTCTCAAATGTGGGCAGATGCTGATGTGCTCAATAAAATTGACATTTTATTTAGAGGTATTACCTTTACGGTTACCTTTATGGAACTTACGGTTACCAGGGGGGAAGGATGGAGGGGGGAGGGATAGGGAGTTTGGGATGGACATGTACACACTGCTGTATTTAAAATGGATAACCAACAAGGACCTGCTGTGTAGCACAGGGAACTCTGCTCAATATTATGTAACAACCTAAGTGGGAAAAGAATTTGAAAAAGAATAGATACATGTGTATGTATAACTGAATCACTTTGTCGTACACCTGAAATTAACACAACATTGGAGTATCAACTGTACTCCAATATAAAATAAAAAGTTAAAAAAAAAGTATTACCAAATTCATATTAGATTTAGTTGTTATGAAATTCTCAGCCATCAACAGAACTATTAGCATGATAGCTACCTTTGGAGGGTGAAGGGGAGGGTGCCGTTTACAGGTGTTTTTTGACAGTTGAAAAGGGGTCCTCATGGTAGAAGGATTTGGGCATATTGCCACAGCACATAGACACAGGAATTTTATTCCGGAATATTTTCAAACAAGTGTTGTGAAGCACTCATTGAGAACTCAATAGAAACTCATAGAATGCCTAATTTTCAGCCGTGTCTCTTCTCAGCAGTACTGCTAGGATAAATTATTTGAAAAATAAAGATATATATTTTTCCCTTAGGAAAAAATACAATTTGGGGGTGTGGGCCATATAAGTGTCGGCAGGCATCTGCTAATAATGATGATTTTCACTTTTAGAGAGGTCAGTCCTTTCTGTTAGTGATGGGCCTGGAGGAGAAAGTCCCAGTTAGTGATGACAGAATTACACTGCCAGATTAGGGGTGAACATTCATCATTCTGTTGTCACAGCAAGGTGTAGATTTCTTCATCCAGGAAAGGTTTCAAGTGCTTTATGTATAGTTTTGAAAGTAGGAGTGGGGTGATAAGACACAGGGATGTGGACCAGTCGCCATATTAAGCCAGCACAGTGCATGGCGTTTTGAACTCCTTCTGGTATAATAGCTGCACTTGGATATTTGTTGGGTTGCTTGTGGAGAGGGAGTTGAGGACGCTGTCTGGCTCCCCAGGACAGCCCTGGAAGCAGTGGGTGGGAGTTGCAAAGTGACTGGACTTTGGCTGAGTTCAAGTTTGGCTGTTTTACAGCCCAAGCTGTGTGGGGACGGGATGGGCCACCTCGGGGTGGGGGGGGGTAAAGTCACCATTGCTGGGATATGCACACCTAAGACTGGCCAACCACCTGGTTGAGGGAACCAAACTCTGGATGGGGGCAGGAGCACTTACCATTGACATGGCTTCTGACTTTGAGTTGATGTAGTTCTAAGATAAGGCAGGTCTGTTGAGAAGCGATCATTTATTTTATAATAGAAATTATCCCCTTTAGGGTTTTCTCAAACAACTTGCCTGATTGGTACATCTGAGGTGAATTCAGTTTACCAAAACTATGTCTCCGCAGCTGTGTATAGATTCCTGATCAGTAGGTGGGGTTGATCAGAGGTGATTGAAGCCTCATTCATTGCAAAGACAAGGGACTGAGAAAGTAAAATGGCTGGCTTACTGGGTGTTCCTAGTAAAGAAAAGTAATGTATCTAGTCAGTTGAAGGCTTCGGTTCCTGCATTCCTGCACACTGCATTTGAATAGATTCTGTTGTCTTTGGCAAGAATGGCTGGGGAATAAACGGCCCTGGTGCTATGTTTTATTTTGCCAGAGCCATAGATACAGGCATAAATTTCCAAATGCACTGTGATTTATCAGCATGAGACTCACGTAGAGAGATCGGTGTCCTCTGTGGAGAAAGAAATGTTTTTGTCTTACATTCAGATGATGGAGCAAGGGGGAGTGAATAAAGTGGGTCTGGGGAAGCCTTCTTCTTCACAGAGAAGCCAGGGAGGGCCTGGAGGAATAGATTAGGCTGGTCTCCGCCCTCCAGGAAAGCCTAGAACCTGCCGTGGGCTGTTGTCCAGATTCAGAGTCTAGCGCCACATCCCTGGATCCCCTCCCACAGCCCCAAAGGCATGCTTTGACAAACGCCTGTCATCTGACTGAGCTTATGTTGTTGGAGAAATCTGCAGTGCAGGCAGGATTAAATGTGGTTTTGTTAGCATATCAAATGATGACTCTCGAGATCTTTAGAACCTTGCGCTATCTCAGACACCAAGGGAGAGACCCTGCAACTCTCAAATAAAGATAAAGCAGAAACTAACAACAACAACAAAAAGATGGATTCTTGTGTGTTGGGAAAGTATGTGCCTAGTGTCAACACTGAGCGGGTCTGCTCTGGAGGAAAAACGGGAGGGACCATCCCTGCCTCTAATGCCGTTCAGGCTGAACCATCAGGTCAGGGGAGGGAAGTGGGGTATCAGTCAGAAATGATAATGCCCACGCGTTGTTTCCTAGGAAGCACTTGGGAAAATCAAGGGCTAGCACGTTGAAAGTCAAAATTGTTGTCTTCAGGGGGTCCACCTCCTTCTTTATGCTGTCCCATGGAGAACACAGACTCACTAAATTGCATTCTACACCTTTTCATTGAACGAGCAGAGTTGCCTTGAGCCAACGTGGAGCCCAAAAAGTCCTCCCGAGAGGGGCCTGGTGAGTCCCCACCGTGCTGTTGCTTCTCCGGAAAGCAGACTCGTCGTGTAACTAGTCTTTACTTTTACCAAACTGCTTTGGTAGGGTGATGATAGAAAACGTCATACACTTGGAGGCTGGGGAGTAGTAAAGCACTTGTCTAAATATGTTAGAGAACGAGAATAAGGCAGACCTAGAATATAAACTCAAGCCTATCTAATTCCAGGTTCCTACACTATAGTAAAATCACTTCATAGATTTTTCTGCTTATATAATGAAATAGAGTACAGAAAGGACCTAGCACGTATAAAGTACTTAACAAATGTTAGGGAGACTTTAAAAGGGAGGAGAACAAACCATGATTGGTGGCCTTCCCTTATCTCAGACTTTCTTTAGTAGTAGTTGTTATTACAGTAGCAGTCATGATAATATTTACAGCTAGTGTTTATTGAGTGCTGACCATCAGGCATTTTGCTAAAAATTTTACATTCATCGTCCCAGTTAAGACACTTCTGGTTGAATATGAGGTTAACTGTGGGTTTGTCATAATGGCCTTTATTATGTTGAGGTATATTCCTTCTATACTCATTTTATTGAATTTTTATCATAAATAAATGTTGAAACTTGTCACATGCTTTTCTGCATCAATTGAAATGATCATGTGATTTTTTTTTTATCCTTCATTTTGTTAATGTGGTGTATCATGTTGACTGATTTGCAGGTTGAACGACCCTTGCATCCCTGGAATAAATCTCATTTGATCATGTTGTACGATCCTTTTAATGTGTTGCTGTATTTGATTTGCTCATTTTTTATTGAGGAATTTTTGTATCTATGTTCATCAATGATTTGGGCCTGTGATTTTTCTTTTTTGTGTGTTGTCCTTGTCTTGTTTTGGTATCAGGGCAATGAGCCTTACATGAACAGAGGAATCAGGCGAGTTATGAAGGGCCCATTTATCAAATGTAAGGAGTTCAGGTGCAGGAGACCATAGACCGACCCAGTGATTCAAGAGCAGGAACAGGTTAGAAGGGGAGAGCTTGGTGACCCAAAGGAAAAGGATTACGTCACTGAACGCAAAGTTGGAGTAGAAACATTTGCATATTTGCATTCATGCTGTGCCCCCAGCAACAGGTCATTATAGCCATGAAACCCTGCCTACTTGGTCTGGTCTCAGGAGGTAAGCAGGGATCAGACTGGGAGTTCTTGGATGGGAAACCAGGTGAGATTGGTCTGCTTAGCGTCAGCATGGATCCAAGACGGAGTCATCCTATCCTAGATCTAAACTGTGAGTCCACTTTATGACCTTGGGGAGGTTACTTAACATCCCTGACTTCAGTCTGTAAATTGGAGAAGGCTAAAGCTACCTTATTTGGTTGCAGTCAGAGATTAATTGAGCAAAATGTATATGAAGGTTCTACTTTGATGCCTGCCCATGGCAGGAGCTCAGGACATGTTAGATCCCTTCTCTCTAGTTGATGGGCTGAGTATCAGTGGAGCTGAGTGCCCATGGCAAAGCAAAGATGCCGGGAGGTGCGCTCCAGGGAGTTTCACAATTGACCTGGCAAAGCGGGGGAGGGGACTGGGCTGTTCTCCAGAACTGCACACAGAAGTGAGTTCTGAGCTGGAACACCAGTATTTGAGTCCTTGGGGATTTGACAGATAGACTTTTTTGCAAGGACATCATTTATATACCATTATGGAAATCACCAAGACTTACCCTCCCCCACCAAACAAAAAAAAGAGAAATGATGATGCCAGTCGTCTAGTTAATCGTGTTATAGGAGCTTTTCTGTAGAATATTCTTAGCTGTTGGTATGTTCATAACTCTATGGTTTATATTTTCTTCTTTGTATGTTTTCCATTTTTCTTAGAGAACCATGTTTTCCTATATAAGTGTGATTCTTTAAATGTACAAAATGGAAAGTTATCTGGGTGGTATAACTTTTCAGATAGTATGGAGGGAGATAGGCGAATTGCAACTAAGAGCAAATTTTAGTTATTTTATCTCTTGGCTATTTGACTATTCCTTTAAGTATTAATATTAATACTATAATATTATAATAATTTGTAAATAGTTTGCACCAGGGCCTTTGCACGTTCTGTGCCCTCTGCTTAGCATATTTCTGGCCCCCTGTCCAACACATCCCTGAGGTCTCAGTTTATGTCACTTACTCAAAGAAACCTCCTGTCATTGACCCTAGACTAGATTAGATCACACTCTCCTAATAGTCTATGCTTTGCATTGTTACACAGTTGTAGGTTAATAATTTTTCAGAATTATTTACCGTTTGTATCCCTGGTAAACTGTGATCTCTTCGGGACGAGGCTTATATGTCTTGTGTACTTCTGTATCTCCAGGGCCCGGTGTAGGACTGGGCACAAAGTAAGTGCTGAGTTAATACTCGTCAGAAAAAGTAGTTACTGTTTATTGAGCACCTATTGTATGCCAGTAGTATCTAGTCCTCTTTAAAAAATGTGTGTGCACAGGCATATAACCATTAATACTGACAACTCTATAAAGAAAACAGGTTCTTCCCATTTACAACTGGAAAACTGGGTTCAAATCTTGAGAGTAGAATATTCAGGTTTAAAAAGGGTTCAGGAAATTCATAAGTAGTCATCTGGAAAAGTATTCATGATATAAATGTGAAAAAGCAAAACTGTACCTAATATGATTTTACTTATGTGAAACAAAGTGTTTATATATGTACATAACTGATGAATGTGCTTGTATTTGCGTACAAAATACCTTAACACCAAATTGTAACCATTTATCTCTGAGGAATGGGCTGGGAGGGGCATGAGCAATTTTACTTTGCAGTTTTTCATATATTGTCATCTAAAAATTTTTATTGTAAGCCTCTCTTTTTAAATAAATAGAGAAAGAAGACGCCTTGCCTAAGTCCACGTAGGTGGTTTGGTGGCTGAGGGGGGATTTGAACCCCAGCCCATCTGGCTCTGTAGCCTGGGTTCTGTTCCCGATACCTTTGATGTGTCTGCAACAGTAGTTTCAATACCCCCCAGAGAACATTTGGCCGTGTCTGTAGACAGTTTTGGGTTTTACACTGTGGGGGGTTGGGGGGGGCGGGTGCTCCTGGCATCTGTGGGTTGAGGCCAGGGGTGCTGCTAACATCCTACACTGCAAAGGACAACCCCCGATCCCCACCCAGTTATCCACCCCACCAGGTCAGTAGTGCTGAGGCTGAGGAAGCTTGTTCCAGAATGGCGTCCCGTCCTATCCTGATTCTGGTGAACTTGGTGCCCAGCTAGGCCCCACAGGACCATCGGCCGTGTGGCCAGGGGATGCCCGGCACTGGCCTAATGAGCCCTGGTAGCAGAAGGTAATTTCGGTGCCCGGTGGAAACAGTAAAAGTTACACCACGTATCGGCGTTATCCCCAAGCAAAGCTTTTAAAAGAGAGCTGGAGACAGATGGTAATTGGGCTGTTAGGGAGGTGATCGCTAGGAGAGAGAGAGGGTCTTGAGGAGGTGCAGGGTGGGTGGGAGCCTCTGTGTGCCTTAGCACGACCTGAGGGAAAACTGAGAGTTCTTTTAGGAGGGAGGACGATTCCCATCACCTCCTTTAGTGATTTACGAGGTTCTGTGCTACCTGAGATCAGGCGTCGTGTTGGCCTCCAGAAGCCAATCAGCAGCGCCGTTCTGCGGGTGCCTGCACGGCGAGGTCTCATCCGTCAGGCCGTTCCTTAAGGGGGACCCCCTCTAGGAGCTGCGCGGATCCACAGTGAGGGCTGCGGGTGAGAAGCCTGCTCTGCCGGCATCCTCGCATCGACCGTGCTGTTCTGCTGGGAGCGTTCTTGAGAATCATCCCATTTGACCTTCTCACATCACAGAGGGGGAAATGGAGGCCACAGAGGGGAAAGAATGCCTCAAACCACCCAGCTAGTTGCTAGCCAGTCAGGACTGGACCGCTGACCCCTGGCTCCTGGTGTTGCCATCAGCCCTAAGACAACAATGGGAAGAAAAGAGAGATCTTTTTCTTAAAGACAAAGAGACAAATAGACAAGAGAACCTTCTCCTTGTGTGGGTGAGGTTGGAGAGGACCTGGTTCAGGGGGCAGGACGTGGGGGTGATGGTGAGGGGGTGAGGGCTTTGCTCTCCCGTGACTCAGCAGTGTTCGGCGGCTCTCAAAGTGTGGCCCTCCGGCGAGCAGCATGCCTTCACTGGAGAGCCTGTTAGAATGAAAATCGTCCAGCCTCACCTCAGACCTGCTGAATGGGAGGCTTTGGGAATGGGACCTAGCAATCTGTGTCACCTTGACCTAGCCCCCTGGGTGATTCTGATGCACACTCAAGTGTGAGAACCACTGGTGAGAGGGAAAGACGATGGGACTTTGCTTTCCCATGTTGTCTTTCCATTAGCTGGGACCTGGGACGTGTCACATGACTTCTCTGGGCCTCAGTTTCATTGTCTGTAGAACAGACAATATAGCAGACAGGAGAGCTGTGCTGTGAAACTGAGCCAGGTCTGTGCGTGGACCATGCAAACGACCTGGGGAGACTGGCTCTGAGAAAGGAGGGCAGTCACAGTGAGAGACAGGTGAGCATAACCTGTGTAGGATTACGGTGAGGGTAGTGGTAATCTCGATTATAGTCAGAAGTATCAGGCAACCAACATGTGGTAGGTTCAGCTTGCTTTCATCTAATCTCAGACACCACGGTTTGAAGATACGTTAGTACCACTAAAAAAACAAACAAAAAAATACCCAATACGAATCAAACTGGCATAGCATTGATTGTTTTTAAAAAAAATCCTGGGACTTCCCCAGTGGTTAAGACTCCGCACTTCCACTGAAGGGGGCACAGGTTTGATCCCTGGTCGGGGAACTAATGTCCTGCGCGCTGCATGGTGTGGCCAAAAAAAAAAAAAATCCTGATTTCACTGTTAAAATATGAAAAACTATATAAAAAACAGTAAGTGCTGAGTACTATTCACACATTATTATGTTCAGTCTTCACAACTACCCTGTGAAATTAGTGCTATTACTGTACCTACTTTACAGGTAAGAAAGAGACTCATTTGAGTCCGTTGTGTAGAATAGGGATTCGGCAAACTTTTTCTGTAAAGGGTCAGGTAATGAGTATTTTAGGCTCTATGTGGTTTCTTTCGCCACGATGCAATCCTGCCTTGCAGTGTGAAGGCAGCCACAGATGACGTGCAAATGATGGGTGTGGCTCTCTTCCAATAAAATTTTATTTATGGGCACTGATATTTGTATTTCATCGAAGTTTTGTGTGTCATCAAACATTAGCTTTAATTTTCAACTGTTTAAATAGGTAAAAATTATGCTTAACTCTCAGGCTATGTAGAAACCGGTGGCAGGCCAGATTAGTCCTGAGTGTAGCCCCTGGGGCAGTAGATTTTGACCCCTGGTCTAGAGTCACCTGGAGTCAGGGTTCAAATCCAGGTGTGTCTCCACAATGAGGATTTAATCTCCACTACACTGTGCTGTGTATAGTAAGGAGAGGTAGATGATTGTCAACTTACTTGTTTCCAAAAACAAAGAAACAAAAAGTCCTGCACTGAAAGTACTATTTGCCTTAATCATGGAGTTTGTCAGGTTTTTCAGGGGAGATCTGGTTTTAATTCCCTCTGAACTTATTCTTAGCTCAGTGTTCATTATAACTGGGAGATGCATTTTCACCTTGGAACTGACAGTTTGAAATTGTCAAGTTATAAAAAGTGAAACAAACATGTACATGGTATACAAAATTCATGTCAAAAGTGTATAAAGTAAAAAGTAAAGTTCTTTTACTCCCTTGTTCCCTTTTGTTATGTAATTCCTCTTGCCATAGATAACCACCGCCGTGAACAGGTTCTTGGGCATCCTTCTAGAAGTTGACTAGGTGACTACAGCAGTGTGTGTATGCATATTCATTTCTCTTTGCATACTTCATTTTTCACGTACTACATCTTGGAGAGCTCTCCTTATCAATTCCTCCATTGATACATTATTTTTAGTGGATGCATAATATTCTCCTGTGTATGTAACTTGTGAAGTACTGCTATTAATTTAACCGTGTTCCCATATTTGGATTTGAGTCATTTCCAGTTTTTTAGTTATTACCAAAAATGGTTCAGTGAATATTGCTGTAAGTCAGTCTGTCATGCTTCTATAAGTATTTCTGTAGGATAAGTTCCTGGAAGTAAAGTCTCTGTATCAAAGGAGATGTGCTTTTTTGATACCTTAGTTAATGTTTTTCTTACAAGAAATTTCAAACAAGTTATTCCCTGGAGCCAAGAATGTCTACAAAGAACAGCATTGCTGGTGGGAAATTGTCTCCCTCCTGCCTCCTGTAACATTTCCAGTTATCTGTTTTTTTGTTTGGTGAGAAAATAGGTCATGTTTCATCTTCAAAACAGTTAGTGGAGAATTCGTACATGGTGACACTGAGGTTTTGGGCTCTGGATCTTATCATGATATTTGACTTCTATTTAAAGAACAGTCACCTTTTCTTTAAGAACATAAGAAATGTGTTCTGGCCTGCCTGGCCAGAATTCTCTGATGAAGCAACAGTGGTTTGTGAAAACTGTACTTAATCTCCATGAATTTTTCTTGAGGCCTAAGGGAGGATTTGTTAATAGCTTATACATCCATTAACCCTAGTAATTTTGAGTATTGCCTCTGTGCCAGCTTCTGTACTAAGCCCTTTCTACGAATGATCTCCTTGAATGTGCACAGTGATCCCAGAAGGCTGGAACTCTTCTCATCTCTCTGTTCAGATGAAGAAACTGAGGTTCAGAGAGACCCACATAGCAAGTAAGTAGTAGGGCCAGGCTTTGAACCCAGTTCTAACTCCACAACTCCCATTCTTGACCACCAACACACCGTTTTCTATCATTAGTTGTCTAAAGATTGTAGAAGTATCTTGTACTCCGTGATAGAAATTGATCAGTCAGTAATTATGGGGGAGCCCATAGAAGTAGGTGCTGCTTCTGCCTTTGGCATCACAGCTCGTGGTGGGAACAGGCTTTTTCACTAGACTGTGAGTTCCAAGGACAGGATGGTATGTCACTTATACTTGCGACCCTAGAGTAGAAGGGTGCTCGGGAAATGTTGAATGAATGAATGAATTAGGCAAATCCGTATGAAGTAATGAGAGACCCCTTTAAGCCTTGGTATGATTAGGGGCTAAGTAGTAGGGTATAGAGAGTAAGATGTTACAGGTTTTTAAGGGAAAAAAAGGCTAGACAAACGTATACTTCCCTATATTTCCTCACCTATGAATGAAACCAAAGAAATAGTGAATTTTATTTTTAGTATGTTAAACCTTTGCTTGGTAGCTAACTTTTAGCCTCCAAGTTATATGTAGGAAAATAGACAAGAGTTAATACAAGTCCTTTTTTTCTAGTAAAGAAACATTCCGCACGCATGTGTGTGTGTATCTTGTGAACTTCTGTGATGATGACTGTTTGTGTAGCTGGGGTCCAGAAGAGGTGTATCTGCTTTGCTTTCTGCGCTCGGGATTGGTATGGACAAATAAGCAGAAGGGATATTGCAAAGAAAATATGCAGTTGTGTTAATTCCACACCATAGGATGGTGTGGGTCCTAATCAAATCAGAAACAGAATTTCTGGGTGGCTGGTGGTACCTAAATCAGGAGTGGGTGTAACCCAGATGGCTTGCCACTGGCTTGCACAGGAACTGTGGGACCTCCAGGGGCTCCTCCAGGCCTTAGTGGGAGAGCTGAGCTTGCTCCATGCCAGGTCCTCCCTGGGCAGGCACCGCCTCCACCTCATGGAGCCCTGCCCCACCCTTTCCACACTTTGCCACCTGGCCTTGCCTCGTGCCTTGGCCATGCTCTGCCTTTGCCTGCCATGTTCCCCCTTCCCTCTGTGGTCTCTTCTTTGATCTGGTTAATGCCTCTTCATCCTTCACATAGTTCTACCAGTTCTTCATTGAGTCGAGTCCAGCTTCGAATGTCCTCCACACTGTGGGGTAGTGGTCCTCCAACTTGAGTCACTAGAGTGCTTGTTAAAACACAGATCCTGGACTCCACCCACAGAGGTTAGTATTGAATAGGTCTACAGTGCTGATTTAGGTGTTTCAAGGACCCACCTGAGAACTGATGAAGCAGGAGCTCCATACATGTGACTGAATGCAGCTGCTAGAAACGCACTCTGGCCTTTACCTTCTTCTCCCTGACTTCTTGCTTCCACTGCCCCATCTGCCTCAACCAAAGGTTGGGCAGGGTTGCTTGGACAATTGCAGGGCAGGACGTGTGGGGCAGAATAAGATCCAGGGTGGTGAGTGAGTGTGGTCATTCATGGCAGACTCCAAGTGTGAAGATCCCCTCAAATCACACTGTCCTCACCTGGATCACGCCTGGGCCATCCATCAGATTTAGAGAGTCCAACAAAAGTGGATAACAAACTCGCAGATAAGAGAAGCAGTGAGATGTGGAGGTGACAGTGAAGGGTCTGGAAGCCATGGGGAAGATCTGGAAGACCTGAAGGTGTTTAGGAAAAAGCCACCATGGAGGATGGAAGTGGGATAGGATATGTTCTGATTCTGAGAAGTAGAGCTAGTTAACTTGGAGGTCGACTTGAGCTCAGTATAAGGGAAATGTTACATCATAATGACAGTTGTAATAGATGCTAGGAAACTGACTGGTCACTTTATATGTAGTGTCTCTTGATATTTACAGCATCACTGTAAATAGTTACTATTGCCCTACTAGATAGATAATGGAGCCGGGGCTCAGAAATAATTAAAAAGGTTGCCAAGATTATACAGTGATTAAATGGTTAGTGAGAATTCAAGTATTGATCAGATTCACTTTAAAACCCGAAGTGTGTCCCCTGTGCTGTTTTCTCTTGATAGTTAGAGTTGTCTGTAATGATGTTGGGTGCTCGTGGGGTGCTGAGATTTCATCACTGACTTAGTGATGTAGAACGGGGAGACCTACATCACTTGAACAAGAAGTTCCTTGTACTGTTAATAGGTATTAATAGTTATATATGTATGTATATTGGGGTGACACTGATTTAAACGAAGTTAATTAGGTGTTTTACCGCTAGACTTCTCAGAGCCTTTAATACACTAATGCACATTGTGGTTCTCCAAAGACAGCGTCATAGATGGTGATTCCCAAACTTAGTTGATCATGGATTCCATTCTTGAAGAGTATCTCAGAGCAGTTAGTGTTCCTTAGAAGTTTTTTTTTTTTTTTTAAATACAGATGCAGCTGTGAGAGTTCACACTTCAGAGATTACATGATTGGGCCATGAGACCACAGATCCTTTGATGTTGCTGATGTCACTGTAATTCCGATTTCATAACCGGCTGGTGGGCTTTGCAAAGCATGAGCCCTCCGTGCCTGGGCGATATTTTACAGAACTTGTGTTTTTTTCACTCCCACAAGTTCTTGAGGCTTGTGTTGCCCTCAATTTTGTTTTCATTTTTAAGGAGCAATATTGAATGTGTAATTAATTCCCTTTCCTGCTTGTGTCCTTAACTATTGATTAGAACCAACAATTGGTATAATAATCATTTGAAGTATAATTATTTCTTATAAATGTTATATGAGTCCTGGGAATGGCCTTGAAAAGCTCCAGAAAGTAATGGAAAGATACTTACGACCATTCTTTTTTCCATTACTGAAACCAATTATTTTTCTAAAATTGCTTTTCAGATTGGCTATTAAGTTGAAAAGATCATTGATTTTTTTTTTTTTAATACTAGCATCAAGGAGAATCCTAATGAAACACGACGTGTTTACAATTAATTATGTTAGCGCTCACCTGGCAGCATAATACCAATGATGTTTATTTTCTAGTTCTGCTGGGACAAGTGGTCTTGTTCACTAATATCCTCAACTTTGTGGCGGTTGGAAAGAGGGAGTGAATATCTTTTTATTGAAATCCTTAGAGGATTATTTTCTGTTACTCAGAGTTTAAAATCAGACCTTTAAATTGTTTATCCATTTTTGTGAGCTATTTTCTCCTGATAGATGCAGTTAAACTTTGTCCTGCACATTGGTAAGTTGTCACATTAGTGCTTAAAAAATAATTTATCAGAGGTCTTTGTTGATAATCTGGCTTCCCCACTCTGTCGGGGGTTTGGTCTTTAGTCCCCATGCTGGAGGACACTAGGCCAAGGTGACAGGTGCTGGCACTACAGGGCTTCTGGTGGCAAGAAGCCTGCCAGGAGCCAGCAGTCATGTAGAGCCTCGCCCAGTGGAGTCATTGGCAGTCGTAAATGCAGGTCTGGCAGCCCCAATTCCTTTCCTCTGGGTGTGAGCACCGTCCTCTGAGGGTGGAATAAAACCTTGAGGACCAGGGTCAGGTGGGATTCCATCTTCTGACAGGACACTCTGAAATTGAGAGCCACAGACTTGATGTTCTACTGTTTTTCAGCTCAAGACTGCTACCTCCATTTTTTAGTTCTTCTCTCAGAAATCAGTTTTTCCATTTTGGTGCCATGGCTTTGGGAAGACACCTAGAAATCAGCCCTGGTTTTGCTGATTCCTTTCAAATACCTTCAAAAAAAATTTTTTTTCTAGTTCTCTTATGTGCCTTTTCTCCGAATGTCCTTCATCTAGTAAATCCAGTCGGTCGTGGAAGCTTCAGGCTCGGTTACCTGAAGGACAGTGTGTTTCCCAGCATGGTCTCCTAGTCCCAGCTTCAATCTGAATTTTGTACATGTTGAACTGTGGAGGTTCATTTTCTGTGGATGCCTTTGCCACTAGCCGTCTCTTTAAATCCCTTGCTGTGTGTGTTTGTGTACCTGTATCGAACGCAATATAGTTTCTTTCTAGCCAACATGTTATTTTTATGTGCCTTACTTTATTACACATGAAATGAAACCGTCTCTGACATTTTTATATGCACTGAATTTTTATTAGAGTTATATCTTTCATCAATAATAACATAAGCTGCAACACCCTTCTCTCCAATATTTACTGAGATTGCTGTCACTGTTTGCAAAGAGTGCTGTTGCCGCCTTATTAGAAATGGTTTCATTCTCATTGCTTTTATCTCGTTAGATAATCCCTTAATCCCTGTTCATTGCCCATAGATTCTGACTCTCCTTGTCAGTGCTGTGAATGCAGAGCCCTCAGAACAGTGTGGTGGGTGAGGCTGGCCAGCTAGTTGATCATTTTCAAGTCATTACAGAATCATCAGTTCTGGTGGCTGCAGTGATTAGAACCAGAGGTCTCATACCTGAGGCCAGCTGTGTTCATTCATAATAAGGGATTTAGCAGATATTTATGCAAGCAGAAAATTGAATCAGCAGCGCCATCAGTGCATTAAATTATGGCGTTTTCCTGCAGAATTCCTGTAAAAGAGTGTAATAGTAGATTGGGACAGAACCATTTCTTATGCAGGTTAGTTTAGGGTCCTTGGTAACACAGTAAGATAGGAAGTTTTCTCCATGAATAAGTCCTTCATTATCTCAGAGACTCCAAACCAGTTTGTTCTGGTTGGTACCCACATACAGATATGCCAGTCCGCGATTAGATACTAACCATTTTTCTATCAATTTCGGAAAATCACCTTCTTGATGACATCTTTGGTCCTAGGAAAATGAGACTGAAAACCCAAGGAAACAGAAAGGCTCTAGTGCTGCATTTAAAAGGCAGGCTCTAGCCTGCCTTTGACATTTTGCAGAGTTTTAGCATAACTTTGAGAGAGATAAAATAACTCCCAATTATGTGGTATCCTAAGACCTCAGTGTGTTCTTCCCTAGATGCTAGCTGTGATGAAAAAGGGAGCAGGGGCTCAAGAGAGAGCCAAGGCGAACATCAGAGGCTCAGTTGTAAGTTGGATGAGGCACCTCCTGGGGTGTATTTGGATAACAGTTTCTAAAAAAGTCACCCTACAAAGGATGATCACATTCATTTTTATTTTCTTTGTTCTTTAATTAAGATTTTTAAGTAGGGGATACATTCAGATGGTTCAGAAATAAATAGGAAGGAAGACAGGAAAAAGGCTCTTTGTGCCCAGTTTTCTTACCCGGTAACTACGGTTATTAGGTTCTTGTGTATCCTTCTGGAGATAAATTTAAGCATTTATTAATTTGTGTGTGCATGTATATTCTTTTTCTTTCTTTTTTTTGAAAAACATAAAAGGATGTTATAGGCAGTGTTTTGCACCTGCTTTTTTTACAAGTATGAATATATCTTGGAGATCTTTCTAGTTAGGTACACAGACACCATTGTCATCTTTTTTCTTCTCCTTCTACTATGTGATAGTCCAATGTAAAAGTGTACCATAATTTATTTAATCAATCCCCTATTGGTAGGCATTCAGGTTGTTTCTAGTGTTTTACTATCAAAAGCAATGCTAGAATGAATAACCCTGTATCTGTGTCATTTCACACATCAAGTGCAAGGTCTTCAGTATGCTGAATCCTCAGAAAAGAAATTAGTGGATCAGAAGATAAATGCATTTATAATTTTGATGACTGTTATCAAATTGCTCTCCCCCCCAATAATGGTAAGTGTTTGACACTTTCCAAACAGCCTTGCCAATAGATATGTCTATTCAAGTCCTTTGCCCATTTTTCTAGTAGGTCCTTGGTTTTTTACTTGTTAAGTTCTGGGAGCTCTTCATATAGCAGAGAGATTAGCCCTTTGCCTCTAATTTGAATGCAAATACGAGATTCCCAGTGGTGATGTTTGCCTTTCAATTCTACTTATGGTATGTTCCCAGGTAAAAACTTCATTTTTATGTGTTCATATTTATTGACCTTGACTCTTGTAACATCTGGATTTTTAGGTAAGACTCAAAAGGCCTTTTCCACTTCAAGGTTAATAAGGAGTTTTCTCATTTTTTCTCCCACCATGTTTTTACACATTTGGCATTTATTTTGGTGTATGCTGTAAGATACAGAAGCCACTTTTTCCTTCAGGTGCTATTCAGTTGTCCTTACATCACTAGTTGAATATATATATTTTTCCCCACTGATATGAGATGCCCACCTTTCCTGTGTTCCAAGTTTGTATTTGGATTGACTTTGGACTTTGCATTCTGATCCATGTGTTTGTCTTTATAATCATATTCCACTACCAGTACCACGCTGTTTTAACATTATGGCTTTATAATATGTTAGACTCTTTGATAGGGCTGCCTTTATTTATTCTTCTTTTTTTCAATTTTGTATATTTTTTCTTTTCTTGATAGTCTTACATATTTATTTTTCAAAATATGCTTAAAGATAAACTCGTGTAATTCCCAAAGTGAAGACAGTGTTTTCATTAGAAGAGCATTAGGTTTATAAATTACCCTCAAGAAAAAATGGATGTCTCCGTAAGTTTGTCTTCCTGTCCAGGAAAAGTGTGTATCTTCTTATTCGTGCAAGTCTTCTTTTGTGTCCTTTAGAAGGGCTATAAAGTTTTCTTTTATAGGTTTGTACATTTATTATTTAGTCAGTTTCTTGATAGTTTATTCCATGTGTGCTACAGTAAAAGGAATTTTTTCTTGGACAGATGTCCTAATTAGTGGAGGTTTGTATAGAAGGAAATTATGGGTATCTTCAAGTTAATTTTTGTATCTTGCTAGCTTCTTGAATTGTCTGATAGTTTTTAGTTGGTCTTTTTTTTTGGCTTTCCAAGAGTATATGTAACTTGTCCTTAAACAGTCCTAGTTTTATCTACTCTTTCCCAATTCTTATACTTCTTAAGGCCTTCCCAGGTTTCCCTTCATATGATGTGAAATAATAGCAGTGATAGTGAGCACCCTTGTCTTGGTCCTGTCTTGGCCCTGATTCTTTTTTTTTTTTTTAATTAAAAAAATTTTTTTTATTGGGGTATAGTTCTTTACAATGTTGTGTTAGTTTCTGCTGTACACAGAAGTGAATCAGCTATATGTATACATATATCCCCTCTTTTTTGGATTTCCTTCCCATTTAGGTCACCACAGAGCACTGAGTAGAGTTCCCTGTGCTATACAGCAGGTTCTCATTAGTTATCTATTTTATACATATTAGTGTATAAATCTCAATCCCAATCTCCCTTTCCCCCCTTGGTGTCCATACATTTGTTCTCTATATCTGTGTCTCTATTTCTGCCTTGTAAACAGGTTCATCTGTACCATTTTTCTAGATTCCACATATATGTGTTAATATACAATATTTGTTTTTCTCTTTCTGACTTACTTCACTCTGTATGACAGTCTCTAGGTCCATCCACATCTCTGCAGATGACCCAATTTCATTCCTTTTTATGGCTGAGTAATAGTCCATTGTATACATGTACTTGGCCCTGATTCTTACTGGCTCGTATTCTAGTGTTGCCTCATTAAGTATGATCCTAGCTTTGGGTTTGTGTTAAATATATTTTATCATGTCAAAGAAGTGTACATTTTATTCCTGTTTGATTGATTGATTCATTGTTGTTAAGAATGATTGTTGAATTTTGCCCAAATTCAATTTTGCCCAAATTCATCCCTTATTCTCTGTCTAGGGGATGGTTACATGATTTTACACTAGAGCTCTATTAATATGATGAACTAGTTTGATGGATTGACTAGTATAGTATTGAGCAGTCTTTGCTTGTATAAATCCCACTTGGTCAGGATGTAATGTGCTTCTTGATACCATGTGTTAATTTTTTTGTATTGATATTCATGGATGAAATTGGTCTTGAGTTTTCTTTGATACCTTATAGTTGTGAGGTTTTTACTTACTTTGTTTAAAAACTTACTTTTTCTGTGAAGGAGGGTTTTCTAAACAAGTTTGTACTGTGAACAAGATTTTAGGAAACATATTTGACTTAAGGGAACCAGTAGTTTCTAGGGCTACTTACAAATATGTTCAGGTATGTGGATGCCAATTTAAACTTAATGAAGGTAAGCTTTGTCTCTTTGGGGAGGCAAAGTATGGAAAATAATGTATTAGTATTTTATTGGTACTAATAAGAACTAATAAGATCAATCACTAGTTAACTAAATTAATTAGTTTAATACGTAGTAGGTTGGCTTTACCTGTATTAGCCCATTTTAATCTTCCGTAATCCTTAAAAGAGGAATTTCTTTTAACTTATGGAAGAGAAAACTGACTTTGAAGAGGTGAGCATGACTTAGCCAAGATCACACAGCCAGTAAGGGATGGAATCACACTTTAAACCTAGATCTCTTTGACCTGGCATACATATGCCTAACCTCCATGATGAATTGTTTTTTAAATAAATTTGAGTTGTTACATATAATTGGAAGTAAGAAGACCATTTCCGTAAGCAGTGGCCTCAAAGTGGGATCTCCAGGCCAGCAGCATCTACATCACCTGGGAACTTGTTAGAATTTACAATAGCCAGGACATGGAAGCAACCTAAGTGTCCATCATCGGATGAATGGATAAAGAAGATGTGGCACATATATACAATGGAATATTACTCAGCCATAAAAAGGAACGAAATGGAGGTATTTGTAGTGAGGTGGATGGAGTTAGAGTCTGTCATACAGAGTGAAGTAAGTCAGAAAGAGAAAAACGAATACAGTATGCTAACACATATATATGGGATCTAAGGAAAAAAAAAAAAAAAGGTCATGAAGAACCTAGTGGCAAGATGGGAATAAAGACACAGACCTAGAGAATGGACTTGAGGATATGGGGAGGGGGAGGGGTAAGATGTGACAGGGTGAGAGAGTGGCATGGACATATATACACTACCAAATGTAAAATAGATAGCTAGTGGGAAGCAGCCGCATAGCACAGGGAGATCAGCTCGGTGCTTTGTGACCACCTAGAGGGGTGGGATAGGGAGGGTGGGAGGGAGGGAGACGCAAGAGGGAAGAGATATGGGTACATATGTATATGTGTAACTGATTCACTTTGTTATAAAGCAGAAACTAACACACCATTGTAAAGCAATTATACTCCAATAAAGATGTTAAAAAAAAAAAAAAAAAGAAATGCAAATTCTCAAGCCCACACCCGGATCTGAAGCAGAAACTCAGGGATGAGGCCCAACAATCTGTGTTTTAATAAGGCCTCTGGGCGATGCTAATCTCCATACACTGAAGTTTGGGAACCGCTGCTTTAGAAACTTCAGACTACTCTTCCTTTCTGCAGTCTGAATTTTAGGAGTTGTTAACGTGTTGACTCTATGAATAGGGCAAATATTCTTTATTTTCTCCATTTACTCTTCAGAAATAAAGGCTAATCATTTGTGTAACACCTTATGGCTTGCTCACAAAAGGGAGTATTTGCTGAGCCTAGCTCCCTAGGAAACTTGTGAAAATTAAACATTCTTGTGAAATGTCAACAGAGCATCATTTACTCACAGCCTCAGTCCAGGCAGAGGTCGTAAGTAAACTAATTAGACTTCATTTTAGGAGTGTGAAACAGTTTGAAGATTTGCATGTTTTCTGCCTATGGCCGCAGTGCAGGATGTAGTTTGCTGGGACTCAGTGTATGTAGGAAAGGGGCTGTGATGGCAGGGACCCAGCAGCCTCAGGTCTCTGCCTCTGACAGGCTCACGAAGACTTTGTTCTGTTCCCCTGAATAAGTAAACGCCAGGAGGAAGGTGAAATGCTGGCAGTCTGCCCACTAGACCTCATCTCCTCACAGTGCCACCAGACTGAGGAAATAATGATAATTCACTTAACCTAAAAGGCTCATGCCAATTAATGATTTCCATGCAATTGACAGTTGCTTGCCCTTCTCTTCTGGGTGCAGAATTCATTTCATTGGCATCACTGATTTACAAAAGGCAGTCTGCTTGCAAGCTAATTGGGTGAAGTCAGTACAGAGGGCAGTGTGGCTGGGAGCGGGAGCGCTGCTAAAGTGGTTTTCGATAACGTGTCTCTCATCCCTGCATTATTTGTCACCCCCAGAGTAATTAGATCGGAGTGGTGTCAGCTCGGGGCTCTGAGGGTGCTGTGGGTTTACCAGCGACCAAGTACAGTTTGCTGAAACTAGCTTTTAATTATATTCAGGTATCTTGTCCAGTTCTAGGAGTTTGCAGACTGACGTATTTCTGTGCTTAGTAAATGTTTTCCTGGTGGGTGTGCGCATCTGTTTATATGTGTGCATGTGCATGTATGGGTGTGTGTGTGTGTGTGTGTGTGTATGTATGGGGTACGTGAGTATTTGTGTGTGTGTACGTACAGGGCGTGTGTGTGTGTACATGTGTATATATGATGGGTTAGGATTGATGTGTTAAATGAACCACTTCCCAGGCACTGCAAGTTGTGTGTCCCTGTGTGAGCTGACTCTAATTGAACCACACCGCCCAGCATCCAGGACAGAAGTGACCCACCCTCGGTCCATAGTTCTGAGGTGAGGCCTGCGGGCTGGAGACTGGGGTTGGCAGGACGCAGGGAAGCTGGGGAGCTTGCCCACACGCGAGTCTCCGCACAGGCTGGGTCTAATGACTGCGGGGACCTGTGACAAGAGTGTAAACAGAGACTCATATTACCTGATGTCTAAAGAGCCAAGTTACAGTATAAGCAGGCCGACAGACTCTCCAGCGGCAACATATGCTCTGTCCTCCTACCTTGACAAAGGAACCTTCATAATGACCTGGATGTGGCTGTGTGAACAAAGAGCCCCTTCTCATCCCACCCTCGGCCTCCTCCTGCTCCGTGCAGGGCTTTGCGTGCCCGCTTGCAGGCACCCAGCCTTCTCGTCCAAACTCTCACCCTAAGCCCCCTCCTCACTGTGGACCCCTGCCCTGTTATAGCCTCTTAGGCTTAAGGGGCCCTCACTGGCAGCTCAGGCCACCTGTCAAGGTGTCAGTGCACCTTGGAGAAAAGGCCCTGGAAGTTGGCTCAGGCCTCTTTTCGCAGGAAATTCTTATTCTAGGGAACAAGGACGGCCCAGAAGGGGGAGCATGAGTTCTGGGGAGGCCTGGCTTCCAGATGAGGGCCAGAGGCAGGTGTCCCTCTGCCTGGTCTAACTGGGTCTAAGTGAACTTGTGAAATGTTAGTAGGATTTCATTTGTCCAGGGCCTCAATCAAGGGAGAGGCCTTAAACACAGGCTTGTGTATTCATGCACACCCCGCCCCACAGATGTTTCTATCCTGTGATGGTGCACAGAACCTCCTGTGTGAGCCTCACGTGGTCCTTGTGCGTTCTACCCTTACACACACACACTTTGACACACTCCCAGCAGATGTATCCGTGCTACTCTTATATATACATACACACACTCAGCAACTGTCACTTGTCTGCTTTACTGTGGTACCCACACACCTGTCATCAATCTTCATGCACAGACATGTGTATCTCTTAGCCTCGCACACGTATGCACGCCCACAAACATGTTGCTTGTTCACACGTCCCCAAACCTAGGCCTCTTTCTGCCCATACTCACTTCTCTGACATGTAGCCCCACTTACTTCATCTGGCATGTTTCTCTTGTCACCGGTCATCATCGGGGTGTCATCAAGGATCAGGTTGAGACTTGCAAGTGAAAGTAAGGCTTCCGGATTTTAGGAGCGGTTATTTTATTGAGATTCTACTTACGACTCATCGGCAGACAATGAAAACTGAACGTGTTGCATTTACTGATGACCATTGGGTAATCCAGACACAAACACCCACACATCTGCTGTGTTTCTGTTGGTGGCGCAGTCCTGCCGAAGGTTGTCGTGTGTCATCCCGCAGGGCAGAGCATTTGGCCCTGGCTCCCTTGTCCGGGTATTTTAGGAGCAGCACTCAGGATTCCTTATAGCACCCCACATCCTTTCTCCCCTGACACAGAGAAACTCATGCAGGGGAGACTGAGTGACCCCACATGTTCCTGTGGCCTCAGCTCCCACTTAGCCAAAGATACAGCTCCAAAAATCTCATCTCCGGGTCACTGCCTCAGAGGCAGATGCAAATAGCTCACTCTTTCTAGTCACTTCCATCGCAGCACTGTCTCTGTGATGGAACCATATGGGCTTAGTGAAGCACTTTCAGGTCAGCAGTAGTTGGGCCAAAGCCCTTTCATGTCGGTGTCTTGTCTGCCTTAAAGTAAAAGATGTCCAACTGTGTGATGGGACATTTTGTTGGAAATATGTTTGGTATTCAGTAGTAGGATTCTATATCATTTGACTTAACTTTGTAAAAATGAACTTCATGTTGGAATGCTTTTAGATTTACAGAAAGGTAAATCTGAAGTGTATCTGTAAAGATACACAGAGAGTTTGTGTATACCCATCACTCAGTTTCACCCATTGATAGCATCTCATATAACCACGGGACACTTGTCAAAACTAAGACACTGGCATTGGTGCATGACTGTTAGCTTAACTCCAGACTTTCATCACTTGGTAAAAGCAGTGTTTTCCAGCGCTCTCTTCTGTAAAGCTACTTTTCCCTTTCTTCACACTCTTCTTCGGCAGCAAGTCACTACTTCTAGTCTACCCTCAAACGGGGAGGGCAGGAGCTAAGCCCCACCTCCTGGAAGGAGCAGTATCTACACATATTATTTGGAATTCTGCTGAAAGAAAGACTTCACTCCCTCTCACTTTTAAAAAGATGTGAAGGTATTTGGTGCAACTTCTGGGTCTGGATGAAATGGCATAGATGTGTTTATCCCTGCTCCTCCCTACTAAGAGTGACAGTAAACCCTGGATAAAGCATTAAGAGGCAACCGAAGGAGAATCTGAAAGGTGGTAAGAGGAAGGTGTTGGCTTGCGACCCAGGACTGGAGGAACAGCACAGTGGCAGAGTGTCTTACGGCCTTTCCTGACCTACAACTTAGCACCAGGAAGTAGCCCAGGTCGGCACATCCCTCCCTTGATACAATAAGAGTACCTTCAACATTTGGTGAACCCAGTACCTTGGCTTCACCAACAATGGTAGCCACGGGAAGTGTTCTTTCCTGCTGGTGCCTGAAACTTTTGTTTCTCACTGAGGGATGCAAGAGTGGCTGGGGGGCCACCAGCAAAAGAGGCCCTTCCACAACATGCGGCCTGGCTTGGGAAGCTTCTTTGTTCTCCCCTCCCCTACCCAGAGACCCCTGGATGGCTGGAGGGTGCCCTCTACAACAAGCACTCAGGGACACCTCTTTATCCTCATGGCCCAAGACTCTCCTTCTCAACCAAGAGACACCGGTGGCTTGGACTGGGGAACCCCTTGCTTTGAGGAGTGAGGCAAGGAAGTCTGCTCTCACCACTCTTATTCACCATAGAACTGGAAGTTCTAGCCCTTGCAATAAGGTGGGAAAAAGAAAAGGCATTGGTAAGCAAGAAATAAAACTGTGCCTGTTTGTAGATGACACGGGGTTCTATGTAGAAAACCCCAAGGAATACTTTTTTTAAAAAAGCCTCCTAGAACCAATAGGTAAGCTCACAAAGATAACAGGATATAAGACAAATGCACAAAAATCAGTCATGTTTCTGTACACTAGCAATGAATATGTGAAAATTGAAACTGAAAACACAATACCATTTATGGTGACTCCAAAGAAATGAAATCTTTATATATACGCTTAAGTCACGCATAGGATCTGTGTTCTGAATATTACAAAATACTGATGAAAGAAATCAAAGAATACCTAAACAAATAGGCATATCTTGTTCATGACTTGGGAACCTCAACAGAGTAAAGATATCCATCGCCCCAAATTGGCACACAGGTTTAAAGAAATTTCTATCAAAATTCCAGCAAGGATTTTTGTAGATGTAGATAAGTTTATTCTAAAATTTATATGGACAGGCATAGGCCCAAGATAGGTAAAATGATCTTGACAAAGAAGAATAGGAAGAATCCCTCTATTTTATATTAAAGCTTACTAATTACATAGCTATAGTAATTAGTCAGTGTTGTATTGCCAGAGGGATAGATTTGTGGAACAGAATAGAAAACCCAGAAATATAACCAGACAAATACGCTCAAGTGATTTTTGACAAAGGTACAAAAACATTTCAATGGAGGAAACACAGCCTTTTGAACAAATGATGCTAGAGCCATGGTCATCAATGAGGAAAAATCCTAAACCTCATGCCTAACATAAAAGTTCACTCAAAATGGATCATGGACTTAAATGTAAAATGTAAAGCCATACAAATTTTATAGGAGAAAAAAATATAAGAGAAAGTCTTCAGGATCTAGGACTAGACAAAGAATTCTCAGATTTGAGAACAAAATCATGATCCATAAAAGGAAAATTTGATAAATTGGACTTCATCAAAATATCAACAACTTGTAGTCTGTGAAGGACCTTGTTAGAAAGATGAAAAGACAAGCTATATACTGGAAATGCTTGCAGCACACACATCCAACAAAGGGCTAGCACCTGGCCCTGTATAAAGAACTCTCTAAAGTCAAGAGTCAAAAAACTGGCAAGCCAATTAGAAAATGGGCAAGAGTCATGAAGAGACCTTTTACCAGGGGGGATACACAGATGGCAAATAACCACATGAAGCGGTTTTCCGCATCATTAGCCATCAGGGAAATGCAAACTAAAATAACCATGAGATACCACTACACACCTAGCAGAATGGCTAAGATGAAAAAAATAGTGGCAACACCAAATGCTGGTGAGGGTGTGGAGACAAAAATTACTCGCAGTTGCTGGCAGGAGTGTAAAATGGTATAGTTGCTCTAAAATGCAAGTGCCATACAACGCAGCAATTGTACTCTTGGGCATTTATCCCAGAGAAATGGAAACTTGTGTTCATGTGAAAACTTGCACTTAATTTTTTAACATAAGATTGTTTTATATGATTGACCAAGACTCAGTGTATAGGAGATAATCTAAATCAAATGATTTTTGTAACCATTGACTTTAAAAGCGTAGAAAAAATATACAGCTCACATATAGAAAAATATACCAGTTTCCAAATGGCCAGATGAGTCCTACCACTTTTTTTCCCTGTTATTTGCCTCCCCCCTCCGGCTTTATTGAGATAGAATTGATATATAACATTGTGCAAGTTTAAGATGTGCACATGAATGTTTATAGCAGCTCTATCTGTAATAGCTAAAACCTGGAATCAGGCCAGAGGTCCTTCAGTGAGTCAGTGTTAAACTATGGTACATCCACACCATGGAATAGTACCCAGCACTGAAGTAGGAATGTGCTATTGACACATGCAATGGTCTGGATGAATCTCCAGGGGATTTTGCTGAGTGAAAAAAGCCAATCCCGTAAGGTTCCGTACTGTATGGTTCCATTTATAGATAAAATTTTCAAAATGCCAAAATTTTAGAAATGGAAGAAAAAGTAGTCATTGCCAGTGGTTAGGGATGACTAAGAGGGGTCAAGAGGAAAAGGGTGTGGTTATAAAATGGTTATGCCAGGGATCTTTGTGGTGATGGGACCGTTTTGTATTTTGACTGTGATGGTGGATGCACAAATCTACATGGGATGAAAGTATATAGAGGTAAACTTTACACAGTGCAAGTAAAATTGGGAGAAATCTGAGTAAGATGGATAGAATGTATCAATGCAAATATCCTAGTTGTGATTCTGTACCATAGCCTTGCAAGAAGTTACCGTAAGATGAGACTGGAGAAAGGTATATGGGATCTCTCTGGATTATTTCTTACAGTTGTTTATGAATCTACAATGATTTCAATAAAAATTTCAGTGAAAAAAGATATATGATGTGATGGAATCAGGTTTAATATATTTTTGAAAGCATTTCAAAAGCACTTAATATCTTGTGAAAACATTTCATAGTCCTATGAAATGTTCATAGAAGTATATAGAAAAGGAATGAGCAGTATGCCATCTAAAATTCCTGTCCCCAAATTGATAGATAAACAGAAATTAATATATATCCATTTTATTCTGATCTAATGCTTCAATATATTTTTTTTAAATGAAGCAACTTTTATTTTTCTTCTTACAAAAGTACTAAAGATTCATTGTGTTTGGAATTTCCAAGTAAGCCCAAAGAATAAAATAGGCATCCCTTGCGCGTGTTTGTTTTTAATAGACATCAGGTGGCGGTCCTGTGGTCTTTTGCTCTCACTGGTTCCTCTTACTGTTCCTTTTGTCGTGGGTGGGTGAGGCGACCTTTCCTTTCCAAGGAGAGTCCCCAGGTCCTTGGGTGTGAAGGTGTTTGTCCATTGAACTAATGTGTCTTCAGGGATGCTGTTGATTTGAGACAAGGCTCTTGCATAACATTTCAGAAGCTAGCTGCTCACAAGATAAAACCAGCCTTCCTCCATGCCCTTAGCAGCTCTGAGCTGATAGTAGGTGGTAACTCAAGGGGTGCCAATGGATGTCTGTATATAAAGAAAGATGGGGAAGGCTTAGGGTCCGGAGTATGTAATCCTGTATGTGACGAGCCCCTTTCGTTATGAGGGCTTCTCTCCTGCATCTAAATAGCACAGTGGTAGGGAGTCTTGGTTTGCTTTTCTTTCAGAGGCAAAAGGCTATCTTTGTTGCCCATCACTCTATAGCAATGACAAGACTGCTCTCAGTGTAATTCCTCTCCTCTCTGAGCCCCCTGTCCTGGACCTCTGTCGTTTTGTCTGCCCAGAGCAGTAGCCATCGCATCTACCTTTCTAGGAGATGTGTCTTTCCTTCTCTGTAACCCTGTGATTCAAATGAGAGTATCATCTTCCCATAGAATCTGTGCCCCTGATGGCGCTAGGGCTCTGAGCGCTTCCATGCCTCCCTGACCTAGTGATGAAGCAGCCCCTGGTACCAGTCAGCCCTAAGACTAGCCATCCTTTGAGCTGGCTGTTTACAAAAGCTAGTGAAGTGTGTTCCTTGGCTTAGCTAGTTCATGTTGAATTCCCTTCACGTGTGTTCAAGTGTCCTGACTCATACCCTCTGTAACATCGAAATTCATTATTTTCTTTCTCAGTTCTTCCCTACATCTTCCTGTTCTTAGCCATAGAAGGAGAGGCCAAAATAAGTGCCTCGTTTTATTCTGTTCTTTAAGTTTCCTGCCGTGTCCCAGACAAGATTAGATGACGATTCCCTTTGTGTGTCTAGCGAGCACCAGGTGCTTCTGCAAGAGCGGCTCCAGTCTCATCAAGAATCCACCCACAATCAGAACTAAAAAGGCCTGGAGCAGAGCAGCTCAGGCTGCTCCCAGTGCCTTTTTTTTTTTTTTTTTACAGTGTCTGTGCTCACCTTGTTGCTGAAGAGACCGATGTCATCACCCAGTCCTAGCGAATTCATGTATCAAGACCGATGAGTGATTGCAGAGGTATATTTAGATTGTTCCTAAATTCTGACATTGCTTGGAGGTAAATCCATTATCTGGGCAAGGGCTGCTATGTAGTAATTAAACTGAAAATATTATATTTGTAGATGCTTTCTGCCCCTCGGCAAAACATTTAAAATATTCATAGAGGTGATTTTTTTTAAATCTTTGCACTTTGGTACTGCAATTCCACTGGAGTAACACGCAAGCAGTATTCTGAAGATGATTAGTGTTTCTATCCTGTTGGGTAGTGTTGGGGGGGGTCTTGCTTCCGTGGTGTGTGCAATCTGAGTCTCACTCGGATGGCCTGGGAGCCACCTCTACGGAGAGTGGACCACTGCAGCCTCCTGGTCCTGGAGTTTGGCCAGAGCCCTCCCTGCTCTTGCACCGGTAATGTGCCATTTGTGAGTCCCCAAGCTTGTCTGAGTCATTCAGGGCTTCTCAGGTCAACTGGCAACAATCAGAAGCCTCGCATTCCTCTCTGCTGGTAAGTGGAGAGGCGGGCGTGAGAAGAAAGCAGGCTTGGTTTGCTCATCATTGCTTTTTGGTCTCGTCAGCTTTGTTAAAGAAATGGAATTTACACTTTTTCTGCGTTGGACATTGACGGGGAAATGTCTAGGTCACAGAGTTTTGCAGTTCCTGTTCATAGATGTATCAGCCTCGCAACAGCCCCTATTAACCACGGAAGCCCCCAGGGAATAGGACAGCAAAGATCCAGGGGATGCGAGTGTCTGAGAGGCTTGCTGGTATGTCACAAACCTGCTTAGGTGGTCTGTAGTCTATAATTAATGGCAGTATTGGCTGTTGTTGCTTTGCTTCTACAAGCCCTATGATAACGTGCCTGATCTCTGTTTGCGAAGCCCAGGGGTCTGTTCTGAAGCCATAGGCCTTTCTTCCAAGAGAGTCCCTGGTTCAGGTCATTGCCTCTGTTCCCTCGTCCTACAGACACTGATGCGCGAGTTGGCTTGTTCTTTAAACCAAAATGGAAGGACCTCAGGCTCCTTTGCACATTTCAACGCCTGGCACTGAGGTGGGCAATAGATGCCAAACTCTCACAGATTCTTGTTTTATTTTGATTCTGCCAGAGCCAGAGGATCATCAGGATTTCAAGACCCTATGAAATGGTTGGCTTAAGTCATAATATGGCAAATAATTCAACCTGCTATCCTTACAAAGTTCTTCCTCATGAGTAATGCCAACTGGTGGGATTGAAGCTTTAGAAAACAACCACCACTTTCTTTCTTTTTTTTTTTCTTCTAATTTTTATTGGAATAGAGTTGATTTACAATGTTGTGTTAGTTTCTGCCATACAGGAAAGTGTATCAGTTATACATATACATATATCAACTCTTTTTTAGATTCTTTTCCCATATAAGTCCTTACAGAGTATTGAGTAGAATTCCCTGTGCTATACAGTAGGTCCTTATTAGTTATCTATTTTATATATAGTAGTGTGTATACGTCAATCCCAGTCTCCCAATTTATCCCTCCCCACAACTACCCCAAAAATTTTAAATTTAAGTTTTTTCTGCTAAGCAGAAATATCTATTTTTCTGTCAAATAAAATTGCACCTAGGGCCTAGTACATACAACTGATTAAGAATTCCTAAGGCAAGCCTAGCCTTGCGCCTACTACAGTAGATCCTGCGGCACTTTCTTGGATGCTGAGGGTTTGAGGGTCCTTCCTTTGTGGGCTGCTGGCTTTCTGAGTCCTTCTGCACTGGCCTTAAATGCTGAGGTCTGAGCAGCTCACATAGTACAGAATTAGCGTGGGGTAGGGTCTTCTGATTCCCTGTATGCTCTGAACTTGAGGCATTGCAGCTGCTGTGGAGCCTCTGCTGTATCCCTTGGTCACAAATTTTGTTAGACATCCTCAGTCAAAATGGCTCACTTTTCAGATGGGTAAAGGGAGCCTCTGAAAGGGGTGGGGAGGTACTCAGAGTTACACATTCATTCATTCGTTTGTTGGTTTGTTCATTCATTGATAAATATTTGCTTTACTATGTTCTGGAGATACCCTGGCCAGTAAGTGTCCTTGGATTCACACAGTTTATAATCTGGATACAGATAATTATCAGAAACAGGAATGCTATGGTGGGGACGTATAAGTCAGTTTGGGCTGCTATAACAAAATACCATAGACTGGGTGGCTTAAATAATAGACATTTATTTCTCATAGTTCTAGAGGCTGGAAGTCCAAGGTCAGGATGTTGGCTGCTTTGGTTCCTGGCTTGTGGGTGGCAGCCTTCTTGCCGTGTCCTCACGTGGCAGATACAGAGCTCTGGTGTCTTTTCCTTTTCTTATAAGGGCACAAATCCCACCATGGGGGCCCTAGCCTCACGACCTCATCTAACCCTAATTATCTCCCAAAGGCCCAGTCTCCAAATACCGTCATATTGGAGATTAGGACTTTTTTTTTTTTTTTTTTAGTAGGGGACACAATTCAGTCCATAACAGGCACTATTGAGGCACACAGTAGTGATACTTACACTAATACCAGAATGATGAGTAGGAGTTAAACACACAGAGAAGTGAGGAGAGGGCAGTGTGTGCACAGGCGCAGAGATGGGGGAGTCCTGAACCCTTGGTACGATGCCTAGAGCACAGGGAATGGGAACAGAAGACATGAATGCTGTGGGAGTAGATAAGAGTCTGAGCATTTGGACTCACACCGTGCTAGAGGGTTTGGCATAACCCTGAGGGACGTGGTGAAGCATGGTGGATACACGATGACCCTGTATCCTTGTCGCTTTCTTAGCATTAAGGCCCCTGCCTGTGTACCGGGCAGTTCATGGCCCAGCATTACTTACTGAGAACAAATGTAGACGCCTCTGCAGCATGACACTTCAGCCCTCAGGGCAAGAGGATCAAGCCACAGTGTATGTGGTAAACAGATTAATTTGGTCAGTAGTTTAATTCTGGCAGTAGCCGAATGACATTATAAAGAATGCAGTGGCATTTCTACTGGAAATGTCTGCCATCATTTTCTTCTTGACATGAGGAAAATAAAAGCTTCCCAACTCCAGAAAGAATTAGCGTGAAATGTGCCCATCAGTCTCCCCGTGAAGAAGCATTAGGCTGCGGCATTGTAGATACACAGAGGAGGAGGCGATCCCGGAGCAGGATGATGTACAGCTCACTTGTGGTCTTGTTTCCAGAAACCCCCTCTCTTCAGGGCCCAGCTGTGGTCTGGGTGTCCCTGTTGCGCGGTGGCCTTGGGTCAGCCCCACAGCGCAAGTTGCAGGAGTGTGGCGAGGTGCCTCGAGAGGGAGGACGCCTGCCTACAGCCTTTCCGGATGCTCACGTGGGGTCCCCTCCTGGTTTTGTCAAGGGCTGGACTCCAGCTGGTTCTGAGCTTTTTGAAGGTAACTTTTGTTGGCACATTTCCCTTTCTCAGTTCTTGAGCTTGTCTCCTATTTCTCCTTCCTTTAGCGCAGTGGTTCTCAAAATGTGATCCTTGGACCAGCGCATCAGACATGCCAGTTCTTAAGTCCCACCTAAGACATACTGCGTCAGCATCTTTGAGGATGGGGCCCAGAAACCTGTGTTTTAACAAGTTTTCCAGGTGATTCCTTCGCAGGGGGAAACCCCTGCTTTAGCAAGTGTGTGTGCACTGGGGCGTCACGCTCCGTGCCTTAGCATGCAAATGTGTGGAAGGTCGAAGTTCGTGTTGGGGTGTGGGTGCACACGTCTGAACCACTTAGGAAAGGTTCTGTGCAGGGAAGTGACTATAGGGGGCACCTGGGTAGGGGCTGAGTGACGATGGAGAGATCTTTCGTACCTCTTGGTACCTAATAGTGATGTTGATGATGATAGCTAACAGCTGTTGAGCGTGGCGTGTACCCGTCACTGTGCCAAGCATGGTGCGTGTTCTCAATTTATTCTCATGATACCCTCTATGAGGTAGTTTTACGATCCCCAATTTATAATGAGTTAGAGTGAGGCTTATAGCAGGTAACTAACTTGCTCAGGATCGTCCCACTAGAAAGTGGCAGAGAGGGAACCCAAGCACAGATCTGCGCTGTGTCCAAAGCCTGCGCTCCCGGAGCTGCAGCCTGGCCTTCCTCCTGCTCTGCTCAGGTACTGGTACTTCTGGGCATGGCCGGTCTCAGCACTGCAGGGGTTTCCTGGGGGGCCCTTGAGCTGGCGTGGTGGACGTGTTTCAGTACAGAGCCCTGCGAAGGCATTGAGTGTTGAGGGCTTTCATGCTGTGGGGGGAGAATGGTACTTCATCTCCTCTCCACAAGTAAGTAATATTAGAAGCACAAACAAGAACCAAGAAAACCAACTGAACTGTTTCACACTTGAAATGCACCGCATGCAATCGAGTGCCTGTGAAATTGGACTGGGCCCAAGCTCCCAGTCTCCAGTGATTGAGGCCCTTCAAATAAGGAGCTGAACTGTGGGGCTCGCTGGTTAATTGTTTTCCCAGGTGGTTGGAACAGCCTGCGAGAGGGACGTGGGCCTCATGCTGCCTGCACATCTCTCCATGCACTTTTCTCTTGTTATTAAACAGGCAGCAATAACAATTTTATTTTATTTAAGGGGAGGGGAAAAAAAAAAAAAGACTGGGCTGAGATTTAGAAATCATCATGAAGGCATGTGTGTGAGTTTACTGCTTTATTAGGCTTAGCAGAGACAGTTTCTGAATCACAACTTGCTGCTTCCAGGGTGATCTCTGATGCTTTTTCAAGTTTCTAGCTGTCCCTGAAATCTGTAGGAAGGTGGGTGCTTTGGGACCTGGGTATAAACTGGCCTTTTGAGTTATACCAGCTTCCTTTCCCAGCTTACATTCTTTAAGGATTTCTCTTCGGCTGTTTCCTCCTTATGGACCATGATTTTGCAATCTGCTCCTTGAAAGCATGTCACTTATTCCAAAGAAGAATTTGGCAAAATGCACAGTAAGTCACATGTACCCATATATCCTGCCTACCTGGTAAGCAGTCCTCTGTCCACTAAGTGTCTTACCATTTTCCAGATTTGTATTGGAGACACCAGCAGTAAACAGCATTTCCCCATGATCTCTCTTTCCCAATTAGCTTGTAGTCAAGTTCCAATAATATATTAAGCCGAGAGCTTTTCTTGTTAATTTCCCCGTAGAAAAGATGTGGCAAAGCTACAGGGAGGCTGAACTCAGCCTACAAACCGGGCTGAGCTATGCTGTTCTTCCTTTCAAATCATAAACTGCTCCCCTGGAGAATAACTTTGCCTAGCATCTGTAAAGATGTTCCAGTGTTATGGGAAACTGGAAACTTTGTAGCATTATTAGTTAGGAGAAAGCTACCTCTGGAGTAAACTTCCCTAAGTGACTCTTGAAACTTCTCTTATGATCTAATAGGGGATGCACTAAGGTGGTCCCGACTTTTTCAGATTCAACTTTTGCGCAAACTTCGTTTTAGTACATTATGAACTGATGCCCCTGTACATCTTTACGTTCGCTAGTTTTGTGTCACTGTTCAGATGTGCCCTGGCAGACAGACATTCTGAGCTCTGGCAGAGCCTGACAGCCAAGAGTTCATGTTATTGGCAAGATCATCATCTCTGCTTGTATAGCCTTACATGTTCCAGCAATTCTTTAAACTTTCAGTGCATTTTTCCTCATTATTTCATAAACATGTGTGATAAAATGAGAATAATGGTGTTGAAGCTTGGGTCTCATAAATGTGAAGATAACACTGGGAATCATTAAACATGCCCCAAATAGCAAATCATTAGTCTCAGATGGGTGGACATTGGAATTAAGATAGTCAACTGTGTATTCAATTGGGAGGAAAGAGAATATTAAAGGACTCATATGAACTGCTGAAAATATGTCATCAAAGATGGTGTTTAAGATGGGGTCATTAGGAATTTCATGCTGTTTTTCAATACTTGAGACTACCCCTGCCACGTATAAATCTCTTGTTTGACCATAATACTTCTTACTTTTTTTCTATATTATAGCACATTATGTATTATATAATGGAGCTGTGCTGAGTTATAGGGACTACCCTTTTAATTTGTCATCAGATTTTAATTTTTCTCACATGGAAGTTACATTAGCAGCCACAATTGGGAGGAAAATTGATGAATTAATCATAGAACTGGTAGTTTTCTCCTATTTCCCTCCTTTCTGTCCCTTCCTGGCCAGTCTTTACTTGCTTCCTCTGCTTCATTTTCCTCCATAGCGCTTATCCTTAATAAACCACATTTTACTTGTTGATCGTCTGTCTGATACCAATAGAGTATTAGCTCCATGAAGGGAAGAATTTCTGTGTATTCATTACTCTAGACCAGTGTTTTTCAACTTTTTCCCCGCATTATCACTCTCCTATGGAGACTTTTCAGATTTTTTTTTTTTTTTTTTTTTGCTAATTGCCCCCTTCCATGAAATTTTATTGTCACGCATATACCATACATCTGTTTATGTACTATATCTGTACTTTGTATATAAAAGGAGTAAGAATTTTTCCATCCCTCAAAAACCCCTCGAGGATCAGTGGTGCCCCTTTGAGAATGCACATTCTAGACCTACTGCCCACAAGGGTGCCTGGAGCATAGCAAGCGCTCAATAGTAGTTTACATGTGTCTATTTCTAAAATTTCATCTTTTTTTTTTTTTCAGTAGCAGCCAAACAAATGTTGGCTAACCACTTGCTAGGTATGTGAAGGGATCCTTCTCACAGTGTGTGAAGTGCTCATTCTTCTTATGAGTCTGTGATCAACCAGTAAAGGGAATACTTTGATAGATGGTCTTATTTAAACCTGTAATCATCCTTGACGGTTGATGCATGAACAAAAAGCCAGCACACAGATCTACTAACTGCTCTAACTACTGGTATTACCCTTTGTTACCACTTAAGCTGTGGTCCTGAAACTGACCTGTTTGATGACAGAGCCCCCCCTCCCCCAGTGGTGGCCTTACCCAAACAGAGGATTACCCCAGAATGAGGGTGGGGACCAAACAGAGGCACTTCAGAAAGCTTCTTAGTATGCTGTGGACTTACCCAGGCACCTTGCATGTTTCCAGATCACCTGATAATCTGCAGCTTCTCTGTCCTCCTTCCTGATGGACTATATATGTGGCGTGATAAAAGCCAGCAATTTCTATTGCATTAAACAAAATAAGAAAACTTGAGGCTTCGTGCTGTCCTGTGTGTGTGTTGGGAATAGTAATAAAAGCAAGATAATTGGTGTGTGTCTTTTAAGATGCCAGAGACCAGGAAGACCCTCTCAGACTAAGTCTGACCAAGGCTTTCCCATCTGATACAAACTCAGTGCCTGAAGCCTTGTGCAGGTGTAGATTCTGCTTTCCTTGAGAGGCCTTGGGAGAAATAACTGGCTGTGTGCTTTCCCAGAAAGGGAAGTGTTCATTCATCAGTTTAGGTAGCTTGTTTCTCCACAGAAATATTTCAAATGCTAATTTCCTTAGAAGAGAAGGCCAACATTCTCACTTACTTTTATACCAACAATTACAGGAAAATATGAATATTCATGTCGAGAAAATGAATTTAATTACAGGCTAAGCAGTTATCATAATGAATGGTTCTGATCGTCTGACCCTCATGGCTTAATAATGAAGTTAAATTCCTAAAATTGGGATCTGTTGTCATCTTAGTCATCGACTGAAAGTGAAAAGACTTTGAATTTTTTATTTGCTTTGTTGGGGCAGATTCCTTTCAATGAGACCTAAGTGTGTCATATAATACTGCCTTGTAAGAATTCTCGTTTTGGTGGGGTTAGGAATGTTGTTACATCTTCTGGAGCTTTGTCACAGCCAGATGTCCCTAAAAGTTTCTGATATTGGCTTGGACTTTTATGACATGAAGCCTTGTACTCTTCTTAATAAGTATAACTAATTGGTCATTTTCCTTAGGATGGACATAGCTCAAAAGATGTGTTTATTGAAAGGTGTTGAAATCAGACATTTAAACCCAAAATTTCCAAGGCAATGGGCTATTTGGAGGAAACTTATGGTGAATACTTTTTATAATAAAGTGCCTCTCCTTATATAGGTTTCTACATAGATACTTGGAATTTGTATCTCAGTTTTTCTTAAAGTGACACATACTTGTCTAAGCAGATGTACTTCTGTTGGCCCTGCTTCTGTGGCTGTTGTTTTACTGTAGGGGGATGTTAATTTAAGTGAGTCATTTTAAAAGAAAATTATTACAAAAAACTTTGAAAACATGGATATTAAGTCAAACATCTTAATAAAGTTGAGGGACTTTTTCACTTGAATTTCATTTGAATGTTGCATGTTTCTACTCTGGAACTGTCTTAGATGGCCGAGGATTCAGCATGGAGACCAGCAACGTTCACCAATTGGCTCACTCACTTACTCGCTCACACATCTACTTGGTGGCCATTTGCTAAGTGCCCACTGTGTGCTGGTCCCTCTGAGAGGTGCTGGGGAGGCAGAGAAGAATCTGACTCAGTCCTGGCGTTCAGTGTCCTCACAGTACAGTGGACACTGTTACGTAGTCCAGTGATTACAGTAGGACGCAGTGGAGTTCAGTGGTTAGGAGACTAGATTTAGGTGTCAGCCCCGTGTGACCTCGGCCAAATGCCTTATATCCTCTGAGGCTTAGTTTGTTCATCTTTAAAGTGGGGTCAAAAAGAGGACCAACCTCACAGGATTCCTTGAGAATTAAATGATCTAAATCCATACAAAGTATAGTGTCGGGCACCTGGTAATGCCCAGAAGATGTTCATCCATTCGATAGATGGACAGACAGGTCCTGTAGAGAGGGACTCACCACACATCCAGGTACATGCCACCAGGCAGGGCAACTCAAGTGACAGAATCACTTGTGTGCCCATAGGAGAACATGGGAAGGGCATTTTCTTTTTCCACAGCACTTACCAATATAGTGCTTTGGTGGGAATGAGGGATGGTCAACACAGGATGTGTAGGATGTGACTTGGAAGTTGTTTGATTTTGTTCTTCACTGCTCTGTCTTTGTTCCCGTCTTCTTCCTCCTGCCCCACCCCCCAACTGCTCTGCCCAGAAACACCAGCCTCCAGGGTCAGGAGATGCAGGGGACCCCAGTAGAGGAGGGCCCTCTACTGGGATAAAATTCATGAATTTTACCTTCATGAATTCAGACTCTTTCAAGATTCAGACTCTTTCAGGATCTGCTGCTGAGGCAGACAGAGCTTGGTCTATTACCCCAGACTCTAGAGCCAGAGAATCTTGCAGGCCGGGGCTCTGTAAAGGTTCACTTTTTTAAAAAAGTGGCTTCTGCAGGACCTCCTCACTTTTTTTTTTTTTTTAAATTTTATTTATTTATTTATTTATTTATTTATGGCTGTGTTGGGTCTTCGTTTCTGTGCAAGGGCTTTCTCTAGTTGCGGCAAGTGGGGGCCACTCTTCATCGCGGTGCGCGGGCCTCTCACTATCGCGGCCTCTCTTGTTGCGGAGCACAGGCTCCAGACGCGCAGGCTCAGTAATTGTGGCTAACGGGCCTAGTTGCTCCGCAGCATGTGGGATCTTCCCAGACCAGGGCTCGAACCCGTGTCCCCTGTATTGGCAGGCAGATTCTCAACCACTGCGCCACCAGGGAAGCCCCCTCCTCACTTTTCGAAGGCAAAGCATCTCTAATAGCCAGGACTAGAACCCTATAAAATCATCACATCACTCCTGGAAAAAGTTATCTTCAGTAAACTAGGCCGGGACTGAGACCTTTCTTCCTAAGCACTTAACACAGGGCCCCGTGCTTGGCAGACATTTGTGGACTGAAAGAGTGGATGAGGGATGAATGAGTCCTTTGACTGTGATGAGACACAGGACGTTAAGTAGAGGCCCCGTGCCAGTCAGTGTTTCTCCACATCTGTGTGCATTTCTGGTAACGTGGTATGCTTGCTCGTGGAATTTGACCTGGGATTTTGTTTGGCAGTATTTTGAGCTTCTATTCACTTGGCGAAGAAAAGGCATGATTCTTAACTGCTGTAATTTTACCTTCATGAATTCAGAAATGTGATTCTGGGAATAATGAGTTCCCTTTTTAGAAGGAAACTTATTCGCAGAAATGCCAATTCCTGGCTCATTAGACCTGTTCTCATCCTGCAGACACATGACTGTCCCTGGAGCAGGCCCTGTCAAGTTTGGGGACAGTCTTCCATTTTCCATTCTCTGCTGCCCCCAGCCAGCTCTCCCTCTCAAAAGTAAGAGTTAATATTTAATGAATGGACCTTTGAGACTTTCACCGTCAGAACCCTGCTTGCTTACCGCTCTGCAGATAATTTTGGATGAGTGATTTTTATAACCTTAGTATCATTATTCCTGTTCACACAAAGAACGCAGTGTATTTGTGGAAACAGGCTATTGGACAGGTTGATCCGGTGATGAGAGCATTTCCTGGGTGCAGAGTTGTCAGGAGTCATCTGTCTGGAGAGGTTCCAGGTATGCTTCCAGGGGAGAAAGCTTGGTATCAAACAGGTTTCTTCTGATGTGCCTACCTAAGACCCCCCCTCCCCACACCCAGAGATTGCAAAGAGGAGTACCTCGGAGGGAACCCTGAATTTCCTGATTGCCCTATTTCTGATTGCCCTTTTGGAGGCCGCCTGGGCGCTGCTTTCTTCCTTGCTAATGATCTTCCTTCCTATTTCCGTGCCTGCCTCTGCCTACGTGCCCAGCAGCTTGGTTACCTGTTCCTGACTTTCGGTGGTGCTGTCTGCGCTCCCCTATCCCCTCTCCTGACATGGTGTCTGATGAGGAAGAACTCCTTCTGGGCATGTCTGGGACCACCTGTCCTGTATGCCTCAGGGGTAGGGGAAGAGTCTGGCTGGTTCCTAAGGACCTGATTCTGGGAGCTTGCTTCTGCCATGTCCTGGGAATGGGATAGATAGCTCCTCCTTTGGGTGTAGGTAGCTGAGTCGCTTAAGTTGTCAATTTTCCCTGTAAAGCTTGAAGAAAATCCAGTCTCTCCAGAAGGAACTAAATAAGTAGCATTATTGTTCTTTTGTTTAATTCATGAGTTTTCTGGGATTCCCATTTCAAGTATTCATTAGCTTGAAAAAAAAAGTTAATTTCTCAGCTGTATGAACTATGTGTTTCAATCAGAATTAAGCAGAAATGCTGTTCTGTAGTGGGCCATTAGTTGGAGGACTTACAGTATCTGAGAACCACATGTTAGGGCTAGACATGGGACATTCTCCTTCTGAAACTTGATGCTGTGGTCACCTTAGGTGTATCTTTTCTCCTGTTTATCTCTACTCCATTAGAAGAGGCTCTGTCCTTTGCATAGAGAGGTCTCCCCCTCAGCCTGCTAAACTGGGAGTCAAGAGATGAAGTTGTTAGTTCCAGCTCTCATGAACCAGCTGTGTTACCTTAAACACATCACATCCCTCTAACAGGATTCAGTTTTCTCTGGCAAAGATGAAGACAAAGGATCAGGTTTCATCTTGAATTCTGACCAGTTAGAAATGGATCTGTGGTCATAAGTCAGTTGGGGAAAATTCTGTGATTGATTAGCCATGTCTGCCACAGGTAAGGAGAGGGTGAGGGGTGGCATCCCTGAGCCAGGTAATGCCAAAGCCCCTCCTGTTTCTGATGTTCTCTATCTGTATAGAAACGTCAGAGAGGTGGGCTTGTGCAAGTGAGATAGTACGGCGTAGGGGATGGGAGTGTGGTTGGAGCCATATGGACTGATTTCTGTCCCAGCTCCATCACTTACTAGCTAGGCTACCTTGGATGAGTTACTTATCCTCTCCAAGCTGCCGTCTCCCCTTCAGCAAAAGGAGAATGCTGTAGTCCTTACCTCATGAGAATGGCACGAGGGTTGAGTCAGGCATTTTTAAGTCCTTTGCATAGTAGGTGATCAATACAAATGTGATTGAGCTGTGTAAGGAATGTACTCAGTACCTCCTCCGGTAACGATGGCTGACTGCCAGGCAGTCTTCGTTGCTTTTTTTTTTTTAATTTTTTAAATTTTTTAGCCATGCCGCGCAGCATGTGGGATCTTAGTTCCCTGACCAGGGATTGAACCAGCGCCCTCAGCAGTGAAAGCACAGAGTCCTAACCACTGGACCACCAGGGAATTCCCTCAGGCAGTTTTTGTTTCTAAACCATAGTGGATTGGTCCACATTGTGGGTGTGGATGATGACTTCAGAGAAGTACAGGGGTGTCATGGCCAAGCCTGGAAAGGAAATTCCCATCTTTACAATCAGGGAGCGTATGAGCTACAAGGGGTCACAGGGGCCCTGTTTTCCAGGTGGGACATTAAACTTGAGGCTGGGGTGGGGAGGGTCTTGTCCAAGGTCACCAGGTGAGGTGGAGGCAAGGTGGGCCCTTTTCCTGAACTCTACCCTCTCTGCCCTCTGCTTCGAGCTGCCTGGCTAAGTGGCCCCTGCAGGGAGAGGAGGGGGCTCAGCTCCGTGTGCTGGGTGTCACTCAGGGCTCCTAGGACTGGCTCTGGGGAGCGATTTAAAGGGAAGCAAAGTGTTGCTTTGTAGTCATTGGAAGCATATTTATTTATTCATTATGTTTGAGGAGAGCCTTCAGTACTGGAAAGAAATGCTTCAGTCAACTGAGTTTTATTTTCTCTGTCGGTTTATCTTGAGTCTGCATGGTTTCCCCAGGCCCCCTGTCTTCTCTCTATTTGCAGCGTCAAGTCTCGACTCTCCTGCCCCTTCTGCAGAAGGGAACCTTTAGAATCTTGCCTCCTAACCCACCTCCCACCCTCTGGATTCCCTCTCAATGCCCTTAAGCCCCCAAACTCCTGCCTGATGCCTATTTTAAAAACACACATCTGAGCACATCGTGCCTCTGCTTAAAACTTGGCCCCTTGTGGCCTCCGGCACCCCCGCCCCCAACACAGCCCCACCCCCAACACAGCCCCACCCCCAACACAGCTCCGCCCCCAACACAGCCCCACCAAGCTGCATCCTTCAGGCTCCGGCCTCTGCCCATGCCTTCCTCTCTCCTTCGTGCCTTTCCCGGACTCCTTTCCTTGTGATTTCCTATTTAATCTGAAAGATAGGCAAGTGTCACCTCTCTCAAGCCTTCCCCACTGATGGCTTCACAAACCACCCCCAACCTGGGCCCGTCCAAGAAAAATTGGGTGGGGATTTGCTCACCTTTATTCTCTGCTCTCAGTTCATACTTGTTTATCTTACTAATATGTTGCATGATCCTTAATGGAAATAATGTTATATTATACAATTCTTTATCCACTATTTGCTATTACAGTGGCTTTCTTGGAACAAATATTTAATAAATGTTTGAATGAATGCACCATAATAGCTAATGCTTGGCCATGTACAAATATCTCACCTGATTATCTGGAGATTCTTGTGTGGTAGTGTCAATTAGGATCTCCACTTGAGAACTGAGAAAAAAGGACAAAGAGAATAAGTTGTCTACAAGGCATAGTAAGTGATGGAGTAAGGATTTGAATGCAGGATATGAGATTTCAGATCTCCTACTCCTTATGCTATGGTGAATGAAAGTCACGCATGGCGATCAGTCTTTGTCCAAGATGGTCTTCACCTAGCAAATGCATTGCCCACTCTCACCTGTCTGATTCCTTTGTGTCTTTTAGGGTTTGCTTTAGTGCCCCATCCCCCTGCCATGCCTTGGATCGCCCTGTGCTCACCACTCGTTTGACAGGGAACATTTTGTAAGGAGTCATCTTTTCATTGTACATTTCACTGTGCCACCTGGATCATTTACTCCTATAAGTGAGAGACCGTATTTTGATTTTGAACCTGGATTGACCCCCAGCCCTGCCACTTTTTGACCTTGGTCCAGTTACTGACCTCTTTAGATCTCAGCTACTTTATCTCTAGAATAGGGAGTTATATGTTCCCACGCACTTGTAGCTAGCCTAGTGTCTGGGGATTCCCCTCCACAGTGAACCCTCATGCGTCAGATCAAAAATAAGCAGTCACTGCAAAGGTACTTTGTGGTTTCCAGATCTGCCTGGAAACTACAACATTTGACTAACCCAGGGCCTTATGGAACTTTCTACCACAAATACCCAGGTAGAGGAACATGAGCCATACTGCTGAGAAGTTTGGGGTGTGGCCTGAAGCAGTCTTCCACAAGCCTTAAATTCCTTTGAAGTCTTAGGTTTCATCTTTAAAAATTCATACACATTTTGAATTATGTTCCTTAATGTCTGTGTTTACTGTGGTATGAAAATGTGTAAAATTGCCACCCACTAAAATTTATATTCCAGGAAGGTGCTACCATCATAGCTACTCTGGTTTCCTTTGTACGTTAGATATGGTGGCGCTCCAGCTTTCTCTCTTGTCCCAAGAGCTTAGCTGATGTGTCTTCTCTAGGTGAATGGGGGGAGTCTAATCTCAGGGGCCCTACAGAGCACGGTTCTCCTTTTGCTGGCTCAAAGGCCGTACCTTGTTGGAGGGTGAGTTCTCTGAGGGGTTGAGGCTGCTTACCTCTTTGCTTAGGTGGCAGCTGGATTTTTGACATTTCTTAGAAGGAATATACCTGTTTTCTATAGGGGCAAAACCAGCCTCCTCTCAGGTCCTAGATGAGAAAGCCTAGACAAAGCTTGGTTCTTGGCATGTAATAAATGTTCAAAACGTTTTCTCCCACTGAAATTACATACCCTGCCACCCATCAACCCCGGCTCATATTTATCCCTCACTGGACAAGGGTTTATCTTTCATTTGCGTGAGTCATAGTGCTTGTGAATGTTTAGTACACGGTATTCATTTGGTCTGCACCTAATTAAGGAGCAAATATTTATTTTTTCCTTGGAATGGAAACATTGAGGATTTTTTAAAAATTGGGATAGAACTTGCTAATTAAAACATATATTTGCATAGGAATGGAATATTTCTACAATAAAATTATCATGATTTAATGTGCTGTGAATTCTGCCTCCCATTATCTCTAATTCAGATGTTAACTTCCTTCAAAATGAGCTCAAGGACAGATTCCTCCTCAGGAGACCTCCTCAGGCCCCACCGATCTCTCCCTCCACCCCCGTTATTAGCCCCGATCATTTATGTCCTGAAACTGGCACTTGGTGTGTGAGGCATTGGTTTTGTTTGTTTTATTAAGCCTTTGTCTCATTATTGATCCTAATTGGTTTGAGGGCCAATAGACCACAGCTATCAAGAAACGCTTATTCACTCATTGAATATTTTGTAGTTGTTGTGTAATTGCAATGTGCCAAAAGTGTGCTGTAGGGAAATAATGGTGAACTAGATAAACTTGAACCCTTCTTTCTGAATGAATAATGAAATCAGTGCCCCCTGTGAGGGCACACTGGTCCTCAAGAAGTGACATAACTTTCTGGTGTCTGAATGGTTCTGATTGTACTAAGGTGGCAGTACATACTACATAGAAGGGCTCTGGGTTTGACTCAGACAGGCCTGGGTTGGTCTGGTTTCACCACTTAGCAGCTCTGTGACCGACCATGGCCGACTTATTTCTCCTCTCTCAGCTTCAGTTTTTTCATTTATAAAATAGGAATAAAAATAATATCTCTTTCATAGGTTGGGAAGATTATAGTAAGTCCTCTACATACGAATGAGTTCCGTTCCGAGAGTGCGTTCGTTAAGTCCAATTTGTTCCTAAGTCCAACAAAGTTAGCCTAGATACCCAACTAACACAATCGGCTATACAGTACTGTACTATAATAGGTTTATAATATTTTTCACACAAATAACACAAGAAACACAAGAAATAAAACATTTTTAATCTTACAGTACAGTACCTTGGAAAGTACAATAAGACAGTACAACAGCTGGCATACAGGGGCTGGCATTGAGTGAACAGGCAAGAAGAGTTACTGACTGGAGGAGGGAGAGGAGGTGGGAGATGGTAGAGCTGAAGGATCGTCAGCAATAGGAGACGGAGGGCAAGCTGCAGTTTCACTCACGCCTGACGTTGATGGAACGCACGTTCACATCTTTGAAAGTTTGCAGCTTGAAGGTTCGTATGTAGGGGACTTACTGTAATTGAGATAAGACAGCACCTGGCTCTTAGCAAATAATAGTAATTGGTTAACTATTCAGTATAATTTAGAAATATTTGCGCTCCTATTGTGTGATAGATCCTGGGCTAGATGCTATGCCAAGTATTGGGGTCTGTGTGTATGTGGTGACAAAGCTCCTTACCCTTAAAGACTTTTGGTAGCAATTTTCTTTGGTCTAAAGTTTCCTAGTGCTGATATAAATTGCAAGCAGACATGAATGGATGCACATTAAATTTGTGGCTTTTTTTGGGTGGCATATTCTGTTGCTACCCTTCTTGCTTTAGGAATAGAATGAATGAAAATGGTAGCACCAGGGCAGTATTTTGGTCTGGTCTGGGACCCTGCTGCATCGAGCAGCAACCTGGGCCAGGAGGAAGGTCATTGCCGTCACAGTGGTATCTGCTCTCCCAGGTGTGTGTGTTGCCCCCTTCCCTGGAGCCTTGCTGGAACTCCAGGAAGCAGGGATTGCTTCCCTGTTTCACAGATGGCACCAGTAACCCATCCAGATTGCTGACTTAGCTGAGGACGTGCGGTCAGTGAGTGGCAGAGTGGGGACCAGGGCTTGGTTTCCTGATTCCTAAGCTAGTCCTTTCCCGGTGCTTTGGAGACTCAGGGTTTAGAGTCAGACGCCAGCCTCGGCACCCACTTTGAGCTTCAGTTTCCTCTTCTGTACAATGGGAAATAGCACTCATTGCTAGAGGTTTGGTGGAGATGACGTGAGAGAATGTAACGGCCCTGCACGGAGCTTGGCTCCTGAGTCTGTGAGTAAGAGCCGTTGGGAGTGCTCTTGTCGGTATAGACATGCGGAGAATCTCTGAGGCCCCCTGGGTGTGAAGTCTGTTTCTGCAGCTTACTTGCTGTGTGACCTTGGGTTAGTCGCTGATCCTTGCGAAGCCTCAGTGTCCTCATGAGTGAAATGGGGACAGTGCCAATTAACACACGCAGTCCAAATGGCAAGTGCTCAGCAAATGTTCGTTACCACTATGATGTCGATGACGGCGATGATTTTGCTTTGCCTCTCCGCTCTTTCCCCCTCATCCAGAATGAAGCCCATGACTGTGGGCCTCAGACCTGGGCCTTTTGTCACCTCTAGCTGCTGCAGTAGCTGGCTCTTGCCTTCCTGAAAGGGTCCTCAGTGAGGTGCAGAGGCTGCTGCAGTGCCCTGAAACCAGGTCTCATTCCCTTGACCTCTCCCAGGCAGCCAGCAGCTGGAGTCTGGGAGGTCAGAGGCAGAGCCTGGGGCTGTGGTTGCCTCCTGCAGCAGACAACCCAGAATCCTTGGTCCAGCCACCGCCTGGAGCTGTTATCCGTGTGTAAGACGCTGAGCCTCTGACCTTGTCTCCTGCAAGGAAGCTCGGCGGCAGGGGAAGCAAATCTGCCAACGCACGAAACACAAATTCAGGAAATTTTGGAAATTCAGCCCGAAAGGGCTAAGACTCCTTGCCCCTGGCCCTGGGCTTTTAGGTCAGTCATGGACTAAACAGGTAACCACCTGGTGTCCTCCTCACCTGACCAAGATGTGATTGTTAACCAGGCAGCCTGCAAACAATTCGGGCCAAGGTTGATGAGAGATTCCTGCCGCGGTTTGAAGGAATACTAAGAAATTACACCATCATCACCAGGTTAGCTACACTGTATTGCGTTGCTTATTACATACCAGGCACCGCACTAAACACTTGATGCAAATCATCATGGGTTCTTAGCAACACCCCTATCGAAGTAGGTGCCATCAGGCCCCTCATTTTATGGTTGTGGGACCTGAACCTCAACTTAGTGACTTACTTGCTCAAGGTCACACAGCTAAGGAGTAGCTAAGGTGGAAATCTGAGCTGTGTTTGACATTGCAGGTCTTGCTCTTAACTATTACGCTAAAAACGTGACCCAGGGTAGTGGGGGCTCAGGTGAAGGATTGTAGTCCCTTACCTCTCTGAGCCTTAGTTTCCTCATCTTTAAAGAAACAGCACCGGAGTGGGGCTTGGGAGTTTCCTTCCAGAGCTGTCCTTCTCGGTCTTCTTTCTCTGTGGGCATCAGGTGTGCATAGGGCTGAGTGCTACCCCAAGCTCGTCTCCCAGCAATGATGTTCCAGCTACTGAGGAGAGGGGGACTGTGTTTCCATATTGTTTTGGCTCATTGGCAGGAATCATTGCTCACTGTCTTGTGGACAGACTGCTAAGCGGGATGAGATAAGCTTGCAAACCCTCATCACATCATGCAGGCCAGGCTTATTGGCGGTTCTGGGTCCTTAACTGGCACAGAACAGGACTGGAGGAACGCAGTTAGACAATTAGAAGACGAAAGCTGTAACATGGACCCCTGGGCAAACCTTCCCCTCACCCCAGCCACTCCTGCACACCTTGCTTGACGGATGGCTTACGTTGAATGTGAAAGCTCTGGGACTCGCAGTGATGACTTACTGGGTAAAGGCTTTCGTTCCCTCTCCAGATGACCCCTCGTCCCAGACTGGGTGCTCAACCTGTGTTATAATTGTATCTTGTATTCTGTGTTCTCTCCTGTACTACCCTGAGTTAATAAACAGGGTTGCTCAGAGGTTCTAAGGAATAGAATGACGTGACTCTTGAACAAAACTGATCATTGGCAAGCATTTCAGACACAAGCGCACATGGTTCAGTCTTAATTCTCCAAAGACGAAGATGTGATATTGCTTTGACTCCCCTACTAAGTTAAGTAGTTTACTCAGTTCTAGCCTGAGAAGTAACAAGGAAGTAAGGGAACTCTCTGTTCTTTGATCATTCCATTTTCAGTGTTTCTTTGAGATGAATTCATACAAAACTTGGCCCAGTTTCTTTTGCCTGTTATATGATGCGTGGAGGGGGGGTATGTGTGAACATGTGTGTATATGTACAAAAAGAAGGGAAATTGAAAGTCGCTTAACTGATATTATGCAACTGACATCTCCCATCACTTTGCCTCATTGTCCTGTGTATAACAGGGTGAAAATGTCACCCTGAAATTCTGTAGAATTGGAAATACAAGGAGGAAAATCAGCTATCCTGGATCATATATTTGGTCCCAAGCTCTTTCAGTTCCTGGCTTTGTAACAAAAAATCAATATCAAATCTAGTCGTGCTGGCAAAGACACAGGCTCGAAAAGGCTACAGTGGAACATTGAAAGCACTAAAAGTCCTTGAGTCTTAATGCCCCAAAACATAAAATATGGATTTATTATATTTAGTTTTCAGAAGAGTTTATATTTCCCTGCTTTTCTTGTGGTTTTATATTTGGGTACGAAGTGTAGTATATGAATCTTTTTAAACTTGATCCCAGTAACTATGTGCTCATTGACCATATGAGTCAATTTTCCGCCTTCTAACATAACATAACTTCCCTGGCCATTCTCAGGCTGGAAGGTTGGGTTTTGTTTTGTGTCGGATTTGACTGACACTGGGACTGAATTCCCAGGGGCCCAGAATGGAAGCACAGAACAGTCAAGCATTTCATGGTTGGTCTGATTTAATCAAGTTTGGCTTCTTCTTATCTGTCGCATGAGCCTCTCTTGTGGTTCTTGGCTCAACAAATTATTATGAAAATGGTTTCACATTTGCTGCCTGCTTCCAACTTTGGGAAGGATATTTACAGTGTTTCTATCAGTCTGAGTCATATCGGAGCAACATCAAGTACCCTCCATATCTACTTAGGGTTAGAACTAATTTGTTTATAGCCGGAGGGTCATATGCAGTGCTGGCTCCAAAGTGGCCTGGCTCTTTAGGGCTTTGGGGGCCTTGACAGCTTTGAATTACCTAATGGAAAATATATTTTGGAAATAGGAAATAGTAAACACTCTTTGTGAGTAATTCTTACCATGGTGTGGGATTTGATAGTGAAAGGGAGAAAATGTCGTTGCTGCCACATTCAGGAGACGACAAATAGAATGTATCTTTTTTTTTTTTCTTCTTATTAGTCATCCATTTTATACACATCAGTGTATACATGTCAATCCCAATCTCCCAATTCATCCCACCCCCACCCCCACCCCCCCGCTGCTTTCCCCCCTTGGTGTCCATACGTTTGTTCTCTACATCTGTGTCTCTATTTCTGCCTTGCAAACCGGTTCATCTGTACCATTTTTCTAGGTTCCACATATATGCGTTAATATACGATATTTGTTTTTCTCTTTCTGACTTACTTCACTGTGTATGACAGTCTCTAGATCCATCCACGTCTCTACAAATGACCCAATTTCGTTCCTTTTTATGGCTGAGTAATATTCCATTGTATATACGTACCACATCTTCTTTATCCATTCGTCTGTCGATGGGCATAGAGAAGTCTTAAAAGGACTTTTCCAAGAGGACTTTGCCTGCTGTGGTGAGGCAACCCCAGACTACAAAGGCTGATTTTTTTTCCAGATTCATGTATCGTTTTTTTTTTAAGCTGGCTCGTCAGGTGAAAGGGAGGAAATAACCTTTACTGAGTGTGCTCTCTGAATTCTCACAGCAACCGTATGAAACAAGAATTATTATCCCAAGTTCGTGAATGAGGAAACAGAGGTGGGCGGGGTCAGGGAATGTGGATTGATGCTCAGGCCATCAGGAAGGGATGAGACAGGGCTTCGCACTCGGGCAGCGCTCTCTCCCATCTGCATTCCTTTTGCTCCACGGGTAGAGTTCTTTGTGGTTTTATTTCAGATACAGAAAAGGTGTCTGGATGGCACAGCCTCTTTTAGGGAGGCTGAATGGAGTTGTGAAAACCTCAGTCCCTCCCATCTATGGGCGTGTGGCCTGGGCAGTTTTCTTAACCCCTCCAAGGTTTCATCTCCTCATCTGTAAAAATGGGGACACTATCCCCAAGTTCACATGGTTGTCCTTATTAATAATAGATACCAGGATTGGACAAAATTATTAATATGGGCGTGTCCATGGGGCTCCCTGCTCTGTCAGCCACCAAAGAGAATCCTGGAATTGCCAACCCCATTTTTTCTCTCCTCCTTCCTTGTAAATAGGGCAAAAAAGAAAGTCTCTCTGGTTGGGAGAGAGGCTAAGCCGGTCAAAATAATTAGGGCCAAAGGAAAAAAGACTTTTCGATTGGGAGAGGATGAGGGATTTTGGTGGAGGCCAGGCTCTTCTGGGGGTGGCGGGGGGAGGATGGCATGTGGATCACTGTGGCTGGGGACTCTGTATTTGCATCCTTTTCACATGCTTTTCAGAGATATTAAAGGATGGAATTCATTTTTTAAGTTAAATGAATAAGCTGTGCTCTGATTTTAAGCCATGTAGGATTTGGGATGCGTAAGCGATGATCTTTAAAAAGAATAATCATGATAGTAAATCACAGAAAGTACAGTCAGCGTGTGTGGAGCGTGGGCTGAGCCCTTCACATGCTTTTCATCTCGTGTAATCCTCAGACAACCTAGGAGGCATCCAGCACAGGGCCCAGCATATCTCCTACGCTCAGGAAACGTTCCTTTGTCCCTCTGTCATAACGCAGGGTGGCCACTTCCTCCGCTGCCCCACTCCTGCTGCCACCTCTCCTTAATTCGGCCCCTGGTGGTGCCCCGTTTACCATCTCACGCTGGGGGAGTAGGAACCTAGGTGGCCTGTTGTAATCTGGAGGAAAAGCTAATGCAAACCCAGGGCCAGTCTTCAGTGAAGTGCTGTAACCAGAGCCTATACCTCTTTCCTGACAGTTAAAAAAAAAAAAAGTTTGATTGAGAAGATCATGAAGGAAATATATGTGCATCTATAAGTCATTTATTCACCATCCCTTACACATAATAATAAATCAGGAGAATGCTGGTGCTGGTATTTTGGTTCCAGCTTACAATAGATCCCACTGGAAAGGCTCTCTGCTGGTGGGCCTGCTCCGAGCCTGCATGTGCCCTTCGTGGTCAGTGTGGGATGTCAGCAACCCAGACAGAAGGACAGTTGTGCTGACCTCTGATAGGACTGGACAGGACTTGTCAACAGGCCATTCAGAGACCCCAGGCTGGATACCAGAGAACCTGGACAAAAGGAGACTCCAGCGGCCTGAGTTGAGACTGGACCTGAGAAAATCTATGTCACTTAGGACAAAGGACTATACTTGTAAAAAAAATATATATGTGTTCAGTGAAAGTGTGCTGTACTCTCCTATTCCAGAGAGGCTGGTGCGATTCTGGTTTAGTGTGTGCCCTCTGCCGTCACGTGGCTGGGTTCGGCTCTGGGCTCTGATACTTATTCGGCATTGTGTCCCTTTGTCAAGTTCCTTAATTTCTGGTTCTCAGTTTCCTAGCTTGTGAAGTGCGGTTAATTGTCCTATCTTTATGGAGCATTTGAGAATTAAATAAAACAACCCAAGTAGATTGCATAAGACATTGTCTGGCACGTAGTTAATGTTTAGTAAATGTCAACTATGATGATATTTATGTGCAGTTTTTCCTGTTTATATTAATTACGCTGGTTGTAACAGATTAAAAGCAACTTCAATTTGTAGGACTATATTAGCATTTCCTAAATGTGTCTGTTAACTTGTATCATAACAGCCCTAAGAAGCAGTTGGGTAACACAGGTGAGGAAACAGAGACCCAGAAGGGCAAGTCATTTGTCTTACGTGCCCACGTGGTAAAGAGAAGGGCCAGGAATTCAGCTGAGTGGCTGCCTGGGCTTCTCCCTTTCTTCTGTGAGCCTCTCTAAAAGAATTTCCCCTTGTCTGGCTTTTCCAGCTGGCAGGGACTCATACCTACCTCTCGGTGTGTTTGGCAGTCCCCTGTAATTGAGAAGCCCTTGTGGGGGCCGTGCAGGTGGGCTCAGCGCGGGCCGTCTGGGAGGCCTGAACACCTTGGTACATAAGCTGCAGGTGCTTGACTGGAGTTCTCAATCACTCCAGGGCTCTGTGTTTGCATTCTTGGGAACCCCTTCCTTGAACCCACCCTCCAGTGTGCTCTGACTCAGGGGTTCCAGTTGGCTTCTTGGAATCCATTCTCATCTGTCAGCCTTAACAAGTGTGTTCAGTGGGTTTTTGAACACCACTGATGGTTCTTCTAGAGCAATTGAAAAAGATGATACATAGTGAATCTTGCCTTTCGAGTTTCTGTGCTGCAGGATAGTGTTAGGGTTATGAGTGTGTTTTCTGGTCTGTCTGCCCAGGTCCTCATCACGGCTTTACCACTTGTAGAATGTTTGACCTTGGGCCTTGTGTGTTGACCTCTCTTGGCATCTTCATGTCAGCTCTCCATCCAGTCGTGGCGGTGGCAGTGATAGTACTTTTCTCCTAGGGCTCTGGTGACTACTAGGTGAATTAACTCGTGCAGAGCGCTTAGAACCTTGCCAGGCACCTGTAAGTGCTCTGTAAAGCTTCGTTAGTCGTTTGTTTTTCCTCTCACTTAACTGTCGCTCTTTCCGGAGACTAGCCTGGGCCAGCCTGCCACAGACATTGGCCTCTGTCTGTGTTTGCCGAGCAGTGAGAGGTGCTGTTTTGCCTTCACCGGTAGCTGGACCTGACTGTGCATTTCTCTAAAACTGAGGCCAGGAAGCCGTTTCAGGACCTGAGGACACTGGGACGCTTGCAGTCACAGCTGCAGCTGGTAGAACTGCTGGATCCCGGTGCGTAGTCCTGCCATCTACTTTCCGCCGCCCTGCTGCGAGGACTCATCGCTGCCAAGGCCTGAGCTTTTACATCTCGTAGAGTCTTGGAGGTGAAAGCCACCTGCCAGATTGTATGGTCCAATCAGTCATTTCCTGTGAACTGTTGACTAGTCTCTGCTTGAATACTCTAAGGGACAGGAACCTCACTACTCAGAGGGAAGGCAGGTCTTTTGCGACAAGGAAGCCTTCCTTTCCCTTAGATGTGTCGGCTGCCTCATAACTTCTGCTCATATGAGTTTTCTCTTTACCCTGAAACCATGCAGAATAAAGTCTAAATCTTACTTGACCCTATGACAACACCAGACTCACTCATTTTTTATCAAGTTACTACTGTTTGCCAAATACTTGGCTAAGTGCAGGCAGCACAACAGTAAATGAAAGGCGGGCCCCAGTCGCTCTTGCAAAGCCTGTGGTCTCGTGGAGAGATGCAGGTAAACAAGCAAAAGTGGCATTCAGTTGGAGAAGACTGTTGTAAAGAAGCAGATGGGGCACCGTGACAGGAAATAAATCATCTTCTTCGGAGCCACTGGGATTCTCACTTCTCAGGAGGAAATGTTTCAGCTGCATCGTGATGACAAAGAGGGAGCCCCGCTGAGCAAAGGGCGAGGGAATCGCCTGTCACGCAGAGGAAGCCACCTGTGCACGGCCCAGGGGTGGGAGCGGGCCGATGTATTCAGGGAGCGGGCCGATGTATTCAATGAGCGGGGATGGTGCCCCCGGAGTGCACAGGGGGAGGGGACCGTGGTGGGATGTGAGATTGCAGGGTCAGCAGAGGCCTGTTTGAGAGTTGGACTTGACCCCAAAGGTGATGGGCGGCCATGGAAGGGTTTTAAGCTGATGAGCCTGGCAGTTGGATGGAGACTGGATTTGGTGGGGCTGCAGGCGACGGGAGATAAGAAGTGGGGGCTAGGAGCAAAGCTAGTTGCAATCTTGCAGGTGAGCAGATAGATGACACCCGGGGTCAAGGGCCGGAAGTACGAGCAAGGGAGGAGTGGGGAATTGGGGATGTGATTTAAAGGCAGAACATATGGGACAGCACAATGTGTTGAACAAAGGGAATCAGAGAAAGGAGGTGAAATGAAGGCTGACTCTTAGATTTCTACCTCGACCATGAGGTGGGGGGGTGATGCTATTTATTGATGACTCTTAGAAACCAATCAATACTTTTCCCTTTTGTCAGCCTGCCGCCTTGCTTCTGCATCAGAGCTGAGCCAGATCTGGCAGGGCAGTGCTTTCTCCCAGACACAGTGGGGGGATGCATGCAGCTCTCTAGGTTTTGTTTGATCAAGTTTACAAAAACCTCTGCTCTTTTGAAAACTGTTATGCTGCTGTCTGGACATTACTAATAATATTAAGAATAAAATTAAAAATAGCATTAGCATCTATGTTTATCAAGCCAGTGCTAAGGACTTTGTAGGCATGATATTAATTGATGCCTCATAACAAAGCAAGATTAGGGGTAATGATTTCCATTTTACAGAGGAGCAAACCAAGGCTTGAGCTGATTTATTGAACCCGCCCAAGGCTGCCAAACAAATATATAGCACGGATTAAAATCCAGATCTGTCAGGATCCAGAGCCTAAGCTCTTACCCACTAGCCAGAGGTATTCCTCATGTTGACAATATCCCATCTTTTGGAAGAATTCTACTTTCCCCCTCCTTTTGGAAGTGGCAGCATGTCATTAATCCACATTACTTAAGAGGGATTTTCTCTGATGTCCCTCTCATCAGCCTGATTAATTTATGAAGGAGAGACAGTTATGCAAGAGTGACATCGCTCCTCATCTAAATAGTTTCTTGTTTACATGTGCAACGTTAGAAAGCACGCTACAAATCAAAAAGTTGTAAGCCAGGTAGAGTAAACAGTTTTTGTTGATGACTTGGTGAGATACTTTAAATTGATTTAAGCAGTATCGTATGCAAAATTCTTAAGGCTCAGAGAGACAGAATGATTTTCTCATTTAGCTAAAGCACGCATTACCCTTCAGGTAAACATGGTAATGCCATCCTAAGGAAAAAGGGGTAAATAGCAGTAATGATAAGGAAATCATACACTGAACATCAGTAATTAGAAGCAGCTCTTGGGATTTCCCTAGGGAGGTAACGAGAAGACTCTCAGGCCTGGAATCCCTGTGTTGTCCTTTTTACTGAGAGACAGTCATCTCATGCTTTAGCCTTGATTTTGGGAAATGGCCTCATCCCAAGCGGATAGTGATACTGAAGCTCTCATGAGCCTCATTGTCGAAGGTACCAGATCAGGCACCCCTTTCCCTCCATCATGAGGCTGAGCAGTCACTTTGTGGGGTGGGAGGACCAGATCATCACCCTTTGACTTGTCAGTGGCCAAGCCCAGAAAAGTGTTCAAAGTTTATCAGCCATGTCCACAGTGTCAGTTACCAAATTTAGGGCATGAAAAGACAGAAAGTCCTCAGTTAGTTGTTTGTTAAACCGAGGTAATCATTAGCCTAAATGAAGTTTCATTAAGGGTAATGTACTCATTAGGCATAAAATGGCTTGAAAAAGCTTAACTGTCATCATTTCTTAGAATAACTCCAACCTTGGCTAATATGGTTGACTTTCACCCCTGTGCAACAAGCAATCAGCATTTAATTAGTCGAGCACTTTGATTTGTTGATTAGAGCGCATCCAGGACGTGAATATGGATGACGCTCTTCAAGTAACATGTTCAGATCAGCCGCCGCTTTTCTGAAACTACTTGTCCAGCGAGTTTCAAAGGCTCACAATGAATATGGATGTTAGTGATTATTTATAGAAGAACTCCTCTATTCCCATCCTTAGCCTTAACAAAGTTATTTTTGAGTTAACTGTGACCTGATTTTTAATTCCAGGAAAAGAATGCTTTGCTGTTATTTTCCTTTTCAAACTCTGAGCTCCTCAAAATGAAGGAGACGTCTCAGGCTGGGAACATCTAACTCATTTACAAATGGGGGAAACAATTTTTGAGCTCAAATAAAGCCTCCAAGCGCTGTTCAGCATGATTTTTACTCATTACTGCTCCTGGAGGCATGTATGCATGCTGGAAACACCGAGAAATTGATATGTCACGTGCGTCTGTGTGTGTATGTTCTTGTGTACGTCTATATCAGGGTGCATAAATCAGGTCTCAAGGGGAGCTGCATACCGGCTTGTCCTGGGCTTTAGTCTGGCTTCTCTGGTTTGTCCTGTTGCATGATGCCTTCCGGTTTTCCCTTTTATTTCCAATACAAGGAGGACATTAAAATATGTATGTGTATACTAGCAGTATATTCCCATGACAAGTGTTTTGTCCAGATTATGAACAAGCAGGCAACAGACCTCCTCCTCCTCCTACTCCTTTTATTTACCATTTCACTTTCTCCTTCGCACTATTCTATTACTTGTTTTCCCTGCCTTGGGATTGGAAGCCCTGAGGACTTGCTGCAGCTACAGGAGGCTGGGCTGTCATTAGAGACTGAGTCGTGAGAATGGGATCAGGATTGTTTGGACGTGATTGTATCCAGTGACGCAGGGCCAGGTTCTGCTCACAGGGTTGGCGGCACACTGTGCCTTGAAGCCCTGGGCATCCCTGTGCGATGGAGCATTCACCTTCACCCTGGGAAGCTGCTGGGCAGGGGGCCGAGGCATGGGTGCCACGTCTGGGCCTCACCTGGGTTGGGAGTTGCGTGGCCTGCTCTGTTGCAGTTTCAATGTATATAGAAGTCACATGGGTTTTCTCTTCCTATTTTCCCCTGTGTGGAGTGGAACTGGCTATATTTATAATACAGATTCTTTAGCACTGAGGGACAGTTGATGTTGTGAAAAAGATGCAGAGAAAGAGACAGAATGTACCATTCACTGTAGTCTTTGTCAAAATTGGGATTAAACAGCCTTTTTCATTGGGGTACAGAATTTCCTTTTCTTTTCCTTTTCATTTTTCTGGGGGAAAGCTTATATTGCCTTACTTGTTCAAATGAAGTGTCTACATGACGTATTTTCTAATGTTAACACTGGAATTGGCACCGGGGCTCAGATTACATCCCAAATGCACATCTCTGGGGCCCACTTAATAAGGTTCTATTTATATTAACAGGGAGAATATTAAAGTTCTCCCCAAAACAGCTTGAAATGTCACAGTGGCTCTGTTTCTGAGGCATGACAGGAATGAAGTGCATTATTAATTTAGAAGCAGCTAGGTAGAGCGGGCTTCCTCCCCCCCTTAGAATTAAGTGATGAGAATGGGCATTTGTGAAATTGACTGAATGCTCTTTGGGGGATGCTTATTAAAATCCTAACATCGTTCCAGAGCTTTGTAGCAGATTCGTTATCAGCTGTAATCGTATTAGGACTGTTTTGTTTGGTAATCAACATTCCATTCATGGAACCCTTCCATGTGTATCATGCTTCTCTGTTGGTCTAGGCCTTCTGGTCTCTTTTGTTCTGATGAATTAATTCCTCTCCTTTTCTGTCAGTCAGGTCCCTCACCCTCTCTCTCATTCGCGTTGGGCATTGTCTTGCTGATGCCTTTTTTTTCTTCCTGGGCCAACTCAAGAGGACAGTTTCCCCGTGTCTACATTGTTCCTTTTAATTTTTTTTTTTTTTTCTGCGAAAACTACATGCTAAAGCTGTCAGTGGAAAACTTGCCTACTGCATTGTGAAACAGAGTGGGCTTGCTAAATAGATCCCGTTTCTATTCATGGTGTCACCGTCTCAACCCCTCAATTCATATTCACAGTGTTATGAGCAGAGGCCTCCTTGTAGAATCAGTTCTGGGCTCAAGTTCCAACCCAGGAAGGCTTTCTAATTACTCGAAGCCTCCACTTCCTTGTTTGTAAAAGAGGGATTCATAAATCCGTCCATCTATGCATCCATTCATTCATTCACTGAGTACCTATTATGTGCCAAGCAGTGTTCTGATACTATCCTACTACACCTATGGCAGTAAACAAAAATGCCTGCCTTCGTGGAGCTTAGATTCTGGTGAGGGAGACAGTCGACAGTCAAGCTAAATAGGTAAAATCTAGAATCTGTTAGTACAAGTACCAAGGAGAAAAAGTAAAGCAGGGAAAGGAGATATAAAGTGGAGAGTTGATACTTTTTTTTTGGCGGGGGGTGGTGGTTGACATTTTGGATGAGGCTGGGGAAGGCCTCACCAAGAGGGTGACAGTGAGCAAAGACCAGGGAAGGTGAAGAGTCAGATGAAGGGAACACTGCGGTGAGGGGGCAGCAGGTACAAAGGCCCAGTAGAGGAGGTGAGCCTGGCTGGTCTGAGGGATCGCAGGAGCATCTGGGGGAGAGTGAACAGAGGGGAGAGTATTGGGAAATGAGAACAGAGAGGTGATGAGCCATGTAAATATAGTAAGACTCTGACTTTACTCTGAAGAGGGTCAAAGGGCCAAAGCGGGGAGACCACTTAGGAGACTTGTTCTGCCATAGGCTGGGGTGATGGTGGCTTGGACCAGGGTGGTGGTAGTGAGGGCAGTCAGAGGCAGTTGAATTCTCACTGTCTTTTGGTAGATTTGCTAATGGTCTGTGGTGGGAGAAGACTCTGGAAGGAGCTGGTTTGCCTCGGGTAGGTCAGGAGTTCACGTTGGGACATGTTAGAATTTCTCTTGTTGATTGCTGGATATATTGGTCTGAATGTCAGGAAGGGACCCAAGTTGGCTATGTAAAGGTTTTGGGCGTCATCAGCCTGTCCTTGGCTTTTAGAACCATGATGTTGGATGAGATCACCGTGGGAGTGAGTGTAGGCAGAAAAACAAAGAGGTCTGATGACTAAGACCCGTGACTCAGGTCCCCAGTGTTCAGAAGTTGGGAAAATGAGGAGGAAGCACTAGAAGAGGCTGAGAGGAAACTTCTCGAGAGAGGGAGGAAAACCAGGAGAGTGTGACGTCCTGGAAGCCAAGTGGAGAAAGTATTCAAGGGAGAGAGGGAGATCAACTGGGTAAAATGGCTGATGGAGCAAGTAAAATAAGGACTTAGAACTGATGGGGTTTAGGTAGCGGCCATAGATAGCTGAGAACCATCCTTGACATCATCGACTTTTCTCTTGATGATGGCTCTGTGGTGACTCAGGCAGCCTGCAGGTTTTTTCATGACCAGTCTGGACTTGAGATAATATACACAGGACAAAACAAATCATGGCTTGGAAGAGAATCTGTGAGGGGAGGTGCTGAGCCTGAATGATATTAACAAAGCAGAGACATGTGTCAGGCTGGCACTCGTTTTTCCACAGCACGGGGTCTTCATACTATGCCCAGGCTGGTTCTGTGACAGGTGGCAGTTGTCTGAAGGAAGACGGCAGCAACTCAGGTCCTCTGGGTCATCATCTCACAGCATCCACCGACTCAGGCTCTGAGGAAGATGAGTTTTTTCCCCCTTAAGAGTTCAGTGTGAATGATGTAAAAAATCAATGAACAGAACGGTGGACTGGAATTCACAAGTCAAAAATAAACCCTCATAGTCATTGGAAGGTCTTTGGCGTATGATTACAGCAACAGCACAAAAAGGATTATTTTACCGATGGTGCTGGGAGATTTTGCAAAATACTTTAAGATAGGTAGTTCTCACATATAAATCACTCAAACACATTTAGTCATATTGTTAAGTATTTATTCAGAAGAGTTATGTATAAAAAAATGAGAACACATAAAAAACGAAGTCATGGTTGAATTTGCATCTAACCTAAGAACCCTAGACCTTAAAAGTAAAACTAGAAATTTTGACTACACTAAAGTTAAAATATGATCTGGGTCAAAAACAAACCACAAAGCAAATTAAGAAAAATATTACCGCAAGTAAGTCAAAGAGATGATAGTCTTAATATATGAAAAGCACTTACAAATTAATAAAAATGCTAAAACTTTACAAGATGGACAAATACATAAATATAAAATTTCATAGGAGAAATATACACAGCATGAAAAAATGTTTAACTTCATTGGCATTCAAAGAAATATAAAATAAAGATACGATCTTTCTTCTGTTGTTAGACTATGTTTTTTTAAAAGACAATGCTTATTCTCTTCTCTCCTTTTGACAGCTCTTTGTCCAGCCCTTCAGTGGGTTAAGTACTCTGCTAGGCACCATATGAATTCTGGAAAGCAATTCATCATACACAGTACTGAGAATAGAAAAAAAATTTACTCTGTTAAACAGTAATTCATCCTTTAAGAGTATGTCCGAAAGAAATAATTTGAAATGAGGACAAATGCATATGTAGAAATGACATTTATTGCAGCATTATTTACAAGACCAACATTTGGTTAAACTTTATGATGGATTAATTTTGGTCCTACCACATGATGGAATAGTACAGAAACTTTAACTTCTTGTCCTTAATAATTAGGACATAAGGAGACAGAAAACATCAGAATACAATAAAGTTTATATTGTATGAGCCAAATTTTGTAAAATTAAAATAGTGATGTGATTATTAGAAGAACACTAAAATGTTAAAATGTTTATTTATGGATGGTGGCATTTCAAATTATCTTACCTTTCCCATATTTTGTATCTTCCTGACTTAAAAAAGTCTCAACAATAGTGATGATGATGATGATTGAAATAGTGTTTACTGAGTCCTCACCATGTGTCAGGTGTTATATCAAGAACCTCACATAGTTTATCTCATTTAATTGCTACAACTAGGCTATAAACTGGAGGATACCATCATCTCCATTTTCATGGATGTAGAGACTGAACTCCAGGAAGTTACGTAGCTTGCCCAAGGCCAAACAGCTGTGAGGAACTGGTGCTAGACTTGAATCCATTTAATGGGTCCTCATCTCCTGCGTATTGCCTCTCAATGAAAATGCACTGCTGTGATAATCAGAAAAGAAGAATCTTAAAAAAATGTTTTAAAGAATACAATGTGTTCCCAAATTTTATTTTTAAGCTTGTCTATTTTTGTAGAGAAGTAGTATCAGGATTTTTCTCTTGTAGTGGAATCTGGAATTTGAGTATCTACTTTGTGCCAGGCATGCTGCATATATTATCTTAGTTAATCCTCAGAACGGCCTTGGACAGTAGATACTGTGATTCTTATCCTGACTCTATGCATGAGAAAACTGACCTGGAGTGGCCCAGTGGCTTGTCCGTGGATTGTCGTGCATAGCAGAGCTGGGATTCAAAGTGATTCTGCTTCCTTTCTAAGCAGGAACCCTCATACCTCATCCCACAGGGTATCGTGGTCTTTCTGTGTTTGTTGAGCAACATTTTTTTTTTTTAGTTTACCAAAATCAAGCAGACATCAGTATCTCGCTCAAGATAGTCTCTCCTGTTGATGCACATGGGCCCTGGAACTCCAGCATGTACAGGGACCAGAGTAAGTTTTGGTTGTGCGATTGGAGAGACACATGCCTAAGTGGGTTCCGAGGGCTTTGCAGAATCAGTGAGCTTCCCACAGTGGTCCAAAGCACCCAAGATCCTGACTGTGTTGTCAAGATGGAGGTGATCGTCCTCTCATGGGTATCTTGCCCAAAACATTCTCTTTAGGTCACAGGGCAGCTTGAGTCATACTCATCACCCAGGTCCTCCAGCTTTTTTGGGTGGCTGTGTTATTTTCATTGCTGGATGTCAGTTTTCACGGAGCTAGTTGTGGGTCATCTCGTGAACTAGACAGCTTTTGCAAGCCCCTGGGGGCCAAGATTCTTTAACTCAATGAATATACATCAAACTCATAGTGTATGTGGGACACCCTGTTGAGTACTGGCCACACAATGATGACAAAATCAAGCATGGCTCTTGCTCTCCTGGAGCTTATAGTTCAGGGAGGACACATAGTAGTAATCAAATGATCACATAAGTCAGTGTAGTGTTTAAACAGTGATAAGTTCCAATTAGGTACACAGAGCTCCAGCAGGTTATAAAGGGAAGATTTGACTTGACGTAGTTAGAAATGATCTGGGGAGGCTTCCCTGTGGATGTTGCATTGGAGCTGCGACTTGAGGGAGCCGAATAAGTAAAGCAGAGAGGAAAAGCATTGCAGCTAGAGGGAACAGCATGTTTAAATGCCCTCTCATCACAGGTAGTGGGGTAAGCAAGAGGGTTTAAAGGAAGGCCAGAGTGCAGAGAGCAAGGGGGCGGGGCAGGAGATGAGGAAGAGGGACTGGCTGGGGCCAGACCACACAGGGCCATGCAGGGCACCTTAAGGAGTGTTGTCATTACCCTGGCAGCAGTGGGAGCCCACTGAAAGGTTTTCAGCTGGATGTGGAGGGTTGGATGACAGATTTGCGATCTGAAAAGTACCCACTGGCTGGATAGGAAGGACTGGGGCTTGGGGTCTGCAGGTGGGAGATTGTTTCTCCCAGCCTTAGGCTGGGCTAGGAGGGATTGCCTGCAGGGAGATGGACTCAGTGTGGGGAGGGGTGGGAGGGACTGAGGCCGTGATTGACGAGATAATGGGGAGGAAAGGAGAGTTTCTGAGACTCCTATTTCTTAGTATACTTCGCAGCGCTTAGCTTAGTATTGTGCTGGACACACAGTAAATGTTAATTTTGTTAATTTGATGGACTCAGGGGCCCTTGGATGGCCTGAAAGAGTAATTCTCTTCCTTCAGAAACCTTTTCCACTTCCCAGGCGTGGGGCATCTTAGTTACCTTAAGGTAACTAAGGTCCATGTTGTCACCTGTGCTTCTAATCAGCCAGCTATCGATTTGAGGTTCCCATGGGGCCCAACTTGGGTTCAGTTGCTTTGCTAGAGTGACCCACAGAACTCAGAAACTTTTTGCTTACTAGATTACCGATTTGTTATAAAAGGCTGTAACTCAGGAACAGCGAGATGGAAGAGATGCACAGCGCAAGGTGTGGGGGGAGGCAGAGGAGCTTGCAGGCTCTCTCCAAGAGCGCCACTCACCCTGCACATCCCTGTGTTCACCAACACAAGAACTCTGCAAATCCCCGTCCTTTTGGGTTTTTAGAGAAGCTTCATTACATAGGCATGAGTGATTAAGCCATTGACCATGTGTGACTGAACTCAGTCTGTGCCCCGCCCCCTCCCTGGAGTTCCGGGGATGGGAACTGAAAATTCCAACCTTACAATCACGCAGTTGATTCCATGGGCAACCAGGGTGTTTTCCAAAAGTCACCTCCTTAATATAACAAAGACACCTTTGTTGTTCTCATTACTTAGGAAGTTCCAAGGGTTTTAGGAGCTCTGTGCCAGGAATGGGGTTGAATAAGAACTACCCCATTTCTTATTATAAATCACAATATCACGGGGGTGGGGGGGTACACATGATCCTGCATATTCCCTGCCACCCAGAGTACTATATCTGCATCCTTGGCTTGGAGTAGCCTACACCAGCCATCTCTGGAGAGATGTTACCCCTGCTGCTTCCAACCAGCACGTACTCATAACTCTCTCTTATTTCCAACTATAGGGGGCGGTGAACCTGGCTGGGCTGAGTCACCTTCCTTGGAGTGGACAGTTTGGGTGACACATCTAGAAATGTGGGCCACCCCCATGTCATGCCATACCACTGGCAGCTGTCCAGTCTCAAGGCTGGCCTGTGGCCAAATAAGGTGGCCACCATGCCTGGGCCCCATCCTTCATCCATTGCCCCAGCTCCCACATCTTCTCTGCTTCCTGCCCTTTGAAGGTGATAGTGATGTTTGGGCTGGATCTCAGCTAATTTCACAGTCACCCCTGTGCTTTGTTAAGATACCTTTTTTTTTTTTTTTTTAAATGATATTAGACAAAACCAGAGCTCTGCACAGTTACCATTTTAAGTGTCTGTGAAATTCAGGTGAATTGCTTATTGCCTGTATCAAGGCAGCTTTGGCAGGGTGGTACCTGTGAAGATCACCTTCTGTGGAATCCACACCACTGAGTAGACAGAGAATTATTATGGTTGGAAAGAAGTACAGTTAAAACTCGGAGAGGGGATATTGGAAACCTGTGCACAGGCAGTGGGTATGCTTTCAGTGAAGGGGGATTAAAAGGAGAGGCCAGAGCAGGTTATTCACTTCAGTTTTTTAAGAGGGTAATTTTACATTGTTAGAGCGAGAAGAAAACAAAAGAAGTGATGGATGACCCCTTTGCTGCTTGGTGAATTTAATCACGGACTGCCGCCAGGCTGTTCTGTCGTCCTAATTACATGCTGGATGTGGAGGGAGTCCGGATCGTGTGGGGGGGAGGCTGCTCTTAGCATTTTATTTTCATTACGGTTAAACCCGCTGACCCTGACCAGACAGGACCGGGGACCCTTGTGCTGCTGTACGCAGTGTCAGCATCCTTTACAGAAGGCTCTGACCAGAAATGCGGCTGTAACTGCTGGCCCAAGAGGTGGTGTTTGTGGAGGGATCAGATGGAAACTTTCTGCTGAGTCCTGGTTTTTCTCTGGGCCTGGGCGGATAGTGGTCAGCAGAGGCTCTATGGCAGAGGGGTGAGAGCTACCTTCCTGGAGGGAAATCAAGTGGGGCCCAGTGGAGGGAGCAGGGTCTGGGGGAAGGGGAGGCTGTGGGAAGAAAGACAGGAGCCAGGAGGGAGAGGGCAGGAAGGGCGGGGCTGTCCACAAGTCTCTCTCTGCCCAGCACAGGGTGGCCCGGGGCTGAGTCTGGGGAAAGCAAAGACCATGCCCTTGCTCACCCTGACACTCTCATCTCTGCACGTGCCACCCACCACTCTCCGCTCCGACAGGACTGAATCACTGCAGTTCCGCTGACAGGCCACGTGTTCTCTTACGCCTGGGGCCTTGCACATGCTGTTCCCTCTGCCTGAAACACTCTTCCACTCCCTTCCTCTGGATAACGCTCTCTGGTCCTTCATGTCTCAGCTTCTGTTGGGAAGCCTTCCCAGCTGTGAAGCGGGCTCCCCTAGACACCCTGTGTCTCCCTGTGCTGTTGCCCTTCTCCCACAGTTCTTTGTTGCCTGCTCACTTGTCTGTCTGTCCCCTGCACCAAGAGCCCCCTGAGAGCTGGGCACAGTGCCCGGTATAATCAATACTTAATGCCTTATTTAACGAATGTGAATGACCAAGTCTTCAATGCCACTTCTCTCCCTTTGGTGATGAAAGAAGGGTTATTGATGCTAAAACATGTGGGAAAAGAAGTTGCTGTTGCAGCCATCTCTTTTTTCTTCTGTGGGTGTTACTGGGCAGAGTGGCTGGCCTCGGCAACTAGCCCTGCTTCTAGGAATATTCAGTCTGAAACAGGCACATTGGTGTATCAGATACACAAAAACCAAGACCCTGGGCGGCTTGCGAATTAAATGAGCAATTAAGCACTTTCCTATTCAGCCTAACAGAATGGGGTGTGCATTTGGGGGTGTGGGGGTGGAGGAAGAAGCTTTTCAGGGGGTCTCAGAGGTGCCTATGAGAAAGGAGAGCAGACCTAGGGCCGTCTGGGGGCTGGGGTAGCCTGATGGGTCATCTACACAATTGCAATGTCATCTCTCACCCATTCTCATTTCCACACTATTAAATCTGCCTTTTCTAACATATCCTTAAAGGGGAAATAAATTACCAGCACCCTGTACCTATAGCCTACCATGTTATTACCGCTAATGTAACTTCTCAGGGTCAGCCAGGCGCTGTCCATATTTCATAGTCTTTGGCACCCCCAAAGCTATATTGAGCTATCAAGTATTCATGGACACCATCTAGACCTCCCATTTTTCTCTGCTGGTTGTACCCAGAGGTTTGAGGGCAGAATGAAGCACCGGCTGCTTTATTTTACTGGGGGGCTTCAGCTCTGTCCTTCCCATCCCTTTCTTAATTGGGTTATTTCATCAAAGCCAGGTGCCAGGCATGGCTTATAAAAGAATTCTCATGATATTCTATGGTGACAGCCCATTATGAGTCTGGGGAGATGTCTGTCTCACTTCATTTGCTGGGGAATGGTGCTGGGGGCCATTGGTTCTGGATCTGTCCCTGGGTTGACCAGATGTTTCTCCTCCACTGCTTTCCGCCAACTTCAGTGTTTCTACCACCCACTTACTTAACCAGGAAACTGGACATCACAATGCCTCCTCCCCATCCATGAACCTCCAGCTACCCTAAACATCCCATCAATACCCAAAGCCTGTTGGATCACTGCCAAGACGTGTGCTGAGTCTGCCCATTTTACATTATTTCCACTGCTCTCCACCCCCGTCGTCTCTTGTCTGAACTGTGGCAGTAACCTCCTGGTTGGTCCATCTGCTTCCTCTCTTGCCCCCTCCAATCCCTTTGCCCCATAGCCATCAGAGTGACACTTTCTTCTTTATAACTAACATAGTTTTTAAAAATGTATGTCTCTATCTGCCTACCAGCTCTAACACAGCTGTGTCAGCTTCAGATCATTTACTTAAAGAAAAAAAAAATCATAGATTTGTTAGTAAAGACCTCAGTATGCCCTTCTTTTCTCCCAAGAGGTAACTGAATTTCTCATTGTATGTTTCGCGTTGTATGTGTATGTTTTTACTACGTATGTATCCATAAGTAAACATGTGTACTAATGTTTTTGTGTGTTCTAAACCTCACGTTACGGTATCATACTGTGCTTTTTCATCTCAACATTTTTTTGAGGTTTATCCATGTTGATTCATGTAGTTCTAGCTCATTCACTTTAGCTTCTGGGTGGTGGTCTATTGTGTACACAGTTTATTTGTTCATTCTGCTGTTGATGGATACTGAGGCATGTTTTCAAAGTATAAGTCAGATTGTGTTTCTTCCTTGCTTAAACCTTCAGTGCCCTGAGAGGCAGCTGTCCCAGCCCACGTGGCCTTATTTGGCTGTGCCCAAGCTAGGGACTGCACAGCCCAACACAGGCAGCCTAGGGAGTGGGAGAAACCCTCTAACTTAGGCTAACTCTAGGCTTCTCTTTATTCTCAACTGGCACTGGCTGCTCGTGGTGGGTGAATAACAGATCACATTGGACTCCGATGCCCTGGTCTTCAGGTCTGGAGAGCTCTGTTTATACTCTTCTGATGAGCTTTCACATATGCCAGGCTCTCCTACAAGACTCATCCCCCGCTTAGTCCCTTTGCATAGTGAGGATTACAGAACAAAGGGATGGAGGGAAAGGCATGTCACATTAACTAAGGGCTCACTATGTGCTTTATAAGGCACATGGTAACTTACTTCTTCTTCTTCCAACCCATTTGTGGGATGTTTATCGTTTCTCATTTACAGAAGCGGAAGTGCTCAGAGAGGTTAAAGAACTTGCTCAAGGTCACATAGCCGGGAAGAGTTGGAGTCTTTCTTCTGCGTCTGCCAGGTCCCGGCCCTTTGCAGCTTCTAAGTGGGAAGATAAAACAGAGGAACTAAGAGAGAAGAGGATTAAAAAACACACTAGAACATTCTGTCCTTAGATGCAAAGTGGGGACACAGACAGGAAGCCCTTTCAAAGCTCCCTTCTTGCCCTGTGCAGACTTGCTTCTCCTGGCTCTGCAGCAGGTGGACCCCACAATGAGTTCTTTGTTTGCCCAGGAAATACGTGTGGGGCTGTATCCATTGCCAGAGGCTAAAGTAAGCCCTGGGTAGACAGGGCAGGATCAGGCTCCAGCCCTGCCCCACCATGTTCTGGATATCATGGTGGATGGGGGAGGAAGACCACGGACAAATGGAGCTCTGGAGGCCCTGAGGAGGGAAGCAGTTGGTCATTTGTTCCTGGGCTGTAATCTGTGACCTGAAGGATGGTAGACATGGTGGAAACAGCATTTCAGGCAGGGGATAACAATCTAAGAAAGGTCCCAAAGTCTTGGGATCAGAGTATAGTCAGAAAATAGTGATCAGGTATGGCTGGAACAAGGAGCAAGTTGGGGACAGGTGTGAGATGGATGGACCTGGGCTGGACATGTTATGTGGCCCTTAGACACCATAGCGAGAGTATCTGAAAGGCCAGCGGCTCCCTTCCTTTCTCCTGCAGTGACTACCTGATCCAGGATGTTCTGTGGACTTGTCTGGGCTGTTGCTCACCTTATAGGATTGTATTTCCTCCGCTTCAGATTGCAACTAAGTAACAGGTCTATTATTATCAGGCAGCCTTGTATCTGTTCTACTGCATAGAAAGATAATGGTCTGAAAACTCCTGTTCTTGGGCCCTAATTGTTTTGTATCTGTTCTACTGTATAGAAAGATAATGGTCTGAAAACTCCTGTTCTTGGGCCCTAATTGTTTTCACTAATACAGGCTAACTAATTACTTGGGATACCTCATAATGGGTCCCCCTCTCCTGTGTGTCATGACACCACCACTGGCAGCTCTGTTGAGGGCATCTACAGGGGAGTCCCTGAAGGTTGTTGATAGGAAGTGACACGATTGGCTTTTTCAGTCTCCCTTCCACACTCTCACAGCACTCCACATAACTCCCGTTTTAACATATTTAATTTTAGTGGTCTGTTTATGTCTTTTCTAGAATTTACAGCCACCAGGAACATGCCCAGAGTGAAAGTATTTTTTTTATAGTGCCCAGAACACAGTGGGTGCACAATGCATGTATGAGTTATAGATAAGGATGGCAGTTTGGAAGGTGGGTCAGAGGGAGATTAAGCTTGAACCCAGCAAGATCTCAGTAAGGAGGTAGTTGCTGTAGGTCAGAGGAGAAACTAGGATGGGTTGGTGGGGAGGGGGACAGGTAAGGCGGGTACTGGAGGGTAGAGAGAAGGGTGAGTTTCGATGTAGGGGGATAGAGAAAAGAAGGAGTTACAGGCGATGAAGTTCCTAGAGTTACAGGGTGACTAGACAGGAACATGGAAAGAAGAGATGGTTTGGGGAGAAAAAGGGTGAGGTAAGGGTAGGGCCTGGGTTGCTGTCATATTGCCTGTGGATTGTCCCTGGAATGAGGACCAGCAGGTAACTGGACAGACGGGCTTGGAGCTCAGTGGTGAGGTTGGGCCTGGAGAAACATTTGGGAGCCATCAGCCCGAAGGAGGTATTTGAAGCCATGGAGCAGGGTAGATGGTTGCTGTGCTCTTTCAGGGAGAGCAGACTGGGTGAGAGAGAGAATTAGGAGAGAACCCCAAGGAACAACAATATAGAAGGGATAGAAAGCAAGAGGAGTGCTCACAGGAGACAGAGGAGGTGCCAGAAAGGCAGGGAGTTGGCTGGGAGCGGCATAGCCAGAGTGTCATGGGAACCACAGGGAGGGACGCATTCAGGAAGGAAGGTGTGGTCAGGGGACCGGAAGGAGCTGAGAGCCAACCCAGGCAAGGGTGCAGATGTGGCCTTTGGAGTTAGGAGCCTGGAGGTTGTTGGTCTCCTGGGAAGAGTGGAGTGAAATGATACAGAAGGAAGGCCAGGTGGGGTCCGGGGCACTGGAGACAGCGGGACTAGACCAGATGCAGATGAGGGCCCCGCTCACCGCCTCATCCCTCCCCAAGCTGGACACCTGAGGGTTCTGAGATAAAGAAAGGGATATGGGGAACACTTAGCTCACAGACTGGGAATCTTGGTGGCTTCACGTGTGTCAGTTGTGCCCTCGTTTAAGCCCGCCCCAGCTAGTGAGCCTCCGTGAAGTTTATAGTTAACAGTTGCGACCTCCCAACCCCCATTCCTTCTGTCCCTTTCCTGATGTCTTCTGGGGCTAGAGGAAGGTTACCCATGCTAGCTTGTCCAGTTTGGTCCAGAGCTTTGCAGGTGTTTTCGTGGAGTGAAATTGAGTCCTTCCAGGACAATGTTGGTGACAACAGGTGCAATCCAAACAGATAGCTGGAACAAGAGCCATAGCGATTATGTAGCTGTTTCCACCGGGAGGAGCCCGGGGAAGGGCCTGGCTTACTGGCCTCCTTATGGTCATCAATGTTACTGCTCACAGACCCCTTTGAGAAGGTTGGTTGTGAAAGGTAAGCAAGAGGAAAGCAGCTGAAGAGGGCCGTGGGCCCAGAGGTGTTCGGTTAGAGGTGGGGGTGGCTCAGCCTGTTCAGCTGGCGCACGCGCCGGTCCCGACTCAGGGAGGCATCGTGCCCGCGAGGACGGAGACTCGTTGGATGCCCGGTCATCGCCTTTGTCCTGCGGTGCAGATAAATTTGGTCTCAGAGGGAATTGGCTTCCACACGCTGCCATCCCCACTTCAGCCCCTTAAGAAGACTTCATTTCTCATGACTTACCGGGATGGAGCAGTGTATTTTGTTACTGCCTGTATCTTGTAGCAATCCCACATTCATTTTGTTTTCAATTACCAGGCTGTACCTTGAAAGGCCTTATCTAGCGGACACACAGCTTGCATCTTCCCTGTGTGGTATTGCTCTGTGGTCCTGCAGGAGCCTCCTTAGATGCCAGCCTGGCTCATATCTCTTTTCTGTCCCCTCAGTGAGATGGCCTCCTCTGGGCACCCTGGCACCACTGTAGCCCATCACCTAATCACACAGCAGTCCCCACTGTGTTCACCTCCTTCCTCCCTGAAGATTTTATTTCTTTCTTTATTTCATGAAGACTTAGAGGGCCCTGGGTTGAAAAGGCGATTGCTACAAGACTGTCAGGTATTGAAGTCATGCACGTGTAGCTTGTAGCTAATTTGCCTGCATCTATTTCCTGAATTCAAAAGAGAAACTCAACAAATTAAAATAATCGCCAGGACTCCTTCAGTGCTGGAAGCCGGTACCATCTGCTTGAGAAATTTCAGGATCCTGCCCCGGCTCAGAACCCACAGGTTCCTTCCCAGGGGCAGCTGGACAGTGGGGGGCAGCTAGTGATGGTAGTGGCTTCAGAGGAGGGGGCCTTAGCGCTGGAGCAAGTCAACTTGATACGGATGGAGTGGAACCTGTGTAGTGCCTCCAAGCAAAGAACAAGAAATAAAACTACCCCTGGCCACCCAGGACCCAAGAAAGGCACTTTGTCTTCTGTTCTGTGTTGGCCTCGCTATTTCTTCCCTTCCCTCCGTCTCCCAACTGAGCCTTTCTGTTTCCTCCTCCTCCTGCCTTGCTTTCACCCCCGCCCCCTCCCTTTGTTGGTCCTTTCATTCACTCACTCTGGGCCGTCTGCTCCGCTGGGTGCTGGAGGTGCGATGGTCGGCAAGATAAGCACAAGGCGGAATAACCGCAAGCATGGTGAAGTTCTCTGGAGGGGACGTGCAGGTTCCGGTGAGAGAGAATAAAAGGGACGGGGTCGTCAGGGGTGGCCTCTCTGAGATGGAGCCATCGAAGATGAGGCCTGGAGGATAAGATTATCCTGAGGGGCAGGGCTCTGAGAGGAAGCAGCAATCTCAAGGCCTCCGAGCAGGACAGAGCTTGGAATCCTCTAGAAACTGAAAGGGGCATTGAGGGTGAGATGGGGAGGGAGGCCAGAAGGGTGGTCGAGGAGGTCGGAGAGAGGCTGGTGCCAATCCACCTACTTCTCGATTCTCTTGGAGAAGCCCCTTGTCTTAGTGCTGTAGGCCTTCCGTGCTCGTGCTCATGCCCCGAACCGGACGCTAAGTGGCTGCCCTAATGTTCTCTGCTCTGGGCCGTGAAGGGCCAGGAGGCCTCTTGTTTGATTTCATCGGTGTATGGACATGGGTGTTGATTTTACTTGAAACCCTGCGGAGCTCCAGCCTGGGGAGTTCTTCACCTTTTCCCCAAATGACAGGAGTGTGGGTTGAGGTGGGTAGTAGATGCCAGGAGATGATGGGACATTCTGGGTCAAGGAAAGGGGTGGATGTCTGGGTCAGGAGTAACTCGTGTGGGGCTGGGAAAGAGAAGGGCTTTGCGCGGCTGGGCGCTGGGGTCAGCCGAGGAGACTGGCGGAACTGCTCCTGCGCCAGGCTGCTGGTGCCTACTTCAGCAGTTTCCTTTGGCTCTGGGTGTCTGAGTCACAGCCACTCAGGAGCTGATTCTGCTAGCCTCTTCAACAGCTGTGGATCCTTGGGAGAAAGCCCAACCCCAAATGCTCACTGGAGAATGCCTGCTTTACATAGTAATTAAAGAAATCAAAGCTATGTTTTAAAGCTCTGATAAAGTTTGTCCCTGTCCTGGGGAACCCTCCTTCTGTTGGTGGTCACTGGGCTAAATCCTAAGGCCACACCACCATCCCACGGTGAGGATGGTGGTCGTAATGGCAGATAAGCAGTTCATGAATGCCGGGTAACAGCCGCTGTGCGAAGTGCGTTGTGGATCTTCTCCTCTGAGTGGATAATATTCATAGCTCGATGTTGTAAGGAAGGAAAGCTCCAGCACAGAGAGGGCACGAGTGACTTGCCCAAAGTCACCCCACAGGGAAACAGTGGAGCTGGGATTTCCATCCAGGCAGTCTGACTCTGAACCTTCGTACCTTCCAGCCTGCCGGTGAGGACAGGGCTTCCGAGAGGCTGAGTGACTTGCCCTTGTCTACACAGCTAGCAAGAGCTGGAGGTTGAGTGTAAATGCCAGTCTCTTCGCTTAGAGTCTGAGGCTCTGCAGCCTTCCCTGAACCACCTGCAGCCCCCTCAGTGTTCTCGGGGTCCCTGTACCCTGGAGCAGTGGCTCCAGGACCCCATCCCTAGACCTGTGCGAAACAGGCTGCGCAAGAGTCACCTGGGGAACTGAAAAGTGCAGAATCCTGGGCCCTGCCACCCAGGTTTTGATTTCAGGAGGTGAGATCTAGGAATCCATATTTGGTTGTGCAGTTTAGAACATGGACCCAGATACTAACAACTATGAATAATGGTTTGCAGGCCAGGATGTCTTCCATGTCCCTTTTCCTGACCTTTTCACAACTTTCTTCATTCCAGAATTAGCCAGTCCTCCATTTGCATCCCCAGGCAGGTCTCTGTCTCGCCAGGGGCTCTGTGGTACTGGCTCTTGTTCATCTTTTTATGCATAGTCTCTGCCATGTAGTGAGCACTGTGTAAAGATTTGTGGGAGTAAGGGGTGTTTGAAAGGGATATATTTATACAATACATAATGAGATGTCATGTGTTTACACACAGAGTTACCCGTTCTTTCTTGGTCGAGACTGGGGGTTCTTATCCCCTTCATACCAAGAACGCAAGTGCTGGTACCTTGTCCCTAACAAGTACACTAGGAGTTGTTTCTGAAATGGAGTGTCTCTCTACTAAACCGTTCACATTTCTTCATCAAGTCTCCCTGAAAATTGACAACGTGGGCCTAGAAGTTGTTTGGCCAGAGTCCAGGGCGTGTGGGTCTAGAGAGGAGAGCATCCAGATTGGAGGAGCTTAGCCTGATGGTGCTGTGGGACCGCTGGCTCTGGGACTCTTTTTTTTTTAAAAAATAAATAAATTTATTTATTTATTTTTATTTTTGGCTGCATTGGGTCTTTGTTGCTGCGCGGGGGCTACTCTTCGTTGTGGTGCACAGGCTTCTCATTGCGGTGGCTTCTCTTGTTGCGGAGCATGGGCTCTAGGCTTGCGAGCTTCAGTAGTTGTGGCACGTGGGCTCAGTAGTTGTGGCTCGCGGGCTCCAGAGCACAGTCTCAGTAGCTGTGGCGCACGGGCTTAGTTGCTCTGCAGCATGTGGGATCTTCCCAGACCAGGGCTCGAACCCGTGTCCCCTGCATTGGCAGGCGGATTCTTTATTTTAACATCTTTATTGGAGTGTAATTGCTTTACAATAGTGTGTTAGTTTCTGCTCTATAACAAAGTGAATCAGCTATACATATACATATATCCCCATATCTCCTCCCTCTTGCATCTGCCTCCCACCCTCCCTATCCCACCCCTCTAGGTGGTCACAAAGCACCGAGCTGATCTCCCTGTGCTATGCGGCTGCTTCCCACTAGCTATTGGTTTTACATTTGGTAGTGTATATATGTCCATGCCACTCTCTCACTTAGTCCCAGCTTACCCTTCCCCCACCCTGTGTCCTCAGGTCCATTCTCTATGTCTGTGTCTTTATTCCTGTCCTGCCCCTAGGTTCTTCAGAAACATTTTTTTTTCTTTTTAGATTCCATATATATGTGTTAGCATACGGTATTTATTTTTCTCTTTCTGACTTACTTCAGTCTGTATGACAGTCTCTAGATCCATCCACCTCACTACAAATAACTCAATTTTGTTTCTTTTTATGGCTGAGTAATATTCCGTCGTATATATGTGCCACACCTTCTTTATCCATTCATCTGTTGATGGACACTTAGGTTGCTTCCATGTCCTGACTTGGCAGGCTGATTCTTAACCACTGTGCCACCAGGCAAGTCCCGGCTCTGGGACTCTTGACTGAGCCCCTGCAGCAGGCCAGTATCCCTGTGCTGGCCAGAGAGATGCGTTGGGCCATCTCTGCCTTCAGGGACTTGACCATCTGGTGGAAAAGACAGACTAAGACAGAGAAATGTTGGTGCAGAAGTTAAGTGTGAACAGGGCAGTCATTCAGACCACGGCTCCCAAATCCAGACTGGAGTGTAGAGTGAATCCAGGCTATGTTTCTGTGACCTCCAGCAAGTTAACCTCTCTGATCTCCCTCAGTGTAAAGCAGGGATTGTAATAATACTTCATATACATACACTAAACGCTGACAAGTACTGGCTGAATAACTGAGAGCTGAAAACTGTTCAGGAAACTTCCCAGAGAAGGAGATGTGTGAGTTGTGTTTTGAAAAACAAGTAAAATTTAGCCAGGAGAAGAGGGGCAGCGTAGGTGGAGGGAACTGTCAAAGCCAGGGTGTGGAGATGTGTGTGTCTGGTGAGGGGGGCTGCAGGCTGCTCATCTATTAAGGGGTTTGGAGTTTTAGGTGGTGAGGAGCCACAGGTGGCGAGGGCTGGACAGGTGTGCCCGACAGCGCGTTTTAAACTTTGTTTCAGACTTGATGGAATCTTCCAGAAGATGTTAAGCAAAGGAGGAGAGGGGCACAATTGGGCTTTACACATGGTCTGTATACAGAGGGGGACTCCGAACTCTTTAACCACGCACTGATCAAGCTGTAGTTTTCTTCCTACGGACCCACTGCTGCAGGATTATTGGCAGATTGTTATCCTCATGTCCCTTCTAGCCAGCAGTGGAGGTCCAGCAGGTGGGTGCCTTGGGGACTGGAGCACTAGGGACGTGTCAGCTTCGTGACTAGGTCTTGGTGTGCCATGTCCTGCAATCTCCTGGAGGGTGGAAGGGAATCAGCAAACAAATCCCAGTCAGATTTCCCGGGCAGGCGTTTGCCGGGCCAGATTTAGATTACCATACATTATCCTCAGCTCAGAGAACTTGTAATGATGGCAAGATTAGCTCACACTTTGCATTTGCCCTGGGAGTTTACACAACAGTGAACCTGTTTGTCAGCTAATGCTCCTAAGTTTCTAGCTTCCGTGGGGACCACACTTCCAGCTCTGTTTAATGCTTCATTCGAATGCAACAGAAGAGAGGGACACAGCTGATGGCAAGTTGGAAGCTTCGAGCATTGGGAAGCTAGCCTCGGGGCCCCTGTGACTGTTTCTCTCATTCTCTCAATCCAGCTCAGAAGTTTCATTTCTAAGGCTGGAATTGGAGAGAGCCCCGTGTTGTCAGCAGAACCACGGTCACCACTGTCCCCTGTTGATTGGTCCTTCTAGTTCACAGCAATCCCCATGGCTGATGGAGTGAAAGACCCTAAAGCACATCCCTTGGTGTCACTCTCCCCCCAGAAACTGACAGTGGGGCTTGCACTGACTATGGAAGAAAGTCCAAACTGACTAGTGCAGGGCTTAGTGGTTCTTCTGGTCTACTTCCGGCCTGGACCACCCTCACACTCATCCAGACTAGAACGTTCCACTCCACATCTTCAGTTTCCTCTCTTCCCATGTTCCCTCTTGCTGCTGCTTCTACCCAGGGTGCCTCATTCCTGCTGGAAATCGCATCTGCTTCTCAGAGCCCAGCGTAATACTGGTCCTCCCCTGAGCCTTTCCCTTTCTGCGAGGGGGCGTCCGTGTTTCCCCTCTGTGTTTTCGGCCCTGAATTAGGGTTGTTTGTGAGGGTCACGCTCTGAGATGGACGATCCTTGAACTTACGAGCCTGAGGTCACCTTTACTACCCACGTCTTCCCCCAGTGCCCAGCCCAAGACCTCACATGTAGGTAGCATTAGATTCTGTTCCAAGTCAAATCTAAGCAAGCCATCTACTCGATCACACATTCCGTTTTTTGTTTTGAGGACGAGGATAGTGGGCAGCTTATTCATGGCCTTTTTGTGTTTTTCCATCATCCCAGTGCCTGAACTCTGGGGGTTTCTGTTTTGAGACCGTGCTCATCAGAGTGTGGGAAGGAGGAAAGCTGAGGAGGGGAAACGAGGCCTCCTCACAGCTCTGACCTGCATATTCTGGAGCCACTAGCTCCTCTGGTTTTCTTTCAGCCAAGCATTGGAGTGGGGGGTCTTGGTCATAGCTGGAGGTGGCCAAGAGCATAGTGCCAGGGAATCAGACGGCCCCGGGAGTGGTGACTGTAACCCCTGAGGATCTTACAGCAGGGTCTTTGGGAAATAAAACCCACTGGCTTCAGGCTTAGGAAGCTGGAGATTTTTTTGAGTTTGATGTTCTACCCTATAAAATAAGGATCATAATGTATAACCCAGGGTCAGTGAGGAATAAGATGCGATAATTCAGGTAAGGGGCCTGGCGTTCCAGAGCGTCAAACTCTTCTTCCTTTCCCACCTCACCCCTTTATTTAGGCTGCTCAGGGGAGACTTATAAACACTGTCATTACAAAAGGTAATATAAGTGGACAGCAGCATCTTACAGTCGCATCTTTCTTGCTTGCTCTGCAAAGTGTGCTCAACTCAGCTCGGTAAGTGCTGGCGAGTCCCGGGTGCCCGGTGTTCCGGGCCAGCTGTGAAAGAGAAGGGGGGGGGGGGGTGGTGGGTAAAGCTGGGGCTGTCACCGCTGCAGGATTCCAGTGGCCCCCAGCTCAGACACTTGTTGATGGTGTGACCTTGGCAGATGATGTAACCTTTTGGAGTCTAAGTTTCTTCACTGTAAACTCATGACACTGACAGGCCCTGTGTGGAGTTATCCTGGGCAGGGAAGGAGATGGTTCCTGTCAAGTTCTGGTATCTGGCATCTAGTGAGGGCACAGTCCACGAGTGAGGGACCTTATTGGAGGGAGGCATGGGCCAAGGGGGAGGTGGCCTCACTTAGGCTGACTCCTCACAAAAGCCCTAAGCGTTAGAAAGACCCAGTGCTGTAAGTCCATCCTTCTCCATAAAGTCAGGGCCCTGCCACAAATGTCACCACTGGCAAGTGGCTGAGTTGGGGCTTGGAGCAGCTCTGCTTCCTCCCACTCTTGCTACCCAACCTGGGAATGAACTTTGGTCCATCTCTGCTGGGGAAAGAGCAGGGCAGACAATCTATTGGTATTAGTGCTGTGCGGGACTTAGGCTGCTGCTTGGAGGAATTTTGGGCTGTAAAAGTGGTTGGAAAAATAGGTGTCATGAGAAGGTGTCCCTCCCTTAAAGACAGGAATAGTTCTTAGGGCTTCAAGACACCCCAGCAAAGCAGGGAGGAGACAGGAGGACCCCTGAAGGTCTGCCAGCTCTGGGAGCCTATAATTCACCCTGTGTGTCACCCTGTGTGGGTCAGTTAACTAATTGGTGACATTATGCCCTATTAAGGGTGAGCAAATGGCAGAGCCTTTCCTCACACAGAATCAGAACTTAGACTCTTTCTCAGGGACTCAGAGCAGGGCCTTTATTTTTAGATCAGATGAGGAAAAGGGGACAGATATCTTGCTTTTTCACTGGGTATAGATAGAAAACTGGTCCCTTTAATTTTTTTAACCCATTATGAGTGTGGTTCTTAGCAGACTCAGGATGGAGTTGCCCTTTTGTGCACAGTCCCACTTTTGTAATCAAAACCTATTTTTCATATTGGAGGAAAATAATACCAGAGTTTGAATAACCTGAATGGCCTTAGAAACGCTCCATAGCCAGTCACTTATTAACTGGTGTGGAAACGAAAGTTGCCATCCTCTAGCAAACATGTCTTCATGTTTCTGGGCACCTCCTTTTCTGGGCCAGGTGTGGTGCAGAGAGGCATTTAGCCCCTTGTTAAGTTTACACTGAGCTCCTGCCATGTTCTAGGCATTTTTCTAGATCCAGGGATACACAACAGAAAAGATCACTGCTCTCATGGGCATGCATTCTACTGGGAGAGATAAACAATAAAATATCAAAGACTGCTAAATGCTGCAAAGAAAAGTCAGGATATGACAGAGGCGGCTTCTTCAGAGGGGTGGTCTAGGAGGGTCCTTAGGAGACACAGAGAATGTAAGTGACAAAAGGAGCCAGCAGGCGGTGACCTGGGGAGGACCATTCCAGCCATAGTGAAGGCTCTGAGGCTAGAACTAGCTTCCTGGCAAAGGGTCAGAAGGAAGGTGAGCTGCCATTGTGGCTGGACCAGAGGGTGAGGGGGGCCAGGGATGAAGGCAGAGAAGTGGGCAGGGTCCACATTGTGTAGGATGTTATAGGCCATGGGAGAGGCTTTCTGAGTCACGGGGACAGATTTCAAGCAGGATTCAAGTGCTAATGGGATTCACATTTCTGAACGATGACTCTGGATGCTGCATGGAAGGGAGACCACAAGGCCCTAGGGGAGGAGAGCGAGTCCAGTTAGGAGGCTTCTGCAGGTGTCCAGAGAGGCCAGGAGGGTGGAGAGAAGAGGCCACTTGCAGGGTATGTTTAAGAGGGCCAGTGAGACTGATGGATGGATGGACGTAGGAATCGAGGTGACCTCCTAAGTGTCTGGCTTCAGGGCAGAGTCAGTGGTGCTCTCGTTGACTGAGATGGAAAAGACTGGATGAACATGTTTTGCAGAATCAAGAATGTTGTTTTTGGATACACGTACCCCTATGTTCATAGCAGCACTATTCACAGTAGCCAAAACATGGAAACAACCTGAATGTCCATTGACAGATGAACGGATAAAGATGTGGTACATAGATACAATGGAATACTACTCAGCCATAAAAAAGAACAAAATAATGCCATTTGCAGCAACATGGATGCAACTAGAGATTATCACACTAAGATAAGTCAGAAAGAGAAAGACAAATACCATATGATATCACTTATATGGAGAATTTAAAATAGGGCACAAATGAACCTATCTTCAAAACAGAAACAGAGTCGCAGACATAGAGAACAGACTTGTGGTTGCCAAGGGGGAGTGGGGGAGCGAGAGGGATGGACTGGGAGTTTGGGGTTGGTAGATACAAACTATTACATTTAGAATGGATAAACAACAAGGTCCTAATGTATAGCACAGGGAACTATATTCAGTATCTTGTGATAAACCATAATGGAAAAGCGTATTAAAAAAGAAGGTATGTATGTATGTAACTGAATCGCTTTGCTGTACAGCAGAGACTGGCACAACATTGTAAATCAACTGTGTACTTCAATTAAAAAAAAAAGAATGTTGTCTTTGGACATGAAGTGTGGGCTCTGAGCGGACACGTGGAGGTGTCAGGTGGGCAGTTGATGTCACAGGTGGGCCCTCGGGAGAGGTCAAGCCCGGAGCCGCAGAGCTGGGGCCCAGTGTCCTCACAGAATCCCAGGGCGCCTTCTTTCCCTCTCTAGCCAAGGAACACTAAATGCTACTCGTGTGCCCCCAGAAGCTTCTCCTCTGACACTTGCTGTGATTCCAGAATTGGTCCCTGCGTCCACTGGAGCTGGGAATCCAGAGGCAGAGATGTTGTCGGTGTTGGGCCAGCGCAAAGCTGGGTCTGAACAAATCACGCTGCTTCTCTCTGCCCCCTTCCCACCCTGAGCGTGCGGGACCAGGATGGGGGTGGTTCCAGCTGGGCTCTCAGGGCAGGACAAGATGGCTGGGCTGCCGCCAGACTCTGTCATCCCCCAAGCTCTGTAGAGAAGGACCTTGGGCTTCTGAATCTGATTTCTTGCTCTGCTATCCAGGTATGCAAAAAGTCAAGTTTCTCGGCCTCCCTGAGCTTCAGTCTCTTTATGGTGAGATGTGCCTAGGATGCTTTCCTCTGGGAAGCTGTAGGGACGGCTTGCGGTCAGGTGCCTGCTGCCCAACAGACTTCACGAACAGGCCCAGCACGAGCGTTCCCCTCTTCAGCCCCTAACAAGGTGGTACCCACAGCAGTACACTTCTGTGAGTAACAGCTGGACGAGTGGAGAAATCCTTTGGCTTGTTCCACAAATATGTGTTCACCATGTGTTAAGCACAGGGGTTTGAGAAGTAAACAGATAGACAAATTCCTGTTCTCGTGGATCTTGTGTTCTAGGGGAGGAATCAGTGGTCAGTAATCAAACAGACAGATGAGGCCATTTCTGGGCAGTTTGGTGTGAAGGCGCTGGACGGTCGGGATGCCTGTTTGATGAGGCGGCCCTGGCTGTGAACTGGGCAGTGAGATGGGCTGACGGTTCCAGGGATGTGTGTGTGTGTGTGTGTGTGTGTGTGTGTGTGTGTGTGTGTGTGTGTGTGTGTGAAACGGCCCCAGGGATTCATCTCTCCAAAGCCGCTGCCCTTCCTCTCCTCCGCGGGTGTGGAGGTGATTTCTGGAAGGTGGCCACAGAGCAGGCACGTCTCCCTCCCAACCTGTGGCCCTGGAGGTCCTTCCCTTTCCTTGGCCTAATGGCCACACCTTCTCTTACCTGGACTGGCTCCACGTAGGACCAGAGGCCATAGGATTTGTTTCTCTGAGCCCCAATCTGGGAGGCTTTGCAGATAACTCTCTGCTCCCTGTCTCCACCCCCGTCCCATGCTCCATCAGAGATCTCCGTCCCCCCCAACTCCTCCTTTCTCTCACTGGCTGACACCAAAGACATGTCTTAAAAAGACTCTTCAAAGTGAATGCTTGGGGCTACCCTTCCTCTTATCTTTGACTCTGACAGCCTTTTGGTGAAAGACTTTTTTTCAACGTGTGTTCATGTGAAAGGGAGTTTTATTTTATTTTATTTTTTTAATTTTTTTTAACGTTTTTATTGGAGTATAATTGCTTTATAATGGTGTGTTAGTTTCTGCTTTATAACGAAGTGAATCAGTTATACATATACATATATCCCCATATCTCCTCCCTCTCACCGTCCCTATCCCACCCTTCTAGCTGGTCACAAAGCACCAAGCTGATCTCCCTGGGCTATGCGACTGCTTCCCACTAGCTATCTGTTTTACATCTGGTAGTGTATATATGTCCGTACCACTCTCTCACTTTGTCCCAGCTTACCCTTCCCCCTCCCCGTGTCCTCAAGTCCATTTTCTAGTAGGTCTGCGTCTTTATTCCCATCTTGCCCCTAGGCTCTTCATGACCATTTTTTTTTTTAAGATTCCATATATATGTGTTAAAATACAGTATTTGTTTTTCTCTTTCTGACTTACTTCACTCTGTATGACAGACTCTAGGTCCATCCACCTCACTACAAATGACTCAGTTTCTCTCCTTTTTATGGCTGAGTAATATTCCATTGTATATATGTGTCACATCTTCTTTATCCATTCATCTGTCGATGGACACTTAGGTTGCTTCCATGTCCTGGCTATTGTAAATAGAGCTGCAGTGAACATTGTGGTACATGACTCTTTTTGAATTATGGTTTTCTCAGGGTATATGCCCAGTAGTGGGATTGCTGGGTCGTATGGTAGTTCTATTTGTAGTTTTTTAAGGAACCTCCATACTGTCCTCCATAGTGGCTGTATCAATTTACATTCCCACCAACAGTGTATGAGGGTTCCCTTTTCTCCACACCCTCTCCAGCATTTATCGTTTGTAGATTTTTTGATGATGGTCATTCTGACTGGTGTGAGATGATATCGCATTGTAGTTTTGATTTGCATTTCTGTAATGATTATTAGAGAACGTATAATGAGCATTCTTTCATGGGTTTGTTGGCAATCTGTATATCTTCTTTGGAGAAATGTCTATTTAGGTCTTCTGCCCATTTTTGGATTGGGTTGTTTGTTTTTTTGGTATTGAGCTGCATGAGCTGCTTGTAAGTTTTGGAGATTAATCCTTTGTCCGTTGCTTCATTTGCAAATATTTTCTCCCATTCTGAGGGTTGTCTTTTTGTCTTGTTTATGGTTTCCTTTGCTGTGCAAAAGCTTTTAAGTTTCATTAGGTCCCATTTGTTTATTTTTGTTTTTATTTCCATTTCTCTAGGAGGTGGGTCAAAAAGGATCTTGCTGTGATTTATGTCATAGAGTGTTCTGCCTATGGTTTCCTCCAGGAGTTTTATAGTGTCTGGTGTTACATTTAGGTCTTTAAGCCATTTTGACTTTATTTTTGTGTATGGTGTTAGGGAGTGTTCTAATTTCATTCTTTTACATGTATCTGTCCAGTTTTCCCAGCACCACTTATTGAAGAGGCTGTCTTTTCTCCATTGTATATTCTTGCCTCCTGTATCAAAGATAAGGTGACCATATGTGCATGGGTTTATCTCTGGGCTTTCTATCCTGTTCCATTGATCTATATTTCTGTTTTTGTGCCAGTACCATACTGTCTTGATTACTGTAGCTTTGTAGTATAGTCTGAAGCCCGGGAGCCTGATTCCTCCAGCTCCGTTTTTCTTTCTCAAGATTGCTTTGGCTATTTGGGGTCTTTTGTGTTTCCATGCAAATTGTGAAATTTTTTGTTCTAGTTCTGTGAAAAATGCTATTGGTAGTTTGATAGGGATTGCATTGAATCTGTAGATTGCTTTGGGTAGTATAGTCATTTTCACAATGTTGATTCTTCCAATCCCAGAACATGGTATCTTGCTCCATCTATTTGTATCATCTTTAATTTCTTTCATCAGTGTCTTATAATTTTCTGCATACAGGTCTTTTGTCTCCTTAGGTAGGTTTATTCCTAGGTATTTTATTCTTTTTGTTGCAGTGGTAAATGGGAGTGTTTTCTTAATTTCACTTTCAGAGTTTTCATCATTAGTGTATAGGAATGCAGGAGATTTCTGTGTATTAATTTTGTATCCTGCTACTTTACCAAATTCATTAATTAGCTCTAGTAGTTTTCTGGTAGCATCTTTAGGATTCTCTAAGTATAGTATCATATCGTCTGCAAACAGTGAGAGCTTTACTTCTTCTTTTCCGATTTGGATTCCTTTTATTTCTTTTTCTTCTCTGATTGCTATGGCTAAAACTTCCAAAACTATGTTGAATAACAGCGATGAGAGTGGGCAACCTTGTCTTGTTTCTGATCTTAGTGGAAATGGTTTCAGTTTTTCACCATTGAGGACAACGTTGGCTGTGGGTTTGTCATATATGGCCTTTATTATGTTGAGGTAAGTTCCCTCTCTGCCTACTTTCTGGAGGGTTTTTATCATAAATGGGTGTTGAAGTTTGTCGAAAGCTTTTTCTGCATCTATTGAGATGATCATATGGTTTTCCTTCTTCAATTTGTTAATATTGTGTATCACATTGATTGATTTGTGTATATTGAAGAATCCTTGCATTCCTGTGAGAGGGAGTTTTAAACTTGGTTATCTTAGAAGCTCTCCATTTTCGTGCCCCTCCTTCCCAAACCCCTACATTTCCCCCCTCCCAACCTCCTTAAGCCTCTTTTCCTGAAGTATTTTTGCCTTTTCTTTCCTTATCTGTTTTCCTCCATTCCCCTGTGTCACTCCCTCTTGATTCTCGCCTCTCCCTGTCATGTGTTGCTCCCTGGTTCTCTCTTATCCTCACTCTTGTCCAAACTGGGCACCCGCCCCCGAGCTTCTTAACCCAGCTGCTGCCTGGGGCTGTTTTCCCAGTGAAGGGGCCTCTGGACTCCCTCCCACCCCAGATCCCTTTGAAAATGCCTTCGATAATGTGGAATGGCTCCTGGCACACCTGTGCACAGAACATCTGCTTTGCCCACTGGCTGAGGTTGCCCTGATTTCAAAGAAAGCAAATGTTGTCTTTAACTCCACATGCTGGATTTTCTCTGGGAGGAATTTCTGCAGATACTAAGAGAAATGCGCCCCCCACATTCCATTATCGAGGGGCAGACCCTGCTCTACGGGCTGACCATTCACCGTTCCCTGAGCACACTGTGTCCAGCCTTACGTTAATTAATTCCTCTAGTCTCTGGGGATTGACTCCCTTCTGTAAGTTGCAATTCCAGGCATTGGGTGCTGCTAAAAAAATTCTGGCAGAGGAGAACATAATCAGAACTTGCAAAAAAGGAAAGCAGAGGGAGTTGCAGTTATGCTCTTATGTTGTCAGACCCGGTCACCACCCTTCTGCCCACCCCTGGCCACCATCACCACCACCACCACCACCACCTCTACCACCAGGAATGCCCTTTAGGAGAAGGTCATAAGAAGGGGACATGGAATCCTCAGGATTTTGTTGGCATTGCATCAACTGTCGTTGCACTCGATTAACCATATGCAGTTTAGTAGCATCATTTTTCTTTTTTATTCACACTAGTCTTCGGCCTGTCCTCCTCCTATGGCTGATTTTTATTGATGAGAATATCATTATTGCCTTTAGGGTTATTGCCTTCTCTGATGAAGGAGTAATCTTTCTGAGTACTTAACAGGTGGTGGGTTCTTATCAGTTTTAATTATTGATGAATAAAGTGTGTGTATCTGTATACATGTACACATATACACACACACGAAAACACACAGTAGATTGAGGTGAGGGAGATTTTTGTAATCACGGGAAGCCTATCAGGATTCTGAGCCTTTCAGTAACAACATTTCAGGTTCATTTTACCAGAGTCTGAATGTCCCTGGAGACACACACAGATCTGCCCAGCTTAGCATGTGCTAAGTCGTGTCACCAGCCCACTTGTTACTGTGTCCACAGCCAAGGAGGGAGCAGGGCTTCTTCTTCCAGGAGTTTTGGGAGGCCTGAAGAGAGCCCTCACTCTGAGCCCGTTCAAGATAACCTTGATGGCAAACGCCTGAAAGAATTGAGGACAAACTGGCCATTTGTGTGATTAAGGAATGGCCTTTTTCTCCCTTGAAGACAAGTAAAACACGTTGTGGGATTTGCTGTGTGCTTTTCTTTGTAGGAGCTTATAAAGCAAGATGGGTTACTGATTTTAATGGTTGTTGCCTTAGGTTAATTCAGTCATTAGGAAGATTGGGTAAAAATTTAACGGTGTTGGCAGCCCCCTGGGGTTGCTACCCAGGTCTAGGGGCCTCTTTTTATAGCAGTAGAATTAGCATCAGTGTAGTCAAAAATAGATGTGGGCAGTGCAAGCCTTCTGCCTTTACTCTTATTGCAAATACATTTTAATTTTATTGTGCGTTTTGAACAAATATTTGTCTTTTCCAAAGGAGTCACTGCTTGTTGCTTGTCATAAACAGATATGTGTGTGTTGAGGTATATCTCTTATACATACACATATCTAAATCATGCTCATCCAAATGGATAGTCCTGGGGACATTGCTGGGGCTTCAGGGGGTGGTTTAGCAGCTTTTTTGTACACTGTCATATGCCTGGTTCTCTGCGAAGCGCTTTGTATGGATTGCCTGCCTTATTACTTGACAACTCTTTGCAGTAGCTGTAATTATTTTTCCACTTCAAAGATAAAGAAATTGAGGTCAAGAAAAGTTAAGTAACTGGTCCAAGGTCAAGTGAACGGTAAAGTTGGGATTAGAAACTGGAGCCTAAGTTCTTAATCACTACACTATATTGACTGACAGTAACACTTAATAGAACAATCCAGCAATTCCCAGTAGTGGATAGACCAAACCATAACACACAGTTATCAATCTCCTACTGTCCTTTTTCACTGGTGCAACTTTACTCTGCCCCAAGCGGCTTACATGGGAATTATAGAGATCAAACATTTGCGCTTTGTGAAGATGTTGCATTTAATTGTAAATCATGTGCAGTTCCACTTATATCATGATTTTGCTCATAGGCCTCAGTCCCCACCCACCCACCAAGCCAATCTACCAGTGCTTTTATTGTTGCCTCTGATCACTTGTTTTCCCTACCCACAATTTCTTCATGTCTTGGACTACCCATTTTTCAGAGCCTACCTCCAATGTCCCCAGTTCCATTGCTCCCTTTCTATAAGCCTTCTTCGTGCCTGGTGTAGGTCACAATTTCTCTCTCTTCATGACTCTCATTCCCATGGTAGTCTGTAATTTTTTCTCTCTTGGACACCTGGCACCTTTCGTTATGTAATTATGTAAACTCCTCGAGGGCAGGGACCAACTGAATTGTAGACACCTGAAGAATGAGTAGGAATTAGATCTGCGTGTGTGTGTGTGTGTGTGTGTGTGTGTGTGTGTGTGTGTGTGTGTGTGTGTGTGTGTGTGTGTGTGTGTACCTGTGTTGTTTGAGACACAGCATGTGTAAGAAGGTGATGGTGGCCCTGTCCCTGGCAAGGTATCATTCCTTGGTGATGCCATTCCTTGGTGATGCCCTCTCCATGGGGCACATGGTACCCCTTCTCCTTTCACTCCTTTCCATGGACGTGTTCTGGACCCCTCTTTTCTGGCTGTGTCTGTTACTCATCAGAGGACACCAGGGCTGGTCAAGGGCCAGGACTTCCCTGATGCCAAGCCCGGATGGTGTTTCTTCCCTATCTAATACCAACTCCTGGATGCTTGGACTTGCCGATGAACCAGCTTTGGAACAGAATCTCTGATCAAGGCACATGCTACCTTTTGGAGTGGAGGCCATCACCCATCTTGGGCATGAACCTTTTTACCTCTGCCCATCTGATACAGATACCTAAGTCGGGCATAAGAGGATGGATAAAACCGGGCACCAGGGCGTGATGCCATGTGTCAGGACCACTAACCACAAAGGACAGCTAGGACACGGTTCAAAGGAGAGCAACAGATTTGATTGTGGAGTTGGAAATTAGGGCATGTATGAAAAATAATTAGGAATTGTAGCCTCAGGAAAAGAAGCCTGCAGGGAGACCTAGTAATTGTCTTCAAGCATATGAAAGCGAATTATACCACCGAGTCAGGTCAGCCTGTCTCTTTCCCATGGAGAGGAGAGAAAAGTATGTTTAAACTTGAAGAGGAAGGGTTTCCGCTAAATGTGGGATAGTTCCCTGCTGGCACGAGCCATTTCAAGACTGCTCACATCAAAGTTGCAGAAGGTGTCCCTTTTTCTAGAGGAAAAGCTTAGGCAGAAACTGGGGACTGGCTTAGTTATAGCTCAACGTTTTTTTAGCCTCCAGGACTTGGTCATTGGATTTGACTGTGAAAGGCACCGTCATAGGTGCCTGCGAGTAATCAGTAAGTGACATAATTTGGTGGTGAGGTTAGACCCAAAGCTCTTGGCTCTGCCTTCTACCAGCTGTATAAATTTGGGCAAGTTACTTACCTTCTCTGGACATCTCTCCCCTTTACTACAAAATGGAAATAATAATGCATACTTTGTGGCATTGTTGCGAGGATTAAATGCTAACAGGTATACACAGAATATAGTAACTACCTAACACAGTGGTAGTGCTAAATATATAGTAGCTAAATGTTTAGGACAAGAAACATCCAGTCTTTACCCTGAAGGACTCGGTACCCTGACTTAGGAGATGTGATAAATGCAGAGATGTGTGTTCAGCATGCAGAGCCAGACGACGATTGTTCAGATCCCTAAGCTCTGACCCCATAGATAGGCAAGTCAAAATGAAAACCAAAAGAAAACCATGCGAAACTACAGAATAAATGCAAGAAGGACCAACACAGTTCTCACATTTACCCTGATTCTAGTCCACAGCCTGATGGTGTTGAGTTTTTTTTGAAATACCAGTCTCATAAAAATTACTGTAGTACCCTAAGCACAGGCTTAGTCTGATGGCTGGCTAATCCGGACTGGTGATGAGATGGATTGCAGCTTCCAACTTTTGCTCAACGAACAGTTCTTGATTCAGGCAGCATCTTGGGTGCAAGAAACAGAAGCCAAGTCTCTTGGCTGAAGAAAGCTTCAGAAACAGGTGATTTGTGGGAAGGATGACAGGAGCTAAAAGAACAGCTGCGGTTGGGGGTGGGCTTGAACATAGGGCAGAAACTGAGAGCCCTGCTGAAGGCCGTACATTGGAAGCCATCAAGCCCAAGTGCTCTCACCTTGGCTGTGATGAATGTAATCTTCGGATTTTCTGAAGACTCTGAAAGAGGTCTGGGGCTGGGCTCAGACCGCCTGCTTGCCCACTATACCAGGCCTCAGGAAAAAGAAGGATCCGGTTGCTTCACCGCGGGGTGAAAGGCAAGCATCAGTGGAAACCACATTCCCACGAATGCTGCGCACAAACGGGGAGCCTGTGTGCTGGAAGGGAGTGAAACATTGCATGGAAAGAAGAAGGCAGATATCTACACGTCATATTCACGTGCCGGGCCCTGTGCACCACCGACGTGGTAAGCTAGTCGTGTGCTTAGCTGGTTTGCAGCCTTCATCATTTGCCTGCCCGTGTATTTTCATCCTGTTTCCACAGGGAGCCTCTAGGTTCCATGAGGGCAGGCATCCTTGTTGATAAGCTTTGTATCCCCCAGCGTGGCACTCAGTAAGTGTCTGGTGATCTGGTGATCGACTGCATCACTGTTGATTGGATTCTGAAGTTAGTTCACCCCAGGCAGAGGGAACAGACGATGCCTGGGTGTCCCTGGGGTCAGACACTGGGAGTGCGTAGTTAAGGCTAGAAACAGCCCCTTGGTCTCAAAAAAATCCGCAAATACATCACTCTGATTGCCAGCTGAGTTCCAGCATCGTGTACTGTAGGCCTGGGTCTTTGGTGGGGAGGTTGAAAAATAAAAAAACCCTCATCCCCTCAATTGCTTTATTAAATAATGCACAGATGACAGGGCATGAAACATTGATGCACAGAGAGCTCGTCCTCCTGCAGGGGAGAGGGACCACTGGATAATTGGTTTTTCTACCTAGCAACTAAGCTAGCTCGGGTATACTGTTACTATCCCCCTATCTATTAGTGGAGGGATGGACCAGGTGAGTCTTGTTCTCCAAATCCTCATTATCCTGCCCTCACCGAGGCAGCCAAATGAATGGAAGGGCACAGCAAAGTATCGACGTTTCCATAGAAATCAGCTTGCAGGATCAGACACTTCTTGTGGGTTCAGTCTGAGGGCCATTCTGACCACCTTTTTACAGATTGGTGGAGAATTATTACTGTTTAAAATCCATCTGGAAACTTGAGAATTGTTGGTGTTGCAGGCCGGAGCTGCATTCTGTGATGCTGAGGGTTTCACTGCAGTCATCACTGAATTCCTCGAGAAGGCTGTTCTGCGGAAGCGAAGTAGGAAAACGTACAATGCAAAGGCCAGATGCTCAGGCCATTCGATGGCCGGGGAGGCAGACTGTCCCTGGTGATTTAATATATGAGACGTGCGTGGTGCACTTGAGCAGCTGCCCTGGTTCTCGGACTGGAAATTTAAGTCACAGTAACCTTTATAATTGGAGGCACACAGATAACATATGTTTAGCAGAAAGGTATGGTCGTTGTCATGCTGCCCTCTCAGACGTGAATAGCACTTCAACCTCCAGCGTGAGTTTCTCTTGGTAGGACTTGTTAGCCGATGAGTTCAGCAGGCCAAGGAACACTGTTGGATGCCTACTGTGTGCCAGCACGGGCTGTCCTCTCTTGCCTTCTTTTGTTGTTGTTGTTGCTTTTTGTCATTTGTAATGTTTTATGACAGCTATTTTGATCCAGGAATAAGCGAAAGCTGTCTTGATGTAAATACAGGTAGCTCTCAGTTACTTAAAACCCATGAGTGCGTTTTCCTCTATTCAGCAAACTTTTACAGAGCACCCATCATGAGCTAGATTCTGACCCCACTTAAGAGACCGGTGTAATGGAAACACCTGTGAAAGGAGAGCAAGAGCTTGGATTTCGAACAATAGATTTGCTCTTGGCCTGGCCATGTCCTAGCTGTGTGCCCCAGGGCAGTGACTGAACCTCTCTGAGCCTCAATTTTTTTCTGATCAGTGAGATGGGAGAACTCTTGATTTCCCAGACTTCTGGGGAGGCTTAAATGAGACAACCTGTGTGAGTGCACCTGTATTTTCTGATACATAGCGGGTGTTCTCTAAACGTTGGCGGGATGAGGTGCTCACGCATTTATCCATGAGGCGTTCCTAGAGCTGGCAGAAGTCAGTCAGCTTGTGGTCTTAACTCCTGTGTTGCCCGGACTCTCCTGCTCTTTGAGACCCAGCGGGTGTGAGCCTGGGCATGTAGCCCTTTGAGGAGATTCTTGAGAGGGATTAAAAAAAAAACCAAAAAAACAAAACTTAATTTGGTAGGGGAGTAATGATTTAGATCCAATATTCGCATAGAAAAATGGGTTATTTTGAATGTTCTTGATCCCATTAACAAAATTTAATCTGGTGATGAAAATTTATGGGGCAGCAAGCAATCTGTCTTGCCTGATGGTGCTCAAAAGTGCAAATGAATACTTCATCTAACCTCCCTGCTTTTCAGGGTTTAGCAGCGTGCGAACATTTACATTTCATACAAGGTGGTCCTCATGCTGATGTGTCTTTTTATGGTCTGTATGAAATACATGACTTTGACATAGATGGTCTGCTGACAACTTAAATTTTCTGAGAAGCCACATTGAACAGACAGAAATACAATGTATATTAACGAAGATGGTTGTTTGTTTGGTATAAGACCTTATGGGTAAACTGCAGGTATGCCGTTTGGCCCACGTTGGAGGGACAGGAAAATTGAGAGTCCCACACTGGCGCAGAGTGGCCGCCATGCCGACTGTAGGTCTTAGGCTGAAAGCTTAGAAAGTCATGATGTCATCCAGCCTCATCATTAAGTCTGGGAGACAGACAGACCAGGGTGTGAGTTCCTCTCGCTATGTGACCTTGGACTAGTTATTTGACATCCCTGACCCCAGTTTCTGCATCTAGCAGTTAGGGTACTGATACCTCCATCGCAGGGTTGTTAGGAGGATTTAATGAGATGGATGGTGTATGTAAAGTGCAGAGCACAGTACTCTGCACGTACATCCGTGTCCGGGAAATGTTGGCCATTATTACTGCTACTACTATTGCATTACCTAGTAGTGCATTGCTAGGTAATTACTAAGTAATGGAATAGTTAGTGACCTGTGAAAGCTTTAGAGCTTGAAACAAAATGTTGCATCAGACTATAACATCCTTTTTAAAGGTACTTAGGGAGTTTGCCTTTTGATAGGTCTCTGAGCCCTGGAGGGGATATTAGGGTACCGGACTTACCTTAAACTTCTGTTTACCTTTGGCCTTAGCTTTCCTGCCTTTCCCTGGTGGCCACGCCTGCCACTGTTGCACGTATCACCAGAAAGCCTGTCACGTGACAGCAGGCACTTTGTCTCTCCATTCACTGGTGTGCTTCCAGCACCTAAACCAGAGCCTGGCATATAGTAGGTGCTCTACATATTTTGTGTTGAATAAATCCATTGCCTTTCAATCTTCATATTGTATGTCTGGTTCCTTCCTGGGTCAGAAAGGTCTCTTCTTACTTCCCATCTCTCTTAATGAATTTAAAGGCCAGCGGTAGTTTTGGAGCTGTATTTCCTTTTCTCTTTTTCTGGAGATCAGCGTGACAGAGTAGATGGAGAAGTGGGCTGGGTGTACGAGACCAGGTTCTGGTTTCAGCTCTGCAGGCAGCTGGCTTCGGAACCTTGGACAAGTTAGCCTCCCCTCTCTGGACATCACTTCCTCAACAGTGTCATCTGGAATTTGGTTTATTAATTTATGAATGACCTTCCAGTGCTGATGTTGGGCAGAGATGTTCTCTGAAGGTTCTTCTTAAGGACAAACCCCACTTTCCTGCTCCCTCGTTTTCATGCCTCCCTTTCCTGCCAGGCTCACTTACTTCTCATCCTCTACATAGACATGAATTCAGACCCAAAGGATGTTTTCAACAATAGCTCCTACTGACACACCTTGCCTGTCTAAGCTAGGCTGTCTCAATCTCAGAACTATGGACATTTGGGGCCAGATAATTCTTTGTTATGAGGGGCTGCCCTATAGATTGTAGAATGTGTAGCACCATCCCTGACCTGTACCCACTAAATGCCAGTAACATCCTCCCCAGCTCCCCCCCACCCCCAACGCCAGCTGTGACAAGTGCAGTGTCTCCAGACATTGTCAAATGTCTCTTGCAAGGGGTAGTGGTGGCGCTGGGGTCGTCTGTAAATAATCCCGGATGGAAGCACAAATTCTTCCCTAGTCTTATTTCAGATGGTGTTGTAAGAAGACAGACGATTTTCTCAGGAGACTAGAGCAAATAGGCAGAGTGTATTGATCAGAGGCTTCTTTTCCCCTGAGGGATAGAGGAAAAGAAAAGAAGAAGAAAACAACTTTCTTACCCGCTTAAAAGTAGAAATATAAAGCTAGCCCAAATATTGTGCTGGGGCTCTGGATTCACACCAAGATAATTCTATGTATAATACATCACCAAAGACGAGATTAGAGAATGACAAGTCTTAGATCTTACCCAGACTGTGACAGCTATTGCATCTTATTCTTACATCATGGAAATTGGATAGTGGTGGCACTGAATACTTGATGAAAAAGATAGGTTTTTAAAATCTTCCATCTTGCTCACATCTTAGATGTAGGAACATCCTAGAGATTTTTGAATACAGGAGCAATTTGGACAAAACATTTTCAGTGGTGCCAGGATATTATAAACAATGTGTTATGTGTTTATTGTAAACTGGATGGTAACATTTTGTCAATGGAAGTATGATACTGGCTGCTCTGAGGCAAGTCAAAACTGTTTATAAGACAGGAGCTCACAATTTAGTAGGTGACACAAGATAAAAGTTGGTGGAAATTTAAACCATAGCTAAATGTGTAGGTGAAAGCAGTAATGGTTTTACAGCATAAGCAGTAATTGCCACTGGAGCCCAAAGAGATACAATTGTGAGCTCAGATGGACAGGAACAGAGGCGAGCCTTACTTGGGGAGAGAGTTTAGAGGTTCCCGACGAACACGGGATACCCTGAAGGACTCTGTCTCGAGCATCGGGGGGTTGATTATGATCCTAATTAGCTCTATATGGTGACTGGTGAGACAACATACCCTTGACATCAAGTGTCAACTCTAGTGTGTTACAGTGGCTTAGACTATTCAAAACAGAGGTGAGCCCATTTAAAAAGGCACGTCTTTTCTTGCCTCATGTGCTTCCTGAGGCTGATATCCTTTGAGGTATCTTCCCAACTCAGAATGACCCATTCTCTAGGGATATTGTGTCTCCATCAAAAAAAGAAGAAGAGAAACTCCCATGGATGGGCTTCTGGTCGCCATGCTTGCTTTCTGATAGCAGACCCCCTCATCCCAGGCTGTAGGTGACTGGGTCAAGGTGGACGCCTTATTTCAGCTGGACCTGATTCTGGCCTGAGACTTTCGACTTCGGACTAAGAGGCTCATGACTGGAACTGTGCCTGTGAATCTGGGAGTCGGTGCAGCCACCTCTGCCCTGTGAAGCCTGAAAAGCCACCTGAGAAGTTGGTGGTTTGCCTTCTCTGAACGAGATCCCGGGTATACGGGTCACCGGTACCCTGACCCGGTCATCACAGGGCCACCCTGTGGAGAATGGGGTTTGCCTAGGGGTCTTCTCACAGCCCAGCCTGTTCTCTCTTAAAGGACCCTCCCTCGTCACAGTGCCCCCAAGGACTCCTGCCCTTCTAAGGCACAGCCAGCAACCCCTCCCCTGCTGACCTTCGTGGCAGTGTTCTGCGGAAATCTCACGACCCACTTTCCCATGATACGCACAATATTTTTCATCTCCAGGGAGCAGCTTCTGAGAGCTGTAATGTTGAGAAGGGTCTGCCCACCCCAGTTACTCTGCGCCTTCACAGCAGTGATGGTTCAGTGCATTAACTTTCCAGATATGGCTGCATTTCTACTAATAAGGACTGCTCAACACCCTGAAACTGTGGTTTCTAACCACAGAGCCTGTGATGGTCTCTACAGACCATGAATCTGTATTGCTTAAGGGTTCTCTGGATGGTAGCAACACAGCGTGGCTCAGGTATCTCGAGAAGAGTATCCAAGACTCACAGAGGCTGCGAGAGGCCGGGTGGGAAAACCCTGGCTTAGAAATGGGAGAGGACTAAGGCAGCGCCAGAGGGTCGGGCAGTGGGAACCACAGACTAATGATCCCCAATGTCCCCTCTGCCCTGGGGCCCCCCTTCACCTTGCCGAGTCATAGGAAGGTCACTGGGATTGAATGAAGCAGGGCACGGGGAGGAAGGATCAGATGGCATCCGTCACTCCTGTCTTTTTAGTGGGAAGGAGGCAATTTGAACGACTGTCCCACCTAGTCCGTGCTCAGTGTGGAGAGGTGATTCTGTGTAAAGGAAAACAGGATGCTGCTTGGAAGGGGGGATTGAAGGACTCAAGGTAAACATCCACGCTGGGTCCCTTGCATCACAAAAATGTCCATAAAATTTGGGGTGCAGGTTTTAGGCCCCCTGAAGCCTGTCCACAGACCCCTGGTTAATAACCTTTCGTCCAAAGGAATTTCTGTTTGGTCATATCATTCCGGACATTAGTGCCCAGGGAACGGGATTTCTGTGGGTTGTGATGTGGAGAGGATGTAAATTGCAGGCCATGCGAATAGCAGAAACCTATACAGGGAGGGAGGCCACGTAGAAGATGTCCTTATCTGCCACTTGGGGATACATTGATGGTGAATGCCCCACCTCAAGGAAAATATCAGGGGGATGAGGCCCCTTGGTTGCTCCCCTGCCAGAGAGTCACCTCTGGGATCTGACAGCACTACGACTGATGTTCAGCATAGTCAAGACTCTAAGAAGAAAAGGCAGAGTAAAGCCTGTTAGGAGGGAAGAAGTCTGCAGGGCACAGGATTGCTAAATTAGTTACACAGATGCGAAAATTCAAAGGAAGAAAAATTAGTCTGTTAAAGCTAAAAAAAAAAAAAAAAAAAAAAGTATGTTGTTTTGCCAAATGCTGAAGTGCTTTCCAACTAAAGAAGACTAACCCTTCAGGAACACTTCATCCTGATTGTCTTGGGAATCTTTGCTAAGAGAGGGAAGTATAGAATTTGCATCATGCCGTTGTTCATTTTGTAAAGAAAAGGCATGTTCTTATGAAGCCGTGGGTGATACAAACACTAGTGCCTTCAGGACCAGGCAGGCGAGTCCTGTAGGAGAGAAGGGGAAAGGAAGGGACCGAGGTGAAAGCGAGTGTAAAGGGGGTACAGAAGATACGGTGGAGGAGGCAGCCATGTGGGAATGCAAGCCCGAGTGGCCAGCTCTTCCACTAAAAAGTAACCCAGAAGTGTGTGCAGGAGCTCTATACGTTTTTCTCTAATTCGTTACTGCTAACAACGTATTCAAACTTTCAAAGCCCTGTCTCGGCTGGTCAAAGCACACCGGTGGGATGTGGACCTGCCCTCTGGAGCCTCTGGAGCCGGGTGGCTCTGGATCCACTTCTGTCTGATTTCTTGCTCTGTCTCTTCTGGCCCTAGATGCTTGAGCAAGTTCTGCGTCCTTTCTTTACAAGGTCCTCTGTCACCTTAGCTGTAAAACTAGCATGATGGTACCACCTGTCTCATGGAGTTGCTGTGGGGATTCTGTGAGATCAGATGTGGCAGGTACCTGGCATCACTCAGGGGCCTGGCAATGCCACAAGCATGGGGAGAGGCTGTCTCTTGTTCAGCACCCGGAATGATGGCTGGCACATAGTAGGACTCAGTGAGGGTCTGTGCTTAATCAGTAGATGCATTATTAGATATCAAACTCCTTTAAACTGTGTTCTCCTCTCGATTTCTTCTTGAACTCATAGGGAAGGGGTTGCTAAGGAGAGGTGTTCCCATAAGGAATTATCCGCTAAGAGATGAATATGGAAGCTCTTGGTGGGGGAAGGGATGGGTTGAGGCGGTACTTCTGACCTGGGAAACGTATAGTAGCAGGTGCCAGTGGAGCACATCAGACCATGTCCGACATGTCGCTTCGTTTCTGCAGCAAGACTTGGTGGTCATCCTGCCACCGCCCCTCCCCGCTTCTCAGCATGCAAAGGCACTTCTGCTTCCCCGTGAAGGTACTCCTGAGGTCCCTTATCCTGTGGTTCTGGGAATTTCTCCTGCATCTGTTGAAGCTTTGTCATACTCCCATCTTGTTCATGCCATTGCCTGACACAGTAGGGAATTCAGTCTGAAATGTTGTCAGCTTGCAATTTTGAAATGAGTTAAAAATCACTGGGCTGCTTCATCAGTCTGAGTTCAAAATCTGGGATTTGGGCTTGGCTTCCAACGAGGGGAACTTATTAGGAGGGAGTGAGATGGCCCAGTGGGGCTGCCTTTGTGACAGCGACTTTGAATTGGCGTCAGGGCCCATGGCCCTTTGATTGGACAGGGCCCACAAAGAGAGCAGACAGAGTTTTTGTTTGTCAGAGGAAGGAACACACCAGGGAGATTTGTTGCCCATTTTCAAAAACAATTGGGCATGAAATGGATACTGTTTGGATTACAGAGAAACACATCTTCTCATTAGCTTTTTCAGGATCACAAAAGGCCTGATGGCTGATTTAGCCCCAGCCAGTGGGATCTGGCGCCAGAAAATCTCTGTTACCCATTTGCTTAGGGAAGCAGTGTTCAGGACAAAGGGAATCTCTTTCATGTCATCATTGGTCTTCTCGTTTCACTCTGTTCCGTGTATTTACGGAGTGCCAGGTATGCGTTTCCAGCTTGACCTCACTGAGAGGAGGGGGGAAACCTTCCAGTCACCTTCCCCACGTTGGCTGCCTGCTTGGTGATGGGTGCTGAGTGGAGCAAGCAGGTTTCTGATGCAGGGGGTGGCCAGGGTGGGGGGGGGATGAGGAGGGTGGGCTGGGGAGACAGTCACAGGCGGGAACGGCTGCAGAGAGCAAGACCAGGCTGGCAGTGGAGGTGGCTCTCCGGAGGTCCCCTGGGAAGTAGAGAATAGAGGCAAGATGACTTCAAGGCTGCACTTGGCTTAAAGATGACCTAGTAGAGAAATCTAGAGAGGAAAATGGGTCCAGTTTGGGCTGCTGCCACTGTAAGGAATGTTGAAGAGGAATCCTGTGGGAAAGAGTTGAAACTAACATGTGTTGATTACTTGCTGAGAGTAATGTTAAGCTTTTGATACCTTGTCTCCTGCAGCCCTCCTAAGCACCATGTGAGGGAGATGTTACCCCTCCCCTTTACAGCTCAGAGAGGCTGCATAACTTGCCCAGGGTCACACAGCACCCAAGGAGCTGAACTCATATGTGAAATGGGATCTCTCTGGAGCCCATAGTTCATGCTCCTTTGACCTTACCGTATCATCCATATCACATGTATTAGTGATTTGCTTGTATGAGCAAAGACGTGTCCAGGAAGCCTGAGATTTGGGTTCTCTGCAGTCTGTTCACCTTTAGCTTGAACAACATGAGCAACAGCCAGTCAAGAGCCCTGCATTGAAGCACAGTCCCTGGCCTGCCATGTCTTGGTGGTCATGAAGATGGATCCAAGTTCCCTGACTACTTAATCCATCGGGGCTACTCAGGAGCTCTCTTTTGCCTCACTCTTTTAAAATGAGCTGCTTAGCTTTCACTAATATCTAATGTCCCCTCCCTCCCTCCCTCCCTCCCTTCCTTTTTCCCTTCTTGCCTTCCTTCCTTCCTTCCTTCTCTTTCTTGTTATTCCTCTTTGAAATGTCAGTTCCTTAAGAGCAAGGGCTTCTTTCGTCTTGCCCATCTCCAAATGCCCAGTGCTTATGATAGTACTTGGCATGTAAAATGAGTTTCATAAATGTTTGCAGAATTGATGGGCTAAAGTCTTTCCTATGCTAAATACAAACATGTTTGTCTAGAGGCAGACGCTTCAGGGACACCTCTAGCTCTGAATCTTTGTGACCTAGAAATAAAAGATTTATCGAAAGATACTCCTGGCACAGACAGTTTATTTAGCCTTAACTGAATATATCCCTTGGAGCAGACATAATGTCAGGGGACTTGGGGTTCAGAAATGATGAGCCAGACTTGTCCCTGGCCTCACAGAGTAAGACAAAGGAGTGATTAAGTCCATGGGCTGGGGGCCATTCACGCACTCATTCAACATCCGTTAGTATCCCCATGATATTCCAGACTGTGTGGAGGTGAGGGGCAAGCAGGAGTGAGGAAGAAAGATATTGTCTGTGGTCTCCTGAGGCTTCTACTAGATTTTTGACAGACTTAAGAGTCACATCCCAGCTTTGCCACTTACTAGTTGCATGACCTTAGGCAAGTTCTGATATTTTTTTCTCATCTATCAGGTAGAGAAAATACTGGCCTTATAAGGTAATTGTAAGAATGGAATTGTTCTTTGTATCGGATGTTGCAGTCTAGACTCCAGAGGCATGAAGGAATACCAGGTGTTTGAGGGCATATGAGTTGTCTGCTGTAACTGAGGGCAGGGTAAATACTGGAGGAAGAGGAGAGAATGGGCAGGGAATGGGAACTAAATTTTAGAAAGGAAGTTTGAGGCCAGACTGTGGAAGAGAGAGTCATGAAGCTCTTTCTTAAAAAAAATTTTCTTTTAATTTAGAATCCATAACTTTAACAAAAACAAGAACATCAATTCCCCTCCTATAGTGGGGAAAGAAAACCCAGAAAAACTTTGCAGCCATTATAGTATCTAAAGACAATTGTCTCCCTACTCTGTCTTACCTGCTTACCAGTATTTATTGCTAAAGAATGAAAATGAAAGATTTTACTCCTTGCGTTTATTCCACATTTGTCTTAGGGAAACCTCATAGGTACTTGCCCATAATTTATTATTGCATCTGTCTTCCATGTGCAGTTTAGACCTGATTTATATTTTATATTAGCACTACCAGCCTTAGCTTAGAGTAATGCAAGGGGGTGGAATTGGCCCTTGAGTGGAACATTGGTGAAGAGACAGGCAGGAAAGAGAGATAGTTGTGAGCAAGGTTGGAACTATGAATTGCTCAGCTTATTTGGATGCATGTGGAAAATTGTATTTCGAAATGATTGAACAGTGTGGGACACAAAAACCAGAGGAATGAGAATATACAAGATTTAAATGATACGGCACTCACTAAAACCTACAGTGGGAGATGCAAGCATTCTTCTCTCAGCTTGAGGTGGTTTCTAATAGCTTAGAAGGTGCTCCAAGAAACCTCAGCTCCAATCAGCACTAACTTTGTCATGATTGCTTCAATGTTAACAGGTAAGGAATGGAATTTAATAACCTTGGGAACCATCCCGAGAAAGCAGAAATGAATCTGCCCTAATTGGAGAAAGAAAGGATTTGGAAATGAATAGTCTCCGATTACCCATTTTTAAGTCCGGAGCCAAGAGTTTCTGAAAACAGTGGGAGGGATGAAAGTAATAACAGCTTTAATTTTGATAGTTATACCTGGAGAGCCACAAATGCTTTATAGCTCATTTATAAACCTCACCCAATGCTTGGCACTCTTGAAATCTCTCAAGAAAGCTTTGGATTTTGCAGGTTTAGTTCTCTAAAAAACCTTGGGGCCTTTCACCAGTGGGGCTGTGATAGAGCCCTGGGACAGATGGCATTGGGCGGGGAGGGGGTCTGTTCTAGGGGGCATGGGATATGTTTTCAATTGACCAGCTTTAACTGGAGCTGCTTTCTGGTCTTTGCAAGAATGAACAATTTGCTTATGAAGGTTCTTTGTATGTACTTATACTGCTATTGATTTTCCATCTTAGATGTCACTACCCTGGAGAGCTCTCTGCTTCATTCCAGGACGCTTTAAACTCGGTAAACCCTTTAAACACTTCTCAAACTTTTCTACTAAAACACCCCTAAGGGCAAGTGAGAGCAACTACCTACTCTGAGGTTTAGGGGGCAGAATCCACTGTGAGCCCATACATTTTTGAAGCCTCTTTGATCCGAGTTTATGTGAATTTTGCATCGTATTCCATAGTAGACCAGTGACTGACTTAATAATAAAAAAGTTTAAAATGACCTACCATCTGGTAACATAGACGTTGCAGGCAGAGTCACTGTGAATGTGCAGCCTCCTGGGCCCACCACAGTCTGAGAAGCAAGGACTAGATTAGATTGTGGAAAACAGGGAAAGGAGACCAGGCTGTGATAGTGTGTGATTGCCTGTTTCCCCACCTTCCACTGATTTCTAGACTTGTCGGGGGTGTCCAGTGAATGAACACCATGTTACTTAACTAGAGCTCTGCACCGAGGTTCTGCCCCTCAGAATGATGCCACACTACGCAAGGCTCTGAGAGGTCACTTGAGCATCTTGATCTCCAAGTTGGGGCAGGCTTTCCCCGCAGACTTTGCTGTTCTGGTTTCAGTTAACACCTGTTCCTGTCAGCCTCTCTAGGGCAAGGCAGAAAGAGGCCAGATGGACATCCTCTGGCTGAGGATCGGAAAGCACCAACTTGGTCCACCAAACCTGACTGGATGAACCTTGCTGCCCATTTATCCCCAGCATACCACATGTTACCAACCTTCCTGGACTCAAGCCCTTGGCTGCTGGGATCAACAGTGTCTGCCAGATTCTCTCCCCTTAATTATTCCCTCTTTTTCTAGCCTTTTACCAGTGGCACTTGAATGTAAGCCCTTAGGATACCTTAACACTCAAACTCCTTGACTCGCCAGTAGAGACTTTTCAAAGCCCAAAGACCTCTTGAAAAAGAGAAAAGAAAAAAAAAAAAAAAAAGAGTATGACCATGTAGGTTGTGCTCTTGGTGAACATAATTTAGGGGAAGGAAAGGTTATTATTCTTCATTTCTAGACCTTACAGTCTCTGAGATGAGAAAAAGCAGAGCACAGCCCTACTAGAGATACATGAATGCCTTAGTTGTCATACGCTGGCTTCAGCAGTGGTGAAGATCTGGTTATTCAGCAAAAGTGTTCTGGGTAAACTGGGCCCTGAGCTTGATGTTCAAAAAGAAATTTTAATGTTTCTTCCTGTGGAGATGAGTCTAATATTTGGGATTGGAAAGGCTGAACGGCATCATAGCTCCAGGATCTTGAGTCTCTGAAATACCTGGGGTCACTTGCCCTTGGTGTACATCCCCTTTCTTTATCTGAAGAGCTGGTAAGAGTGGTGAGGATGAGAACTTGCCCCATATTCCAGGCCCTGTGCTCAGCACCTTTCTGCGTTATCCTGTCAGATCCTCATGACATCCCAGTGAGGTAGATTTGTTGGTCTGCAACTGAATCCTAAGGTGGTGAATGACCCGTCAAGATCACATCAGCAGGAAGTAGCCAGCTGTGCCTCTCCTCTCAAACCCACCCCTCTCTGATCCAAACCCTTGGGCAATCTTCTAGGTGCACTAATTTTTATTTTTTTGGAAATTAGTGGAGTTTCTGAATTTCCACATTCTTACGTGGTCAACTACTATGGCTGCAGAATAATGGCAGAATCATGCTCATTAGCACCAAAGGAGTTAGTGCTCTGAGGAAAGCTATGTGTTTTAGAGGAATTTTGATTGCATTGAAGTGAGGCACAGGTACAAAAGGTAGACTTTATGAGCTATAGCATTCTTTTAAGTATACCTTTTTCCTGGAAATATTTGATTTTTATTATGCTTTTTGTATCCTCTTATTTTCCTAGGTTATGGAACTGGTCTTAAGTAATTCTGTCCCCTTTGTTCATAAATGTCTTATGAATAATTTCTGTCAATTACAATGAAATAGAACCCAAGTGCTTCAACTATTACAACATTTTAATAAATTCTGGCCATTTTGATGGATGAGAAGGTTTAGACTTCTCTGTGCATGGTGTCTTGTCCCTCTACTGAGAGTTGTGACTATTCTCAGGTCCCTTTGATCATGCTGCCTGTCCCATGTCACTGCCAGCCATCCTGCGTTTCCCCAGTGACATGGACCATATAGATGCTTCACAAAACCCACTCACAGAAGGAACGACGAGGTTCACTTGTTCCATGTTGTTTCTTAGGTCAGAGAGAGAGAGTGTTAAGTTCACTGGGCATCAGCATTGCCTTGGAAAGAAACTTTGACTTTTGTATTCATTATAAAAATCATATACGTTTATTCACACATCCAAGCAGTTCGCTTTGACTTTAGTTGGTACAATGTATTCTTCACAGTGAGTTCTCTTAGGGATCCTATGGGAATCATCCTACATGATTCTCGGGGGAGGTAGACAGAGGGGTTCCGTATGCTGCCGTTTGGCACTGTAGTCATGACTTTTACCCCCATCATAAGCTGTTTTTGTGTAGTGGCTCCAAGTATCATCTCTGGTGTGAGACTCACCTAGATTGAAATCCAGACTTAGCAACTGTGTGACCACAGACAAGTTACTTAACATCTCCGTGCCAATTTCCTTATTAGTAAATTCATATTAAACTCATCTGCATATCAGTTACCTCAGTGGTGAATTAGAATAATAGTACATTATTCTACAGGTCGGTGGATGTCACTGTCTCTGTCAGCCCCCTGACGAGGTGATGCTTTATGTAATAAAATGCTCTTTTCTTCCCTTTTTTCCACTTAATTCTTCTCCTCTCCTCTCCTTTTTCTTCCTCTCCTCCATCCCACTTTTGAAGGGAAATCAGTTTCTTGGTGAAAACGCAGAGTGAGCATCCTTGCTTTCACTATCCCAGAGCAGCTGGGGGACGGGAGAAGGTGTGGGATGAGAGCTTTGAGAAAGAGCATTGACTGGCCAGGCTGATAACATTTTGTGGCCTGTGATATTATGGCTCCTATTTTCACAGCTGCCCTAGTAGACGCCTCTGAACACGTTCGTTTCTAATGATCAGGATGTGTAAATTAGCCATGTTGGACTTACCGGTGGTTGCTCATAATGTCTTGTTTTGCACATGAGCGGGGGTTAGAGCTCTTCCCTGCCACTGCTATTACTTCTAGCCCAGCATAGGGCATCCTTAACTCTTACATCTCAGAGGCAGAAGTGCCATACTCTCACAAGGCTGGACACTTGCTCTTGCCTCCAGCGATGGTCATGACTTGTCATTGTCTCCCTGCTGTAGAGATTCTCCAGGAAGCAGGAGACTCTGCCTTTTGCGGGTAATGTTTCTAGACTACTCAGTGACAGGCTGCAGTGGTGGTGGCCCGCAGCCGTAGGGCATCTGAATTGATTCACAGCTTGTTGCAGGGATGGCCCCAGGAGATAGAGGACATTCAGGAGGATGTCCTCTGTGTGAATGGGTGGAGGTTGGGGCTGGTGCTTCTTTTCAAGGGAAGCACGATAGGAAAGGGAAAGGACATCTCCTTTGGATGTAGACAGACCTGGTTTTGAGTACTGGCTTTGCCATTTATTAGCCGTGTATTGTCAGAAAGTTACTTATCTTTTTCAAATCCATTTTCTCATCTTTACCTTCCTTTTTCACTTAATGTACCATAAACATCTACCTATGTTAATACATATAAACCTACTTCTTCCTTTATAGTAGGTGGACAATATCTCATAAATGGACGTCTTATAATTAAGGTAACCATTTCCCTGTAGATGGTGTGATGGAATGAATGCTTGTGTTAAAGCCATAATCCTCACTATGGCTGCTTCTGGAGATGGAGCCTTTAAGAAAGTAATTAAGGTTCAGTGAGGTCTTAAGGGTGGGACCCTGATACAATAGGATAGGTATCATTATAAGAAGAGGCGTCAGAGAGCTTAGTCACTCTCTGAGCACACCTAGAGAAACCCATGTGAAGACACAGAAGGTGGTCGTCTGCAAGCCAGGAAGAGAGCACTCACCAGAAACTGACCATATTGGCACCCCGATCTCAGCCTTCCAGCCTCCAGATCTGTGAGAAGATAGGTTTCTGTTATTCAAGCCACCCAATCTCTGGTATTTTGTGGCAGTCTGAGCAGACGGATACAGATGAACCCTCAAGTTGTTTATAATTTCCCCTTATTGTAGATCATTAAGATACATGTTTTTGCTTAACACATTCACCTGCTAGGTCGTAGGATGTTTCTTTTTTCCGTTCTTTCCATTTATTATTAAAATTTTCATATATATAAAAAAGTTGAGGGAATGATATAATAAATACCTATCTACCTATGTTTAAAGGTTATTATCATTTAAGGACATGGTTGAAAAACTGCCCTCCAAAAGGGCTCTTCATAGTTTATACCACCCCCTGCAAACACACACGTGCACACACACACACACACGCACACACACACACACAAATACAAGAGAGAGGATGCTTTTAGTTTTAACAGAAAGAAATGTGTCTTCAGACCCTTGGTTTGAACGGGGAAGAAAAGGTCTCTTCCCAGATGGGTATTTTTGGTCAGATGCATCTTTTTATCCTCTTCCCTTTGTCCTTGTCTGTCCTATGTCCCCACCCACTCCCATCTCCCAGTCCTTGGACACACACATTCAGCCTTCTATATCACTCACCTGTCTGTCCTATTTAGATGCATGGCCAATAGGCCCCTTTGTTTGGCCTCAGAGAACATGGCCAACCCCTTGATTTGAAAGCTGAGATCAGTGATGAAAACTTTCCAAGCTGCCATTCTTCTATGGTTCCAGTAAAATCCTATGGGTGGAATCTTCTCTTTTGTATTCTGTGAGGTTCTGTCGTCAGCTAGTAAACAGGCCCCTCTGGAGGGGGTGGGGGGAAGCAAGATGCATGCACGGGTTACCATGGGGACAGACAAGCTGTAATAAATGTTTGGGATCTTAGCTTGACAAGGTTTTAGCAGTTTGGAGTAATTTCTTTGTCAATCTTCCATTAAGTCACTCCTAATGAATCACTGGGAGCGTCTTTGCTCTTCAGATGAACCTCACATGAGCACGATTCGGGCAGAGAGCAACCTTAAAAGGAAGAAGGAGACAACAAACAGTCATTAATTTGTCAACGCTTTGAAAATTGAGTGCCCTTTTGTCAGAGGAAGTTTCCACAAGTCACAGGAGTGGACCACAAGTTCACATGGTGTTTTTGGATTAAATCTTAGCTTCTCGGTCTCACCAGGTAGCTTAATGTTCCCAGGGAAAGGGGTCACGGAGGTTCCTCAGAGGAGGAAAAGGGGCACTAAGAGTTGACCACTGGGCCCTCCACTCGACACCCCCTCTCATTTGGAGGGTACGAGTGGTGTAGAGTTTGTCCGTTCTTATCAAAGGACCAGTTTCCATGTAAAATGTGTATAAAGGGTTCTCTCTTCCTACCCCCTCTCCACCAACTTCAGCATGGGAGGGTGTGCCGTATTTGTCGTCAGTGTGGAACTTGGTGGCCACGCCCCCCCTCCCCGGAGTCCTCATTGTGGTTTCAAGGCCCCCCATGACGATGCTGCCACTCCCTGCAGTCGTGTCTCACGCCACCCCTGCTCCAGCCGGCCGCCAGCCTGACGAAACGTTGCCCTTCCCCAGACTCACCACAATTTCTCTTACATCTGGAATGGGAGCTTCTTTTTACCTAGAATGTTCTTCCTCATCCTATTACCTGGGTTAAACCCACTTTTCCATAGATAGCAGTCTGTCTAGGAAGTCTCACCTAACCCACTGAAAGGCTGGATGAGGTACCTCCCCCATCTCCCGTAACATACAGAACTTACCCTCATATTGCGTGTCTCCTCTGTTGAACTGTGAGCTTCTGGAGGGCAGGAATGACATCTCGTTCACTCTAGAAGTGCCAGCCTCCAGCCTGAAAAAATGGGCCTGCACAGAACTGATGCTCTGCAAATATTAATGGAATAAACCCAAGCACATGTCACACCCCCAGGTGACTCTCAGGGACCCTTTGGTCAGCCCTCAAAATGGAACATTCTCTCATCCTAGCATCTCTGAGGTGGTACCGTGTTCTGCTGTTCCAGGTATTATGACTGTTTGACAGTGAGCTTGTAGGATGTGCCCAAAGACAGCAAAAAGTCTTGATTCAGAATTTTAAAATCGACGTAGCTAATTAAAAATTAACTCATACTGAAAAACAAGTTCAGAAACAATTACGATAATTAAAATACCACTACCTTAATTGAGACCAAGCAGTGAGCTTAAAAAATAAAATTACTTTCAAAAAAAGCTTACATGAAGCCTGTAATTAACTGGCTTTTGATTTTGATGTTTTTCAGCTTGACAAATTTCTGTTTAAATTAATTAATTCTTGTTTTTTTTTTTCCCTTTGAAAAAAGTTTTTGTAAAAATTATTGAAAAAATTAATTGGACATGTATCCTATGCCAGTTGACACTTGATTGGTTTTTGTATATGGGCAGGAAAGATGAAATTAACCTCCCATGGGTATCTGCTCTGTGTTAGGCATACTCTCTTGTTTGAGTCCTCATGAGTCCTGCAGGTATTATGGTAGAAGAGGTAGAGGGGACGCAGGGCTTCAGCATCTTGTGGGGAGTGATGCGTCCTATCATCAAGCATGCACTGGGGAAGAGAGGAACTTGGAGCGCAATTTCCAGAAATCATTAGCACCTTGACAAGGAAGCTTCTACCCCTGGTAAGGGTTATCATGAACTCTCAGCCCTCTCTCCCTACCTCCTCACCTGCATAATTTCCCTGCACCTTATTAAAGGGCCTCTCAAGTGCCACTTATTATTCTGCTCTCCTATCATTTCCTCTAGAAAGTGGAGCGGCACAGCCCTGCCCAGTACAGGTGCGGGTGCCTTTCAGTCACGGCGGGCATCGGGGCTGCTGGGAGAAGTGTATTTGAGAGGCAGCATTTACATGGAAGTGGCACGCTCCTTTACCATCCTCATCCCCTTTCAATTCCAGTACCGCTGTTTTTCAAAAACAAGATGCGTCCTGGTGATTAAATAAACGCTGACGGCTTGATTTGTTACTGTTTTGTTGTGCTGTGAAGTTCATTTACTCTAAATAATTCCCATACATGTTTGAAGTATTCAGACCCTGGTAATTAATTTTTAGCAGACTTGATTTCTATATGCAAATTGTTAAGTAAGTATGTGTTTGAAGTTAAATAGCTGATGATTTTTATTTATTAGTATTTCTGGTTGGAGTTTTTTTTTGTTTTTTTAAGAAACGTTAGCCTTAAGAATTGGAGGAGGGCGAACTATAGTTTTAGCCTAATGGTAGGGTGACAGATGTAGCAAGGTTGCAGGAAAAAAATTGACAACCACTGGTCAGGTGACTCCTTTGGGGGGTTGCTGCATTCAGAGGGGGTGGGCAGAGGGCACAGCTGCCCAGGGTTGGCATCCCCACCTTCCGGGGAGCACTGGGGCCGTGGATGGCGCATTGGGGCATCCTGTGTGGCCGAGCCAGACAGACCCCCTGGCTTCCCTCTACTTTGACTCCTTAAGTCTCAGCCTGCCCTGAAGGCCTCTCAGGAACATGGTACATCTGGGCTCAATACTTGGTGTAAGGTGGGACCCCACATCCACCTTTTAAAGGAGACTTTAGGTGATCTTCATGCCGCTGGTGTATCGTGGTGAGGAGTTTGGGTTCTGGAGTCAACCGACCGGGTGTCACGTACCGTCCGCCCCTCTCGTCTTCTTTGTACCACGGGCACAGGAACGGCAGCCGCCGACTTGGGTGTTTGCGAGAATTAAGTGCGGTAATCCAGTTAGAGGGCTTCGTTCACTGCCTGCATGTCAAAAGCACTGGATACGTGTGAGCTATTGTTCTGGTTATTTTGGAGGCTTACTATTCACTCTGGGAACAAAATCCAGACACACAACAAATAACAAACACCTATGAGGTGCTTCACATGTTTCAGGTCTGTTCTCAGCACTTACTAAGATGAATTCATTTCATCCTCATGATAACCAAAAGTGGTAGTAGGGACTGCTATTATCCCGTTTCACAGAAGAGAAAATTGAGGTATGGAAGGTCAGGAAGCAGTGAAGGCAGCATTCACCTTGATCACTGGGCCTAGAGGCTGTGCCCCTCCCTGCTGTGCTCAGCTGACTTCCTCTCCTTGAGATTGCGCTGCCCCTTGAGGCCATCTGGATCCCAGTGTGGACATTGCATGTCTGTGAAGTTGGCTGCAAAAGCAAAAAGAAGCTCAAATCCGGCAATAAATCTTGTCATACGGTCCTGCAGATTCTGAGACCCTAGGCCAGCCTGGTGTTTGCCATCTCTGAGATCCACTCCAGTGAAAATCCCAAGCGTTCTACGGCTCTTGACACCTGTCAGGAAATGCCTCACTTGGTACCTGTGGCCCAGGCTGCCAGGAGCCTGGTCCCCACGTTTCTTCAGATCCCTAAGTGTCTGTCTTCATCCTGCGGTGGCCAGGAGTGTGAGAAGGGGCAGTGAAGGGCCAGCATGGTCATCGTCAGCAGCCATCTGATTGTCATTCATGGTTAGCTCGGTGCTGCTTGAGTCCTGGAAGGCAAGTCACAGCTGGCTGGACTGCTGCCCTGGGGTGAAGGTGGAGGGCAAAGCACAAGGAGAAGGCCACTGGCCTGCGACGCACCAGCCTCCTGGCTTCTCGTGAGGACATCTCAGGAAGCAGGAGAGCTCCACCTGGGACCAGGAAGTTCCTGCTGCAAGTTTCTGGAAGGCCCAGCCTCGGAGGGCTCTGAGGGCAGACACAGGCCCCCAGCCACTCCCTTCCCAGAGGCGAAGCCCTTAGCTTAGGAGCTCGGAGTGAGCGCCCTGTCCCTGGGGCTTTAGCCTCTCTCTCTTGCAGCCCGTCTCCTGCTGCTAAGCACCAGGCAGCCGGGCACATCCGCTGGGGAGTGGGCTCTGCCAGGTGACTCCCCTGGGACCATGACCTGGGTCTCGTTGCTCACCTGACCGGCCTGAGAATGCACCCTGGGTTCTGTCTGCGGAGGCTGAAGCCGCTTCAGTGGAGGGAGCCGCCCTGAGCCGTTCAAGCCCCGGAAAGAAATACCTTCGGGTGTAGTGTGTTCAGGTCCCTTGAGGAATTCCCAGCAGCCGTGGGAAGAAAATGGCATCGCGATGCTGGGCCTGGGCGGTTTGACAGGAATCCTGACTTCCTCTAAGTGCAGGGGGGATCATGATCGCCGAGGGGCCCAGGGTTTGATGGGAATCCTCCCATTTCTTGTAGCAGTTCTGCTGTCCCTGCTTGGGACGCCGATTTGTTTAACTGAATGCTTGTGTGGGGAACATGACCTCGCCTGGCTGTGGAGGGCAGTTATGGCAGGTTGACCGCCTGATAGGCTTTAGGCCGCAGAGCTGGGAGATGGCACCCTTGCTTTTGTTCTGCGGAGGATTTCCTGTGGCCTCTCGTCTGCCCTAATGAGCGTGTACACCACCTCAGCCTGTGGAGCGTTGCTTAGCCAGGGGCCCGCTGCCCTGCCTCTTCTAGGAAACGCTGCAGGGTATGATCTGCTGCCTTTGGAGACCCTTCTCCAGTGACTTGGTCGAATCAACCCCTGCCCTCATTATTCCCACCCACAAGGCCCACTTTCTAGTCAGACTGAATATCTTAGGACTGCCCGGCCGTGCCTCTCTACCTTGGAGTGTGCTGGCCGCCCTGCCTAGATTGCCTTTTCTAGCTTTGCTTTCTAAAATCCTGCCCATCCCTTAAGATCCAATTCACGTACTAATGCCTCATTAATTCTCGCCCCAGAAATTGATCTCTCTTTTTCTCTCAACCTCTGTTACCATTTTATATGCCTGTCATGGCCCTTATCTAATTCTCCCTTGCACAATAAATATTTATGTGTCAGCTTTCCCCCCCCCCCACCCGTTTATATCATAAGTTTGTGTGGCTCAAAACTGTCCTGAAGTTCTTCACAAAACTTAAAATAGGCTTCTTTGTGCTCAAAGTCCGTGTTGATGGAACTGAAGCCAAAAAACTCCATCCTCTGGGACTTTCTATTATAGGAAATAAGTAAAATTGGGCACAAAGTCATAAAAAGCAATAGCAGACAAATAACCCAAGAGGGAAATGTAGCTTTTGGTCCTCTGAACACACAAGATTCTAAAGGATTTTTAAAAGTAATTCCTGGCCAAGATGAAGATACTGAAACTCCCCAAAGCACAAAAGAATCACTCTCCTGATGTTGAAGAAAACCACGTGGAATAGACACAGAATTCCCCCCGGTGTGGATTTTCATTCCAATCCCCGCCAGCCTAAGTAAACAGTGCAGGGTGCAAACACATGGTCTGTTTATTTCCCTCTTGTTTATTTGAGTAGAAATAGAAATTAAATTTCCCTGGAGGTCCTAACTCCTCTCTTCATGTTCTTTTTGCCTCAGCTCTGGACCCATCCAAAGACCCCTGCCTAAAGGTGAAATGCAGCCCTCACAAGGTGTGTGTGACCCAGGACTACCAGACTGCCCTGTGTGTCAGCCGCAAGCACCTGCTCCCCAGGTAAGCCAGAGGCTGTGAGGTGCTCTCCAGCCAGCAGATCTGGGGTACCTGACCTCTGACTGGGGGACAAGGGAGAGAGGGGGAGCAGGTGATGGATCTGTGTCTCATATGGTACGTGGTGTAAGAACTCTTGCTGTGGTACAAATCTCAGTTCTCACACGCATATTTGCAAAGAAAGTTAATATCTTAATTTCCTTTGAATCAACTTTATTTGACTCTGAGCCCTCATCTGAGCAGATGAACAGAAAATCCCTTCCTGGTGATTATGGCGGTCCTTCCTCCTCCTGGGTGAGCTCAGGATCCAGGAAGCTTCTAGCTAAGAAAACAGGGGCTGTACCTTTAGTCTTCTGGTTGCCACTGGCATCCTCCCTATGATAATCCTTGGAGGTCCCTTGAGGTTGGCGGGGCTGGGGGTTGTCTGCTTCCATGCTCCGTGGGGCGTGGTCTTTGCCAGGCCAAGAGTCCTGGTGTGGGGTCCTGCTGCCTCAAGACCGCTAGTCTGCCATTCCTTCTGAGAGTGTGCCTTTCTATTTCTCCAGCCCAGGGGAAGTCTCTCCCCTCCTCTTCAGGGTTGTTAAAGCCTTTGTCCCTTACCCCCCACCCATTCCCAGCATTCAATGGGCTTAGGTTTTTACAGATGACAGAAGGAACCTTTGAATTCAGGCTACATCTGCCTTCAGTCCTGCAGAAATACTTAAAGCAAGAACACACACACACACACACACACACACACACACACATACACACAGACACATACACACACACACACACCCCAATAGGCTTGCTTTTTTCTTTTTTTTTTTTTAACATCTTTAGTGGAGTATAATTGCTTTACAATGGTGTGTTAGTTTCTGCTCTATAACAAAGTGAATCAGCTATACATATACGTATATCCCCATTTCTCCTCCCTCTTGTGTCTCCCTCCCACTCTCCCTATCCCACCCCTCTAGGTGGTCACAAAGCACCGAGCTGATCTCCCTGTGCTATGCGGCTGCTTCCCACTAGCTATCTATTTTACATTTGGTAGTATATATAAGTCCATGCCACTCTCTCACTTCGTCCCAGCTTATCCTTCCCCCTCCCCGTGTCCTAAAGTCCATTCTCTACGTCTGTGTCTTTATTCCTGTCCTGCCGCTAGGTTCTTCAGAACCTTTTTTTTTTTTTGATTCCATATATATGTGTTAGCATATGGTATTTGTTTTTCTCTTTCTGACTTACTTCCCTCTGTATGACAGATTCTAGGTCCATCCACCTCAAAACAAATAATTCGATTTCCTTTCTTTTTATGGCTGAGTAATATTCCACTGTATATATGTGCCACATCTTCTTTATCCATTCATCTGTCGATGGACACTTAGGTTGCCTCCATGTCCTGGCTATTGTAAATAGAGCTGCAGTGAACATTGTGGTACATGACTCATTTTGAATTATGATTTTCTCAGGGTGCCCAGTAGTGGGATTGCTGGGTCGTATGGTAGTTCTACTTTTAGTTTTTTAAGGAACCTCCATACTGTTCTCCATAGTGGCTGTATCAATTTACATTCCCACCAACAGTGCAAGAGGGTTCCCTTTTCTCCACACCCTCTCCAGCATTTACTGTTTGTAGATATTTTGATGATGGCCATTCTGACCGGTGTGAGGTGATACCTCATGGTAGTTTTGATTTGCATTTCTCTAATGATTAATGATGTTGAGCATTCTTTCATGTGTTTGTTGGCAATCTGTATATCTTCTTTGGAGAAATGTCTTCTTAACATCTTCTGCCCATTTTTGGATTGGGTTGGTTTTTTTTATATTGAGCTGCATGAGCTGCTTGTACAGTTTGGTGATTAATCCTTTGTCCATTGACTCGTTTGTGAATATTTTCTCCCATTCTGAGGGTTGTCTTTTCGTCTTGTTTATGGTTTCCTTTGCTGTACGAAAGCTTTTACGTTTCATTAGGTCCCATTTGTTTATTTTTGTTTTTATTTCCATTACTCTGAAGAGGTGGGTCAAAAAGGATCTTGCTGTGATATATGTCATACAATGTCTGCCTATGTTTTCCTCTAAGAGTTTGATAGTGTCTGGTCTTACATTTAGGTCTTTAGTCCATTTTGAATTTATTTTTGTGTATGGTGTTAGGGAGTGTTCTAATTTCATTCTTTTACATGCAGCTGTCCAGTTTTCCCAGCACCACTTATTGAAGAGGCTGCTTTTCTTCATTGTATATTCTTGCCTCCTTTATCAAAAATAAGGTGACCATATGTGCATGGGTTTATCACTGGGCTTTCTATCCTGTTCCATTGATCTATATTTCTGTTTTTGTGCCAGTACGATACTGTCTTGATTACTGTAGCTTTGTAGTATAGTCTGAAGTCAGGGAGCCTGATTCCTCCAGCTCTGTTTTTCGTTCTCAAGATTGCTTTGGCTATTCGAGGTCTTTTGTGTTTCCATACAAGTTGTGAATTTTTTTGTTCTAGTTCTGTGAAAAATGCCAGTGGTAGTTTGATAGGGATTGCATTGAATCTGTAGATTGCTTTGGGTAGTAGAGTCATTTTCACAATGTTGATTCTTCCAGTCCAAGAACATGGTCTATCTCTCCATCTGTTTGTATCATCTTTAATTTCTTTCATCAGTGTCTTATAGTTTTCCGCATGCAGGTCTTTTGCCTCCTTAGGTAGGTTTATTCCTAGGTATTTTATTCTTTTTGTTGCAGTGGTAAATGGGAGTGTTTCCTTAATTTCTCTTTCAGATTTTTCATCATTAGTGTATAGGAATGCAAGAGATTTTCCTGCATTAATTTTGTATCCTGCTCCTTTACCAAATTCATTGATTAGCTCTAGTAGTTTTCTGGTAGCATCTTTAGGATTCTCTATGTATAGTACCATGTCATCTGCAGACAGTAACAGATTTACTTCTTCTTTGCCGATTTGGATTCCTTTTATTTCTTTTTCTTCTCTGATTGCTGTGGCTAAAACTTCCAAAACTATGTTGAGTAATAGTGGTGAGAGTGGGAAACCTTGTCTTGTTCCTGATCTTAGTGGAAATGATTTCAGTTTTTCACCATTGAGAATGATGTTGGCTGTGGGTTTGTCATATATGGACTTTATTATGCTGAGGTAAGTTCCCTCTCTGCCTGCTTTCTGGAGGGTTTTATCATAAATGGATGTTGAATTTTGTCAAAAGCTTTTTCTGCATTTATTGAGATGATCATGTGGTTTTTATCCTTCAATTTGTTAATATGGTTTATCACATTGATTGATTTGTGTATATTGAAGAATCCTTGAATTCCTCGGTTAAACCCCACTTGATCATGGTGTATGATCCTTTTAATGTGCTTTTGGATTCTGTTTGCTAGTATTTTGTTGAGGATTTTTGCATCTATGTTCATCAGAGATATTGGCCTGTAGTTTTCTTTCTTTGTGACATCTTTGTCTGGTTTTGGTATCAGGGTGATGGTGGCCTCGTAGAATGAATTTGGGAGTGTTCCTCCCTGTGATATATTTTGGAAGAGTTTGAGAAGGATAGGTGTTAGCTCTTCTCTAAATGTTTGATAGAATTCACCTGTGAAGCCATCTGGTCCTGGGCTTTTGTGTGTTGGAAGATTTTAAATTACAGTCTCAATTTCAGTGCTTGTGATTGGTCTGTTTATATTTACTATTTCTTCCTGGTTCAGTCTCAGAAGGTTGTGCTTTTCTAAGAATGTGTCCATTTCTTCCAGGTTGTCCACTTTATTGGCAGATAGTTGCTTGTAACAGTCTCTCATGATCCTTTGCATTTCTGCAGTGTCAGTTGTTACTTCTCCTTTTTCATTTCTAATTCTGTAGATTTGAGTCTTCTCCCTTTTTTTCCAGATGAGTCTGGCTAATGGTTTTTCAATTTTGTTTATCTTCTCAAAGAACCAGCTTTTAGTTTTGTTGATCTTTGCTGTTGTTCCCTTCATTTCTTTTTCATTTATTTCTGATCTGATCTTTATGATTTCTTTCCTTCTGCTAACTTTGGGGTTTTTTTGTTCTTCTTTCTCTAATTGCTTTAAGTGTAAGATTAGGTTGTTTATTTGAGATGTTTCTCGTTTCTTGAGGTAGGATTGTATTGGTATAAACTTCCTTCTTAGAACTGATTTTGCTGCATCCCATAGGTTTTGGGTTGTCGCGTTTTCATTGTCATTTGTTTCTAGGTATTTTTTGATTTCCTCTTTGATTTCTTCAGTGATCTCCTGGTTATTTAGTAGTGTATGGTTTAGCCTCCATGTGTTTGTATTTTCCACAGATTTTTTTCCTGTAATTGATATCCAGTCTCATAGCATTGTGGTCGGAAAAGATACTTGATACGATTTCAGTTTTCTTAAATTTGCCAAGGCTTGATTTGTGGCCCAAGGTATGATCTATCCTGGAGAATGTTCCATGAGCACTTGAGAAGAATGTGTATTCTGTTGTTTTTGGATGGAATGTCTTATAAATATCAATTAAGTCCATCTTCTTTAATGTATCATTTAAAGCTTGTGTTTCGTTATTTATTTTCATTTTGGATAATCTGTCCTTTGGTGGAAGTGGGGTGTTAAAGTCCCCTACTATGATTGTGTTATTGTCGATTTCCCCTTTTATTGCTGTTAGTATTTGCCTTATGTATTGAGATGCTCCTATGTTGGGTGCATAAGTATTTACAATTGTTATATCTTCTTCACGGATTGATCCCTTGATCATTATGTAGTGTCCTTCTTTGTCTCCTGTAATAGCCTTTATTTTAAAGTCAGTTTTGTCTGATATGAGAATTGCTACTCCAGCTTTCTTTTGATTTCCATTTGCATGGAATATCTTTTTCCATCCCCTCACTTTCAGTCTGTATGTGTCCCTAGGTCTGAAGTGGGTCTCTGGTAGACAGCATATATATGGGTCTTGTTTTTGTATCCATTCAGCCAGTCTGTGTCTTTTGGTTGGAGCATTTAATCCATTTACATTTAAGGTAATTATCAATATGTATGTTCCTATTACCATTTTCTTAATTGTTTGGGTTTGTTATTGTAGGTCTTTTCCTTCTCTTGTGTTTCCTGCCTAGAGAAGTTCCTTTAGCATTTGTTGTAAAACTGGTTTGGTAGTGCTGAATTCTCTTAGCTTTTGCTTGTCCATAAAGGTTTTCACTTCTCCATCGAATCTGAATGAGATCCTTGCTGGGTAGAATAATCTTGGTTGTAGGTTTTTCCCTTTCATCACTTTAAATATGTCCTGCCACTACCTTCTGGCTTGCAGAGTTTCTGCTGAAAGGTCAGCTGTTAACCTTATGGGGATTCCCTTGTATGTTATTTGTTGCTTTTCCCTTGCTGCTTTTAATATTTTTTCTTTGTATTTAATTTTTGATAGTTTGATTAATATGTGTCTTGGTGTGTTTCTCCTTGGATTTATCCTCTACGGGACTCTCTGTGCTTCCTGGACTTGATTGACTATCTCCTTTCCCATATTAGGGAAGTTTTCAACTATAATCTCTTCAAATATTTTCTCAGTTCCTTTCTTGTTCTCTTCTTCTTCTTCTGGGACCCTTATCAATTCGAATGTTGGTGCATTTAATGTTGTCCCAGAAGTCTCTAAGACTGTCCTCAATTCTTTTCATTCTTTTTTCTTTATTCTGCTCTGCAGTAGTTTTTTTCCACTATTTTATCTTCCAGGTCACTTATCCGTTCTTCTGCCTCAGTTATTCTGCTATTGATTCCTTCTAGAGAATATTTAATTTCATTTTTTGTGTTGTTCATCATTGTTTGTTTGCTCTTTAGTTCTTCTAGGTCCTTGTTAAACGTTTCTTGTGTTTTCTCCATTCTATTTCCAAGATTTGGGATCATCTTTACTGTCATTACTCTGAATTCTTTTTCAGGTAGACTGCCTATTTCCTCTTCATTTGTTTGGTCTGGTGGGTTTTTGCCTTGCTCCTTCATCTGCTGTGTGTTCCTCTGTCTTCTCATTTTGCTTAACTTACTGTGTTTGGGGCCTCCTTTTCACAGGCTGCACGTTCGTAGTTCCCGTTATTTCTGGTGTCTGCCCCCAGTTGCTAAGTTTGGTTCAGTGGGTTGTGTAGGCTTCCTGGTGGAGGGGACTAGTGCCTGCGTTCTGGTGGATTAGGCTGGATCTTGTCTTTCTGGTGGGCAGGTCCATGTCTGGTGTTGTGTTTTGTGGTGTCTGTGGCCTTATTATGATTTTAGGCAGCCTCTCTGCTAATGGATGGGGTTGTGTTCTTGTCTTGCTAGTTGTTAGGCATAGGGTGTCCATCACTGCAGCTTGTTGGTCATTGAGTGGAGCTGGGTCTTAGCGTTGAGATGGAGATCTCTGGGAGAGCTTTTACCATTTGATATTATGTGGAGCTGGGAGGTTTCTGGCAGACCAATGTCGTGCACTCAGCTCTCCCACCTTAAAGACACAGGCCTGACACCCGGCCAGAGCACCAAGACCCTGTCAGCCACATGACTCCCCGCCCCTCCTCGAAGCTCCTTTTGGATTTGCTCACGCTTCCAGTCTGGAGAGTCCTGGACTCTAGGCTTGCTTTAAGAATGGAGTTGGGTGGGGTGGGGGTGGGAGAAAGGTGATTTTAATGTCATTTTCACCCTTCTCCCTTTACTACCTGTACGATGGAGAGGTGTTGCGATGGGCATTAGAGTTACACACACTTAGACCTGGAGACTTTCTCTGCTATTCACCTGCACTGCACCATAACCTTAGGCAAAGAAAGCAGTCTTTCTGGAACTCGATTCCCACTGAAATCGGCCTCCCTGTAACTTGCTCTTTAGTTCCAGTTTGAACCTGGGACCATGTAGAATGGGTACTGTGCCACCTCTTAGTTCTTTATTTTATTTTATTTTTTTAAAATAAATTTATTTATTTATTTATTTTTGGCTCTGTTGGGTCTTTGTTGCTGCACACGGGCTTTCTCTAGTTGCATCGGGTGGGAGCTACTCTTTATTGCAGTGCATGGGCTTCTCATTGCGGTGGCTTCTCTTGTTGCGGAGCAAGGGCTCTAGGCACGCAGGCTTCAGTAGTTGTGGCACGTGGGCTCACTAGTTGTGGCTCGCGGTTTCTAGCGTGTGGTGTCAGTAGTTGTGGTGCATGGGCTTAGTTGCTCCACGGCATGTGAGATCTTCCCGGACCAGGGTTCAAACCTGCATCCCCTGCATTGGCAGGCTGATTCTTAACCACTGTGCCACCGGGGAAGTTCCAACCACCTCTTAGTTCTTGAAGTCTGAGCAATGCTTGCCCCTTTGGCTGCCCCTCTTGGGACATGCTTTAGTTTCCCTCAGTCCTGTCCGTGGTTTCTGCAGGACGTGTGTGGGGAGCTCCTATCATTGGCATTGTGGTCCAGCAGAGAATCAGCATCCGGGGAGTGGCCTGAGAGCACGGAGCAGAGCCTCTGCCCCCTCTGCCCCTGCAAACCTGGCACTGCAGCAACGGACCTAGTCTCTCTGGTCACCTAAAAATAGTCAATCTTTGTCTCCATAAGAATGAGATTCAAGGTATTGTAACATGCTTTGCTCTTCCCCCAGGCTGGAGTGTTCTCCCTGGAAGCAAAGATAGATCTCACCCCTGAAACCTAGCATATGCCAGGCATTGTGCGCAGAACTTGCATCCTTGAATTCCTTCATCCATTTTGTCAAGTTGGTACTTATTTTTGTCTTCATTCTAAAAATGAGAGAACTGAGGCAGAGAGAGGAGTCAGTCATTTGCTTGTATATCTAGTAAGTGGCAGCCATGATTCAAACCCAGGACTGTCGAGGTCCAAAACTTATGTTTTTCGTCAGTACCATGTGTTGGCCTCGTCATTCTATCCATTCATTCCTTGTCATTTAACAAAAAGGTACTGAGTACCTACTATGTGCCAGGCCTGTGTTAGGCCCTGAGGCTACAGAGGTAAACAAGAGACCCTATTCCTACCCTCAAGGAAAATCAAGTTCACTGCAGAGTGGGATGTGAAAAACATTTTTTTTTGTTGTTGTTATTCAAAAATACTTTTAAGGCATGCATACTCTGAAAAAACTCTCCTAGATTCTCCTGCCACACATGACTTCTTCCTTCTCTGAAGGAGGGAAGATGTGGCCTCTTTTGCTGCAAATACCAAATACTCTTTGGAAAAGTGTTGTATTGTTCAGCCATGTGGTTTTGTGTGTGTGTTGTGTGTGTGTGTAACGTGGATAGTCCATTGCCTGTTTCCTCCTAGAATACAGCCCTTTCTATAAGTCCCAGACAGGAGATTTTTATTTATAAACTCAAATCTGTTTGAGACAGAGTCAGCAACCTCACTGGTATTTGGGCATATCCAGGTGTCAGTGGTGTTTTTCTGGGCACGCCTTGTTTGTGTGTTGGAAGCACCACCACTTTTTTGCTTGTGTTGGAAGTGTAATTCTCATCTCCTGCATCTCCTGGTGGCCACAGAATTACAGTGGTTAAGAGCATAGATTTGGGAATGACACCATTCTAAGCTCCATTTCTGGGTTGGCTACTTTCTAGCTATGTGACCTTGGCAAGTTACTTGACCTTTCTGAATCTGGGCTTCCTTAGCTGTAAAACAGGTTTAATGAAAGTACTTACCCCTTTCCTCTTTACCATTTGCTGGGATACATCCGTTAGTAATTCTTGCAGAGAGGGTTTACCAGTGGTCAAGTTTTACTAATACTTTGCTTAGGGCATTTTGTATGTATTTCATTTTGTGAGAGGTCAGTAAGATGGAGGGGTGTAAGGTACATAGTCCAGTGTCACATAATGACAACCACACTTACAATTACTAAAACAATTATGGTAAGAGGTATTATTATTGTCTGATTCATTCTGGAAGGTCAGCCAGAAAACCCTCAATTTGCATGCTCCTGAGAAAAAGTAGCTCACTCCAGGGGCCCTGCCCATTTTCTTGTCCTGGCCTTTGGAGTTTCTTCCCGAGGAAGCCTGCTGCCTGCTTTGTGATTCACAGCACATGAGGACTTGGAAGAAGATGACATTCCTGATGATAGGTACCCTTCATTCAAAACAGCCCAAAGAGGAGGCTTTGACTGAGGGGCATGCCCACTCCGTCATCAGGATTTGGGAGGTGGCCTGCACCGGCGAGAGGCTGTACAATGGTGGTGGCTGTAGTTGTGGGTCTAGCCTTCCCCCTCCCTCCCTCTGGGAGGCTGAATTACTCATCCCGTACCAGCCCAGTGCACACCTCTTCTTAGGGTCCTGGACCCCTTCCTAGATGAAACATCTGTCCTTCCTCATTATACCTTAGGGGTCCCCTCTGACCAGGGAGGCCATGTTGACACTTCTATTTATTCATCAATCAGGGAAGTAATGTTTCTCTCTGTGAAACATCTGCAAGCAATCTCATCAGCCAGTCTGGCCTCTGCAGCAGCTCAAGAGGTAAATCCCGCCTGCCAGACAGTCAGGAACACACACACACGGAGACGCAGCCGGGTCGGCCTGGGGCTGCTTGTGAGGCTGCAGATTTGGGCTGTCTTTGCAAGCGGACTGAGACAGGAGGACAGTAAGCGCATCCGCGAGAGAATTTCATTAGCTTTCTTTGCCCTCGGAGGTGGAGTGAGTGGAGACATGGTTTGACACATGGGTCTGTGACTGCACAGTGTCAGGGCGGCTGGACAAGCAATTTCAGTGGGGGACCGAGTGGGGCACCTCCCCCCAACCCCTGCTGGAACGCTTCCCCTTTATTAGAATGGCATTTGGGTTTGTAGTTGGTTTCATTGAGAGGCTTCAACTAAACTCACATTCCCTTTGGAGGATTCTCTTTGGAAATTCTCTGTTTCATCTTTTCCTGCTGTTGAGCAGTATTGAGCAGGGTTGGGAGAGGGTAAACTCTTGGTAGCTTGTTCATCTTTTAGGTGCTCCAAGGGGGCCATTTATGCACTTAAGAGCATTGTGATGGCAGCCTGGAGTCACGAAGCCTTCTCTTTAGGAGGAGTTCCACGTGTAGATGTATTTCTGATGTATCTGTGGGGAGGAAGGTGATCTCCACGTCTTACTCTTCCGCCATCTTCCTCAACTCTCTCCATGAAGCCTTCTCTTAAATGACTTTTTCTTAATATTCTAATTTATTGTTGATATGAGTAGTTGATTCTCATTACAGAAAACACTGAGAGTGTAGACAAGCAAAAAGAAACAGGAAATAGGCGATAGTCACATAATCTAAAAACAGGAATTAAAATATTCCAGCACATTGCCTTCCATTCTTTCGTCTAGTTGTAGGTTTTGTCCACTGGTTTGTTTTTGTCAGAACTTAATTATCAAGTGGTGCCTATCCTGTACATAAAAATTTGTATTGGGCTTCCTTCAACTGATATTTATAAATGAGTATTTTATGATACTTAAAACACCTTATAGATATAAATCTTAGTGATTGCATTAATATACAGTACAAAAAATTAACTTGAAATGGATTGTAGACCTAAATATAAGAGCAAAGATGATACAACTTTTAGAAGAAAGCAAAAGTAGTAACCTTGGGTTTGATAAAGGTTTCTTAAATAGCAGATAAGGAAGCCATGAACTATAAATACCAAAAAAAAAAAAAAATCAACAAATTGGATTTCATCAAAAGTAAAAACTTTGATCTTCAAAAGACACTGTTAGACTAATAAAAGGACAGGCCACACTGGGAGAGAATATTTGTAAAACGTATGTACAACAAAAGGTTTGTTTCTAGAATATGTAATGAAAGCATATGTCCATATAAAGACTCACTCACAAATGTTCATAGCAGCTTTACTTGTAATAACTGGAAGCTGGAAACAACCCAAATGTCCATCAACAGGTGAACAGATAGCAAGTTGTGGTATATTCATTGCAATGGATTAATACTGAACAGTTAAAAAAGAGTAAGCTATTGATACATGCTATAACATGGACGAATCTTATAATAATTATGCTGAGTGAAAGAAGACAAAAATGTATATTGTATGAGTTTCATTTATATGAAATTTTAGTGGGTATAAGCTAACCTATGGTGACAGAAAACAGATCATTGTTTGTCTCAGGGAGCAGGTCATTGGGGTGGCTGAGCATTCTTTAATGCTTGATATTACAAAATGGACCTTGGGGAAACAGTTCAGTCAAACTCTGGTCTTAGATGCCAAAGATCCCATTGGCAAATGGCTTTGTTTGGGGAAGAAGAGTTTTTAATGCAACAATGTGTTACTCTTTCTGATTTAAGTTTTAAAAATATTCTCTTAGCTCTTCTTAAAGAAAATAGCCTGTAGGGGGTGATTTATGGAAAAAATGGACAGAAGGTCATACTACCTGCAGAGGGATCTGCTCTCAGGAATTCGCTGCCCGTGGGATGGCTCGTTCTGATTTATTGTTCTGGGTGGGCGAGAGATGGGGAGGGCTTCTCCCTTCAGAGCACTGAACATTGATCTTACCTCTCTGTTGCCATTGATTTTCATTTGGAGAATGGAAAATTGAAGCATTTGTTTTAAGTCTTCCAGATAAGCTACATTCTCAAATTCTGCACGTGCATTGTGACTGGGAGGAAAGGATGTCAGGATGGGACTTTGGGTGTCTGAGTGTGCCCTTGGAAGCCTTCCGGGAGCAGTGGGAACTACTCTGTTTTTAAATAAGAAGCCGACAGCTGGTCTTCCCAATGGGCCAGGCCTCTCTAACGTAATGGCCCTTTATCTCTACTTCCTAATTATCTGGAATAACAACGAATTCTCTGCACCAGTGAAGAATTCAGATCCAGTCGAGGCTGGCAGTGCAGTAGACCAATTTGAGAGCTCTCAGTCTTTTTATGTGAACTTGAAAAAAAGAATCAAAGTGTCTGAGGTCAGAGAGAATTACATCACAGAATGTGCCTCAAATACGAAACTCTCAGAGGATATTTGAAAGGATGACGGTTATTTCATCTCAGTTTTGTTTTACAACAAAGCACTGCCTCCTGCTACAAGGGCTTTGAACAGGTTGATTATACACACACGCCTGTCTCAGTTTGGGAGACACACGGCCACGTGGAAAGTGGGTGAGTCCTAGGCTTTCTGGTGCTTCACAATTCAAGGCGTTGTTTCCAATTACCAAGCAAAATGTGATAATGCCCACATCCCTTGCTACGATTTTATACTTGTATAGCTCATACCCTTTCTCCAAGGGGCCTTTGAATTGCCTTGCGTTCTGTGCTACCCTCGAGGGATCTTCGTTTGCCATCTTCTCTGGGTAGGGTGCTAATGAGGGCTTGGTGCTATTTCTAGGCTATTTGTGGAATTAGTGCAGCTGAGTTTTGAGTTTGGGCCAACTTCTGAGTCAGTCACCTTTCTAAACAGAAAAACCACCACTGTGGTCTGTTGTATTGCAAATACCTACCACTGGGCACTGAGGAAAACGTAGGCAGAGTGGTTGGTTCCAGAGCTGCCACTCACTGACCACCTACCATGTTAGTCTCACTTAGCAGAAGCATCCTTGCTGATTTCCCACAGCAGTCTGTAGGTCTGTATTATGATCCCCATTTTACAGATGGGACTATTGAGGTTCCATAAATAATTCCCTTGGTTGCACAGGGCCGTAAGGGGTAGATTTGGAACCAGGATGGAGGGATGCCATACAGCCTCCTCTGCTGCAGAGCTATGGGTATGAGCTCTCACTGGCTGCTTTTGCCTGCAGGGCTGCACCAGCCCACCAGCCAATCTGTTCCTGATCCTAGATGCCCGTGACACATAGGCCTGGGACCGTCTCTCCTAACTCTTGCCCCTTACAGAGCGATTGGTGGGGGCCTGGGTATTAACCCCATTTCTTCCTTTCTGTGCCAAAAGCAATAATTCTGGATGCATTTTTTTTCCCTTTGTGGTTTTTCCAAAAGCAGTCATTCAAACCGCATGTCACTTAGACATAGAGATATTTAATTACTTTAAACTGCAGCAATTTTTTTTTTAAAAGAACAGAAGGATTCTATGCCTCTGCCCATGAGGACCCAGCTGCTTCTGAGGCCTTCACTGAGCAAGATTTCACAGCTCAAGCAAGCCAGTTACCTACTCTCTGCCATTATTTTCCTCTCTGAAGCTGAGGGTATTGATTAGACGAGCTTGAGGACCAAAGCAGCAGAGAGTAAAAAACAATTCATAATGGAGATGTGAATAATTGTGTGGAATTTGTAGTCCCCTGGAGCAGGGGAGAGGAGTGAGAGGCAGATCTTACATTGGAAGGCAAATTCACTAGGCAAGTTTTATAAATGCATTTAAAATATATTAAAATCACGACTGCCAGTGAAATGTCCCAGACTCACATCTTGCCCTGCCTTGGTTTCCTTTCATTTTTTTTTTTTTTTTTAAACCACACTTCCGGTGCCAAAGCAGTGTTCTGTCGGAAGACAAGAGTGGATGAGGACAGGGTTACCTGGCGAGGCCTCCTGGTCTGTCTCGTGGCCTTCTGCCTGGCTGGGCAGTTTCTGGGTGAGGCTCTCTAGGACCAGAGCCTCTGCCCTGCTAGCATTCTCTCCAGCACCCTCCGCCAGTCTGCCATCTCCGCCTCCCGGGCTGTACTGCTGGAGCAGGGCCTCCTTCCAGAGGGGGCAGTTCAGTTTCTAATGGACCCCAAAGCACTGGATCCTTGTCTTTTTTTGAACCAAGTACTATCTGGAGGAGTTGGAGAATGTTTTGTGGTGGAATTCTCAGAAGGTACCCTGCTCTGTGGTTCTGCCCCAGATCACTGGGTTGCAGTTGCTGTGCTTCCTGGTGCCCTTGCATGTTAAGGAATGCACGGAGTGGCATGTTTTATGCATCAAATTGAAATGGATTAGAAAGAGGGGGTTAAGGAGGGTGTGCAGGTTTTGGAGAGGTCATTGTGAGGCATGATTTCCACCAGGGCTCAAGGCTTGCTGGGTGGCACACAGGTGTGAATCGTCGTATTAGCACACCTGCCCTTAAACATAAGGAAACAGACAAGCTCAAGCCCCCCTGCAACTCAGCGAAGGTGTGTGTTGCCTGCACATTCTGGGCCACTTTCCAGGATCCAGGGAGAGCAGTGTCGTGGTGTCCAGGGGAGCAAGGCCGGTGTGGCCTCAGGACACATCATCTTCTTTTACAGAAGTGATCAGATTGATTTCCCCCCTTTCACTTACTTCTGTTTTAATTTTCTTAAACCTCTTTCCTTCACCTTTGTTATTAATAAACCTACTGTGGCCGGCTTGCTGCTCTGCTGAAACTCATCAAGATCCCAACTCACAGGTTTCCAGTTTAGACATTTTATATCAGATTAATTCAACCAATGAACCGTGAAAGACATTCTTTATGGATATCAGGCGCCAGAGTAGGGCCTATCTGGGGCACTGACCATGAGGGTTCTGGGGCCAGAAAATGGACTTGGGATGATTTAGATGGGCATCCGAGGCTATCTTTAGATGTACTTTTGTTTTAAATAGAATGTTCTCAAGCTAATATCCTGTCTTTAATGTTCCTCACAGAGGGGATGGGCAGCCGGCAAGGCCTTCCGTGAACAGAGGGACAGGAGAGATGAAAGTTAATTAGTCTGGGGACCTTGGTACCTTTCCAGGGTGCACTCTTAAGTGATGTTGTTCATGGGTACGCACTGAAATGAACGTGGCTGTCTTACTGTGAAAGGCCCCTCTTCCAGACTGTCTTTTCTATGGTCCTGCTGCAGCTGGGGTGCTGGGGTGTCCTGCTTCCCACTTACCTGACGTGAGGAAGGAGGCTCTGGCCCAAACCTCCATGGCTCTGAGGATTCCCAAGTGGAGGGCAAAGTGTCAGGGCTCCCCTCCAGCCTGGAACTAGTGTCCTTCTCTTGGCAGGTACCAGGGAAGCCATCTGTGAAGGTGATGGTGATGAAGGGCTTTCGGGCTTGAGTCCCTCCTGTCATCACGTTGGCAGGACTAGTTCTCAGAAAGGGGCTCTGACGCACTGGTGATGGTGGGTTAAAGGTCATTAATTCAGATTCCACGAAGTTGGAGTCTGCGATCATTTCTTAAACAAGTATTTATGGTGCTTTCCACTTGCCAGACACTGCTGTGTGTTTGGAATTCTGTGATGAATGGACACAGTCTACCCTTGTGGAGATTAAAGTCTGTTGGAAAAGACGGGTATAAAGAAAGTATCATATAAATTGTGCTATGTGTTAAGTAGGATAAGAGCAGAGTGCCGTAAGAGAGAGTCACTTTAGGGTGGTTGAAGGGGTGAAAGGTGAAAGGTGCCAGCTGGGGAGAAGGTACAGAGTAGGGAGAAGTGTTCTTCTTTTTTTTTTAATCTTTATTGGAGTATAATTGCTTCACAATACTGTGTTAGTTTCTGTTGCACAGCAAAGCGAATCAGCCATATGGATACACATGTCCCCATAGCCCCTCCCTCTTGAGCCTCCTTCCTATCCTCCCTCTAGGTCATCGCCAAGCACCGAGCCAATCTCCCTGTGCTATGCTGCTGCTTCCCACCAGCCAACTTTTACATTCAGTAGTGTATATATGTCGATGCTACTCTCACTTCTCCCCAGCTTTGCCCTCCCACCCCATGTCCTCAAGTCCATTTCCTATGTCTACCTCTTTATTCCTGCCCTGCAACTAGGTTCATCAGAACCTTTTTTTTTTTTTTTTAGATTCCATATATATGCATTAGCATATGGTATTTGTTTTTCTCTTTCTGTCTTACTTCACTCTGTATGACAGACTCTAGGTCCATCCACCTCACTACAGATAACTCCATTTCGTTTCTTTTTATGGCTGAGTAATATTCCATTGTATATATGTGCCACATCTTCTTTATCCATTCATCTGTCGATGGACATTTAGGTTGCTTCCATGTCCTGGCTATTGTAAATAGAGCTGCAATGAACATTGGGGTACATGACTCTTTTTGAATTATGGTTTTCTCAGGATATAAGCCCAGTAGTGGGATTGCTGGGTCATATGGTAGTTCTACTTTTAGTTTTTTAAGGAACCTCCATAATATTCTCCATAGTGGCTGTATCAATTTACATTCCCACCAACAGTGCCAGCTGGGGAGAAGGTACAGAGTAGGGAGAAGTGTTCTTGGAGCTGGGGAACAGCCTTTGCAAAGGCCCTGGTTCAGGGAAGGGAAAGGGCCTTAGTGTCCTAAAGGAAGTGAGAGGAGAGAGGCCTGAGCTGGAAGTCGTGGTAGCAAAACCCTCAGTACTTCTGGCCCCTCCCGAGAAGAGGCAAGATTATGAACACTCAGAGAGGGAGGCAAAGGAAATTCTTGACCCTGGGCTTTCATTTGATTTTTTTCCGATGAGCGTATCCATTGCTAAAGATTTCCTCTAAGGTCTCAGGGCTAGAAAGGGACCTTGCTTTCTTGGGCCAGCAAACAAAGACAATCAGCAAACAAGAAATCAAATGGGAATGCCAAAGGCCAGTGGGTAATTGTAACAGTTCCTCTCCTGCCCCCTTTTAGGAAGAAATGGAATTTTACAACAGTACTCCGCTATCCATTATCCTAAGGGAATAAAGAAAGCCCAGCCGTTCACTTACATTTCCCTAATAGCTGCTCTTACACTGCTGGCTTGGCACTTTGCATTAACAAAGCAGAATTTTAGCTGGGACCTGTAAGTGTATGTGTACGTGTGTGGGTTTTGCCTGCAGGCCCCAGTGGCCGAGCTCTTCAGCAAGCTGAACTTTGAGTTAAAACCCCACCTTTGCTGCCTCATAGAGCCCCTTGGTGCCAGTGGCCGTGCTCTGTCGTTGCCTCAATGGAAGGTGACTGCAGACACAGAGTCTCAGGCCACTTAGTGGAATTTACATAATCACATCAGCCTGCTAATCTTCATGATTTGATGTGGGCACGCTGAGGGCATTGTGAGTTTAGGTGAGAGCTAGGTTTGATTAGGATCCCTGGACATATCTATTTGGTTTCAGGTATAAGGAAACCTTGATTCAAGTAATGTCCAGAAATGTGAGGAACACCAGAGATCTGGGTTTGTAATTCGGCAGGTTCCTTTCCTTCTTGTCTTTTGCCCATTGGTCACACAAATTGCTTCTGACGCTCTTAAATGTAGAATGGCTAGAGGGTGGTGATGGGGGGTCCTGAAATTAATAGCACGTAGAAATTTGCCACGTGGAAGTTTTCTTGGATAAGTTAGCATTCTCAGAGAATCTTTACCGTTTCAGGATGTAAGAATAAAAACAGTTAAAGTAACACCTACCCCAAATAAATTCAGCCATCCAGAGTAATTAAATATCATTATGCTAATTAATAATTGTTACATGTGATGTGTGTTAGAGGAAGTACATTTAACACAAATCTAGCATTATCTTTGAATTCTTTGCCCAATTTCTGGCCCATAGTAGGTATATAATAAATGTTTACTGAAAAAGTAGACTGTCTCTAGGATCCTAACCACCTTTGGAATACTTATACCTTCAGTTTTGACGGCTTTGCTTAAACAGGCCCTCAAAATGCAATAGTGTGGAGACTTAGTTCAGATAGATCTGACCCCTTGTTCTTCACTGAAGCCTTTGAGGACTGGTCAGGAGGCTTTTACATAGATAAACTCCCTTTTTTCAGCCCTCCTTCCTGCACCTGGGAGATCTTTCTTCTGTTTCAATCACCTTGACTTTTTAAAACACTACTGGAGAAATGGAGGGTTGGCAGACAGGGGTAGGCTTGACAATATGCATTTCTTTAAAAATTCTGAAAATGCTTTCCTTTTTTAGATTTTGAACAGATTAAACCAGCAATACATGGTTGTAAGAGAGTCACATAATAGACATATAGAGTAACAAAGTGGAGGTTCCCTTTCTCACGCCCTCAGTCCTACCTGGCTAAGGGTGTGTTCCCTGTGGTGTGTTCCCTCTTAAACATTTTCAGCTCTTTTACACATGCACGTACAGTGCTGTTGGAAACTCTCCTCTGGCTATTGAATCTTGTCATCTATGAAGATTAGATGCTTTTCACCTGCCTGGGCCATTACACAGCTCAGGTGAAAGGCAGGTCATGGAGGCTCAAGTTGAAATGAACTGCTGCCCAGAGGTTGCCGTTCACATACACCCAGAGAGACGTTCCTGCTTTTGGAATTGCATCCATACCAGGCACATATCTTTTTGGTGGCCCTGGTTCTGCTCTAAAAACTTAAAAAATACGTCCTTTTCCTATGGGTTTGAAGGTGCTTTAGAAAGCTGGCTTGGTGGTGGTTTGGAAGCATGCCTGGGGACTGATGGCTCTCTGCGAATTCTGGCACCTGCTTATCTCTTCTGATGGATCTGAGCCTCGACCTGGCGTATGTCAAACCCTCAGCCTCCTTACCTGGACCAAGCCAGATGGAGTGAAGACACATAAGGGTGCTGGCTTCCCTGTGAGTGACATGCCAGCTTGAATCAGTGGATCAGGAGATGCTGAACCCTGATGACCAGGGCCCACCTTGTGAGTCTGGGTCCTCCCATAAGTCTGCTTTGCTCACGAAGTCTCCTCGACTCATACTCACTCCCGACACTTCCCATGTTGCACTATCACTTCCCTCTTTCTTGGAGCTGCTGGGAGGAGTGAATGTGACAGTTCATGTAAAGGGCCTGGAATATTGTGAGAGCTCAGAACATGGTCCTTATTGTTGCTGGTAGTAATAACAGTAGTATCAGCAGCTGCTGTGTAGCTGCTATTATCATTATTATACATTTGCCCTTTTAAATTTCAAGCTTCTGTAAACAGCATGTGCTTATACCATGTGAGTGCCCAGTAGCCCTTAGAACACTCCGAGATGCACAACATAGTAACAATAGTTACTCCACGGAGGCTGGGCGTTCTTTCCACAGTTCTCTAATAGACATCTGTTTATTAGGAAACTTGGACTCTGTTTGGACAGGATCTTGTGTCTGGGACCTTCTTCATCTGGAAAAGGAAGGAGACTCCTGAGCCCACGGGCACCAGGATGGAGCATGTCTCATGTGGGAGCCTTTCTCTCTCACAAAACAGCTATTGTAAATGACACAGGCCATTATGCTCCTCCTGTGTAATTTTATGACTTGGTATAATGACTCAAATAATCCTAACAATGGAGGAATTATAGCCTCATTTTACAGGACAGATTATTTCAGTGGTTAACATGTTTTCGTTCCAATTAACATTCATTATTTTGTCTCTGGTTCAAAATAGCCACCATATCAACTCTCTGGGTATCTTCCATCCTTGTTTCAGAAGCAATTAGTTCTGATTTTGCAAACAAATTCAATCTTGGTTTTCAATGGGCAGTTTGACATTAACATGAAGGTAAAATGCAGTAATGCTGGCTGCCAGCAAACAGGGACTGTGATTAATGGAAAGGGTTGGTTCCTGGGTGGGTTCTCCAGGCCTCTGAGCTGACAGGTCTGCCGTAGAGATTTGATGAAAGAACAAAGACAGGACAGAGAAGAAGGGCCTGGGACTGGTTATGTAGGCCTCTGTTTTTTCCTTCCATTAAATGGAATAATGGCAGCATCTACTGCCAGGGTGGTGTTGTTGGCGAGGAGTCAGGGAGATGTGTTCAGGGCGTTTAGACTGGAGTGGAGCAGTCACAGAAAAGAACTGGAGTGCTGCTGCTACTGTTTGTGACCTGGAATTGCTTTTCTCTTTTACCAGCTGTTCATATGCAGAGTAAAACAGTTCTGTCAAAAGTTATGCAAGCACGTTAGAATGCACAGTGTATTAAATAAAATGAAGGGGCATTCTTCAATAACTGAAGAAAGGACTTCCCTGGTGGCGCAGTGGTTAAGAATCCGCCTGCCAAGGCAGGGGACATGGGTTCGAGCCCTGGGCCGGGAAGATCCCACATGCGGCGTAGCAACTAAGCCCATGCGCCACAGCTACTGAGCCCACAAGCCACAACTACTGAAGCCTGTGTGCCTGGGGCCTGTGCTCCACAACAAGAGAAGCCACCGCAATGAGAAGCCCGGGCAACGCAACGAAGACCCAAAGCAGCCAAAAATAAATAAATAAATAATTTAAAAAAATTTTTTTGAAAAAAATGTCAGCAGTTCTATACAGCTGCAGCCCCTACCCCACTGCATCATTCAAATATTTTGATACACTTTGTTGAATTTCATCCTGTGGGATTGATATCAGGAAATTTACACCTGCATGTATATTGATTGCTGGTAAAAAGTTCTCTAGAAGTCTTTGTTCTGACACTTTTACTGTGGGCCCTGATTATGGCCCTACTCTGCCCATGGTCATGTGAAATACTGGGTCACAACTCCTGTCATCAAAGACTCCCTTGCTTGTCATCTGGGGAAGTGGCAGGACTTGGGACTTGCCTTGATTGGTGAGGGTAGGGATCTCTGAGTGAAGAGTGGCAGGGTCCAGTGGGAAGCAAGAGCAGGACATGCTGACGTGTGGACTTGTAGGTTAAGGTTGACTTTTCCAGGAACTAGGACAGGAAAGGGCAGTCATGATCTGGTCTGTCTTGCCTGCAGCTATTGCCGTCTTATAAGAATGTGGTCGTCATCCACTGTGCTGCCAGTGGTGAGTTGCTCTTGTAAACAAAATGAATAGTAATAAATGTATTTGCATAGTGTACCTTATAGAAATCCTCTGAGTGGTGTTCCAAAAAGTAGTTTTAGAACAAGTATCAACATGTGATTCTGTGCAGTGCTGTTAACTTGCTAGAAGATCCAAATAACACATTACTTGAATACCACCCAATCATGTTTGCTGGCAATTTCTAGTATTTGAATTTTCACTTTAAGCTACATTTCTTTATAAATACTACTAAACTTAATATTTCCTATTTGTTTTAAAAAAACACATAAATATAGTATTGAGAAGAAGACAGAAAAACTTATTATTTTAGCAATTCTCCAGAGTTCTTGAGAATTCTCATTTCTCGTTCCCGGGTTTGAAAATTACTCTCAGTTGGGAATTTGGAAGCTCTGTCTCGGAGGTCCTCCCCCAGCTTTGGAGACAATCTCCCTTCAAGAGGATGGGGGTCCCTCAGCCCTCAGAAGCACAGGAGAGTCCTCCCTACCCACTTTTCTGCTGTCTTCAGACATTTTTGCTAATTGTTTTTTGCAAGTCTGAATTAGGATTTCTTAGTCGGTCAAATTCTTACTGCTTAAACAACATGCGATTTTTGTCTTCTGGTTAGTGCTAATAATTTCCAGAAATAAAAGGAGAAAGTTCTAAAAGTCCAAATTAATAAATTCACTTATTTCACTGAGCACACCCATGTGTCAAGGGTCAACCATGTTTCCAAGCACCAGGAGCACAAATTTGATTAAGACACAGTCACTGCCCTTGAGGAGTGTACAGTCTATTGAGGAAGACAGAAACAAAATGAACTGCTTAGTGCTGTGGTGACTGTCACAGTTGGGTCTGAACAAGGTGTGTGTTGGGACAAATAATGTCATGGTTAATTCTGCTTGGGGTAGGGCTCCCAGGGGGAGGAGAAACTTCATGGAAAGCAGTCGATTTGCAGCTTAGACAAGGGGCAGATATTTGCTCCGTAGGTAGAAAGCGTTTACCAAGTCAATACAGACTTGAGTTTGCGTGGCACATGTAAGGGGCTGCTATGGCTGGCTGGAGGTAGAATCAGTAGGACCTGAGTGATGGGGAGAAGTGGTGAGGGCAGGGAAGGGAGGTGTCCAGGATGGGCTCCAAGGCTTTTAGCTTGGGTGTATGCCAGGTCCTATCTGAATCATAGTAGCGTCTTAACATTTGGTCCAGTCAATCAAGGTGCTTGCTTGGTGACCAGTGGGGGAGACTGAGCAGAAGTGATCACAGGGCCATGCTGGGCTGAGAATGCTGCCTGCCTGCCTGTGGAAGGGCCCCCGGAGACTTCCTGGGGGAGGGGATTTTTGAACTGGGCCTTGAAGGAGGCCTTATGAGGCAGAGAGGGTTGGAGGGGAGAAATGTGGGTGAATGAAGGTGTTTCAGATCTGGGAAAAGCTCACACGATGGCACAGGGTACAGAGCCCTTTGGTGGCCTCTGGGAAGTAGCAAAGGGTGGCTGGAGAAAAAATATTTGGCATTGGTGGTCAGTGTGTGTGCATGGGGTGTGTGTGTGTGCATGATGTATGTGTGTATGCACGTGCATAGGTGTGAGTGTGCATGGGGGTGTGTGTACATGGGGTATGTGTGTATGTGCATGCATAGGTATGTGTGTGTATACATGGATGTGTGTATGGCGGGGAGGTTGGAGAGGGAAGCAGACAGACAGTGACCGAGTGAAGACAGGCTCAGTCAGTTTAACAGCAAAACTAGGAGTTCAGACGATGCCCTAGGAGGTGGGGAGAAGATGGAGAATTAAAGCATGGGAGTCGCGTCACCAGATTTGGACTTAAGAATCATCACTCTGCTTCAAAAACATACATGCTGGGAATTTTGGTAAACTTAAAAAAAAAGGATCAAGAATAAGGAACTCAGCGAAAGAGAGTAAGCAATGCCGGTGATCTTCCGATTGTCTTTCTTCTCTCCCTCTTGTCGGTTGGGATGTTCTGTGCCGCGCTGTGTGTAGGGTAGGAGGCGTGGCTGCCCCCAGCAGCAGCCAGGCTGGGATGGAGTTAGGGCTCTGTGGCCAAAGGGAAGGCTGGCAGGACCTGCCTCCTGGACTAAATTGCTTGTGTCGCCCCAGTTGATGAATGTCTCTGACATTGGGAATAGCAATCCCATCAAGACACCTTCATCGGATTTCACTCTTCATTGACTCAAGAAGTGAAATATCTTAGAGCCAGAAAGCTTAGTCCCTTGCCTTGACTGGGTTGGTTATTTTTTATGGTTTGCTCTGAATTGTGGGGATTGAAATACACACACAATAACCAGGGAAGTTATGCCTCCTTGGGCTCACATATACTTACTTGTACATTACTTTGTGTAATTTGGCCTCTGGACAGAGACTATAGGTTTGGGTGCCGTCTCCGCTAGGGTCCTAGTCGGGTAAGGAACACCTGGGTTTGCCTGGATATAATAAGTATGTTTGTCTCATTAGAAATGGGAAAACTCAGAATGGCTTGGCCTTTGTACCTCTAGTCCCCAAGGCATCCCAGGAGAAGTCAGACGTGGTTCCTCCTGGGCATAATCCGTGACCACCTGGCATCAGGTATGAGAGAGAGCTTTCTCCACTGCAGGTGCAGAGTCAAGGACAGTGCTTCACGGGGATTTTATTTATAAAACTGAGCCCTGATGGTGAAAATATAGATGCCAAAATAGGGGAATTAAAATGGTCCTAGAGCAATGCAGTCATTTTCAGGATGACTTCAACCTGACAGATGTATATGGAGGAACTTGGCCATATTTCTTTGTGACACTGGGCAGTTCACTTCTGCTATGTGTGTCCAATTCCTCATTTATAAAATAAAGTTCTTAGACTAGATTCATTTTAAGGTATTTTCTGGCTCAGATAGTCTGTGATTTTGTGATTAACTGCTAGTAACCGCTGCAGTGGTCAGCACGCAGGGTACCACCCACTCACCCAATAAGGATATATCGAGCATCCTCGATGCATCAGGCCCACTAGGAAGCACTGGCCAGCTTCACCTCTTTGCCTCCCCTTAACGCGCTTGATAGTGACGTTCAGGTCCAGAGACAGGGATAACCCGCCACTAGCTGGTGATTAATAGGTCGTTCTATCTTTTCCTCAAAGCCAGTGGCTCAGTGTTCACTTCTCCCTTGTCTGCCTTTGGCTGAGCCCCTTCAGGCTTCCTTCCTCTGGGGCATCACTGCACACGGTTATGTCTGCTCCAGCAAAGCAGCCCACTGTTTGGACTTTATTGCCGCTTTCTGGGAACTCAAAACAAGAATTGCTTCAGTTGTGGCAACGCACGCTGGGGACTGACCCAGGAGAAGGGCTGCCAGACACCAGAACTGCTGCCTGTATTTGCTGATTCATTATCAGCATCAGACAGTCTGCTCTGCGAATGATGATAAATGTGTGGTGTTCTTCTGAAGGAATCACGTCCTCTGAGATTAACCCTGTGCCGGCAGCCGGCTTGTCCGCTGCGTGGCGTCCCATCCCCTACGATCCCCTTTTCAGGAGTCCAGGACACACCTTGAAAGAAGAAAGTGTGTTTGGTTAAGGATAATAGGAGACCTCATGTCCATGTGATTTAGAAATGCAAACAGTAGGTGTTTTTATTCCAGACAGAGAGGCAGGGACAAGGTGGGTAGCTGCTCTGGAAGCGGGGAGGCGTTGGAGACAGGAGCCCCAGTGACAAACATGCAGGTGCCCCAGCAAATTTTCAGGCTGCTCATCTAGGTGGGACTGAGATGGGTTGAAGAAGAGTCATCCCTGGACACACTACAGCTATGTGAATGTTACCACGCACCTAGACACCCGTTGTCTCCATCACTGTGGGCAAGGCTCTTCCCCAGCTTGGCTTTAGTTGCTTCTGTTAGGAAAATGAGTCACCTGGACCAGGCCATCTCCAAGTGCCCTCGTAGGACTTCCTCTACCAGTTCATTGGTCCGACAGGCTCAGCCCTACAACCCGTCCAGTCTGGGATCCCTGATGGCTCCAAGTGTTGTGCTGTGGGTACGTGGTCCTCCTCTCGATGTCAGCCTCCAAGGCAGTTCCCCAAACAGACCTTCCTCCTCTCACTGCCTCCCCCAAATCGCTGGGGCAGGTTTGAAGTAGGATAAGAACCAAGTTGGTGGGTGCCGTTTCTTTCTCACTTTCCTTCATTTGGAAGAGGATAGGTTATGTCAGATGCCAAACCCCAATTCCCGAGGAGCTGGAGATCCATTCCACACCTGGCAGAAAAGATGTCCTCCTTGGGGCCCATGAGTTGTGGGGAGTTCAGCACCGTTCCAAACCTAGGGCTTTAAAATTAAGTCATATTTCTATGGCAACAGTACTTTCATTCCCTATACCTCCATCTATTGGGGCAAATAATAATGATAACAGCAGACACCAATTTTGTTGCTTCCTATTTTCCAGGCATTATACTGAGTCGTTTACATACATCAGCTCATTTCAAACCTCATACCATCCCCTTGAAGGAGATACTATTCCCAGCCCCACCCCCAACGCCCATTTTACAGATAAGGAAACTGAGATTTACAGCATGAAATATCCTGCTGCAATCACACTGTAAGAGGCAGAGCTGACTTTTGAACCTGTGTTTTCTGACTCTAGCGCCCGAATAAGCACCTCACAGGACTGCCAGAGCAAAGCACTTCAAGGGCACAGTGCCCGCCTGATTGATGGGCAGCTCACACTCACTTGTCCTCCACCCAGAACTCGCCCCTCAGCTGGGAGAGTGGCTCCCAGTGGTTTGCTGGAAAAGCAGCCTCAACTAAGAGAGAAAGGGAGGCCGTAACTGCAGGCCTTTATTTCGGTGGTTTATGATATGGTGATGGGGTTCCTTCCGTCGACATAAGCCATCCTAATAGCACCATTTATCATTATGACAAAGGTCAGGATAGGGGGAGACTGGAGCTGGAATGAAAGAGCAGAATTATGATGATTTTAGCAGTTGAAAGTGACATCACCTCAGAACCGCGCTATTGAATGGCAAATTGAAAGCCGGACTGAAATTGCTTTAAAACGTATCCCGAGATGGTTTTCCACAGCTGTGATAAAGTCATTTGGTTGTGTTTGGAGATGCATTTCTATCTAGACTGTTCTCTGAGTTGTCTCTGCACCCTCCCACTCGGAGGCTGCTGGTCGGCCCCGGAGGCGTCTGAGGCTCTGGGTGCTGTTTGGGGGCACCTGCGATCTGCCACACCCCAGATGGGGCGCTGGGGAAGCTGACGGAGTCATTCTCTCATTGTCTTTTTAGTGTGTTGTGAATGTCTCTTCATGTCAATAAGTCATGTGTTTACAGCATTTTTAATGGCCACATTGCTTTCCTCCATCCATCTGGTGGGTTGAACCTAGGCTTTTGGAACTGTCTCCTGCCCCCTGTGAGCAGGTTGGAACAAATGGGGGTGCTGGCCGGGGGCCTTCAGGATGTGCCTGGCTATTTGACCAGCCTTTATTTATTTGGCCTGTATCCAGGTAACCTGGAGGAAAGACCATGGAGACCAGAGCTTCAGTTACTTTATGCCCTCTTTTTTTCATCCTCAGGCAAAAGAAGGGGAATGTAGCCCACAGACACTGGGTTGGACCTTCGAATTTGGTCAAGTGCAAGCCCTGTCCCACGGCACAGTCAGCCATGGTCTGCGGCTCCGACGGCCACACCTATACGTCCAAGGTCGGTCTTCTTCGTTCTCTTTTTTGTCATCAAAAAGTACTCTGTGTCTGTTTGTTCTGACAAGGCTCTCTGGGCCAAAACTGGGGCCTGTGAATCTCGGTGGACTTTGGGGCTTGGCCTTGAGAAGCTGCCACATGAACAGACTCTTTGGCCTAAGAGACAAGATAAAAGCGTTCTCTCCTATGTAACTGGAGTGATCAAGGGCTTAGGGGAAGGGTGATTCTGAGAGTGGTGTGTGATCCTGAAGTGAATCTAGGCCAGCTTCCTGGAGGAGGTGAGGAAGTAAGCTGTTCCAAAGCTCAGCTGATGGGGAGCAAAGATGTGAGGGAGGCCCCGGATGCCTGCCTTACAGACAGCGTGGTGATAGGGAGGTGTATGATGTCGGCACACGTTTAAGCTGCATTTATTGTGTATCTAGAATGTATCCAGCACGACACCAGGTCCTGGGGCTAGAGGGGCTGCTGTTCCTTTCTCTGGGGACTTCAGGGCTTACAGTCTAATGCGGTGGGGGGGCAGGGTTGCTAGTATGGTGACAGGTCATTTTAACTCAAACCAGTGAAGAGAAAATGGTTTCATAGAAAAAGGGACTAGGCATAAAGTGGGTCTCTTTATTCTTACTGGAGCAAGGAGGAGAAGTTTCACAGAGGAGGAGCATTTCATCTAGGCTCTAATAAAAGGAATTGCAGGCAGGGAAGCAGGGATCACCAGGGTGGAGGAAGGAGGTGACCATTTGTTCTTGGAACTCCAGGCAGTGTCCTTGGGCTAAGGTTGTCCATTTGTGTTTGGGAATGGGTACATTTCGGTGGGAAAATGAACGAAAGAAACCACAGAATCGACAGGGGTTTGCTTATTCTCTCATTCAACAAATATAAATCAGCACGCGCTCCCACACCCTTAGTGCTAGGCGTGAAGAGTTGTGCGTGCGTGTCTGAGACAGGGTGGGGGGCAAGGAGTGGGGCTCTGACTCTCCCACCCCCTCCAGCCAGAGCTGCACTGCTTTTATCTCTCTTCTTGTTTTCTCTGTAGGGATCATTTGCAGAAGGGAGTCTGGGGCTGATAAGAGTTGTAACTGGTGACTCCCTGTCACTTGTTGCCTTGTGGTCCTTGGGCTTGGGCCTTTACGCCGGTCCCACCTCTGTCCCTCCCCCACTGCACACATAGCTTCTGTTCTCTGCGATCCCCTCACCATCCTGACCTTTACAGCATGGAGACTGCATAGGCCTGGGGGTCCCTCACTGCCTGCTGTCCTCAGAAGCTCATCAGGATTATTACAAGTAATAATGATAATCATGTATTATTATTCACCAAAAGAGTGAGTCATGTACTTTTATTCACTGAAAGTAGATGTTTATTCTCTCGGATTTTCACAGTTTTCTAACCAAAGGGAATATATGTAACAAAACGGGAAGCCAGAAGGTTCATCTAGCTTGCACCCAGACCCGTGTAAGCTGCTTTAGGATATCAGTATCATAATTACTGCTTGGTAGTTCCTTTGTTCTTTCAACAGGTATCACTAGAGCCCTTCTTATGCACCAGGCTCTGTGCCAGGTGCTGGGGAAACTTATGATAGAGTGGAAATTAGAAAGTTGGCTCTTCTTCACGGCCAGAGTCAGTAAGCCACACCTCTCCAACGTCAGACCTGCCATGCGAATTACAGCTTCTCTGTCCAGGGTCACAGCCGCAACGTCCTGGCTCAGTAGCTCAGCCCAGCTTGGCTGAGTGCGCCTACCATCCCCGCTTCGCGTCTCTCCCTGACCCCAAAGGAACCACAGGCTTGCTTCTAACACCCTGCGCCGTCTGGACTAGTGCATTTATAATAGCATTGATGACTCAGATCCGCCCCCCACTCCCCGAAGGCAGATCAGGCCATCATTGTCTTTCACCTAAAGCCCAGCTTCTAGGTATGTGAACAATTGCCTGGAGATTCTGTTAAAATGCAGATTATGACAGAGCAGGTCTGATGTGGTGCCTGAGATTCTGCATTTCTGACAAGTTCCCAGGTGACGTCCACGCTGCTGGTCCACGGACCACACTTTGAGTAGTGAGGACTTTGGTTTCTATAGACACCTCCTATTGGGACTCCTTACCTCCAGTCTGCCTTTCCCCGGCCCCCCAAATCCATTTCCACATGACGTAAGAGGTGAGGGTAATTCTGCAATAAAAGTCTGTTTGTACGTCTCCCCCACTTAAAATGTATGGATAGCTCTCCTCTTGCGGTCGCAACTAAGCTGAGACCCTTCGCCGTCAACAGCAAAGCCCTCCAGGGTCTGTCTCCGTAATCACCTACTCTAGACAGATCCTTCATTCGTTTGTCCAGCAACTATCTCTTGGACACTTGTCATTGTTTCTAGGCACTGTGCAGAGCATGGAAGGGCAGTGGGGAGCCAGACCGACGCCATCCCTGCTCACTTGGAGGTTACACTCTGGTAGGGGAGACAGACAGAAATAACTGACCACACAAATCAATAGGTAACTTCAAATTTTGGTAACTGGTACCCAGGAAATACATGTGGTGCTCTGAAAGAGAGACAGAGTGCTTATAGCTTCAAATGCCAGCTCCCCCTGACCCCCGAGCTACAAGGAGCAGTCGTAACCTGTCAGATGTGGCTTGAGATGCTGTCAGCTGCCCAGGGAATGTCTCTGCAAATGTTTGCTGGTCAGGGCCCCCCCTGCAGTTTGAGCAGGAAAGCTGGCTTTTTGTGTTAGAGAAGGTTGCCTGCTGAGAAGGCCTTTCTGAGGAGGTGTCCTTTAAACTCTGAGAGGGGGCATTGGTAGAATGTTCTAGATAGAGGAAATAGCATAGGCCAAGGCTCTAAGGCAGGACGATGAGTTTGAAGAGCTAAGAGGATGCCCTATTGGTGGCTGTGACAGTGAGGGGAGAGGCACAGGGAATGAGGAGGAGAGGGCGGATGTGAGGACAGTCCAAGAGGAGACTTTCAGCCAAAGCTTGGAAAGTGAGCAGGTGGTCAGGCAATGCCAGGCTTGCAGGACGCTTGCTACTGTAAGTGCCTTCTTGCCCATGTCTGCCTTAAGTGGCAGGCTTAAGAGCGTGTGTGGTTCTAGAGGTAGAAACAATGCCTGTCTACCTTCACCAGGCACAGGACACACAGTGGGTGCTCGGTATCAAGGATAAGAGAGAAGAGCCACTGAGGACCCCAGCGGGGAAGGAATGGTGAGGTTCCAGTCTGTGCAGCCCTTCCGGGATTCGAATGAAGGGGTTGCCGAGAGCTTAGTGAGTGAGAGAAATAAGCCATCCCCAGCCTGGGCCAAGTTGCTTAGCTAAACACCCAGCCTGGAGCCCCGGCAGAGAGAGGCTCTTTGCAATGATTCTGTCTTTGTGAAGATCAGTTTGTGCTGTTCAGTTATTCCCTCCAGCTCTGGAGTGAACTGTCTGATCCTGGAGCCTGCGATTAGAGACGAGCCATGAAAGGTCAGTGAGTGATCAGGGCTGTTGGGCAAGTGGCACGTTGCACATCAAACTCCAGCAGCAACCTGCCCGCTCGCCTCTGTCTCTCGTTCGCAGAAGGAGCTTCAAATGCCAGCTGCCCATGACCCCTGAGCTACAAGGAGCAGTCGTAACCTGTCAGCTGTGGCTTGAAATGCTGTCAGCCGCCCAGGGAATGCCTCTGCAAATGTTTGCTGGTCAGGGCCCCCCTGCAGTTTGAGCAGGAAAGTTGGCCTTTTGGGTTAGAGAAGGTTGCCTGCTTACAGGTTGTTTAAGAGGCAGGACCAGGATTTGGAAGGCTCCTTTGCAATGATTTTTCAACAGAGGAATGGCTTCCAGATACTGCTGGGCAGAGCCCCAAAGCCTGCCCCAGCCTGCTATTCCTCTAGTGCCCTTGAATTCCTGCACCTGCCTCAGTCCTGAGTTTCCCAGACCTGGTCAGCTGTCTTTTCTTGGAGCAAGAGAAGAGACCTGATGCCTTCTTATCAGAACTTGTAGTGCCTTTCTCCCCATCCTCCATGTGGGGTAGACTGAGGCCCAAAGAGTCAAGGGCAGTGGCAGAATTTGACACTCAGAGTCTCTTGCCTGGATATCTGTGATCACCTGCTTCCAGTTAAAACAAAGGGGAGAGGCTGGTGGAGGGGCAGCAGTGCAGTGGAAAATGGTGTGGGTGTTGGTTTTTGACATTAATCTCCTAGTTTTCTATCCACTTCCAGAAAGTTGGCATTCTCTTTTTCCTAAAGAAATGAATCAAATGACTCATGCTGAAGGCATGCGTTGACTGCTCAAGACCTCTGAAGCCAAGACCAATTCTAAACCCTCGTGGTGTGCAATGAGACTTCCTTCCAAGGGGGATATTTCAGACTGGTCGGGTTCAGTATTGGAGTGATTTAGCTATTGCCCCTAAACATATGGCCACTTCTTTACTGAGGTTCAAGAACACATGTTAGTCTCACAGGCAAAGCTGTCACAGGACTACCAGTAGATGGGCAGTTAATAGAGTGAATGAGTTAACTGTTAGTGAACAAGTGACTTCCCATTCCCTGGAGTTATGGCCTTTATTGGGTCATTGGGGTCAAGAAACAAAGGACAGATGAGACCAGGATGCATGTACAACTGGAAGTGATTTGATGTCATAAATCACATTCACAAAAATCAGTTTTGGCAAAAATATATTGCAGCCCAGTCCCGTCATCATCAAGGAAACCTGTAATAAATAATCCCAGTCCTCCAGGGGAAGTGTTCACCCTTTCACAGATGGATCTGAGGTCTGTGGGGAGCACTGACAGGAGAAGGGGGAGGAAGGAGCGTGGGTATCAGCTCTGTCCTTGATGCCCGGTGTTTGTCTTCGGGTTCCATCAAACAAGCTTGCTTTCTGCTTCTGGGCCCTGAACAAGCAGAAGCTCCTAGGATGGGGGTGGGGATGCATTTAGAAGCCTCTGTCTGTAGCAGGGCTCTTCCAGTGTCCTGCCACCAGGGACACCACTCAGACCTCTGTGACTCCCCAGGTCAAAGATAAAACCCGCAAGAATGCACAGCATCTTGAGATGAAGGGATAGAAGATGTTACATGGCAATAAATGACTTTGTATTCAGACTCTACAAAGCATAACTCACAAAAGATAAGGAACAGAAAACTCCCCGCTGGGAATAGGCAAGTGGAGGCCAGCACCGCAGCTGGTTTGAGAATGTGGTAGAGACCCTGCCCCTCGATGTGGCTTCTAGGTAGTAAGGATCACCCTTATCATTTAACTTGCCCTGATGTCACATTCTCCTGGCCAGGAAAACTGAAGGAGTCCAGAAATTCAGCAAGTGTTTATTGAATTCTTTCTTACTCTGTGTCACGCATTGTGCTAAATACTGGGGATATGACGGAAGACGAAGCCCCGGTTTTCACGGAACTTACAAGGAAGGTAGACAGATTACAAAGCAGTGTCCTTTCATTAAAATAGGTGTTCAGATAAGGGATGTTCGGGGTGCTGCAGGACCCAGAACAGGGCCTCCTCAGCCAGTCTGGAGGTGTGACTAGTCTTCTTAGAGGAAGTGATGGTTCATTGAGATCTCAAGGCTGGAAAGAGTCGCCTGGAGTACAAAAGGAGGTGGAAGGTATAGAGAGTTCATTCATCAGAGGAAAGAGGAGGCTGAAGAGATGAAACAAAGCACAGACCCTCTTGAAGAAACCGGTGAATGTGTCAGTATGGCAGAGTCGCATGGGGATTGGGGACAGGGGTTAACTAGACACAGAAATGAGGCTAGAAAAGTGTCAGGGGCCACTTTTCCAGGGCCTTGAAGGCCAAATGAGAGGGGTTGCACTTTACCCTAAGAACACTGGGGGTCTTATTAAGGACTTTGATTTTTTCACTGGCTGCAGGATGGGAGCGGTTGGGCAAGCCTGGAAGCCTGGACTTGTATTGTGGTTGCAGAGATGGATGGGAAGCAGTCTGAAGAGGCATTCAGGAAGTCATAGCTGGACTTGGTGACTGTCTCAATTTCAAATACAGAGAGTCATTTTAGTTGAGCTCAGCAGAAGGACATCTTCACCATCTGGATCCCAATGGGACTTGCGGTTGCTCTTGCCAGCAGCTTTGTGGCCTCAGCCTAAACCAGAGGGACCCCGTCGTTTGTGAGTGCCTTTCCTTTCTCTGCTGTTATCCCCGTAGAAAGATGAAGGCTCCTGGGGTCCTGGCTGCCAGTTTCTAATTTTGCCTGTAAGAAGGGAAGCAGCACTGTGGCTGATGGAATCTGGCCAGCCCAGGCTTCAGGTGGGCAATCTCAGCTTTCTCTCCCTTTGGAGGGGAGAGCGGTTTGGGAAAACTGTGAGCAGATCTGGAGTGGGGCTGGGGACCTGGAAACTCAGAAGGGAGCAGGAGTGCAGGTCTCCGCTGCTCCAGGTTCTGGCCCTGGTGAGTGTCTCCTGGCTGGGCCTCTTTTAATAGGACTGCGTTGACATCTCTCCCCCTGCACCCACCTGACCGGAGCTCAGACGTCAGGGCTGGGACTGCTCGTGTCCAGGCAGAAGCTGCACGGCCTGACCTCTGAGGGGAGGGCCCTTGGAGTGGCCCTGGGAGCCCTGTTCACCCTGCTAGCTGGCATCAGCCCGGCTGCTGGGAATGGACAAACAAGCCGGCAAACACCCGTCTGCTCTTCCCCTCCTCCCACGACGTTTAGTTCATTAACAGCTGTTAAACAATTAGCAAATGGCTCATTTCTGTCTAGATGCAGAAGAGAGATGCAGAGTTAAGAAGCGCTGTGAAGGAAGATGGTTCTCCTCTGTTCTGAGTGCGCACACGCGAGGGAGGGGGAGAGAGAGCTTGCCTTACAGCGTTGGCATTTCTTTCAACACGTTGTTGCTGCGGATTATATTATTTTCAGAGTCGTCTTAATAGTTTCGAACAATTGTTACCAAGTAAAGGTCATGTTTGAAGTTCTTGGCAAATGGAGACTCTGTTGGCCGGCATTTCCCACGAACAGGCTGTTCTGAGGGTCAGAGCCAATCCAGGGCATGGATTTGTTAAGCCTTCTCAAGACAGTGTCGAGCTCCGTATGTCTTAGTCTCCCCAGACTTTTATGGCCCTGCATCCATGACAGGCGTGGGTGCTTTTTATGTGCGGCTCCTCTTCTTTGCTTTTTGGCTGAGTCGAGGCTGTCGGTGTTTTCGGGGACATTTTTAGATAGCCCTGCCTCCATAGAACCTGCCGAGTGAGAATTGTCTTCACTTGCAAATGGCTCATTGGCAAGGGCCTCACTTCTGACTAAGCAGAAGAGAAGATGATTGGACACTGAGGTGGAAGGCTTGCATTTGCACATTTTGTGCATCAGGAAACTGGAGCCCGATGGCCATGGTCATGGCCCCAGGAACAAGAGGTGTAGCAGCAATTAGGCAAGACATTGGATACTGCCATCTGGGCAGCCCTGTGGAGGGCCAAGAAGTAGTAAGTACCCCGCCCCCATCCTGCATGCTCTCAGGTGGTAGTGGGGGAGAAAAAGGTCGGGCCGTGTGCCCATAGACCACACGGACACCAATGGTCTGATGCGGGAGTCGGGTCGTAGACTTCGCTATTTTGATTTTCTGTTGCTCAGAAAAAGCTAACACAAGAGGTGTTATGACTTTGGAGACATACTCAGTGGCATCTAACCAACTCTAAGCAAGTTTGTTTTATACATTAAACAGTTGGAGGTATGGGGACAAGTTCCCCATGGCAGATGCCCCAACTTTGCTTTTCCCCCTGAGGCCTTGTTCATTTTCATTGTCCTCTCTTCAGTCTGTGGTAGCCAAACATCACTGGATAATGGAAAGCTAGTGTTCATAGTAAGAAGACCCTCAACTATTAGTTTAAATAGAGTTCTTGCCCTTGTTTGGTTGTCGTCCCCTTTTCTCTTTCACAGGGTTTTTGGAAGGAACAAGTATAAATGATATTTAAGATGTTTACTGTGTATTACTTCTGGCTGCTATAGCAAAAATTCAAATGGAACAGAGGCTTGAACAGGATACAGTTTTATTTCTGTCTCACGTAGACATTCTAAAGATAAGCAGCCTGGGGCTGATATGCTGCCTCCAGACTGTCAGTGACCAGCGTCCTTTATTTACCTTGTTGCTCTGTCATCCTGACAGTTGGAACTGTTGAGCTTCTGCCTCTTGGTCCAAGATGGCTGCTGTGCCCCAGCCGGTAGGAAGGGGGCGAGGGAGGAGGTACAGTCTGGAAGTCATGTGTCATTTCTACTCACATCCTACTGGCCACAGCTTAGTCACAGGGCTACGCAGAGCTGCAAGGGAGGCTGGGAAATGTGGGTTTATTGTGGGTAGCTCCGTATCCAGCTGAAATTTGAGAGTTGTGTTGTTATTAAGAAGGATAGAGTGAATAATGGAGTAATCTAGCCGTCTCTGCCATAGTAATATTTTAAATAATGATAGTGGCAATAACAAGAAAGCAAGAGTACTTCATTGTTGAACATGTATTAAGTACTGTGATATTGTACTAAGTGCCACAGAATTATTTTACTTCCTCTATTATTCCATCTAATTCTCACAATGAACCTTTGAGGTAGGGGCTATTAATAGTCTCAAAGAGGAGAAAACTGCAGCTGCAAAACTTTGTCCAAGATCAACACAGCTCTTAGCAGCAGAGTAGATATTGGAACCCTGGTCTGTCTGGTTCTCGAGTGACAGTCTTTACTTCTACGAGGGAAATGCCATCTGAAAAGTAATATAAAATACCAGCTGTATCATCAGGATGCTTTTGATTTCAAGTGACAGAAACAGAACTCAAACTTGGCTTCATCAAAAAATGAAGATTTACTGGCACAGAAGGCTAGAAAGTATACTGGGGTGGGCAGACCTCAGAGAAAGAAGGGGAAATTCAGTGTGGAAATTCTTTCTCATCTTTGTCCATCTCTGCTTGGCTTCATTCTGCCAAGAGGCTCTCTCCCCTTGGCAGGGAAGATGGATTTTGACAGCCCCTGATTCATTTGCTTCTAGCCTAGAAACTGCAAAGAAATTTGTCAGTATCTGTGTTTCAATCCCAGGGAAGGATTCCAATTGGCTGTTTTTGAATCATGTGCCCATCCTTTAATCAAATACTATGGTAACATGACCCTCTTTACCCCCACCCTTCACTATGATCAAGGGTAGTATTTTTTTACCAGAAGAAGAGGGAAAGAGTATTTACTGGACTGAATAAAAATTTTAAAGTAGTGTACTGCATAATCACCTTTTAAAATATCAAATATTATTAAGTATTTGTGTCATTAAAGCCTTCAGCTAAATGCCACTAGCTTTTGAGCCTGTAAGAATGTGTTAAGGTGTACTGTGTTTCTAGGAGTGGTAGGCAAAAAGGAGCATATAATACAGGTCCATACCAGACGTGTTAGTGATCTAGCTAAAGAGAAAGTTCATGCAAAATAAAGTAGATTCAGCACCACTTTAATTCAGAAATCTTTTAAACCATTTGGCCTAATGTTGTAATACTTCCTTCTAATCATGAGTCCTCAGTTCTATTAAGCATCATCTGTCCTCAGTTCTATTAAGCATTTCTTTCTTTTTGGAACATGCCAAGATGACACAGTCTTTTTGGCTCCCGAGGATAAACTTTCAGGTAAAATGGTTATTGTGACAGAAAGCACAGATATTCAAACACCGACCACGGTGAAATGCATCCTCAGAATTTACATGGTCTACGTCAACATGCAGATTAGTTATGAAGTTACAGCAGAAGGAAGCAATTCAACTAAGTATTTTACCACTTATTTCTATGTTGTATGCGCAAACATGTGCTTAACCAAGATTTGAAGAATAGGTTTTCATGTCTTCTTCTCAAATGCCCTGAGTAGAACGCCATGTAATTAGTTAGCACTTTTGTTAAAAACACGTTAGGAAGAATAACCTTCTTGTTGTCAGTGCTGTTGAATGCACAATTAAACCATCTGATAAAGCAATTACCTGAACACGATTATGCTTATCCTCACCTCACCAGGAGATGAAACGAAGGATTAGGAAAAAATTGCAAAGCACATGAGATCTCTGCCAACCAATCCTTTAGAAGAGAGAAGCGTCCCTGGCCAGAATAAATATACCCAGTGCTATAAATCTAATTAAATCATTACAAAAAACTTTAATGAAGTTCAGGTTCATGTTGCTTTTGTTTTTCTTAAACAAACAAACAAACAAAACATTCCCTGTTGGCATACTGCTCAAATGAGTACAGTCAGACTTATTCATGACATTTTCCAAGAGAACGTTTCGGGACTAGATATGGGTAATGCTCGTAGAAGCTGATCTCACTTTCTATGTCTTGGGCTAGGACCTGTATGTTATGTCAGAGAATGAGGGAATATTTAGCTGGGTTAGAATTTACCGTGAATTGATACCATAACTGCCTATTGAGAGATATGACTTAAATGATGCTCTCCCTTTTACCGTAGCAAGTTGGTGGTTTTTTCCCATTCTAAAACAAATGAAACATTTTTGCATCTTTATATACAATGCATGAGATAGAAATGCTTCATCCTTTGGCCAAGGGTGGCACCTTCCTGCGATGCTGGGTTCTGTCCAGTGAGATGCTCAGAACAGCAGACCTTCTGCAGCAGGGAAGACCCTGTGTCCAAAAGAACAGTTTTCCCCAAGTTCTTATCGAAAGACACTGGGGATTGCTTTGGGATGCAAACCTCCCCAAAGGCAGGCTATGCAGTGGCGGCCAGGCAAGAGATCAGATGACACCGGAACCCAGGGACCCTGACCAGATTGATCAGATGAAGCTCCTTTTAAGGGTTTATTTACTTTCTCCTCTCCTAGTAGAGAGACCAAAAGATGCTATTAGGTATAAGTGGGGTGGGACTCCCCAAAGGTGGTTCTGAGCAAGATCTGCTACATCTCTCATGTCTTCCACTGTTTCCTGCTGGGAGCTCTCCAGAACAGCCACCTGGCCCGTAGTAGTAGCACACCACCACATGACCCAATTCCCTGGCACCAAACCAAGCAAAATAGAGGTGGAGTAGAGAGGATTCATCAATCGTTTTTTTGAACTTTAATGCACGTAACGGGATAGAATGCATTGAGCCTCCCTTACCCATACCCACCTCTGCCAGAAACGGCGTAAACACCTTCCTGGGATTTCAACTCCAAGGCTCTGCCTAAGCACCATCTCCTCAGTGAAGCATCCTTGAGCTCTTGGTGCTAGGATAAGCCATTTCTTTCCTCTGAGCTACAACAGCACCATGTGCATAGTTCTGCTGGAGCATTCATTGTATCACACTAGAACTGTCTGTAGATAAGTGTGTATATCCATCCATATGGTGAGCTAGAAATCCTAAAAACTATGATGTAAAACTCCTAGATAAGATAAGCATCCTTTAAAATAGATGAGCTTGTCAGATGTAAGAGAAATCCCTGGTTGGGCGGTAGGGAGAAGGAAAACCAGAGTGGATACTGACCACTTCCCTTTGGGTGGGGAGGTAAAGGGCAGCTGATCTAACCAAGAGGTTTAGGGGTAACCGCTGCCTGCAGACTGGAGATAATGCCTTAAATGCTTACAAGGTGGGAAATTGCAGCTGAGACCCCACACATAAATCCAGAACTTTCAACATGCTTGCCCTGAGTTGAAGGGTGGGCTCGATTGTTTTTAAAAAATTAAATATACCTGTTAGTAAAGTGAGACAATAACACTTCTCGACTTCGGCCTGGGCTCTGGTTAGAGAGGGAAAAGATGACCTGCAAAACTTTTTAACAAAGAGCCTGCATTTATTCAGATAAGGCAACGGTGGTACACAAAACCTTTGATGGCTGATATAGGGCACAGATGTAAACCACTCAGAACAGGTAACTGCTGTTAAGGTGTCCTGTTGCTTACTGTGTGAATAGCAGCCCAAGTGTGTGGTTCCAGTTTACCCTCTTTGTGCTGGAAACCTGAATTGTAAATTGACTTAAAGTGGCCCTGGCTATGGGACGCTCAAGGGCTCCTGGAAGAAGCATGTGTAAGTCCTCTCTGGAGGGTGGAACCATCAACTCAGGCTTTACAGGATTCCCTCAAAATGCCAAACATAACTCATAATTCTTTAAAGCATAGAAGGAAATAAGCCACCATGAGCAAGAGGCAGCACAGATTAAAAAATAGCAGAATCAGACCCCCAAAAACTTTGAGAGATGGATTTTTCAGGTACAGAATGTGAAATCAGTTCAAATGTTTAAATAAAAATGGTGATTCAAAACTTAAGCAATGAATGATATGGTAGCAAAACATACCAGATCATTTTGAAACTTCTAAAAGTGAGAAATACAATCATTAAAAACACATTTAATTAGTTTATTTATTATTTTTTTCAAATATTTGGATTTTATTTCATGGTAGGCTCAAAGCAATTAACCTTGTGTATTTAGTAGAGTTTTCCAAGGTAATTTAATAACCTGTCTGAAGTCATAAGAAATTAATTTCCTCATGGTATTTTTTCACATGGTAATTCAGTACTTTTATAGATTATGTACCATATGAAGTTATTATAATATTACTGACTATATTCCCTGTGCTGTACATTACATCCCTATGACTTGTTTATTTATTTTATAACTGGGAGTTTATAATCCTTCTCATCTATTTCACCCATCCGTCTACCCACTTCCCCGCTGACAACCCCTAGTTTGTTCTCTGTACGTGTGAGTTTGTTTCTATTTTGTTATATTTGTTCATTTGTTTTGTTTTTTAGATTCCGCATATAAGTGAAAACGTAAAATATTTGTCTTTCTCTGACTTATTTCACTAAGCATAGTACCCTCTGCTTTCACTCGTGATGCTGCAAACGACAAGATTTCATTCTTTTTTATGGCTGAGTAATATTATTCCTCTGTGTGTGTGCGTGCATGTGTGTGTGTGTGTGTGTGTGTGTGTGTGTGTGAGAGAGAGAGAGAGGTCTTCTTTATCCATTCATCTATCAGTGGACACTTAGGTTCATTTATCTTTGCATAAATATCCAGGAGTGGAACGGCTGGATTGTACGGTAGTTCTATTTTTAATTTTTTGAGAAACCTCCATACTGTTTTCCATAGTGCCTGCACCAATTTACATTCCCACCAACAGGGCACCAGGGTTCCCTTTTCTCCACATCCTCACCAACACTTGTTATTTGTTTTCTTTTTGAAAGTAGCCATTGTGACAGGTGTGAGCGCTGTCTCCTTGTGGTTTTGATTTGCATTTCCCTGATAATTAGCGATGTTGAGCATCTTTTCATGTGCCTGTTGGCCATTTGTATGTCTTCTTTGGAAAAATGCCTATTCAGGTCCTCTGCCACTTTTTAATCAGATTTTTTTTTACTTGAGTTGTATGATCTCTTTATATATTTTGGATATTAACCCCTTACCAGACATAACATCTACAAATATCTTCTCCCGTTCAGTAGGTTACCTTTTTGCTTTGTTGATGGTTTCCTTCAATGTGCAAAAGCTTTTCAGTTTGATGTGGTCCTATTTGTTTATTTTTGCTTTTGTTGCACTCGACTGAGGAGACACATCCAAAAAAAAAAAAAAACTGCTAAAACCAATGTCAAAGAGCATACTGCCTATGTTTTCTTCTAGGAGTTTTATGGTTTCAGGTCTTAGTCCATTTTGAGTTTATTTTTTTATATGGTGTGAGAAAATGATCTGGTTTCATTCTTTTACATGTAGCTGGCTACTTTTCTCAACACCACTTATTAAAGTGACTGTCTTTTCCCCATTGTATATTCTTGCCTCCTTTGTCATAGATTAATTGACCATCAGTGCATGGGCTTATTTCTGGGCTCCCTATTCTGTTTCATTGATCTATGTGTCTATTTTTGTGCCATTACCATACTGTTTTTGATTACTGTAGCTTTGTAGTACAGTTTGAAAACAGAGACTGTGATACCACCAGCTTTGTTCTTCTTTCTCAAGATTGCTTTGGCTATTTGAGGTCTTTTGTGGTTCCATACAAATTTTAGGATTATTTCTGTTTCTGTGAAAAATGCCATTGGTATTTTGATAGAGGTTGCATTGAGTCTGTAGATTGCTTTGAGTAGTATGGACATTTTAACATGATTAGTTCTTCTAATCCATAAACATGGAATATATTTCATTTTACTTGTGTTGTCTTCCATTTCTTTCATCAGTGTCTTACAGTTTTCCAAGTACAGGTTTCACCTCCTTGGTTAAATTTATTCCTAGGTATTTTATTCTTTTTGATGCGATTGTAAATGGGATTGTTTTCTTGATTTCTTTTTCTGATAGTTCATTATTAGTGTATAGAAATACAACAGACTTCTGTATATTGATCTTGTATCCTGCAACTTTACTGAATTCATTTATTATTTCTAATAGTTTTTTGGTGTAGTCTTTAGGGATATATATATATGTATATACTATATATACATATATAGTATCATATATATACTTTAGGGATATACAATATGTATAGTATCATGTCATCTGCACATAGTGACAGTTTTATATCTTCCCCTCCAATCTGGATTCCTTTTATTTCTTTTTCTTGTCTGATTGCTGTGGCTGGGGCTATCAAAACAATGTTAAATAACAGTGGCGAGACAAGGCATCCTTGTATTGTTCCTAATCTTAGAGGAAAAGCTTTCAATTTTTCACTGTTGAGTATAATGTTAGCTGTGGATTTGTCATAAATGGCCTTTATTATGTTGAAGTATGTTCACTGTCTACCAACTTGAGAGTTTTTGTCATGAATAGATGTTGCATTTTGTCAAAAGCTTTTTCTGCATCCTTTGAGTTGATCATGTGATTTTTATCCTTCATTTTATTAATGTAGTGTATCACATTGGTTGATTTGTGGATGTTTAACCATTCTTGCATGCCTGGAATACATCCCACTTAATCATGATATGCGATCCTTTTAATGTATTGTTGAATTCAGTTTGCTAATATTTTGTTGAGGATTTTTGCTCTAACGTTCATCAGGAATACTGGTCTATAATTTAATCTTTTTGTCATGTCCTTCCCTGGTTTTGATGTCAGGGTAATGCTGGCCTCATAGGATGAGTCTGGAAGTGTTCCCTCTTCTTTAGTTACTTGAAATAGTTGGAGAAGAATAGATATTAACTCTTCTTTAAATGTTTGGTTGAATTAATCTATAAATCTGGTCCTGGACTTTTGTTTGTCAGAAATTTTTTGATTACTGATTCAGTTTCTTTACTAGTAGTTGCTCTGTGTAGATCTTCTATTTCTTCTTGATTCAGTCTTAGAAGATTGTATGTTTCTAGGAATTTATCCATTTCTCCTAAGTTTGCCAGTTTGTTGGCATATAATTGTTCATAGTATGCCCTTATGATTGTATTTCTGTGGTATCAGTTGTAACTTCTCTTTTATGTCTACTTTTATTTATTTTGGGCCCTCTTTTTTTCTTGATGAGTCTGGCTAAAGGTTTATCAATTTTTATTATCTTTAAAAGTACATTTTAGTGATGAAAACACACATGTAAACTCCTTCACTATGGGAACAAAACTAGGATTCCAGCTCCTTATTCTAAATTTTGCAATGAAAAAGTAATTAAATCCATACTGTTTCTGTACAAATCATATTTCAGGGTAACCCTAAAGCTCTATTCAATAAGGGAAAATTATTTACAGAAGGAGTATAGCTAATAAATGCAAAAGTAACACTAGAATTAGAAAATTGACATTTTCAGCCCCAAAAGATATAGCTGATGTAGGCAACAGCCAAGCACGGGTGAAACCATTAGACAAAGGTTGATGATGAACTTCACCCTATTACCACCTGAGTCATCGGATAAATCATAGAATCACTTCAGTGGGCAGCTGGCATTTTTTGTCCTCTGGTGTCATGTGGTGTCTTCTGGTGTCACAGTCATATGTGTGCTTCATAGGCATGTGAAGTATTTTTGCCAAAAAGAATTGAACCTAAATCTAGTCAACGCTACAGTGCTGACTTCCGTTAACAGAACGAGCAGGGGTTGAGGAATGTGTTAAAGGAGGCCACGCAGAGGCACACAGACAAATTCAGAATATGAGGTATGTTGGGAGTGTGTGGAAAAAATGGATCCAGTTTCTTCATGAAAAAAGGTGGAGTGGGAGACATGGCTACCAAATGTTTTGTGAACACTGGTTGAACCCAAAGTGAAAAAAGCCAACAAAAACTTTAAAAGAAAAAGATGTTTTGGGGACTTCAAGGGAAATTGATTATGGACTGAGAATTAGATGTGTCGATAGCATTGTAGTTGAATAAGGAAAACATACGTTTTTTTAAGAGATACATTGTGAAGAACATAGAGGATTTGCTTTAAGATAACTTAAGATAATTTAGGTAAGATCAAGCAAATGTGGCAAAATCTTGAAAATTATTGAACGGAGGTTATTGCCAACTGACAACAAATGCAAAATGTGAGAGTTGTGAGTTAAGTTTTATTTGGGGCAAAATGAAAACTATAAGCCTGGGAGACAGCCTCTCAGCACTGAGGAACTGCTCCAAAGAGGTAAGTGGGGGAAGTCAGTATATATGTGGGTTTGGTGAAGGAGGATACAGGCAATCAGGCACACATTTTGGCAGAAGGTTGCTTCTAGTCACAAGGAACAGATGTCCATTAGTGATTTTAGTACTTTTCTACATATGAGAAGATGCAAGAAATTGGACTCATACGATCTTCTGAAAATATCTAACTATCTAAAGGCCTGTTCTGCCAGTTTTTCCCAGAGCACAGAGGGCCTCATTCCTGATCTCCACCCTGAACCCCTTTCAGGGTGTGTTGAAAGTCAGCGACTGCAGTGGCTATTGACTTCATTCTTATAGAACCAGGTGGCGAGAGACAGTTTTTAGTTGGCATTATGGAGATTCATTGTACTAATTTCTCTACTTTGGCATATGTTCAAAATTTTTCCTAAATAAAAAAAAGTACACTCTTTGAGGGGAGAAATTACCTCCTGCTAATCTTATTATCTCCAGTGTTGAATGCTGAAAATGAACATGAGTGGAGGAAAGGAAATTATATTTGCAGGATGGTTTTAGGAAAAGCAAAAGTGATAAATTTGTAAAAGTATAAAAATACATACCTCATATACATAAATATAAAACCTAAAATTGTGTACTTCTAGGAAAAACATAGAAACATCTGTGTGACCTTGGATTAGGCAAATGTTTCTTAGATAAAAATCCAAAAGCATGAGGCATAAAATAAAAAAATGATACTTCAAAAAAAATTCTCCCTTTGAAGGTCACTGTGAAGAGAATGAAAAATGAAGCCACGGCCTAAGGACAACATATTTGAAAATCATGTATCCAATACAGGACTTGTGTCCAGAATATATATAGAACTCTCTAAATTCAATAAGTGAAGAAACAGCCCAATAACAGTGGGCAAAAGATTTGAGCAGGCATTTCACCAAAGAAGGTATACAGGTGGTAAATAAGTACATAAAAAAGATCAACATTATTTATCATTGAGAAAATACAGATTACAACCACAGTGAGATACCACTACATGAGAATGTTGAATATTAAAGAAACTGGTCATATGAAGTGTTGGCCATCAGGTGGAGAAACTGGAACTCTCATACACTGCTGGTGGGAGTGTAAAATGGGCAACCCACTTTTGGAAAACAGTTTGGAAGTTTCTTTAAAAAAAAAAAAACCTACCATATGATCTAGCCATTCTATTTCTGGATCTTTACGCAAGGAAAGGAAAGAATGTGTCCATAGGAATACTTGTTCATAAATGCTCATAGCGACTTTATTTGTAATAACCAAAAACTGCAAACAACCCACGTGTCTATCAAGCGAATGAATGAACAAATGTGCTTTATCCATTACAGTTGAATACTCCCCAGAAATAAAAAAGGATGAACTGCTAATGCATGTAACATCATGATGGAATATTAAAATAATTATGCTGCATGAAGGCCAGATAAATAATAGTGCATACTATTTGATGACATTGATATAAAACTTCAGAAAATTCATGCTAATCTGTAGTGTGAGAAAGCAGATCACTGGTTTCCTGTGGTGGGGGGTAAGAATAGGAGGGGCATGAAGAAACTTTGGGGGATGATAGATACGGTAATTATTTTGATTATAGTGGTGGTTTCTTAAGTGTGTGTATATTTTTATTGATCAAGTTGTACACTTTAATTATGTGTAGTTTACTGCAGGCCAACTATACCTCAATACAGCTGTTTAAACAGTTTTTCAAAAGATGATCAGACCTGTGGAGTGTGTCTCCAGATTAGCACATTCTTCCAAATACCCACATTCGTTTCCATGTTTCTCTTTTTTGACACTGGTAACCTCCATCATTCAGAAGCATCCCACTCTGTAGCCTCATCTAGGATGAGCAACGTCAGAAGACAGAGTTGACAGTTTTCAAAAATTTTTCTAGTGAAAACTCAAAAGATGAAAAAGATGCAGTTTACCCTGAACACCCAGTCACTTTGGATTCTTCCTTCTGGAGAATTCTCTGTCCTGGAAGTGTGTCCTGGATTTTTACATCCCTTTGGGTACAGAGCCCAGTTTTCATTTGTTGGCATTGCCCTGCTGCCCCTTCTTTGAGAAGCAGAGGTCTTGGGGGACTGAGCAGTGTTCAGAAGAGCCACCCAGGGCATGACTGGGATGGTGGGGGGCAGGTCTCCTGGAGTGGCCCTGTGGGACCTGAGGACCCTTTGGTCCCTTTGGCTACTTGGGTGAGAGGGATGGTTCAGGGTCACTGTGTGGCAAGAAGAAACTACTCAAAGTGTATAAACGCCTGGGAGACAAGAATCTGTGGTCAGTGCAGGTAAGGGAAGAGCAGCGTGCTTGACATGGTCCCTGTGACTGACGTGACAAGGCCATTAGTCCTGTAGGTGACAGGGGAACAAGGGAGATGGCACCTCTGCAGGCCACATGGGTGGGAGGGGCTGCTTCATCTTCTGACTCTGCAAGTGTTCATTCTCAGATTCCCATCTCAGACCTCCAAGTCTGCAGAGTTGGAAAAGGCTGCAACTTTCCTGGTGCCTGCTTTGGGACCCTCTTCCAGGGTGGCTCCTCGAGAGTCATCAGACATGCCCACCGTGTACCAGACCCATGCCAGACCCTGGTCCTGTCCCAGGTTGTCCCCTGGTTCTGGAGAGGACAGGCGTGTAAACATAGATAGTTCACAGGTCAGCAGGTGAGGGGTGTGGTAGAGGTATGAACGGGGGAGGTGCCTCGTGGGAGGACAGGGGAAGGGTTGACACATCACTGTCAAGGTTAAGAGCTTGTTCAGTGGAGCTGGATGGCATAGGCTCAAATCCCAGTTTGACTTGGTAGCTCTGTGGCCTTGAACGAGTCAGGAAGCCCCTTGGTGCTCCAGTTCCCTTGTCTACAAAGCGAGGATGGTGATGCCTAACTCAGAGAGTTTTTGCGAAGGTTACATTAGTTGTCACGTATTACATTCCTAGAACAGTCTCTGGCACACAGAAAAGCCATCTGTATATAGTAATTGCCCTCTCCCCAAGGAAATCTGAAGGACCTCCTCGAGAAAGCCACTCCTCCCTGTGGCCCCAACGGCCCAGCTTTTATATCATACTTTCCATTTTCTTCCCGAGGTCTTTTCTGCCTCTCTCTCCCAAGTAGGTGGGATTGCTTCATATTCTGAGCCGTGGAGGTGGTGATGGGGATGATGACAGAGGCACCTTTTGTTGAAGGCATACTCTGTAGCAGGCACTGGCCAGCACGAGGATTCTCTCCCTCACTATTGGTCCCGTGGCAGCACCCACCATGGTAGATGCTCCAGCTGTTGGTGTGAAATTGTGCTGAGGTCCATCTCCATTCATTCTGTGCGCCTGTAGTGAGCGTGCGGCCGAGCAGCTTCAGGTGTGGCTGAGTTTCTATTGGTGAAATCAGGGTGGGCCTGAGTTCCGAGTGGTCGTAAGGAGATGGTGAGGAGGCAGTAGGAAGTAGACAAAGACCTGCACGGTATGGCAGGTGGGAATGTTTTTTGCACACTCACCCCTTTACCTGACTCGCCCTGATGTCACCTCATTCTCACCCCACTACTCATGCATCCATCCATCCATCCATCCATCGCTTGCTGAGACCTTCTTCTCTGCTCGGCATGTGTACAGATCACTGACGTGGGTGGGCTGAGCTGGCTGCATTTTCTAGAGCTGGAGTAGCTTTGCTGGGATTTCTGAGCTGGGGTTTATGTATCTCTGAGACAGGGCCTTGCTGGAGGTCTAAGTGACCAGCAGCTTTGGTTGCTGGCCTCACTGTTCCTTTGCTGGAAGGGACGGGCAGAAATGTGACCCTAGCCAAGTCTGCCAGATGTGCAAGGGGAGTAAATAACTGGGCTCAGGCCTGCCCCTGCCTGGAAAGCCCCCCACTTTAAGGAATGAAGCAAAGGCAGTCCCTCGCTCACAAGACCAGAGGCCAGGGTCTGCTCCAGAACCCCTCTCCGGGGACCAGCTTCATGTCTCCTGCCCTGGGCGTCACACCCCAGCCCCCCATGTGCACTGCTGATCACACAAACACCGGTGCCCATACCACATCGAGTGTCTGTCCTGTGTCACCCCCTGTGCTGCGTGAACATGCAGTGATCTTGCTGAATTCTCACACCCATCCTATGAGGTGGGCCCTAGTGTTTAACCCCTTATTCATATAATGAAGCAGGTCAGACTCAGCTATTAACACTCCTGCCGTCCCTCAGCAACTAAATGAGGAGCCAGGCTTTCCCACAACATCACCCTGACAACTTGCCATGTCCAGACAGACATAATTCCCACACTGCTGAAGTCAGTACAACAGAATTTGCCCAATTCAGACTCATCTAGGAGGTGTTGAATTCAGTTAGAATTGGCAAGAAAAATGGATTTTAATCATATTTCTAAGGAGTTTTTTTCTTTAACTCTCAAGAAGTACTATGGCTGCAGCCTGAAGGGCTATTAATCCTGCCTTGGCAGATACTTACAGATAATGGCTTGGGCTGGCTCATCAATTTCTTAGATACAACTGTGCTGCTCTGATGATTTGTTTTCAGGTATCACGAGCAGCCCCTTTTCCTGAGTATTTGAAATGTTCCTTTCGCGGTTGTGTCCGCATCAATTCCTCCCCGTCAGCGGACTGTTTCTTTCCCAAACTGGTTATTGGTGACCCTGGGCCCAGCCCAGGATGATGTTTCACAGCGCCCTGAACAGGTGCTGGGTGTTGGTGGGGTGTGATGGATGCTGGGTCTCCGTGGACCACAGCTGGTCCCACTGGCGCTGCCTCTGTGCGGTACCATCCCAGGTACCTTGCTCAGAAGTGGTTGTCGTGGAAACCTGTTTCCTTGTTTGTTTTTGTCTTGGGCAGCGATCATTACTTTATCATAGCCACGTGGGAAGAGTGGAGTGCCCGTCCACGGGAGGTGGGCCGCAGGAGCAGAGCTTGTGACTGAGCCGTTTCAGGGCCCACAGCAGACAGTTGGGGGCTGAGGATGGGGCAGGCCTAGGGCGCCCTCAGGGAGGGCCCTGGCCGTACCACCCCATTATTGTGCCGTATAAACAAAGGGCTTCTGTCGCGCACCCTGGGTGCTGACGGCACTGACAGCTCCCTGAGTCTAATCTCCCCGGTGACTGCCCTCCCCCTCCCTCCTGCCCACCCACCCACCCAGATTTCTCTGTACCGTTGGGAGCTGGTCCTGTGGGGAGCCAGGGAGGGTTCCTGAGGTTACTCGGTTTTCACAGCTCACAGGTTTTCTTGATTGCATGTTGTGTAGATCCACGTTTTTATTCCTATAGCTGTCATTTTTCTTGACCTGCTTTTTCAGTCACTCAAGACAGTATTACCGTATTGCTTTGGAATTGCTCGGGCTTTTTCTCTTCATAAAGTTTCCATCAACCTAGGGAGAATCATAAATAATGAGAAGAATGGAGAAGCACAGCCGCCTCCACCCAGGCTCTTGCCAGTGGGCAGGGCCTGGCCCTCAGGACCTGGTGATCAGCCTGCCTGCAGTGGCCTCCCCTGCCCGCTGTCACCCTGGGTGTTTGCCACTCACCGTGGACTCTGCCCTCCCAGCCCTGGGGTGAAACAGTTTTGACCTCACTTTTACAGATAAAGAAACGGACACAAAAAAGATTGTTCCCGACCTGAGACGGCACAGCCTAAAGTCACGGGTGGATCTGAGTGTAGACTTAGCCGAACCCACACAGGTTTTTTTTTGCCAGTACTTGAAGTGTGTGAAGTACTAAACTTTGCTGGTTAATGGCAGTGGATCGCAGGAGCACGGTGCATTTATAGGGTGGCTTTGAACGGCCGGCTAGAACTCCTCTCTGATCAGCGTCTCACGTCAGGCTCCTGATTTTCCTCATCCCCCAGGGCCTCCCCCGTTGGCCACACTCTACCCCCTCCCCGGTGGCTGGGCCCCACACCACAAGGTCGTCTTTGACTCCTCATTTTCTGTCATCCCCTCCAGCCAGCCCATGAGCAAGCCTTGTATCTCTCTCTCTTTTTTTTTTTAATTGGACAAATTTGACTGTGACCTGTAAATTTAAGGTGTACATTGCATTACGTTGATACATTTATATTTTGTAATATGGTTGTTGTCTTAATGATATTTATCACATTACATACATAGAGTACAACATTATTGTCTATGTCCAATAAGCTGTACCTTAAATCTCTATGGCTATTTTACTACTCGTCATAGTTCGTACCCTTAAATACCATCAGTCTTACCCCCCACCTTCCATCCCCTGGTAACCACCATTTTACTCTGTTTTTTTTTCCCCACACGTTTGATTTTTTTTAGATTCCACGTATAACTGATATCACACCACACCTGTCTTTCTGTCTGGCTTATGTCACAGCATAATATGCTCACGGCCCATCCATGTTGTCACACATGGCAGGATATCCTTCCTTCACATAGACCCACCATACCATCCAGCAATTCCACTTCTGGGAATATACCCAAAGGAAATGAAAACAGGAATTTGATGGGATATAAGCACCCCCATGTTTGTGGCAGCACTGTTCACAGTAGCCAAGATATGGAAAGAATCCAAATGCCCATCAACAGATGAATGGATAAAAAGCCTTGTCTTTTTTCCCCCAAAACTGTATCCTGATGTGACCTCTCGCCACCATTGCTCCTCCCCCAACAGTGATGCAAATCACCGTTGTCGTGAACCTGGGCCACTCCTGGCCCCCTCACTGCTCCCTCTGTTTCCATCTGCACTCCTCTCAGGACAGCTCAGTGAGCAGCTGAAACACCCCATTTGCTTCCCATCACTTGAAGAATGACATCTGAACCCTTACCCAGCTCCCCCAGGTCCTTCATGACCTGGCCTCTGTCTCACCATATCTTAACCACATCTCTCTCTCCACCGCTCTGTCTGGCCACCTCAATGTGCTTTTCTGTCTCCAACATTCCGAGCTGGTCCCACATTAGGGATTTTGTGTGTATGGCCTTTCTCTGCTGAATGTTCTTCTCCCAGAACTTTGCATGACTGGCTCCTTCTCATCCTTTGAGTCTCAGTTGAAAGGTTCCCTCTGATACCACACAACAGAGCCGACCTCACCCTCAGTTACTTTCTAGTCCATTGCTCTGCTCTCTTCAGACCGATTATTGGGATCTGATGTCATCTGTTTTTAATTGCTACGCAATACTTTGCTCCCTGAAGGCAGTGACTGTGTCCGTCATGTTCCCTGCTGAGTTTCCAGAATAGTATCTAACACGTGATGGATATTTGTGAGTGAAAGAGTGAATGATCAAACGGAGTAAAGGATTCTCAAAATGTGCCAGAGTAGCTGCTGCGTGGAGCTTTGGGCTTCTTTTAGTCCAAAATCTCTTGGCGGCTGTGGGAAGATCCTGTTCTTCTGCCCAATGAGGAGGATGGCAGGCTCTTCTGATTGTCCTTCTGGGAGCCCAGGGAGAAAACAGAATCATGATACTGAATACAAAGATGCTGTTGACTGCCCAGATACCGACGTCTGCAAACGCCCTGCCCAGAAGAGGCAGGAGAGGGGAATGGGAGTGACCAACACTACGTTCATCCATCCTTCCTTCCTTCCTTCCTTCCTTCCTTCCTTCCTTCCATCCTTCCATCCTTCCTTCCTTCCATCATCCATCCATCCATCCATCCATCCATCTCCATTCAGCAGGAATGAACTGGGTGCTTGTTCCTCTCTAGGTCCTAGAGAAGTAAAAATGTATTAGGCAAAGTCCCTGCCATTATAGAATCCCCAGTTCTGAAGGGGAGGTGGCCCAGTCATGATAAGTGACCTGATAAAGGTAGGCATGTACAGAGTACCATGTGGGCATACGGGAGAGCATCTGACCTTGCCTGGGCAATCAGGGGTGGAGGGCCTCCTGAGGAGGTGGTAGCTGAGCTGCGTCAGAGAAGCGTGAAGGGTGCCTGGCACAGAGAGCAGCGTGGGCAAAAGCACGGAGGTAGGAGTGAGCCCTGCTTGCCCCCCCCTGCTTCACACACCTGTAGCAAACTCCACTCATCCCGCGGGCCTCAGCTCCTAGGTCACTCCCTCAGGAATGCCTTCCCTGAGGCCCTGGAGCTGGCCAGGGCCTGTTAAATGTCTCAGCAGCACCACATACCTTTTATTCTTGGCTTTCACCACAGATATTGTCTAATTTTGTATTTGAAAGATGATTTAATTAACCTCTCTCTCCCCCAGTAAACTAGGAGCACCTTGGCGTAGGAACTATATATATTTTTGGCCGGCTATTTTATACCCAGCAGCTTGCACAATGTCTGGCACAGAGAAATGACTCAGTAGACACTTAGGTATCGAAAGACAGGTGGGTAGGGACGAGGATGAGGCAGGAGAGGTGATCAGGGCAGGTCATGAAGGTCTCTGTGTGGCCCCTGAGGCACTTGACAGGAAAATAACGGAAATGTGAGTTTATCACGTCTATGTGAACCGACATGATTGAGTGCCTTGGGGAGTCTTTTTTTATCTCGGTGGATGGAATGGTTTTGTGAGCCAATAAAGAATCTCTAAGGACAAATGAACTCCCATATGCAAAGAGCTTTCAGTTCTGGAGAAAAGGGTTAATGAACTTCACCATCCGCATACACGTACCGTCGTGCCGGACTTCGTGCCCAGCCCTGGGAGTGACAGACACGAACAATTGAAGACCCCTGCCTCTCCACTGGGAGGGCAGGGCCAACCTGCAATCCTCCAACAGTGAGCAAACTTGGACTGCTGAGGCGGAGGGAAGCTCAGAGAGCCGGGAGCCAAGGAGAGCCAGCAGTTAAATTAAACGTGGCTGTCCACAGAACTGGTATTTTTATTTGTCCTTACCCAGAAACCAAGCCTAAACGTAAAGGCTGCCGGTGGGCATGTCTCTCAGTGGAAATGTGCAAGGACCTTTTCCAAGTACAGCCCAGGGCATTTAGCTGCCTGGTATTGATGCTTTTTTCTGAAGGGGTTGTTTCTCAGCTTCAGCTGAGGCGAAGGTTTTATCATTTCAGTTTAGTGTCTCCCTTGGGAGTCTCTTCTCATCTTGTCCAGGCCCTGTTTTGCTAGAGCTGTTACTTTATATCCCTGGCAACCTACTCCCATGCCTAACAGCTAGTATGCTCAGTAAATGCTGGTAGAAAGAAAGGATGGCGTAGAGAAGAGATAGTCCTTGGGAAGATGGAGGAGATGACGTTGCCAAGTTTGAAGGCACTGTCCCCACACTCATAAAGAAGCAGATTTGTGAGATATATCTTTGCATCCCATTTGGCCATCTTCACCGTGCCTCTCCCTTTGTACCCCTCTGCTCCCCTGTGCCTCTCTGCCGCTAAACACAGGCGGGGGAAAGGGAACCTGCGACCCAATTTTCATTGTTCTTGTGTTGCCTTTTTCCCCTGGGTCTTGGCTCAGTTCCGTGGCTGTATAAGCACGTAAGGAGGTCGGGGAAGGATGGAGGGCAGCTGGAATCTGAAACTGAGCCAGCGAGGACCATAAGAAAGGAAACTGCTTCATGACGACAGGTGCCTGAGTCTCAGGAGAATCATGTTGCATCTTGTCAAGGCTCCTGACTTAAAAGCCCGGGGGAACAAACGGGTTTTCCTTTCACAAAATCTCCCTATTCTGTTTGGGCGATGACCCTTCTTCTCTCCCAGCTTGGGGACTATGGAGTACTTGAGAGGTGTTTCATGCTTTCAAGACGAAACTACATGGCAACAGAACTGGACTGATTCTGCTGTTTCGTTAACTTCAGTCGGCAACAGGGCTTGCTGAGTTCTGGTCCCCGTGCTTGGGGTGCCGTGGGGAGGATGGAGATGGGCTGGACATGGTGCCTGCCCTCGAAGAGTTGGCATTCTTCAATCTTAGCTGCTGCTTACTTATGCCATCTGTACTCTGAGCAGCACTGAAGTGGAAGTTCAAGGGTTCCCAAGCTATCTATATCTGTGTGCCAGATGCCTGCCGTGCGCAGAGCGGGAAGGTCTGGATATGACCAGAGGCAGAGCCCGGGGGTGAAATGCTGTCTTCCAGACCAGGATGAGAGAGGCGCTGTGGGGTGGAGAACAGAACAGGGATTCTTCTCTTTCTTCCACTGTGTCATGACTCGTGGAGGTGTTTGTTGGCTAATTGCTTCTCTGTGAGAAGTTTGGAAATTACACAGCAATTTTGTTGACAAAGGGACGAACTTCAAATTGCTGTTTTGCCAAAATATGGTTTTGTTCTTGTGGCAAGCTCAACCCTTGCTTATTGAAGTAGAACCTTCAAACTAGCATCTCGAGTGGGAGTTGCACGTTTTGTTCTAGAAAGTATTGCTTCCATTTCTGTTGTTCTAAACGATGGACCATCTCCACGTTGAGTCCATTTCTCCACGGATTCCCAGCTAAGTTAGTGAGCAAAAAATGTCCAGTGTCCAGGTGTTAGAGTGTGTTCTTATACCCCGGCTGATTATTTGGGGAGTGGAAGTCTCCGGCCAGCTGGTGGCCTCTGTCTCATTCCTGTCTCACCACTGGGGTGTATTTTGCCCTCCTTTTCCTCCTTCCAGCTCACACCATGGAGCTCTTCTTTGTAGTTACAAAGCCCTCTAACCCAGGGCTTCAGAAAGCGTGTTTAGAAACTTAAGTTTTTTTTAAAGCTTACTCTCAATTTCTGTGCTTATCTTGTTACTAAAGATTAGTGTACATTTGGATGTTTTTGTCTCAGTATGAGATGATACATCTGATGAACTTTGAGGTTGAGCGGACATCCAAGCTCCGGGGAGAATACTTCCTTTGTAAAGCCTCGTCCACTTTGCATGGCTTCCTGAAGTCAGCCCCTGCTTTTCTGGGTGACTCAAGTCACAAGCAGGTCTGGCTGGGCGAGGTCCCTGAGGAGGCACTGAAAGGCAGCCGTACAGTCCTCCAGGTCCTGGGAGTGAAGGTGACCTTGTTGGTGTCCCACTGCCCTGGTCACTGGTACTGAGGCCCTCAGCTGTCACGTTGTGGCAGGTGTCCGAGAAAGAAGAGGGTGGCCACATCTGGGGAATTAACGTGTCGGCTTCTAGGGTTAATGCATTTAGTGTGAGATAGGAGCTGTCACTACAGTTCTGAGTCTGGAAGCAGGAAGGCATGTCTACTTGCTTTCCCCAGCTAACCAGAGAATTAGAAGATGCTGTTGAGACAGGGTGGCTTTGAAGGTTTTTGGTTTTGTGTCCTTCCAGTTTGATTCAGAGGGAGTATCAAAGACTGTGGTGGGACAGGGGGAGGGATGGGAGGCCAGGGAGGGGTGGCAGTGCCTTGGCTCTGTCAGGAACAGACCCTCTCCTCCCCTCCCTGTGCCTGCATGGCTGTGCTCCCGCCCTGTTTCTGTCCCTCCCCAGTTCTCCAGTGCAGCCTCTTGGCCACGTTCAGAGTGCTCTTCCTGGCCTCCTCTCCTGACACGTGGGCTGTGCTTCTCCTCTCCTCGAGCAAATGCAGTAGCTGCTTCCTGCTCCGACTTTGGACCAGAATCCGATTTGAATTCTAAGCCTCTTTCCTCATCTCTGTCTTTGCTCCTGGTCTCCCACATGCCTCATTCTTTCCAAATCCTCAGAACTTTGCACCAAGTTGCAAGGTCACCCCGAAGACATCTCCCCACTACTGTTTTCCATCTCTCAAACCCTGCAGTGCTCAAGATCACTTGCCATGGTCCGCCATGTAATGGCGGCCAGTCTGGAAACTCTTTGAGAACAGGGACCGTGACCTTGCCACTTCTTTGTGTATCTCTCAACATATAGTCTCTACCAAAACAAAAGTGACTGGCGTGACAGGCTAAGGGTAGGCAGAAGGGTGGGGGCGATGGTGGATGAGAGGAGAGGCAGGATGATTAGCAAACTTCCTCTAAGAGGATGATAGGTTGGACATCCTGACACCATTATTTTTATCTTTCTTTACAAATGCCTTGGTGGAAGCTGATCCGGTGACTTGTATCCAAAAGTAGGAACAAGCCCATTTGGGAGACAGATGCTCCTCATCTTGCAAATCCATGAGAGATTGCTGAGGAAATGAAAAACATGCAACCAACTCACACTGATAGAACCAGTGGGGTGATGAAGTTAAATTTTCCTAATGAATATGCAGGAGGCAGGGATGTGACTTCCGATTCCTAACACTGCTCGGGACTTCAGTCGCATTCCCTGGGAGGTGTGTAGGAGTAGGAGAAGGAGCCCCTCCCTGGAGGGGAATCCACATCAGTCTTGAGGTAGGCTGTTCTGCTGGCTCGTGAAGGCACAGTGGATCTGAGTTGGAGGAAAGCCTAGAACTCAACTAGTCCAGCCCCTCCTGGTCCCCGCTGCCGCCCTGCAACCATGTTTACAGATGTGGGAACTGAGACCCGAGAAGTCAGATTATTCCGAGTGGAAGCAAGAACCTGAGTCACCTGACTCCCAACTGAGAGCTTTTCATGGGAGGGTGGTAGATGCTTCTGGACACCAGTTAGCTTAGAGAAGCACGTAGTGTCACCAGCCCCAGCAGAAATCCTGGGTGGGGGGGCTCCAGTTAAATAGAGCTACCCATGCATTTCCCCTGGTTCACATGTTTTGTTCTCTTTTTCTGCCCGTTTCCTGACCTCCTTTTGGAGACTCTTCCGTGTTCTCCCTCCCGTGTGGCATGGGGAGCCCTCTCTGGGCCCCCTGAAAGATCTGACGGATGCTGTGCTTCTGTCACCAGCCTCTACTGCATGTCACGGTCACAGTGCTCCGTGGGTCCCCCGCCCTGACACACATCCTGTGCCATTCAGTGGGAGAGATGCTGCTGGGTACTGCTTCACAGAGAAGCAAAATCTCCAGCCCTCCCTGCCATCCCGAGACCTAAGGATGCAGGGTTTTTGAGGGCGAGAGATCTTGAGGAGATAGTTCTTTCAGATGAACTTGATGACATGGGTGACAATATCAAGAATGATGATGATGACGGCGATGATGATGGAGATATAATAGCTACTGTTTATTGAATGCTGCACCATGCCAAGAACTTGACGTATATTATCTCACTTAGTACATAACCCAAAAAGGTCAGTGGTATTGTCCCTGTTTTCCAGAGGAAGATGTGGAAGCTCAAAGAGCTGAGGTGACTTGTCTGAATTCATGCGTCCAGGACACACCTGACCTACCCTGGGCCTCTTGGGCAGAGCAGAGGTCCGAGGGGTGGAGACCTCTAGCCCTCAGCCCTTTCAGATGCAGCCTGTGGGTGTGGTTGTCACCTTAAGAAAGGAGGTCGCTCAGTGACCCTTCTGCCCTCTGGTCCTGCTGCAGTGAATCAGTTGGGAGGGAAAGAAGAACAGGCTGTGCACTGCTGACTTCATCATTCTCTTTAGGAAGATTTTCCTGGTGTATCCTTGTTGTTTTGATTTAATTCATTTCAGCAAATATCTACAAGGACTTCCCCAGCAGCTGGGGAAATGACAGCTTGTTACATAATAAGAGCATCTCATGAGCACTCAGGAAACATTACTCAAGCCTCAGCTTTACTTCATATTCTCCTGGTGACCTTGGACAGATCACGTGATCTCTGAGTCTCAATTTCTTCATCTCTCAGAGAAAGCTAATGATGCCAGAGGCGCTCTTAGTGTCCTTGCTCAGTTTCTGCACTTAGCTGGGGGCGGATTGAGGGACCATGAGCCCTTGACATCCTAGAACCTTTGGGGTGGCTTGTTTTGTCCCGAACAAAACACCTTGTGGTGGGACAGAGTGTGGCTTGCGGGGAGAAATGGCGGAGGGGAGCAGAAGGAAGGAGTCGGGGTCGGGGGGAACTTCTCTGGGTCCTTAGTGGGGCTCAGGTGTCATCAGCTGCTGGGAGACAGGTTAACCTAGGGAGCGGGACAGGACAATGCAGAGGCCTTCTTGGTGAGGAAAAGGGAAGAAGGCCAGATGAGGAGTTCCCGTGCTAAACGTTCTGTGAGCATTTTTATTTCATTTGCCTCAAAGGGAATACCCTTTGAAGCAGGTACATCGTTGCCTGCAGATGGGAGAACCGGACTTAACGGGAGTGGGATTAGGGCGAGGGCTGTCTGCCTGTGGAGCCCTTGCCCCCAGCCCTGAATGGCACTACCCTGTGGAAACAGGAAGGGAGGGGTTTACGTTGGTGAGACGATCGCGTGAGATGCAATTTTTCACTCATCAGATCGGCAGATATTTTAAGAACCAAGCATGCTTACCTTGGAGGTTTATGGTGAGGTTCAAACGAGCTCGTGGGTACAAAGCTCTACTTTCAGCAGTTACTGTCGTCATGTTTCTGCCATTGTCCTCATCATTGGACGCCCACTTTCGTAATGGCTGAGCGGCAATGAGGGGGGCCATTTCTTCTGCCTGGGTGTGCACCTGGCTTTGTCTTTCTTTGCTCCCATGGGAAAGGTAAGGTTCTTCCTCCCCAGCGTAGAGAGCAAAAGTGCTCTCAGTGTTCACTAAGACCCTGATCTCTCTCTCTCTAAGACCACCCCTCCCAGCCCTCTCTGTCAGCAGCCCCCTCCCTCCTTCTGGGGTGGGAAAGCCAGGAGGGGAGGCAGTTTGACACCCGTTACAGATGGCGAGTGGGATCGTTTCGCTGGAGCTGAGCTTCTGCTTGGGGAAATGTCACTTTCCTGCTCTTGCCTCCCAAATGCCTCAGAGCTGTGGTTTGTCATGGCCCTAAATTTAAATCTTGGTTTTTCCTTTTTAGTAACTTATGGGTTCTTTCTGACAGCTACCATTAGGTCCACTTCACAGGTACTGTCCTTGGTCGCCTGCCCTGTGTGCGTGTAGGGGACGGGGGTGAGGGTCAGATGGGGGCAGTTCTGGATGGTCTCGGGGGTGCTACTTAGGGAACCCTCCAATGTGTGACCTCCTCTTGTGGTTTGTCACTCTGGATGCCGAAGGTCCCTTCTGTTAGAATCACATATTTGGTTGTCTTCTAGATACAAGGAAATTTTATTTTTCTTAATACCAGTTTTACTGCTTTGTTCTGATTAGAATTATAATAAATGCAGAATATTTGTGTGATTGTGGACAGTTATGGGCTTTGTCTAAATCCCCTGCCTTCTGCAGATGGTGGGTCCCTAAATGGGCTGTTTGCTTCCTTAGCGGGATATGAATACGAGGAGCCAGTGGATTGGGGGCTGGCCTGGAGAGCTGAAGCAGAGACTGGGTCCGTGGCCGCTGAAGGGGAACTTCTGGAGGAGACCAAAGAATCCAATAGAGATTTTCTCTTGCTTGAGGTTTAGGGACCCGTGATACAACTTTCTCCTCTGGGGCCCTGCAGAGTCTGGAGCAGAACATTCGTTTGCACTAATGCTTCTTACAGAGGACTTACTGTGGGGGAATTGGAGTGACAAGTCCCCCTCTAACAGTGGCTTCTCCATGCCCCCCTGCGCTGCTCCTGCCTCAGCTGCTTTCACCCCTCAGGTATTTTCCGTGCCCCTGCCACATCTGGGCACCAGAGGGATGCTCAGGCCAGCGCCCTGCAGGAGCTCACAGCCTGGCGGGGGCGGGGGGAGGAGGGTGGTCATCTGCCGAGGCTCCGGGTTGAATGGGGAGCCGTGCGCTGCCCCCGCTTCACAGTCCCCAGGCCCCTCTGTAGCTCCCAGGTGCACCTGTGTGCTCAGCGCTATTGTTACAAGCAGAAGGGGGCAAAGCCATCTGGTGGGGATGGAATTTATGGCATTTTTACGGATGACAAGTGAAGCGACTCAGGCACCCTGGGCGCATTCTCAGCAGTGGAATGGGGGCAGCGTAACAGCCGCAGCTGCTCGCGTCCACATGGGGTGGGGCGGGGATGGCGGAGGGGGTGAGCCCTGACCCGGTACCAGGCACCGGGCTGAGCCCTGACCGTAGCCCTGGCCGATCCTCTCACAACGCCAGGGGGCAGGTGCCACTGTCACCCCCACTTCACAGAGGCAGAAACTGAGCCTCGGAGGGTTAAGTGACATGCTCAAGGTCGTGGAGTGAGGAAGCGAGAGCTGGGGTTTGAGTCTGAGTTTGTCTGCCTCCAAATTCCTTCCTCTCCACGACACTGCCTCCCTCCTGACCGCAGTGGGATTCTTACTGTATCATTGTTCACTCCTGTCACACTGCAGAGATGCAAGCCCCGCGAGGTTCTGTGGGCAGGCATGGCAGGGGGGATGTGTACCCAAATGCAGCCAGTGTTTCAGTGTGCTCGTGAGCCCACGCTCTGTGTCTGGCATTGGGCTGAGCACTTTATATTTTATATACATCATTTCATTTCATATTAATTTTTTCTAGTATGTGGCTTGCTACTCTAGAATGTAAGCTCTGAGAGGACAGCAGCTGTGCCTGTTTTGTCCCCTGCTGTATCCCTGGCACCTAGAACACCACCAAGCACACAGTAGGTGCCCAACAAACTTTAGTTGAAAGAATGGATAAAGGCAACCCACTGAGGCATGTATGATTATTACCCCCATTTTACGTATTAGGAAAATAAGCCACAAGAGGGTTAGTTAATTTTCCCATAGCTCTGGAGCCAGAGAGGATTGGAACCCAGGGTGGCTCATTCTAGAGCTTCTGCTTTAACCACTCAGCTCTTCTGGGAAGTCAGCAGCGCAGTTCCTGAGGGTTTGAGTGGCTGATAGATGGGCTTCCTGTGAGCCTCGCAAGTGGCATCATCCTAAGGCAGCAGAGGGAAGGAGATAATTGATGAGCTTAATTATTTGTGGCAATGACATGATGAGGGTGCCACAACGGGAGTGCTCCTTATTATTTGGCGGCGCAGAATTCCTCGAAATGGGAGGGAGCCTACTACAGCGGGAGCCGTCCCAGTTTGCTTCGCGGGGGTCCCCCCTGGAGCTCGGTGTTACAGTGTTTGAAAAATCGCTCGGCTGTATGACACACAAATTATACTAGATGGAGAGCAGCTAGCTTCCTGGAGATCACAGTTGGCCTTCATTAATGAATTTTGGCCTGATTAACACAGGTTCTGTATTGACATCAAAATATGCAAGTAGAAACTTGGTAGTGGTGGGAGAAGACTAGGGTGAACTTCCTAACTTTGAAGTCAGGGGGAGGAAAGGCTTGTGTGAAGCCTGGAGCTGAGGACTGAGTGTGTAATGAGTTCCCAGATCTTTGAAGCTGCACCGCTTTGCTCAGACCTCTGTGGACTGAGGCCCAGCCCAGACTCCAGGCGCTTCTTGGCCCCATTCCATGCCCAAGGACACAGAGCCAGGGGTGGGGGGATCTAAGGCTGATTGCCCCTCAAAAGCTGTACCAGCTGCTTCTCTTGTGCTCCGTTCCCTCAGCACCTGGAAAACTGTCATGCATCCTCATCTAAACTCACCATCCCCTGCAATCTTCACGAGGACTTGCAATGGCTTCTTGCTTCCAAGCCCGCCTCCTTATAGCTGGGTCCCTATTCCTGCCCCTCCTGCCTGGATCCGTGTCAGTTGTTCATCCCTTGGATCTACCTACATGACCGTTCCCCCCTGCCTGGTTGGGTCCTGGCATCTCATCACAAGACTGTGCTTTTTGTAAGTGCCAGGCATGTCTCTGCTCCCTTTGTCCCCAGGGCTGACCTTCTACTTTCAGATCTGCCTCTCTTTGTACATCCCAAGGAATTAGGCAGGTACCTACATTTCAGTATCAGATGCCTACACATCACCTACCCTTGTAAGTTTGCCAGTGTTGTCATGGCCATCTCAGGATCTACAGCCTCAAGAAAAAGTACAAAAGGAGAGTGGGTCCCCATGACTGATGGGACTTAGACATTTCTGGCCATGGGATGAGCAGTGGGAATCATCAGCTCATGCTTGCCTCACAGGGCAGGATGGGGGCAAGGGTCACCTCATGGAGGCTCCTGGTCTAACCGGATCCCCTTTTCTCAGGTTTTGGAGAAATGAGATGAGACTTGTTGGGGGAAAACTGTGTAATCAAAAGAAAAGGAAAATGACAGACTTTGTCCAACCCTCACCAGTTTCAGAGAATGAACTCTTGCAAGGGTGTTTTATTACTTAAATGTATTTCTCACAGAGGTGATACTGAGCAAAGAAAATCCTCTTTGAGTTACATGGCTTTATCGTTCAGCACTGCAGGATCTTTCATCTCTAAGCAGTAAAATCAGGCAGTAATTCAAAGTTTAAGTTACTGTTTCATTTTAAAAATATCACCTTAACCTTTTGCACTTGGTCAAAGTCTGCTTTGGCATTTTTGGTCAGCTTTATCTATAGCTTTATTTTGTTGGCTCTTATGAACATATGCAGGCTTTACTCAGAAAGGCATTTGGGGTTTATTTTCTCCAGCAAGCAAAGGGGGAGGGAGGAAGGAATTGGGCTAAAGAGCAGACATAAAGTGAGGCTGAATGGCTGGTGATGGTTATCTTATGTGAGGCCACTGTGACATGTTAATGGCTTTTTTTGACCTTGGCAAGTGTTAGCTTTGGGAAAGGAGTTGGTGGATATGCTTAGCTGGCATCTGTTTTCTCATTCTTCAGAATGTCAGGGGCAGGTTTCCCTGGTGGCACAGTGGTTAAGAATCCGCCTGCCAATGCAGGGAACACGGGTTCGAGCCCTGGTCCGGGAAGATCCCACATGCCGCGGAGCAACTAAACCCGTGTGCCACAACTACTGAGCCTGCGCTCTAGAGCCCGCGAGCCACAACTACTGAGCCCGCGCGCCACAACTACTGGAGCCTACGCTCCTAGGGACCGTGCTCTGCAACGAGAGAAGCCACCGCAATGAGAAGCCCACGCGCAGCAACGAAGAGTAGCCCCTGCTCACCGCAACTAGAAGAAAGCTCACGCGCAGCAACAAAGACCCAACGCAGCCAAAATAAATAAATTAAAAAAAAAAATGTCAAGGGCTGCTGGGGATGTGACCTGAACGCTTTATCACTCTAGAAATCTGCAGCTTCTCTTTCTCCGTCTGTATTTCTTCTCCCTCATCTGTGAAGTCTGTTTCTAAGTGAAGGGAGGGGTTTTTATGAAGAGGCCCTACGAGAAGTCATTGCTTCAGAAACCAAGACTCAGGAGCCTGTCTCTACAGTGTGTTCGTGATGACAAAGAAATGAAGACAACGCGCAGCAGGCACCCTGGGACCGCCCCTCAGAGATGCTATGGGGCAGGAGGCCACACGTCCTCCTGCTGCGGGGACCAGAGCAGAAAGGTGACGTCACCGTTTTCTGAGCCCCAAACGATTAAGTCCCTACGAAGCCTGCATTCTCAGGAGTTTAGAACAGGAGAAAATTAGTTTGAAGCCCCAGAAGAGGCCTTCGCTGGGCTGCTTGGCAGAGGTTGTGGATCTGATACACACTTCTCACTCTGACCTTCCTTCTGTGGGTGACATGGTCCTCCCAGTCTTTTGCTGACTGCGAAGTGCTCTCTCTGCTGTAGCCACTTTAAATGTCTGTGGTTTTCTTCCCTCATTTCTCTGAGAAACTCATTCCTTCTTTGGTGATAGGTCTGGCAGGGCTTGTGGGAGGCGAAGGAGGTGCTTGCTATCTGTTGTCATTCATTTCTTCCTTCATTGAACAAATAAGCGTTCCTAGTATGTACTGGGCACACCTTTAGGTGCCCGAGATGCAGCAGGGAAGATAAGGTCGAAGATCCCTGCCCTCCTGGAGCCCAGGGTCCAGTGGGATCATGACAAGAGCCCTGCAGAGATACTTTGGAGGGACACCACCTCTTTGCCTTTTCAGATGCAGAAGATTGTAACCCTAAGGATGTGCTGCCTTGGTACACGTCACAGAGAGTGCCTCCCAGCTGCGTGACTGAGAGTGGTTCCTGCAGGCACCATGGGTGGGCTGACCAGGTGGACCGTAGTGAGCTCAGCAATGGACTTGGTAAACATCTAGACACGAGACCATATAATTAAACTCTTAAGAACACAGCCTTTAGAGTCAGATGGCCTGGGCTTGAATTCTGGCTCTGCAACTTAGAGCTGGCTTTCCCTGGGCAAACAACATTTCTGAGCCTATATGGCTATTATAGTAGTTCTAGCCTCGTAGGCACTGGGGTGAAAATGAAAGAAGGAAGTGTAGGTAAAGCTTGTAGCCCAATGCCTGGGGTTCCGTGACTAACTGCAGTGAACATTATATATATTATTAAGGCTTTATAATCCCTTTCTACCAGCGTTGTGGAGGATGCAGATATACTTAGTGTTCGTAGCTTTACTCTGAAGGATGCTCAGGTGTATTACATAAAAGCCCTGCAGTCCAGCAGCTAAATGATAAACGGGGAGAACACATTAGGGGGACGGAGGCAACAAGAGGAGCAGGCCGGGGGCCTGGAGGTTGGGTCGTGGAGGCTGGAGATGTGTCTGGAGCAGGGGTTCTGCTGGAGCAGGAGAGGCCGGGATGTGTTCGGGGAGCCCTAGTCTGAGTGGGGAGGCTGGGAAGCAAAGGATGAAGGCGTTCGGGTGAGAGGAACATCCGAGTGATGCAAGGACTGGGGAGTGGGGTGGAGAATAGATGCTGAAGGAATGGGGCACTGTTGCTGGAGAAGCAAAATCAGGACCAGAGGTGACAGGCCTCAGAAAGAAGGGCTTGAGTTTAACCCGGGCCTGTGGGGAAAATGTCAGCATTTGGGGGTCTTCGGTCTGAGTCCCCAGTAAGCAGGGAGAATCTCACTGGGTAGTAGAATGGACTGTCCAAGCTTTGCATCTGGTAGACTCTGAGAGTCCGGATGCCATTCACGGGGCCAAGGAGCATCAAGGCCTGGAGTTGTGTGGTGAGAGATGACATCGTTTGGGCAGCTTGACCGGACACGATGACCCAGAGCCATGTGGAATCGCTCAGCAGGCGGTGAGGTGGGTGGGACCACCATCCATCCATTCATCTGTCCAAGCAGCTGTTTGTCCATCCACTGTTAATTTAGCACCTACTATTTCTTAGATGCTGTGCTGGGCACTGGGGCTAAACAAGTGAATGAAAACCTCCAGTTTATGGAGCTCATGAGAGAAACCGGCAAGAAAGCAGTCATGGCAGTAGAGGGCCGGCGTTGGGGTTGAGGTGGGTACAGGGGCTGGGAGCCTTTGGGGACACCTGCTATAGGCTCTGTGGGGGGGCTGCGGACAGAGCAAGGTGTCGAGACGGAGGGGCCCAGGTGGAGCGTGTGTGGTCGACTAGGGGGTCTGTACCCTGGAGCAGAGTGGGCGGGTTTGGGAGAGAAGCAAAGGGATGAGGTTGGGGCCATAGATCACCTGGGGCCTTTCCTGCTGGGCTCAAATCTTTATTTGCATCTGAGGATGACAGGGAACACGGAATGGGTGTGAGCGGGTGGAACATCACAAACATGTTTGCATTTGACAGAACTCACTCAGGTGTGGAGAAGCCCTTGGAGGCGGGGCTGGGAGGACCGGAGGAACAGGAGAGCTGCCAGCGCAGGGGATCCCTGGGCTGTCCTTTCCACTCTCCGGACAGCTGCGGGAGGAGGATTCCTTTTGTTCAGTGATACGAGGGGAGGCTTGGGCAGGTTATGCACATCGCTCCGGTTCTCACCTCCAGTAAGCAGCCAGAGCCCTGAGTGTCGGATTTCCTTCTAGTTGACACTGAGAGCTGCAGGCGGAGCAGGGGGCAGAAGCCTGTCCCCTTCCGTCATCACAGCTGCAGAGGTGAGAGTTTCAGAGAAATCAGGTGCCACCTCGACTCGACTCACCTGCCGCCTCCTGTGAGTCCTGTGTGGGAGGCTCTGCCCCAGAGGTGTCAGGGGACCTCGAGTGGGAATGGCGGCTGAGAATAGGCAGGGCCTCCAAGGAAGCCGGGACAGAGGGAGAGACAGGCATCCCAAGGGCATTTCTAGCAGTGGAAACATTTTATTTTAAGCAGGTGCCAGCGCCTCGGAACACTCTCTCCCTTTCTCCTGGAGCTGCCTGAGCCCGCCTGAGACGCCTGAACGGGCCCCTGCTCCCGCCCGCCCCTCGCACCTCCCAGAGGGTTTCTGCTTCTCCTCCGCTTGCGGCATTGCCCCCACCCTTTTCCTTGTATTTCTCCTCACTGTGCCTCCCGCCTCTCCTTCTGCCGTGCCTTCTCCACTGTTGTCTTTTCTTCCTCTCCCCTTTCATTCTTATTTGTGTCCTCTCCTTCCTGACCTGTGTTTCTCCTCATCTGTGAGGTGGGAGTGGTGGTCCCTGACCTCCTAGGGTTCCTGGGAAGATGATTAGTTCATTATTTCAGCAAGCCCTTTCTACCCACTTTCCAAGTGTGGGGCTTCTCTCTGGCCTTGGGGGGTGTGAGTACAAGCAGCGTCCAGTTCTTGCTCTCAGGGAGCTTCCCGCCAGGTGGGAGTCAAGTTCAGAGGCCTAATCGCTTGCTTGAGGCCCCGGCTGGGCCAATCTGGACTGCCGGCCTCTGAAAGTGCTCTGCTGGGGAGAGGCCCCGTGTGCTCCGACAGTTACTCTGTTAGCCTGGAACAGCTTCAGGCCCTTACGCCTCCAGGGGAGGTAAGTCTGGGTGCCTTCAGCTTCCGGAACGCGAAGGAAAGGTGCCCACATCATCTTGTCCAGTTCTGTTGGCTAACCAGCTTGACTTCTGTGAGCTCTCTTAGCTAATTACAGTAATTCAAAGTGACTTTGAATAACATCACTATCAGTAGTGCAGCTGACAAGCAAGGGTTTCGTTTGGCATGATTTAGGGAGATGTGGCCAGCAGTTCATTTCCCCACTAGAGCTCAGCATCGTGGCAGCCTCCTTCCTGCATCTCCCCAGCTCTGGATCATTCCCCTCCTCTTGACCTCTCCCTCTTCATCCAGCCCTCCTGGGATGCCTGGCAAGGCTTGGCCAGACCCCTGGCAGTGGAGGAGTCTGTGAGGCACCACACACAGCAGTAGACTAGGGGGAGGTGGAATGATCTGGATTAAAAGTGAAACTGCCATCAACAGCTTTGTGACCTTGAGGCCATCATTTGCTTTCTCAAGCTTGCAAAGTGTTTTCGTCTATAAAACCAACACCAGCTCTCACCCAGCGTTATGTGAGGTGCATCACATAAATCAATAGGCCCATCGTAAGTACTTGCTGTGTGCTGGGGCTGAGACGCAGGGACACATTTCCTTCAGGACGCAGCCCTGTGCTCAGGTAGCCGAGGTGCCTGCGGTCAGGGCAGCGAGGAGAACAGCACTGGGCACTCAGGCAGGAGCCCACGGAGGCCTGCCTGGAGGGGGCGTGGAGCCAGGCAAGCAAGAGGGAAGGTCTGACTCTCTGCTCTCATGCTTAGGTGTCAGGAGTGGCATGCCTCTTCTTTTTTATTAAACCGGTTTCATTTCTACTTGGAGCCCGTTTCCTACAGGGCTGGGGGGAAACCTAACCTCAGTCGTTTTCTGAGTTTTGCGTCCTTCCTGGGTCCTGTCAAGGGTCTGAGCTCTTACTCGGAGTCAGACGCTGGGCTGGGGTGGAGGTGCTGCTCTGCCCATCACCTCTGCACAGAGGCCCTCGCTTTTGTTCCCTCATTCCTTTACTCAGCTTATTTTCATTGAGCACCTACTATGTGCCAGGTACTGTTCCAGGAGCTTTGGATATAACAATGAATAAATCAAAGATCCCTATCCTCATGGAACTCACATTCTAGCAAGACAAACAGAAAGCAGCAAATCAGTAATTTAAGCAGTGTATTACAAGATGATAGATTTCATATTTTAAAAAGGCAAAGTAGAACAATGTTAGGGCATCAGAATGCCAGGTTGTCATTTTAAAAGGGTACTGAGAGAAGGCTTCAGTGAGAGGGTGACATTTGAGCAAAGGCCTCAAGAAGATGAGGGGATGCAGGGAGGGGCCCTTCACCGTCCCTGTCTCCAGGGCCCCTATGGGTCTGGGGCTCCCTGCTGCTTCTGGGCCATGCTTGGCCAGGCTGTGTGTGGTCCCATCTCTTCTGGTGCATACCTGGCGGTCCTTCCTCCCAGGTGTCTCCCCACGAAGCCGACAGGAAGCAGGGCCTGGGAACTCCAACTCCTTCCTCATCTGCACTGTCTTCCCCAAATCCCAGATAGAGGAAAAATCCCAAAGAAATTTGAAATTTTTAAATAGTATCTAGCCTTCAGAGGATCCCACGCAGAGCAGACATCAGGAGAATGACTCAGAGGTGAGAAGCAGTGGAGGTGAGGCCGGGAAGCCCCAGAGGTGTGATGTCTGGGAGCAAAAAGTGTGGACCAGGGGCAGGGAGTAGTGGAGATGAGGCTGAGCGCGTGTGAGGTGGGACTGACACAGGTGACACCTGCAGGGGGCGCTCGCCTCACCAGGGTCTGGTCAGGGAGGTGGGATGCAGCCCCTGGAGGGCTCCCCAAGTCAAAGGCTGTAGGAGTTGGCTGCCTTTAGGGAGAGGGTATCTTTTTCTCAGGCCCCCTCAGGGTATCTTGTCCCTTTGGTGTTTTCTGTGCAGGACCTTGCACTGGCTTTATTATGTGAGTTAAAGGAGCTTTATTCAGTCTTGCCCCTGAAAACAGACCTGGGACATTCTTTACACGAATCTTCATTTGCTCAAAAGGGTTTGCTAAATTGTTGACAAGATGAGCAAGGTCGGGAGCAGGTGAGGAAGCTGCTTAAGAGAATGACCTCCCACGAGATGCATGACTTCTTCCAGCCTCAGTTTCCCCATCTGCAACATGAAAGAGAGTCTTTGCAAGACCTCAGATGCTGCAATTCATGGTGCCCGTGTCGAGTCTTCTCACTGTACTGGTGCCTGTGTACGTCAGTGAAGAGAATGTGTGCTTTAGGAAAACCTCAGTCCATCCTTGGTCTCACCAATCCCTGTTATCCCTGTTGAAGGCCTGGTCTTTGCAATCCCAGGCAGGTCCTGTAGGTGGCGGTGCAGGATCCTCTCTGTGCACCCCCCCCCCACCCCGAGCTCGCCCCCTAGTGGGCAGGCGAAGGAGAAAAACTCAGCGCAGTACCGAGGGAGGGAGCAGTTCAGGGGAGGAGATAGGAGCGGTTTCTGCGAAGATTTCTAGCACTGCCGGGCAAAGCAACGTTTACTTTTCCCTAGCGACTGGTTTAATAATTATGAAACATATGCAAGACTTTAAAGAATATTGGGATGAATACTGTATACCCATTGCCAAGGTTTGACAGTTATTAACATTTTGCCCCATTTCCTCTCTCTGTACACATGTGCAATTTTCCCCTGGACCGTTTAGAAGTAATTTGTAGACATCGTGACATCTCACCCCTAAGAAAATAAACAGGCATTTTCCTATACGAGCCCCTTAGTAGGTATTATTACACCTACGAGAGCAATAATTCAGCATCACCTAACGTATAATCCGTATTACAATCACAGCATTTTCCCAGAATGCCTTTTATAGCTTTGTATAATTATTATTATTATTATTCAAGAACCAATCAAGTCTCACTCATTGCTTTTGTTCCAACTGTTTAATTTCTTCTAGAACAAGGACCTACTCACTTCAGGGGTTTTTTGTTTGTTTTATTTTTTGAGCGTTTAGGCAGTCATCTTATAAAATATCCTCAGTTTTGGATTTGGTTTGTAATGAATAGATTCAAGTTAAGGATTTTTGGCACTGGAACTTCGAAGGCACTGTTATTACTTCCTTTTGAGGCGCATCAGGAGGGACATGCCAGGCGGTCCCACTGCTGGTGGCACTACATTGGCCCCTTTGTCCCTTTGTTAAGAGGTGACTGCCAAATGTTTATTGAAAAATGTACATTTCCTCTTTTAATTAGGTATCCTATGGGGTGACACTTGGAGACTGTGTGAATGTCCTAGTCCCCAGTGACTTTCACCCAATATTTTTAGTAAACATCAAATGATTCCTTCCTGACTCAATTATTAACATTGGTCGGGGGGAGCAAAATGATAATTTTCTCATTCCAGCATTCCTTCTAAATTTATTTAGCTGGCATTCTTCTGTAAAGAAGAGCTTTTTTTCTTTCACATTTTTAGCAACTTGGTTTTAAAGTTTAAGGTTCTCCCTTCTTCGGAACTCTTAATTCAGAAAAGGAAAGTGTGTGTGAGAGAGAGAGCGTGAGAAGGAGTGTGTGTGCGTGTATGAGAGAGACAGAGACAGAATGAGATGTAAAGGCTGAGCCCTGACACACACAGGCCTTCTTGAGAAGGCCCACCATCAGCCCAGTTGAGCTGGTCCCTTCCACTCTGCTCCCTGCTCACTCCTCTCCAGCTTCACTGGCTTCCTGGCTATTTCTCGAGTGCAGTCAACATCCCCCACCTCAGGGCCTTTGCACTTCCCTTTGCCTGGAACCCCCTTCTCCCGATAGCCGCATGGCTCACTTTATTCCATTCCCTGCCCAGATGTCATCTGGTCAGAAGATTTCCTGGTCACCCATATAATGTACCAGCCCCTCCCCATTACTCTCTGTCTCTTACTCTCCGTTGTGTATCCTCCACAGCCCTCATCAGCACCTGCCCCATACACTTCATGAGAACAGGCCCCTTGTCCCATTGGTTCAGAGCCTAGAATGGGCCCTGGCTTACCATAGGCCCATAAATATTTGGTGAATGCAAGAAGGAACACACATATGCATGCATGTTTGGTAAAGCTCTGAACGAGACCAGAGCCCCTTCCCTTGTTTCTCCTCGCTGCTCCCTCCAGATGACCGCAGAGACCCTCCAGCCCTGGGTAGACAGGACAGCTGTTCCTCGGCCCCGGGATAACGTGTGCCGTCAGCAACCGCTAGCTTGGCGCCCAGTTATGAAAGCCTGCAGGGTCGGGAAATTATCTGCCCCCCACCACCTCCACCTTCCTTGACATGATTTTTGGGGAATAAAAACAAATCAGAATTCATCAACTGTGAACAAAATTGTCAACTGTGAACTGTCAACAGTCTGGTTTTAAAATAGATGAGAAGTTGATGAAATACAGCGGGGAAAGCAATTTAAATAAAATGTTAAAAATAATACCCAAAGCGGGCGAGGCAACAGGAAAAGTGCGGTGCAGTGGAGAATGTGAGCAGCGGAGACCTGCGTGAGCAGTGAACCAGAGAGAGGTTATTAGTTTTGCTTTACATATCACAGAGGAGAGAGATTTACTGGCCATTCACGGGAAAACATTCACTCATTCCAACGTGTTGGCGTGTTATGCGAAATGGAAGGGAAGATTGGTTGGAAAATCTGCTGGCGCATTTATTTTTAAGTAGGTCAACATTTTGAATATTTCTGCCAATTTGTGAAATCTCTGGCTCTTCTTCTGTCTTCTCTGTTTCTGTGATGATTGGGGAAGGCATTTCTGTCCCAGCAGGTCAAGGGGTCTAGAAGCTTCAGGGGTTTGTATTTATTTTTATATTTGTGTTTGTATGAATATGGGTTCCAGTACTGTATGTAAAGTCCTTAACTTATTTCCCACTTCTTCAACTCTCCTCCTTTCAATAGTTATGGCTAATTATTTATTTAACTGCTTTATCATAAAATCAATATAAAGCCTTGAGTTTTTCATATTTCCTCTCTTCTGGGCATGAGGCTCAGCCTATACATTGGCCAAGTTCTTCATGTCCAACTGCCCCATATCCTGAGGCTGCCGTTTCATGTTACCTTCTTTCTTTTTAGGAGAATTGAGCCATCTTGGCACAAGGTCTGTGCTTTATGAACCTAAGACAAGGTGATCCATCCCTTAGAGGCTCTCTTTTTAAAAATGGAAGGTGTATTAGTTTGCGAGGGCTGCTGTAACAAAGTACCATGAGTTGGGTGGCTTAAACAGCAGAAGTTTATCATCTCACAGTCCCAGAGGTATAAGTCTGAAATGAAGGTGTGCGCAAGGTTGGTTCCTTCTGGGATTGCCAGGGAGAAGCTGTCTCTTGCTTCTTCCAGCTTCTGGCAGCCTCAGGCATTTCTTGTGGATGGTCCTCTTCCCCCCATGACTCCTCACATCATCTTCCCTCTGTGTGTGTCTGTCTCTGTGTCCAAATTTCCCCTTCTTATAAGCATGCCAGTCATATTGGATTAGAGGCCACTCTAATGGCTTCATTTTAACATGATTATCTCTGTCAAGACCCTCTTTCTAAATAAGCCACACTCTGAGATACTGAGGGTTAGGACTCCAACATGAGGGATGTAATTCAACCCATAGCACAAGGTGTAAATCTTTCCCTCTCCGAGGGTGAGCAGGTGGGCAGGACAGTAGTGATTCATCTCTTTTTAGACCAGCTTCCAGTGTTGGCCAGGGCTAGAAGGGTTCTCCCCCATGGGCCACGGTGACCTTCTGGTGGTAACTGTACATTTATTGAGCTGTGACTCTTCCCCCTTGTGATGGACAAGCTCCAGGGAGCACCTCTGCCTTTGGCTCTTTGTGAACTTTGTAGACTGAATGGCTCTCCACTCCAAACCCATATACTTTGTTTGTACCTGTTTGTTCCTCTTCTATCCCCCAACCCCAATTTGTTTCCTAAAATGAGGAGTTATGGGTGTCACTTCCCAAGAATGTCAGTTTTCGGTTTGTTTTTAGAGTCCACCTCCAGGCTACAGACTCTTAAGAGGTAGGCTCACAGGCCACCTGTTTAACTTGGAGCTCTGCAGACCCTGTTCTGACTCAGGACAACAGCCCAGGTGGGGCAGGGCAGGGTGGCTACCTGGAACCTCAGGACCTGCAGGGCACACGTGGAGGAAGCAGACACGTGCTTTCTGAGCAAGTCCTAAATGCCAAGAAATCACCATCCATAATTTCGCCAGTTTTCAACTCCTGCTTTGAGAACACTGTGAGGGTGAAGGTGTGGGAGTTCTGAAGGCTTGTCATTTGGTCCTGAGGTAGGGTGGAAGCTAGTGATGTCCCTGTGGTGTTGGGGGACACTTATTTCTCCCTCCCCATATCTCCCTGGGAGGACCCTTTCACTCCCTTGCTCTCTGCTCCCCGCTGCCCCATTCCCAGGAAAGCTGCCTATGTCCTGTTGGGTGGGAGCCCGGCATCTCTTGGATCAGGTTCATAGTCACAGCCGGGAATGGCATCCCTGTGTTGGCCAAGTAACGTGGGCACTTCTTTTTCTCTTGGCTCCCATTCTCTTGGCAGGTCTATACTCAAGGGGTAGCGTACCTGCCTTATGTTTGCAAAACCTCTGTGTGCACAGACCCGGGCACACTTCTGCCAGGTCCACCCAGGTCTGTGTGTTGTCTCTGCCTGTGATTGGTGGTAAGTGGACCAGGGCTTTCCTAGGCCTCCGTTCCCTGCAGGTTGGGAGAGGCAGTTGGAGGTGTGAAGGTCCCAGGCATGCTGTACAGCCCGGTCTAATGGGAAGCCCTGTACTGTAAGAGTTTTGTGTCCCATACTGTGAGGGTTTTGTGTCCTTTCTGGGTAAAGCTGGTGCAGTGACCACCTTTTGGCTTCTATATCTGTTCTTGCCCAGCAAGGACCTGGGGAAGAGGGGATGGGGTAAGAGACTGGTAGGTAACTCCATGGGTGCAACTTGGAGAAGAGCTGTAGAAAGGGAACATGTGTGAGATGCTTGGTTTGTAGGCCCTCAGATGCCTCTGCCCAGAGATATTCAGGGTTCGCCACCCTTCCCAGGGGCGTCCCCGCACACGTGCTCTCAATCTTCCTAACCAGCTTCCTCGGGAGATGTGGTGATAGTTGGTCCTTACCTGGATAGAAGCCTATAAACTGTGTTTTATGTTTGACCATAAAGTATTTGACACGTAAACATATATGTATTATTCATGTGTTGCCAAGGCTACTAACAAAACAAAAGCCTCAGAATCCAACGCCCAACTTACGAAATAAACCATTCCCAATTTTCACGATGCGTCTGTGGGCCCCTGTCTGACGCCATCCCCTGCCTCCTCTCTGGAGGTGACCTCTATCTTGATGGTGTCTGTCAACGCCACCCCCCCTCCCCGGCTTCTTTAAAGTAGCTTTTACCACATATGTGTATATCTCTAAATAGCACATTTTGAGCTTTATAAAAAAATGAAATTATAGCTTTTTGAGCTTCATTTAAATGCCACATATTGTTCTGGAAGATAAAAAGCAGATCTGTGTCCTTGAAAGATGCATTTTCACCACTGCAGGTAAATGTTGTTTTCTCTGGTGGCCCCTTCCTGGAGTCGGGAAGAGGCCTGGCTGCCGCCACAGACTGAGACAGTGACTGTGCGGGAGAGGGGTTCCGGGGCCAGCCACGGAAGCTGTGTTACTACAATCACAGTGCGCAGGAGTCCCTAGGCCAGGCGAGGCCGCCCAAGAGGCGGTTGTTCTGGGCACCTGGGAAGCAGATGGACTGATTCCGACTCCAGTGATAGACTCGGGTGAGCGGGGAGGCTGAAAGGCAGAGCGTTAAATGTGGAGCTCAGAGACAGGACCAGGGAGCGCTGTGAGTCAAGGATGGTTCACGACGAGCATCTCAAATGCTGAGCTCTGGCACCTACACTCCTTGCACAGGCAGACTGGTGGCTCCTGGTGGCCGGAACAGAGGTTCAGAGCTGCAGAGCGAACAGAGACCCCATCCTCCTGCCTTTATCATTCAGCAGCTATTGACTGCACAGCTACTGTGTGCCAGGGCTATATGTGTATCATATCATGCGAGGGATAAGACCGCAACTAAGACTTTTCCCTGCCATTAAGTACTTGAGGGTCTAGCAGGAAGTCACCTTTTGCTAAAGTATGCTGTGGTAGCAAGCGATCCCCAAGCATCAGTGGCTCGTGACAGCAAGCATTAGTTCCCTGTTCATGTTGCATGCTGGCCGTGGGTTCGCTTCAGCTCTGTTCCGTGTCCTCTGCCATCTGGGACCCAGGCAGAAGGAGCGGCTCTTATGGGACACATGCCGTTTCCATAACAGAGGGAAAAAGCAAGAGGGAAAAACCAAGCAGTGGTTTTTCAAATGTCGCACAAACCTGGCTTGGATCATTCCTACTCACCATCTGCTGGCCAGAGCGAGTCATGTGGTCAGGACTGCTGTCACCACAGAGGGGACATCAGATTTCATGACACACGGCCCTGAGCAAAGTATAGATTCCTCTTCCGGGGAGGCTAGAGAATGTTTGGGAAGAGGATTACCATCTATCACAGATACAAGCAGGCAATTGCAGTCACAGTATGATAAGGCTTTACAGCGAGTCACTGTACTAATTTTGACTTCATAAAGTAAGTTGACATGTAAAAACAAAGTGTATTTCCCTCTCTAAATTAGCTTTAGGGATTCTGTTGAGAAAATAGTATGAGAATCACTAGCCTGAACCTGAGGATTGTTCCAGACAGCTAGCCCAGGGGAGGAGGAGGGGGCGGGGCCAGTAGCACTGGTCTCCCCTCTAGCCCTGGGCACGTGCACACAGGCTGTGCTAGTTGAAAAGAAGCTTCTTACGCTGGGGACCCACGTGCCGCCTTCCAGCGTTCTCCTTGGTGCGTCTTCTGTCCATTTGGACCATCTGCGGGCACGGCGCGTACCTGGGGTCTCTTTTGTGCTGCATCCCTACATACACATATATCCCTCCTCTCCTCATCGTCACATCCACGTGGTCGCACATTTTTTGTTTCCTCACTACGTCAATCGACGTTCATGGTCTGGGCCGTGGCTTCCTTTCATACGGCCCCCAGCACGCCTGCCACCACACTGGGCCACGCCAGACACCCAGCAGTGTGCACAAAAGGGAGTTTTGCATCGAGAGGAAGCCAGCTCCCCGTCGGCTCATCTGCCGTGCTCTCTCTGCAAGGGTTGCAGGCGACTGTGTGGCCGACGGACGGTAGGAATTACACGAGTGACTGCAGCACGTGTAGGCTGAAAGCCCTCTCTCCCTATCCTCGGTGTGTAGTCAGTGTGGGGACTGAATACCCCGTCATCTCACAAGGAGCCGGGATTCATCTGCACTCATGTGTTGCTTTGCAAACGCTGGCGGCCTTTTCAAAGGTATGCGTTTGTGCTTTCCGAGGGCAAGGACCCTATCTCCCCTTTTCTTCCCTTTGAAAGATTCCGCGTGGCGCCTGGTAAGAGCTGCACGCACCGTGGGTGCTCCGTCCCTTCTGCCCGTCTCCCCTTGCTTTGAACCTTCAGCAGATACCAGTGTGATTCTGGGCCCGTGGGCCTTTGCAGGAGCCTGATTGCACACAGGCCTTGATCTGGAGAATTTTGCAGGTCAAAAAGGGAGGGAACTCTCAGACAACTCAGACCCAGGCCAATAGCCCAGCCGCATAATTAGCCACACACGGAGTCCAGTGCAGGCCATCTGTTCTCTCCGTCCCTCCACGTGACAGACACAGTGATGGCGACGGTTAAGTGCTTGGCCCTGGAGTCGGTCAGACGGGGTTTGGAATCCTGGATTGTGCGTGTCCTGAGCCTTCACAAGTTATTTAGCCTCTGAGTCTCCATTTCTTATTCCATAATGTAGTAATAATGAACTGCTGTTAATCGTTGTGGTCTTCTGCATCTGTAAAGAACCTCCTTCTTTCCTGCTTGGGTTCTGAATCAGTTGAGACTTAAGGGTGAAGAACTGGAGAGAGCGGCCAAAATACGAAGGGGTTGACAGGACGTTGTATGGCTTTGGGGCTTCTAATTTTGAATCCTAGAATTCAGTGGACGTTTCCACCCAGTCCCAGGCTACTTAGACAACCACAGGCATCCTCTGGGGGGAAAGACTGTGTCAAACTAAGGTTTTGGATGGTTGAGGCCATAGCATTCACTCCTCGCTTGCTCCCAGGGAAAGGGCTGGGCCTCACACACCATCCAAACTTACTAAGTAGATTGTTACCCTTCCTCCCCAGGCAGAGGGTGAGCAGCTGAGTGGGCCTAGGAGGGCTACACTGGCAGAGCCTCCCTAGTGGGGGTAAGGGAACGAGTTGGAGCAGCCTTCAGCCTTTTGTCTTTGTGGGCCCTCTGGGACTCCGCAGATGTTAAGTTTCATCCTGACACTCGCATAAACAGTTACGGTTGAGTTTACCACTTACTAAACTAAGCCTCCCTGGGCAGTGCTTTTAGATGTTATCCTGTGCATTTGGGAAAACATAGAAGGCCATTCCTTAGTTAGCATCCTGTAATTCAGACCTTTAACAGAGGTGAACGCCTCTTCGCTCTGTCTTTGCTTCTGTGAGCCTAACTGTGGTTAGAAGGGCACTGGCGGTTTCCTAAGGAAGCTGGGAAGGGGTCTGCGTGGCAGTATTCTTAAGGCTTGTTCTGTCTGTCTTTTGCAGTGCAAGTTGGAGTTCCATGCTTGTTCTACTGGCAAAAGTCTCACCACCCTCTGCGACGGGCCCTGTCCATGTCTCCCGGAGCCCAAGCCACCAAAACTCAAGGCAGAGAAGAATGGTGAGTGGACATCGCAGGACACCCCCTGAAGGGGGACTGTGTGGTCAGGGCTGCCTGACATGGCCAAGGTCCTCCCCAGACGCCAGGAACCTGGCCCTTAGCAGGGGCATTCTTGCTCGGGCTCGGGAGACCGTTATGCTCGGCAAGTACTCTAGTCATTTAGGGACGCCAAACTGAACCGCCTTCAGCTGCCATTAAATAGAAAAAGAAGAGCTGAGAGTCTTTGAAAATAATTCTGTTAGGCCAAGATATGCCCTAGGTTCTTCCAGAGGTCAAATTGGCTATGGTGTAGGAAGGGCAGGGTTTCAGCGTTAAGACCAGGCCTGCCCTGGGGTGCGCCTTGGTCTTCCTTGAACTCTAATCTCTAAATCCTTTGAAAGGCCAGATTTCAAAACATAGACTGCAGAGATGTCACGATGATGGACAGTATCCCCCCCACAAAAACAATTCTCTACTACTATGTTCCGCCTCTGCCTGGCATGCGACACAGAGCCAGGGGGTGGATGGAAGAAGAATAACTCCCCAGGCGCTGTGGTTTCTCTTCCATGGCCGAGAGGGGAGGCAAAGGTCGGGCTTATCTGGATGTTTTCATGATGGAGAAAGTAATGTTGGCCCACTGGTCTCAGCCCCTTACAAGCCTTCCGTAATGAGACCCAAGATAGAAGTTTGCGTTGGCCTTCTGTGGAGCTGGGCTTTCTCAGCTGTAGGTGGCTGTCCCCTGGAAAATGTTGGACATCCGTGTGTGAGTGTGTGTGCGTGCGTGCACACGCGTGTCTTCTAAAGCCTGCAGGTATTTGTGATGGAGGAGAATGAATAGGGTGTGTTTATCCACTTACCTCTTCCTAAGCTGTTTTGTCTTTTCCAAGGCACATAGATGGAGATGTTCAAGTGTAAATTTGTTCATGGTGATTGCTGGAATGTTGTGCTAGAAGGCTCTTTGGGAGGTTTAACCCAGGATGTGGAAGGACATTGTAAACTGTAAAGCACTGGGGTCACAAATAATCTCCATAGATTACTCTTGGTTACCAAAAAGCTGATCTCATTGCATTTTGGTCTGATCATCTATATAACTCTAGTAAGAAATGTTAACTAGGGACTTACCTGGTGGCGCAGTGGTTAAGAATCTGCCTGCCAATGCAGGGGACACGGGTTTGAGCCCTGGTCCGGGAAGATCCCACATGCCACGGAGCAACTAAATCCGTGCACCACAACTACTGAGCCCACGTGCCACAACTACTGAAGCCTGTGCGCCTAGAGCCCGTGCTCTGCAACAAGAGAAGCCACTGCAATGAGAAGCCCATGCACCGCAACGAAGAATAGCCCCCGCTCGCCACAACTAGAGAAATCCCATGTGCAGCAACAAAGATCCAACATAGCCAAAAAAAAATAATAATAATTAATTAAAAAAAAAAAAGGAATGTTAACTAATCTACACAAGCCTCCTTGTACTTTGGTCAGAAAACCTAAAGCCGTGCCATGGTAAGCAACTACAAAACCCACAAAATTAACTTCTGTCTGGAGATTTCTTAAGAATCTTCTTAGGAAGTCTCAATAGCGTCTCTTGTTTCAAGTATATTCTTTATTGCTTTTATTTAGTCTTCTATTCTGAGACAAGGAAACCAATCCAAGAAAGCCACTTCTACCATTTTGCCTGTAGTTTTCTGGGAGGGCTTTGTGGTTCTTTAAACAAAGTACAACCCTTGTTTCTTCATGGCGGGTTTGTCACATCTGATTAAATGAGATTCACTCTCAAATATGACTCTCCAGGTATGGCCTTGGCTGTACCATCTATTTGTTCAGTTACTTACTGGTGAAAACTAGAAGAAATTCTTATCGAGCCTGTGCGAGAGTAACTACCTTGGCATTGAAAGTAAAAAGACTCAGAAAAAAAGTGTTGTTCCAGAATTCTGAGAGGTTAGTGAGAACAAGATTACCACTTGAAAGGGTTTCATTTCCAAATGCTTGTAAAAGCACAGACCACTAAGTTAATAGTGAGAGATGGGTCAGGAAGACAGTAAAAGGACTTCATTATATGCCTATCAGAAATGAGAACAATAAAAAATAATACCAGCAATATTCTAAAACCAGTGATCAAAATTATGTTTCCTTCATTAGTTCCTGCAATCCTGTCTAATTATTTTTTGTTCCACTGGCTCTTGGGTCAACTGTCTGCTCTTATGAAGTCATCAGAGTCCTGGAACTCCACACTCTGTCTCTAGTATCATCTGGCAATTATCTAAGAAATGTCACCTTGGAAGCCTGTAACAAGGCATCTGTTATTTGAAGTATCCATCAAACTTGGTACACTTCTTTCTATGAGGCTCTGAGATTGTCCTTTTTGGTTAAAGACCCAATTTCTGCTGTGACGTAAAGCAAATATTTTATATAAGCATGAGGGGAAGCAGGAACTACCTGTTGGTGATAAGACTGAATGTAGTTAATTTATTATATAGCCAACAATTTTCTAATGAAGGAGACTATAATCCTCTATCAGGATAGGATGCGTAACTATTTAATATGGATTTGATCTGTGTTTCCCTGGAGGATAAGGGCATATTACGGGCAGTGAGGGCACTGATAGATCCCTAGGGTCGTTATGTGAAATGAAACATTTAAATGAAGAACATTTTACCCAGACAGAATCAGTCAAGGGAAGGCTGACTTTTTCCTTTAATTTGACGATTCTTTCCACATAGCTCTCGCAATAGTTTGCGCCAGGCAGCGAGCGCGGAACTGAGGTTGTGGCAGTTGGGATGAGGAGGAGGGGATGGATGCCCAAGAGGGATTGGAGGTGAAATGCAGGGCAGCTTTCATTTGGCCACTTGGCTGTTGGGTGAAAGGCGGAGGAGGAGTGCCCACCCGTCCACCCCCCCCTTACCTGGCAGCCGCCCCTCTCTGAAGCTGCAGTGGGAGTGGCGTCTACAGGCAGACTCTATCCACGAGACACACCGTGGCTCTGAACAGCATCCAGAGCAGTCTTGTGTCTGTGCCTATTACAGAAATGACATTTGACAGTCTCACAAATGCACGTGTGTCAAAAATGTGACATGACTGTTGTTGATGATGATACTTTATTTTCAACCTTACCTCTATGTTGAACCGTGGTTCCTTCTGGTAATACAAACATTAGTGAAGTCATTTCCAGGTAAATTCTGTCAATTCGGGATTCTATCTAAATTCTAGGAAGTAGGGGTGGGATGAGGGCTTATGAGCTACCATACTGGTGTGAGATGGCTCCTGGTGTGTCTCTTTCTTTGGAATCTCCCTCTCTGGGGTTTTGCAGTTTTTAATGAGCCGTCCAGCAATGTTTCATCCTCAGTGCGGCCAAGGAGAGATGTTTACGATCCTGTCCGTGACCTCTGCTCACTCGTACCGAGTCCTCTTTCTTCTAAGCCGACTCTTCTGAGTTCACTCATCCTCTCACTGCCCCTCCTTGGCCCCCTTCAGGGCCACACGTAACTTCTGTGACCTTCTGGTGTCAAGAAAGACTGTGGTGAGTTTGCTCTCTCAAGCCGTCTCTCCTTGGATCTGCCCAGCAGCCATTTCTCTTCCACGCAGAGGACATCTTTATGAGACTTACCTCAAAGTGGGCTTCATATTGGTAGAAAGACACAGGTCCTCTTTGCTGAGGGGCTTCCAGCTGTCTGGGGTTTCAGGAGTGCGTCTTCCTGCCCAGGCCCCAGAGCTGAGTTTGGAGACTGGAAAGCTGTGGTGAGTGGAACGTTTCCTAGGGACTCACAGGCCTCTGCCTGTCCGCCTTCCTTTTGTAGCCCCAGCTGCGATCAGTACTGGATGTGAGTGTCCAGGGTGTGTGAGGCCAGGGTCTAACTAGCTCTCTTTCTGATCTCACTCTGCTTCTTCCAGCCTTTGGCCATTTGAGTTACAGCAAACCCGGTTCTTGGAAATCAAAAGTCTCTTGTCTCAGCTTTGGTTTTGAGATCATTTTTAGGAAGTCAGAGACAAATGGTTGATTTTGTGTGTGTGTTCTCTTTGTTTTTTCTGGCATCTCTCCTTTGATGTGGCCCCTGGGGAGATGGTGGAGGGTGGAGTCATCCTTTAACACCTCTGAATATGTCCTCTCACACCTCTCAGTTACTCATGACCTTGGACAAGTTACTGAATTGCTTTCTCTCTCATCTCTGTGATACCAGACCATCCTCAAGAGTATAGCCTAATGATTGTCCAAAGGAAGGGGAAAATTAAAAAGAAGGAGATTGAGTCTGGGGGGAGAATGGATACATGTATATGTATGGCTGAGTCACTTTGCTTTGCACCTGAAACCATTACAACATTGTTAATCGGCTATACTCCAGTATAAAATAAAAAGTTAAAAAAAAAAAAAGAGGGAGATTGAAGTCTACACATTAAGCCTGGGTTTCTGTACCTTTCCTAAGAGTCTCCTAGGAAAGATCCCTCCCCAGTTTCTCTTGGTATTTTCCAGTACCCAAGAGCCAGCCCAGTTAGGAAGTCACCTCTCACATCTAATGTTAACCCTTTAGTTCTGGGTTTTGCTGCTGCTTTTTCTTCAGTCCTCAGTAAAGAATATGAGGAATGTCTGAAGCACTTGTTTCTTGATTTCTTTACAGTGGTTGAAATTTTAGGGGTAAAACAGAGGACTGTTAGGGTCTTGAAGATACATTTTTAAACTAGCCCCCCCCCCATACCTGCTGCTCTCCCCACCCTGACTCTCCTCCCCTCCGCTCTTTCACAGAGACAGACCTCTCCCCTTGGCCTGGGCTCAGCAGCCTTGTTCGCTCCCTCATGGCTGAGGTGAAAACTTTGTAGTTGTAGGGTATCAGGTCAGGAAAGATCTCCCCTGTCTTCCTCCATACCATGCACGAGGGGACCCTTGTGTTCCTCGAAGGCGCCTCGGGTTTCCCCACGGGGACCAGGGGAAGGCCCAGTGGGTCGGGCCTCCGACCTCCCCTAGACTGGTTCCATCTTTATGCTTTTCCACCTCAGATCACATCTGTAGGAAAGGAGTTTGGCACCAGGAAGCCACTGTTCAGTTCCCATTTACCCCAAGAGAAAACTGGAGGCCTATGGAGAGAAAGCATCTCTCCTCAGGTCAGACAGTGGGCAGGTGTGGGGCAGGGTCAGAGCCCGGGCCTCTCGACGCCTGGGCTAGTGCCCTTGTCCCCCGTGTGTCCTCCCTTAGGTCACAGCCAGCCAGGTCCTCCGCCTAAAGATGGTCGAGGGTCTGTAGCTGAGTTGGATGGGAGTTAGATTTATTTCTCCGGGGTCTGACATCGCTTGCCTGGATCTTGAAGTGTGAACCATCAGGCAGAGAGTGGCCCTGTGTTCCCACAGGCAGCAGTGTTTGGAAGGCATCCTGCAGAGTCTCTCCCGCCCCGTCCTCCTCCACCTTTGGAGGAGAGAATAGAGCGTACAGCACCGTCTCTAAGGCCAGCTCCTTCTTTGCTTCTGTTGTCACAGGTTAGCTTTCGGAGGAGGGATGGGGGACCAGCCAGGCGGCCTCAGGTGTTCGGGAGACGACCGTGGAGCTGTAACCCCTTGCTGGCCTGACTGTGCTGGGAGGTGGGGAAGGAAGTTCCACAGATCCTTCCAGCAGGGCATGCTAAAGAGGAAATAACACCTTCCTCCAGCTGAGCTCTTGGGAACAGTAGAAAAATAGTCTACAGTGATTTTCTTTTCTCAAATGGTGATTTCAACCTGAGGGCTAGATTCTGGGGGGCAAAGTCCTGGGCTGACAGACGGTTGTCTAATTCCATTACTTATCACAAGTCGAGCTGGGGAAATGTGTTTAAACGGGAACAGGAGGTGGTGCCAAAGAGACGGGATGAAAAGTCCTTCCTCGCTGTGATGTCTCAATGGAAAAATCCTAAAAGGGTCCTGCTGCAGAGGCTCCCAGCAAAATGAAGGTTTATCTTTGCAACCACGAAAGAACATTTTTCTTTAATGCCTATTGTGTAACAGGGTGAAGGCCTCGGGCTTGCAAACTTGCAATTTAAAAGCGGTTTATATTAACCTTTTCCATACCCATTCAACTTCGCTCACTGATTATTCAGTACTACAGTATGGTCAAAAATTAAACATGTAAAGGAACATTTCATTTTTAGGGCCTTGTTAATAGAAATGTCATGAGCTTTAAAGAAAAAACAATTGGGGGTTAAATTAGCAACTGCATCCAAGAAGAAAAACGTATTTGTCAGGACTCTGGAGGTAAATGCCGACTTTGGCTTTGAACTCAGATTCTTCTTCTGTGAGTTCAGCTCTGGGAAAGTAGACCACAGGCTCTCCTGGTCATTCTGAAGCTTCCTGGGTAGCAACTGATTGGAGAAAGCTGAAGGTGAAAAGACAGAGAAGGGTAAACTGAGGGAGAGCGTGGCCAGCGTCATAGCTGGAGTCCAGAGAAGGAGATAGAGGTTGGTGTTAGAAATTAATGGCTTTGCTAATTCACTCACAGCACTCTTCTCCTGCCCTTATTTTTTATTTATAAATTAATACCCATTCTTATATAAAATCCAAGTATTATGGCCAAAGTGTCTCATCTTCCCAGTTCTATTAGCTTTCTGTTGCATATGCTTCCAATTATTTTTTGTAAACATATACTAATATACTTTTAAAACTGTACCCATCCAAAATCAGGATCACATTCTACATAATATTTTGCACCCTGCCTTTTTTGTGTGTCGTACGTATGTTTTCATGGAGGATCACATCTATCTGTCTGTCTGTCTCTCTCCTCCTGCCCAAGCCCCCTGCCCCCACCTTGCTCTCTTTCTAGCCACCCTGCCAGCTCTGCTCCCTTGAACTCCAGACTTAAATATGTAAAGACTACTCCACATTTCTGTTTGGACGCCCATAGGCATGTCAAACTTAACATGTCCAAAATGAAACTCCGGATCTCCCCCCAAATCTGTTCCTTCTTCCTGTAGTATTTGCGATCTTAATTAATGGCAGCTTCATATTTCAATCTGCTGAAGTAAAAAAAAGAAAACAAAAAACCTTCTTCTTCTCATGTGCCACATATAATCATCATTTCAGTCTACTTTCAAATAGATTTTCAAATATGAGCACTTCTTACCACCTCCACGGTTACCACCCTAGTGGTCCAAGACATCCTCATCTTTTATTTCAATAGCTTCCTAATTAATTTCCTGGCCCCTACATTCTCTTTTGAACATAGGAGTTAAACATTCTGTAAACTGTATGTCAGATTGTATAATTCCCTGTTCAGGCCACTCCACTGACTTCCCATCTTGTTAAGAGGAAAAGAGAAAATCCTTTCAGTGACCTGCAAGGCCCAGCATGATCAGGTCCCTGATCAGGTCGCAGTGGGTTTCTCAAATGTGCCGTCATATCCTGCCTCAGCCTGGACTGTCTTCCCAGACATCCACATGACTCCCTCCATCAGCCACCCTTCAGTCTCTGCACAAACATGGCCTTCTCAGGAAACCCTCCCCAGCACTTCCTATCTCTCTTTCCTCCTTTATTTTTCTCCATACCATTTATCACCTTCCAATATATTAGATAATTTGTTTACCTATTCTGTTTATTGTCTGACTTGCCCAACTAGAATGGAAGTTATATGAGGACTTTTTGTCTGGATTTCCAACAATTATTGGTCAAATGTTGAATGATTCTACCTCATTATTTTTAAAGCATTGTCTATTATATAGATTTACCATAGATTATAATGTTTAAAATGGTCCAAAAAAAAGATCTACTGTGACAAGAGATCATCTGTAGAAGGTGCTTAATACGTGTATTAAGCCCTTGTTGTATATGTTTAATTCTTCTAAGAACCAAAAAATGTCATCTGTAGTGCTGGTGAGAAAATTTGAGATTTGGAATTTTCGGCACCTTGCCTAAGGCCACCCAGCTAATAAATGAAAGAGCAGGGATTTGAAGTCTTTCCTAGAACATGTGCTCTTATCCTCACGTTATACTGTGTTTTTAACCTAAATTGAATATCCATCGAAAGGGCAGACTGCCTTTGGAAAAAGAAAAAAATAAAAAAACCACACACGTACATTCACGCATTTTAAACTAAATTTCCCTGTGCTTTCAGTGCTCAGAGAATGCACTCCGCCACTGATATCACAGCCCTCTCTGATGGGATTTTTCCAAGGTGAGAGAATCAGTGCCCTCACTCATTTTCTCCTCTTTCTTTCTGTAACGCGCCTTGCTCTCTGAAGTTTATCAGCACCCTGGTGTGGGCTCATTCCTCACCACCGCGTAGTACGCTTTCCTGATAGCCACAAGTTTTCGACCTAGCTTCTTAAAGATAAAAATTCATTTGTAATCTGTCCTGAAGTCGACTGTTCTTTCATTGCCCTGCTATCTTTTGCTGTGAGAAGAAAAGATAGCATCACAATACAAAATAAATTGAAATTATAATCGAAAGAGAGCAAGTGGCTGTCCCGTCACCAAGCCAGCTGCTTAGTAAAATCTTGGTAGGTCTCGTCCTTCCTAGGGCCAAGGGTTGTAGTGGGCACCGGGGCCTTGGCCGAGGGGTGAGCAAAGGAAGGGGCAGCACCTTCCTAACAGGTGCAGTGAGAAGTAAATGAGCTCAATTTCCACTGTAGATGTAGAGTTCAAAAAATACAGCTGTATCATCATCATCATAATCATCATCATCTTGATGATGGTTCTCTGTTTAAAAACTCAAATGGTGGGGCTTCCCTGGTGGCGCAGTGGTTGAGAATCTGCCTGCCAATGCAGGGGACACGGGTTCGAGCCCTGGTCTGGGAAGATCCCACATGCCGCGGAGCAACTAGGCCCGTGAGCCACAACTACTGAGCCTGCGCGTCTGGAGCCTGTGCTCCGCAACAAGAGAGGCCGCGATAGTGAGAGGCCCTCGCACCGCGATGAAGAGTGGCCCCCGCTTGCCACAACTAGAGAAAGCCCTCGCACAGAAACGAAGACCCAACACATCCAAAAATAAATAAATAAATTAATTAATTAAAAACAACAACAACAACAAAACTCAAATGGCACTTAGACATAAAGGATGCAGAATGTCACTTTGATTATTGAACTTGAGGAATATATAATGACACCAGGTAAAGCTCAGAATAAGCAGTTGTTTGAATATATGGTAATAGATATACAGATCGCTCGGGAGCATAGCCACAGCACAAACAATGAGCCAGCTCTCTTCAGCCTGTGGAGACCAAAACAGAAGAGAGATCTGAGAGACGCTTCCAAATCACGGTGGTGTCATGAGGGCGAGACCTTGTGTTCCACTTCTAGTCCCGGGGCCCCTCCCTCCTGCTTGAAAAGAAGGAGCTTTGCAGGGGGAGACAGTAGATCTCCTTGTACAGCGGAGGTTCTGCTTCTGTTTCTCATTATTTCAAGACCTAGAGTGAGCTAACAGAATAGTTTCAGCACAATTTAGGGGCAGTTCTGAGAGGTGAAGGAGGCACCATGACGTTGGGGCCGAGGCGCTGATGAGGATGGTCATGGGTCCATAAAATGTAAAAATTGCTGCTTTCAGACTTCCCAGTGATGCAATAGCAGGTCGTCTGGGGGGCAAGTCCTTCATATTTGACTAAACTTCATCACGTAGAAGGCTCTGTGTAAGGAACCAGGGCAGCTGTCCTGTGACATGCCCGCCTGGGAATCTCAGGAAGGCATTTGCGTGGGCCTTTTTCCTCCCATCTCATCCTATGAAGTATCCATTTATTTTGGCATCTTTGGCCTGGTTATGCTTTGTCCAAGCTTGAATCTTCTAACTGGCCCTTTCCATTCTGTCATGTGTTGGAGGTGTGGGGTGTGGCTATCACCCCAGTGAGTCCTCTGTGTTCTACCCTAGCAAGGGATGCTGAGTGTAGCTCCAGCTTCTAAAATCACCTAGGCAAGGGGCACTCATGCTATGAAACCAGATTTAGAAGATGAATGTCAAAGACCAGAAAATTAGTGCTGACAGGGGGTTTGATCAGAATTGTGATCACGTACCAATGCACAAGGCCAAGTAATACTCCAAAAAAAAAAAAAAAAAGATTTTCATAACATTACTTGAAGCCAAGTTTTTTTTTTTTTAAAAAGCCCCTTTTATGGGGGTTGCTAATCCTATGGAACTGCTACGCTGAGGGGTGTTACTGAGGCTGAAGAGGTCTAGATCCCTGTCCCTACATCCCTCCAGATCTTAGAACTTAGGAGACGCTGTCCCGCACTAGGCTAATCCTGTGGGGGTGTTCAGAGCTTCACGTCAGTAGCTTGGAGAGAGTAGAATCGTATGCCCTTATTCCTTTAGCCTGATCTGCATCTGGATCCCAGTCTGTGACCCAGTTCCTTCAGGGCCTCCCCAGGCTTCAGGCTCTGGCATCGGCACTTCTCCCGGAAGCCCTCCCCCACTTCTTTTCCCCAGGTGTTGAAGGGTGGCTGCCGTGGACTCCCTTCCCTGCCGGCCTCCTGTCTGTGATTCTGCACCTGCCAGTCTGTCCTCTTCACCTGGATCTTCTGTCCCAGCTTTCCCTTCAGCTTCCTGCTGTGAGCACCGTGCCCAGCACACGCATGGGCCAGTGGATGGCACAGATTGGGCCATCTTCAATCATTTGTAGAACAAATTAACTGAGGAAATGTATAGGCTCTTAAGGTTTTCAAAGTACTCTGATGTACTTGAGCTTGTGGATGTTGCAGCCCTTGAAGAGGCTGGGGATGGTAGGTGAATTAGGTCCCTAGGTTGAAGAGGCCGGCTCAGCGATTCTGAGACACCCGTCTCTGGCCTTCTTTGCATCAGACATTCTGGGGCATGAGCTCAGACTGGAACGTAAGTGCTGTGTGTGCTTCTGGCTCCTCTGGTTTGGGACAGATGGCGTCATCCAGCCTGAGCTCACCCAGTTCTTGTATCTGCCTGTATCCTGCCTCCCCAGCTTAGGAAGAGAGGGTTCGAGTTGCCTCGGGAAGCAAATGTTTTTTGCCTTGATGGCAGAAGCATAGCATCCTTTGGGATAGAACATTCTGTTCAGTTCATGAACGGGCTCTCCTGAGAACATTCCTAGGCAAAGGAGGGAATATCTGGAGATAGCAAGAGTTTGTTCTCATTTGGGTTGAGAGCTTCTGGTGCAAGAACTGTGCATACTTCTGTTGTGAGATAGCTGGATTAAATACTGATTACCTCTGCGCCCAATAGGAAACTTTCCTATTCAGGAAAAATGTAGTGAACTAGAACAGCACTGATCTGTGACTTCATGTACCTTGCTTCTGAAAGCCTCTAAGCCCTAATTAAAATTAAAATGTAAAGCTTAAGGCAACACTCTGACAGCTGTTCTGTTTTGTTTGCTATTTTCCTAAAACTGAGGACAGTGATTGAGTCTGGAGGTAGTGGTGAGCAATGTGTCTTCATCCACCCAGCATCCGTCTGTCTGTTCATCTGTCCATCCATCATCCATCCATCCAGCATTTATTAAATGCCTATTTTGTGCCCAGGTCCTGTGCTGTCCTTCCTGTAAGCAGATGAGAAGAAATCAACACCAAACATACCAATAATTTGTTATTTCAGTGTCTGCATAGGGAGCTCACTTCTGTCCCAAGGTAACAATTGTCTAGGGCTGGGCTGTTTTCCATCCCATTTTATAAGTCTGGGACTCCAAAGGCTTTTTTTTTTTTTTTTTTTTTTTTAATTTATTTTTATTTTTATTTATTTTTGGCTGCGTTGGGTCTTCATTTCTGTGTGAGGGCTTTCTCTAGTTGCGGCGAGCGGGGGCCACTCTTCATCGCAGTGCGTGGGCCCCTTGTTGCGGAGCACAAGCTCCAGATGCGCAGGCTCAGTAGTTGTGGCTCACGGGCCCAGTTGGTCCGTGGCATGTGGGATCGTCCCGGAGCAGGGCTCGAACCCATGTCCCCTGCATTGGCAGGCAGATTCTCAACCACTGCACCACCAGGGAAGCCCAAAGGCTTTTTTAAAAATTATTTTCCGAGAGCTTTGTTAGAATTTAGACCTGCTGTTGCAGTCCCAGTGGTCAGAAGAGCTAGACTTCACCTCACACGGTTGAGACAAGGAAACTAATCTAACTTAAATATCATCTATCCACTAGATTGTCATAACCTTGAAAGCAAGGATTATGTCTAGTTTATTTGTCTTTATATCCCTAGCATAGGGTCTGTGGCATGAGTGGACACAACTAAGTATAAATGTAAATGTGTACCATATCTGTTACCTATTTAATGAGAGCAATATTTAAATAAATAAATATCCAGGTTCAGCTGGGGGCCTTTCTCCTTCCTGTCTGTTGTGAGTTTTTATTCTTTCTATGTACCGTGGAGACACATCTCCTCCTCAGTTTACTCTCAAACTTCTGATTTGGGTCTAAAATGTCTGCATTGTTTTACCCAGTCTTTTCTGTGATAACCGTCCTGAATACTTGGCTCTTTGGGGTCCTGCGTACGTGGTTTGTTGCCTCCTTGTCCATGAGCAGCAGTTAAGGGAGAGGTCAAGGTCAAGGTCACTAGCATACCTGTTGCCCACAGAAGGGTGCTCCCCATCGGACCTCCCATGGGTCTTTGTGTGCATCTTCAAGTTTTGATGCGAACACATTTATAAGTCCCCTTATTTGCCCTCCAGGTTGCATATGATGGAACTTGCCAGGAGGCTAGTGTTGTATACTAGCAGACGCAGGGGCTGGGGGATTAGACAGCTGTGTGATTGAAGTCCAGCCCCAAAACTCCCTGGCTGTGTGGCTTTGGGCAAGCTACTTCTCTGAGTGTCAGTTTCCACATCTGTAAAAACAAAGAGAATAAGGCCTATCTTGAGAGATTATTATAAGAATGAAATAAACTCAATGAGATAATTATGAAAGCTGCTGGTTCTGAAGGATGCTCAGTGAATATAGGTAACACACACACACACACGCACACGCACGCACACACGAGTAACCTGGTCTGCTGTTTGTGCAGTTTGGTAACACACTGCCTTCTGAAAGACCTTTGCATTCTAGAATCAGTCTTGCCAACACTAGCAGGCACTGTCAGTTGTCGATCCCGTACCCATTCAGTTCTGGTTTTCTTTGAGGAAAACCAGAATTCTTAGTTTCTCAGTCTCTCTTCCAGCTGGCGGTGTGGCCCGGGGAATCAGTCCTGGTCAATGGAATGCAAGTAAAGTCTTCTGGAGATTTCTGAGAAGGCTACTGCTTTCATGAAAATCAGAGGTTTGAGTGGAGCTGTGGCAACCATTTTGTGACTACAAGGCGACAAGCCCAAGAATTCCCATTAAGGATGAGTGGGCAGGAGCTTAGAAAGTGGGCAGTTGTGACTTTGATTCCCTGCTGAATCAGAGTCACAACTGCCTCTCTCCTAACTTATGTCACAAGGTGAACCTCCAAGGGCTTATGCCACTGTTCATTAAGCTTTCTGTTATTTGCAGCTAAATACATTTTCTAATTGATACAGAACACCTTCCTTTTAAAGAGCATTTGCTTAGAGACGGGCCATGCTTGTGTGACGCCAGGAGCCCCCAAGGAGTCAGGGCCAATGGTATCTTGGTATCTAGGGCAGGGGAGACCCGAGGTGGTCTCAGGAGCGTCACTCAGTGTCAGGAGAGTGTGTAGTTCCCAGAACTAGGCACCAATCCAACTAGGACTTGGATTGTTCTGGAGTGGGAGCATCTGATCTGTGAGTAAAGTACGTTTGTGTATCAGGTGTTCTGCAATCTCTTGCAAAGACTTCTGATAAGAGAGCGGAAAGGATATTTCTTGTTACAAATGAGTGAGGCATGTTGGACTAGAACACAGTGTACATGAAGATGAGTGGAAGGAGCTGCCCAACTGGAAAACACAGGTGTGTGGTAAAAGGCAGTAGACACATGCAAATTTTTAAGTAGCATTTTTTAAAAAAATAGAAGTTTTACATGTTCGTTACAGAACATTTAAAAAATTCTAAAAAATACAGGAAGAAAGTTTTAAAATTACCCGTAGTCTCCCAATCTGAGTATAATCACAAACTACTTTAAAATCATTATTATTAGCTTAATACTACTTAATAATATTCCCATATCATCAATTATGCTTTTAAAACTTGATTTTTAATGGCTGTCTGGTGTCTGATTTTATAAATGCACTATAATTTTTATAACTAGTCCTCTATCGAGCACTCAGCTTCTCTCTAATTTTTCGTTATTATAAACACTGCTTCTTTGAACATCATTGGATATTAATTTTGCATATGTCTTAATTATTTTCATAGGATACAGTCCCAGCAGTAGAATTTCTGGGTAAAAGGGTATGCATGTTGTATGTCTTTTGTTACATACTGGCAGAATTTCTTCCGGAAAATGTATATCATAAGCAATGTACGAGAATGCCTATCAGAAGACACTTATCAACTTTGGATACTATGATTTTTAAAGAATTTTTCTATTGTGTGAGTTTTTTAAAAGGTACTTTTATTAGTTAGGATTTGGCTCAGCAGTACATGATCAACACTCTGGTGCTCAAATAACAGTGGTTTAAGCAAAAGAGTGTTTATTTCATTTTCATATAAGTCAAATGGTAGGAAGTCCAGAGCTGGTATGGAACATCTCAGTCATCAAGAACCTTTTCATTTTGTTGCTCTGATGACCTTGGTGCAACCTCATGGTCCAGCATGTCTGCTAGAGCTCCAGCCATTCCATCTGTAGTCCAGTCAACAGGAAAAGGGAAGGAGCAAAGAAGGGCACACTACTTTCCTTCAAGCAGACCCTTGTGAATTTGGATATAATTCACTTTACATCTCAGTGGTCAACTTAGTCTGAATTTAATCTGAGTCTAGTCACATGGTCTACCTAGATGCTGGGGAATGTAGAGTTTTAAGCTGGAAGGCAGCTAAAAATCAGAGTTCTTGTCAATAAAAAAAAGCAGAAGAATGGATCCTGGGAGACAATTACTTTGTTCTGTCGAAGTTTGATTTTTTTTAATTCTTTGACTACACTGTAGGTTTAACATTTTTTTTCATATATATATGTGGATATACACACATATATATATATAATATTTGTAATTCTTCTTTATGAATTGCCTCATATACTCTATTCTTTCCCTTTCACAGTATTTTTCTCAATAATTTATAAGGCAATTCTTTTACGTATTAAGGGTATGAACCCATCATGTATATTTCACAATTTTTTTTTCCTAATTTGTTGCTTGCCTTTAATGGTGTTTTCTGATAGACTAAGATTTTGATGTTTTTATCCAGTTAGGTCCATCTTTTTTTTTTTTTTTCTGTTGGAGTTTCTGGCTTTGATGTATGTTTAGAAATCTCCCCCACTCTGAGACCAGATAAAAATTTCACCTGTGTTTTCATTTTGTTCTTTCACGGCTTGAATTTTTCATATTTGATGCATTAGGCCAATGGCATTCAAACAGGAAGAAATAGTTTATATTGTGAGCCAGTACTTAAAGCTTCCACCAAGCAATACTCACTCTTACTCTGTATAATATGTGCTATTTTCTATTCTCTGCCATTATACTTCATATTTTAGAAAGTTACATTCATCACTCACTCATGCATTGTGACCACTAGTTGAAAAAAATACGATCTTAATCAATCTAATACTTATTCTGGGGTATACTGTGAGAAATGGAACTATAAGGGTTTTTTTTTTCTTTTTTAAATAGCCAGTTTTCTTAATGGTTTTTACTCTGTAATTCATCTTTCGTCTAACAACGAGCTGTCCTCTTTTTCACATTTTTCATGGCCCTTCTTGCGTGTTCTCCCAGATGATATTAAAAATCATTTCGAAAACTTGCAGGAGATGAAATTTAGATTGGATTTACAAAGTAATTTGAGACGAATTGATAACTTTACACTTAAGTTGTTCCATCTGGAAACATGGCACAGTTCTTCCCAGTTTCCTCAGGAAATGTCTGCAGTTTCCTTTCATATGGGCTCCTGTAGTCCTCATCACACCTATGACTAGAGAGTTGATGTTTGTGATTGCTTTTTGTGAATGAAAACTGTTTTTTATTTTTGTTAAAATGATTATTTCTTTGAAACAGGAAATCTTGATTCTGATAGTTTTTTATTTTATCATTTTGGATCTTCTATAGAAGACTATCTCATCTACAGATAATGGGCGTTTTATCTTCCTCTCCAATGTAAATTTTAAGGAATAGCTGCCATTTGGGGATTACCGACTATTGCTAAACACTGTGTGTCGTGTGTATGTTTCCATATAGTCATCCTGAAAGCCCAGTGATGGGAGGTACTGTTATCTCCATTTAAAACTGAGAAAATAGACCTTTGTTCATTCCAATTGCTCAAGGTCACACATCTAGCAAATGGCAGAGCTAGGATTTGAACCCAGATCAGTCTGACTTCTAGGCCCCCACTTCTAAGTACTTCACTCTACTGCCTGTAAGTATGTTAACACTTCTTTTTGTGTCTCAGTGATCTGGATAAAACTTCCAGAATGGAGTAAATAAGGTACTTGTTTACTAAGATGCCCGTGGTGTGGCATTTTTAAGTTCTGCTGGGGCACCAGTGTGAATCAGGGCTTGTGAAGGCTTTGGCACCCTTTGTCCCTCTGTGACTGGTCTCCTCATGCATCGCCTGCAGAGGGCCCTTTCCTCGCTTTCTTGGCTTCGTCAATCCTTGGTCATTCTTCATGCTTAGAGCACTATGTACCTCTTTTTTTCAGCAATTGATATCCAACAAGATTTTATTTCCCAATACCCTTAATTCAGTGTTTGTTTTTTTATTTTACATAAACTTTTTATTTTAGGAAAATTTTAGATTTACAGAAATATTGCAAACATAGGTACAGAGTTCCCATATGCCCCACAGCCATTTTCCCCTTATATCAGGTTTCTCCACTGTAATGTTACTCTTTTCCCCTCTTTTCATAGTGTACTCTTTGGGTGAAGGTAGCTATGCACAATCCACACTTAAGGAGTGGAGAGTTAATGCTCTATCTCCTTGAGGATGGAGCATCTACATAAATTATTTGCAATTCTTCTGCACCACAGATCTGTTTCTTCTTCCTGTTTATTTATTTATGTATTCATTCATTTGATCAATCAAACATGAATTTATGGTTCATAGACATTTATTTGGTACCTGAGGTTATAATCTAATACTATTAGATTAATCAGTGCTAAGGTTTTGTTGTTCACATTGTTCCAGCTTTGGACATAGGGAGCTCTTTTTGGTGGCTCCTGTGTCCCTTTGATATACTCTCATTGTGGTTTATTTTATTTACTTACATTTGAGTACTTCTTTACTTTCTGGCACTACAAGATGTTCCAGACTCATCTTGCAGATTCCTTATCCCAGCCATAGAATCAGCCATTTCTCCAGGCAGCCCTGGTTACTTTTATTGAAGAACAGCATTAGAAACCAAGATCTGGGTATCTGGGCACTAGGTGTGCTCACTACCACCGCAGTGTCACTCTTGAGCCCCCTCAGCTAACAGAACAAGGAAATATATGTGTGCATACTAACACACGTTTACATTTGTAAATTCTTCTGTATGTATCCATCTGAATCTGTATTAAGCTAAATATGAGTTCATACTAATGTCTGCAACTGTGACCCATCACCACATGGACCATTATAGTGTCCTCCATTGCTTGTCTATAATCTCCCACTCCAGCAGTGAGAAACTTGGCTCTCAGCATCCACCATCCATTTACTTAATTCTGCAATTATGGTATGCATGTATATACAGTGGTATCAAATTGCTGATCCCTACCTCTGTGGGAAATGACTTTATCAACTAGAGCAGAGCGTTTATGTATGGTCCTTTGGCCTTTAGTCTTACAAGCTCTACTCATTTCCAAAGCTACTCAGGTCAGCACCTCTGTAATACACTTAGATTGTTTTGTCATATTCTGCTTTTCAGCCTGGGAGCTCCCAACCTCCTAAATGATTTTTTTTTAATTTGCATACATCAAGGTTCATTCTTTGTGCTGTAATGTTCTATGGCTTTTGACAAATTCATACAGTCATATAGCCACTCTTATAGTATCATAAAGAATAGTTTACCACTCTAAAAAATTCACTGTGCTTCACTTTTCAACCACTCCCCCTCACCCACCTCAAATCCCTGGCCACCACTGGCAGAGCAAATGCAAACTATAGCAAACTATCTCTACAGTTTTGCCTTTTCTAGAATGTCCTGTAAATGGAACCATACAGTAGGTAGCTTTTTGTACTTTTTTCACTTAGCAATTCACTTAAGATTCATCCACGTATTTGTGTAGCTTGATAGTTCATTCGTTTTTATCAATGACCAGTATTCCCCACTGTATGGATGTTTCATAATTTGTTCATACATTCACCTTTTAAAGGACATCCTGGTTGCTTCCAGTTTGTGCAATTATGAATAAAGCTGATACAAACATTTGACTGCAGCTTTTCGTGTTACCACAAGTTTTCAAATCAGTTGGGTAAACACCTAGGAATGCTATTGCTGGATCATATGGTAAGATGTTTAGCTATAAAGAAAATTGCCAAACTGTCTTCCAAAGTGGCTATACCATTTTATTCCTACAGCGATAGTGAGAGTATCTGTTGCTTCACATCCTTGTCAGCAATTGGTATTTGTGGTTTTTTGGGGATTTTTCCCCTCACATTTCCCTCCTGGGTGTGTGGTGCTATGCCACTGTTGTTTTAATTTGCATTTCCCTAATGACAACTCAGGTTGAGAATCTTTGCATATGGTTAGTTTCCATCTTATTTGGTGAGTTATCTGTACAGATCTTTTGTATATTTTTTAATTGGGTTGTTTATTTCCCTGTTGTTCAGTTTTAAGAGCGTTTCATTTTGGATGCAAGTCCTTTGTCGCATATACATTTACAAATCTTTTCTCTTGGGCTGTGGCTTGTGTGTTATTTCTCTTTATAGTGTCATTCACAGGGCAGAAGTTTTTTATTTTAATAAAGTCCAACTTATCTATTTGTTTTCATGAATCGTGCTTTTGGTGTTATATCTAAAAATTCATCACCAAACCCAAGGTTACATAGATTTTATCCTGCATTTTCTTCTAGCATTTTTGTAGTTTTCCAATGTATAATACATTTAAGCTCATCATTCATTTTGAGTTAATTTTTGTGTAAGGTGTAAGGTCTCTGTCTAGGTTCATTCTTTTGTATTTGGACATCTAGTTGTTCCAGCACCATTTATTGAAGACTGTCCTTTCTCCATTGAATGGAATCCATTGGCTTTTGCTCCTTTTTCAAAACTCAGTTGACTCTGTTTGTGTGGGTCTACATCTCAGTCCTCTATTCTGTGCCATTGATCAATTTGTCTATTTCTTTTTTTTTTTTTTTTTTAACCATTACCATACTGTCTAGTTATAAGGCTATTGCTTTATAGTAAGTCTTGAAATCTGGTGGTATAAGCATTCCTACTTTGCTTTTTTTCTTCAGTATTACAATATTCTTTTTATATTTTGTAATATAAAATATTTTTTAAAAAGGAAATATGGGGCTTCCCTGGTGGCACAGTGGTTGAGAGTCTGCCTGCCAATGCAGGGGACACGGGTTCGAGCCCTGGTCTGGGAAGATCCCACATGCCGCGGAGCGGCTGGGCCCGTGAGCCATGATTACTGAGCCTGCGCGTCTGGAGCCTGTGCTCCGCAACAAGAGAGGCCGCGACAGTGAGAGGCCCGCGCACCGCGATGAAGAGTGGTCCCCACTTGCCACAACTGGAGAGAGCCCTCGCACAGAAACGAAGACCCAACACAGCCAAAAATAAATTAATTAATTAAAAAAACAAAAACAAACAAAAAAAAACCCCTCTACTTGTAAACTGCCTTCACTGATTAAGTCCCCTTTAAAAAAAAAAAAAAAAAAAAGGAAATATGTTTGGTTCTCAGCTTTCTTGCCTGAAACATGTACTTTGTCCTGGTAATGCAGTGCTGGCCAAGCACATAGTAGGCCCTCGTTTACCAGTTGCTCACTGCCTAGAAGGAAAGCATGGGGGACAGTTCCCTTGGCTAGTGTGTGAGTCCAGCAGATGGTCAGGCATGGTCATCTCAGTGGGCTCTTGCGTCTCAGCATCTTTCATGAGGTGATAAACACTCACAGTTCCCAAAAGAAAACTGATTTCTAGTGAAGATCATTAATATGAAGAGATGTGAAGAGGTTTGTGAAATAATGGTTCTTAATAAAAAACTAGAGATGTGAGATAAACTGGAGCTCAGAGCTGAGTGAGAATGAGAGCAGTGACCACACCAAACAGAAACAAGAAAAGCAGTTCATGAAGTGGTTTCAGCTGAGGCTGCAGCCGATGTAAAGACTTGTGTGGGTCACTTGTATGCTCTGGTGCTGTCTGGCAGTTTGGGTGTTGGTGAATGTTTCAGGAAGTATCCATCCCTTATGCATTTTGTGGATCTGTCTTTGCAGAATGTTCTCCCCCACCTGCCTTCCTTTGCTCCCAGATATGCTTGAAGACCATCTCCAGCACTTGTCTCCTCTCTGTAAGGCAGATACATACTCTGTGATGAATTTTCCAGCCAAAATGCAGTGCTGGGGCGAGGAGACATATGCCCGGTGTAGATTGGCAGCAGATGGAGCTCATCAGGATGCATTAGAACAGTTGTCCAAGCCCTCATGGAGTGCTAGCCTGCTTTTAACAGTCTTTCCTGCCTCTTTGGATTGCGGGGCGGGCCCACTTCAGCAGGAAGCCCATCAGTACTGACAGCCCTTTTGCTCCAGGCTCAGAGGCCAGTCTCTGCCGGCACCAGTGGCCAGCAGGCACTGGGCAGCTGCTGGACAGAACCAGGGCAGGGAGACAAGGGCACGAGGAACAACAGAAGCCCTAGTGGAAAGCTCGCTGTGCATGACAGCACCACATTAACCTTCGGAGAAGCACTCCCTGGCAGACCCAAGCCAGCAGCTGGGTTTATTACTTTTCAAACCTTCTGAACAGTGAATGGGTTACTTTTGGGGGGAATTTGATCCAACCGTAACCTGAGGAAGCCTGGCATGGGCAGGAGGCTGTCGTTCAGGTGACCGGCCAGCCACCTGTGCACCTGTGAATGTGCAGCGTTGTCCTGGGTGCCTGGAAGGCAGGAGCCAGCATTCCCTTTGAGTGCTCTGTTCTCCTGCAGGGCCTGCCCAGTGCCATGGCTCAGTAGTAGCTACCAGCAGCAGCGGGTGGATAGACTAGATCCTACTCAGGGCCCTGATGCCAGGACCGTGCCTCTCTCTGGTCTATGGTTAACAAGCTGTGCCCGCTGAACCTATGGGCCCTGCTCATGGGCTGAGGGGCCCTGGTGCAAGGGTGCCCTGGGTTTGTGGGGGAGTCAGAAGGATGGCAAATGAGGCTTTATAATCTGAATTTGCATCTTCCAACTCGGGTCTCCTGCAAGGAGGCATGAAGGGTGGGATGACATTGCAGAGAAGTGCTAACTGAAATTCAAGCATCCATCAGACCATCAGCACGGACCTGGGCACTGAGGTCCTCCAGGATCAAGATTCACAATTTCTTTTGTCTGCACATGTCTTGGGTTTCCCTCTGTCCTCCCAGAGCTCCTGGTGTGAGCAGAATGTCCCTGCTGTAAAAGGCGTGGCAGTACAGACAGAAAAGCAGAGTGGTGAAAAATCCTGCTTCTAGATTCAGACAGATCTGTGTTCAGTCCAGAAACCTACACTTTGGATGACTTTTGGCAGATACTTTAACCAGTTTGAATTCATGTCTTCATTGGAGGAATGGCGATACGGATGAGGAGGCGTCCTCATGGAGCTGTTTTGAGGTTTAAATGGAATAATCAATGTAAAGCTCTTGCAGCGGGGCCTGGTATATCACCTCACACATTACCACCACTGTCATCACCATCACCGTCATCAGCCACATTATGATTGCTAATAGGAAGGTCCATTGAAAAGCAACCTTTTTTAAGCACTGTCGTTAGCACCTTGCGTTAAAACAAAATCGTAAAACCCTTCTTGATTCCTGCTGTATTCAGGAATACAGACAGGTACGTGCAGCTTCAGTTTCTGCTGTCATAGAACTTATACTTTCCGGGGGTGAAAGTTCATAAATTTATTACATTTCAAAGGTAAGTATAAAAATAAGCAATGCCATATGTGGTTACTAATTGCTTGGAAAACCAAAGTAATGGTAGTAGCTTGTTTACAAACAGCCCTGACCCACAAGGTCTTTCCTTGGTTCGTATCACTGTCAATCTGTGTCACAAAAATACTGCTGCCACGAAGGGTCAGGGAGACCCAGAGAGTACAGAGAAGCAAATCACAGCCACAAAGCTCCTCACCATTCTTTTGTTTTGGCACTAAATAGATATTCCCTTTCCCCTTCTCTGCCTTCTTCCTTCTCTCCCTCCTGAATCCCCCCGATTCCACCTGCCCTTTCCTTCACTCTCAAGCCACACAGGCATTTGACACCTTGGTGCTCTAAAAATTTCTTTGGGAGGAGAAGGTAAGATGCAGATCATGTCTGTTGTGATCTTCCCCTCTTCCCGGGCTTGCTTCTGGGTGTTGTCATCTACCTGCTCCTTCCCTGCCAGGTGCAAGCATCCTGTATCCTGGGAGGTTCCGTGGGGGCCCCAGAGGTGCAGATTTCCCCTGAGACAGAGTAATTTGGCATCCAGTGAAATCACTCATGAGTCCCAGAGTTTGGTGACCAGAAGTGTGGATTTAGAATAGCTGCTTCAACTGTTTCGCGCCCTCTCCAAGTCAAGGGGAGAGAGAGAATTAATTCAGTGCATTTTCTTTCTTTAAAGCACTCCTGAGGGCTTCTGTGCAATGTTTCCCATAATAACAGGCCCGTTGGGGAGATGGCTCCACCCTCAGGCAAGAGCATTCATCTCAGCTGGTCCCTAATGCCTCATTTCCCAAAGGCATTTTTCTATTCTGTGACAAATCTGATGTTTCCTCTTCCACAAACCCCCTTTCATGGGATCATTAAAATATGTAATGCAGCCACTGGCAGTGCTGCACCGGTGACTGAGGCCAGCACCTCTGGGTCACCTCTCCCTGCTCAGCTGTGCCTTGGCCCTCAAATACCAGGTATCGGTGACTGGGGTTTCTGAAACTGCATTTCTGTGTTTACTATTTCCAATGCATGTTTACGTAACAGGAGACTGTGAGTTTAAGGGGCAGAGCCCACCTCAGTAAATGAGGCCAAGAGTTTATATGCATGATGATCTTGCAACCCCCTTGTCTTAGTTGGAGGGGACAGTGAATGGTTATATATTTTTTATATTAAACCACTTAGATGTTGGGGATTATCTGTTGCAGCAGCTACCATTACCCTAACTCATGCAGAAATTAATTCAAAGGATGTTGGTGGAGCACCTGATATGAGACAGGCATCGTGCTAAGTTCTGGGACCCTGCCTTAGCTCAGGATTGCTGTAACAAAGTACCACCGACAGGGTGGCTTAAACAATGGACATTTGTTTCTCATAGTCTGGAGGGTGGAAGTCCATGATCCAGGTACCAATAGATTCTGTTCTTGGTGAGGGCCTTCTTCCTGGCCCACAGACTGCCACCTCCTCTCTGTATCTTCACATGATGGTGGAAAGAGATAGGGCTCTGGTCTCCTCCTCTTCTTATAAGGGCACTAATCCCATCATGGAGGCTCCACCCTCATCTAAACTTCATGACCTCCCCCAAAGGCTCACCTCCTAATACCATCACATTGAGGGTTAGGGCTTCAACATATGAATTTTGGAGGAACACAAACATTCAGTCCATAACAGACCCCAACAACAGAGAATAGGGAGGAAGGTTTGCTGTCACGGAGCTGATATTCTAGGGGGGCATCATCTAGCTCTATTCAAGGACAAGGGCTCTGTTTTTATGCACCTTCATGTCCCTGCTACCTATTCCCATGCATTTACGTGTCCAGCACCTAGTATGGGTTTGAAAATGTTGTCCATGGTGGCCTGACATTGATCCTGGCTCCTGGAGAGGCGAGGCCTCCTGTCTTTCTTCCTTAATAGGAGAGAAAGATGCCTTGCAAGCAAGTACACTGTCTGCAGTCAGCTTTATTTTCCCTCATCTCATGGAAAAGGGAGCTTAAGCCTCTAATTGCTACTGGTTCTAGTGGCCACCTCCATTAGCATGTTGCATCTCACCCCGGGCTGCCAGGCTGGTGATCTGAAAGGGAAATAACTTCTGCACAGGGGTGGAGGGGACTCATTGTTGCTGGCTGCTCACCGTGTCTATCACTGTCTCACCTCTGCTTTTGAGGGAAGAAATCAATAGCGTCTTAAACGTCTTGCTAAGTAAGTGTTTATGAAGCAGATTCCCTGGGCGCTGAGCCTGGGGCAGTGCTCATGGCAGCAGGAACGCCTGGAGCAGGAAAAGCTGCTAAGGTTGAAGGGCCTCACTCCTGCCCCATTCTTGCCTGGCTCCTGAGTGGCCTGGGCTCTTTGAGCTGCGACGCGAATCAGCCCGCTTGGGAGGTAAGAAGGAGTGGCAGTATTCATTCATTCACCAGGATACATCTTCTGAGCTCTGTGCTGATAGCTGGGCACACCACCCTGGCCCTCAAAGAGCTTCCTGTTGGAGGGAGATAGATCAGTCATGATAGTTGTGTCATTTGTGTCCTGATGGAAGAGAGGCAGACAGGCTGGGGGAGCACAGAGAAGGAGCCTGGGGGGAAGGAGGGAGGGGAGTCGTCAGAGAGGAGGAAGTCTTCGGATTTCCTGTCATTGACTACCCCTTACTCCTTTGCTCCAGAACTCCTGAGTGTGGCAAAAGTCATTGGTCAGGGTGTGGCAAGCACAGAAACCTGGGACTGTCTGATCAGCTCCTGCTCAGGTTACTTGGTGGATACGAATTGATAGAAAATAAAGTGATGTAGATGAGAGCTAGGGCCCAGTGGGTATAGGTCCCTTCCCTTCAGGTAAATGGATAGACTATGCCCCAGCCTCTGCTCCAGAGTATGCCTTGGCCCTTTGCTGCTGCCAGGGCACAAGATTTCTTACATAAGCCCAGCTTTCTCTCCCCCGCCGCCCCCAGGTGCATTCTCACGGTGGCCTCCTTTTTGCCAGGCTCTGCATTCTTATCTTTGGTGGGGGCGCTTCCTGGGGCAAGCTCCACATCTGTCTTGTTCCCTGGTTAATTCCCAGCACAGAGCAGCATCTGACACACACAGGGCATCCAAGCAGAGAGAAAATGCAGCCCTGCTCCCACCCTAGCAATTGGTTTTGCCTTTCTGAATGGTCCTTACCACCCTTGTAGAGCTTAGCCAAAGAGGGAAGGTGAATTGGGTGGTCACCCAGGCACTGTGGTTGAGATGCCGGCAGACACATGGCCCACCCTAACATCGCAGCTTGAGTTAGGCATGGTCCCAGTGTTAACAAACTCAGGTTTGGCTGCTTGCCACTCAAAAGCCAATAATCAAGAGGCAAGTATCAGCAGAAAGGGAAGTTGCTTTAATCAGAAAACCCGGCAATCTAGGGAGAAGATAGACTCATGTCCTGAGACCAACTCCGAAGAATCTGCTCAGCCATGACAGTTTCTAAAGGGAAAAAGGGGAAAGAAGCTCAGTGAATCATCGAGGCAGGAGGTTGGATTCTGCATCATTCTCCACTGCATGCAGACTGGCTGACTCTTTCTTCAGATGTTATCTTGCCCACGTGATCTTCCTGCAGGATTGCTAAGGGGGCTGATGGGAGTAGACAGCTAGTCATTCTTTAACTCCTTAATTCTTCATATTTACTTCTTTTAATCTAGGAATAGAATCAACAGGTTAGGCAAGGCATGGTGTGCATTCAGGAGAGCATAAGTCAGGAGTTAGGTTAAACTGCCTAGTGATCTCATTCCTATAATTAGGTTCTTTTAAGGTTAGAGGGGAACAGAAATGGGCAAACAGGAAGGGGGCAAAAGAGCTGCTTTCACCAGCAAGGCTTGGTTAAGAGTCATTCATGTGACAAGGGAGGGCAAGGGCGCACAGTGAGCTCAGGACCATGCTTCCCTGCCATCTAGTCACAGGTGCTGGATGCCCCGCCCCTAGGGCGTGGTAAAAAAGACAGGCCAGCCATGTAGGGCAGTGGCCAGAGGCTCCCGAGAGCGGAGGGCCCAGGTGAGCATTCTCTCTGGTCATGGCTCTTCACCCCCTTCCCCTCCTAGCTACATGTGCCCTGCTCCAGTTTTGCCATCCTTTCCCCCATCTGCCCGTTCCTTCTGGAAAAGCAGCCGCCTTGCAGAGGTATCTGCAACTGTGCCCTTTCTCTGCTTGCAAGTGGCTTTCTGGATAGTGTGAAGATCTCACGTCTTCCGCAGGTCTTCTCTGATTCAGACTAACAGCACGCTGGCTGGGGGAGCTGCCCTGCAGGCAGCCGACTCTGGTCGTGACGCAGTGACGCTGCTGGGCTGCTCATTTTCTCCCTCTCCTCCACTAGGCAGAGGGAGAGAAAAAAGAAGCTGCAGCACAGACACCTGCGGGAATAGCACGAAATTGGCCTGATTTAAATTCAGGTGCTAAAGTGTGCAGTCTTCGGTACGCCAGGCGCAGAGTCTGCGGAGCTGCTTATGGTCTGACTTGTAGGGAAAGAGGCCATATACGGCAGGACTCCTGGTGGCCAGCCATCTGCAGCCGTATCTGCCCTTTCCCCTCCCCACAGAGGAGGCTGGGCAGGCCTGCACCTGGTCCTCTCTGCACCACCTGCTCTTACCTTTTTGTGCCGCCTGATTTTCCCTAAGCTTTGTCAGCTGTCAGAGACAGCTGCCCGTCATCCATGCCCATCGTCTGTGCCAGCCCTGCCCTGGACGCCAGGTCTGCAGTGCCCTTTCTCAAGTATCGATCTGTCATCACCGTGTGGTTCCTCCAGGGGCTGCATGCTTCCTTAACTACAGAGTAATAGTTCACTCTGGAGTCCCACACACCTGAGTTTCAGCCCCAGTTCTGTTACATACGAGCTTTGAGCCTGGACAAATCTTTTAACCTCTCTCTGCTGTAAAATGTACGTGAGGATCATGCTTAGCTCATGGGAGTGTGACAGAACCATGAGATGTTGCCTGTAAAATACTTCATACGGGCCTGGACCCTAGTAGATGCTCAGTCATGCCATCTGCTGTCACCGTTGTTATAACAGCTGCCTGTAGGGGCTTACAGCCCACCGTGGAGACCCTCACCTCTTGGCTCTCTTAGGGACACTGCACGGAGCTGCGCGAGGCCGTCTTTGTGACGCGCTTCCAGGGAGGTCGGCACCTGCTAAGTTCTCCGTAAGTGGGAGCGGCCCCCCCCCCTCGGTGTTGGTGCTGTACATACTCTCGCCATATTCTTCACCCTGTTTCCATGTGTCTCCCTCCGAGGCCCAGAGTTCCTTGAGGGCAGGAGCTGTCTCATTTTCCACCATCTCCCTGCACCCGCGATGGGGCCCGGCCCTTAGGAGAAGGTGCTGAGCCTGGGAAGAACTCCGTTCTCACAGGTCCCTTATCGTCACAGGGTCTGAGGACTCAGGGTCTCCAGCTGTTCTGATGCCAAACAGGGAACTGAGGCCCGGGGTGGGGGGTTACCACCCTCCCCAGCCAGGCAGGCCGCCCATCAGCAGGCGGGCCCTTAGGGAGGACCTCCCGGGGGCCAGGCCCTGGGGAACCACAGGAACCTAAGACGGTCCTCCCATGTGGGAGAGAGTGTAGCACGTAAACAATCGGAGTCCAGCTCACTCGCCTGCTGTTTACCTGACAGGGGCTTCCTGAGTGCCCACTCGGGACCAGCCACTGTGCTAAGGGCTAGGGTGTAACAGTGAGCAAAAAAGATCAGCTCTCTCTGCTCTCATGGAGCTTCATGTGAGAGAGGACGGTCATGATAGGACCGTAGAACACATCACTGGTTGGGAGGGTGGTAACCCTGGAAGGGAAGCGCCGAAGGTCAGGTGCTGGGTGCCTGGCAGGGAGGAGGGCGGAGCTGGCCCTGCTTCGTGTGCTCAGGGGCCGACGCGCCTCTATCGGGAGTGGCACGTGACCCGAGGCTGGAGGGATTAGTACGCGTCAGTGAGGCCCAGGGAGAAGTGTCCGCTGAGCGGCTGGTGGGGAGGCACCTTCATGCATCTGAGGGGCTCTAGGACAGCTTGCACGGTGAGTCCCTGGGATGAAGGAAGAACGGATTTGACCTGCAGGAGGAGCAGGGAGGAGAAGGCACTTCCTTTCGTCTTCTGTCAGCCCAGCCGCAGCCCTGCCTCTCTACCTGCCCTGTCCCTTCACCAGGTGGACCGCCTCCTGAGGTTGCTGCCCTGAGGCTGTGAGAGCTGAGCTCTTTGATTCTTTGGGTGCCCATCCATCCCTCCTCCTCAGGAACGGGAGGAGAATTCCTTCATTCCTGACGCCCCTCCATCTTCCTCTTTCATTGTGTAGAGTGTACTTACCACATTCCTTGTCTCACCACTCACCCCTTCCGAACCTTGCTGTTTGGTCCTCAGGCCCACAGCAGCAGTCCTGACTCTAAATCCTGGGTTCTCCCTCCTCCATGCCTTCTTCATTCTGAAAACTCTTTTCCCTTCTCCTTTCTCCTTAGTGGAATGCTGGGCTTCTCCACGAATTGTGCTGATCTCTCCTTCCTTGGTTTTCTCACCTGTACCATCTTCTCCACGTTTGGCTAGTCCGCATCTTCTATTCATTTGACATCTCTTTCACATTTTTCCGCTGACTTCACCTTGGTCTTCATCCCCTCCCACCTCCCTCACTGCAGCGTCTGCTCACAGGGTGTCCTGCCTCTTCTTTTCTCCTTCCCACCCTGCTGTACCCCACCTCCAGACCAATCTTTTAAAACCACTCCTTGGGGAACATCTGGCCCTCCCTTTTGGTATAATCGAGTTCATTAACTCACTTTCCCCTGAACTTGGTTTCTGACTCTCACTTATCTTGTTCCCAAGCCTTGCAATACTCTCTTCCCTTCTCAACCCATGAAGCCACCCTAGCCTATCTGGGATAAAACTTTTCTGGGGGTGAGGGGAGGGGGGTCTTTCTCATTGGTGTTCACAGCTAGGCAGCAAACATTTATCGAGCTCTTACCACGTATCAGGCCATCCAGAAATGTTTAGTGTACGTGCGGAGATGGACAGATGTAGAGAAAGCTAGAGAAATCATTTCTTCTCCAGAGAAATTATGGTATATATTGATATAGTCTAAACTCCTCTTTGACAGTTCACCCACAAGCTAGGTCTGTATGCTATCTAGTTGTTAATTGTTCTTGCCACTGTCATTTTTACAACCCTTTTAATTCCTGATCTTATGATTATGATAAAAAGAGTTTTTATAGAATAAAGCAAGGCTGTGAAAACTTGATATTAATCCCATGGTTAGTATCTACCCTTTAAAAATAGAGTTAACGGGCTTCCCTGGTGGCGCAGTGGTTGAGAATCTGCCTGCTAATGCAGGGAACACGGGTTCGAGCCCTGGTCTGGGAGGATCCCACATGCCGCGGAGCAGCTGGGCCCGTGAGCCACAACTACTGAGCCTGCGCGTCTGGAGCCTGTGCTCCGCAACAAGAGAGGCCGCGATAGTGAGAGGCCCGCGCACAGCGATGAAGAGTGGCCCCCACTTGCCACAACTAGTGAAAGCCCTCCTACAGAAACGAAGACCCAACATAGCCATAAACTAAAAATAAATAAATAAATAAAAATTAAGAATAAAAATAGAGTTAACTAATTCTGGACAGTTCCATAGTGGAGGCTGTGTTTTGTGTTTATTAAAGGGAATGCTTTAAAATGGAATCACTTTGAAATGAGACCCAAAGCATGGCCCATCTTGTTGTAATTATGCCATGTATAATTTACAAGGAAGAATGTGCTTTTATGATTCTGGGGAAAACGCTTACGAAACGAAACTCTTCATTACAGAACATATTATAATTTTTAAAAAATTCTTTGGGGAGAATTAGAATTTAAAACATATGGTAGCTGCTGGGTTCTCCCATCGGGAAATATTTACATCTAGGCACATGGCATAATTACATTTGCCATTTTCAAATGCAGTTGGGTTATGTGAACTCTGAGAATTTCACCGTGAGATCTGATGAATTTTGGAAATTGGTACCGGTTAAGGGTAAATCCAGCTTTAGTGTAATGAAGAGAATTGTACTCTTGAAGCGAGAGAGCTAAGTGTGAGGCCAGCTCTGGGGTTTAGTTAGTAGAAAGCGTGGACAAGTCATTTCATCTCTTTCCAAACCAGGGCTACCGTGGGGGATGAACAGAGAGCAGGGAGACAGGATGAGGTCCCACGTAAGTGTCAGAGGTTACCGTTGGTTTGATTTGTGAGACTTATGCTATTTTCAAAATAAAACTATAAAATTTTATCTTATAAGTCTCTATATACTTGAACATAGAGAAGAGAAAATATAGAGAAAAATCGAGAAAATGTGGATTTTTGTTAACAAAACGCAAATGATTTTCTAGGTAGTGCTCTGAAACCTGCTTTTGTCGCTTTGAAGTATGTTACAAACATTTCGCAAATCAACTTCTTGAGGAGTTGGTTATTGATGGCTGCATAGCATTGTTATATGATGTATCTAACCAGTCCCTTGGTTTAAGCTGTTGGCTCCTTTTTTTCGTTTTTTGGTTTTTTTTTGGTGCTATTCTGAATAAACATCTTTATACATAAGTTTTCATACACATCTTTTTTTTTTTAATTATTTATTTATTTATTTGTTTCATTTTCGGCTGTGCTGCATCTTCGTTTCTGTGCTAGGGCTTTCTCTAGTTGCGGCAAGCAGGGACCACTCTTCATCGCGGTGCGAGGGCCTCTCACTATCGCGGCCTCTCTCGTTGTGGAGCACAGGCTCCAGACGCGCAGGCTCAGTAGTTGTGGCTCATGGGCCCAGTTGCTCCGCGGCATGTGGGATCTTCCCAGACCAGGGCTCGAACCCGTGTCCCCTGTATTGGCAGGCAGACTCTCAACCACTGTGCCACCAGGGAAGCCCCATACACATCTTTGATAGGATAAATGGTTTTAATAAAAATACAAATTCAAAGATACAGATAATTTTAGGTCTTTTGATCCATACTCCCAACTTAGCCACCCCAAAATGCTGTACCAACATATAGTCTGTCATACTGACCATTTGCTAACATCCTTTCCAGTCCTGAATATTGCTTTAAAAGACACAATTTTTTTTAATGTGGCCTATTTGCTAGACACCCCAGAAATCAATTCTTATTTTAGTTGGTATTCCTTTGATCACTAGCGAGGTTGCACCCTTTTTCTTTTTTATTTGGTGACCTATAGTTCTTCTTGTGTTAACTGCTGTTGGTGTCCTTTGTATTTAGAGGCTGTGTTAAACATCTTGTTCTTGCACTGAATTGCTGAGGCATAGTCACTAATGGTTCATTAAGCTGTGTTGAATCATCTTGGATCAGATCTTTAAACTGGTCATTTGTCTAACAATCAATGTTTGTGGAATGATAATGTGGTAGGTGGGTGGCCATAGGGCCAAGAGCTCTTGGTTGCTCTCCCCAGGAGTGGCAGGACATTACTTCCTCTCCTCCTCCACTCACCCATCACTCTGCCCCATATGCTTTTTTAAGTGTGCTAGACTGTGCGTTAGGCTTTTAGTTCCTGCTTTCCAGAACTTTAATCTAAAGGAGAGTTGTTTACTATACAGTGTGTTAATTCACTAAAGGAAACCCTTCAGAATACAAGTCCATCTTAAAGAGGATGTGTTTGACCCCTAGTAAGTGCACATGTTTTCATGAACAGGCAGAAGTTTCTTAGCGCACCTTATTTTAGAGAGTGTGTGCCCCTTCTCTTCTTAAATGTGTCCTCTGAGAGGCAAATTTCAGCACCAAACAGGTCAATTCAGCTTGGAGAAAACAAACCCAAACTTTCTTTAGTGCATTTTTTTGTGGAAGCTAATAAATGTGGTTTCTTCTTGGCCTCCACCTTTTGCCCCTTAGCATGATCTCTGACCTCTCTGCCAAACTAAGCACGAAAATCACTGCTGGAGTCAGGTGTGCAAGGGCTTTGGAGTCAGCTAGACCCACAGCCTAATCCCAGCTCTCCGGCTCATGACTCATCTTCTCTGGGTCTCCGTTTCCTAGCATATAAAGTTGGGAAATAAACCTTACTTCATCAGTGCTGTTTTAAGGATCAGTCAAGGTGATGATTTAAAGTATCTGGTGCAGAGTAGATACTAAATAACAGCTATTATCATTATGGTAAAGTCATATACGTTTACCATTAAGGAAACCTTTGGTTGGTTATGACCAAAGATTGTGCAAGTTGGCTTTTACTTCAACACACTGGCCATGTTCTGGATCTGTTTGGACCTTGATTTCACAGATCTGAAACTAGATTTCATTTTCTCTTTGAGAGTGGTATTGAGAGCACATTAACCAAATTCCCAAGAGACCATTGTATAAACCCCAAACAAGATAGCTTATCACGTCCAGCCCATTGTCAGATAGGTGAGGACTGGGATATGCACACCCCAGGTCAGCCCTTCTCTCCCTCTAGGAGAGCTCTGTGAGAGCCAGATTATAATCAGTGCTTGTGAGGTGAGCAGGGAATGGGAACAATGGGGATTTTGTTGATGGTAAGAAGCCAACATCCCCCCCACACACACACACTCCAGCTAAGATACCGTGATGGATTCTTAGCTCTCCTTATAGGATTAGTCTTACGTGACCATCCATCTACCATGGATCCTTCAGGGAGAGTTTCGATGGGCACTGCCCATACTTGCCTCTTAAACTCTTATTTTCTTCTTGGTTCTCCACTGACCATTTCTTTTGCTGACTGACACATCGCCTGTCTGGCTGTGTCACTGTCTTTAAATCAGTTACTAATTACCACTGAGTCTTTCGTTCTAGAGTTGAGTCTCTGTAGGAGGTTTTGCGTGTGTTCCCTTGGGCATCGATTCTGGCATTCATCTCTCTGAGGTCAGTTTCATTTCTGAAGAGCCCTTGAGTGGGTGGGTAGGTGAGAGGCACATACCTCACTGCCCTCCCTACCCCGTGACCCTTCTGCAGACTTGCTACCTTAAGCAGTGGTATTGGATATGAAACCCACCCCCAGGTATGACTTCCCCACTGACACATACATTATCTCTTGGTGTCCCCAGAAAGCTGGGAGAAACCTCAAGGGCCACCTGCTGTTCAGAGGTGCCCCTGACTATGTTTGTGACCACACTAAAAAACCACCAGCCCCGTGCTGCCATGCCGGCTGTGCGAACGTTCTCTGCCAAGTCACGTTTGCTGTCATTTACAGTCAGCAAGTGGTAGTGGTATGAATTACATTTCCTCTGGGGCATACCGTTTTGCCCAGTGAGAGTCTGGCTGAGATGATTTTTCTACTCTGTTTCACATGGTCAGAGAACACGCGTCCTCTCCCTGTAATTGCCACTCACTCAGCCTGTCACCTCTGTTCCTGGGAAGGCAGCTTGCCTCCCACAGAGGAGACTCACAGCTCTGACACGAGGACAAGTCTCCTTTGACAACTAGACCCTCTGATGTGTCAGAGTCATCCTGACTTAAAGGGAGGAGCGAAAGAGGTGTGGGTACTCTGAGGTAGAAACATCCGCTCCCCCTCCGCCATCGCATTTTGGGGAAAATGGGAAAGTTGACTTCCTACAATCTGAAGGAGACAGGCGTTTAGGGTGATACGTTTATTTCGACCATAGAGCTTCATAGACATCACTCTGCCGTCATCCACCCTGTGGTCCCTCCCGTCACCCTTATCAGTTCCTTGCTCAGCAGGCTTTTCAGTAGGGGGCAGCCACAAGATTTCCTTGAGGTTTAGCGCCATGCCTGCTCACGTGCAGAAGAGAATGAGGGCCACAGAGGGGTGGTGGGTACTGGGGCCGGAGGGGAGATCACAGCCAGACTACTGAGGAGCCAATCTAGCAGTAATAGGGTTGATGGAAGAGGTGTCCCCATGCCTGGATAGCCCTAGTCTGTTAAAATACCCTTTAACAACTTTCTCCTGTTAGTCTGGGGCTGTGCTGTCCAATATGATAGCTACTAGCCACATAGGGCTATTAAAATGAATTTAAATTCAGTAAAACTAGAAGTTTGATTGCTTGGTCACATTAGCCACATTTCCAGTGATCCACTTGACAAGTGGCTACCATATTGGATACTATGATATAGAACTTTTTTTTTTAATTAATTAATTTATTTTTTGCTGCATTGGGTCTTCGTTGCTGCGCACAGGCTTTCTCTAGTTGTGGTTAGTGGGGGCTACTCTTCGTTGCGGTGCACAGGCTTCTCATTGTGATGGCTTCTCTTGTTGCAGAGCACGGGCTCTAGGCGCACAGGCTTCAGTAGTTGTGGCTCACAGGCTCAGTAGTTGTGGCTCGCGGGCTCTAGAGCGCAGGCTCAGTAGTTGTGGCGCCCGGGCTTAGTTACTCCGTGGCATGTGGGATCTTCCCCGACCAGGGCTTGAACCCATGTCCCCTGCATTGGCAAGTGGATTCTTAACCACTGTGCCACCAGGGAAGCCCTATAGAACATTTCTGTTGCCACAGAAAGTTCTATTAGTACCACTCTAGGAAGTGATCATTGGCTCTGCAAAAGAATCAACCTTGGGGGTCCTTTAACCTAGAATATTTTTATAAGCATTGAATTTATATAAAACTGGCCTTAGAGCTTTTGATAACTACATTATTTGTGTAAATTGGGGCCCGTTTGTCTCTAAAGGCATAGTCTCTCTGACACATACAAATTTCCACTAATTATAGAATCAAGTTTGAAAGATAAAAAGTGCTCAAGGAGAAAATCTCCAGATTGTGAAGGAGGGTCCCAGAACCCTTTGCCTCTCATTAGGAATTCTTGCCACTGTCACCCTAGCCTGTACAGGATCCTTGCCCTCCTGGTATCTTGACCTGGGTTCCAGATTTAGTCACCTGGGTTTGGAGTTCTTTTTAAAATGTAACAATCATAAAAGTAAGTAAGTTTAATTTTTTTAGAGTGAAGGTTTTACTTATTCAGTAGGTCTTTATCGAGTGCCTACTGTGTACCAGTCAGAGCCCAGATTCTCCAGCCCCTAACTCAGGGCATGGCACATAGTAGGCACTCAATAAATGTCTATCAAATGAATGAATAAATTATTCACCTTGAAAAAGTCCACTGAGCCCTTCAGTCTGCTGATCCTCTTTGCTTCCCATGAATTTTGTGGGGGTAATAGGCCCAGCTACTCAGACCAGCACCTAGGAGGCAGAGTCATCCTGTATTAGGCGTGGTGTGGTGGGATTCTCTGGGCCATGGAGCTGGTTCCCTAGTTCCATAATTTAATGTGGTTGTATTAGTCAGGGTTGTCCAGAGAAACAGAACCAATAGGATGGATTGTGTGTGTGTGTGTGTGTGTGTGTGTGTGTGTGTATACATGTGCATATATCTAGGGAGAGACTGATGGATGGATGGATTTTAAGGAATTGGCTCATGAAATTGCAGAGGCAGGCAAGTCCAGAATCTGCCAGTTAGACAGGTAGGCTGGAGACTCAGGAAGAGTTGATACTGTGGTTCAAGTCCAAAGACAGTTTGCTGGCAGAATTCCTCTTCTTTTTCAGAGAAGGTCAGTCTTTGTTCTGGTCAGGCCTTCAACTAATTGGATGAGCCCCACCCACGTTACGGAGGGTAATCTGCTTTACTCAAAGTCTACTGACTTACATGTTAATTCATCTAGAAAAATACCTTCACAGAAACATCTAGTATACTATTTGACCAAATATCTGCGTGCCATGGCCTAGCCAAGTTGACACATAAAGTTGACCATCACAGTAGTCTTATCTTCCCTCCACTTGGTGGAGTTGTTCCTGTCCTGGTCCCTACCACACTGAGCGTGGATGTTCTTTCTTATGTGGTTCTGTGCTCAGGCCACTCCTGCTCCCTTTGATGTCCAGCATGGGGGATAGATGACCTCAGGCATGTAGAAATGCACCTCTTGCATATATGTGTCTTAGCACATCTTCTATTTAGCAATTGTTTTACCATTTCTCAAGCCAGCTTCCTCACCTATTTTTTTATAGATGATTCCTTGAGCCCAGTTTTCATTGGCCATGTAGTCCCAAGTAGGAGTACCATCTCCCCAGCTGCCTTCAACAGTTTCTTCTCCCTCCTGCACCTAGAAGGACGCTCATGATAGGGTGGGAATATCACAGTTTTGGAGCTAGACAGATGTGGATTGCAACCTTGGTTCTATTGCTGACCAGGGCTAACCTCTCCGAACCTCAGTTTTATTATCTGTAAAATGGGAGAATAGTTGTCTCATGGTACCTTTTGTAGCACTTTTTATTCAGTTGTGGAATTTCCTCTTCATCTGCTTGTTCTTCTTGTATTTGAGGACAGGGACTATGTATTGTGTACATAAAACAGTCACTAGAATATAATAGATGGTCATGAAATATCTGTTGATTAATTGTTGAATGAATGAATTGAAAGGGGGTGATGTGAGCAGGGGTATTAGTATGTAGCAAATACTGTAAGTGTAGGTTTCTTTCCCACTACTGTTGGGCTTGTTGTTAGGTCCTGCTTCCAGGCTATCTCACCTCTGCTGCCTCTAGTCTTACATCACCTGCATAGTAGAGATGATTGACATATCATGACATCATTGGCTATTCAATCTTTTTCTTTTCCCTGCCTAGCTGTCTGGTTCTCCTTCTTTTCTTACATGCCAGGTGGCCCCCTTCCTAGGAATTGCTTTATACTAAAAGAGGAGATTAGCTTTCATGATTAAGGTGTCCAAATTGTAGAGTAACAGTGGAGTGGATAGCAATAACCAGGGCATTTTTCTTACATGACCTGCATTAGTACCTTAAACATTTCTATGGGTCAAAAGTTGGTGGTGTTTTTATTCCAAAGACCTGGTGAGATTTCATTAATCACAGTGAAGTTCCAGGATCCCAGCTTTAAATCAATGTTGTATTCAACAAAAATGAGCAGTCAATTATAACTTTTTTCAGTAAACTGATGCAATTTAGTGCTTATGGAATTTATCTGTCTGGCAGATCAGCAGCTGAACATAATTTTAATTACACCTGTCACCCTTGTCACCTTCCCTCATTCTATGCTAGTCTTATCAGAGTAGCGCTGGCTATGCTGTTGAATTTTGCTGCTCAAAAGCCAAAGTTTGCTTTCCTGTCATTTAAGGAGCTTCCTGGCCCTTGAATTTCAGAGAGAGGCTACCTTATTAATATAAAGAGACTTAATAGGAAATACAAGCTGTTAGGTCGCGTGTCTGACGGAATCTTCTGTAGACTTCCTGAAATAGCCAAGGATGCAAGTGTTAAAGTTAGCAAGGAGTAGTATATTGACATTTGCTAATTAGATCCAATTTCACCATGTAGCCTGCTATGGTTATGTGAATTTTATTTTATTTTTTAATTTAATTTATTTATTTATTTTTGGCTGAGTTTGGTCTTCGTTGCTGTGCGTGGGCTTTCTCTAGTTGTGGTGAGTGGGGGCTACTCTTCGTTGCAGTGCGCAGGTTTCTCATTGTGGTGACTTCTCTTGTTATGGAGCACGGGCTCTAGGCTTGCGGGCTCAGTAGTTGTGACTTGCAGGCTCTAGAGCGCAGGCTCAGTAGTTGTGGCGCACGGGCTTCGTTGCTCTGTGGCATTTGGGATCCTCCCGGACCAGGGCTCGAACCCGTGTCCCCTGCATTGGCAGGTGGATTCTTAACCACTGCGCCACCAGGGAAGCCCTGGTTATGTGAACTTTACTACCTGTATTTGCATTGTTCTATAGAAGCATTTCCTGCTTACGATACTCAGTGTATTTTGGTGGAGCCATCTTTTAAAATAGCCAAATCAGCCTTGTTCTCCTTCATTTCTGTGAGAGCAGACAGGGTGAAGGGACAGACAGGGGATGAACATCCCTTAGGATGACAAAGAATTGGCATTTTTTCTCCTGTGTTATATAATTAGGGTATTGAACATGTCTGGGTGCTGCATTGCGGATGAAAGGATGTCTTCTTCATTGAGCCTTTTCTCCGTCAGTAGCACACTTTCTCATTTTCTAAACTATGCTTCTAGGCACTGTCTGGTATGTGAGTCACACTTTTCATGTCGATTCTTTCGGGGCACACGTTGTCTGTTGCAGACTTTAGAAGTACAGCAGCTCTTGGCCGATCACATCCGGCCCCCAAATCTGTCCCTCATGGCTCTTGAGCAATGGCTACCGGAGTTTCTTTACAAGATGCCACTGCAGGGGCCCATGTCATGTTCCATTTTGGTATTTTCTAGTTCACAAAGGGATGTTCCCTCATGGGTACCATATTGTTGTGAACAGGGTTAGGCCAGACCTACCTTAATGAATAAACATTTTAAACTAGCATACTTACTATTTTTCATTTTAGAATTATTTTTATTTAATATAAAATAGATAATCGTTTTTTATCTATGAAACACATAAAAGGATAAATGGTAACAATACAAAGACCACCAGTGTATCTATCAGCAGCAGTGAGAAATAAATCATTGTCGTTAACTTTGAAGTCACCCATGACATCCCCTTCCCTCCCCACTTTAAGATAACCATTATCCTGACTTCTGTGTTTATTGCTACATTGTTTCTTTATAGTTTGGCCCATATTTGCATCCCTTAATGACATTTTGTTTAGTTTTGCTTGCTTCAGAATGTTTTCATAGTCGGAATCATACTATATTCTTTCACGAAATGCTGTGTTCTTGAGATTTTTTTAAAATTTATTTATTTATCTTTGGCTACGTTGGGTCTTTGTTGCTGCGCGCTGGCTTTCTCTAGTTGCAGCGAGTGGAGGCTACTCTTCGTTGCGGTGCACAGGCTTCTCATCGCGGTGGCTTCTCTTTGTTGCGGAGCACGGGCTCTAGGCACTTGGGCTTCAGTAGTTGTGGCACTTGGGCTCTAGAGCGCAGACTCAGTAGTTCTGGCACACGAGCTTAGCTGCTCCAAGCATGTGGGATCTTCCTGGACCAGGGCTCGAACCTGTGTCCCCTGCCTTGGCAGGCGGATTCTTAACCACTCACCACCAGGGAAGCCCCTGTTCTTGAGATTTATCTGTGTTGTTGCATATAGCTGGATGTCAGTCACGTTCACTGTTATATAGTATTCAAGATTGTGAACAGTAACATCATCTATCGTTTGATGGACATGTCATTTTCCACTTTTTCTATCATAAACAATGCTAATATTAACATTCTTACACGTCTCCAGGTATACATGTGCAAACATTTCCCAGGGCATATACCTAGGAATGAAATTTTGAGGTATAACAAATGCTTGCTTTCAACTTTATTAGAAATGCCAAATTTTGTCCCACAGTGATTGTTCTATTTACATTTGTACTGTCAGCATATGAAAGTTCTGGTTCTGTGTGTGTGTGTGTGTGTGTGTGTGTGTGTGTGTGTGTGTGTGTGTGTTTTAAACATTTGTCAACCTGATGGGTACGAAGTGGTGTCGTTTTGTGGTTTTCTTTGGCATGTATGAATATCTTTTCTTATATTTATTGTTCATTCTAGTTTTCTTATTAACTTCCTGTTCAAGCCTTTTGTTGATTTTTGTATTGAGGTGTCTTTTTCTTACTTATAGGAGTATTATTATTCTTTTCTGGACACTAACATTTTTTCAGTTATGTGCTCCAAATATCCTCTTGCCAGGTTGTGGGCTGCTTCTTTTAACTTTATTTGTGGTGTCTTTTAATACATAGAAATTGTTCATTTCAAACTGTCAATTTTTTTTTAACTTTTCCTGTTGTTTACACTTCTGTGTCTTAACCTAAAAAATCCTTCCTGACCTTGAGGTTGTAAATAAATATATTCTCTTACAGTTTCTTCTGAATGCTTTTATTCTCTTATAGTTTCTTCTGAATGCTTTGCCGTGTTTTCTTTGATACTTTAGTGTTCAGTACACCTGGATTGCCTTTTGTAATATTAGCTGCAGGCATGTTTAGGAAGACTTCTTTCCTAGTGATGTGAAGCTCCTATCATTGTGTTTTTTCAGTAGTCCTTCTGCTTTAAGTTTTGATAATTTAAGAATTCTGATGTCAAAATTCCAACAATTCTAATGCTGTAGTTACATCAGCTCTCTGAGTTAATATGAGCCTAGGATACCTTTTTTGGTCCTTTTGCATTCAGCCATTCTTTGTCTTTTGGTCTTAGTTGTCTGTTAATAGCAGACAGCTGGGTTTTATTTTTCACTTTGTGTTACAATCTTTATCTTAACTAAAGCATTCAAAGCACATATATTTACAATAGTTCCATTCTCATTAATATTTTCTGCTTTTAATTTTGCCTTTTCCATGATTCTTTTTCTTTCTTTTTCCCCTTTGTCTTCTTTTGGATTATTTTTTTCTAATTCTGTTTTTTTATTTGGTCCATTAGTTTCGAAGCTAGTCACTCTGTTTCTATTCTTTTAGTGATTAATCCAGAAATTTTGACATCATACTTTATGATGTTGATCAGTATCTTTGCCCCCCTCCCAGGCAATACTAGGAAGAACCTTAGGGTACTTCTACTCCAACTTATTTGCTATTGTTGGTATGTGTTTGAGTTCTACATCCTTTGTACTTCCAAGATGTTATCATTGTTTTATACAGTTAATAGTTATTTACTTTTACCCACATATTTACCTTTTTCTTTGCCCATCACCCCTCTTTGCACTTCAGAATTTCTGTCTGGGATCACTGTCCTTCTGTCTACAGCATATTCTTTGGAAATTCTTGTGATGAAGGTCTGTCGGTGGCAAAGTATCTCAGTTTTTGTCTCACGATGTCTTTGTTTTCCTGTTATTCTAAGAATAACCTAGGCAAATAGCAATTATTGAGGATACAGAAAACATTGAGTCACAATGATGCTTTCACAGCCTTGTTTATGACAGACCAAAAAAGAAAAAAATTTCGTGAAAAACCTACAGGGACAACAGAAGGGGAGTGGTTTATCATACAAATACATCCATATGACATATTATACAATCATAAATTATCACATTTTTAAAGATAATGTGATGGCAGAGGATCATGCTCACACACAATACTGAGTGAAAAAAAAAAGCAACGCACCAAGCTGTATGTATAATACAGTACACACGCTTACGTAAACACCCTGAAAAAGGACAGAGGAAAATACAGCAAAGAGTTAAAATTCTTTGTTTCTCAGGTGTTGAAGCGCTAGGTGATTCTGATTTTCATTGGTATACTTTTCAGTATTGTATAAACTTTCTGCAAAAGCAAGTACAGATCTTCCTTGACTTATGATGGGGTTATATCCTCATGAACCCATCATGTGTTGAAAATATGGTAAGATGAAAACGTATTTAATACACCTAATCTACCAAACATCACAGCTTGGCCTAGCCTGCCTTAAACATGCTTGGAATACGTATATTAGTCTACAGTGGGGCAGAATCTTCTAACACAAAGCCCGTTTTACAATAAAGTGTTGAGTATCCTATGTAATTTATTGAATACTGTACTTAAAGTGAGAAACACAGTGGTTGTAAGGGTGCAGAATGGTTGTAAGTTTAGGGGTTGTTTACCCCCATGATCACGTGGCTGACTGGGAGCTGCGCCTCGCTGCCGCTGCCCAGTATCATGAGAGGGTATCATACCACAGATCACTTGCCCTGGAGAAGATCAAAACTCAAACGTTGACGTATGGTTTCTACTGAACGCGTACTGCTTTCGTACCATAATAAAGTTGAAAAGTCGTTAAGTCGAACCATTGTAAGTTGGGGACCGTCTACATAGTATTTATAATTAGAAACCAGTTATTTCGTTTAAAAATTACCCATAATCAAAATGATTTGCAAGAAGATTGGATCATTTACACTCACATTCCACCCCAGCAGTGTAGGAGTAGCAATTATATTTTTAATGTTTGCCAATTTTATAAGTATACTCTAGTATTTCATTGTTATTTCCATTTACATTTTTTATTAGTATTGAAGTAGAATGCTTTGTGTGTGTGTGTTTATTGGCCATTTGTATTTCTTCTTTCACTAGAGCATTTGTTCATAACCCTTTGTCGATTTTTCAATTACATTCTTAATGGCTTTCCTATTGATTTGAAAGAACTCTTTATATATTAAGAATATTGACCCTGCCTTTTTTCAGAGTGCTTGCCAACTTGTCTTTTAAATATCACTTATAAAAACTTGGTTCTTTTAATATTTCATTTTTAAAATGACTCAGGTATACATTTTGAAAAAAGAAGAGGAATAATTATGAGTAAGGTGAAATATACATTCAAAAAAGATTCTAATAAAAGGGAACCCTTGTACACTGTTAGTGGGAATATAAATTGGTGCAGCCACTGTGGAAAACATTATGGAGGTTTCTCAAAAAAACTAAAAATAGAACTACCATATGATCTAGCAATTCCACTCCTGGGTATACATCCAAAAAAAAAACCCCAAAACACTCATTCGAAAAGATACATGCACCCCAAAGTAAATAATGCACCCCAAGCATTATTTACAATTGCCAAGATATGGAAGCAACCTAAGTGTCCATCAATGGATGAATGGATAAAGAAGATATACAATGGAATACTACTCAGCCTTAGAAAAGAATGAAATCTTGCCATTTGCAATAACATGAATGGTCTTGGAGAGTCTTATGATAAGTGAAATAAGTTAGACAAAGACAAATACTGTATGATATCACTTATATGTGGAATCTAAAAACTACAACAAACTAGTGAATATATCTAAAAAGAAGCAAACTCACAGATATAGAGAACAAACTAGTGGTTACCAGTGGGGAGAGAAGACAGAGTATTCCCTTAGAGTTTTTAATTGACGGGAGGATGGTAGTGACTTGTCTCATTATTTGCCCTCTCTGGATGTACAGATCCATACATTATATCTATATATTTAATAGGCTATCATTTTACCCTTCTAAGGGTTGTGGTTATTCATGATCCCTATAAAGTACACTAAGGAGTGGATAAAGTGAGAGGAAATAAAGGCAGAAGCAAACTGCAAGATAAAGGTTTATGCAGTTCGGAGTAGGAATTCACCCTGTGATTTTTCCATTTTCTACTGGTTGTCCTGAGGTTTGGACCTGTATCCATTTCTTCCTGTATGTCTCTGAGCAGTCATCACTGTCAGTCATGAAAACCACAAGGTACTTCCCTTTTCTCTTCTGGGCCAGGGCTTCTTAACCTTGTTGCTACTGACATTTTGGGTCAGATTAATTCTTTGTTGTGGGGCTGCCTGTGCATTTTAGGATGTTAACAGCATCCCTGGCCTCTGCCCACTAGATGCTAGTAGTACTTTTGCAGTTGTGACAACCAAAAGTGTCTTCAGATTTTACCAGATGTCCCCCGGAGGGTAAAATTGGCCCTGGAGACCTTTAAGTTGAAGCTGACACAGGGCAGTAAAAGCTCGAGGTTTCCTTCTAGGCTTTGGGGGCCTTTAAGTTGAGTTGTAATTTGCAGAGGTTTTAGGCTCAACTTGTTTTGATGCCAATTTGATAGGATTGAGGCCGGCTGTCCACAAGTTTCTCTTCCATAGTGTGGGCCTATGGTGAGTCTTTTAATGAACAGAGACCTTTTATTTTTATCCTCCACTTTATTAACACTTTTGTAATGTCTTTTGTTGCTTTGATATATGCAGAGTCCTTCTTTATTTATTGTGCAATAGTTGGTACCGCTAATTGTTTTTACCTTGAGCCTTTAATCCATATGAAACTTACATTGATGTGTATTGGGAGGTGAGGCTTAACTTTTTGTTATGTTTTTCTTTTAAAATAACAAATGTGATGATGCCATTGGTTGAGTAATTCCATTATGGTGTTCCTTAAGACAAAGAGTTAATAGATTCTGTTTTCACAGTCAATAGATTCTGTTTTCACAGTCAATAGATTCTGTTTTCACAGTCATGTATTCTGTTTCTTGGTTCTGTCTAAAGATTCTTGCAATATTTATCATGCATTTAAAAAAAATTATTAGAGTGAAGAAGCTCCTTACACATTATTTGTTTACACACACACACACACACACACACACACACACAGACACAGCTAGGTGTTGGGAATAACCTAATGTGAAAATTTGATCCTAGTTTTCTTTTGTGATTTTTTAAATGTTTCCCTTGGAATCTGACTCAGAAAAGAAACGACAATGGCAGCCTGAGCCTCCCTCAGTGGGTCACCAGTAGCAACTGTATCTTAAGCTCCTCCTGCATCAAGGTTGCACCACGAGAGAGACAGAAATAGAACGCTGCCTGGAGCTGCTAAGGTCTTGTGGTCCGGCGGGGAGACGGCCTCCACAGTGAAGTCTCCTCTGGCCATGTTCACTCTGTGTCACCCTCGCCCTGGTGGAGACAAGCCTTCCTTCACGTGAACAGCAGGTAGACTCGAGAGCGCCCATCACAGGCCAGCTCAGGCAGAGCCTCTGGCTGTGGGGCTTCTTTTCTCAGTCCTTCCTTCCTCCAGTCAGTGAGGCCAACCAGGAGGACCCGGAAGGGACACTATGTCTGCCACAGCGTGATTTATGGCCTGATGGACTTGCGAGAGTCGGCAGGAGGACCCCCAGCTGCTCTCCAGCACCCCAGATGTGCTTGAGCACACACAGTTGGTTCAAATCTTGGACCCAGAACTAAGCCCCCTCATTCTTGATCTCCCCCTTGGCCCTTCCCAGGGGCAGCCTCACAGTACTGTCTACATGGGGCTACATTGGGCTGGTACTTCTGGGTCTTTTGTCCTTTTAAAATATCACAAATGGTTCGGGTCCCAGGCAGTTTCATTGGGTTCCTGAGCAAGCTTTCCTTGACCTAACTTTTAACCCTAAGGTTGGTTAGTTGGCTTCCTTCCAGAAGTCTAGAAATACATACCAGACCCCTGTGGTCAGAACTATATGAGAACTAGGTAACTCTTTCCTGTCACAGCCGGTAGACACTAGTGGGTATTAAGCTGACCTATCTGACTTTTCCAGGGCTTTATAATCTGGGCTCTGCCTTTTGGGTATGAGTCTGTTTCCTACTGATTTCTAAATCTCTTATCTTAGACATACATTTGAATGTGAACTTCAGAATGTATCAGCTATTTGACTCCTCGCTCGTGAGGAGCCCTCAGTGAGCAAGCCCAAGAGCGAGCGATCTGGGAAATACCTGACGCCTTCAACACCCGCCGCGTGCCGTGCTCATGCTTGAGGCTCTGCGGGACCTTCATTTCCTCTTTATGACAGAGTGTGAGGTGGAAACAGCATTTTTGCTGGTGTCCACGTGAGTGTTGTTTCAGAACTCACGGAGGAGCACAGCAGCTCCTTAGTGACGCTCGTGTCTGCAGAGGACCCAGGACAGACACACACGTGTTGGTTAGTGGTCTGGTTGTGCAAAGCAGAGTGGCGTTGGTGCAGAGGGGCACCTGCGTCCTGAGTCCACACCCTCACCCACCCCAGCTTCCCTCCCTTTCAGCAGTGGCCTTGGCCTGCTGGACTCTAGCCATTTCATTCAGAGTATCTTTCAGACTCCAAATCTTGAGTCCAGGATGTGCATGCTTTGTCTCCTTCCCTCCACACCCCCCTTGACCCGGTGGGATTCCCTTCAAGGCTTGTGTTGTCAGGCTCGGCGTCATGTGCTCCAGTGCCAGGCCCTTCTGAAATGCTGCCCTGACCTGGTAGCATGAAGAAACTGTCCCACTGTGGGTCTCCGTCTCCCCCAATGCCCCCAGAGGCCTGGACCACACTCGTGGCCCAGAATAAATCTGGCAACTTGTGGGTGTGTGACTGAGGGAGGATAGGCTGGGACTCTGCCCCTCTGTGGTCTGTTATGTTCACATGTCTGCACACAGCTAAGCAGGCCCCCTTTGCCTTCCCCATTGAGACCCGGTAAGGGGGTGACAGCATCAGAAGCAGGATCTCTTAGGGCTCCAACTGTTCTTCCCAACAGGTCTTTGGGTTCCTTGAGCCTTCTGTTTGGGAGGGGAGACTCTCGGAGGGAAAGGGGCCCTGACGTGAACGTGAGCGTTACCGATACTAGCACCTAAATCCCTGCTCTAAAAATGGTTCTGAAGAACCTAGGGGCAGGACAGGAATAAAGACGCAGATGTAGAGAATGGACGTGAGGACACAGGGAGGGGGAAGGGTAAGCTGGGACGAAGTGAGAGAGTGGCATGGACATATATACACTACCAAATGTAAAACAGATAGCTAGTGGGAAGCAGCCGCATAGCACAGGGAGATCAGCTCAGTGCTTTGTGACCACCTAGAGGGGTGGGATAGGGAGGGTGGGAGGGAGACACAAGAGGGAGGCGATATGGGGATATATGTGTATGTATAGCTGATTCACTTTGTTATACAGCAGAAACTAACACAACATTGTAAAGCAATTATACTCCAATAAGGATGCTAAAAAAAAAAAAAAAAAGCACACTGATGTCTCTTTCCCGAGACGAATGTGATAACCACACTATAAACTCTTCTCCACAGCTACTTAAGCCGCCTCTTGGTGAAAGTGGAAAATTGAGTCTTTTAGAATTGACTTTTACCCCAAAAGACTTTTTGAATCAGCCCAAGCCTAATTTCCCAGGATCACAATCATCTGTCTTGGGGAAGTCACCTCCAAACGATTTGGCCTTTGCCTCTTCCCCCTGCCAAACTGTCTTGCGAGAGACCCTCGTTGCCTCCAGAATAACTCCTGTCAGTCAGAGGAATGGGTGGTTTCTGTCACAGTCATTGGGGGTTTTCATATCATTACACAGAATTTAAAAAGGCAAACAAACTAAATAAAAGAGGATGTATCCTGACCCTCTAAGGAATTTGTTCCTCTCAAGATTTTTATATCCCTTAAGATAGAAAATTGGATTAATGAGTCTTAGCTATGTACATATTTCATTATGGGTGATAAGCTTAGGCGTATTGACATAGAACATCACCTTTCCAGTAGAGTTCAGGGAGCTAAGAGGGTCGGTCTCCTCTCTCTCTATCTTGGGCACTTATAATCTTGACACTGCAGGCTTCACTAGCTGGTAAATTATGTCTGAGGCCACATTTCCAATAAGTCCCCAAATATTGATGCCCTGAGACCCACACACATGGAGTACAAGGAATGTCTTTAGGCCACACCACCACTGGGCACCACGAGGCCAAGGAAAACTTGGTTCAACAAGGAAGCCTTATAATCAGAGCTATCACTCCCACCCCACTGCACGCTGTGCCTCCGGATCTGGCCACCGCTGTCTCAGCCACCTGCCGATCTCCTCTGAAGGGTATGAAGGCTTGCTGATACAGCTCCAAACAAGTTCTCCAAAAAAAGTATATACTCAGTGATAACACTGGTGTTAACAGCAGCAGCATTAAAAAAAAAAAAAAAAAAAAAGCATTTCATGCATCTCAAAATATTTTGACTTCAGATGATGTCTACAGTTCCAGGTGTCCCATGTCTTAAGGAAATTAGAATATTTCTTCTTTTTTCACTTAAATTCTGAAAGTATGGGGGACACTTAAAGGAAAACATTCATTAGTGTCACAGGTGTTAGAGAAAGGGAATGCCTGGAAGGGGGAGGCTGATATCTGGACCATGAGTAGGCTGTAGAGATGAGTAAATAACAATCGTAGGCAAACATTTTCCAAACTGTGTTCCTCTGAGCTGCTAGATAGTAATGGTGTCCTGACACGAAAAGAAGTGTTCTGTGGTCAGAAGAATTGAGGAACTTCCAGGCTAAATTTAAATAAACTCTCTTTATTTTTAAAAAAATTTTATTGGAGTGTAGTTGATTTACAGTGTTGTGTTAGTGTCAGGTGTACAGCAAAGTGAATCAGTTATACAAATACATGTATCCACTCTTTTTTAGATTCTTTTCCCATATAGGTCATTACAGAGTATTGAGCAGAGTTCCCTGTGCTGCACAGTAGGTCCTTGTTGGTTATCTGTTTTAAACATAGTAGTGTGTATATGTCAATCCCCATCTCCTAATTTATTCCTCCCCTCCTCTCACCCGCTGGTAACCATAAGTTTGTTATCTACATCTGTAATTCTATTTCTGCTTTGTAGATAAGTTCATTTGTACCCTTTTTTTTAGATTCCGCATATAAGCGATATCATATGATATTTGTCTTTCTCTGTCTGACTTACTTCACTCAGTATGACAATCTCTAGGTCCATCCATGTTGCTGCAAATGGCATTATTTTGTTCTTTTTTATGGCTGAGTAATGGTCCATTGTATATATGTACCACATATTCTTGATCCATTCCTCTGTTGATGGACATTTAGGTTGCTTCCATGCCCTGGCTATTGTAAATAGTGCTGCAATGAACATTGGGGTGCATGTGTCTTTTCGAATTATGGTTTTCTCCGGATATATGCCCAGGAGTGGGATTGCTGGATCATATGGTAGCTCTATTTTTAGTTTTTTAAGGAACTTACATACTGTTCTCCATAGCAGCTTTACCAATTTACATTCCCACCGACAGTGTAGGACAGTTCCCTTTTCTCCACACCTTCTCCAGCATTTACTGTTTGTAGATTTTTTGATGATGGCCATTCTGACCAGTGTGAGGTGATACCTCACTGTAGTTTTGATTAGCATTTCTCTAATGATAAGTGATGTTGAGCATCTTTTCATGTGCTTTTTAGCCATCTGTATGTCTTCTTTGGAGAAATGTCTATTTAGATCTTCCACCCATTTTTTGATTGGGTTTTTTTTTGACATTGAGCTGCATGAGCTGCTTGTATATTTTGGAGATTAATCCCTTGTCGGTTGCTTTGTTTGCAAATATTTTCTCCCACTCTGTGGGTTGTCTTTACATTTTGTTTAATGGCTTCCTTTGCTGTGCAAAAGCTTTTAAGTTTCATTAGGCCCCATTTGTTTATTTTTGTTTTTATTTTCATTACTCTAGGAGGTGGATCAATAAAGATCTTGCTGTGATTTATGTCAAAGAGTGTCCTGCCTATATGTCTCTCTAAGAGTTTTATAGTATCCAAACTTACATTTAGGTCTTTAATTCATTTTGAGTTTATTTTTGTGTGGTGTTCTAATTTCATTCTTTTACATGTAGCTGTCCAGTTTTCCCAGCACCACTTATTGAAGAGAATGTCTTTTTTCCATTGTATATTCTTGCCTCCTTTGTCATAGATTAGGTGACCATGGGTGCTTGGGTTTATCTCTGGGCTTTCTATCCTGTTCCATTGATCTATATTTCTGTTTTGTGCCAGTACCATACTGTTTTGATTACTGCAGCTTTGTAGTATAGTCTGAAGTCAGGGAGCCTGATTCCTCCAGCTCCTTAACATGAGACTCTGCACTGTAAATCACCAAAGATAAATAGAATGTTTGCCAAATGAATTTCTCCATGAAACTTTTCTGGGAACATCCATGCACTCCAAACTCTGGGAAGTGCTGCTCTGGTCTCCAGCAATCTTTTCAGAGCCTGAATGGACTGTTTTTATCTTAGGCCTAAAAAAATTTTTAAAAATCACAAAATAATGGATATTTGTTGATTGTAAACAATTAGACAACATCAACAGGCAAAAGACAGAAACTCAATAGAGAAACCTCCCACATAACAGACCCATTTTTAGTCTTTTATTGTATATTTTCCCATCTCTGACTGTCTCTGTCTGTCTCTCTGACTCACTACATGACTCACTACACTACCCACTTTGTGTTACAAAAGTGGGATCAGTCCATAAATACCTTAGTATTCTGCTTTTTTTTCACTTAATATATTGTAAACATTTTGTATGTCATAATATCCTTCTTTTCATACTTTTTAATGGCTTCTCAGTTTTCTAGCATATTTGTGAACCATAGTTTAATCCCTGTTATTGGACATTTGTTTCTAGGTTGTGTGTGTGTGTGTTGCAACCACTGTAGTGTTGGTAAGAATACAACTAAATCTTTGTAGCCATCTGTGCTTGCTTAAGTCTCATATAAAATCTGCTAAAGGGTCATAATTTTCAGTGTGTGTTCTTCATCCTGAGCCAGAACCCTAATTAGAACCGACTCTTGGGCCATCCATACCATGTCTCTAATGATTAGATTGACTCTTTTGTGGCCGCCTGGCTGAGGGTACAGGATCAGAGTCAGACAGCCTTGGTGCAGACCCTGACCCTGCTGCTTAACACGTCACTGACTTTGTGGTGTTTACGTAACTTCTTCAAGCCTCAGTCTCTACAGCTATAAAATGGTAATGATAATAGTGCCTTCCTCAAAGGGTTCTTGCAGGGATTTACAAGTCTATCACTTGGAATGGGGATGGGGTGTGTGTATTTGGGAGCATGTTGTCAGGGGTGGGGGGAGAGGATGGGAGGGGGAGCATTGGGTACCAGAGACCAGCATGACTTCCGCAAGCTCAAGATGCTCCTTCCCCCACTCTTCCTCCTTTTCCGGCAATGGGGACCTCTTTTCAAATGGTAAGAATGCAGCACACAGTGGGACAGACATGGCTGTGGCTGTGACCTGAATGTGACTGCTGGCTCTACCCTTTATTAGCTTGACTTGAGACATGGAATGTAACTTCCTTCTGGTTCACAGCTTGGGAAATGGATATTAATGAAACTCCCCACCTCATAGAGAGTTGGGGTGATGATTCAGTGAGGTCATGTTTGTGTGTATAGCACTTGTCATATCATAAGCACTCAGTGGCAGCCAGAAAAGAAGTCACTTAACCTCCCTAACCCATTTCTGTCAGTAAGAGAGAAGTAATAGTAATGATTTTGATGAGTTATCACCAGGATTAAATGAAGGCAAGGTGCTCTTATGGTTCTCAGCAATAGTAGGTATTTAATATATGGCAGCTCTTGGAACATAGTATCAGTACTGGTGTTAGTATTGATGAAAGCAACGCAGCCAAGCTGCCCTGGTGACTTTGTCTCTTACAGTTAATGGTGGGCTGTTCGGGCCCTGCAAGTTAGTGGGTCCCTTGGAGGCAGTGCCTGTGGACACATGCAGCACCTTCACTTTGGTCTGCAGGCTGGAAACCCTCAAGTTCAGGCACTCTAACCTGCCCTGTCCAGGAGTTCTGAAATCCGCAGTGCTGGCTTGTAAGGTTGCCCTGCGTGGAGTGATAACGTTAAGTTTTCAGTGCAATTAATTACTGATGAGATACTAGAAGGGACTTAGGCAATAGGTCTTAGTGGAGAATAGAAAAGATAATCGGTTTGAGGGATGCTTTAACTCTTGCAATTCTTTTTGAGCTAAAGGTACACCTAGAATTCTCTCTGTAGGCTCAAGGAGAAAAACATATGCTGGGAAATTGTGTGAAACGTTGAGTCACAGAGGAACTGAGTTTGAAATGCACGACCTCATCATACCATGAATTCAATCTCAAAGCACACCATGGGCTATAATTCTTCTGAAGTCCTTAGAGACACCTTAACACCACTTCAAATTAGACCTGTTCAAATTCTGCTTATGCCCACCCCCTGCTCCACAGTGTAAATCATTATTTTCCATTTGTATCTGAGTTCAACTATTCTTACAAACCAATAATTCTGTTCCTTTCAGAATGGCTCTATTGCACTAAAGCTTCCTTGAAAGGTACCTTTGTTTTCTTCAGTGCTCTGAAGTGTGAAGTCTACATAATTTGCTAAATGTATCATGTTTACATATGCATAAGCCAGTTACCTCCAAATCACCATTTCCTGCACTATTGGCTGAATGCTTAAAGTAAATGAGGCTTAATTTTCCGTAAGTGGTGTTCCATGTTTTCCAAATAAGCTCACGGAGACACAGATAAACTAAATTACTTAGTGGTAGCTATCCAGACAGGAATGAGAAGCCAGTGCTGAAACAAGCCAAGTGCGTGGAGTTCTTCTTGCATCCTTCCATCACAATATGCAAATAAATAGGACAGTGAGATCCCAGGGACCCCCGGATGCTGCCAGGCCGGCTGAGGTGTTAGCAGGGTGGGTTAGCGCCAATCTGTAAGCCCGTGAGCCAGACTTCAGCCTATGGAACCCTGAGCTCAGAGTTGCCAGGCTTTCTGGTAATTTCTTTCCTTGGATAGGGGGAATCAGTATGATATCTGTGATAGAAGAATAAGCCCTCCCTGCCCATAAGCGAGTCGGCGTGAGTGGAGTAAAGAGCACGGACTAGAATCATTTGGTCCTGGGTTCTAATGCCAGCTTTGGCCTTTACATGTGTCTTGCAGGGAGACGAGGTGAGAATGGGCAAGGCCCCAACCTGTCTAGACCTTGGTATTCTCAAATGCGAAGTGGAGGTCATAGGATCACCCTCCCAGGACTTCCTGAGGCTTCACTAAGACAGTGTGTGTCTTTGTATATAGTTAGTGTCATAGAGTCGGGCACCCATGTATCTCTCCCGCCTCTTCCCCCACCCAAGTCCAGTCATCTTCTGGCTGGAAGTTATTTGCCTTGGTGGTAGTCATAACTCTCTCCCTCATCCTCAAATGCACACACCGGCACTTTCTTATTTGACCTCCTCACCGTGTTTATTCCTGGTACTTTTATGGTAATGGGAACAGTGTTTTCACTTAGCTTAGAATATTCAGATTACTTCCCTTGTACCTTCTGCATATATGCCTACCTTTGACCAGACACTCTGCTGGGAACTGCGGGTGAGTACAGATGTGACTGTTGCAGAATCCTTGCTGCGTTGGCTCAGAGTCCAGGAGGGATGACAGGCTGTGACATAGCACATAAAAGTGGAATTCTTTTAGTATAGGGCTCTGGGGACACCCCATGAAGGGGCGGTCGAACCTTCCTGGGTGGGTAGAGAGAGGATTCCACAGATGAACATATATTGGAACTGAGCCTTGGTGCTCCAGCAAAGAACATTCTGGGAGAAAGGTCTTTGTCATTAAAATTCCACAGATACAGTGAATGGAAAACGTTGTCCTTTTACAAATAAGGAGAGGGGAGACTGAGCACCAGGCAAGGGCCATGTCCTAATCATCTCTGCATCCCCCCGCGTGTCTGACTCAGGGAGTGCTGAAATTGAATTTAGACCTGCCCAAGGTCACAAGGCAGGATGGAGGACAGCACACAGATCGTGTTGATTAACAAATCTGTGTTTAGGGATTATTTTTCCCCTTTGGGTTAAAAAGACAACTTGGTTGATACTAAGTTGATCTTAGTATCAACTATTCTAGGTTGATTTTCCCTGGCTAATGCTGTGCCTTTTCAATATGTAGATTCAGTTCTTCTTTTATTTTAGGAATGGTCTAATGAATTGCATTTTAAACATATGTCCTGTTCCATTGTTTTCTTTTGTGTCTTCACAGGCTCCAGCTATGCATCTGTAGTATGTCCTTTGCCTCCTCTCTATAGCTGTCTTTTGCTCTCTAATCCTTTGTAATCCCTTATTTCCTTTCCATGTTGTTCACGCTTCTCATTTCCGGCATCCTTCTCTCTTAGTGAGTTTCCCACAGTGTCCTCCCTTGTGCTTCTTCCAGTTTGGCTTCATTTTTATGATGATTTGGGTTTTTCTTTCTCCTCCTCTCCTGGGACCTAAATGCTCACATGCCATCTCCTCTGTGGTCTCTTCATCTCTTCTCTGAGTTCTTGTATACTGTTTTATTGTCTTTCTTCATAAAAGTGATTGTTTTAATTCATGGTGTCATACTCGGTACACATTTTCACCTTTTCCGTTTTTCTGCTGAGTGGTCTGTGGTAAGTTTTGTTTTGCTGCTCTTTTCCATAATTTTCATACATACATATGGAAACTACATACGTATATATAAAATATCAACATGACAGCATCTTTTAAAAAATATTGGAATAAGTTAGACTTTAATGGCCTACCTATTCAAAAGGGAGTCCTATGGATGAAAGTGGGGGGGAACCCTTCTATTTTTGTAGCCTTCACAATCCAAAAGCACTCTGCTTCAGTGTCACCAGTGACAGATGGCTTCCTGCTAAAATGGCTCCTCTGTGTTTCTTTCTGTTTCTATGAAACAGATCAGCCTCAAAAGGGTTTCTCTCATCAGCTGTCTCCGCTGCTCTTGCACTTTGGAGTGCCTCTTGCCAACAGGAAGAACAATGCTGTGAGCATTTTCTGAGACCTGCTGCCCCTAGGCCACTATACTCTTTTCCTGCTTTCTTATTGGTTTTCTTCTACATGTATAGCTTCTGCTTGATCTGTGCCCTGTCCTTTCTTCAGATCCCTTAGTTTTTGCTGAACAGGAAATGCTTATCTGTCACTTCAGGAGGAGTCCTTCACTTATCAGAAACATATTTTTGATATTTTTTTACTGGCCTGTCTGGACATTATACTTCCATCTGGGTGGCTTCTGCAATATTGTTCAAAGCTAGGGATTATATCTCTTTTCTAGTTTTACTGAAAATGGAATTTGTGGTATTTTTTCTGTTTACATTGTTGATTATATATGATATTTAGGAGGGGAACAGGGAAATTGCTAGCTGTGTCATGCTGCCTTATTAGATACTAGATGTCTAAACAGGCAATTGTGATCAAATATAGAAGTGTTTCTAAAAATAGAAATAATAGTAGCTACTATTTCATCTTTGTGCCAGTCACAAGGTCCTCTGTGAGTCCAGAGGAGGTCCCTTGAGGCTTGGATACCATCATCTTATCATGTCAAGTCACTATACCCATTTGTGCCCTAAGTCTTCCAGGGTAAGGTGGAGACAAATTTAGAGTGAGTTGCATAACCTGAAGAGTGAAAAGAATAGTGAGTCAGACACTGAACCTGGCAAGTCTTGGAATAGCTTAAGACACCCTTTATGGCTTCAGAAGGCAGCTCTTCCTTAGACATTGCCTTATTTATCCTGGTCCTCTATCAGTTTGTCCACTAGAAGCATGAGAGTGAAGATGCCAGAATGCGTCTGCTCCAGGCATCTCCAGGATCGTTCTGTCCTGGCCTCAGTTCCAACTGGGAGTTTTCAGTTCCAGCTCCCACCTCTACCCTCTTACCCTAGACTCCAACTACAGTACCCCTGGAGGTACTGCTTGACCTTTGTCACAGGAAGAGGGTGGTGCTACCAATCTTCCAATCAGCCCCTATACCCATATCACCATCCAGTCTAGACCAGGAAGGGGAGGAGTTCTGGGGAAGGACTAAGAGGAGCTTGTGGTTTTCTGTATTTGGGCTAAATCTACTCCTGGTCCCCACCTAATCTGATGTCCCCCTCTCACCCACAAATTAAAGAGGCCATCTCAGGTTCCATACACGTCCCAGGCCATTCGCATCAGATCTCCGTCCCAAGCTACGTCCCAGGCCATTCGCATCAGATCTCCATCCCAAGCTTGGCAGTCATGGTCTTCTGCCAATCCTTTGTGGCTTCCTGTCCCATTAAATAACAAAGTTTATGCCATGTTTAACGGTAAAAACATACAGGCATGTATTGCTTCTTTAGGTATTAAAAAACACGGAAACTTAAATTACGTTTAAAAATGCCCAGATTTGGACGTTGAATTTGAACAGATTACACTGGACACAAATTGCCAGTTAGGAATGGAGACTCTTCTATTTTTTTAAATTTTTTTTTCTAATAAGCAGATATTCATTTTTAATTCTTATTTATTCATTTATTTATTTTTGGCTGTGTTGGGTCTTCGTTTCTGTGCAGGGGCCACTCTTCATCGCGGTGTGTGGGCCTCTCACTATCGCGGCCTCTCTTGTTGCAGAGCACAGGCTCCAGACGCGTAGGCTCAGTAGTTGTGGCTCACGGGCCTAGTTGCTCCGCGGCATGTGGGATCTTCCCAGACCAGGGCTTGAACCCGTGTCCCCTGCATCGACAGGCAAATTCTCAACCACTGCGCCACCAGGGAAGCCCCAGAGATTCTTCTTGTATGTACCTTAAAGATATGTTTTCTGTTATTAAAACCTCTTGCAGATACAGGCTAGTATCTGTCCTGGAAAGTAAGTGTTACCTGGTCAGAAAATGGTCCTTGGAATGCACGTAAGCATTTATATAATGTGTAAAATAATGGAATATCTTTGAGCAGATACACAGAAGATTTTATATATACACACACATTTATATGTTTGATTTTTATATATGCTTATGATTTAGAATTAGAGTGAATTATGCTAAAGTTGGTGTGTTTAATTCGAGCAGAGCTAATTTAAATATAAATCAGCTGTAAAAATCAAACAGTCACTTCATTTCAACTGGCTTCCTCATTATTTCTAAGACCTGCCTGGAATGTCTTCTTTTCAAAGTCCTCCCTGCACATGAGCCTCAGATGAGGTCCCGCCTCCTCTTAGAAGTCTTCCCTGTCACCAGCCATTTGAGCTCATACATTAACAACCACAAAGTGACTTGCAGACACTGAGTCTGCCTCTCTGCGGTGGGATGACCCAGGCAGGGACTGACCCTCCCCATCCCTGCCCCTTTCCCAGGGCTCTGCCCACTCCCACTGCTCTCAGAAGTCCAGGTGGAGGCCGCATCCCACACCTTGTCCTGAAGCATCTGCCATTGCTGATTTTAGGTGAGAACAGATGTCATTTTTTCCAGCTTAGTCTTTATTAGTTGAGGACCTAGGAGATCTGGTTGGCTATGAAATCCTTCAGTAAAACTGCTGTTTTCTGCAGTACTGCTCATCTAGTCTAGGTTTCCCATGTAGGGAAATGCCTACCCACTGCCTGGGAAACACAATTAAAGCCAGAGTTGGCATTTTTAACCAATATTTTGCATATTCAACATTTTGTTTTGCCCCAGAGTGTGGAAAATCTGTGGATCTTATCAGAAGCTTTAAAAGCTTATTTCATTGAGCTAACCTCCCTGCTCCAGATTATTCAGGGGGGAAAATAAGTGCTACTCCACTAATGCACATTTACAAATGTGGTGCAAGTTCTAAATGTATTTCTTTTTCCAGGTGAAGGATTATCATTAGAATCAAGAGAACCATTAAAGTCTCCTCAAATCTGGTTACTAAGAATAGTCTTAAGGGGTTTAATAGGGAAATCTATCTGTCTTTTCTTGTAGGTTGTACCATTAATTAGTTTAACTCATCTTCCTCCCAGTTTAATGTCAGTATCTTAAGCTCTTTCAAAGGTTGCTTTTTAAAAAGGACTTTATTAGTGAGCTCCTGAATAATGGGGCCCTAATTCCTTTGCTCATGCCTGTCTTTACACAAAACGATGCACTCTCTAAGGGTGAGAGAACACGCATATATATTGATGTTTTAGGCACTGAAAAGTAAAAACTGGAATTACATATAATAATGCAATTTAATCTGAGCAGGCACAACCTGGCTCAAATCTCTGTTAGATGATCTCCAATTAGAAGTGGGGATTCACCTTGTATGTGCTTTGAAAATCCCGTCAGGAAGCCCTGATTGTGTTTTCTGCCACTAAAACCGCTATGGCTGGGAGCGTATCTCTTAGCCTCCCAAGGGTAAGTGCTACCAGCCCTTGACGTTCCTCAGAAGAGGAGATGCCTGATGGCTGCCTGCCGGTTTCTGAAAGCTTCATCTTCACGGTGAATCCCTACCACAACCCCATGAGGCTGAGGCTGCTAATGTCACCATTTTACAGATGAAAAACCCGACGCTTGGAGAAGAGCAGTGACTTATGTGAAAAACAACCACTTGTACACTGGGAGCTGGTGTTCAAACCCAGGGCTGTCAGACCCAGAAGCTTGAACTCTTTTTTAATTTTTAAAAAAATTTGATTGAAGTAGAGTTGATTTACAGTGTTGTGTTAATTTCTTCTGTACAGCAAAGTGACTCAGTTACATATTCTTTTTCATATTCTTTTCCATTATGGAAAATATCACAGGATACTGACTACAGTTCCCTGTGCTCTACAATAGGACCTTATTGTTTATCCATCCTATATATAATAGTTCGCCTCTGCTAATCCCAAACTCTCAATCCTTCCCTCCCATACCCGCCTCTCCCCCTCGGCAACCACAAGTCTTTTCTCTATATCTGTAAGTCTGTTTTTGTTTTGTAGATATGTTGATTTGTGTTGCATTTTAGATTCCACACATAAGTGATACCATATGGTATTTGTCTGTCTTTCTGACTTCACAGTATTGATAATCTCTAGGTTCATCCATGTTGCTGCAAATGGCATTATTTCATCCTTTCTGATGGCCGAGTAATGTTCCATTGTGTGTGTGTGTGTGTGTGTGTGTGTGTGTGTGTGTGTGTACATACATTTTCTTTATCCATTTACCCGCTGATGGACATTTAGGTTGTTTCCATGTCTTGGCTATTGTAAATAGTGCTGCTATGAACATAGGGATGCATGTATCTTTTCAAATTATAGTTTTGCCTGGGTATACGCCCAGGAGTGGAATTGCTGAATCATATGGTAATTCTGTTTTTAGTTTTTTAAGGAACCTCCATACTGTTCTCCATAGTGGCTGCACCAATTTACATTCCTACCAACAGTGTAAGAGGGTTCCTTTTTCTCCACACCCTCTCCAGCATTTGTTATTTGTAGACTTTTTAATGATGGCCATTCTGACCGGCGTGAGGTGGTACCTCATTGTAGTTTTGATTTGCATTTCTCTAATAATTAGCAATGTTGAGCATCTTTTCATGTGCCTATTGGCCATCTGTATGTAGAAGCTTGAACTCTTAATGCAGTGCCAAACCCCTGTTTGTATTCAGGGCAGGGAGTGGGGTTCTGACCCCTGTAGTCAAGTGCGTGGTCTTTAACTTGTGGAAGAGGGTCTCCCTTGCTTATGGGGCCGGAGTAGAGGCGCAGGTGCAGGCACCAGGCGTCGTGGTGTGTGAGCAGATCAAGTGAATGTCAAATCAGGAGAACTGGGTTTGAATGTCCGTTTTACTGTTGACCATCTGTAGGACCTTGGCAATGTTGCCTAACCTCTGAGAAAGAGCAGGGGAGTATCGTATCTTACTAGCTGGCTTCAGGGGTTGTTTCATGTGAAAATACCACACGCATGATCTGGATTCCCATACTCTTCCACTTGGTGGATTCACAAACACAAATAATCTCAGAGCCGCTCGTTACCGAGTGCTGAACACTTAAATCTGTTCTAGTCCAGTCCTCCCATAATGCTGCGAGCTTGTTCTGTCATCACCTCCATTCTGCAGATGAGGAAACTGATGATTGGAAAAGTCACCTGTCCAGTCTCAGCTAGGATGGCAGAGCTGGCTTCAGAGCTCAGCTCTGTCTTTCTCCAGAGCCTAGTTACTCTCTCCTGCCTCCCTGGGATTCTTTTAAAGCAGTATGACTGGTTATTGCTCCTAAAAACCATGCTAAGCAGAATCAACCAACCCTCACCTCTTTGAGTTCCAGCTGATTAGCGCCCACGTTCTAAAGCTGTAGCCTTGCTCCTCCTCCCTGTCTTTCAAGCTCCCATGGAGTGTAGCACCCCCTGCTCAGCGTTCCTGCACACTCCCCCCACCAACACTGGGGCACTTGCCGCGTGCTAGATATTCAGCGGCACGAGGGACCCAGTCCCTCTTGGGAAGAGGAGGCTGAAGGCTCCCAGCAGCATGAGGATGCCAGGGTAGAAAGAAGAGGCTGGACCCTAGGCAAGGCGGTTCAGGAACACTTCCTTGAGTCGATCCAGTCCAGGCTCTGCCCAGCATCTATTTCGGCCCTGAAGAAGGCTCAGCTGGACCTTTTACAGAAGATGCTAATTGCAAACACTCTGAGTGCATCGATCCGCTGCTGCTCTGATTATCTAATTATGCACAACAGCACCTAGAAGGGCTGAAGGAGATTAGTTTGGAAGGACCAGCACCAGGTCTCCATTTCTGAGAGGCCTCCCGGCCTGCTCCAGAGAAAACTCCAGTCTGGCCCAACTCTTTAATTACCTTCAGAGGCACTAAAGTTTAAATTACATTCTTATTGTTTTCATATTAGCTTCTGCCCGAGTCCTGAGCTAAGCATTGGTGAGGCTAGGGTTGGGGAGGGAGGGTCCATATGACAGGCGGGGTGGTTTTCTCATTTGGCTCTTTAGTTGCAAGATTTCATGAGTTTCAAGAGTGTACCGGTAATTGGTTCCCTAGCAGAGGCTTACAGATATCCTATAATGCTTGCGTGTCGGATTTGCGCTTTTCAGACATACCCAATTGGGTGTTCAAATGTGGCTTCCGTTAGGATTTGTAATGCACAGACACACTCACGCTTGCTCTCTCTGTTAGATATTAACACTGTAGCTCTAAATGCAGAATGTCTACGGTCTGTCCCCACTTCTGTTTTTTACCTCATCTCTTACATATTTTTATACCTCGGATTGTTTCCTTACCTTCCCCTTTCCTAATCCTCTAAGAGGGCTTTGCAGCGTGTCATTCAGCCCCCAAAGTCAGCAATAAGCCGAGATCAGCTTGGAATACCAGTCATCGCCCTTGGGAGCACTTTTCAAAGGAGCACAGGTTTCCCAGCTCCTCTCTCTCCCCTTCCAAAGACTTTACCTCTTTTGAAACTTCCTCAGTAGCCCTTGGCTTTGTCTGAAGGAAGACAGAGGAGCCAGGGAAGAAGGGGTGATGGGGGCAGGCAGACGCTCATTCAGTGAAGGAGCAATCCGCTCTCTCCGCCAGCAGTGCTTACCTGGGCTAACTTCTCCATAGGCAAACACTCATAGATCAGAGCGCCCCCCTCCTCTCTCATGACCCCACCAGGGCTGCAGTGACCCTGTCACCGCTTTCTACCCTACGATGTTGGCCACAGCGCATCCTTCTCCCTCCCGTCAGCTGGGCCACTCATGATGCACTCCGGGGCTTTGTTTCAACACTGTCTGCATTCAGAGCCCATCGCGCTTAATACCCCTTAAAGCTTCAGGCCTTGTGGAGAGGGGAGAGAGTGCCCAGGTAGAAAAAGTGATTTCTACATTTTCTTTCCAGGGCTATATACCTTCCACAGAGGCTGCATGTGCCTTATGTACACTTGCTTATTGCATTCTGTTCATATATGCCAAACAGACAGGGAAAGCCCACTGGGAGAGCCCTTACCTGGGCCCTTCTCTGCCCGAGCGCTGTGCTTTCCTTGGGGAGGGAACTGTCTTCCTGCACATTTGGAGTAATGCAGTGGCCCTGTACTTTTCTCTAATGAAGCCCCAGTGGCTGCACAGGTGATACATGCTTCTGGGAGCATAGCAGGAAGGCAGCAGGCTGGACGCAGTCCTTCCAAAGATCCACTGTTCTCACAGCAAAGCTAATGAAGGTGGGAGCCTGCACGCTCCCTCCCTCCTCTGATACTCAGCTGGCTTCCTCCCATGCACTCTGCTGGCAGAGCTTCCTTTACCTGTGAGGGCCTGATGTTTCGATTTTTTTCAACCCAGAGCATCATGGGCCAAGAATATTAATTGCCTCAGTTAGTACTGGCTACCCACAAGCCCAATCAATCCAAAAAGCTGGTCCAGGACCCAGGGGCAGCCCAGCAAGATAATAGCCGAGATCCAAATCCTGTCCCTGCCACTTGATAGCTGTTTGACTTGGGGATTTTATAACCACTGTGTTCATGTTTTCTTTCAATACATATATTTTGAACAACAATTATGTATCCATCCTTATGGTAAGTGCTGGGAATATCAGGTGTGGGGAAATCAGACCAATCCCTCCCATCATGGAGCTTTTCCACCTGGAGGAAGGCAGATATATATTACAACCTGAATCTCTTGGACTTCTACTGACCCACCTACAAAATAAGGAGAGGAGAGATGTCATTCTTTATATCCCAGGCATCTCCTCAGGCTTTTTTTTAAAAAAGCAGAAGAATAAAATTCTAACATGTTATGCAGACAATTGGGAAATGGGAAGGGGAACATACATTTATCAAGTCCCTGCTGTATGCCAGTAACTGTGAGCTATGTTTTATTGATAGTGTCTCATCTTACTCCATGCAGTGAGGCTATGAGCTAAGCTTTATTACGCCATTGTGCAGATGGACGGACTGAAGTTTACAAAAGGCAGCAAGAGCACTGTTATACCCAGTTAATAAGTATGCGTTGAGAGCATTCTTTTTTGTTTGTTTATTTATTTATTTTTGCCTGTGTCGGGCCTTTGTTGCTGCGCGTAGGCTTTCTCTAGTTTCGGCAAGCGGGGGCTACTCTTCGTTGCGGTGCGCGGGCTTCTCATTGTGGTGGCTTGTCTTTGTGGCAGTGTGCGGGCTTCAGTAGTTGTGGCACATGGGCTCAGTAGTTGCGGCTCATAGGCTCTAGAGCTCAGGCTCAGTAGTTGTGGTGCACAGGCTTAGTTGCTCCGCGGCATGTGGGATCTTCCGGGACCGGGGCTCGAACCCGTGTCCCCTGCAGTGGCAAGCGGATTCTTAACCACTGTGCCACCAGGGAAATCCCATTCTTTATGCCAGGAGCTGAGGGCATAAGGTGCTGGGCCGCAAGGGCTGAGCCAGCCTCGGGGCATGTTTTGTGCTGCTATGATCTAGAAGGGGAGATAGATAGACACTGAGCCAGACGTTACAGGTGTGCTGAGTGCCATCTGAGGAGCAAGACTTCGAAAGCATTATAAACGGGAAAACTCACCCAGTTTGAGGGTTAGAGAAGTCGGAGAGAAAATACCTTTAAAGCAGAGATCTGATGGAGAACAGGCATTAGCAAGACAAAGAGAAGAGATGTGCTCCAGGGGAACAGGTGTGTGGAAAGGACAGTGAGGGCAGAGCCTGGAGGCCGAGGAGGAGAGACTAGCGATGGATCACATAGAGGAGTTTGGGTGAGCAACTGGGAGCCTCTGGAGTAGCTAAGTGGGGAAGCGACTTGATCAAATCTGCATTTTAGAAAGATCACTTTGGCTGCTGTTCGGCGAAGGGGACGTGGGAGCAAGACGGGGAGACCGATTAGGAGCCTGTTGCCGTTGTCTTGGTGGCGGGAGGCCATGGTGGCACCATGGGCTGGCAGTGGGCTAGCAAGAAGCAGGCAACTTTGCGCGGGAGTCCAGGACCTCAGGCCCAGGTGTTTGCCCTGAGGCTCCGAGGGCCATTCTCTGACTACGGGAGGAGGCGGGGATTGGGGTCTCAGTCTGCCCAGCATGGCTGGTGTGTTGGCGGCACAGACTGAGATCATGGAAGGAAGATGGAGACTAACCTGTAGGAACAGGAAGGCAGATATGGAAAGACTGAGGAAGAGGATGCTGGGCAGAGATGACTGGGAGGATGACAGCAATTAAAACTGAGCTGAAGCCAGGGTTGGGGCCAAGAGGGAAGAGAATGGAGAGTAGGAGGGCAGGGCGCTGACTGCGCCCACCACTTGGGAAGCTAAGGTAGTGGACAGGGATCCAGTCCCAGCCTCTGTGACCGAGCCAGATCCCTTCCCAAGGCAGAAGCATCTTTCCCTCTGAAGATCTGATGCCGGTTGCCTGAGGACCTTGCTTCTCTCGTCAGGAGAAGTGGAGAGACCGTCAGACACCCCTCTAGAAATCACAGGAGTTGCCCACCTCCAGGCAGAGTGTGAGACGGCAGGTGGATGTGGTCTTATGGTTTCCTCCACACAGAAATTACTTTTTCCCCAGGAAGGAACCGAGTGTGTGAGAGGTACCCTTCGGGTCCCCTCTTTCTCAAAGCGTTAGTCCTCCTTTCTGACCTTTATCAGGGGCTGTAATAGGCATCTTAAAAGGCAAGCGCTTTTCTCCCATTGCCAGCCTGTTATGGCTAGAATACCAGATCTGAGCAAATAGCTCTCTGTGTGCTGTCGTCTTTGATTATTTTTTTTCTCTGGGATATATCTGGCTCCAGGCAGACTGTGCCTGACTTTCTCCTTGTAAGGACCCTTCGGTTGAGGACACTGTGAGTGAACAGGGCCCAGTAATTGAGCGCCTCCTATCTCCGATTCAGCTTTCTGATCTCTCTCTACCCAGGCCAGTGGCGTCCTGCTTGAGGACTTCTCCCTGAGCGACAGATTTCCTCCTTCAAGACTCCAGCCCCTGATTCCATCAGCCATCCAAAGCCTGTGTACTTTGGGAAGTCGGCTGGGAATTCAGCCGTCTTCTAAAGATATAGATTAACTGCACATCTGTCAGGGTTTAGTTAAACATGACTGACTAATTTATCCTGCAGTGTGAGATGGGGATTCATTTCCTTTGCAAGTTGACTTGGCAATTTTCTCTGCTCAAAGAACATTTAGAATAGATGGTGTGCATGGCAATCAGGAAGAAATAGATGCTATTAATTTTCCATTTTTCAAATGTGAGATTGACTGTAGAGCCCATTCTCCTCGGAAAAACAGACCACCTCCTCTCCTGTTTAGAGCTGTGCACTGTCTGAAAAGTCAGAAGAGAGGGCCTTCTATTCCCCAGAGGGCCTGAGTTGGGGCCGATAAGCATGTTAGTGGGGGCCTGCGCCCGGGGGCCAGTCCTGGTACCTGGCAGAGCCGTGTGCTGCCGCCATCAGCCACAGTTCCTCCTCCTCCTATTTGTGCACGTGGCTCAGCATGAGATGCGGGTTCCCAGCTTGAGCGAGCTTGTGATCTCCTTCCTCAGCTAATCTCCACAGATTGGAGGGAAGGACAGGAGGCATAGGCTTGCGTGTCAGGATATCATGATGGACCTCCAAAAGCTGGAAATCCCAAAGGGATAGCTAACTTCATCCAGCGCTCGCCATACAACGTTCTGCCGTGCTGGAAATAGTCTGTATCTGCGCTCGCCCAGATGGAGTCATTCGCTAGCTAGCCGAGTGTGACTACTGAGCACTTGGAATGGGGTGGGTGCAACTGAGGAGCTAAATGTTGACTTTTATTTCATTTTAGTTAATTTAAATGAAAACAGCCACATATGGCTCATGGTAACTGTGTTGGATAGCACAGGTATCTGTGTTCACCTGTTTCCTGTGTGGCCAAAGCCAGTTGTGTTTAGGTATATTTGTCTTACTGGTTTTCTGAATGCTGTTCTATTTGCTCCAAACCTACCGATAAGTTGTCAATTTAAAAATAAAAACACTCATAGAGGTAATAAAAATCATAGCTGGCACATGCTGAGTAATTACTATATACCATGTGCTTTGCTAAGCCCTCTAACACACCTCATCTAATTTATAGTCACATAATGATACCCTGAGTTTACGGGTGACGAAACGGAGGCGCTGAGGGGTTAAGTGGCTGGCTTGAGTCACCCAGCCAGTGGTCCAGCTGGGATTCACAGCAGGCAGTGAGACCCCAGAGCCCTTATATACCCTGCTGCCTCTCCAGACGGTCCTCAGTGCCATTGCCTGCCTGGTGTTTTAAGATACAGTCGTGTCCTGGTTGTTGAACGCCAGGTATTGTCTTGAGGTCGTTAGCAACCTGGGTATAAACAATGGCCACACACTCCATGCTTTACAGAGTTTAGCTCTGGCTCCTGGCTGGAAGGAAGGAAGCAGCTATACACGAGTGCACTGAGGTTGCACAGACCCAGTCTGGGTCTGCTCACCACCTCCCCTCAGATGGAGGGCAAGAGAGTCCTTTCCTGCCTGAGGGCTGGGAGGTTTGGCTCTTGTTCTCCATCAAGGACCAAGCCCCAGGCTCAGGAAAGATGGGCTTTCCTGAAAGCAGACATGAACTAGAAAAATGAGGAGAGGCTCTGCATAGTATTGTCTTCTGGAGGGGATTCATCCCTTTGCAGCGCAGGTGGGGGCTGATCACCTCAGTTGAGTGAGAGCCCGCACTTAGTGAAGGCTGGATGGGAGTTTGAGTGAGACCCTCTGCTCATCCGTCACTACCCCCGTGCCTTCCGCTGGGGTCTCTCCGCACTGATAGGTTCTAGCCTTAATCTACATCTTGTCAGCACCATGAGACATTCAGAACCTGGCTCTGCATTGTAATGTGGCTTGCTTGGCTTCACAGCCTGACTCCTGCAGCTTCAGAATTTGGGAAAACTGTCAGTTGTGGGGTTCACTTCTTTTTTACTGAGGCTTTACCTCCTCAGTTCTCTAATTCCTGTCCCTCCAGATGCAAACAACTGCTAAATGCATTGCTGGTTTTTCTGCCTCTTGGGAGTGGCCCACTGCCTGGATCCTTTGTCAGAATTCTCAGCACCCAGAATTAGGGTAAAATCAGGCAGCTAGGGAAAGTCAGCTCCCTCCTCTGCACCATTGTCTCTCCTTTGGGGATTTCTCTCCTCCAGTCTTAGCTCTCTATGAGACTGTCAAATAGCCTGCACCCACCTACCCATCCACCCATCTGGATTTTCTTCTTGTTCTCAGGAGTATTCGTTGGCCTTGCTCTGTCATACCCTAAAAGATGAGCCGGATAGCTAAAGATAGGCTGCATATAGAAAGGGCTCTTCCAGGGACAAGGCATCCATCTGTCCATAGGGGAAAGTCAAGTCAGTCTGTTCAAAGGCCAGCAACATAAGCCACATCCACAAACCCAAACATGGGCTAAAGCAAAATTGAGAGTCGCTCTTACTGGGATCTTTTGGTGTCCCAGGCAGCCTTTCCCTAAGAGCATTAGCTATTCCTAAATGTTCATCTCTTGGCATGAGTTCAGTGGAAAACATCTTCTCTGGCAACTGCAATAGCAAGTTTGATCGGGTTAGCAAAAGGGACCCGTGACGGTCTTTGGAGGCTGGTGCATGATCGCGAGGCCATCCCAGCTTGCTTTCAGAGCGCCAAGGCAGTCCAAGTTCAGTTGTGCATGGTGCTGCTTGCCATGGGCGTCTCGGCTCTCACTTTGTCATACTCTGTACCTGTGAGAGCAGCATCTTCGGGGCATTTTCACAGTGGCGTAAGGAGCTGTATCCTGGTTGGAGAGGAAGGTCTGTTAGGAGCATCCCACGTTGAGAGTAGAGAGCTCAAAAGAGGAGAAGGCCCAGGGACTCACTGTTTCTTCCATCTGCTTTTCTCCAGCCTGCACGGACAAGGAGTTGAGGAACCTCGCTTCCCGGCTCAAAGACTGGTTTGGAGCCCTTCATGAGGATGCAAACAGGGTCGTCAAGCCCACCAGCTCCGACAAAGCCCAAGGCAGTAAGACCGCTTTACTCTCGCTAATTTATCTCATTTTAAACACCACATTCCCTCCTCAGTTATTGGATGTCGTTGATGGACCACCCCGAGATGCTGTTGTTAAAAGAAACACTAAGTTAAACGTATACACTGACTTGAAATATGCCCCCGTTTCAGAAACATTAAAATATGGAGGAGAGGGAAATGCCTTAGAATCAAGAAAATACTACAACAACTTATGTTTTTTAAAGTCTGCTTGCAAAATTATCATGTGTTTAGTACAGTCCTTTTGGAAAATATAAGTATATGTAAAGATACCAAAACAACAAGCAACTGTGTATAAAACAGATAAGCAACAATATACTATATAACATAGGGAATTATAGCCATTATCTTGTAATAACCTGCAAAAATACTGCATCACTATGCTGTACACCTGAAACTAACACAATATTGTACATCAAGCATACTTCAATTAAAAAATGTATAGAAACACACCATTTTAACAACTGTAAGCACATCGTGGCATGGCATATACTTCAAATGTTTCCTTGCCACGTAGAAAAAAATATTTATGTCTGTGTGTGTATGTATATACACACATACACTTTACAGACTGTCTTATGGCCTTCTTTTATCATCCAGCAATACACTATGACTATCTTTCTAGGCTGTTGAGTAGTATTCTGCCTTGTAATCACTATATAGAATCTCAATGTATAGATACAACATAATTTATGTAATTAGACCTTTATTTGGGAGGTTTGAAGTTGTTCCTAATGTTCAGCTATTACAAGCAACACGGTAGCAAACATCTTTGATAACTTAGCTTTATGGATGTTAATCAGATTGCATTTTGTTTTCCATAGATAAACTCCCAGACAAGTGTTCCCTCCGCCATCACTGAACTGGCAGAGACCATACCCAGAGCCTCTCCATAAGCTGGAGAGAAAACTCAGAGTAGGTCTGCCTGTTTGTACCTTGACGGAGCCTCTCACTGCCTTTAACGCAAAGGCCATTAGGGGCGAGCTCGTGCACACTGTGGCCAATTGGCACAGAACGGCTTACTCAACAATACAGTTGTTGAGATGCGTGGAGCTTTGCCACAGCCTTTTCTGTGTAGAGATTTTTATATTGATTTGTCAAAATATAAAAACACACGTTATTTAAAGCAGAGAGTATTTCACCCCATCCCTGATGCCACACTTGTGTGGACAGGATTTCTGAATGTAATGCTCCTGGATTGAACTAAGCAGGTAAGAAGTGATACTGGCAATTGGTGGGACCCAGAGTTTAACCAGCATCTGGTCCTCAGCCCAAATTAGAATGATCTTCTTAATTTTGGGTTTATCCTTTGCTGTTCATAGCCATCTAGAGATACTAGTAGAGAATGTTGATACTAGTGGACAATTCTTTCACCAGTTTGGATCTTTTTTACCTTAAGGGAAAGGTAGATTCTGGGAAGCAAATGCTAAGTGTCCAAAGAGTGGGTCCTGGGGTTGTATCTGTGGGAAGGGGGATGTAAGAGTCTTTCTTTCCATCCCTACCAAAGGTTTCCTTGGGAGTTTGTGGACAGTTAATTCACAGATAGATAGATAGTCTCTAGAAGCTTTTCCCAGGGATCTTCCAGGAGCTGCTGAGTCCCTGGACTTTCTGAACAAAAACCACCGAACCCTAGAAGTGCCATGAGCTCGGGGCCAGCCAGAAGGGCTGCTCTGTTCCCCTGGATATCAGATGCAGGTGCCTCTTTTCTAGAGCCTTCCAAATAGGTGTGGGTGGGCTTGACCTTAGCCTACTGCCCAGCCAGCTTGGCACTTCTTTTCGGTTACTCAACAATAGATATGCATATTACATAAAATATTCTGTACAAAAGTGTGAAGCCATTTAGTGTCAGAGTCAATTATCTTCCTTTATTCAGTCGCCCCTGAGGACATCATCATCACAGAGATTGTTCAGTCATGACCTTCAGTCAAAGAAGAGGCCAGATGATGTTCCATAGTCTCTCTTCTTGAAAATCAGGATCTTTTCTAAGATGTGCTTTAAGATATCAATCAAAAGGTATAAATTTAAAAATGGAAAGATTTTTTTATGTTGGAATGGGTAAGTAAACTTTGCAGTAGCTAGAAAACGTCTCTCAACAGGTTCTTCTGTGGAGCACCTCCTGTGTGCCTGTACTGGCTGAGGCTACTGAAGGGAACAAGAGAGTCTTTGCCCTCAGGAGCTTAGGGTCTAATTTACAGGCACTGACAATGAGGGGAAGCACAGGCTTCTGTGAGAGCTCAGGGGAGAAGGTGCAACACTTAGGCTACTGGCTTCTGGACGGCGAAGACCCTGTTGTAAAGATGCTACTTGAAAGGGTGGGCACGCTTTGCTCTGTCTTACATCCTGCTGACTAAGCAGGGGTCCCTGGTGAGGCACATAGAGCCTAATGAGCAGGCTGTAGGTTAGAACCCTAGAGGGTCAATCGATCCCATCTGGATCCTCAGTGACAGTCACTGCAGCAGCCCTGGCATTGCTCATCCCTAAACTTGGCGCCCAAGCCAACTGGATGTCCTCAGGGTAGGAGGCGCCTGTGTCATGCGAAGAAGAGGCAGCCCTGGGAGAGGAGGGACTGAGAATGTAGACTCAGGGTTGGGCCACCTGGGCTTGAATTCCAGCCCCACAATTGTATGACCTTGAGCAAGTAACTTAAATCTTGAGCTTCTTGTCTGTAATCCATAGGGAGGATAAAAGCATCATCTCTTAGGGCTGTTATAAGGATTCAGTGAGATAATTAAGTATAAAATGCTGAGAAGAGTGCCTTCACTAACACAAAAGTGAACTCTTTTCATCATTTTTCTGGGGAAAATAAAACCAGCCCTAGAAATCCAGATTATGGAATAATTTAACATTGCCTGGTGCTTTGATTCTGAAAGAAAGATGAGTTTTACATGTGGGGCATGCCTCCTCTGGGGTTTGTCTACAGTACACTCAGTATCCTGAGTGTTAAGCCAAGTGTTATTATTCGAGTGCATACAGTTTCCACTGTAGAAACAAATAATTCTTTAAGAAAACCAACCCTCCTCCCCGCACCCCGGGAAATAAAAAAGAAATAATTTTCTGAGTCATACATGATTCCACGTCATGTATCTCTTGAGGGGATTGCAGAAAAGAAAAATGGGGAACAGAGGCAGGTACCCTGGCTTGTTTTCCCATTAATGTTCAGACTGCTTGGATTGAACAGTCCTTTGGGATATAATCAGTGCTTCTGGATTGTGCCACAGAGTTTCATCTCACTACCATCCTTTTACGATAGTTGTTTTGTTTTGGTTTTTCAAGTAGTTTTTTTTCCTCAATATAAAAGCATAGTTTGCAGTATTATCCTTTAGTCCTCTTACTCACCACATTTGTACTCTTCCTTTCAGGCATCCCCTGTTTTAAGCAAGTCTGGTAAATGAAAACCCCTATTTACATCACAGATAAATTAGCATTGGGGATTTATTCCCTTTAGAACGTATTCTCCTCAAATGCTGACTTCTGTTTTAGCACATTTTAGATTGTTTCATTTAAAAACCAACCAACCACCACCACATGTTCTGGTAGAGGGCTGCTGAGACTGTACCCGTGGAGGGGGAAAGCATCAGGGGAGCAGGTGGAGAGAGAGGGCTTGGTGGCAGCTGAGACATGTCCTTCCCTCTACAGGGTTTGACACCAGCATCCTTCCCATCTGCAAGGACTCCCTGGGCTGGATGTTCAACAAGTTGGACATGAACTATGACCTCCTGCTTGACCACTCAGAGATCAACGCCATCTACCTGGATAAGTACGAGCCCTGTATCAAGCCTCTCTTCAATTCTTGTGACTCCTTCAAGGATGGCAAGCTCTCTAACAATGAGTGGTGCTACTGCTTCCAGAAGCCTGGAGGTAAGGCAGGAGGGAGGTGGGGCCCAGAGGGCAGGGCCGCCATGCTGTGCAGGGAAGGGCCCCCTATCACGTACTGCGGAGATAGACAGGGATCAGCAAGCAGAAAGACACAGCTAGGGAATAAAGCAAATGCTCTTTTCTCCTCATTGACCTCCACTTTCAGCATGGTAGGGAAAACCCAGGAGCATAATTAAGGAGTGTGTTATTCCACTCCTCCTTTTAGGAAAATCTTTTAACTATTGTGCCTCAGCTTTTCCATCTGTAAGATGGGCGTAGGAACCTTTGCTACATAATTCCCAAAGTCAGTGTAAGATCCTTAATGTCTTTGTTTTTTGTACATTTTCTTCAGATTAGGTTCTTATGTGTTCGTTTGTTTTTAGTAGGAACTCTCTCTATACTAAGACATTAGAATTGGTCTCATCATATGTATTGCAAATAGATTTTTTTCCCCAAATTTGACTATGTGCGTTTTTGCTAGGGTGAAATTTAAAATTTTAAGATAGTCAAATTTCTCCATCTTTTATTTTGGGGCTTCTTAGAAGCCATAAGGCTTACGTTAAGCTTAGAAAGGCATTTCCCACTGTGAGATAGTAAAGCGATTGTCTTTTTTGTTTTCTTTAGTACCTTTGTGGGGTTTTGTTTGTTTATTGAAGTCTTTTATCACTTTAGTTTTTTGTGTGTGTGCAGTCAAGTCGGGTCCCAGCCCCGATCCCTTGAGATGGTTGTCCACTTGCCCATTTGTCATTTATTGACTAACCCATCTTTCTCCCACTAGTTTGAAATGCTTCCTCTATCATATATAAAACTTCTATATGCTCTATGTGTATCTGTCTATTCCTGGGTGCTCTGTCCTACTAGTTGACATGTTTTATTATTTAGTGGACCACTCTCTCCTACCATTAATCTTTTTTCAGAATATTGTTATATGTCCTATATGTTTGAACTCTTTGAATTTTATAATCAGTTCATTCAATTAAAAAAAAAACTTACTGGTATTTCTTTTAGAATCAGGCAAAATTAGATTAATCTAGAGAGAGTTGATAGCTATATAATACTGCACCCTTTTATCCTAGAACAGGATTTGTCTGTTAACCAGCAAGCTACAAGCTTTGTTTTCACAGATGTTATACTTCCCTTGTGTTTATTGTTGTTGCCAGTATAGACAAAATCCATTTTTTCCCATTATATTTCCTCACTGGTGATTGCTTCACTATTAAATTTGTTCCCGGCCACCATACTAAATCCTCACTTTATTTATGATAGTTCTTCTGGTTGGTTTCCTTGAATTTTTCAGGTGTGCAGTCATATTATCTGCAAATAGTGATAATTTTTTCTCTTTTCAATTTTTATACCTCATTTCTTTCTAATCACATCAGGTAGTTCTTCCAAATCAATGTTAAATAATAGCCATGCTTTTTACTTCAGTAGGAATGCTTGTGGTGGTTCAGCATTAAGCTTAATGATAGCTTTGGGCTTGAGTTCATACGAATTCATGTGGCTTTAGCTCCAGGTTGAGGCTGAGTGAAGTGAAGCCTCATTGCTAATACTTCACCTAGAGGTGTAATGCCAGGGCCCCGAGAGGGAAGTAACTGCCTTAACCACGAGACACAGCTGAGCCCCTGGCCACATGCGATGTCTCCAGATAGGCTGCCCTTTCAGCAACTGTGGGAGGGAGCCGGGACCCACCTATGGAAAAGAATGGCATCTAGGAGGAGTTGAGCAGAATAATTTGTTGTCGTTCTTTGTTTCTTATTTTGTGTACTTCTCCCCTTTAGCTATAGGCCATAGGTATTCATAGTTTGTATTTTTATTATGGTTAATTTGTAGATATTCTACATTTAAGGATCTGGGTACCTCTTTGGCCCAATAAAGCTTTTAAAGAGCACTTTTAAACTCTTCGTGTTGACTGGTTTTGAGATCATTCTTTATTGCCAAGTTTTAGAAGTTTTTTCAGAAGTTCTCATGGGGAATTAGTCTTTGAATGTTTGAAAATATATAAATTTCCTTTATACAGAAGCAAAGATGCTAAGTATAAACTTCCTGGAATCATAGTTTGCTTTCTTGATACCTTAACGTTATTCTCCTAGCCCTGGATGTAGTTACTGAAAGAGTGAACCCATACGAATTTTTCTCCCTTTCGGTGGTGATGTAATAACCATTTTGCCTGGAAGCCAAAAGGATTCTTTACCTTTCACGGATATGAACTTCCTTGGACATGTTTTATTTTTGCCCAGGCTATATCAATCAATCGCTTTTTCCTGAGACATGTTATGCTCTTTTGAGCTCTAGAATTAAAACTTTTTTGTCCCACGTGTTTAGTCTCTTCTCATCAGTCACATGGACGTTTCACATCAGTTTTGTTGCTTCAGATATAGCCTTCCTTTCTTTAACGGCTTAATTTTCCTCTTTTTATGTCATTTATATCCTTGAGCTTTTGTATCATCTGTGCATTAAAATACTTGTAGACGGTCTTTTTTCATTAGAATCTTTGGTAAATATTTTCTTCTCAGCAGCATACATTTTCTGTTACAAATTTTTCATCTGAAGTTTTTTCTTGTTCGTTCCTCTCTTTTTCTTGCAGCATTTTGAGTAGGTCTCAGTCTTGATTCATTTTTACTTATCTTTCAATAAGTAGAGTTTTTAAAATTACTATAGGACAGTTTGAAAAAGGGGCTTGACAATTAGAAACTCTCTTCCTAGTAAACTGGGTGACTGTATATGATTGTGATGCTTCTTCAGGAGCAGTCTTCTAAACGCCTAAAGATTTTTTCTCCGTATTTCTTCATAGTGAGATGAGCATTTCCATTTGTACCTACCTCATATGGTGACTGTAAAGATTAAATTAATTAGGAGAAAGTTCTAAAACATTCGCTGGTGCATTCTGAGAATTCAGTGAAAAATGTTCATTATTTGCTATAGATGCTACTTTTAATCATCAAAGATGGAGTTTGGGCTCTTTTTTGTTGGTTTCAGGTGGTATCTTTCTCCTGTACTCTGAAATCATCGTAAACCCAGAAGTCAAAAACATGTATTTGATAGTCAGTTTCTCTCAAGGAATGAGCAGCAAGACCAGGTGGCATTGTGAAATCCGAAGGGTAACAGAGGTAAATAGGCACTCAGGTACCTTCTGCAGACCCCACACTTGTGCTTACAGAGGTAGGGTAAGTGCCCTGAGAATCCAAATGTCATGGTCTTTGCTGGAGAACCATGAGCAGATAGCAGAGCCACAGCATCTGCAAAGGCCGGTCACAGTAAAATTAAGATTAGTGAGGTCGCCTTTCTTTTTGCTTGGAGTGGAAGTCGAAAGGGTACCCCACACTTTCATATGCCCTACTTTAGCCATGTGGCTCCCACTGTATCAGCCCTTCACTTGAGAATCGACAGTTTTGAGCTCGTTTGTAATAACACATGTTTGTTTTATCACTGAAGACTTGGAGGCTGAGAGACAGAAAGAGACAGGCCCAAAGTACTTACCTAGGAGGTGGCAAAGCCCAGAGTTAAGGTGTCACCCTTCTGTCCCTCTGGATCTCTTCTGTATCTTCATAGTTGTCCCTTGAGGCCTGTGCTTTACTTTCCTGGGGTAGTGAGCCATGAGGTTGGAAGTAGCCATTCTAATTGTCTTTCTATACTGCAGTAAGACCTGGGGTAGATTAAGTATTTGTCACAGTCTGTGGATTCAACACACGTACCCACTAGTAACCTATCATCATCCTGGTTCTCACCTCATAGAAGTCTTGGCTGATAAGAGACATTTTTTCCTTTATATAAGGAAGTAAATAATGAAATCACTGACGAGACACTTGTTATTTGCTTGAATGGGTGGTGGGAAGAAAGATTCCTATACAGTGCAAGTAGCCCCCCAATACTATTTTAAATACCTAGTGGTATAAAATGTTGTTTTTTAAAAATGAGTGCCACTAATGGCCTGAATTTGTTTTGCTGCATAGTAACAGCAGATGGAGTAATTCCACTCCCAGGTGTGTCATTGTCTACATTTCATGTCAAGAGTGAAGCCAATCATTAGCGATCATATCCCTTACCATCTGGAAACTGACTTTCATAAATTATTTTTAGGTCTCCCTTGCCAGAATGAAATGAACAGGATTCAGAAGTTGAGCAAGGGGAAAAGCCTGTTGGGTAAGTACCATTTCTTGCCACTCATTTAAACAACTAATTAAACCATCCGTGTCTCTTGTAATATTGAGCACAGCCATGGTTATTCAATTAGGGACCAGTGTTTTGTGAAAGAAATGCCTCATTTTACCCAAGACAGGGCTCTTCCAGGAAGCTGGTGATATGTGGTAGTCCACAGGACATCTCTGAGGCTCAGTTAGCTGGCTGAGAAATGCTGCATGCGCCATCAGCGGGAGGAGACGTCAAAGGTCAGCCCATGACCAGTGGGCGGGTCACCAGGCTGAAATCGAGCTAACCCCTCCCTGATCTTGGCTTTTCCTTCTTTCACGTATGGCCATTAAATGGAACCCTCAAGTGTTCCTTCCAAGTTAAAATGATAAGATCTATAAATTATAGAATTTCCTATATTCTCCAGATCAAGTTGTCCATTCAAGGAGGAAGATGAGCTGAGTCCCTTCTAAATTTATCAGACAGGGTCCATGGACTCGAGTGCACTTAAACATATTTCTGCTTCATGTGCATGATCACTGGACCCTGTCTCTACGTTTCTCCCCTTACCTTTTGTCCAAATGTTGAGGTGGAAGGAAGCAAGTGGGTTGTGCGAGTGTGTTTTTTCCCTGACATGCAAATCTGTGGGCAAGGTAAAGGTAACAAATGCTGGCTGTTGAAGGCTCCCTTTAGCTCCAAACCCTCCTTTCTGCAGCACGCAGACCAGGCCATTGCCCAAAAAAGAGCCTGCACTGCTTCCCTTGCTTTTTAAAAAGAGAGCTGACAGCTACAACACGAATTATTCTTGTTAAGCATTCAGAAGCAGGTTCACCCCCTAAACAGCCTGCCATTTCAGGCATTTATCTATTTTCTTGAAGGAAACGGGCACGTTTTTTGCAGATTGGTCTGTGAAGTCTGGCCATTCCTCTTCATCTGATGTTTGTGCCACCTCAAAGTGCATCTTACTTCCTTCCTTCTACTTTTGAAAATTACTTATTTCACTGGCTTGCCTTAGACTTTCCACTTCTGATAACACCCTTTTCAGCTCACCAAGAACTCCAAAGTCACTGTGATCTGGACCTGAGTGTAGGTTCTTCTCCAGCGTTGAAGACATAAAGGCATCTTTCTGGATCTCTTTTCCATTGGGCTTTCCTCCAGTGCAAGGACTTGTGCTCAAGGATCTGATTCTTCCATGTGCGAGGTTATTTTGGGTTTGAGTGATATGCTTAAGAGAACTAATAGAGAGTGCTATTTTTGGATGCATGGATATCTTCTTACTGCTTCATTGATAATGAGATATTTTTAAAGTATGTGGCCTCAGATAAAATGTCTCATCTTTTATTTTCCCCAGTTCACAGGAATGAAAGGCCTATCTTTTTCCTACTGTGAAGCCCACCTAGTTTTAAAGCTCACTTTACCACATCTCCTCACATAGGGATATTATTCTAGCTGACTCATAAAAATACCATTTATCTGCTTACAAATTATTTTTTGCATGGGGAAATCTCCTAATATAACAACACATGTGTATTCAGGGGCATTCAGATTCCTAGCAATAACAAATTATAGTCATTACTGCCTACTTAGAAAAAAATGGTAATTCTATATTACATTATATAGATATAGAGCAGCACCTGCTTCCTACCAACCTGGGGCCTCAACCCAGTATGCTTTTTTTTTTTTTTTTTGGTCTATTAACTGCTCTTGTTTTCCAACTGCAGCTCAAGGAGGAGGATCAGCATTTCCTCAGCTTTCTACTTGTTCTCAAAAACTTCTCTGCTTTTTGGTTATTGAAAGCATCTGCTTTTTTTTGTGTGTCCTTCCTTCTGTTCCCTCAAGACCAGGGGTGCTGGCTGAGCAACTAACTAAGAGTATGGGCACTACTTCTAATTGCAGCACCAGCAGACTTACCTGTCACTTAGGAGGGATTTTTCTGGGGGCAACTTCCTAGCTGTGATCTTTGAGAACGTGGTCATCTTGGAAGAGCTTGGTGAGCAGTTGCTACAATCAGCTGGATCTGAGGTTACTGTCTGCCATGCCACTTTTCTTTCCAGATCTGTTCTATGAAAAGGTCAATTTAAAAACACAGTCACTCTAAAAAAATCACAAATAAAATTAGGCAGTAGAAGCCAGTGGTAAGCAGAAACCTCCATCTTCACATGGCTGATTAATGTTACTACTCAGGTTACACTGAGGAGAATTGTCCCATAGTAGATGAGCACACAATCATCAAACACACATGCCCCCTGTCATAAATATTACCTACAGTTGAGTGAGAATCAGATTGGTATCACTGATTTAAGAAGAGAAAATATTATCCTCAGAGCACTGAGAGGAAATCACTTTGAACCTAGAATGTTAAATTTATCTCAGTGATCATCCAAGTGTGATGACAGACATGTTCTCAAACCACAGATTCAGTAAGCTTACTAACTGTAGACTTACTAAAGGTTTTAATATGCAGAAGACAAACAATACCAGAAGGAATTATTGAGATGCAATGTGGAAAAGAAATAAGGCATGCTGCTAAATCTAAACAAATATGAACTATAAAAATGTTTTGATATCAAGGTAGAATTAAAATTTCATACTGCTGGGGTCAGTGAGAAAAATGTATCTGGTTTATTCAGGAATAAAAGAAAATATAGATTAACTTTAGACTTTATTAAGAAAAATATGCTTCTCAGTGCATATTTTAAGGTAACAGTAAAAATATTGGAAAAAGAATATATAGTTTTTAAACCTATGGAAGACAGAGTAAAGAAAACTTGATCATTTCAACAGAAAGCAGGAAAGGGGGAAGATGGATAGCAAACACAAAATACAGTGGTAGATATAAAAACACGCATATCTGTAATCACCATAAATGTGACTGGGCCAAACTCATTTATTATGAGACAGAGACTGAGAAAATCTGACAAGAGCAAATACTTTGTTTTCAATTCTTAAGAGAAAGAGGTATTATTATCTTGCTGAAATGTTACATTTACTATGTTGTTATGTCATCAATTGGTATACCCATAACTTTAAAACAAAATGTAACATTATACCAATTGTAACTATAGATGTAACCAACATAGGAGCACTCAATATATAAGGCAAATACTAACAGACATAAAAGGAGAAATTGACAGTGACACAATAATAGTGGGGGACTTCAACACCCCACTTTCATCAATGGACAGATCATCCAGATAGAAAATCAATAAGGAAACACAGGCCTTAAATGATATTTATACAGCATTCCATCCAAAAGCAGCAGAATACACAGTCTTTTCAAGTGCACATGGAACATTCTCCAGGATTGATCACATCTTGGGTCACAAAGCAAGCCTTAGTAAAGTTAAGAAAATTGCAGTCAATATCAAGCATCTTTTCTGACCACAGTGCTGTGAGATTAGAAATCAGCTATAAGATAAACACTGGAAAAAAGCACAAACATGTGGAGGCTAAACAATATGCTACTAAACAACCAATGGATCACTGAAGAAATCAAAAAATACCTAGAGACAAATGACAATGAAAACAGGATGATGCAAAAGCAGTTCTAAGAGGGAAGTTTATAGCAATACAATCTTACTGCAGGAAGCAAGAAAAGTCCCAAATAAACAACCTAACCTTACACCTGAAGCAACTAGAGAAAGAAGAACAAACAAAACCCAAAGTTAGTAGTAAGGAAAGAAATCATAAAGATCAGAGCAGAAATAAATGAAATAGAAACAAAGAAAACAATAGCAAAGATCAATAAAAGCTGGTTCTTTGAGAAGATAAACAAAATTGATAAACCCTTTGACTCATCAAGAAAAAAGTGGAGAGGATGCAAATCAATAAAATTAGAAATGAAAAAGTTACAACTGACACCACAGAAATACAAAGGATCCTAAGAGACTACTACAAGCAATTATATGCCACTAAAATGGACAACCTAGAAGAAATGGACAAAATCTTAGAAAGAATTGAACCTTTCAAGACTGAACCAGGAAGAAATAGAAAATATGAACAGACCAATCACAAGCACTGAAATTGAAATTGTGATTAAAAAATTCCCAACAAACAAAAGTCCAGGACCAGATGGCTTCACAGGTGAATTCTATCAAACATTTAGAGAAGAGCTAACACCCATCCTTCTCAAACTCTTCCAAAAAATTGCAGAGGAAGGAACACTCCCAAACACATTCTATGAGGCTACTGTCACCCAGATACCAAAACCAGACAAAGATACCACAAAAAAAGAAAATTACAGGCCTATATCACTGATGAATATATATGCAAAAATCCTCAACAAAATACTAGCAAACTGAATCCAGCAATACATTAAAAGGATCATATGCCATGGTAAAGTGGAATTTATCCCAGGGACACAAGGATTTTTCAATATCCACAAATCATTCAGTGTGATACACCACACTAACAAAGTGAAGAATAAAAACCATATGATCATATCAATCCCAAACTCCCAGTCTATCCCTCCCCCACTCCTCCTGGTAACCATAAGTTCATTCCCTAATTCTGTGAGTCTGTTTGCTTTCTAAATAAGTTCATTTGTATAGTTTTTTTTTTGGATTCTGCATATAAAGCAATATCATATGATACTTGTCTTTCTCTGACTTCACTTAGTATGATAATCTCCAGGTCCATCCATGTTGCTTTTCAATGGCTGAGTAATATTCCATTGGTTCCATATATCACTTATATGCAGAACCCAAAAAAATTATACAAATGAACTTATTTACAAAACAGAAGCAGACTCACAGACATAGAAAAACTTATGGTTACCAAAGGGGAAAGGTGGAGGTGGGGAGGGATAAATTGGGAGTTTGGGATGGACATGTACACACTACTACATTTAAAATAGATAACCAACAAGGGTCTTCTGTACAGCACAGGGAACACTGCTCAATATTCTGTAATAACATAAATGGGAAAATAATTTGAAAAAGAATAGATACATGTATATGAATAACTGAATCACTCTGCTGTACACCTGAAACTCACACAACATTGTAAATCAACCATAGTCCAATATAAAATAAAAATTAAAAAAAAAGAAAACACACAAAGTAACAGAATTGCAAGGAGGAGTTGTCATATCTATAGCCTAATCAGAGACTCTACCTCTTCTTGAAAACTTACAGTTCAAGTATACAAAAGAAGAAATGAACAACATAATTCATTAGCATTTTTATATATGTATTCCTGTACATAGGCATAGAATAGAGAGTCTTTTCAAACACACATGACATTTGTCATAGATTACACGAATGAAAACAAACTAAACATCTCAAAGAAGTATCATAGATGATATTCATTCTCTACAACACAATACAAATAGAAGTAAAAAAGGAGGTTACACAACCTTACATGTCTGGGTTTGTTTTTTTTTTAATAATTAGTCACTTAGAGGAACATTCATAGCTTCAAATGCATTTCTGGAAAAAAAAATAAAACTAAAATTTCAAATCAAAAAGCTATAAGGACAACACAGTTAAGACTAAAGCAAAAAGAAATCAAATAGACAAAACTTTGACAATGTGAAAGCCTCAAATACTCTCATGAATTTAAAAATGGGCTGTAACCTCAGATATAGATGAATAGTATAAATTTGTAGTTCTCAAACTTCACAGTTTGAGAACTACAGAAACACTTGGAGAGTTTATTAAAGCATAGTTTGCTGGGCCCCACTCTCAAAGTCTTTAATTCAGTAGGTTTGAGGTGGGCTCAAGAATTTGCTTTTCTAAGCAGTTTGTTTCCCACTGATGATGCAGCTGCTGGTCCTGGGCCCACATTTTGGAAACCATTGCTATAAACCAACTTACAGCAGTTACGAAAACCTAGTTGAAAAGGATACTATGAGTATGGGTCATGAAGAAAAAGAAGACCCAACAGGATTAAAAAAAAAAAAAAACACATTAATTTTAAATCAAAATACTACTGTCACCTCCTAAAATAGGCACCAGGCTCAAAATATTTTTATGGGTGAATCCATGGAAGAGATCATTCTCATTTTATACAAAACTTCTGGAGTATAGAAAAAGAAAAATACCTGAATCACTTTACAAATTAGTTGCTTTGATACAGAAATTGAAGAAACAAAACTATATGCCTCTATCACTTAGTAACATAGATGCAAAAGGATCAGCAAATTGAATCCAATATATCATGACCAAGTAGTATTTATTCCAGGAAAGCAAAGATATATTTTTAAAAATTGTGCCACTCATTAAAAGCATATAAAGGATAAAAAATCCTATGATTCTCTCAAGTATTAATGTTATTGAATCAGGAAGGAATAGAAAATCTGAACAGACCAGTTACTAGTGAGGGGATTGAATCAATAATCAAAATCTCCCAAGAAAGAAAAGACCAAGAGCAGATAGCTTCACTGGTGAATTTGACCAAATATTTAAAGAAGAATTAACACCAACCCTTCTCAAACTCTTCCCAAAAAATTTCAGAGGAGGGAACACTCCCAAACTCATTTTATGAAGCCAGCATTACCTTGATACTAAAGCCAGAAAAAACACTACAAGAAAAGAAAACTACAAGCTAATATCCCAGATGAATACAGATGCAAAAATTCTCTAGCAGCACATTAAAGGATTTCTTTGTTTGCAGATGATACAATTTAACCAAGGAGGTGAAAGATCTCTATGCTGAAAACTGTAAGACATTGATGAAAGGAATCCCATATTCATGGATTAGAAGAATTAATATTGTTAAAATGTCTATAGTACCCAAAGTTATGTATAGATTCAAAGCAATTTCTATAAAGATCCCAGTAGCATTTTTTTTTACAGAAATAGAAACACAATCCTAAAATTTATATGAAACCACAAAAACCCCAAATAGCCAAAGCAATTCTAAGAAAGAACAAAGAAGAACACTTCCTGATTTCCAGCTGTATTATAAAGCTACAGTCAACAAACAAGGTTGTACTGGCATAAAAATAGACACATAGAGTAACAGAACATAATTGAGAGCCCAGAATAAACCGATACATATACAATCAACTAATATATTCAAAAGACAGTCTCTTCAATAAATGGTGCTGGGAAAATTGGATATTCACATGTAAAAGAATGAAACTAGATCCCTATCTTACACCACTCACAAAAATTAACTTGAAATTGATCAAAGACCTAAATGTAAGACTGGAAACAATAAAACTGCTAGGAAAAAAACATAGGAAAAAAGCTCTTGACATGGGCCTTGGCAGTGAGTTTTTGCATATGACACCTAAGACACAAGCAACAAGATCAAAAATATGTGGGACTACATCAAACTTAAAAGCTTCTGCGCAGCAAAACATCAACAAAACGAAAAGACAACCTATGGAATGAGAAGAAATATTTGCAAACCATATATCAGATAAGGGGTTAATATCAATATATATAAAGAACTCATACAACTCAATAGCAAAAACAAAACAAACAAAAAATTCCACAAATAATTCAATTTGACAAATGGACAAAGGAACTGAATAGACATTTTTTCCAAAGAAGATATTCAAATGGTCAACAGGTACATGAAAAGGTGCTCAGCCTCACTAATCATCAGGGAAATGCAAATCAAAACCACAATAAGATATCAGGTCCTGCCTGTTAGAACGGCTATCATGAAAAAGACAAGGGATAACAAATGTTGGCAAGGATGTGGAAAAAGGAGAACCCTTGTGCACTGTTGCTGGGATTATAAATTGGTGCAGCCCTATGGAAAACAGTATGGAGGTTCCTCAAAAAATTAAAGATAGGACTACCATATGATCCAGAAATTCTACTTCTGGGAATATATCTGAAGGAAATGAATATACTATGTCAAAGAGATATCTGCACACCCATATTCACGGCAGCATCATTTACATTAGCCAAGATGTGGAAACAACCTAAGCGTTCATCAACGGATGAATGGCTAAAGAAGTTCATATATGTTTTTTTATATATATATGAGAAGAACATCATTCAGCCAGAAAAAAGAAGGAAATCCTGCCAATTGTGATGACATGGATGGACTTTGAGGGCATTATCCTAAGTGAAGTGAGTCAGACAGAGAAAGAAAATACTGTATGATCACTTGTATGTGTAATCTAAAAACAAACTTTGAGACTGGTGGTAAACACAGGCAGTGGGAAAATTGGATGAAGGTGGTCCAAAGGTACAAACTTCCAGTTATAAGATAAATAAGTGCTGGGATATAACATACAACATGATATCTATAGTTAACACTGCTGTATGGTAGATATGAAAGTTAAGAGTAAATCCTGAGAGTTCTTCTCACAAGGAAAAAAACATTTCTATATGAGATAATGGATGTAAACTAAGTTTACTGTGGTAATCATTTCACAATATATAAGTCAAATCATTGTGCTATACACCTTAAACTTATCCAGTGCTGTGTGTCAGTTATATGTCAATTACATTTCAATAAAACTGGAAAATCTTCTGAAATAAAAAGTTATTAATAAGAGTAGAACCACAGGGAAAAAGAGAACTCATCCAAGAAGGAATCCTATCTAAACTTGAGCAAGTCCTAGGGCCCTGTAATTTTGATTAGGTAATAACCAAGCATGCCATTCTTTCTCTCTGGCTTTGCAGTAAATACCCTGTCTGATGTGTGAGCCCTCTTGTCTGTTTTTGAGGGCATTAACTCAAGTATTTGTGCACTTCTCTGATTCAAGTTGCACCTTTCGTTCTCCCAGGAGCATTCATACCTCGGTGTAACGAGGAGGGCTATTACAAAGCCACGCAGTGCCACGGCAGCACAGGGCAGTGCTGGTGTGTGGATAAATACGGGAACGAGCTGGCTGGCTCCAGGAAACAGGGTGCTGTGAGCTGTGGTGAGTAAGCCCTTCTGCACCAGCCCCCAATGACCTCTGGTGACTCAAAGGTACTCACTGTATGAGGATCTGGGCAGAAGAATTTGTAGAGGTCGTTATGGTCTACAGTGAGTGAGTTTACAATGGAGATAAGGTAACCCTGAAATCACGAGATAATGCATAGCTAGTTTTCCGAGTGCCAGGAGCTCACTATGACCAATGAACTGGACAACAGTTTTTGACAGTCAGAAACGGTTGCAGGCAAAGAGCGACTCAGATAAACCTCTCAAAAAGGTAGAAACATCTCAAGAATTCTGGGGCTCATATCAGAATAAAGCCTGTGGTCCATGCCAGGTAGACAGGGATGCTCTCATGTTCAGAAGGTAAACTGCGTGATTCTGCCCTACAGTTAAGCAAGTCGTGAGGCATAAGCAGAAACTAACCTCAAATCTTTTCTTCCTTCTTAATGATGTTTCAGAAGAGGAGCAGGAAACTTCAGGGGATTTTGGCAGTGGCGGCTCTGTGGTCCTGCTGGATGACCTAGAGGATGAATGGGAGCTGGGACCAAAGGACAAAGCGGGGAAGCTGCGGGTGCACGCCCGGGCAGTGACGGAGGATGACGAGGACGAGGACGACGAGAAAGAGGACGAGGTCGGGTACATATGGTAGTCCCCACAAGGAGGAGGACACGAGGTCCGCACAACACTGCAAGTCACTTCCTGTTCCTGCATTTGTATCTGAGACTCCACGGCACACGGCCTCTTCTCCATTGTTGCCCTCTCCACCCAACCTAAGGTTCGGAGGAAGACAACTCCTTGTTCCCGGAGCATTCTGATTTTGCATACGGCGTGTGGGAAAAAGGGTATTGTGTTTTGTTTTTTAGACAGGGGAAGGCTGGCTGAGTTAGAGCCTCCTTCCCTCCCGTGAGTTTTTTGCAACAAGCATGTGATTTATGTGGGACTCTGACAGCGCAGGGAGCCCCTACCCTCAAACGTCAAAGACCCCTTGCGATCACCGACACTGGTGGTTAGTACAGCATGGTTCCCGGCCTTACCGTGTCTAAGTGCTTTTCTTGTGTCCTGTAGATGTTGTGGAAAACACACCGCACTGTACCTTGTTCCCCCTGCCCCCCACCACCCCTGGGGTCTATTATTACAAATTAGTTTTTCACATTACTCGATCTGGCTTACTACAAACAACAGCCTTAATTCAGTCAAGAGTCCCTTTGGGGAACTGATCTCCTTTATTAGAAGAGGTGTCTGGATGCTTCTCTCTGTACGTACATAAACACGTAAGTACGTACAGAAGAGACTGTACACACCTGTCAGAAAAAAAGGGTTTGGGTATCTATTAAAAACTCATTTGAAAAACAATTACACATTTGTCAGCTTGTCCAGACCTGGATCATCATTTCTGGAATAGGAAATGTGTATCAGAGTCCTTTTTTGCACTAACAGTTGGCACTTGTAGCCTGCAGACTGAGGAGGCTGCTTCCGTCTGCGGCAGCAGAGTTATTGGAAGCCTCTTTGATTTGGATAAGCCTCTGTCTGCCTAAATTGCTTTCCCCGCAGAAGCCATGCGACTCCCACGTGGGCAGCTTCACAAGCCATCTCTCTCATTTCAGCTCAAGCCCCCCTCGGGCTTGCAGCAGTCCTGTCTGCGGCAGGCCCCTCCCTTCCTACCTATTCAAGGGCTTTTTCTAAGGCATGTACACATACCCTCTGCTCTCTGGGAAGACAGTCCCTCGCTGTTCCTTAGCAGAAGAAAATTCAGGATGCTTAACTCAATGTTTCAGTTTTGCCGCTCTCTATCCACACATCATGATGAGGCTATAAAAGCTCTACAGATTTTTGATCGCTCATCATTTGTAAAGAATCTCAGATGGAGGCCTAGAAAGAACTCCATGACAGCACATGGGAAGCTAGGGCTAGATTTTAAAGAGCTAGTCCTGCCCTCATCCCTTCCCCGACACAAGTGTCAAGGTACTAATGAAGAAAGCCCTTTACCATTGCGTTTCTTTTCCCTAAGTTAACTCATGACTAGAGTCTATCTCCAAATTTGGTAGGGTCATCCTCTCTATAGTCTTTAGGATTTCTCCCCCTATCAAGCTGGCCCCCATACAAGTACCAAAGAGTAGTCTTCAAAGTGGCCCCATTTAGCTCAGTACAGGGCCTTAAGCTCCTGCCCCACCTGGTTTCCATCCACATGGATGCCCTCATCAGCCAGCCAGCAAGGCTCTCTTGCCCACATTTGTTTTTCTTCCCTTCCTGCACTCCAGCCAGTCTACAAGGAGACGACATAAACTCAGGCGAAAAATATACTCAGCCAAACCATGATTACAGCAGCAGCTGACCAGCCCCCGCTCCAAACTAACTATTTGTTTATACTTTACCAGCCCACCTCAAACTAGTATTTTCCAATCCCTGCATTGGCCAGACGCAGTGGCATTATCCCTGGACTTGGCTCAGATGGGACATGAACTTACTTGATATGGCAAACTCATTTGGCCTGATAGACATGAGTACAGTCAGGACCCTAGGTATCGGATGACCATAGGCAAGCTCTGTATTGGGACCTCAACTCCTTCACCTCTGTTTCAGTTGTTGTTTTTTTTTTTTCTCACTTGAACAAAACTCTGAGATGATAATTTAGAAAACAGGTGCTTAACTGCAGCTAAATTACAATTGAATGTATAAAAGAATCGAGACATACTAAAAAAAATCTCAGTTTAGACCATCAAAGAAAACCATGGTTACTATCTCCTCTGAGCTTGGAAAAATGCACAAGAGAACAAATTAAAATCGACAAATTGATTTCACTTAGAGAAACTTCTAGGAACAGAGTGAACCACACTGATTTTAATTTGCCTAATTATCTTATGACAAGTGTCAAATTAAGATGACACTTAAAGATCCTTAGCATTAACTTAATGATGGAGAAGAGTGCTCACCAGTCAATTCCCAGGAAGGTAATGAGATGCTCATTTTCAGAGACATTCCAAGAAGATATTTTGATTCATTAAAATATTAAATAAAAAGCCCTCCTAAGACTAGAACCCAAAATCAATGGAGCAACGTTAACGCCACTTTTCATGCCTCACTTTGGCAAGACAGCATTAGATTTTTTTTAAAGGTACTTTGCATAAGTAGTAAAGATTTGATATTTTAGTTACCTCATCCTTAGAAGAACTTTTGCTTTCCTCTTTTTTGGCAGGAGCCCTTTAGCTAGTGATGGAGTATACATAAAAATCTTGATTAAAAAAAAATAGTACTGTGATAATCATTTCCTAGTTGGAGACAGATATGGAGTTGAAATTTCACTGGCTCATTTTTGGAACCTCCTTAGTAAATAGTTTTATTCTTATTCTATAAATGGTTCTTTTATTTGATACCATTTCCTTGGCATCTAAGTTAAGCCCCAGAATTTTCTTCCACAATGGTTAGTTGTCTACCACATTACTGTCTTTTTGTTTCCACGAACATTCTAGGCATGGGAATACCTTCATACTGAATTCGAGGTATTATATCAGGTCCTCCTCCTTTATGCCCATTTTCCCACGCCCAGCAGTGAATGACAGCATGTCTGTCCAGGTCTGCCCCTCTCCTCTTCACGGGATGCCATCTACAGTTTTGTTTAGTTTTTACCTTGACCACACTGTACAGTAACATCCAAGAGCCCTTTCTACAGTGGGTGGTTTTGGTCTTTTTATACCTTTTTCTCAAAGTCACTGCTGTTTGTCTCTGTTCAATGTGTAGCATTGTAATGAGAGCCCTCCAAATCCTGAGTGTCAGTTTGTTGTCCCTATTGTAGATGAAATAGCGAAGTAGAAAAACCTAGTAAATTCTGAATGCTTTCCCACATAGACTTATCTGGAATGTGAACACGACTCTTTGGTTAATAGTAAATGCTTAACTGTAGTCCTGGGTAGGTGCATTTCTGTCTGTCTCAATAAATTTTAATTTGTCTGCAACATCGGAGTGTTTGTATTTTGTTAGCTTGCACGTGCACTCGCCAGGCCATGTCCACACATGACCTCTGGAGAAGAGTATGGGCAGGTCAAGGGGATCACCAATGCAGGGCCCTCTGTGAGGCCAACCTGCTGGTGGTCCAGCCTGTCCTGACCCCTCCCAGCACACCCTGGCCCATCCGTGCCCTGTACCCCCTCAGCCTAGAACCTTCTCACCCGACCCCTCTTTCTGCTGCTTTCTCCTCTCTCAAGCCACAACTTTCTTACTTAGTCCTTATCCATCAGATTTCACTGTTGTCATCCTGTTTGCAACCTTACACTTTTTCAATTCTTCTTATTCCTTCCCTCCCCAGTCAGTTATTCTCCAATTCTCTTGGGGAAAAAAAACCCTCCTTTACAGGGACTCTGAGATGTGCTCAGTTTATGGCTGAACACACCAGATGCTTGTCAAACATCAGAAAACACCCAAATTGGAACAGGAATTATTTCCTTTCCACCTTTATCCACATTAAAGCCAGGGTATCTATGACTTAATTATACCCTGAGTGAGTAATTTCACCACCAGCCGAGGTAGAAACTATCTTATGAATAATTCTAATTCTTTACCCAATGGAGTGCATCTTACAGACAATTTACAGATTGACAGTTCAAGGAAAGGTGCTTCCTAAATCTACAAAATAACTAAGGTCAGAAGAACAGTGGCCAACATGAAGCCTCCAGGGTAGGTACAGGGTACATTAAAGAGCAGCTGGCATTTGTGGACACTCCCGAAATTCCTCTTAAATCATCAGATTTACAGTCAAACCCCACATGTCTCCTCAAGTTGTGTCTTCATGGAAGCCACCTCTGTCCGTTAAAGGCCAGGACCAAAGGAATATTAGTTACATAGCGTGAGTAAAAACGTCCCAGCACCTCTCAAAATTCTGGGTCAGTTTTCAGATTTGCTTTGACAAACTGGTTCAAGGAAAGAGGAAGATTTCAAAATTTATTCATTCAACAAGACTTTAAGGTTAATTAGAAGATTTGTATATATATAGATTAATATATGACGGATGGATGAATGCCACTATGGGCAGGCACCACATTCAGTGCTAGGAATATATCAAGAAAAGTGAATAAGACCTAGGGGGTCCTGCTCTGTAAAGTTATCTCCTTGAAAAAGACAAATAACTGTTACAGTATGGGTTGATGGATATCATAGTTGACACCAATGGCTACTGCAGCCTTGTTTAAAGCTCACCTTCCTTGGTTTCTCATATCCATCATTCCCTGATTTTCACCCTACCTCTCTGGCTATTCCTTTTAGGTCTCCTGTATTTCCTTTTGTTCACCCAGTTCTGTTCATATAGGTGTTCCTCAGATCTGTGTCCCTGGCCCATTCCTCTTTAATTTTACATGCTTTCTCTAGACAATCTTATCTACATCAGTGGTTTCAACCAACTCCTCCACTTGGAGAAGCCCCGGTCTATGTTTCAAGTGCAGGTTTTGATTCCATTCTGAAAAAGTCACCGGACATTTAGATAATTCTACTCAAATTTCCCATTAACACCTCAATTTCAAACCTTAAAACATCAAAATGATAGAATGAAATATAGAGTGAATATGCCTATAGAAATAGGAGTCAGCAAGGCTTCTTTAAAAACAATTCCTAGCAAACATGAGCCATAAAGGAACAGATTAATAAATTTTCCTCCATCAAAATTAATAGCACGTCATGAACAAATTTAAAAGATAAACGAGAGACTAAAGAAGATAATGAGGACATAAAACAGATGAAGGATTAGGATATAAAATTTTTTAACTCCTACAAATCCGTAAGAAAAATAGAATTCAACAGACTAATGGGGAAAGATAAAAACAAGTGAGCCATGGAAGACACACAGATGGCAAAGAAACCATGCCTAACCTCACTCATGATCAGAGAAACACAAATTAAGCAATGATCTCTCAGTTTCACTCAGAAAAAAATCATGATCATGTCAAGTGTTGTTGAGAGTGTAGTATAAGGAACACTCTTACACACTGTACAGTCCAATCAGCCATTGGAGGGCAGTTTGGTAATAGCTATATAAGTAAGAGTGAATACCCTAGGACTGAATAATTCCACTTCTCAGTAATTACTCCTATAGGAAAAAAATCACACTAATTTACAAAGATATATGTAAAATGTATGTATATCCATTGTAGCATCATTTGTTAGAACAGGAAATTTGGTACAAAACTAAGTATCCATCAGTGGGCACAACGGGCAACTCTATGCTGTGGAATACTATGCAGCAGTCAAAAATAATGAAGTAATTTCATATGCACTGACTTATCAAAACTTCTAAAATGTCAGTTGTATGAAGAAAAAAAATCAAGTGATATAGAGTATGCAATATGTAAGTTAGATATATAAAAGGTTATACAATCCACTTTCTCTGAGTAAATATGGAGATACACAAAACAAGGTCTGAAAGGACACACACCAAGCTGGTAGCAGTGGTGACCTCTGAGGAAAGGACTGGGACTTGATCTGATCAGCCTCATCTCTATGTTTCACTTTTGCTTTTTATCATGAAAGCAATACACCATGTCTTGTATGATTTCAAAATAATTCATTAGCTTCCTCTTCAAGACTTCTCCTCATACACTCCTTGACTTCAGGAATAGCACCACCATCTACCCCTCTCTCCCCAACTCCCAAACTGTAATAAGTCACCAAATTCTGTCAATTCTTCTTTCTAAATATCTCTTTCTCTCTATCTCACCACTGCTGTCATGGTTCTGACCACCATCCTCTCTCTCAATTGTCTTAGAAATTTTTTAACCAGTGACCCTGCTTTATTCTTGCCCAGCTCCAATACATCCTACATGCTGCTTCTGCCAAAGTAATTTATTCTCAAAGGCAAATCTGATCATGTCACTGCCCTACTAAATTTTCAAGGTTTCTCATCACTGTCACGACCAAATCTAAATTACTTGGCTTGGCAAATACACTCCTTTGTAATTGATCCCTTTCCACCTCTTTGTCTCCTTGCATTCCTCACATCTCAAATTCTAATCTCTTTCCCAAGCACCTCCACCCTTCTCAAGCTTCTGCCTGTGTTCCTGATAATTCCTTTATCAAAACACCCGAGAGGTACCAGCTCAATTATTATTCCTCTAGGAATCCTTTTCAATTACTCTGAGAATTACCAAGCACTCCTCCCCTTTTCTCTAGAACCCTGTATCTGCAAACCAGTGCTTGGTAACTGCCATGTCCAATTCTCTCATCAAATATGAACCTTTCCAAAGCCAGAGATAAAGCAAAATGGCAGACTAGGAAGCTCTAAGCCATCATTCCCCCAGAGAGACATCAAAAATAACCCAAAACTGGCTAAGATAACCTTATAGGAATGCTATTAAGTGGTTAGAGTCTACAACAACCAAGTGAACACCCAAGCAATAAAAAGCCACATTCAAAATGGTAGTAAATTCCATGGTGTTTTACTTGCCCTGAACCACTGCTTCCCCAGAGCATAATGGTCTTGATCTGGAGGAGGTGGCAGCAGAGTTCCTAATTCTATCCCATGAACCAGAGGGAACAAAAAAGACCTTTTCTGCAATATTCTAACCTATCTTGGGGCTTCCTAAAGGACAGGACTTTGTGATGCCTAACTCAAAGCTCAGGCAGGCAGAAACAGCTAGCACTGCTCATGAAAGCTGCAGGGTACTAGAGACCTGCAGACACCTGAGACAGAAGAGTATGGGTAAAGTGAAGTAAACTCTTTGGGAAATTAAGACATTTAAAAGCAACTGTGTACATAGGAGAATCAAAAAATGCTGCCCACAGGCCCAGGCAAAATGCATGCTCAGCTAAGACACATGAGAAAACCTTACATCTTCACCTTGGACTGATCCCAAGCCGCAGATATGACCAGTTAATTAGTGAAGGACTTCCCAGGTACAGAACTGGTATGCAAGGTCTGAGAAAGGTGGATGTTTTTTTCAAATGCCCTATTTTTCACAAGGTACACAAACTATCAGGAAAACATGGCCCATTCAAAGGAAGAAAATAGAGTGGCAGAAATAACCCCTGAAGAAGCAAAGGCAATGGAATTTAAAACAACTGTCATAAATATGCTCAAAATGCTAAAAGAAAACATGAACAAAAGACTAATGGAAACAAGGAAAATGATACATGAACAAAATGAGAATATGAACAAAGACAGAAATTATATATATGAAAAACAAATAGAAATTCCTGAGCTGAAAAGTAGAACTGAATAGAAAATTTCAATGCACTGGTTTGACAGCAGATTTGAGCAGGCATAAGAAAAAAAATTGGTGAAAAAAATCAAATTAGGACATATGACATCATCAAGTCTGAGAAGCAGAAAAAAAAATGAAGAAAAGTGAACAGAGCTTAAGGAACTTATGAAATGCCATGAAGTAGACCAGTATATACATTATAAAAATCCCAAAAGGATAAGAGAGAAAGGGATAGAGAGACTATTTGAAAAAATAATGGCTGAAAATGTGCCAAATTTGAGGAAAGACATGAATTTGCACATCCAAGCAGCTCAATAGACTGGAAGTGGGGTAAATCCAAAGAGACACACACCAAGACACATCATAATCAAACTGCTGAAAGAGAGAGAATCTTGAAAGCAATAAGAGAAAAGTGATTCATCACATACAAGGGATCCTCAGTAAGATTACCAGCCAATTTACCAGCAAGAAACCTTGGAGGCCAGAAGACAGTGGAATGAAATTATTTAAAGTGACAAAGAAAAAAGAAAGAAACATAGCAACAAAGAATTCTATAACTAGTAAAGATATCTTTCAAAAAAATTAAGACACTGTCAGATAAACAAAAGCTGAAGGAATTCATTACCACTAGACCTGTCCTATAAGAAATGTTAAACGGAGTCCTTCAGGTTAAAATGAAAGGAAGCTAGATGGTAACTCAAAACCATATGAAGGTATAAAATTCTCTGGTGAAGGTAAATACATGGTCAAATATTTTTTAAAAGTATTGTTGTAATTTTGGCTTTTAACATTTTTATTTTCAACAGTATTTAAAAGACAAATGCATAAAAAGCATTATAAATCTATGTTAATGGGTACACAATATAAAAGGATGTAATTTGGGACAAGAATAGATAAGGAGAGGTAAGAAGCTATAAAAGGGTAGAGTTTTGTATGCAAGTGAATTTCAGTTGTTATCAATTTAAAATAATTTTTATAATTTTAGGATGTTATATGTAATCCCCATGGTAACCACAAATATGTATAGAACATTCAAAAGAGGAAATGACAAAACAATTAACTAAACCCAAAGAAGGCAATAACAGAAGAGAAAAGGGACATTTAAAAAAAAAGCTGTAATACATGCAGAAAACAACAAAATGTCAAAAGTAAGACTTTTTCTATCAATAAATTAACTAAGTGCAAATGGATTAAATTTCTCAGTCAAAAGGCATAGATTAGCAGAATGGATTTAAAAAGCAAAAACAAAACATGATCCATCTATATGCTGTCTACAAGAGACTCACTTTAGATATAAGGGCAAATATAGGTTGAAACTGAAAGGATGGGAAAGGTATTTCATGAAAACAGTATTCAAAAGAGAAAGGGTGGCTATACAGGTATCAGACAAAATTGACTTTAAGTCAAAAACTCTTACATGAGACAGAGAATGGCATTATATAATGATAAAAGGGTCAATTCACCAAAAAGATGTAACAATTAAAGACATATATGCAACAAAAATTACACCTACAAAATATGTGACAAAAATGTTGATGGACTTGAAAATAGACAGCCCTACAATAATAAGTAGAGACTTCAATAGCTTACTTTCAATAATTGATAGAATTATACAGAAAATCAATAAGGAGAGAAAGGACTTAACAGTATAAACCAATAGGACCTAAGAGACATATACAGAGCATTCTGTCCAACAACAGCAAAATACACTTTTCTTACATGTGGACCTGAACATTCTCCAGGATAGCCATGTGTTAGGCCACAAAACTCGTCTTATTGTTTTAATATTTTACATTGTATAAATTTAAAAAGATTAAAATCATACAGTATCTTTTCTGATCACAGTGGAATGAAACTAGAAGTCAATAATAAAAGAAAAACCAGAAAATTTACAAATGGGTGGAAATTAAACAGCACACTCCTAAATGACCAATGGGTCAAAGAAGAAATCACAAGGGAAATTATAAAGTATCTTGAAACAAATGCAAATGAAAACACAACATACCAAAACTTACAGGGTGCAACAACAGCAGTACTAAGAGGGAAATTTATAACTCTAAATGTTTACATTTTAAAAATCTCAAATCAAAAATCTCAAATCAATAATCTAACTTTACATCTTAAATAACTAGAAAAAGAAGAACAAAATAAACCCAAAGGTAGCAGAAGGAAGGAAATAAAGATTAGAGCAGAGGTACATAGAATAGAAAATAGAAAAATAGAAAAAATAAACAAAACCAAGGTTGGTTTTCAAAAAGATTAACAAAATTGACTACCAAAGTTTAGCTAGACTAAGAAAAAAAGGAGACTCAATTACTAAAATTAGAAATGGAAGTGGGGGACATTACTACTCATTTTATATAAATAAAAAGGATTATAAGAGAATGTTGTGAACAATTGTATGACAAATTGGATAACTTAGATGAAATAAACAAATTCCTACAAAGACACCACCACCCAAGATTGAATTATGAAGAAATAGAAAATTTGATTAAATCAGTAATGAAAAATCTCCCAACAAAAAAGTCTCTGAGCCAGAGGGCTGCATTGGTGAATTCTACCAAACATTTAAGGAAGAATTAACATCAGTTCTTGTCAAACTCTTCTCAACAAATTGAAGAGGAGAGAACACTTCCTAACTCATTCTATTTGGCCAGCATTACCCTGATACCAAAGCCAGACAAATAAATTACAAGAAAATAAAACTATAGACCAATATCCCTTATGATTATTCATGGAAAAATCCTCAACAGAATACTAGCAAACCAAATTTGGCAACATATTAAAAGGTTTATAAACCGGGACCAAACCATTTATCCCTTGAATGCAAGATGGGGTTCAACCTATGAAAATCAATCAGTGTAATATATCACATTAACAGAATGAAGGGGAAAAAACCAAGTAATCATCTCAATTGATACATAAAAAGCATTTGACAAAATTCAATACATTTTCATGAAAAAAGCCCAATAAACTAGGGATAGAAGGAAACTACCTGAATGTAATCAAGTCCATATATGAAAATCCCACACGTAACAGCATACTCAATGGTAAAAGACTGAAAAACTTTTCCTCTACGTTCATGAACAAGATGAGAATGTCTGCTTTCACCACTCCTATTCAACATGGTATAGGAAGTACTAGCCAGAGCAATTAGGCAAGAAAAGTTAACTACAGACATCCAAATAAGAAAGGAAAAAGTAAAATTGTCTCTGTTTGCAGATGATATAATTTTATATGTAGAAAACCCTAAGATCCCACAGAAAAGTTTAGAGCTAATAAATGAATTCAACAAAATTGTAAGGTACAAAATCAACACACAAAAATCAGCTGTGCTTCTATACACTAAAAGTGAACTACCTGAAAGAGAATTAAGACAATTCAATTTACAATAGCAGCACAAAGAATAAAATACTTAAGAATAAATTTAAAAGAGTAGGTGAAATAATTATGGACTGGAAACTACAAAACTTTGCTGAAAGAAACTAATGAAGACATAAATAAATGGAAAGACATCTGGTGTCCATAGACTGGAAGAGTTAATATTGTTAAGTTATCACTATTAGCCAAGGTGATCTACAGATTCAACACACTCCCTATCAGCATCCCAATGATGTTTATTGAAGGAAAAGAAAAATCCATCCCCAAATTTATATGAAATCTCAAGAGACCCTGGATAGCCAAAACAATCATTAAAAAGAACAATGTTGCAAGATTTAGACTTCCTGATTTCAAACCTTATTACAAAGCTATGGTAATAAAAATTATGAGGTACTGGCATAAAGACAGACATTTAGACTAATGGAATAGAATAGAGAGCCTGGAAATAAATCCTTGCATATATGGTCAAATGACTTTCAATGAGGGCGCCGACATCATTGAATGAGTAAAGGACAGTATTTTCAACAAATGATGCTGGGAAAACTGATATCCACATGCAAAATAATGAATTTAAGCCCTTTATTTATACCATATACAAAAATTAACTCAAAGTAGAACAAAGGCCTAAATGTAAGAGCTAAAACTATAAAACTTTTAGAAAACAACATAGAAAGATAGCTTCATGACACAGAATTTGGCAATGATTTCTTCGATACAACACCAAAAAGCACAGGCCACAAGAGAAAAAAAAATTGGACTTCACCAAAACATAAAGATTTATGCATCAAAGAATACTATCAAGATAATGAATCAGAGAAAATATATGCAATCACACATCTGATGAGGGATTAATATCCAGAATAAATAAAGAATGCCTACAAGTCAACAACAAAATAACAAATAACCCAATTAAAAAAGGAGCAAAGGACTTGAACAGACATTTTCCAAAGAATATATACAAATGACCGTTAAGTCCATGAAAAGGGGGTCAACATTGCTAATGATTAGAGCAGTGCAAATCAAAACCACAATGAGATAGCACTTTACACCATTTGGATGGCTATTATCAAAAAATAATAGCAGAGGGCAGGGCAGACAGCAGAAGCAAGAGGAACTAAAATCCTGCAGCCTGTGGAATGGAAACCACATTCACAGAAAGAGAGACAAGATGAAAAGACAGAGGGCTATGTACCAGATGAAGAAACAAGATAAAACCCCAGAAAAACAACTAAATGAAGTGGACATAGGCAACCTTCCAGAAAAAGAATTCGGAATAATGATAGTGAAGATGATCCAGAACCTCGGAAAAAGAATGGAGGCAAAGCTCGAGAAGATGAAAGAAATGTTTAACAAAGACCTAGGAGAATTCAAGAACAAACAAACAGAGATGAACATACAATAACTGAAATGAAAAATACACTAGAAGGAATCAATAGCAGAATAACTGAGGCAGAAGAACGGATGAGTGACCTGGAAGACAAAATGGTGGAATTCAATGCTGCAGAACAGAATAAAGAAAAAAGAATGAAAAGAAATGAAGACAGGTAAGAGACCTCTGCAACAACATTAAACACAACAACATTTGCATTATAGGGGTCCCAGAAGGAGAAGAGAGAGAGAAAGGACCTGGAAAATATTGGAAGAGATTATAGTCGAAAACTTCCCTAACATGGGAAAGGAAAGAGCCACCCAAGTCCAGCAAGCACACAGAGTCCCATACACGATAAACCCAAGGAGAAATATGCCGAGACACATACTAATCAAATTTGCAAAAATTAAACACAAAGAAAAAATATTGAAAGCAGCAAGGGAAAAACAACAAATAACATACAAGGGAACTCCCATAAGGTTAACAGCTGATTTCTCAGCAGAAACTCTACAAGCCAGAAGGGAGTGGCATGACATATTTAAAGTGATGAAAGAGAAGAATCTACAACCAAGATTACTCTACCCAGCAAAGATCTCATTCAGATTTGATGGAGAAATCAAAAGCTTTACAGACAAGCAAAAGCTAAGAGATTGCAGCACCACCAAACCAGCTCTACAGCAAATGCTAAAGGAACTTCTCTAAGTGGGAAACACAAGACAAGAAAGGGACCTACAGAAACAAACCCAAAACAATTAAGAAAATGGTCATAGGAACATACATATCACTAATTACCTTAAACATGAATGGAATAAATGCCCCAACCAAAAGACACAGGCTCGCTGAATGGATACAAAAACAAGACCCATATATATGCTGTCTACAAGAGACCCACTTCAGACCTAGGGACACATACAGACTGAAAGTGAGGGGATGGAAAACGATATTCCATCCAAATGGAAATCAAAAGAAAGATAGATTAGCAATACTCATATCAGATTAAATAGACTTTAAAATAAAGAATGTTACAAGAGACAAGGAAGGACACTACATAATGATCAAGGGATCAATCCAAGAAGAAGATATAAAATTATAAATACATATGCACCCAACATTGGAACACTTCAATACATAAGGCAACTGCTAACAGCTGTAAAAGAGGAAATCAACGGTAACACAATAATAGTGAGGGACTTTAACACCTCACACCAATGGACAGATCATCCAAACAGATAATTAATAAGGAAACACAAGCTTTAAATGACACAATAGATCAGATACATTTAATTGATATTTATAGGACATTCCATCCAAAAACAGCAGATTACACTTTCTTCTCAAGTGTGCACAGAACATTCTCCAGGATGGATCACATCTTGGGTCACAGATCAAGCCTCAGTAAATTTAAGAAAACTGAAATCATATCAAGCATCTTTTCTGACCACAATGCTATGAGATTAGAAATCAATTACAGGGAAAAAATATAAAAAACACAAACACAAGGAGGCTAAACAATACGTTACTAAATAACCAAGAGATCACTGAAGAAATCAAAAAATACCTAGAGACAAATGACAATGAAAACACAATGATCCAAAACCTATGGGATGCAGCAAAAGCAGTTCTAAGAGGTAAGTTTAGAGCAATACAAGCCTACCTCAAGAAACAAGAAAAATCTCAAATAAGCAATCTAACCTTGCACCTAAAGGAACTAGGGAAAGAACAAACAAAATCCAAAGCTAGTAGAAGGAAAGAAATCATAAAGATCAGAGCAGAAATAAATGAAATAGAAACAAAGAAAACAATAGCAAAGATCAATAAAACTAAAAGCTGATTCTTTGAGAAGATAAACAGAATTGATAAACCATTAGCCAGACTCATCAAGAAAAAGAGGAAGAGGACTCAAATCAGTAAAATTAGAAATGAAAAAGAAGAAGTTACAACAGACACCGAAGAAATACAAAGCATCCTAAGAGACTACTACAAGCAACTCTATGCCAATAAAATGGACAACCTGGAAGAAATGGACAAATTCATAGAACGGGATAACCTTCCACGACTGAACCAGGAAGAAATAGAAAATATGAACAGTCAAATCACAAGTAATGAAATTGAAACTGTGATTAAAAATCTTCCAACAAACAAAACTCCAGGACCAGATGGCTTCACAGGTGAATTCTATCAAACATTTAGAGAAGAGCTAACACCCACCCTTCTCAAACTCTTCCAAAAACTTGCAGAGGAAGGAATACTCCCAAACTCATTCTACAGGGCCACCATCACCCTGATAACAAAACCAGACAAAGATACTACAAAAAAAGAAAATTACAGACCAATATCACGGATGAATATAGATGCAAAAATCTTCAACAAAATACTCACAAACAGAATCCAACAACACATTAAAAGTATCATACACCATGATCAAGTGGGATTTATCCCAAGGATGCAAGGATTCTTCAATATACGCAAATCAATCAATGTGATACACCATATTAACAAATTGAATAAAAACCATATGATCATCTCAATAGATACAGAAAAATCTTTCGACAAAATTCAACACCCATTTATGATAAAAACTCTACAGAAAGTGGGCATACAGGGAACCTACCTCAAGAGAATAAAGGCCATATATGACAAACCCACAGCAAACATCATTCTCAATGGTGAAACACTGAAAGCATTTCCTCTAAGATCAGGAACAAGACAAGGATGTCCACTCTCACCGCTCTTATTCAACATAGTTTTGGAAGTCCAAGTCACGGCAATCAGGGAGGAAAAAGAAATGAAAGGAATACAAACTGGAAGAGAAGAAGTGAAACTGTCACTGTTTGCAGATGACATGATACTATACATAGAGAATCCTATAGATGCCACCAGAAAACTACTAGAGCTAATCAATGAATTTGGTAAAGTTGCAGGCTACAAAATTAATGCACAGAAATCTCTTGCATACCTATACACTAATGATGAAAAATCTAAAAGAGAAATTAAGGAAACACTCCCATTTACCATTGCAACAAAAAGAATAAAATACCTAGGAATAAACCTAACTAGGGAGACAAAAGATCTGTATGCAGAAAACTATAAGACACTGATGAAAGAAATTAAAGATGATACAAACAGATGGAGAGATATACCATGTTCTTGGATTGGAAGAATCAACATTGTGAAAATGACTCTACTACCTAAAGCAATCTACAGATTCAATGCAATCCTTATCAAACTACCAATGGCATTTTTCACAGAACTAGACCAAAAAAATTTCACAATTTGTATGGAAACACAAAAGACCCCGAATAGCCAAAGCAATCTTGAGAAGAAAAATGGAACTGGAGAAATCAGGCTCCCTGACTTCAGACTATACTACAAGGCTACAGTAATCAAGACAGTATGGTACTGGCACAATAACAGAAATATAGAACAATGGAACAGGATAGAAAGCCCAGAGATAAACCCATGCACATATAGTCACCTTATTATTGATAAAGGAGGCAAGAATATACAATGGAGAAAAGAGAGCCTCTTCAATAAGTGGTGCTGGGAAAACTCGACAGCTGCATGTAAAAGAATGAAATTAGAACACTCCCTAACACCATACACAAAAATAAACTCAAAATGGATTAGAGACCTAAATGTAAGACAGGACACTATAAAACTCTTAGAGGAAAACATAGGAAGAACACTCTTTGACATAAGTCACAGCAAGATCTTTTTTGATCCACCTCCTAGAGTAATGGAAATAAAAACAAAAATAAACAGATGGGACCTAATGAAACTTCAAAGCTTTTGCAAAGCAAAGGAAACTACAAACAAGACAAAAAGACAACCCTAAAATGGGAGAAATTGTTTGCAAATGAATCAACGGACAAAGGATTAATCTCCAAAATATATAAACAGCTCATGCAGCTCAATATTAAAAAAACAATCCAATCTAAAAATGGGCAGAAGACCTAAATAGACATTTCTCCAAAGAAGACATACAGATGTCCAAGAAGCACATGAGAAGCTGCTCAACATCACTAATTATTAGAGAAATGCAAATCAAAACTACAATGAGCTATCACCTCACACCAGTTAGAATGGGCATCATCAGAAAATCCACAAACAACAAATGCTGGAGAGGGTGTGGAGAAAAGGGAACCCTCTTGTACTGTTGGTGGGAACGTAAACTGACACAGCCACTATGGAGAACAGTATGGAGGTTCCTTAAAAAACTAGAAATAGAATTACCATATGACCCAGCAATCCCACTACTGGGCATATACCCAGATAAAACCATAATTAAAAAGACACATGCATCCCAATGTTCATTGCAGCACTATTTACAATAGCCAGGTCATGGAAGCAACCTAAATGCCCACTGACAGATGAATTGATAAAGAAGATGTGGTACGTATATACAATGGAATATTACTCAGCCATAAAAAGGAACGAAATTGGGTCATTTGCAGAGATGTGTGTGCATCTAGGGAGTGTCATACAGAGTGAATTAAGTCCGAGAAAAATAAATATCGTATATTAACGCATATATGTGGAACCTAGGAAAATGGTACAGATGAACCAGTTTGCAGGGCAGAAACTGAGACACAGATGTAGAGAACAAACATATGGACACCAAAGGGGGAAAGCGGCGGGGGTTGGTGGTGGTGGTGTGATGAATTGGGAGATTGGGATTGACATATATACTCTAATATGTATAAAATGGATAACTAATAAGAACCTGCTGTATAAAAAAATAAAATAAAATTTAAAAATTCAAAAAAAAAATGCAGTGCTTTAGAGAAAAAAATAATAATAATAACAAGAGTTATTAAAGAGTTAGCAAAGATGTAGAGAAATGGAAATTCTCATGCATTGCTGGTGGGATTGTAAAATGTTGCAACCACTGTGGAAGATATAATGGCAGTTCCTTAGAAAGTTAAACACAGAATTACCATGTGATCCAGCAATTTCACTCCTAGGTATATACCCCAAAGAACTGAAAACAAGAACTTGAACAACTACTTGTACAACAATCTTCATTGCAGCATTATTCACAATAGCCAAAAGAGAACAATCCAAATGTCCATCAGTGGATGAATGGGTAAAGAAAACGTGCAAATCCTGATACATGCTACAACTTAGACAGATCTTAAAAATATTATACTAAATGAAATAAACCAAACACAAAAGGACAAATACTGTGTGATTCCACTTATATGAGGTACCTAGAATAGTTCAATTCACAGAGACAGAGAAGACTAGAGGTTACCAGGGCCTGGGGATGGGGGAAGGGGAGTTAGTGTTTAATAGGTACAGAGTTTCAGTGTGGGATGATGGAAAAAGTTCTGAGACAGTGGTGATGATTGCACAAAAATGTGAATGTACTTAGTCCCAATGAACTGTACACCTAAAAATGGTTAAAATCGTAACTTATGTATATTTTACCACAGTAAAAAAGGGGGAAAAAAAGCAAGAGATGCCGTTCTATCTTGCTCTTTCTCATTCCTCAGTGCCCAATACATCGTTATCATTTACTGTCTGTTGGATGAGTATTGAATACAAGCAAAGAGTAACGGGAACAAAAAAAAGACTGATGAGTTAATTCTGCCTGGAAAGATTTTTTTCTAAATAGACCTCATAGAAAGGATGACGTTTGATCAATACCTTCACACAGGTTGGATTTTTCCATCAATTCACATAAGGTTGGATTTTTTAAACAGCTTTATTGAGGTATAATTTACTTAGTATAAAATCTATCCATTTTAACTGTGACATTTATTAGATGTATAGAGTTGTCAACCACATCACATCTAATTTTATGACATTATAAAGAAAATTGAGAGAGACAGAGTCAAGATGGCATACTAGGAGGACACAGAATTCACATCTCCTCACAACTAGGGCACCTACCAGGTACCAGTGGGGGACCAAGGACACCTAAAGGGACTGGAGGAACCCCCAGTGACCAGTTGTTTCAAATATAGTTTTATTTTTCCTAATATATTTTTTATCTTTCTAATTTTATTTTGTTTTTTATTCATTGATATTGTACTGCTCCTTTTCTTTCTTCCTTCCTTTTTTTTCTTTAATTTTTTTTACTGTGCCACGAAGCTTGCAGGATCTTGGTTCCCAGGGCAGAAGTCAGGCCTGAGCTCCTGTGGTGGGAGCTCCGAGTCCCAACCTCTGGACTAACAGAAAACCTCATACCCCAGGGAATATCAATCAGAGTGAGGACTCCCAGAGGTCCTCATCTCAGCACCAAGACCCAGCTCTATCCAACTGTCTGCAAACTCCAGTGCTGGACGTCTCAGGCCAACCAACCAGTAAGACAGGAATACAGCACCACCCATTAAAAAAAAAAAAAAAAACAATTGACAAAAAAATTTGTTACAGACGAAGAAGCAAGGTAGAAACCTACAAGACCGAATAAATGAAGATGAAATAGGCAACCTACCTGAAAAAGAATTCAGAGTAATGATAGTAAAGATTACCCAAAATCTTGTAAACAGAATGGAGAAAATACAAGAAACATTTAACGAGAGTTTAAAAGAACTAAAGAGCAAACAAATAGTGATGAACAACACAATAAGTTAAAATAAAAATACTCTAGAAGGAATCAATAACAGAGAAACTGAGGCAGAAGAATGGATAAGTGACCTGGAAGATAAAATGGTGGAAATAAATGCCAGGGAGCAGAATAAAGAAAAAAGAATGAAAAGAATTGAGGACAGTCTCAGAGATCTCTGGGACAACATTAAATGCACCAACATTCGAATTATAGGGGTCCCAGAAGAAGAAGAGAAAAAGAAAGGGTCTGAGAAAATATTTGAAGAGATTATACTCAACAACTTCCCTAACATGGGAAAGGAAGTAGTCAATCAACTCTAGGAAGTGCAGAGAGTCCCATACAGGATAAACCCAAAGAGAAACATGCTGAGACACATTAATCAAACTATCAAAAATTAAATACAAAGAATAAATATTAAAAGCTGCAAGGGAAAAGCAACAAATAACATACAAGGAAATCCCCAAAAGGTTACTCTGCAAGCCAAAAGGAAGTGGCAGGACATATTTAAAGTGATGAAAGGGAAAAACCTACAAGCAAGATTACTCTACCCAGCAAGGATCTCATTCAGATTCGATGGGAGAAATTAAAACCTTTAGAGATAAGCAAAAGTTAAGAGAATTCAGCACCACCAAACCAACTTTACAACAAATACTAGAGGAATTTCTCTAGGAAGGAAATACAAGAAAAGAAACAGACCTACAAAAACAAACCCAAAACAACTGAGAAAATGGTAATAGGATCATACATATTGATAATTACCTTAAATGTAAATGGATTAAATGCTTCAAACAAAAGACACAGGCTCACTGAATGGATACAAAAACAAGACCCGTACTATGCTGTCTACAAGAGACCCACTAAGATCCAGGGACACATACAGACTGAAAGTGAGGAGAGGGAAAAAGATATTCCATGCAAATGGAAATAAAAAGAAAGCTGGAGTAGCAATTCTCATATCAGACAAAATAGACTTTAAAATAAAGACTATTACAAGAGACAAAGAAGGACACTACATAATAATCAAGGGATCAATCCAAGAAGATATAACAACTGTAAATATTTATGCACCCAACATAGGAGCACCTCAATACATAAGGCAAATGCTAACAGACATAAAAGGGGAAATCAACAGTAACACAATCATAGTAGGGGACTTTAACACCCTACTTGCACCAATGGACAGATCATCCAAAACGAAAATAAATAAGGAAACAGAAGCTTTAAATGACACATTAAACAAGATGGACTTAACTGATATTTATAGGACATTCCATCCAAAAACAACAGAATACACGTTCTTCTCAAGTGCTCATGGAATATTCTCCAGGATAGATCATACCTTGGGTCACAAATCAAGCCTTGGTAAATGTAAGAAATTTGAAATCGTATCAAGTATCTTTTCCGACCACAACGTTATGAGACTAGATATCAAATATAGGAAAAAAACCATAAAAAATACAAACACATGGAGGCTAAACAATACACTACTAAATAACCAAGAGATCACTGAAGAAATCAAAGAGGAAATCAAAAAATATCTGGAAACAAATGACAATGAAAACATGACAACCCAAAACCTATGGGATGCAGCAAAAGCAGGTCTAAGAGGGAAGTTTATAGCAATAAAATACTACCTCAACATACAAGAAAAATCTCAAATAAACAACCTAACCTTACACCTAAAGCAAATAGAGAAAGAAGAACAGAAAAAAACCAAAGTTAGCAGAAGGAAAGAAATCATAAAGATCAGATCAGAAATAAATGAAAAAGAACTGAATGAAACAATAGCAAAGATCAATAAAACTAAAAGCTGGTTCTTTGAGAAGATAAACAAAATTGATATACCTTTAGCCAGACTCATCAAGAAAAAAAGGGATAAGACTCAAATCAATAGAATTAGAAACGAAAACGAGAAGTAACAACTGACACTTCAGAAATACAAAGGATCACGAAAGATTACTACAAGGAATTATATGCCAATAAAATGGACAACCTGGAAGAAATGGACAAATTCTTAGAAAAGCACGACCTCCGAGAGTGAACCAGGAAGAAATAGAAAATATAAACAGACTAATCACAAGCACTGAAATTGAAACTGTGATTAAAAATCTTCCAACAAACAAAAGCCCAGGACCAGATGGCTTCACAGGCAAATTCTATCAAACATTTAGAGAAGAGCTAACACCTATCCTTCTCAAACTCTTCCAAAATATAGCAGAGGGAGGAACACTCCTAAACTCATTCTACGAGGCCACCATCACCCTGATACCAAAACCAGACAAACATGTCACAAAAAAAAGAAAACTACAGGCCAACCAATATCTCTGATGAACATAGATGCAAAAATCTTCAACAAAATACTAGCAAACAGAATCTAACAGCACATTAAAAGTATCATACACCATGATCAAGGGGGGTTTATCCCAGGAATGCGAGGATTCTTCAATATATGCAAATCAGTCAATATAAGCTACACCATATTAACAAACTGAAGGATAAAAACCATATGATAATTTCAATAGATGCAGAAAAAACTTTCAACAGAATTCAACACCCATTTGTGATAAAAACTCTCCAGAAAGTAGGCATAGAGGGAAACTACCTCAGCATAATAAAGTCCATATATCGCAAACCCACAGCCAACATCATTCTCAATGGTGAAAAACTGAAACCATTTCCTCTAAGATCAGGAACAAGACAAGGTTGCCCACTCTCAACACTATTATTCAACCTAGTTTTGGAAGTTTTAGCCACAGCAATCAGAGAAGAAAAAGAAATAAAAGGAATCCAAATCAGAAAAGAAGAAGTAAAGCTGTCACTGTTTGCAGATGTTACGATTCTATACATAGAGAATCCTACAGATGCTACCAGTAAACTACTAGAGCTAATCAATGAATTTGGTAGAGTAGCAGGATACAAAATGCGCAGAAATGTCTTCCATTCCTATACACTAATGATGATGAAAAATCTGAAAGAGAAATTAAGGAAACACTCCCATTTACCATTGCAACAAAAAGAATAAAATACCTAGGAAGAAACCCACCTAAGGAGACAAAAGACCTGTATGCAGAAAACTACAAGACACTGATGAAAGAAATTAAAGATGATACAAACAGATGGAGAGATATACTATGTTCTTGAATTGGAAGAATCGACACTGTGTAAATGACTATACTATCCAAAGCAATCTACAGATTCAATGCAATCCCTATCAAACTACCAATAGCATTTTTCACAGAACTAGAACAAAAAATTGCACAATTTGTATGGAAACACAAAGGACCCCAAACAGCCAAAAAAATCTTGAGAAAGAAAAACGGTGCCGGAGGAAAGAGGCTCCCTGACTTCAGACTATACTACAAAGCTGCAGTAATCAAGACAGTATGGTACTCACACAAAAACAGAAATATAGATCAATGGAACAGGATAGAAAGCCCAGAGATAAACCCATGCACAAATGGTCACCTTATTATTGATAAAGGAGGCAAGAATATACAATGGAGAAAAGAGAGCCTCTTCAATAAGTGGTGCTTGGAAAACTGGACAGCTACATTTAAAAGAATGAAATTAGAACACTCCCTAACACCATACACAAAAATAAACTCAAAATGAATTAGAGACCTAAATGTAAGACCGGACACTATAAAACTCTTAGAGGAAAACATAGGAAGAATACTCTTTGACATAAATCACAGCAAGATCTTTTTTGACCCACCTTCCAGAGTAATGGAAATAAACAAAATAAACAAAATAAAAACAAAAGTAAACAAATGGGACCTAATGAAACTTAAAAGGTTTTGCACAGCAAAGGAAACCATAAACAAGATGAAAAGCCAACCCTCAGAATGGAAGAAAATATTTGCAAACGAAGCAACTGACAAAGGATTAATCTCCAAAACTATACAAGCAGCTCATGCCACTCAATATCAATAAAACAAACAACCCAATCTAAAAATGGGCAGAAGACCTAAATAGACATTTGTTCAAAGAAGATACACAGATTGCCAACAAACACATGAAAAGATGCTCAACATCACTAATCATTAGGGAAATGCAAATCGAAACTACAATGATGTAATAACTCCTCACACTGGTCAGAATGGCCATCATCAAAAAATCTACAAACAGTAAATGCTGGAGAGGGTGTGGAGAAAAGGGAACACTCTTGCACTGTTGGTGGGAATGTAAATTGATACAGCCACTATAGAGAACAGTATGGAGGTTCCTTAAAAAACTAAAAATAGAACCAGCTTATGACCCAGCAATCCCTCTATACCCTGGGCATATACCCTGAGAAAACCATAATTCAAAAAGAGTCATGTACCACAATGTTCACTGCAGCACTATTTATGATAGCCAGAACATGGAAGCAACCTAAGTGTCCAACGACAGATGAATGGATAAAGAAGATGTGGCACATATACACAGTGGAATATTACTCAGCCATAAAAAGGAATGAAATTGAGTTATTTGTAGTGAGGTGGATGGACTTAGAGACTGTCATACAGAGTGAAGTAACTCAGAAAGAGAAAAACAAATACCGTATCCTAACACATATATATGGAATCTAAAAAAAAAATGGTTCTGATGAACCTAGGGGCAGGACAGGAATAAAGACGCAGATGTAGAGAATGGACTTGAGGACACGGGGAGGGGGAAGGGTAAGCTGGGACCAAGTGAGAGGGTGATATGGACATATATACACTACCAAATGTAAAATGGTAGCTAGTGGGAAGCAGCTGCATGACACAAGGAGAGCAGCTCGGTGCTTTGTGACCGCCTAGAGGGGTGGGATAGGGAGGGTGGGAGGGAGACGAAAGAGGGAGGGGATATGGGGATATATGTATACGTATAGCTTGTTCACTTTGTTATACAGCAGAAAGTAACAAAACATTGTAAAGCAATTATACTCCAATAAAGATGTTTAAAAAAAAAGTTAACTATAAAAAAAAAAAAAGAAACTTCATGCCCAGCTATAGTTCTTCCTTTTTCCCATCCTGAACCCCAGGCAATCACCAAACTATTTTCTGCCTCTATAGACTTGCCTTTTCTGAACATTTCATATAGAGGCAATCCTATAACATGTGGGCTCCTTGTAGGACTATTGATGACAAATATACCATGCCAATGAGTTCTATAACTCACAAGTTTAAAGGTTACAAATTTGGATGGCCATCCTGGTGCCAAATAATGATTTGCAAGTCTCTTTAAGAGGGGGTCTGTTAACACATGTTGTTAACAAAGCTGATAACACATGTTCTCCAAAGTTGGAGAGCCATCCTCTTTTCCTGACATTCCTGATGTTTTTACTCTTCTGCTCTACTATTTCTAGTTTTACTATTAACCCTTTTCCTTTTCTTTTTCTTTTTTAAGGACTTAGAGATTGTGTGATTATACAGAAAAATTTCTTCCCACTTTTTTTTCCCACAAATTTGAACTCTATTCATATAAATCTAAGCTTGATTTTTAAAAGTGGTAGTACTAATCACATTCTGTCAAAAGAAACAATGAAACTCTTTAAAATCTATAATGTAGTTCTTCTCAAAATTGTGGCCAGTTCTTAAAACAGGGACCAGATGACACTGTTTCCGTGTCTTGTGGATCTGGGACCCTAGGCAACCTTTATTACCTCCTGGTCATCTGTGCTCATTTTCAAAAACCATTGAAAACATCAAGTCTACTCAGTGGTTCCACTCATCCCCCAGTGAGGACAACACTGCCTGGAGCCGTCTTTGCAAGCCAGGAAGAGCAGCAATGCTGTGACAGGCAGCCAGAGAAGGTTGTGTCTCAAATGGACGCAGTTCAACCTCTGCACCTCTAACCTGTCATGGCAAAACTGGTACGGGAGTGAGTCAGGATGAGAAGGAAATAATGTAACAACCATCACTAGATGCCAAGGCTGACTGTAGGCTGCTTACTTTTATCTATATTATCTCCTACAAGTCTCACAACAGTTCCGTACGTAGGTGTGATTACTCCTCCTCTTTTACAGAGAGGTTAAGCAACTTGTCTGAAGTCACACAGCTAGTAAATGGCAGAGTGAGGATTTGAACCAGGATGGGCTGTCTCCAAAGCCCATGTCCTTCACTATTAAATTACACTGTGGGGCTGTGTGCTGACTTAAAAAAATGAAATATAGATAAGTAAGTGAAATAAAAGATAACCACACACACATACACACACACACACACACAAAAGAGATACCCTGGACCTTGGGAAAAGGTCTGGCAATACATCAATTCACAACATTTATCACCTACCATGTACCTTGCACTGTCTGCTGAGGCAATCAGACCTTGTCCTCAAAGAATTCCAGATGTCAGTGCTAGAGCAGAGGACAGACAGACACAGCCTGGGTTCACTGTCGAGTGAAGAGGCTAGCCTGAGTATAGGCCATCGTGAATTAAAAATTGCACTGGTTCCCTGTGATTCCTTAAGCAAGTCCCTTCCCTTTCTAGGCCTCAGCTTTCTTGCCTGTGAAATGAATGCGCTGGGTGCTCTGGTCTCTGAGCCCCTATGATTTCTGCACTCACTGCAGCCTGTGGTCTTTGCTTCCTGTGTTTACACCATTTCTGCATATCAAACCCTGACTGCAGAACTTCTGCTGATTTCCACAGCTTCGAGGACAACAAAGCCTCCCATATTTCTTAAACACCCAGCTGTATTATGTAGCACAGCTTTCTCTTCAAAATGGGCATAGATAAAGATGAATTTTCCTTGGTATTGCTTTTCACTTTCACCACACGCTGCCCTCCCCTCTTTCGCTTGATCTCAGCCTCTCTGTGGTTTCTCCAAGTTCGATCTCAACTTCACTGCACTGGGTGCCTCATTCACCACAAACTGCCATATTTCTTTTTTTTTTTAATTTTTTTTTAACATCTTTATTGGAGTATAATTGCTTTACAATGGTGTGTTAGTTTCTGCTTTATAACAAAGTGAATCAGCTATACATATACATATATCCCCATATCTCCTCCCTCTCGCGTCTCCCTCCTCCCACCCTCCATATCCCACCCCTCTAGGTGGTCACAAAGCACTGAGCTGATCTCCCTGTGCTATGCGGCTGCTTCCCACTATCTATTTTGCATTTGGTAGTGTATACATGTCTCAAGAGTGCAAATGTATATTCAGGGTTGACATATTTTCATTATGGAAAAGCCAAGCTCTCAAACATATGCTGCCCATAGAGATTAATGGGGGGAATGGTTATTTATTCTGCCGCTTGACATTTTGTGCGTGCAGAGGAATTCTGAGTTGTTTTATACTTTAACAAATAGTTCGCCAAAAAAGGATCTTAGCACTTTGGATGAGCACCAAGCCAGGATTTAGGAGCTGCCTAACGTTAACTGATAGAAATGAAGCCACATTCCAGAATCACATTGAGTGTGACGACACTACTTAATGTCACAGCCAGCTGGCCATCCATTCCTGACACCAGACAGTCCCTGCTCACCTGAAACCAACTGTACCAGTCACTCGGAGGGGAACTCTAGAGGCACCCTGAAACCGTTCTACCCCAATGTAAAATGTCTGGCCTGTGTATGGCCTGGGTTCAAACACCTCTGTTAACCTGAAAACATCCTGGGCCGTTTTTGATCAGAAGTCCAGAGTTCCCTTTTGCTACGTAAATAATATATAAATTCCACAACTTCTCTTCAATGTCCTAACCCTGTGGGCCCTGACTTCCTTTACCATCTTAATCTTTCCCCTCAACATGCTTTACCTGTATCCTACAGTAGTTTTCTTTGTTTCTGGAATATTCTCACTTCTTAACTATCCTTGTGCTTGACTGAAGCCCATGCCTCATCCCTGACATCTTTCAGGTGATGGTCTAACCACCTGCTATGGTTCCCCTCAACCGTCAGAAGGTGCCAATTCTCTATTGCTCCACAGACACTTAGCCCTGGGCCTTTTGGCTGCTGCACGCTTAGGGACCATCTTCTGAACTGAATATAGCAAATATCAAGTTTATTTTTATGTGGTTTGCACAGAACAAGGTATAGTACATGTTGCTCAATACAAACATCTTGAAAGAACAAAGAACTGGTAATAAACCAGGGCCCATCATGGACTAGAACATCTGGTAATATTCCAAGGCTCAGAGAAATCTCTGCAAATTCATCCATTCGACAAATATTTATTGTGCTCCTATTTCGTCCTGTATTAGTTGATGGGTACTTTTTTTTTTCCACCCTAGGATCTATGACACTCAGAGCAGAGGGAATGTCCACTCTCTGGGGCCACATCTGCGGGACTGCAGTCTAGATCTACGACACTCAGTGTACTGTTGCCGCTACTCTATGGCTTCTGACCTGCAGCCTTCTTGTCCGTGCTTCCCTGACATATTTGGGCCTGGCCCTGCTGAGCTGAGACAGAAGGAAAATTTTCGGCGGGTATGACTCCAAAAGGCCACCTCCTTCAAGCTGGCTGTCAGATTATCTCGGGTCAGGACACTTTGGGGAAGCCAGGGTGAAGCTTGGGCTCTTTTGGAAAAAATACCTACAGGCCACCCAAGGCATTTGAACGTGCCTACCACCCCATCTCCCGAGCCTATGAGCAAGTGAATTCTCCAAACTATCCACTGAGTGCTGGGGCCAGCATGGTCACTAGTTCCAGGATGCTCGATTAGGAGTATGGATACTGATAGGAGGGGTTAGAATAAAATTCAAGTGATCTCAACGTTTGGCAATAGGGCTGACCAGGTGTTCAGAGAAATTACTCCTGATACAGTATTTCCCAAAATACTGAATAAAATTCATTTACCTTCCTGATAGCTCAGCCATCAAGCCATCCTTGATCAGTTATTGATCAATACACTAATTACTTAATTGGCAGGAAAATAACCCCAAAAAACAAAAAAGCAAAAATCCACAGGGTTAACCTAATATTAGAGCTAGCTTTTGCTTACCTTTTGGCGGTCTCTAGCGGTGTTTTAATAGTTCATAGGTACAGGAGATAGAAGACAAAGACTAGGCCTCAGCAGGATGGGGTTAAGCTCAGAAACACCAGGGAAGCCAAGACCTTCAAAAGGCAATGACCTCAGGGGATTAATTTGTTTTTTAAAAATTAGGAAATGAGGGGAGGAAGCTAAGCATCCAAGTCTTAGCCTTGGTTCACTTTAGAGCAGAATGAGAAAGAAAGAAAACATTCCCATGAGAATACCTAACACAATCTGAACTCACATGGGTTTGAGGGTAGAATTCATATCTCTTATGTGGTCCAAAACCCCAAGATGTAAATCAAATTTAATGTGCCCCAAGCAGAAGCAAATATAAATCATCTTTGGAGGATAACTGGTGAAATGACCTCAAATATAATAAAGATAACAAAGACACATAAAATATGGGTAAATAGTTAAAAATAAGGACTATGAAGTAAGAGGGTCCAATGTTAAGTCTAATGAAGTTCCAGAAGAATACAGTAGAGGAAAATGGGTAAAAGAAATATTTAAAGATGTAATGGGTTACAGTCTTCTGGGATTAATTGAAGCCGCAAATCCTTAGATTCAGGAAGCCCAAGAAATCTTAACCAAAATAAATTTTTAGAAATTCCTATACTCATCATAATCTATAGAACACCAAAGACAAATAAAAAATCTTAAAAGCAGCCAAAAATAAAAGATTACTTTTCCCCTTCAAAGGAATAACGTTATATCAACGGCTCTCAAACATCAGGATACATCAAAATCACCTGGAGGATTTTTTAAAACACATATTCCTATGTTCCAACCACAGGGTGTGGATTCAGTAGGTCTGGAATAGTTTGAAAGAAATGCATATCTAATAAGCTCTAAGGTGATACAAATGCTACTGGTGTAGGAGCCACCCTTTGAAAACCACTGAATTAGACTGATACTTGCATTATAAAGAGCAAAAGTATCAGACAAAAGAAAAGAGAACGATATCTGTAAAGCACCAAGAGAAACATCACTGTTAACCTAGAATTGATACCCAGGAAAATTATCCTTCAAGAGCAAGTACAAAATAAAGATGTTGTTAGACAAACAAAAACTGACAGTTTATTACCAATAGACTTTCACTGAAATGACTTCTAAAATATGTGATTTTAGAAGAAAAATTATCCTGGAAGGAAGGTCTGAGATGGAAGAAAGAGTGTGGAAGTACAGAAAGTGGTAAATGTATACCAACATTAATTTAAGCCAACATTAATTGTGCAAAACAAAAATATTACTCTCTAATCTGTAGGGCTACAAAAGTTAATTTAGAAGTACTATCCAAGAATAAAAAAGCATACAAAATTGGAATGATCAGATTTAAAACATTCTAAGATCCTTATATTTATTTTTTTATACAGCAGGTTCTTATCAGTTATCTATTTTATACATATTAGTGTATATATGTCAATCCCAATTTCCCAATTCATCCCACCCCTGCCTTCCCCCTTGGTATCCATTCGTTTTTTTCTCTACATCGGTGTCTCTATTTCTGCCTTGCAAACCGGTTCGTCTGTACAATTTTTCTGGTTCCACATATATGCGTTAATATACAATATTTGTTTTTCTCTTTCTGACTCACTTCTCTCTGTATGACAGTCTCTAGGTCCATCCACATCTCTACAAATGACCCAATTTCATTCCTTTTTATGGCTGAGTAATATTCCATTGTATATATGTACCACCTCTTCTTAATCCATTTGTCTGTTGATGCGCATTTAGGTTGTTTCCATGACCTGGCTATTGTAAATAGTGCTGCAGTGAACCTTGGGGTGCATTTGTCTTTTTGAATAATGGTTTTCTTTGGGTATATGCCCAGTAGTGGGATTGCTGGGTCATATGGTAATTCTATTTTTAGTGTTTTAAGGAACCTCCATACTGTTCTCCATAGTGGCTGTACCAATTTACATTCCCACCAACAGTGCAAGAGGGTTCCCTTTTCTCCACACCCTCTCCAGCATTTGCTGTTTGTAGATTTTCTGATGATGCCCATTCTAACTGGTGTGAGGTGATAGCTCATTGTAGTTTTGATTTGCATTTCTCCAATAATAGTGATGTTGAGCAGCTTTTCACATGCCTCTTGGCCATCTGTATGTGTTCTTTGGAGAAATGTCTATTCAGGTCTTCTGCCCATTTGTTGATTGGGTTGTTTGTTTTTTTAATATTGAGCTTCATGAGCTATTTATATATTTGGAGATTAATCTCTCATCCATTAATTCCTTTGCAAATATTTTCTCCCATTATGAGGGTTGTCTTTTCGTCTTGTTTATGGTTTCCTTTGCTGTGCAAAAGCTTTGAAGTTTCATTAGGTCCCATCTGTTTATTTTTGTTATTTCCATTACTCTAGGAGGTGGATCAAAAAAGATCTTGCTGTGATTTATGTCAAAGAGTGTTCTTCCTATGTTTTCCTCTAAGAGTTTTATAGTGTCCTGTCTTACATTTAGGTCTCTAATCCATTTTGAGTTTATTTTTGTGTATGGTGTTAGGGAGTGTTCTAATTTCATTCTTTTACATGTAGCTGTCCAGTTTTCCCAGCACCACTTATTGAAGAGGTTGTCTTTTCTCCATTGTATATTCTTGCCTCCTTTATAGGTGCATGGGTTTATCTCTGGGCTTTCTATCCTGTTCCATTGATTTATATTTCTGTTTTTGTGCCAGTACCATATTGTCTTGATGACTGTAGCTTTCTAGCATAGTCTGAAGTCAGGGAGTCTGATTCCTCCAGCTCCATTTTTTTCCTCAAGACTGCTTTGGCTATTTGGGGTCTTTTGTGTCTCCATACAAATTTTAAGATTTTTTTTCTTCTAGTTCTGTAAAAAATGCCATTGGTAATTTGATAGGGATTGCATTGAATATGTAGATTGCTTTGGGTATCATAGTCATTTTCACAATTTTAATTCTTCCAATCCAAGAAGACGGTATATCTCTCCATGTGTTTGTGTCATCTTTGATTTCTTTCATCAGTGTCTTAAAGTTTTCTGAGTACAGGTCTTTTACTTCCTTAGGTAGGTCTATTCCTAGGTCATTGTTCTTTTAGTTGCACTGGTGAATGGGACTGTTTCCTTAATTTCTCTTTCGATCTTTCATTGTTAGTGTATTCTAGATTTATAAAAGATCTAGATTTCTGTGCATTAATTTTACATCTTGCAACCTTACCGAAGTCACTGATTAACTCTAGTAGTTTTCTGGTGGCATCTTTAGGATTCTCTATGTATAGTATCATGTTATCTGCAAACAGTGACAGTTTTACTTCTTCTTTTCCAATTTGTATTCCTTGTATATCTTTTTCTTCTCTGACTGCCATGGCTAGGACTTCCAAAACTATGTTGAATAATAGTGGTGAGAGTGGACATCCTTGTCTTGTTCCTGATCTTAGAGGAAATGCTTTCAGTTTTTCACCATTGAGAATGATGTTTGCTGTGGGTCTGTCATATATGGCCTTTATTATGTTGAGGTAGGTTCCCTCTATGCCCACTTTCTGGAGAGTTTTTATCATAAATGGGTGCTGAATTTTGTCAAAAGCTTTTTCTGCATCTATTGAGATGATCATATGGTTTTTATTCTTCAATTCGTTAATATGCTGTATCACATTGATTGATTTGTGTATATTGAAGAATCCTTGCATCCCTGGGATAAATCCCACTTGATCATGGTGTATGATCCTTTTAATGTGTTGTTGGATTCTGTTTGCTAGTATTTTGCTGAGGATTTTTGCATCTATGTTCATCAGTGATATTGCCCTGTAGTTTTCTTTCTTTGTGACATCTTTGTCTGGTTTTGGTATCAGGGTGATGGTGGCATTGTAGAATGAGTTTGGAAGTGTTCAATCCTCTGCAATTTTTTGGAAGAGTTTGAGAAGGATGGGTGTTAGCTCTTCTCTAGATGTTTGATAGAATTCACCTGTGAAGCCATCTGGTCCTGGACTTCTGTTGGAAGATTTTGAATCACAGTTTCAATTTCATTACTTGTGATTGGTCTGTTCATATTTTCTATTTCTTCCTGGTTCAGTCTTGGATGGCTATACCTTTAGAAGAATTCGTTCGCTTCTTCCAGGTTTCTTCTATTTTATTGGCATAGAGTTGCTTGTAGTAGTCTCTTATGAAGCTTTGTATTTCTGCAGTGTCCATTGTAACTTCTCCTTTTTCATTTCTAATTTTTTTATTTGAGTTCTCTCCCTCTTTTTCTTGATGAGCCTGGCTAAAGGTTTATCAATTTTGTTTATTTCTCAAAGAACCAGCTTTTAGTTTTATTGATCTTTGCTATTATTTTCTTTGTCTCTATTTCATTTATTTCTGCTCTGATCTTTATGATTTCTTTCCTTCTACTAACTTTGAGTTTTGTTTGTTCTTCTTTCTGTAGTTCCTTTAGGTGTAAGGTTCGATTGCGTATTTGAGATTTTTCTTGTTTCTTGAGGTAGGATTGTATTGCTGCAAACTTCCCTCTTAGAACTGCTTTTGCTGCACCCCATAGGTTTTCAATCGTTCTGTTTTCATTGTCATTTGTCTCTAGTTATTTATTTATTTCCTCTTTGATTTCTTCAGTGATTTCTTGGTTATTTAGTAACGTATTGTTTGGCCTCCATGTGTTTGTGTTTTTTACATTTTTTCCCCTGTGATTTATTTCTAACCTCATAGTGTTATGGTTGGAAAAGATACTTGATATGATTTCAGTTTTTTAAAATTTACCGAGGCTTGATTTGTGAATCAAGATGTGATCTATCCTGGAGAATGTTCTGTGTGCACTTGAGGAGAAAATGTAATCTTCTGTGTTTGGATGGAATGTCCTATAAATATCAATTAAATCTATCCAGTCTATTGTGTCATTTAAAGCTTGTGTTTCCTTATTAATTTTCTGTCTGGGTGATCTATCCATTGGTGTAAGTGAGGTGTTAAAGTCCCCCACTATTATTGTGTTATTGTAAATTTCCTCTTTTACAGTTGTTACCATTTGCCTTATGTATTGAGGTGCTCCTATGTTGGGTGCATATATATTTATAATTGTTATATCTTCTTCTTGGATTGATCCCTTGATCATTATGTAGTGTCCTTCCTTGTCTCTTGTAACATTCTTTATTTTAAAGTCTATTTTATCTGATATGAGTATAGCTACTCCAGCTTTCTTTTGATTTCCATTTGCATGGAATATGTTTTTCCATCCCCTCACTTTCAGTCTGTATGTGTCCCTAGGTCTAAAGTGGGTCTCTTGTACACAGCATATATATGGGTCTTGTTTTTGTATCCATTCAGCAAGCCTGTGTCTTTTGGTGGGGGCATTTAATCCATTCACGTTTAAGGTAATTATTGATATGTATGTTCCTATGACCATTTTTTAATTGTTTTGGGCTTGTTTTTGTAGGTCCTTTTCTTCTCTTGTGTGTCCTACTTAGAGAAGTTCTTTTAGCATTTGTTGTAGAGCTGGTTTTGTGGTGCTGAATTCTCTTAGCTTTTGCTTGTCTGTAAAGCTTTTGATTTCTCCATCAAATCTAAATGAGATCCTTGCCGGGTAGAGTAGTCTTGGCTGTAGGTTCTTCCCTTTCATCACTTTAAGTATATCATGCCACTCCCTTCTGGCTTGTAGAATTTCTGCTGAGAAATCAGCTGTTAACCTTATGGGAGTTCCCTTGTATGTTATTTGTCGTTTTTCCCTTGCTGCTTTCAATAATTTTTCTTTGTCTTTAATTTTTGCCACTTTGATTACTATGTGTCTCGGCGTGTTTCTTCTTGGGTTTATCCTGTATGGGACTCTCTGCGCTTCCTGGACTTGGGTGGCTATTTCCTATCCCATGTTAGGGAAGTTTTCAACTATAATCTCTTCAAATATTTTCTCAGGTCCTCTCTCTCTCTCTTCTCCTTCTGGGACCCCAGTAATGCGAATGTTGTTGCGTTTAATGTTGTCCCAGAGGTCTCGTAGGCTGTCTTCATTTCTTTTCATTCTTTTTTCTTTACTCTGTTCTGTGGCAGTGATTTCCACCATTCTGTCTTCCAGGTCACTTATCCGTTTTTCTGCCTCATGTTATTCTGTTATTGATTCCTTGTAGTGTATTTTTCATTTCATTATTGTATTGTTCATCTTTGTTTGTTTGTTCTTTAATTCTTCTAGGTGTTTGTGAAACATTTCTTGCATCTTCTCGATCTTTGCCTCCATTCTTTTTCTGAGGTCCTGGATCATCTTCACTATCCTTATTCTGAATTTTTTTTCTAGAAGGTTGCCTATCTCCACTTCATTTAGTTGTTTATCTGGGGTTTTATCTTGTTCCTTCAACTGGTATATAGTCCTCTGCCTTTTTATTTTGTCTGTCTTTCTGTGAATGTGGTTTTCATTCCACAGGCTGCAGGATTGTAGTTCTTTTTGCTTCTGCTGTCTGCCCTCTGGTGGATGAGGCTATCTCTAAGATCCTTATTTTATTTGAGCATAAATAATACATTTTTATTAAATTTAGACTTATAAATTTAAATATAAATTTAAAATGTCCAGTATATTCACTATGAGAACAGTAACAGAATATATACTAACATAATCAGTAGAAGGGAAAGTATAGAATGAAATGAAAAGAAAAAATATAATCTAAGGGTATTTACAAAAAGAAAAAAATTAGTAGAAAATAATGCAAACATATCAATAATCATAGTCAGTATACATGGACTAAACTCTCCAGTTAAAATATAGACTGCCTGATTGGATAAAAATTAAGACTCAGGCACCTGCTGTATATAGGTTACAGCTAAAACACAAGGATGTAGAATAGTTGAAAGGCGAATGATAGTATAAACTGTATGAAGCAAATACAAACCAAAATTTTGTTATTAAAAACTTTATTACCGGGTTTCCCTGGTGGCGCAGTGGTTAAGAATCCACCTGCCAATGCAGCGGACATGGGTTTGAGTCCTGGTCCAGGAAGATCCCACATGCCACGGAGCCCCTAAGCCCGTGCACCACAACAACTGAGCCTGTGCTCTAGAGTCTGTGTGCCGCAACTACTGAAGCCCACGTGCCTAGGGCCTGTGCTCCGCAAGAAGAGAAGCCACCGCAATGAGAAGCCTGTGCACTGCAATGAAGAGTAGACCCCTCTCACCACAACTAGAGAAAGCCCACATGCAGAAACGAAGACCCAACGCAGCCAAAAATAAAATAAATAAATTATAAAAAAACTTCATTACTCTCAGACCAAATACACTTTACAAAAAAGAAATTACTGAGTTTTACAGGATCACAGATAGATAGATAGATAGATAGATAGACAGACAGACAGACAGATAAAAATATCAATTTATCCACTCAATAAATATTTTTTAGAGTTTACTATACGCTAACCACTATTTTAGCCACTAGGTATACAGCAGTGAACAAAATTAAGAAACTCACAAGAAGTGGATTTAAAATTCTAGGTTTGTATATACCTAATGACATACTTCTAACCCTAAAAAAGCGGAAAAAAAATCAATGAACTACAAGATAAAATTCCCAATTCACCATAATAATATGAGAGTTAAAAAAAACACACCTCTCTGATAATCAAACATGGGGAAAAAGAGTTAGGCTATAAAAGAATTGTATGCTATAATTAACAGCTGGTTTAATAGACAGGTACATAACTAAATCCTGCGTGAGAAAAAATAATACATAAGCCAGGCCATAAGGCAGAGCTCAATAAATTTCAAGCAGTTGCCCCCACCTCGTTGGAAGTGAGCGCAGCTGGCTGCCACTGCCGCCGAGGGTCCCTCAACCGGGAGCCAACTGCTTCCCCTGCCTTCCTGGGAGCATGTGTGGGCTGTGCACCTGCCTACCCCCTATCAAGGGCATAACTTCCAGCACACACTGAGGAAAGAGATGGCAAGCATGCCAACCTAAAACAGCCCTCACGCCAAAAAAATATTAAACCACACAAGCTATGCAGGGATGCTCCCACATATAAACAGCCCTCCAAGACTACAGTAGATAATTGTTTCCCCTACATTCACAGAGTAAGAGAAATATAAGCAAAATGAAGAAGCAGAAGAACCACTCCCAGTTAAAAGACCAAGAGAATTCTCCTGAAGAAACAAACAATGAAACAGACCTCTTCAGTCTAACAGACACAAATTTCAAAATGGAGGTAATGAAAATACTGAAGGAATTAAGAAAGGCAATTCACAGAAATGCAGATTACTGTAAAAAGGAACTAGAAACCATAAGGAAGAGCCAAAAAACTTAGAAAATTCATTTGCTGAGATGAAAGCTGAGTTAAGGTAATGAATAGCAGAATGAATAATGCAGAAGAAAGAATAAGTAATCTGAAAGATAGAATAATGGAAATTACCCAATCAAAACAGCAGACAGAAAGCCAAATGAAAGCAATATAAGAGATCTATGGGATAATATAAAGCATGCCAGTCTATACATAATAGGGATTCCAGAAGGAAAAGAAAGAGAAAAGGGGATTGAAAATGTATTTGAAGAAATTATGGCTGAAAATTTCCCAAACCTAAAGAAGGAAACAGGTATCCAGGTACAGGAAGCACAGAGGGTCCCAAACAAGATGAACACAAACAGACCTACACCAAGACATATTATAATAAAAATGACAAAAGTTAAAGTGAAGATTCTAAAGGCAGCAAGAGAAAAACAAAGAGTTAATGAAAAGGGAACCCCCATAAAGCTGATTTCTCTACAGAAACACTACAGGCCAGGGGACTTCCCTGGTGGTCCTGTGGTAAAGAATCCACCTTCCAATGCAGGGGACATGGGTTCGGTCCCTGGTCGGGGAACTAATATCCCACATGCCGCGGGGCAACTAAGCCCTTTTGCCACACTACCAAGCTTGCATGCCTCAATGAGAGAGCCCGCGTGCTGCAAACTACAGAGCCCACGTGCTCTGGAGCCTGCATGCCACAACTGGAGAGAAGCCTGTGCACTGCAACCAAGAGTCCGAGTGTTGCAATGAAGAGCCCATACCGCAACGAAAGATCCTGCGTGCAGCAACTAAGACCCAATGCAGATAAATAACTAAATAAATAAAAGAAAATAAATAAAATAAATAAACATTAAAAGGAAAAAAATCAAACACTACAGGCCAGAAGGGGGTGACAAAATAAATTCAAAGTCTTAAAAGGGAAAAATCTGCAACTTAGAATACACTACCCAGCAAGATTATCATTTAGAATAGGAGGAGAATTAAAGAATTTCTTAGACAAGCAAAAACTAAAAGAATACAGCAATACTAAACCTATCCTAAAAGAAATATTGAAAGGCCTTCTCGAAATAGAAAAGAAGCAAGAAGATATAGGAAAAAGGAAATCACATTTGGAAAGTAAATCACTTAAATTAGCCAGTATACAGATAAAAAAACAAAACAAACAAAAAAACCCCCAAAAAACCTATTTGTGAAAGCAATGATCAACATAAAGAACAGCTAAAGGATAAATATGAAGATGTAAAAAAGGACATCAAATCATAGATATGGGGAAGGAGAGTAAGAATATGTAGCTTCTTTTTTTTTTTTAGAATGTGTTTGAGCCTAAATGACTCTCAGTCTAAAGCGAGCAGATCCAGGAAGGGGTTAACATACAGGGCAACCACAAATCAAAAACATACAATAGATTCACAAAAACCAAAAAGAAGAGAACACAAGCATAAAATAAAAGGAAATCATCAGACCACAAAACGAAAAACAAAAAAGAAAAAGGAACAAAGAAGAAACAAAGAATCAACTGGAAAACAAGGTTTAAAATGGCAATAAATACATATGTATTAGTAATTACCTTAAATGTCAATGGACTGAATGCTCCAAAAAAAAAACACAGAGTGGCAGACTGGATAAAAAAAAAAGAGCCTACAATATGCTGCCTACAAGAGACCCACCTTAGGGCAAAGGGCACACATAGATTGAAAGTGAGAGAATGGAAAAAGATATTTCAGGCGAACAGAAATGACAAGAAAGCAGGAGTTGCAATACTCATATCAGACAAAATAGACTTTAAAGCAAAGGCTATAAAGAAAGATAAAAAAGGACACTATATAATGACAAAAGGATCAATACAAGAAGAGGATTTTACACTTGTCAACATATATGCACCTAATATAGGAGCACCCAAATACATAAAACAAATACTAACAGACATAAAGGGAGAAATTGATGGGAGTACAATAATAGTAGGAGACTTTAACACCCCACTCACATCAATGGACAGATCTTCAAGACAGGAAATCAGTAAGGCAACAGAGATCCTAAATGATACAATAGACTAGTTAGACTTAATTGATATTTTCAGGACATTATATCCAAGAAAACCCAGAATACACATTCTTTTCAAGTGTACATGGAACATTCTCCAGGACTGACCACATATGAGGGCACAAAACTAACCTCAACAAATTTAAGAGTGTAGAAATTATTTCAAGCATCTTCTCTGACCACAACAGCATGAAACTAGAAATCAATCCAAGGAAAAGAAATGAGAAAAAAAAAATGATTACATGGAGACTAAACAACATACTACTAAAAAACCAATGGTTCAATGAGGAAATCAAAAAGGAAATTAAAAAATACCTTGAGACAAATGACAATGAAAACACAACCATACAAAATCTATGGGATTCAGCAAGAGCAGATCTTAGAGGGAAGTTCATAGTGACACAGGCCTTCCTCAAAAAACAAGAAAAATCTCAAATAAACAACCTAACTTACCACCTAAAAAAATTAGGAAAAGAAGACCAAACAAAACCTAGAGTCAGCAGAAGGAAGGAAATACTAAAGATCAGGGAGGAAATAAATACAGTAGAGATTTAAAAAAATAGAAAAAAATCAATAAAACCGAGAGCTGGTTCTTTGAACAGGTAAACAAAATTGACAAACCTCTGGCCAGGCTCACCAAGAAGAAAAGAGAGAGAACCCAAATAAACAAAATAAGAAATGAGAAGGAGAGATCTCAACTGATACTGCAGAAATACAAAAAACCATAAGAGAATACTATGAACAATTATAGGCCAACAAATTTGACAACTTAGAAGAAATGGACAACTTTCTAGAAACACACAGCCCACCAAAATTCAATCAAGAAGAAATAGATAATTTGAACAGACTGATCAATAGAAGTGAAATAGAATCTCTAATTAAAAACAAAAAAACAAAAAAACTTCCTACAAACCAAAGTCCAGGACCAGATGTCTTCACAGGTGAATTCTACCAAACATACAAAGAATAACTTATAGTGATTCTCCTCAAACTCTTCCAAAAGATTGAAGAGTAGGGAACACTCCCAAAGACATTCAGTGAAGCCACCATCACCCAGATACCAAAACTAGACAAAGACACCACCAAAAAAGAAAATTACAGGCCAATATCTTTGATGAATATATAATAGATGCAAAAACCCACAGCCAATATAATACTCAACAGTGAAAAGCTGAAAGCCTTCCCACGAAAATCTGGAACAAGACAATGATGCCCACTCTCACCACTTCTATTCAACATAGTATTGAAGTCCTAGCCACAGCAATCAGACAAGAGAAAGAAATAAAAGGTATCCAAATTGGAAGGGAAGAGGTAAAATTGTCACTATATACAGATGACATGATACTATATGTAGAAAACTCTAAGGACTCCACACAGAAACTACTAGATCTAATAAATGAATTCAGCAAAGTAGCAGGATACAAGATTAACATTCAGAAATCGGTTGCATTTCTTTACACTAACAATGAAATATCAGAAAGAGAATGTAAAAAAAAAAATCTTTTAAAATCACACCAAAAAAAAAAAAAAAACCTAGGAATAAACCTGACCAAGGAGGTGAAAAACTTATACACTGAGAACTATAAAACATTAATAAAGGAAATTAAAGAGGATTCAAAGAAATGGAAAGATATCCCACGCTCTTGGATTGGAAGAATTAATATTGTTAAAATGGCAATACTACCCAAAGCAACCTACACATTTAATGTGATCCCTATCAAATTACCAATGACACTTTTCACAGAATTAGAACAAATAATCCAAAATTTTATATGGAACCATAAAAAAACCAGAATTTCCAAAGCAATCCTGAAGGGGGAAAAAAAAAAAAAAAAAAGCAGGAGTCATAACTCTGCCAGACTTCAGACAATACAAACAAAGCTACAGTAATCAAAACACCGTGGTATTGGTACAAAAACAGACATATGGATCAATGGAACAGAATAGAGAGCCCAGGAATAAACCCACACACCTACGGTCAATTAATCTTTGACAAAGGATGCAAGAATATAAAATGGGAAAAAGTCTTCAGCAAATGGTACTGGGTAAGTTGGACAGCTGCATGTAAATCAATGAAGTTAGAACACACCCTCACACCACGCACAAAAATAAACTCAAAATGGCTTAAAGACTTAAACATAAGACACGACACCATAAAACTCCTAGAAAAGAGCATAGGCAAAACATTCTCTGACATAAATCGTACCAATGTTTTCTTAGGTCAGTCTCTCAAGGCAATAGAAATAAAAGCAAAAATAAACAAATGGGACCTAATCCAACATATAAGCTTCTGCACAGCAAAGGAAACCACACACACACACACAAAAAAGCAAAGACAACCTATGAAATGGGAGAAAATATTTGCAAATGATGCAACCGACAAGGGCTTAATCTCCAAAATATACAAACAGCTCATACAACTCAACAACAAAAAAAGAAATAACCCAATTGAAAAATGGGCATAAGACCTTAATAGACATTCCTCCAAAGAAGACATATAGATGGCCAGTAGGCACATGAAAAGATGCTCAATGTCACTAATTATTAGAGAAATGCAAATCAAAACTACAATGAGGTATCACTTCACACTGGTCAGAATGGCCATCATTAAAAAGTCTACAAATAACATATGCCGGAGAGGGTGTGGAGAAAAGCGAACCCTCCTACACTGTTGGTGGGAATGTAAGTTGGTACAGCCACTATGGAAAACAGTATGGAGGTTCCTCAGAAAACTAAAAACAGAATTACCATATGACCCAGCAATCCCACTCCTGGGCATATACCAGGACAAAACTCTAATTCAAAAAGATATACGCACCCCTATGTTCACAGCAGCACTATTCACAATAGCCAAAACATGGAAACAACTTAAGTGTTTGTTTAGGTCAACAGATGAATGGATAAAAGAAGATGTGGCACATATATACAATGGAATACTACTCAGCCATAAAAAAGATATGCTATTTGCAGCAAATAATGCCATTTGCAGCCATAAAAAAGAAATAATGCATTTGCAGCAACATAACTAGAGATTATCATATTAAGTGAAGTAAGTCAGAAAGAGAAAGACAAATACCATATGATATCACTTACATGTAGAATCTAAAATATGGCACAAATGAACCTATCTGCAAAACAGAAACAGACTCACAGACATAGAGATTAGACTTGTGGTTGCCAAGGGGGAAGGAGAGAGGGAGAGGGGTGAACTGGGAGTCTGGGGTTGGTAGATGCAAACTATTACATACAGAATGGATAAACAACAAGGTCCTACTGTATAGCGCAGGGAACTATATCCAATCTCCTGGGATAAACCATAATGGAAAAGAATATTAAAAAAGAATGTATATATGTGTATAACTGAGTCACGTTGCTGTACAGCAGAGACTGGCACAACATTGTAAATCAACTATACTTCAATTTAAAAATATTTAAATATAAAAAACAAAAATAAATTTCAAGCAATAATTATCAGACAGACTTCATTCTCTGAGCTCAAAGTTAGAAGTCAATAACTAAAAAGTAAATAGAAAAAAGTTCATTTGTTTGGAATTTAGGAATAATAGAGAAAAAAGATACAATAGAAAAATGTGAAATTGAATAAAGATGAATTAATAGTGATTCTTTTAAAATATATAAATTTGACAAATTAGTAAGAACAAAGAAAGAAGGAAAAAATACAAATACATACTATTAGGAATGAAAATGGGACATCACCACTCATGTAGCAGAGATTTAAAAGCTCCTATATAAGTAATAAAAATAATTATGAACCTTATGCCAACTAATTTTACAACCTAAATGAAAAGGAACACTACTTGGAAGAAATATAAACTACAATAGTTGACTCAAAACTTTAAAACTATTTTTAAAAATTGAATAATTAACTTTAAAAATAACAACTTCCTTTTAGAATACCCAGGCTCAGATGATTTTATACAAGCATTCTATGAAACACTGAAGAAACAGATTATAATCTTAGGCAAACTTTTTCAAGACTAGGAAAGAAGACTGCTTCCCAATCCTTTTTATCAAGTTAGCAAAATCTTGACACCAAACCTAGGGAAGGATATTACAGGAAATAAAAAATTGAAGACCAATTTTACTCAAGAAGTAGACATAAAATTCATTTTAAAAAAATGCTAGCAAACCAAATAAAGCAATGTAAGAAAATAATATGACACCAAGTATTAAAACTCAGATTTACCTCAAGTAACCAAAGCAGGACCAAGATTGGTTTAATACTAGAAATTGTTAATCCATTTCACCATACTAATTAATTAGAGATGAAAACCCATAGGACTTTATCAATAGATACAAATAAAACATCAATAAATTAATATCCAGTTTTTTTAATATATATTTTTAATTAGCAAACTAGGAGTAAAAAGAAATTTTCTTAAGCTGATAAAGAAAATCTCCCCCTCATAAAAAATGTACATGTACACACATCATATGTAACAGAGAAATACTAGAAGTTTTACTTTTAAAATCTGTAGCAAGAAAAGAATACCACCCTCACCAATGTCATCAATTCTATCCAATGTTATATGAAGGGAAGTAACCTGATCAACTAGACAACAAAAAAAGACATGGGCTGAAAGGAAGAAATTAAATTGTCATTAGTTGCATATGATATAATTGAACTGCACAGTGTCTCCCCAAAATATGTACAATAAATTATTAAAATTAATAAGAGCTCATCCACTTATTTAACAAATATTTATTGAATACCTACTATAAGCAGAATACTACTCTTGATGCTGGTGGAAAAGTAGTATACAAAATAGAAAAAGTACCTGCCCCAGTGTAGCTTACATTCTGGTGAAGGAAAATGTACAATAAACAAAATGAGGAAGAAAATTATACAGTATATTAGAAAATGATAACTACAGAAAAAGCTCAAGTAGGAAGAAGGATAAGTACTCGGGATAATGTGAAAAGAGAATGGTTTAGCAACCTAATTGCATTTCTATATATCAGCAACTTCTTAAAAGATGTAATAAAGAAAGACATCATTTGTAATAGCAACCAAATATATGTTTCTTACATAAAAGTAAATAAAAGGTGTGCAAGACTTTTTTGGAGTACATTAGAAAACTCTGTTGAAAGACATTCATAGAGGATCTAATACATGGAGTGATTCCACATGTAGAGGTTGAAAAACTATAACCATAAAGATGCATTTCTCCTTAGATTGTTCTATGGTTTCAATTTAACTCCAATCCTTCCAAACTTTGATGAAATTTGACAAGCCATTTCAAAATGTTTACAAAGAAGAGCAAAGGGGGAAGAATGGACAAACACTCCTGGGAATAAAGAACCAGGCTGGGGGCAGGAGGGTAGACTTACTCAACCTGATATCAAAATTTAGAATACAATTATAGTAATACTATATGAAAGGCACTGTGTAATTAGTACAGTGATTGATAACAGAACAGAGAGCCCTAAAGCAGAGCCACACTTACATGGACATATGACAAAACTGACATATGACAAAACTGACATTGCAAGTGATTGGGAATGGAGTATGGAATGCAGGAAAGTATATGGGAACAACCGGGTACTTTTATGGACAAAAGTGAATTCGGATTCCCACCTCACACTATGCTTTAAAATAAATTCCAAGTGGATTAAATAGAGGAGATAAGCCTATAAAACTTTTAGAATATAGGAAAACATACACAAGAACATCAACTATAAAAGAAAATATTTATACATTTGACTGTATTAAAATTAATAATTTTATTCCTAAAAAGGTTTCAGAAAGGCCATGAAAAACCAAACCACAAACATGAGATGTTTGTAATGTTTATATCTGACAAAATTTTAGTATCCTGGCTCTAAGAATCACTAGGCAGAGGACAAGCAATCCAAGAGAAACAAGGATAAGGGAGTAGGACAGGATTATCATTGAAGAGGAAAACTAAATAGTAATAAACATAAGAAAAATGTTTAGGGAAGTGTGAATTAATCCTACAAGAGAGCCTATACTTCCCCCAAATAGAGGAAATGAAAATGTTAGACATTATCCAGTGTCACTGAGGACAAGGAGTAAACAGAGCTTGTACATACTGAAGAATACATTAGTGCATGCACTTTAGAAAATAAACCCATCCTTGGGTGCATACCTAGGATGTATTCGGGTGTGCACACAAAATGGACATATAAAAATGTTAATAGACAGGAATGTAGAATGACACAGTCACTCTGGAAAATACTTTGGCAGTTTCCTACAATACTCAACATGTGCTTACCATACAACCCAGCTATCACACTCTTAGGCATTTATCGCAGAGAAATAAAAACTACGTTCACACAAAATCCAGTACACAAATGTTCATAGCAGCTTTGTGAACTAGCCCCATCCTGGAAACAACCCCAATGTCCTTCACAGGTGAATGTTAAACTGTGGTACATCTATGCCATGGAATACTACTCAGTTAAAAAGGAACAAACTGTTGGTGCATGCAACAACTTGGATGGATCTCAAGGAAATATGATGCCTGAAAAAAAAAAAGCCATTTCAAAAGGCTGCATACTGTGAGTTCCCATTCATATAGCAGGTTTGAAATGACAGAATTATGGGGATGGAGAACAAATTGGTCGCCGGGGGTGAGGGAAGAAGAAAGGGAGGGAGGTGGCTATGGCCATCAAAGAGTAGCATAAAAGAGTGTTATAATGGAACTTTTCTGTATCTTGACTGTGTAATGAAATGTCATGGAACTAAACACACACGCACACATACACACACGTGAGTTCATGAGAACTAGTCAAATCTGAATAAGGTAAATGGACTGTATTAATGTCAGTTTCCTGGCTGTGATATTGTGCTATAGTTATGCAAGATGTTGCTATTGGGAGAAGCTGGAAGAAGTCCATAGAGATCTCTTCGTATGATTTCTTACAACTGCATGTGAATGTAAAATAATCTCAAAAAGTTTTTAAAATGTTCATAGAAAAAAGTTATTTTTTCTTTTTTTTGGCCACACTGCGTGGCAAGTGGGATCTTAGTTCCCTGACCAGGGATTGAACCCGTGCACCCTGCAGTGGAAGCACGGAGTCTTAACCAATGGACCGCCAGGGAAGTCTCAGAAAAAATTTTTTAATAGTGAAAAAATCTTGTGTACAATCTAGATGTCACTTTGGTAGGAGAATGAATTAATAGATCATGATATATTTAGGCACCAGAAAACTGTACAGCAGGAAAATGTAAAATTTACAGCTTCACATATCAACATAGGTCAATCTCCAAAAAATTCTAATTGTGGGAAAAAAAATTTGCAGAAAAATTAATATAATGTATTCTATGTATGGTTCATATGGGTCAAAGTTCAGGAAATATTTTGGTTAAGAATGCATCCATATGTGGTAAAATTATGAAGAGAAGCAAGAAAATGATAAATACTATATTCATGAAAGTAGTTACTTCAGGGTGGTAGAAGGTGGGACATAGATCAGAAAACAGACTTAGGGGACTGATACTCTTTGACGTTTGGGTACCTACCATCCAGTTTAACTACTTTTTACTTTATGTTTACGATACAGTCTTTGTATGTATTTGATATCTAATTAAAACAACATAAATAGCTTATAGGGAAAGAAAGCTTCTGGGGAAAAAAGAGGGCATGTGAAAGACTGTGGAATCTATGAAAATATGATATTAGTGCAATTAAGTTCCAATTCCAAAGTCCCCTACAGGAAGGCATTAATAACACAGCAATAAACAATTTCTATTCACTTTACAATGGGGATAGACTAATCTGTGCGCACACACACCATACACACCTGCCCTACTTTGGCAAGAGAACACTTATAGTTTCTCTGTGATACAATCAGTTAAATAAAAATAAACACTTGCAGATACTAGAGAGATGGCTGCAATACAGGAAAACAGTATGCATGGTGGTTCTGTACACGGCTCTGCAGTCAGAATCCATGGGTGTGGCTCTTAGTGCCATCGTCCTCTAGGTGAGACCCTGGGGCAAGAAGTCTCACATGTGAAATGGGACTCATATAGCATTTCTCAAATGTTTTGGTCTCAAGACCCTTTTATTATTAAGGACCTCAAAGATGTATTGTTTATGTGGGTCATTATATCTATCAATATTTTCTGTTTCTTCATTAATCAAATAACAATAAGAAACCTATTGCATGTTGATATCAATAATATATTTTATGAAAAACATATATTCTGGGACTTCCCTGGTGGCGCAGTAGATAAGACTCTGTGCTCCCAATGCAGGGGGCCTGGGTTCGATCCCTGGTCAGGGAACTAGATCCCACATGCATGCTGCAACTAAGAGTTTGCATGCCATGGCTGAGGAACCTGCGTGCTGCAACTATGGAGCTGGCAAGCCACAACTAAGAAGCCCTGGAGCTGCAATTGGGGAGCTTGCCTGTCACAACTAAGGAGCCTGCCTCCCGCAACTAAGACCCAGTGCAACCAAATAAATAAATATTAAAAAAAGAAAAATATATAATCTAAAACAAAAAATAATTAATGAGAAGAGTAGCACTATTCCACATTTATGCAAATCTCTTTAATATCTGACTTAGAAGACAGCTGAATTCTTATAGCTGCTTCAGCATTCAATCTATTGCAATATGTCGTTTTGGCTGAAGTATGTGAAGAGAATCCAACTTCACACAAATACAAAGCTGGAAAAGGAAGGGCTTTGTGGAATCCGGAAAAGGTCTCAGGGACCTCTCCACCCAGGATCCTTAGACCATACTTTAACAAGCCCTAGACTAAAAAGTTTCCAGTTTCGAGATTGCAAAGTGAACACATGTTGCAATCTTCTGTTTCCTACACAAAACTGAACTACAGAAAATATGTTAAAATAAAAAATGTATGGCTGGGCTTAAAAAACAGAACATGACAGAACTGGAGGTAGGGATAAATTGGAAGTTTGGGATTGACATATACACACTACTATATATAAAACAGATAACTAATAAGGACCTACTGTATAGCACAGGGAACTCTACTCAAGACTCTGTAATGGCCTACATGGGAAAAGAACCTAAAAAAGAGTGGATATATGTATATGTATAACAGATTCACTTTACTGTACACCTGAAACTAACACAACATTGTAAATCAACTATACCCCAATAAAAATTTAAAAAATAAAAGAATGGGGTTGGGGGGATTCATTGAAGGAGCATTCAAGCATTAAAAAGTCCATGCATTGACATGATGGAATTCAAAACCTGAAGGTGACCCAGAAACAATTAACTGGGTGCTAGCTAAGTTGAGGCACTCCAGGCAGATAAAACCTTGTGCATCATTCCTGTCTTCTTCAGAGACCAGGCAGCAGCAACGAGGGGTATCTGTCTATAGGCGGGAGCCAGGATCAGAGAGGCTAGACAGAACTTCTGGTGCCAGGAGAAACCAGCTGCTCAAGCACAGAATGACAAATACTCCACCCAGCCGTCAAGCCACACTTACCCATTCTCACCATACACAGTTCATTCAAAACAGTATACTTGGTAAGGCCCCATAGCACAGAGAAAACAGATAATTTAACAGGAAATGTTAATCACTGAGATAAACACAACCAAAGATCATCCAATACTGCAGGAAATTCAGGAAAATCACCCAAAATTGAAAAAGGCAACAAACTCAACCAATGGCAGAATTTATATCTGAGGACAAAGAATTAATATTGCAGTCAGAAGAGGACTTTTTAAAAAAAGATAATTACTGTACTCAGAAACTTTAAAACAAAACACATTGTTTATTCACTTTTTCAAGTGACAAATATAATTGATAGGGTTCCGGAGTATTAACAATAGATGGATTAAAAAGCCAAATAAACACACAGAGAGAAAGAATTAGTGAGCTGGAAGACTGAGTTAAAGAATTCTTTCAGAACGAAGCCAAAGGGATAAGATGAAAAAGAGGACAGGTAAGTTAAAAAATGTGAAAGACAAATCCAGAAACCAAAAAGTTTCTAAGGGAAATTCTGGAGAGAATGAGAACTGATAATGGAGAGATAGCAATAAGAAAAGGAAGAACAGCCCAAAACTGAAGATGGACACTGATGAGTCCTCCGTCTGAAAGAAACCACTGAGTGTCAAGCAAGATAATATCAAGCACGCGTGTAAAACTCTAAAATCTGCTAGGAAACTCAGAATAAATACTTATACATGAAAGAACAGATTGATGTGGGAGACTGAATATACAGACAGTACTGGGCAGACTATACATAACTACAACTCTCACCCGCAATCTGCAGCAACCAGCCCAGGAAGCCAATCCATGATCTGTAGTACGTACGCTAGGAAGGCAGACTGCTTTCTGTAAGTTAGACTTGTGGGAAGCCAAACAATAACTTCTGTCATAGTCATCCCCAAACGACCAGGACTTTATTAACAACTGATAGCTTCCCTAATTTTACCCCTGTTTCCAACTAAGAACCAACCAGAGAGAGCAAAATATGTACCCCTAACCAACCACATAGGATGTCCCACTTCTAGTTAGCCTGCCTACAACTTCCCTGCACCAGCAGCCTCCAATCAGGGCGTAGAAGCCTTCCCCTTTTTTCCACTATAAAGCTTTCTTACTCCTCTGTCTGCCTCTATAGCAACCTCTGAATAAATAACATTAGCTTATTCTCATTTGGTTGTATTTCCATAGTTACCTTCAACCATGTGTGGTACCCATAGGGCCTCCTTGTGCCTTGCTGCTGGTCTAGTCTATGACCCATCACCAGGTCTGAACTCTTCTCTCTTTGTGTTGAGTTGCTCAGCTATTTATTCTCTGTGTGGTACATAGGCTTTGTTATTGGTTTACATTTGTTGGCCTCCTTGGTTGAATGAGACCATTCTTTTTCATCTCTTTTTGCTTTCTTTTGTGTTACTATTTGGTGTTGTGTTGTCTAAAAGTGTTTTGTGTCCTATGAAGGAGGACAAAACTGCTCTATGAAGGAGACTCATAGAGCAGAATGCCTGTTATTTGAGCTGGCATCACAGACCTTTGAATTTTCAGTTCTCACCAGATTGGCATCCACTGAATAAACTTTGCTGTGTGTCACCAACAGAACCGGATAGGTTTTCCCTTCTACATTATGTCCTAAAAGGTTGGCTTTGATCTAAAGAGAGTATTCTCTTTGGTTTTCCACCTGCCAGGAGCACAGATTATTGGGTCTGCATTAGGAGGTGGCCAGCTCTCAGGTTGGTGCCCAAGACACAAGGAATATAAGTATTACATTGCTGCCAACCATCTCCAGCTCTCCTGGGGTCATCTAAGTCTAAATCCTCTCTACTACCTAGAAAAACTACTGATTATTATATGTACTCTGATTAATATCCTAATTCTTGTGTCTAACTTTCTAAGTGGCATAGCCTCACGAAGGATGATTTGGGCCTTCAGTGGCGTCTCTTGGGAACATTTGATTTGAACAAAACTGTTCATTTGAGAGGTGCCTTAGAAAAGAAAGGGAATAAGATTGCACAATCCCATTGAGCATCATTTTTTGATTGGTATGCAGAGGCCTCCCAATGAAATTCTGAATAAGCAATTACTTCACTAAGAGATTCTTTGCCCAAAGCTAAGGAAAATTTGACAAACTTGCAAGAACGAAGGAGAATTCGTTCCCTAATAAATCCTCCCCTCTTTGTCCCCTGGCCGCCTCTCTCCATTCAGCCCTCCCTCTTCCTTCTGTTCTTCTGCCCTCTCTCCTTCCACACTTCCTCCTCCCTCCTCCCCTTGTCCAGACACCCTACCTTTTCCCAACCACTTACCTAAAACCTCAAAATACCAGTTGCCTGTAAGGATCCATCCCTCCCATGAGCCAGGTGTACAAGAAACTACAGAATTTAAGCTTTGGACCTGAGCTGAATTAAGAGCTATAATTAAAGATTTCCTTAAATCCAAACAAGATCACAAATATTCACAGAAGAATTTAAAATTCTTTGGGTACACATGACCTAGGATTACCTTACATGTCAACTTGTACACATGTTGGCTGGAACTTCAGATGCTATATCCTGGGTGGCAAAAGCTGATTGGACTTATCTGGAAAGGGACCTACAGGCCCCCTTTTCCACAATAAACCACAATAAACTTAAAAAGAAAATATAGTGCCAGAAAAGAAATTCATCTCCTAAAAGCCATACCTGAAGCATTTCCCCCTCCAAAGTTGACTGAACCATAATTCAGGTATGCAAACAAGATGAAACTATAGGAGATTTTCAGGGTTGACTAGAAAATAACTCCTGACAACACTTGTGAGTTAAAGAAGGTGCTGATGTAGCAGCAGCTCTCCCATCTCATCTTGATGACGGAGTTAAATGTGAAATTGGAGATCTAATTCAAAAACAGAAAACAGAATGGAAAATAGGCACTTGAGCTAAACTGTAACTAACACCTAGAAGAATATTTTGATAGGGCTTTAGAACAAAAATGAAACAAGACTTTAACAAAGTAAATTTAGCCCTGCAGATCAAACACCTAGGTGGCTCACAACCCAACCAACCACCTACTGACAAGGACACTTGTAGATAATGTTTACAGAAGAACATGGAGGAAAGATTGCCCCAGCTTATGAAAGAAAACCAAGACAAAGGAAGATCCCTCGTTTAGGATCACTGAGGGTCTTCTTATCCATGGAGTTATAAGGTCAAGGCCCTGGGAGGTGGGGGAATCATATCAGGAAGTTACCTTGACCTGTGCCCTTGCAGGCTATCATCTCTGGCATGCACTCCAGGGAGGGGCTAGTGTCAGTTCAAGGCCCCTGCAGGCCACTTGGCCACACAAAACGAATGCCGAGGCAGCAATATTATGCAGTGGTTTTGTTAAACGCTGGACACATATCCTTAAACACTCAAGGCAAATTAACTATAAATACAAAGTCTTTCTCACCAATTCCTGCCACTCATATTCAAGGAGATATGGGTGCCACTCTTTCTGCACTAAATCCTGCCACTTTTGCTCAACCTCTTCCTCAGAGTAACATATCACACGGATGGTACGTATTTCAAATAAGCCAACAGATTTCCCATATGAGCAAGCCCTTAACTGATAAAAACTTCTTCCTGCTCTGTGATATCACCCTTTCAAATTTAATAAGGAGACACTTACTTTGCCAATGGAATTGTAAAATCAAATGCACACCAGAAGGACTATTTCTTGAGGTTCTAGAGGACTTGTCTATTCATAATTAAGTTGTGTCTGCTCTGGAGATACCTTTGCTTCCTTCATTATATTTAGTGCATACCACAAACAGGGATCTTGACATTGTACCTGACACTCTACGGGCTAAAAATTTCACATACATAGGCAAAATAATTGGAATAGAATCTCTAAAAGTTCAGATACGTCCAACCACACCATCATCTAAACTTCCACAATATTCCTTGACACCAGAAGCAAAGAAGAGGCATCAAATCTATTTGGAAGCCTTATATCCAAAGGTCTTCTCATACCCTACACTAGTCCTTGTAACACTTCCATCCTGCCAGCAAGGAAACTAAGTGGATGGCAATATCCATTTGTTCAAGACCTCAGGGCCATCAGCAAAATTATTATCCCTTGCTTCCCTATAGCACCTAGCCCAAATACAATCCTGTCATCAATTCTTCCTGAAGCCACTTGCTTCACCATAGTGGATCTTTGCTCTGTCTGTTTTCAGGATACCTCTAGACCAGGACTATCAATTCCTCTCTTTGTCTTCACTTGGGGAGCACAATAGTTTATCTGGACAGCCATGCCCCTGGGGTTCACTGAAGCCCCCCACCTACATTTCCCAGGTCCTCAATCATGACTTAAAAGACCTAAATTCCCCCTTGTTTTTCAGTTCTGATACAATATGTAAATGATCTACTTTATTCAGAGAAAAAGGAAGCCTAAGAAAAGGATGCCATATACTCGTTCTCAGTCTTAGCAGAAAAGGGACATAAAGGTTCAAAAAAATTTTTTAATTCTGCCAAACAGTTTATTAGTTAGGACATGACCTATTTAAGTGGGAAAATCACTCTCTCCTAATGGACCGAAGGCTGTTCAAATATATCTTAGACCCTAACAAACAACAATTGAGGTGTCACTGGATATTGCAAACAAGGGGTGCCAGATTTTTCTGAAATTGCAACGCTTTTTATGAATTGACCAAGTCCTTGGTAAGAAGCTCTCTGCTCTGAGAGCTCAAACAAGAACCAGCTGTATATAATCTGGAGGAGGCTCTTCAACAACCTCCTTCCCCAGGCATCCCTAACCACAAAAAGCTGTTTCATCCATTTGCGTGTGAGCCACCTAAACAAGCTCTTGGGGTTTAAACTGAGCTCCATGGGAAACATCGAAAACCCGTCTCTTAATATAGCCTCATCCTTGACCCAGCTGCAAAGACTTATCCCCCTTGTCCTAGGGTAACAGCTGCCACATCACAATGATGTTTCTGCCGGAACCAGTTCTAGGCTCCCCGCTTGACCTCATGGGTCCACGTGCAGTATACAGACATTACTGCTGACTGAGAACCCATGGCACTTTTCAGCCAACTGATTAACCTCTTAGGAAATTCTATTACTCTCTCCCTCTCACTTTACCATTCACCACTGCAACACCCTGAATCCTGCCCCTATGAGAAGGGGAGCTTCAACACTGGTGTACCTCAGTTAGGAAACTCTCTGTACCTTGCTTAGATTTAGTAAAGACTTCTACTGAGGCCTCAGCCTAATGTTATTTGCTGATGGACCAGACCTCAAAAGTGAAACTAGAGGATATCCAGCAGGATGTGCTACCACTAATCCAAGCTCTCCCTTAGAATACTGTACAGTCCTCTACCTGAGGTAAAACCAGCCCAGACGGCAGAACTTACCGTGCTCACAAGAGCTTGTCAACTAGCCAAAGACCAGAGAGTAAGCATATATACACATAGTAGGTATGCCTTTGGAGTAGTACATGGCTTTGGGATGCTTTGGAAACAAAGGGGGTTTCTCACCTCTGCTGGAACCCCCATCAAACATGAACAGCAAGTTAAGGAACTTTTAGGTGCACTCCTACTTTCTAGAGAGGTGGCTATCGTAAGGGTTGAGCCCATGTAAAGAAAGATAAAAGATAAAGCAAATGCTCTACAATCATTATGCCAAACAAGTGATTTAACCAAGGTTAGGATCCCATCTAAACCCTCAAAGGATACACCTCTCTGGAGAGAATCAAAAAGGCCATTATAAAATATCAACACAACAAATACCAATAAGGATCAACAAAAGCAGAGATGTGCTTTGACAAGGAGAACATCTGAAATAAAGTGACATAGGAAGATGGAAAATAAAGGAATGAAAAAACATGAAAGCAAGTATTAATAACCAGAAAGTCAATTGCTAATATATGATGAGGTAGAAAAGAAGGCAAAAAAGGATGAAATATTTTATGCTGATTAAAGAAAAACCAACTACAAACCCATTTCAGTCATAAGTAGTCCTACCTTGTTTTGCGGTGTGTTTCTCAGAGTCTCCTCCCTGTTTGGTATTTCATCTTTCCAGTCTTCCCTTTGCCCTGCTTCCCAGAGAAAATCTCTCTCCTGCGCTTCTTGCGTGCATATTCCACTGCTATTTTTCCTTGATACTCATTAGTGTGGTGCTGAGAGATGCAGGGACGGAGATGTCCTCTGACCCTCTGACCCTCTGACCCTCGACTGACTGAGGCTCAGCCGTGGGCAATCACCGTACCCCTTGGGCTGGGGGCATGGTCTCACGAGTGATCTTGCCCCTCCTCCAGACCTAGTGCTGGGCTTTACACTATGCCTGCCCCTCTCCCTGGAGTAGAGCTTTTTCTCTTCCTTTCCCCATATCCAGCTGCAAAGGATTGGCTCCAGCCTCCTGTTCCTCAGCAAGATTAAGGCATTTGTTTCATGGGGAGATTGGTCTCAGTGGAGTTTCAGCAGGGCTACCATCCACCTCCCCCAGCCAGCACCTAGCTGAACGCCTGGTGCAGTTCTTGAGAGAAACACACCTGTAAGACTTTGCAAACCTCCCTATGTCTGGGATTCACACTCTTTAACAGAGCCCACCACCAGCCTTTAAGAATTTTTTTAAGTTTCTGCCTGGATCTCCTGTGCACTTCTCTGGTAGCTGGTAGTCTGTCCCTGGGAAGCAGCTGCAGACTGTTAGACGCCCTTAGCCACCTGTCGCTCCAGTGACAACGTTGAACTTTACCTCACCCTGTGCTCCCATCAAACAGTGACAGTAAGAAATCCCCCTACCATTCTTTGTTCCAGGAAATAGCTTACCACAAAGAACCACCCTTCCCCATATGACTCAGATAAGACTTGCTGTTTACTCTTTGTCATGACTGGCATAACCCTCAAGGTGACTCCCATGTTTACCTGACAGGGGCCCAAACACAGACTTTTCCCCCTTTTGCCTGAACCTGCTGACAAAACCAGCCCTTCCCCTTTCACCTCAGGCTGACTCCCCGTTTTTTGTCTCATGAGGGAATAGCTAAAGTTAGAACTGTTAGTTGCCCCTGAAACCAGCCAGACACAGAAATAAACATTTCCACTTCAGCTGAGACTGTCCCTGACTGCAAAACAATCCCACCTCTAAATCCCCCACCTGTAACCTGTCTACTGCTCCCTATAAAAGTCTAAGGCAAAACCACCACTGAGAGGCCTTGATCTCTGAATCTGGGTGCGGCCCTACTGCAGTAGTCTGAATAAAATCATCTCATTAATGGTCTGGTGCTTTATGTCTTTGACACCAGATTTCAGGTTAGTTATTTGCCCTGTGACCTCAGCTCACTATAAGTTCAAGAAAAGACACTCATTTGCATTTATCCAGATTTTTCCTGCTGTAAGTGTGGGAACAGCGCTGCTACCAGCTCTCTAGATCTCTGAGGCAAAACAGGAAGTCATGATTCTTTTATTTACTACTTTCAGGTAACCAGTCAGGACTTTTTAAAAACTACCATTATGAACTAATGGATTTTAAGACTTTCAGGTTTTCATGCTATTGCAATTATTCTTTTTATTCTTAAATTTCCACATCTTTGCCCAGTGGGAGCTCCTTCAAGTTGGCCTCTTAGACCTTTTGAAACAAGTCAAGTAGTGTTTGACAGCTTCCTGGTTCTCTGTCTGGCAAGATGTTCCAGCCTCATCCTGTGCACTTCCCACCCCAGATCTGGAATCAGCCACTTCTCTAGGAAACCTTGTTTCTTTTCCTGGGAAGTGGTATTTTAAGACCATAATCTAGGCTCCAGTGGTACTTTAACGCTTTATATGAAAAATACATTCAGGGGAAGTGAGAGGGAAGGAGCAAGAGTCAGGAGTAGCATCCAGGTGAACAGCCACCAACGTGGATGAGGAGGTGGCTGTGCCACCAAGGGAAGCGGACAGTATGGTGGAGAAGAGGGACGTGCGCTCATTCCCACTGGTGAGAGCACCAGCATCACAACTAACTGCTGAACAGTCATCGACAGGAAGACATTGGAACTCACCAAAAAAGATACCCCACATGCAAAGACAAAGGAGGAGCCACAATGAGATGGTAGGAGGGGTGCAATCACAATAAAATCAAATCCCATAACTGCTGGGTGGGTGACTCACAAACTGGAGAACACTCATACCACAGAAGTCCACCCACAGGAGTGAAGGTTCTGAGCCCCACGTCAGGCTTCCCAACCTGGGGGTCTGGCAACGGGAGGAGGAATTCCCAGAGAATCAGACTTTGAAGGCTAGCGGGATTTGATTGCAGGACTTCAACAGGACTGGGGGAAAGAGAGACTCCACTCTTGGAGGGCGCACACGAAGTAGTGTACACATCAGGACCCAGGGGAAGGAGCAGTGACTCCATAGGAGACTGAACCAGACCTTCCTGCTAGTGTTGGAGGGTCTCTTGCAGAGGCGGGGGGGTCAGCTGAGCCTTACCGCGGGCACAAGGACACTGGCAGCAGAAGTTCTAGGAAGTACTCCTTGGTGTGAGCCTTCCCAGAGTACGCCACTAGCTCCACCAAAGAGCCTGTAGGCACAGAGCTGGGTCACCTCAGGCCAAACAAGCAAGAGGGAGGGAATTCAGCCCCACCATCAGCAGACAAGAGAATTAAAGTTTTACTGAGGTCTGCCCACCAGAGCAACAGCCAACTCTACCCACCACCAGTCCTGCCCATCAGGAAGCTTGCACAAGCATCTTAGATAGCCTCATCCACCAGAGGGCAGACAGCAGAAGCAAAAAGAACTACAATCCTGCAGCCTGTGGAATGAAAACCACATTCACAGAAAGATAGACAAAATGAAACAGCAAAGGACTATGTACCAGAGGAAGGAACAAGATAAAACCCCAGAAAAACAACTAATTAAGTGGAGATAAGCAACCTTCCAGAAAAAGAATTCAGAATAAGGATAGTGAAGATGATCCAGGACCTCTGAAAAAGAATGGAGGCAAAGATCGAGAAGATGCAAGAAATGTTTCACAAAGACCTAGAAGAATTAAAGAACAAACACCTAGAAGAATTAAAGAACAAACATATAAACAATACAGTAACTGAAATGAAAAATACACTAGAAGGAATCAATAGCAGAATAACTGAGGTAGAAGAATGGATAAGTTACTTGGAAGGCAGAATGGTGGAAATCACTGCTGTGGAACAGAATAAGGAAAAAAGAATGAAAAGAAATGAAGACAGCCTAAGAGAGCTCTGGGAAAACATTAAATGCACCAACATTCTCATTATCGGGGTCCCAGAAGGAGAAGAGAGAGAGAAAGGATCCGAGAAAATATTTGAAGAGATTATTTTCGAAAACTTCCCTAACATGGGAAAGGAAATAGCCACCCAAGTCCAGAAAGCGCACAGAGTTCCAGGCAGAATAATCCCAAGGAGAAACACGCCAAGACACATAGTAATCAAATTGACAAAAATCAAAGACAACGAAAAATTATTAAAAGCCACAAGGGAAAAATGACAAATAACATACAAGAGAACTCCCATAAGGTTAACAGCTGATTCCTCAGCAGAAACTGTACAAGCCAGAAGGGAGTGGCATGATACCTTTAAAGTGATAAAAGGGAAGAAGCTACAACCAAGTTTACTCTACTCAGGAAGATTCTCATGCACATTCGACAGAGAAATCAAAAGCTTTACAGACAAGCAAAAGCTAAGAGAATTCAGCACCACCAAACCACCTTTACAACAAATGCTAAAGGAACTTCTCTAAGTGGGAAACACAAGAGAAGAAAAGGACCTACAAAAACAAACCCAAAACAATTAACAAAATGGTACTAGTGGGCTTCTCTGGTGGCGCAGGGGTTAAGAATCCACTTGTCAATGCAAGGGACACAGGTTCAATCCTCCCTGGTCCGGGAAGATCCCAAATGCTCGGAGCAACTAAGCCCATGTGCCACAACTACTGAGCCTGTGCTCTAGAGCCTGGGAGCCACAATGACTGAGCCCACATGCCACAACTACTGAAGCCTGCATGCCTAGAGCCTGAGCTCCACAGAAAGAGAAGCCACCGCAATGAGAAGCCCGTGCACAGCAACGAAGAGTAGCCCCCACTTGCCACAACTAGAGAAAGCCCATGCACAGCAACGAAGACCCAATGCAGTCAAAAATAAAATAAATTAAAAATAAATTAAAAAAAAAAGAAAATGGTACTAGGAACATACATATCAATAATTACCTTAAATGTGAATGGATTAAATGCACCAACCAAAAGACACAGGCTCACTGAATGGATACAAAAACAAGACCCAAATATATGCTGTCTACAAGAGACCCACTTCAGACCTAGGGACACAGACTGAGAGTGAGGGGATGGAAAAAAATATTTCATGCAAATGGAAATCAAAAGAAAGCTGGAGTAGCAATACTCTTATCAGATAAAATAGACTTTAAAATAAAGAATGTTACAAGGAAGGAAACTACATAATGATCAAGGGATCAATCCAAGAAGAAGATTTAACAATTATAAATATATATGCACCCAACATAGGAGCACCTGAATACATAAGGCAAATGCTAACAGCTATAAAAGAGGAAATCTACAATAACACAGTAATAGTGGGGGACTTTAACACCTCACTTACACCAATGGACAGATCATCCAGACAGAAAATTAATAAGGAAACACAAGCTTTAAATGACACAACAGACCAGAGAGATTTAATTGATATATATAGGACATTCCATCCAAACACAGCAGATTACAGTTTCTTCTCAAGTGCTCACACATCAAGCCTCGGTAAATTTAAGAAAACTGAAATCATATCAAGCATCTTTTCCGACCACAATGCTATGAGATTAGAAATAAATCAGTGGGAAAAAAACCGTAAAAAACACAAACACATGGAGGCTAAACAATACATTACTAAATAAAAGAGGTCACTAAAGAAATCAAAGAGGAAATCAAAAAATACCTACAGATAAATGACAATGAAAACAGGACGATCCAAAACCTATGGGATGCACCAAAAGCAGTTCTAAGAGGGAAGTTTACAGCAATGCAATCCTACCTCAAGAAACAAGAAAAATCTCAAATAAGCAATCTAACCTTACACCTAAAGGAACTAGAGAAAGAAGAACAAACAAAACCCAAAGCTAGTAGAAGGAAAGAAATCATAAAGATCAGAGCAGAAATAAATGAAATAGAAACAAAGAAAGTAATAGCAAAGATCAATGAAACCAGAAGCTGGTTCTTTGAGAAGATAAACAAAATTGATAAACCTTTAGCCAGACTCATCAAGAAAAAGAGGGAGAGGACTCAAATCAATAAAAGTAGACATGAAAAAGGAGAACTTACAATGGACACTGCAGAAACACAAAGCATCATAAGAGACTACTACAAGCAACTCTATGCCAATAAAATGGACAACCTGGAAGAAATGGACAAATTCTTAGAAAGGTATAATCTTCCAAGACTGAACCAGCAAGAAATAGAAAACATGAACAGACAAATCACAAGTAATGAAATTGAAACTGTGATTAAAAATTTTCCAACAAACAAAAGTCGAGGACCAGATGGCTTCACAGGTGAATTCTATCAAATATTTAGAGAAGAACTTACACCCATTCTTCTCAAACTCTTCCAAAAACTTGCAAGGGAAGGAACACTCCCAAACTCATTCTATGAGGCCACCATCACCCTGAAACCAAAACCAGACAAAGATACCACAAAAAAGAAAATTACAGACCAACATCACTGATGCAAAAATCCTCAACAAAATACTAGCAAACAGAATCCAACAACACATTAAAAGGATCATACACCATGATCAAGTGGGATTTATCCCAGGGATGCAAGGATTCTTCAATATATGCAAATCAATCAATGTGATACACCATATTAACAAATTAAAGAATAAAAATCATATGATCATCTCAATAGATGCAGAAAAAGCTTTTGACAAAATTCAAAACTGATTTATGATAAAAACTCTCCAGAAAGTGGGCATAGAGGGAACCTACTTCAACATAATAAAGGCCATGTATGACAAACCCACAGCAAACATCATTCTCAATGGTGAAAAACTGAAAGCATTTCCTCTAAGATCAGGAACAAAACAAGGATGTCCACTCTCACCACTATTATTCAACATAGTTTTAGAAGTCCTAGCCACGGCAATCAGAGAAGAAAAAGAAATAAAAGGAATCCAAATTGGAAAAGAAGAAGTAAAACTGTCACTGTTTGCAGATGACATGATATTATACATAGAGAATCCTAAAGATGCCACCAGAAGACGACTAGAGCTAATCAATGAATTTGGTAAAGTTGCAGGATACAAAATTAACGCACAGAAATCTCTTGCACTCCTATACACTGATGATGAAAAATCTGAAAGAGAAATTAAGGAAACACTCCCACTTACCACTGCAACAAAAAGAATAAAATACCTAGGAATAAACCTACCTAGGGAGACAAAAGACCTGCATGCAGAAAACTATAAGATGCTGAAGAAAGAAATTAAAGATGATACAAACAGATGGAGAGATATACCATGTTCTTGGATTAGAAGAATCAATATTGTGACAATGACTCTACTACCCAAAGCAATCTACAGATTCAATGCAATCCTTATCAAATTACCAATGGTATTTTTTTTACAGAACTAAAACAAAAAAATCTTAAAATTTATATGGAGACACAAAAGACCCCAAATAGCCAAAGCAATCTTGATGGAAAAAAATGGAGCTGGAGGAATCAGACTCCCTGACTTCAAACTATAGTAGAAAGCTACAGTCATCAAGACAATATGGTACTGGCACAACAACAGAAATATAAATCAATGGAGCAGGATAGAAAACCCAGAGATAAACCCACACACCTACGGTCCACTAATCTATGACAAAGGAGGCAAGGATATACAATGGAGAAAAGACAGTCTCTTCAATAAGTGGTGCTAGGAAAACTGGACAGCTACATGTAAAAGAACGAAATTAGAACACTCCGTAACACTATACACAAAAATTAACTCAAAATGGATTAGAGACCTAAATGTAAGACTGGACACTATAAAACTCTTAGAGGAAAACATAGGAAGAATACTCTTTGACATAAATCACAGCAAGATCTTTTTTGACCCACCTTCCAGAGTAATGGAAATAAACAAAATAAACTAAATAAAAACAAAAGTAAACAAATGGGACCTAATGAAACTTAAAAGCTTTTGCACAGCAAAAGAAACTATAAACAAGACAAAAAGACAACCCTCAGAATGAGAGAAAATATTTGCAAACAAATCAATGGACTAAGGATCAATCTCCAAAATATATAAACAGCTCTGCAGTTCAATATTAAAAAAACAAACAACCCAATCCATAAATGGGCAGAAGACCTAAAGAAGGTCCAAAGAAGACATACAGATGGCCAAGAAGCACATGAAAAGCTGCTCAACATCACTAATTATTAGAGAAATGCAAATCAAAACTACAGTGAGGTATCACCTCACACCAGTTAGAATGGGCATCATCAGAAAATCTACAAACAACAAATGCTGGAGAGGGTGTGGAGAAAAGGGAACCCTCTTGCACTGTTGGTGGGAATGTAAACTGACACAGCCACTATGGAGAACAGTATGGAGGTTTCTTAAAAAAACTAAAAATAGAATTACCATATGACCCAGCAATCCCACTACTGGGCATATACCCTGAGAAAGCCATAATTCAAAAAGACACATGCACCCCAATGTTCACTGCAGCACTATTTACAATAGCCAGTTCACAGAAGCAACCTAAATGCCCATTGACAGATGAATGGATAAAGAAGATGTGGTACATATATACAACGGAATATTACTCAGCCATAAAAAGGAATGAAATTTGGTCATTTGTAGAGACGTGGATGGACCTAGAGACTATCATACAGAGTGACAGTAAGTCAGACTGAAGTAAGTCATAAAGAGAAAAACAAATATTATATTAACGCATATATGTGGAATCCAGGTAAATGGTACAGTTGAACTGGTTTGCAAGGCAGAAACAGAGACACAGATGTAGAGAAAAAACATATGGACACCAAGGGGGGAAAGCTGGAGGGGGGGTGGTGGTGGGATGAACTGGGAGACTGCGATTGACATATATACTTTAATATGTATAAAACAGATAACTAATAAGAACCTGCTGCATACAATAAATAAAATAAAATTCAATAAAAAAGAAAAATACATTCATTCATTCTTTTAAGTTAAAGATTTGGGAATAATAAATTGTATTATTTATAGTATTTTACTAATTAAATGAGATAAAAATATAATCAAGACTTAATAAAGATTAATAAATATTAAATAAAAGTTAATAAAGATCAATTGGTCAAAAAATATTTAATGAGAACATGCTTTGAGCCAGAATTGTTCCATGCACTGAAGTGTGGGGTAGTGGAAGAAAAAAAAAAAAAAAAGACAGAATCATTTCCTGTATAGGATATATATTCTAGTGAAGGAAGGTAAATAATAAATAATAAAATAAATGATAAATATGATAAGTGTTACGGAGAAAACTAAGGCAAGGAAGGGGGCTTCACGGGAGTGCTACTGTTATTTGTAGTAATACTATTATTATTATTATATTTATGTGACCCACTCCAAGTACAGTCATTCTTTGGTATCCTCAGGGGATTGGTTTCAGAACCACCTTGGATACCAAAATCCATGGATGCTCAAGTTCCTTATATAAAATGGCATAGTATTTGTATATTAACCTGTACATTTTCTCCCATAAACTTTAAATCGTCTCTAGATTACTTATAATACCTAACACAATGGAAATGCTATGTAAATAGTTGCCTGCGTACAGCAAATTCAAGTTTTGTTTTTTGGAACTTTCTGGATTGTTTTTTCAAATACTTTTTGATCTGTGGTTGGTCTGTGGATGGGGAACTGACTGTAATACAACTGGGCAGGCAGGTGTAACTTATGAATGCAAAAGTCTATTTTCAATGTCCTATCAAACCTCCTTGTTTAAACAGATTATAGATGAATCATTTGGTAAAGTCTACATATCATCCTCCTCTTCAGCCACATCCAGTGGTAAAAATACCACCATGGACTGAGTTTGCTTGAAGAAAGGGAAACCTTCATACTTTGGTGTCTGGAAAGAAGGACACGTGTGATCTGCAGGTCCCCTCTCCTGTGCTGCAGAGACACGAGGCACAGGGATACGGTGATCCCCCTCTGGACAGGTGAGGGTACATCTTAATAAAATTCTATGATGCTCCCTCCTTCCCAATAAAGCTGAAGTGGCCAAGAGCAAAGCCATCCTTTTAAGAGGTAATAACCCCCCAGCTCTGCCTCCTCATCCCCCTTGATGGGTCCTTAGAGACCCTCCAGCTCCCCTTGAAAACATTCTGAAGGGAGGTATAGCACCTCAGTACAAGGAAGTTTTTAATTTAATGTCTATTGACGTATCATTGAAGAACCAAATAAAAACATTTTATTTGGTGATGCTTTCCTAAGGCAGCAACTATTTGTGGAAAACATTTAAGTGCCAGGGATGAATGACAGCCCTGACCACATTTCCAGTGTATCCGCATAAGAAATAGGAACATTGCTGCCTGAATGCTATAAAGTATTTTTATTGAGCTCTAAATTCTGTTGGTGTATAGTAAACCAGGCACTAGAGACAAATTTCCGAGATTGTGTATATATCAATATAATAGACAGTCCAATCTATTTCTAGGGTAATCGTTGTGTATATCTTAAAGATACATTTTTATTAAAAATGAGATTTATTCTATATGAACAGCATAGCAAAGTTGCTGCCCAATGGTATGGCATCAACTTTTTTGGAAAATTATGCATAGTTGGTACTACAGATTAATGTCTTCAGCCTGTTGTTTTGGATACCAGATCACCTTAAAAATCTCCAAAGTTTTGGCCATTTGATGATTAGATCTCTTAAAAATCTTCTTCAGGGCCCTTTAAAATGATAGAGACATAGGGGAAATGCAGTAGTGATGTTCTGGATTTAATTCTCTGCTTTCCCTCTTTGCCATGGCAAAACATGGCTCATATACTGAGAAGTCAAAATCCACAGGTGATGTTTCCATGTCTGGAATGTGTGAAGAGTGTGCCTGTTGTTTCCATCACTTACTCCTCTGTCTGCTAGGCTGTGGAATTCTCAGTTTGAGCTGCACCTCACTGGTCTCTTCATCTCCAGTGCCAAGTTCCTGAGCCTGCCATACCATCATAGGGATCAAGAAGTAAACCGAATAAATGAATGGTGGTAATTTCATTAGTTTGTGCCTTTACTGAGCTTCTTTTTTACAAATCCCACCATTTCCAAATTTTTCCGCTTCAGTTAGACTGGTCACCTGCCTCTTCCCTGCACAAACCACGGTCTCTCCTATTGCCAAGCCTTTGCTCATGCCATGAGCTCCAGTAGAATGCCCTTTCCTTGCATCCTCCAGGAAGTTTTCTCAGATAGCATTTATCTTACAGGGTTGTTGAGAGGCTGGAATCAGGCAAAACATGTAAACACATCTAACAGGTGCTTGTCACGGTAAACACGAGTTTCCTTCTCACCAGTACAGACCCTAATCACCCTCTGAACTTCTGAGGACTGCACCTGGACCATATCATTTAGCTCTTGAGTAACACTGTTCATATTGCTCAGGAATTGTCTCTTCTAGGTATTCCTGGTCTCCCCAACTAGGCCCTTAGAGGATCACGGTTTATTCCCTAGGCATTCATCAGGGTGTCTAGAATACATGTAAGATAACCCATAGGAACTCAACAAAAGCTGGCCAGCTGGCGTTCCACCTCTGTCCTCCTTCCTCTCCTTTTCCTGTGGTATACACTTTTGCGGGGGTTAGGGGGAGGCCTCTTTATCCCTAGCCCATTGCCTTGCTTACTAGCTTATTCTGTGATCATGCCTATCTGGGCCACAGCAACATGGACAAGGGTGGAATGCTCATCCAAGCTGGGCCAATCAGGTCCTCTCTCCTAGGGTTAAATGTAACTAAAAGATATTCCAAAAGTTTCTGGACATCTGAGATAAGAATATATAACCTTGACTCTGTGAGGCACCCATATTCCACCTTGCAGACTGGACAAAGCAACTGTCATATGGGAAGAGCAGAGAATGAAGCAGTTAAGCAATGAAGGGCAAAGAACAAGAGACGGAAGGCATTCTGTCCACTTTCTACATCCTAGTTCTTCTAGTTCTCTTCCCAAGGCCCAGACACTTTTCTGCTCTTGGGTTGTGCGGGATAGCACTCTTCTTTCATTAAATTCCTCCCCACCCCCTTCCCAAGTTAGCTTGCAACTCAAAGATTCTGATTTGATATCTTCTCTTTCTTTGGCTTCCCCCTCCTCCAATACATCAAAGAGTAACCTTGGGGAGCTCTGAGGGCGTGGAGTGCTGGGATTTCTCTGTCCCCTTTGTCTAATGGGTCCAGGTCTGGTGTAAGGGAGACTGGGGAGGCGTGGGAAAGTAGAAGTTGACAGTAGCCTGGCCATTTGGAAATCAACTTCATCTCTGCATTATACCTGTTCTTGGCCAGCAGTGGCTCCTCTGATTATTGGCTCTTAAGAGCACCACAAAGTGGGTACAGAACTGTGCCAAGAGCAATGGCTTCAAGGCCAGACACACCCCAAATCTACTACTTACAGGAGGTATGGCATGGGGACTACTCTGTTGTGTTTCTCCTGATGCAGCGGATATGAGGATTAAAGGGGCTAATCTTGGGCTGTGGTGCTTGGCCCAGTATCTGACACATAGTGTCCTCACCGTTTCTTCCATGCACCTTCATGTGAAGAGAGCAGAGGAGAGGAGGAGGAATGCAGAAAAGGGATACGGATTCTTAGACAACAATAATGTCTGTGGTCCCTAATGCAGGGAAATGTATACAAGCCCTTGGGGCCCTAGAAGCCAGTTCAAAGGACACAAGAAACAAGCATTCTTCCCTGAGTGGGCCAAATGTCAAAAGCTGGAAAGAATGTTTAGATGGGATAAGGAAGATATGGGATAAGAGAGAGCGGGGTCGGGGGCGGGAGGGAGAGAGAGAGAGAGAGAGAGAGAGAGAGAGAAAGCTCTTCCTCTTCTTATAGGTTACTAGTTCTATTGGATTAGGACCCCACACTCATGACCTCATTTAACCTTAATCATCTTCTAAAAGCCATATCACCAAATACAGTCACATTGGGGGTTAGTGCTTCGACACATGAATTTTGTGGAGACACAATTCAGTCTACTGCACTGGGGGGTTGGGAGACTGGGTAGGGGATGGCAGGGAAAGAACAAAATGAATGCACCTATCCTCTCTGCCACAGTCATAAATAAACATTAGAAAGGAGCCAGATGCAAATTTAGGAAAGAGCAAGATATCATTGCTATCCCAGGAGGGAAGAGACCGTTACATTTCGAATCATTAAAGATTCAAGCACATGCACAGAATAAATGTATCTCATTTAGGTCTGGAAGTTTTCTGCCTTTATTCTTATTTAATTAGAGCATTTGCTATGTAAAGACCTCATATTTTTGTGAGAAGCACCATCAGCAAATTTAACTCCAGAAGAAAAGTAATTAATTTCACAAACAGAGGCCGTCAGTCAGTTACACGCTGGCATCAACCATGTCACATGTGAACAGCCACAGCCTCTGGGGGTTTGTTTCTGTTGCTTCTGTCAACGTTGTCAGGCTGAGCAGACTGCTCGGATTGGGCAGGAATGGTGCTTATGTTGGTTTGAAGTCTTACGAATACTGATGTTACCCAAACCAACCTGGTAGAGATGGCCAGTTTACACCCCCTCTACACATACACACACGCTTTTTTTTTCTTTTGCTAGCTTTGAAGGTTTTCTGATTTGCATCATGATATTTGGTAGCATTAGAATTTCAGACAAACCAACCACAGCAATGATTAGTAAAGGAAACCCTTATTCTGAATGTTGAATACAATGAAAGGATTTTTCTTCCTTGTAGGATATGAGGATACAGTCTTTCTCCTTTGACCAACTGATAGGATAAATGACATTAGCAGATTTCTTTGTATCAGTCTACCTTTGGAGTTTGTCCCTTTTCAAATGCTGCTGGATTTAATTTGCTAGCATTTTATTTAAGGATTTTGCTTTTTCATCTGCTCGCCTGTAGGTTGGATGTTTGTTCCACACTCATCAGTTTTGGTCAGATTAGAGCATCAGTTAGGGCAGCTTTGTAAAATGTATCAGGAAATCTGAAAAGTATCACGATGGATAAACAAGGTGTTTGACCAAGTCTCTCTTGATTCTGTGTTGGGGTGGGAACAGGAATAAGCCTGTGGACCTAGCCAGTCAGCTGCTCACTTGGCACTCCTCTGACTTCTTTATCTACACAGCCCCTCTCCCTCATTTCCTCTCAGACCATGCAGCTCATTCCCCTGTGCGGCTTAGCACATTTTATAGCTATATATTAATTGGTTTGCTTACTTGTTTTACTGTCTCTCACTGAACTTTAAGCTCAATGAGGGCAAAACCATGACCATTTCTCTGCCAATGGACATTTAGGTTGCTTCCACGTCTTGGCTATTGTGAATAGTGCCACAATGAATATTGGGTGCGTGGATCTTTTCAAATTATGGTTTTCTCTGGACATATGCCCAGGAGTGGGATTGAGGGATCATACGGTAGTTCTATTTTTAGTTTTTTTAAGGAACCTCCATACTGTTCTCAAAGATGTGGTATAGGGCTTCCCTGGTGGCGCAGTGGTTGAGTCTGCCTGCCAATGCAGGGGACACGGGTTCGAGCCCTGGTCTGGGAAGATCTCACATGCCACAGAGCAACTGGGCCCATGAGCCACAATCACTGAGCCTGCGCGTCTGGAGCCTGTGCTCCGCAACAAGAGAGGCGCGATAGTGAGAGGCCCGCACACCACGATGAAGAGTGGTCCCTGCTTGCCGCAACTAGAGAGAGCCCTCCACAGAAACGAAGACCCAACACAGCCAAAAATAAATAAATAAATAAATAAAAATTTAAATGTAAATTTAGAATTCCTTTAAAAAAATGTGGTATAGTTATACAATAAAATACTACTCAGCCATAAAAAAGAATGAAATAATGCCATTTGCAGCAACATGGAGGGACCTAGAGATTATCATACTACATGAAGTAAGCCAGACAGAGAAAGCAAATATCATATGATAATCATCTATATGTAGAATCTTAAAAAAAAAGATACAAATGAACTTATATACAAAACAGAAATAGACCCACAGATATAGAAAACAAACTTATGATTATCAAAGGGGAAAGGGTGGGGGGAGGATAAATTAGGAGTTTGGGATTAACATATACACACTACTATATATAAAACAGATAACCAACAAGGATCTACTGTATAACACAGGGAACTATACTCAATATTTTGTAATAACCTATAAGGGAAACTAATCTGAAAAAAATAGATATATATGTATATGTAACTGTCTCACTTTGCTGTACACCTGGAACTAACACATTATAAATCAATTATACTTCAATTTTTTAAATATGCCCATTTTATTCACTTAAATATTATCCAGTACCAAGCACACTGCCTGAGCACAGTAGGGGCTTAAGAAATATTTATTGGATAAATTATGGATATTAGGCAACTTTCAATTTGACCCAAGGTAAGCTTTACTGCTGAGCTAGAAGATAGAGAATTTGTATATTAGTAACTACTACTAATTACCATTTACTGAGTACTGACTATATACTATCTATACTATACATTATAACTATATACAATAAACCACATACTAACAGCCTTCTGTACTCATTAGTCGATATATGTTCTCTCATGTGATCTTTTCAAAAACTCTTTAAAGTAGGCTCAGTAATAGTAAATAATTTTCTTAAAGTCACCGAGTTAGTAACCTAGGATTTGAACCCATATCTTTCCGACTTCAAAGGCTGTATTCTTTACAACTATGAGAAACTGTTTTCTCCCTAAAACGTGTTGCAGCAGACAGAAAACTGGGCTCAATAAGTTTTCACTAATGTGAGGCCATTTCTTGGTTTATTTATTACAAATGTGAGGTTCTTGGGCCAATGTTACATTAACATTTAGAAGGATTTTCACTATATATAATGAAACTATTGTTGCATGTAGAATAAATGTGACTGTTTAAATGCCTAGGGAACATTGTTTAAAATGCAGCATTCATCACAAGAAAATAATCTTCCTCTCCCTTCTTTGTTCATGATAATGTGCCCAGAGTGGGAGAGAGAAAGGGGTGGGGTCTTCCTCCCTCCCACCCTCCAACTCTAGGTAGGGAGTCTGGTGGGTAGGGGACTGTAGGCTACAGAACTGTGTTGCCAGCTGTGACGGGAGCTCAGAGATGTGCTGGAGGACTTGAGTGTTTCCACATGATGGTGATTAGGGACCCACTCCTGCATTTCTCCCTCCTAAGCCAGCACCCACCCCCGACCACCACCACTTTGTGTTTCAGTGATTAGCTTGGGTCAGCTCAAGAAAGAAGCAATTCTGTGGCAGAAATATTAATGATTTTCACTCCTTTGGGAGTGGCTCCCAGAAAATGAGTACAGTCTACGTAGTCAGGCAGATTGTATGGAGCTGATTCGTGCAGTAAATATTTATTGAACAGTTTGTGGATGCTTGAATACAGGCATACAATCAGGGGTGAAACCCAATGAAGTGAGTATCCAAAAATTTTTATAAGCACACTTGTGTTACACACTAAGATGGAAAAATCATGGGTGCTCTGAGAAGGTAAGCTACTACACTTGGGCTGAGGAGAGGTCTCCCTGGGGCAGTGACATTTAGAATAAAGTCGGAAAGAAGGGTAGTAGGTGGCCAGTCATAGGGTTTGGGACACAGTAATAGCATCCTAGGCAGAAATAACCTTGTGAACAAATTTTCTGATGGAGGAAAGACATAAGATCAAAATAAAGAAGAGAGGGGACTGGTGTTGGGGGAACAGGAAGCAAAAACAGGGTGAGTGGCAGGAGACAGAGCCTTCTAGATTCTATTAAATCCTGTGACTGTCAGGATCAGCAGACATCTATGAAAGGGCTTGAACAATGGAGTGACATAGCCAGACATGCTACGCACTCCAGTCTGACTGCAGCCAAGAGAACCAACTGGAAGAGGTGAGGAGTGAGGGGTAATGTTTGAGACCAGTTGGCTCTTCAGTGTAGACAGAGAGCTGGTGTCTGGTGGTTGACAGCAGAGATGGAGAGAAAAGAGAAGGGTTACGTTCTATCTTGGAGATGGAATTGTCATGTCCTGATGGCTGATTGGATGTAGGACGTGAGAAATGGAGAGGTATAAAAGGTGATGTTCAACATTTTGAGCTGAACAACCAATCAGGTTGCTGGAGATGCCACTGTTGAGAAGCAGGACACGGAGGGGAGGGAAAATGTACAGAGCTAAATAAAAACCTTGTTTTAACTGTGTTTTGGTTGAAAAGCTTGAGACATCATGTGGACCACTGGATATATTTATCTGGAGCTTAGAAGTAAGCTCAGGGTTGGAAAGTGAAATTAAATTTCATGTGATAAACACTGAACACTTATTCTGAGCCAAGCATCATGCTAGGACCTTGTCTTCCCAGAGAATCAGTCTCAAGCATAAGACCATATGTTGGAAATGCTGAGAGTAAAATAATCACGTACAATGGAAAGGACCCTAAAGCTCAAAACTATGGTAACCAGTGGCGAGGGAGAGGAGAGAGAAGGCATGAAGATGGGAAAGGAATGCAGAAAAGTTCTGTGGAAGGGGTAAGAGTCAGTCCAAGTCTCAAAGGTTGAGGAGGATTGTAATAGGCAAAGAAGTAGCAGAAGATCACTCCAGGCAGAAAAAAAATTCTGAACCAGGGCATCGTGAAAGCGCAGGGTGTTACGATGAGGATAAAAGTTCTGTCTGAGGGACACAGCAAAGATAGGCAGTAAGGTTGGAAAAGCATGCTAGAGCCAGATTGCCCAAGACCTTCAGGTAAAATCAAGGAGTTTGGACTTTATGACATGCAGTGATTTCCAATCCTTGCAGCACATCAGAAATCACTTGGGGAGATGATAAAAATTCATAGACCCAAGCTCCGACAATTAAAATTCTGACTATAATCTTTGGAAGGAAACTAGAGGCCCCTGGAAGTTCTCACAGAGCTAATCCGGAGACTGTCATGGGGTACTACCGATGTCCATGATGGGAGAAAAAAGTCTACACCTGCTCTAGGTACCTCATATAAATAGAATCATAACAGTATTTGCCTTTTCATGTCTGACTTATTTCACTTAACAAAATGTCCTCAAGGTTCATCCATGTGGTACAATGTAGAGTGACTAATATTCCATTATATGGATATACCACATTTTGTTTATCCATTCATCCACTGATGTACACTTGGGGTGCTTCTACCTTTTGGCTATTGTGAATAGTGCTATTATGAACATGGGTGTAACCTCCAGGGAGTTTTAAAACAACTCAGTGTCCAGGTTGCACCTAGACTATCCAAACAGTCTAGGGATCTCTGGATAGGATCCAGACATCAGTATTTTTAAAAACTCTCCAGGTAATTCCAATGTGCATCCAAGGTTGAGAACCACCATTTAAAGTAAAAGGAGGCAACTCCCAGCTCGGGGTCTGTTCCCTCCGCCGTCACGGAACTGCCCCGGAGCCCGAGGGGAGGGTGGCCTCACTGAGGCTGCCGGCTCTGGAGGGGCCCCAGCGGCCGAAGCCGTGACAGTCGTGGGGACGGCAGGCCGGTTGTTTCAACAAGTACCTTAAAGACAAAATGGAAAAACAAGGAGGTTTGTGCCTGAGATCATGTTGATGTGAAACCAAGGATGGCCAACATGTGCCAGGAGAAGATGGCGGAAGAGTAAGACGCAGAGATCACCTTCCTCCCCACAGATACAACAGAAATACATCTACACGTGGAACTGCCCCTATAGAACACCCACTGAATGCTGGCAGAAGGCCTCAGACCTCCCAAAAGGCAAGAAACTCCCCACGTACCTGGGTAGGGCAAAAGAAAAAAGAAAAAACAGAGACAAAAGAATAGGGTTGGGACCTGCACCAGTGGGAGGGAGCTGTGAAGGAGGAAAGGTTTCCACAAACTAGGGGCCCCTTTGCAGGCGGAGACTGCAGGTGGCAGAGGGCGGAAGCTTCGGAGCCACGGAGGAGAGCACAGCCACAGGGGTGCGGAGGGCAAAGCGGAGAGATTCCCGCACAGAGGATCGGTGCTGAGCAGCACTCACCAGCCTGAGAGGCTTGTCTGCTCACCCGCCAGGGCGGGCGGGGGCTGGGAGCTGAGGCTCGGGCTTCGGTCGGATCGCAGGGAGAGGACTGGGGTTGGCGGCGTGAACACAGCCTGAAAGGGCTAGTGCACCACGGCTAGCTGGGAGGGAGTCCGGGAAAAGGTCTGGAGCTGCCAAAGAGACATGAGACTTTTTCTTGCCTCTTTGTTTCCTGGTGTGCGAGGAGAGGGGATTCAGAGCGCGGCCTAAACGAGCTCCAGAGACGGGCACAAGCCGCGGCTATCGGCACGGACCCCAGAGAAGGGCATGAGACGCTAAGGCTGCTGCTGCCACCACCAAGAAGCCTGTGTGTGAGCACAGGTCACTATCCACACCTCCCCTCCCGGGAGCCTGTGCAGCCCGCCAACGCCAGGGTCCCGTGATTCAGGGACAACTTCCCCGGGAGAATGCATGGCGTGCCTCATGCTGGTGCAACGTCATGCCGGCCTCTGCCGCTGCAGGCTCGCCCCGCATTCTGTACCCCTCCATCCCCCCGGCCTGAGTGAGCCAGAGCCCCCAAATCAGCTGCTCCTTTAACCCCGTCCTGTCTGAGCGAAGAACAGATGCCCTCAGGTGACCTACACACAGAGGCGGGTCCAAATCCAAAGCTGAACCCCAGGAGCTGTGCAAACAGAGAAGAGAAAGGGAAATTTCTCCCAGCAGCCTCAGGAGCAGCGGATTAAATCTCCACAATCAACTTGATATACCCTGCATCTGCTGAACACCTGAATAGACAACAAATCATCCCAAATTGAGGAGGTGGACTTTGGGAGCAAGATATATTATTTTTTCCCCTTTTCCTTTTTTTGTGAGTGTGTACGTGTATGCTTCTGTGTGAGATTTTGTCTGTATAGCTTTGCTTTCACCATTTATCCTAGGGTTTTGTCTGCCTATGTTTTTGGTTTTTTTGTTTTGTTTTGTTTTTTGTTTTTATTACTATTTAAAATTTTTTTCTAAATAATTATTTTTTATTTTAATAACTTCATTTTATTTTATCTTTATTTCATTTTATTTTATCCTCTCTCTTTCTTTCTTTCTATTTTTTCTCACTTTTATTCTAAGCCATGTGGATGAAAGGCTCTTGGTGCTCCACCCAGGAGTCAGTGCTGTGCCTCTGAGGTGGGAGAGCCAACTTCAGGACACTGGTCCACAAGAGACCTCCCAGCTCCACGTAATATCAAACAGCGAAAATCTCCCAGAGATATCCATCTCAACATCAAGACCCAGCTTCACTCAATGACCAGCAAGCTACAGTGCTGAACACCCTATGCCAAACAACTAGCAAGACAGGAACACAGCCCCATGCATTAGCAGAGAGGCTGCCTAAAATCATAATAAGGCCACAGACATCCCAAAGCACACCACCAGACGTGGGCCTGCCCACCAGAAAGACAAGATCCAGTCTCATCCACCAGAACACAGGCACTAGTCCCCTCCACCAGGAAGCCAACACAACCCACTGAACCAACCTTAGCCACTGAAGGCAGACACCAAAAACAAGGGGAACTATGAACCTGCAGCCTGCGAAAAGGAGACCTCAAACACAGTAAGATAAGCAAAATGAGAAGACAGAAAAACACACAGCAGATGAAGGAGCAAGGTAAAAACCCACCAGACCTAACAAATGAACAGGAAATAGGCAGTCTACCTGAAAAAGAATTCAGAATAATGATAGTAAAGATGATCCAAAATCTTGGAAATAGAATTGACAAAATGCAAGAAACATTTAACAAGGACCTAGAAGAACTAAAGAGGAAACAAGCAATGAGGAAAAACACAATAAATGAAATTAAAAATACTCTAGAAGGGATCAATAGCAGAATAACTGAGGCAGAAGAACGGAAAAGTGACCTGGAAGATAAAATAGTGGAAGTAACTACTGCAGAGCAGAATAAAGAAAAAAGAATGAAAAGAACTGAAGACAGTCTCAGAGACCTCTGGGACAACATGAAACGCATCAACATTAGAATTATAGGGGTCCCAGAAGAAGAAGAGAAAAAGAAAGGGACTGAGAAAATATGTGAAGAGATTATAGTGAAAAATTCCCTAATATGGGAAAGGAAATAGTTAATCAAGTCCTGGAAGCACAGAGAGTCCCATACAGGATAAATCCAAGGAGAAACATGCCAAGACACATATTAACCAAACTATCAAAAATTAAATACAAAGAAAACATATTAAAAGCAGCAAGGTAAAAACAACAAATAACACACAAGGGAATCCCCATAAGGTTAATATCTGATCTTTCAGCAGAAACTCTGCAAGCCAGAAGGGAGTGGCAGGACATATTTAAAGTGATGAAAGGGAAAAACCTACAACCAAGATTACTCTACCCAGCAAGGATCTCATTCAGACTTGATGGAGAAATTAAAACCTTTACAGACAAGCAAAAGCTGAGAGAGCTCAGCACCACCAAACCAGCTTTACAACAAATGCTAAAGGAACTTCTCTAGGCAAGAAACACAAGAGAAGGAAAAGACCTACAATAACAAACCCAAAACATTTAAGAAAATGGGAATAGGAACATACATATTGATAATTACCTTAAATGTAAATGGATTAAATGCTCCCACCAAAAGACACAGACTGGCTGAATGGATACAAAAACAAAACCTGTATATATGCTGTCTACAAGAGACCCACTTCAGACCTAGGGACACATACAGACTGAAAGTGAGGGGATGGAAAAAGATATTCCATGCAAATGGAAATCAAAAGAAAGTTGGAGTAGCAATTCTCATATCAGACAAAATAGACTTTAAAACAAAGACCATTACAAGAGACAAAGAAGGACACTACATAATGATCAAGGGATCAATCCGAGAAGAAGATATAACAATTGTAAATATTTATGCACCCAACATAGGAGCACCTCAATACATAAGGCAAATACTAACAGCCATAAAAGGGGAAATCGACAGTAACACAGTCATAGTAGGGGACTTTAACACCCCACTTTCACCAATGGACAGATCATCCAAAATGAAAATAAATATGGAAACACAAACTTTAAATGCTACATTAAACAAGATGGACTTAATTGATATTTATAGGACATTCCATCCAAAAACAACAGAATACACATTTTTCTCAAGTGCTCATGGAACATTCTCCAGGATAGATCATATCTTGGGTCACAAATCAAGCCTTGGTAAATTTAAGAAAATTGAAATCGTATCAAGAATCTTTTCTGACCACAATGCTATGAGACTAGATATCAATTACAGGAAAAGATCTGTAAAAAATACAAACACATGGAGGCTAAACAATACACTACTTAATAACCAAGTGATCACTGAAGAAATCAAAGAGGAAATCAAAAAATACCTAGAAACAACTGAGAATGGAGACACGTCAACCCAAAACCTATGGGATGCAGCAAAAGCAGTTCTAAGAGGGAAGCTTACAGCAATACAATCCTACCTTAAGAAACAGGAAAACTCTCAAATAAACAACTTCACCTTGCACCTAAAGCAATTAGAGAAAGAAGAACAAAAAAACCCCAAAGTTAGCAGAAGGAAAGAAATCATAAAGATCAGATCAGAAATAAATGAAAAAGAAATGAAGGAAACAATAGCAAAGATCAATAAAACTAAAAGCTGGTCCTTTGAGAAGATAAACAAAATTGATAAACCATTAGCCAGACTCATCAAGAAAAAAAGGGAGAAGACTCAAATCAATAGAATTAGAAATGAAAAAGGAGAAGTAACAACTGACACTGCAGAAATACAAAGGATCGTGAGAGATTCCTACAAGCAACTATATGCCAATAAAATGGACAACCTGGAAGAAATGGACAAATTCTTAGAAATGCATAACCTGCCAAGACTGAACCAGGAAGAAATAGAAAATATGAACAGACCAATCACAAGCACTGAAGTTGAAACTGTGATTAAAAATCTTCCAACAGGGCTTCCCTGGTGACACAGTGGTTGAGAATCTGCCTGCCAATGCAGGGGACACGGGTTCGAGCCCTGGTCTGGGAAGATCCCACATGCTACAGAGCAACTAGGCCCGTGAGCCATAATTACTGAGCCTGTGCGTCTGGAGCCTGTGTTCCGCAACAAGAGAGGCCGCGATAGTGAGAGGCCTGCGCACCGCGATGAAGAGGGGCCCCCACTTGCCGCAACTAGAGAAAGCCCTTGCACAGAAACAAAGACCCAACACAGCCGTAAGTAAATAAATAAGTAATTGAATAAATAAGTCATTAAAAAAAAAATCTTCCAACAAACAAAAGCCCAGGACCAGATGGCTTTACAGGCGAATTCTATCAAATATTTAGAGAACAGCTAACACCTATCCTTCTCAAACTCTTCCAAAACATAGCAGAGGGAGGAACACTCCTAATCTTATTCTATGGGCCACCATCACCCTGATACCAAAACCAGACAAAAATGTCAGAAAGAAAAAAAACTACAGGCCAATATCTCTGATGAACATAGATGCAAAAATCCTCAACAAAATACTAGCAAACAGAATCCAACAGCACATTAAAAGGATCATACACCATGATCAAGTGGGGATTATTCCAGGAATGCAAGGATTCTTCAATATACGCAAATCAATCAACGTGATACACCATATTAACAAATTGAAGGAGAAAAACCATATGATCATCTCAATAGAGGCAGAGAAAGCTTTCAACAAAATACAACACCCATTTATGATAAAAACCCAACAGAAAGTAGGCATAGAGGGAAACTACCTCAACATAATAAAGGCCATATATGACAAACCCACAGCCAACACTGTCCTCAATGGTGAAAAACTGAAACCATTTCCACTAAGATCAGGAACAAGACAAGGTTGCCCACTCTCACCACTAGTATTCAACATAGTTTTGGAAGTTTTAGCCACAGCAATCAGAGAAGAAAAAGAAATAAAAGGAATCCAAATCAGAAAAGAAGAAGTAAAGCTGTCACTGTTTGCAGATGACATGATACTATACATAGAGAATCCTAAAGAGGCTACCAGAAAACTACTAGAGCCAATCAATGAATTTGGTAAAGCAGCAGGATACAAAATTAACGCACAGAAATCTCTTGCATTCCTATACACTAATGATGAAAAATCTGAAAGAGAAATTAAGAAAACATTCCCATTTACCATTGCAACAAAAAGAATAAAATATCTAGGAATAAACCTACCTAAGGAGACAAAAGACCTGTATGCAGAAAATTATAAGACACTGATGAAAGAAATTAAAGATAATACAAATAGATGGAGAGATATACCATGTTCTTGGATTGGAAGAATCAACATTGTGAAAATGACTCTACTACCCAAAGCAATCTACAGATTCAATGCAATCCCTATCAAACTACCACTGGTATTTTTCACAGAACTAGAACAAAAAATTTCACAATTTGTATGGAAACACAAAAGACCCCGAATAGCCAAAGCAATCTTGAGAACGAAAAATGGAGTTGGAGGAATCAGGCTCCCTGGCTTCAGACTATACTACAAAGCTACAGTGATCAAGACAGTATGGTACTGGCACAAAAACAGAAACATAGATCAATGGAACAGGATAGAAAGCCCAGAGATAAACCCACACACATATGGTCACCTTATCTTTGATAAAGGAGGCAAGAATATACAGAAGAGAAAAGACAGCCTCTTCAATAAGTGGTGCTGGGAATACTGGACAGCTACATGTAAAAGTATGAAATTAGAACACTCCCTTACACCATGCACAAAAATAAACTCAAAATGGATTAAAGACCTAAATGTAAGGCCAGACACCATCAAACTCTTAGAAGAAAACATAGGAAAAACACTCTATGACATCAATCACAGCAAGATCCTTTTTCATCCACCTCCTAGAGAAATGGAAATAAAAACAAAAATAAACAAATGGGACCGAATGAAACTTAAAAGCTTTTGCACAGCAAAGGAAACCATAAACAAGACCAAAAGACAACCCTCAGAATGCGAGAAAATATTTGCAAATGAGGCCACTGACAAAGGATTAATCTCCAAGATTTACAAGCAGCTCATGCAGCTCAATAACAAAAAAACAAACAACCCAATACAAAAATGGGCAGAAGACCTAAGTAGACATTTCTCCAAAGTAGATATACAGATTGCCAACAAACACATGAAAGAATGCTCAACATCGGCCTTCCCTGGTGGCACAGTGGTTAAGAATCCACCTGGCAATACAGGGGACACGGGTTCGAGCCCTGGTCCGGAAAGATCCCACATACTGCGGATCAACTAAGCCCATGCGCCACAGCTACTGAGCCTGCGCTCTAGAGCCCACGAGCCACAACTACTGAGCCCACGAGCCGCAACTACTGAAGCCCAAGTGCCTAGAGCCCGTGCTCCCAATAAGAGAAGCCCGCACACCGCAACGAAGAGTGGCCCCCACTCGCCGCAACTAGAGAAAGCCTGTGCGCAGCAACAAAGACCCAACGCAGCCAAAAATAAATAAATAAATAAATAAATAAATAAATAAATAAAATTATTAAAAATAAATAAATAAATATTTTTTTAAAAAAGAATGCTCAACATCATTAATCATTAGAGAAATGCATATCCAAAGTACAATGAGATATCATCTCACACCGGTCAGAATGGCCAACATTAAAAAATCTAGAAACAATAAATGCTGGAGAGGGTGTGGAGAAAAGGCAACACTCTTGCACTGTTGGTGGGAATGTAAATTGATACACCCAGCATGGAGAACAGTATGGAGGTTCCTTAAGAAACTAAAAATAGAACTACCACACGACCCAGCAATCCCACTACTGGGCATATATTCTCAGAAAACCATAATTCAAAAGAGTCAGGGCTTCCCTGGTGGCGCAGTGGTTGAGAATCTGCCTGCCAATGGAGGGGACATGGGTTCGAGCCCTGGTCTGGGAGGATCCCACATGCCGTGGAGCAACTAAGCCCGTGAGCCACAACTACTGAGCCTGCGCGTCGGGAGCCTGTGCCCCGCAGTGGGAGAGGCCGCGACAGTGAGAGGCCCGCGCACCGCGATGAAGAGTGGCCCCTGCTCACCACAGCTGGAGAAAGCCCTCGCACAGAAACGAAGACCCAACACAGCCAAAAAAAAAAAAAAAAAAAGAGTCACGTACCAAAATGTTCATTGCAGCTCTATTTACAACAGTCAGGACATGGAAGCAACTTAAGTGTCCATCAACATATGAATGGATAAAGAAGATGTGGCACATATATACAGTGGAATGTTATGGAATGTTACTCAGCCATAAAGAGAAACGAAATTGAATTATTTGTAGTGAGGTGGATGGAGTTAGAGTCTGTCATACAGAGTGAAGTAAGTCAGGAAGAGAAAAACAAGTACCATATGCTAACACATATATATGGAATCTAAGGGGAAAAAAAAGGTCATGAAGAACCTAGGGGTAAGATGGGAATAAAGACACAGACCTACTAGAGAATGGACTTGAGGATATGGGGAGGGGGAAGGGTAAGCTGTGACAAAGTGAGAGAGTGGCATGGACATGTATACACTACCAAACGTCAAACAGATAGCTAGTGGGAAGCAGCCGCATAGCACAGGGAGATCAGCTCGGTGGTTTGTGACCACCTAGAGGGGTAGGATAGGGAGGGTGGGAGACGCAAGAGGGAAGAGATATGGGGACATACGTATATGTATAACTGATTCACTTTGTTATAAAGCAGAAACTAACACACCATTGTAAACAGTTATACTCCTAATAAAGATGTTAAAAATAAATAAATAAATAAAATAAACTAAAAAGAGGCTGTTCACAGCAGAAGCAGAGAAAAGAAAAAGAGTAGTATTTGCGTCTTGGTTCCTCTTCCCTCTCTTCCTGCTAAGCCCTTCTTCCTGACTCCCCAGGACAGAAAGCAACAGCCTGAAAAATGCCCTGGGATGAGGTACATGGCAGTGCATGGCTTGGCAGTTCTCTAGATCCCTTTGATCCCCTTTGTCAGTCAACTGAAGTGCCTGTCAGGCACTTGAAAGGTGCATTTCACAGCCATTTTTAAGTGATTTGATTTTGATTGGAAACAGCCTTTTTTTTTTTTTTTTTTTACTGTTTCTCAATCATTTCTTTTTTTTATTTTTATTTTTATTTTATTTTTTAAACATCTTTATTGGAGTATAATTGCTTTACAATGGTGTGTTAGTTTCTGCTTTATAACAAAGTGAATCAGCTATACATATACATATATCTCCATATCTCCTCCCTCTTGCATCTCCCTCCCACCCTCCCTATCCCACCCCTCTAGGTGGTCACAAAGCACCCAGCTGATCTCCTTGTGCTATGCGGCTGCTTCCCACTAGCTATCTGTTTTACATTTGGTAGTGTATATAAGTCCATGCCACTATCTCATTTTGTCCCAGCTTACCCTTCGCCCTCCCTGTGTCCTCAATTCCATTCTCTACGTCTGAGCCTTTATTCCAGTCCTGCCCCTGGAAACAGCCTTAATCTGGTCCTTGGTTTCCAGGACATCTATGACCCTAGACTGTCATACTCAGTTGGTGGTGGTGCAGGGTTCATGGGAATGGGACCTGGCTTTCATAAAGCCTACCTTCTTTCAGCACGCATACTGAGGCTTCAGGATAGGAGGGAAAACTGAGAGGGCCAGACTGAGAAGGCAGAAGTGCTTTCTAGAAGTGCTGCTCTGCATACCTACAGAAGGAATTCTTAATTTGACTACTGGGAGAGGGGGCATATGCCTACAGACAATAATTAGATCAAAGGAACCTGGAAGGGTTTGCAAACGGATCTGGAGAGGAGAGAGGCATGCACACCTTAGTTATTTCCTAGCTTCCTAGATAGACAGCTGCAGCTGATGGGGCTAACAATCCAGTTCTAACAGGGTGGGTGGCACTGTAAACTCCCTACCCCTTTCCAAGTAATAGTTCTACTTGGGGAGAGCTAGGCTTTCTCAGGTAATTTTGGAAAAGTCCAGTTGTGGTTAGCTCAGAAGTTGACAGTCTTACTTTACTTTATTTTGCTCTCACATGATTACGTTGAGTTCATTCCTCATATATAACCAAGAAAATAATAAATTTTCCCAACTGTTTTTTTTTAAATGTTTTTCTTCATTACGCAGCCCAATGCCCAAACTCCCATGTTAATATAAAAGGTGAGAGAGAAAACAGATCAATATTTGTAATTTGCTACAAACACACAGTGGCTTGTTTAAAGACAGCAGCAGAAAAGGGTAAAGTGCAGAGAGGGAGAGACTGCCCAAGAGTAAACTTGCTGCATCTCAAAATCCTACAGGGAAAAGCAATGAACCACAGCCACATTAAAGAAAACATATATCCTTCCAAACCAGGCGCAGGGTAGGGAGATGGCTAGACCAGGGAGAAGAGCATAAATCCAATGGGAGTAGAACGACATACAAATGACCTCATTCAAACTCTCTGCAGAAAGACAGCATCCTCTACAGTGCAGGGGAGTGGCTGGTCCAGGGTCCTGGAGTACTCCAGACTGAAGTTCAAGCCCCTGGTCTGTTACTTACCAGATCTTGGGAAGGTTACCCTCTGTCAACCCGTTTCCCCATCTGTACAATGGGAATACTGCACCTACTATTCAAGGGCTTGTGAATCTGAATGAGACAATCCATGTGAAGTGCCGGCATTGAGGGGTAGTTGGCTTCAAATGCCTCTCAGAGGTGGCAGAGGTCTCCTTCTCTAGGGCCAACTGTGTGCTGGTTATTGATCTTGGTAAGTGGAGGAAATCCTGTTTTGGTTTTTCTATTTCCATTTTCTAGCATTTTAAAGATGTGCAACCTCACTCCTAAAACAAATGCAAATTAAACTACCCTGAAATGGCATTTTTCACCCATCAGGTTGGCTAACATCCTAAAGTTTGATAACAAACTCTGATGTAGAAGCTGTTAAGTCTCGGGTACTCTCAAACTGCCAACTCAATGTAAACTGGTACAACCACTAGGAGGGTAATTGACAATATGTCAAAATTACAAATGCACAAACCCTTGGTGTACATACAATATTAGCCATTAAAGGATTTTTTCTAACATCCAGAGATTAGAAATAACCCAAATATACAGAAACATGGGGGCATTTAATTAAATTATGTTACATCCATTCCATAGACTACTTTGTAATAGCTTAGTAAAGGTAGTTCTTTTTGTATTGGTATGAGAATTCTCCAAGATCAATTTTAAGTTAAAGAAAAAGCAAGGTGCAGTTGAGTGTCTGTAATATGCTACATTTTGTTTACCCAAAAAGGAAGTAAATAAGAATACTTATTCACATTTGGCTTATATAACTGTACAGAAACTGTGGAAGATATGTAAGAAACTAAAAAAGTACATACCTATATGGTGGGTAGTAACTGGCCTGGTGGGGGACAGGCAAGGGAAAGAGACTTCTCTACATCTATACCTCTTTATTCTTTTAAGGTTTCAAATCATGCCATGTATTACCCATCAAAAATTAATCAGGTAATAATTTTTAAAATTCAATTTTCTGGAAAATACCTCTGTATTTTGTGGTCAGTCTTATGGGCTTGAACCTAGCTATGTCAGGGTCATCAGGGTCATCTCTGCTTATTAAAAGATATTTTTCATGGAGTTGCTTTTTTGTGTCCCAATCCTTGGTCACTTGGAGAGAACTAAAACAGGCACTGCTTGTCTCTTCAGCAAGTGGTGCTGGGAAAGTTGGACAGCTGCATGTAAATCAATGAAGTTAGAACACACCCTCAGACCATACACAAAAATAAACTCAAAATGGCTTAAAGACTTAAACGTTAAGACATGACACCATAAAACTCCTAGAAGAGAATATAGCAAAACATTTTCTGACATAAATCATACCAATGTTTTCTTAGGTCAGTCTCTTAAGGCAATAGAAATAAAAGCAAAAATAAACAAATGGGACCTAATCAAACATACAAGCTTTCACACAGCAAAGGAAACCATTAAAAAAAAAAAGAAAAAAAAACCTACAGAATGAAAGAAAACATTTGCAAATGATGTAACTGACCAGGGCTTAATCTCCAAAATGCACAAACAGCTCCTACAACTCAACAATGAAAAATACAAACAACCCAACTGAAAAATGGGCAGAAGACCTAAACAGACATTTCTCCAAAGAAGACATACAGATGGCCAGTAGGCACATGAAAAGATGCTCAACATCACTAATAATTAGAGAAATGCAAATGAAAACTACAATGAGGTACCACCTCACACCAGTCAGAATGGCCATTATCAAAAATTCTACAAACAATAAATGCTGGAGAGGGTGTGGAGAAAAGAGAACCCTCTTACACTGTTGGTGGGAATGTAAATTGGTGCAGGTACTATGGAAAACAGTACGGAGGGTCCTCAAAAAACTAAAAGTAGAAATGCCATTTGATCCAGCAATCCCACTCCTAGTCACATATCTGGAGAAAACTCTAATTCGAAAAGATACATGCACCTCACTGTTCACTGCAGCACTATTTACAATAGCTAAGACATGGAAGTGACCTAAATGTCCGTCAACAGAGGAATGGATAAAGAAGATGTGGTACATATATACAATGGAATATTACTCAGCCATAAAAAAGAGAGAAATAATGCCATTTGCAACAACATGGATGGACCTAGAGATTATCACACTAAGTGAAGTCAGAAGGAGAAAGACAAATACCACAGATATCGCTTATATGTAGAATCTGAAATATGGCACAAATGAACCTGTCTACAAAACAGAAACAGACTCATGGACACAGAGAAAAGACCTGTGGTTGTCAAGGGGAAGGTGGGGAGGGAGAGGGATGGCCTGGGAGTTTGGGGTTAGTAGATGCAAACTATTACATTTAGAATGGATAAACAACAAGATCCTACTATATAGCACAGGGAACTATAGCCAATCTCCTGGGATAAACCATAATGGAAAAGAATATAAAAAAGAATGTATATAAGTGTATAACTGAGTCACTCTGCTGTACAGCAGAAATTAGCACAACATTGTATACTTCAATAAAGAAAAAATAAAATAAAATAAAACAGGCACTGCTTTCTCTGAAGGGGGCAGGAGTACTCACCAGGTGAGGATAGAGCAGTGTGCAGTGCAAATCAAGTTTCTGACCTTACCTCTGCCTCTAACTGCTTGATTGACCTTGACTGGACAACTTGCTTCCTTTGCCTGGGCCTCAGTTTACCAGTTGGTAAATTAAGGATGTTGCTCTAGAATTTGTTCCTTTTGGATATTAAATTTTAAGACAAATATCAAATGACATTTGCCCTGTTTCCACTTAGTCCCTCACTTCCTTTGATTTCTTCACCACATGCCTCCTTTTTCAAACATTTACTAAGTATCTATTATGTGCCCTGTATGGTGCTAGGTGCTTTAGGAATACAAAGATGAAAGACAAAGACCTTGCCATCAAGCAGTTCATGGTTTGGGGAAAGGGAAAGGCAAAAGGCAATTATAATACAAAGGGAAAGTTCTTGCATTAACTAAATCCTACCAAAAAAGCTCTCACAAATACAGAATGCCAATATGACCCAAAGGAGCATGGAGTGTCTTGGATGACTGAAGTCTCTGTAAGTAATAAACCAAACGCCTATTTTCCCCTAAACCCACATATCCCTGCTGCCTTAAAACTTGAACATATTTGATTCCTTTTCCCTACTCTTTGGCTTCTTTCCTGGCCAACTTTCATTCTTTCCTTTTGCTTCTGCTGCCCTCATGTTCCTCAAGACCCTCTTCATTTCTTGCGTGGGTTGATCCTGTAACCTCATTACTGGTCTTTTACCACTCCCATTTCCTCTTAATCCTTTCTTATCATATATGTACTTGCCAGGTGAGTATTCCTAAAATATTTCATCCCATTTAGTCTTCTGAACAAGCAATCTCTGAATATGAAAATGGGAAATGAGCAAAATGAATGGTGAACCCTTGCTATTCAGCATTTGGATAATAAGAGCTCTCTAATGCATTTTATTTCCACAGATCTTCTATACAGTAAGGAATGATGAATGGTGACCCCTCAAGGCATTCTAAGATCTTGAGGTTCCTACTTAACATCAAAGAAAAAATACCAGTTTGATCCAGTTTAGTGATAGGCATTTTATTGTATTCTAATTGTATTGTATATGTGGTAACATTTTATTAGCCAGTGTATTTGAAGAACCAGGAAGCCCAGTTCCATAAGTCCTAAAGCAGAGTTTATACTACCTAATTAATAATTTTGTACCACAAGCAATTTTGAAGATTGTGGATTTGTACATTTTGTCAGTGGAGACACCAAGTTGATTCTGATTTTAAAAATCAGAAGAGATTTATCATTGTACCTTACATGTGATTTCTATTAAGTTGTTACCACCCCCTCAAAAGAAAAAAACCTCAGCAGCAGATGCATAACAGCCACAAATAATCACCAATAACAAATCTACACAGACTAGAATAAATATCACTATAATCACCTGTTCAGTAAAAAAAAAAAAAAAGTAAAACAATTGGGTAAATTGCTTAGCAGATTATATGATGGCTGTTTGGGAATTTTAAATGTGTCTCAATGGAAGTGCAAATATTTATCTTTTCTATTTCTCAGTGTAATAGGTAGTCAATAAACATTTTCCTGGAATGTGCAGCTACCTGCAGTGTCACTCACAGGAATTTAATTCATTTGTAAATCCTTTCCCACTGTCTGGGGATGATGTGCTTCTAACCTGACTATTGGGGTCCAAAGGTGATCAAATGTATTTTTTCCTTTGATACTTGGACAGTCCCTAACTTACCTTAGTGTCCTGCAAGGCACTCAATACTCTTACTCAACACAGAGAAAAAATGGATATTTTAACCAGAAAGCTCGGGGAATTACAATTTGGAAAGCAAGGAGGACCATGGCTTTACTTACATTTATCAGAATTTCCCTTGGTGGGGGTATAAAAATGCCAATTCACAGCCACATTTGAGGAAATGACACTACCTTCAAATGGCAAAATTATAAGTTATTGTTTAATTTCAGACTGCCTGTGTTAGCCCCTTTATCCCCATCTTTGAGGTCAGAATCTAGCTAATTGTCCCTTGGTCTTTCAAAGCCAGCAATTCTGACACTGATCCATGTTCAGTGGGTCCCTCACTCCTCAGCAGGTTCACTCTGACCCTGCAAGGACCCAGGCTGCTGGGAGCCTGTTGGAACTCTGTCCAGGCAGAGCTTTGGGGGTCTGGGGAAAGCCCCTTCTCTGTGGTTTCTTATCCTCTCCCTGCTGAAGCTGGCAGAGGAAGTGCTCTTGCTTCCTCCTTATACCTTCTCTTTCTAGCCAAGTACCAAAGCCATGAAGAAACATCAGGGTAGGTGCCACCACCACTGCCAACCACCACCAGCCCTAGAGATCACTGATCTCAGCTAGGCAGTGTCAACAGCCCATTATAAAGACAAAGCAGCAGCCTGGTTTCTACAGAAGGGCCAGATCTCTCTCATTTCCAAGTCTTTGCAAATGCTGTTCCCCCTGCTTAAACACCCCTGCCCCACCCCCCGCCATTGTCTTACAAACTCCCACTCATCCTCTGTGATGCTGCAGCATGGCTATTACTTCCTCCAAGGAGCCTCTCTTAATCACAGCTTCTAAACCGAGTCCCATAGGGTTTATCACAAGACAAACAATTGCTTGTTTGTTTTCCCTACTAGACCTAAACTCCTAAGGCCCTCAGACTGCACCTGTATTGCCCACCATTGTATGCTCAGTGCTTAGCATGATGCCTGACTTACAACAGGCCACAAAACAAAGATTTGGGGGATAAATGGCTGAGGGACCAAGGGAATGAACGAAGGGTCAAACGTACCACACCACCACGTGATTGACTATGATTTAGTCAATATCAAGGAGCGATCACATCTATTAGCATTGTTAAAGAAAGATTTATAGACTATGCTGTTGAGTGAAAAAAAAAAAAGTTAACTATAAAAATGCATGAGTGTTAGAATCACATTTATAGAAAATTATATTTCTCAGAAAAGATAGAAAATGCACTATCTGGAAGCTGTTTACCAAAATGTTAATTAATATTGGGATCGAGACATTGGGGGAGATTTTTAAAAATTTCTTCTTAAACATCTCCATATGCTTGACTATCTCATATAAGAATAAGTCAGATTTATAATAAAACCTCCTAAACAACACTACCAATTTTGGAAAGATAAACAAATGCAAACGTTTGTGTTTTGTTCTTCTGAAGGTTGCAGGATTGAAGGGTAGCTACTTGACATCAGGAGCCATGAGCACATCAGTGTAATTTAGAGCACAGGGGTGGAAAAATTTTCCCTTCTTCCCTTCTAGGTTCTTTCACTGGTCTAATAATTAAATTGATACAAGACAGATTAACAGGAGAAAAACAAATTTAATTTTATATGTACGGGCTCTCCAAAGATATGATGAGCCCCAAGAGCAAGTCAGGCAATTGAGATTTACATGCCATCCTGAACTAAGGAATGTGAAAGGGGCCTGGGGCTTCAAAGGGGAGGAGCGTAACTCACAGGATGTTAAGAGGAGATGATTGGTAATTACAAGTTTGCTCTTCCACATAGAGAGGTCTTTCAGATTAGAAAAGTTCTCTCTGCCAATAGCTCTCTTTCTGGTATAGGACCCCTGTCTAAATTCTTTTAGGTAGTTAAGGGAGAGGTAGAAGTTTCTCCTGAGTCTTTGGGGTCTTGATTGCCTTTAGTTCAAAACAATCCACATACCAAAGTGGCATATTTTGGGGTGGCATACTCTGCTTCCCTTCAAGAGCTTGTGGGGAGCACAGGAAGTAGCATTTACATGGAGTGCCTGGAGAGAAACAGGCTCTCCACATACCTAATACATGCTTCCTAATTAAGAATTTGTTTTCCTCATCTATCCAGGAGATTTCTGCTGGTTTCCAATTAAAAACACAAAAAAGCCAAAATGAAAATAACAACTATGTGTTTCCTATGGTTTGGATGTCCTTTTTTATTGTCTGAAAAATATGTAACTGATCCCAGATGTGATATCTCAATTGTTATCATTTGTATTTTTAGCTTCTTTTTTTCCTCCCTTCCCCTCACCCCCTACCACTCTCAAAATAAAATGCAGATAATCCTGTCTGTACTCTAGTACTGGAACTGAGGTTTTGAAATCTGTCTGTGTGAGCTACACACTACACTTGGCTGACTATTGGCATCCTCTTATTGTTAACAAGGAAGCTAATAAACGCTAAATACCCCAATTATAGAAATTTACCCTTGTGTGTAATAGCAAGAGGAAAAAAGAAAAGAAAAAGAAAACAACCTAATTCTGCTTTAGTAGGGAATAACTAAGTAAAATTTGGTGCTATGCTGTTATGGACAATGAAATAGGAGTTTAAAAGAAGGGAGCCAGAACTGTCTTAGCAACACAGGGAAATATCCAAGACATATTGTTGAGTGTGAAAAGCAAATTGCAGCATGAAACACAGTGATGATTCTATTTACAAAATAAACATACACACAAAACCACACTCCTATATCTGTTTTACAGGAACATATGTATGTAAGTACATAGAAAATTCTGGAAGGACACAAAAAGGTGAAAAAGCTGTTACCTTTTGGTAGGACAGCAGAATCTTGGGTGAGGACAGGGATTGACATCAAACTGGACTTCAGTGTTATTTAAATTATTTGAATTTTTATAAGGAGAATGTAATTATATATTATTTTTATAGCCAAAAAATTAGTTTATAAAATTATATAGCACTTGTGCAGTGCCTAAGTATTGCCTGGCACAAAGTACACATCCAACAAACGGTAGCTGCATTTATTATTTTAAAAAATAAACAAGCAACGCTGATTGAATTAACTGTAAACGTGCATATAACTACGTGCCAAAAATTATGTTTATCAAAGGTGTGTGTTAGCAGAGAAATTTCATTTGCCCATTTATGTACTTTTTAATCCAAAAAGTAGAAAGCGAGACGGATAATAAAAGATTAGGCAGTGATGCTATCAGGAAGCAAACTGCCTCAGAGCTTCTCAAAGAACACACATTTCTATTCCAGCCTAAGCAAAGTCACATTTCACCTTTGCATCCCTCTTAATGGGCTATTGAGGCTGAAAGAATATTTTAAATATTCCATTCACTCCCCAGAGGAACCAATATGACATTTCCATGGAAAAGAAACTTTACACCGTATTACCTCTTAGAAGTATGTAAGCTCATGACTGTACAATTTGATAATTGAGAAATCCAATGGCTCTCTCCGAGGCAGGGAAAATGGATTTTAGAGGAGATGGAATTTGGGCAATGACTGTGAGGCAGCCGGTCAATAGCTCTAAGAGGCCAGATTGATTGCAGGCAGGAGTGAGCCGAGGAGGTGGAGAGGGTCTGGGAGTGGATGGGAGAAACCAGGCTTCTGGTTGGTTGCCTCTTGCTGCTCAGCTATAAGGGGCTGGAGGAAACTGTCTGCTTCAGCCTCTTTCTCACTGAGTCCCTGCATCCAAATGTGGGCCATTTCCCTTTCTCCAGGTTAATGTTCTCTAGCCCTTGAGTGCTTTCACCCTGATGAAATGTGTGGGGATAAGTTATAAAGTGGTGGCTCTAGTAATTTGTTATGAATAATGATCAAGATACTGCAATGTGCAAATGACTTTTTCTTTTCTTAAATTAATTGAGATTCATGGTTAATATTTTTAGCAATGACAGTCTTGCCCATTTGCTTTCCAATTTGCTTTCTTTAATGGGTGATAAAGATCCACTATCTGTCTTACTTATACTACAGTAAAGATTGAGAACCTCTGATTCAGAAAATGGGTCAAAGTTCTCTCTCTTCTGGAGCCAAGCAGACCATGATTCAGACTGAATCTGCCACTCCCTAGCCATGAAATACTGGGCAGGTGATAAAAGCTGTCTGAGGTTCAATTTCTTTCTCTGCCAAAGAGGGGCCATAAGGCAGCTGTGGCAGCCCCAGAACATTGTGGGCACGCAATACCTAGCTGTCCCCGCCCCCTGGAACACATGTCCCAAATGGACCTATTGAGCATCCCTTTGTCTGCCCATAACTTGCTCCTGACTTTATTTCCCAGATGGTTCAGTAAGTCAGTAATAATAAACTCCAGTACTTTTTATATTTCTATTTCCCTATTTGAATCTCATGATGGGTCCTTCCTGTCTTCCTCCAGCTTCCAGCCCTTCCTGATTAATTCTCCTGTGTTTGAGTTCTACAAGACCATATATACTATCCTTACTGGAAAATACTGGTGACAAGAGTCAGGGAAGTGTCTTACTCATGGAACAAGAGATTCTGATTTCCAGACTTAACTCACATCCTACTAAACATATCTGAAAGCCAAAAACTTTCCACATAGTTATTGTAGGCATGTCACTTTGAGGCCACCTGTTCAGAAGGCCAGTGTGTCTGGGCATTTTGGATAGAAAGAGAAGTGACCTGAGCCTATTGCCCTTATCCTAGTGTTAGAAACAAGGAAATTTACTGGTGAATTGATATCAAATGGAGCAATAGGCCAGTCTGGAGCCTGACTCACTGCCATTGGATTCCTCTTCTCCTCACTGTCCTGATGGAACTCTGAAAGAGGACTTCCACTTCTGGGTATGACTGACTAAGACATTCCCCTTCTCCTGCAGAAAACAACTACTAATCCTGGATGTAACTGAAAAGCCAACTGCCTGAAGGTGCTGGAAAATGAAGAGAAGCAGACTGACTGGTGAGGAGTGCATGCTAGCTTGGAGGAGGGAGCCAGAGAGCTACACAAATAAACTCCCACCTCCAAGGCTTTTAGCGTGGGGCTAAGCTGCATACACAGAGCAGGTAGGGTTGCATGAAACAAACAAACAAACAAAAAACCCTATAGTTTTTCTGGCCTGGGGAACCAGAAAAGTGAGCCTGGGCACTCATAGTTGCTAAAGAGAGTGAAGGACCCTCAAAAGGGAAAGAGCCAGATGGGGGATCTCTAAGCTCTGTTTACCCCTATCTCTGTATAACCCCTGAATGACTCAGGCACAGAACAGATTCAGAGCACCTAAGCTAAAAACAAAAAATCTGCATTAAGACCAAAGTTGCTGCCTCCAAAAATAGAATTTGCAATCCAAACCCAGCCAAGAAAATTACTCACTAAAACAAAAGAAGAAACACAAATCGGGTAAAAAATAATAGATTCCAAAATTCTCATAACTTAACATTCATAATGTTCAGGATATAATCTGAAATTACATGACTTTCAAAGAACCAAGAAAATGGAGCATGTTCTCAAGAGAAAAGTCAACTGAGTCCAAATCTAAGATGAGCTAAATGTTGAAACCAATATAAAAGGATTTTAAAGCACTAAATAACTATTCTCAATGATGCAAAACAAAACATGTTTCAATAAAGGAACACCTCAGCAGAGAATAAAAATAATAAAAAAAGAAAGAAATGGAAATTCTAGAACTGAAATATGCAATTTCCAAAGTTAAAAAAAAATTCATGGGATGGACTTAACAGCCAAATGGACATGACAGAGCAAAGAGTAAGTGAACTTGAAGATAGATTAATTGAAATTATACAAGATGAAGAAGAAACGTTGAAAAAGAAATTAACAGAACCCTATGGACCTATTAGATGATATCAAGGCGGAAGCATACATATATTTGAAATGCGACAGGAGAAGAGAGTGTCAAGGTGCAAAAAAATATATTTGAAGTAAACAATAACAATAAAGTAACCAAGAAAATCCCTAGTATTTAGAAGTTAAACAACATAAGTATAAATAACCTTTGGTTCAAAAAAGAAATCACACGAGAAATTAGATAATATTGAACTGAATGATAATAAAAATACAAACATCAAAAATCTTGGGATGCAGCTAAAGCAATGTTTAGAGGAATGTTATTAGTTTAAAAGGCTATATTAGTAAAGAAAGGACTCAAATTGATGATCTAAACTTCCATCTTAAAAAACTAGAAAAAGAAGAGCAAACGAAACACAAAGCAAGCAGACAGAATGAGATAAAAACAAAAGAAGTTAATAATAACAGACCCAAGAAAAAATAGAAAACTTGAACAGACCTAAACTACATAAGATAATTTATAGACATAATTATATATGTAAAAGACCCAAACTAATCCACAGAGAAATAATTAGAATAATAATTGAGCTTAGAAAAACTGTTGGTTATAAGATCAGAACATAAACATTAATTGCATTTCTATGTATCCGTTAAAAAGTGAAATTTTAATGGGGAGGGTGGGAGGGAGGGAGATGCAAGAGGGAAGAGAAATGGGAACATATTGTATATGTATAACTGATTCACTTTGTTATAAAGCAGAAGCTAACACACTATTGTAAGGCAATTATACTTCAATAAAGATGTTTAAAAAAAAAAAGTGAAATTTTAAAAGAAACAATTTACAATAATGTTAAAAGTATCAAATATCTATGAATAACTTATGTGTAAAAGCTTCACATAAAAAACTGTAAACATTACTGAGAGAAATTAAAGAAGACCTAACTAGAAAAAGAGACCTGCCACGTTCCTGGATTTGAAAACTCGGTATTGTACAGAAATCAGTTCTCTCCCAACTTCATCTATAAATTTAATGAAATTCCAACCAAGACCCCAACAGGTATGTGTGTATGTGTGTGTGTGTGTGTGTGTGCGTGTGCATGTGTGTGTGTGTATAACTTGACAAACAGATTCTGAAATGTATACAGAAATTTTTAAAAAGAAAAGCCAAGAAACTTGAAGAAAAAAATGAAAAGACAGGGTCTACTTGATATCAAGATCTGCTGAAAAGTTACAATTATAAAATTATAACAATTATATAATTATACAATTATAAAATTACTACGGTAATTTTTACCATGTGGTATTGAATCTTGGAGAGACAAATAACTTGATGGAATAACTTGACGGAATAGAATAGAGAGCTCAAAAAGAGATCCATGTATATATAGACACTTAAGGTAAAGGGTAACATTGCAGAGCAGCAGGGGAAATGATGGGCTTTTTAATATATGGTGACTGGCATCACTGGGTATCCAGTGGGGGGACCCTAGACCTTACCTCACACATACATAAAAAGCAATCCCTATTTAGACTGTAGATCTAAATATGAAAGGCAAAATAACAAAGCTTCTAGAAAATAACAGGAGAATTTCTTTGTGACCTCAAGGTACAGAAAGATTTCTTAGCCAGACACCAAAAACACTCACCATTGTAAAAAAAAAAAAAGAATGATAATTCTGACTGCCTTAAAAGTAAGGACTTCTACCATCAAGAGACACTCCTATGGGGATGCAATGGCAAGCTATGGAGTAAGAGAAAGTATTTGGAACACAGTAAATAACAAACTATATCCAGAATACATAAAGAGTTCTTACAAATAAATAAAATAGATAATGCAAATTTTTAAAAAAAGAAAGATTTGAGCAGGTGATTCACAAAAGAAGTTATCCCAATAGTTAAAATCCACATGAAAAAGCGCTTAACAACAATAGTAATCAGGAAAATGCTAATTAGCAGCACAAGGAGATACCACTATTTACTCACCAGAATGTTACACAACGATGAAAACAAACACGTTCTCCACACAACAAGATGGCTGAATCTCACAAACATAATGTTGAGCAAAAGGAATCAGCTGTACAACAGCACATGCTAGATGATTCCATTTATTAAAAAAACTTTAGGGCTTCCCTGGTGGCACAGTGGTTGAGAGTCTGCCTGCCAATGCAGGGGACACGGGTTCGAGCCTTGGTCTGGGAAGATTCCACATGCCGCGGAGCAACTAAGCCCGTGAGCCACAACTACTGAGCCTGCGCATCTGGAGCCTGTGCTCCGCAACAAGAGAGGACACGATAGTGAGAGGCCCGCGCACCACAATGAAGAGTGGCCCCCACTTGCCACAACTAGAGAAAGCCCTCGCACAGAAACGAAGACCCAACACAGCCATAAATAAATAAAAAGAACATGTAAAGTTGTGAAAAAAAACTTTAAAATAGACAATACTAAACTGTAGTGAACTGGGATAAACTGAATTGATAAAACTATAAAGAAAAGTAATGAACTGACAACTATCAAAGTCAGGATGGTAGTTTTCTTTTGGGGTGGGGGGTGTGTGGTGGTGAGGAGAGAGATTAGGCAGGAACCCGAAAGGGAACTTTGGGGATGCTGGCAATGGTCTATTTCTTGACCTGGATATTGATTATATGTTTGCCTGTCTTACGATAATGTATTGAGTTGTATATATTTTCTTTACATTTTTCTACATGTGTGTTATATTTCATAATGAATAAGTAAAAAGTTTAAAAGAAAAGAGTGAATGGCGGGCTTCTTCCTTCCTTCCCTGATGGAGGAGGAGGGCTACTCAGTACAGACAGCAGAGGGAAAATAGGGCTCCTGGTCACTGTGGAGACACCATGTCAGTCCTGGACTGCCTACCTCTGAACTCCTTTCACCCAACAGACAAACCAACCCCAATCTTGTTTAAGTCACCATTTAGGGGATCTCTGTTCCTTGCAGCCAAACCTAATCCTAACTTCTACAAGATAAGATTTGGGTTCAATTCAACTCACACATGGCAAACACCTATTAGACATCAGGCCCAGTGCTTAGTTCCGGGGACAGGAAGAGGAATAATGAACTTACAGACTATAGGGGATCAAGAAAAAGTGAGACACACAATAAGAGATCACAGAGAAGCCTTTAGCCCATTATGATTTGAACTGCACTACAGTCAATTCTCTATTTCCTGGAAGAGCTTAGATTAGCTGCAAAATGTCCAGTTGCTACCCTGTAAGCCTCTCTTGCGCTATGGATGCTGGTCTTACATTCACTGCCCCAAAGTGAAAGTGTTTTTATGAAAACTGGCTGTAGGTCAACTCTCTGCTTAAAATGGGCTTCCTGGGCCTTTTCAACTCTCCTTGGATCCCAAGCACAGTCAGACAAGGACCCTGAAAGATTTATTTTTCAGAACTGAGCTTCATGTCGCTTCATGTGTGGGGCATTGGGGTCTCGAACTGAACACTGGGCAGAAAGTGAGGAGAGGTCACGCTCACTTCCAGAATCAGATGAAGCCCAGCTTATTTTAAAGTGAGCTATGAAGCAAATCAAAGTTGTTTTTAAATACATACAGCCAATAAGCCAGTTGGATTCAGGACTAAACCTGTATCTTTTCTAGAATTATTCAACCAGAAAATCAAAATATTCCCTAAACTGAATCTGAATTGAATTGTACTGTTATTTCATTTGGTTCAAGTCCTCGCATTGCGGAAGGAGCAGAGGGCCGTGTTTGTGCAGGGGGAGCTTAAGAGACAGAGCGTATGTGGGTGGCAGAAGATTCCAGGAGCCTGCTTGTGTCTGGAATGTAAAACAAAACCCTGTCAGGGATCTGACATGTAGCAGCTCCAGCTGCACGCTAGCAATTCAGCCATCAAAGGGGAAGATGACCTATATTTGTCTGTACAGACTTTGCATTTGCCATTTAATCAGTGTTCCAGAAATCAGCTGCGGTTCAGGGAAGAGAGCAGAGAGTTTGGTCTTGTGCTTAATGCTCCCACAGATGGGCAGCCTACCTGACAGGTATGACTTGTTACTCTGAGAATGCAGTGTCTTCTTCTTGAAATACACTCCTCAGGCATAGTAAAGAAAGCGCCATGCTGTTCCAAACGCTCAACAGTAGGTGTAGCGTTTGATCAAGGGAAGGTTTCACCAGCACAGACACCTTGGCTGGGAACACAATGTATTGTAATTCAAATGGCTTCAGTCCTTCTTAGGGAATCCGGAGTTTTGCAAAGAGGTATAAGAGGAGGGAACAAATGGCTGCTGAGAGCAACATGCAGAAATAAAACTAAAAGCTGTGTCACAGCATCTTGTCCCTGTGAACCTCACAGTTTCCTAAAATAAGAAATAAATTCGACTCAGGCTGTGCCAGGGCTTCAGGGCAGAAACCCAATGGGCAGGCCCTCTGCCCCAGTCCCACCTGCCAGAGCCACAAAGACCAGAGTGAAAGGTGAGCCGGGCATGGTGTGATGACCTCCTGATGACATCATCGTGGTGATGGTTCCGAACCACCACCCTTCATGGATGGACCACTTCATATCACACCTCACACTGTGTGAGGCACTGAGGGTGGGATTCGAGAAGGACAAGGGTGTGTCATCATTTTCCTCCAGAGTATGTCCTCGTACGGGGGAATGCCAGACAGAATGGTTGAGGCCCTGAATGTCCAGCCCCTAGAGTTTTCTCACATGTGTTCCTGGCTTTGAGACTGCTGAGATGGATTAGCTAATGAAGATATGCAGAAGGAAAACATTAGGATGACCCAGTGGCCAGAGGGCCATGTCCTAATCTCACCTTGTAGCTCCAAAGATAGAACAAGGCAGGGAGAAAGTGGCCATACCGCCCCCCTGTTTTAAAACCCTTGGTGTCTTCCGATGCTCTCTGAATCAAGCCTAACATCCTTACCTCGCCTCCAAAGTCTGCATACATCTCCTGCTTGGTCACCCTCTGTCTTCCCCACCACAACACCATTCATTGCTCAACTAGGGCCTTTGTACCTCTAGCTCGGATTCTGCCTTTGGCCTGGTCGACTCACCCTAATCCTCACAACCTGGTTTGACTGTCACTTCACTGGGGGATCTTCCCTCAAGCCTTTCTCTACCCATTTCAAGTCCCTGATCCACTGGCCTACTGTTGTTCCCTTTCCACTGCCTTCTTAGCACTTACTACAATGATAATTATATTTGTATAATTATTTGTAGACCATCCTCTCTGCTGGGTGGTAAGCTTTGTTAGGTTAGGGATGTATTTTTACTCACCACCATATTCCACACCCTAGCACAGTACCTGGCTCATAATCATAACAACAGTTAATACTTGTTGGATACTTTCCACCTTTTTAACCCATTACTTTAATCCTCATAATCACCTATGAGATAGATACCACTGGGACACTCTCTTTGCAGATGGGAGTTTGAGGAATAGAGAGGTTAAGTAACCTGCTCAAGGTGACCCAGCCAGCAAATATCTGAACAAGAATTTAAATCCAGATGGTTGACCTTCAAAGTCTGTGGTCTCAGCAACTACACTGCAGTGGCTCAAAAAAAGATGTGTCAGATGAATGAGTTTATAAAAGATGAATGAAATTAAGTTTGCATAATGTTTGTGAGACTAACTGGACAACAGAGGTAAGTGTGGGAGGGGTGTTTTTTCTCCCCCAATAGGTAAGCTAACATTTATTGTATGTTTATTGCAAGCCCAGTTCCCTTGCTTTGCTGATAAAGACACTGAGGCTTAGCGAGTTTACTAACAGGTCACAGAGCTAACAAGTAGCAGAATTTGGATTCCAAACCCTTTGAAACACTGTATTATTCTGCCTCCCACATAAATCAGGAATAACAAATGCTGGTACAAGAATGAAGGGAGAGCACCACACTTGTAAATTTCAGTCACGTGCAGCCAGGCACACAGATAAAGCCCTTTCAAATGAAAGAGTGAAGTGGATGGGATTTAGATTCCTTTCTTCCCTTCCTTTACGAATTCAACCCAAGTTAAGGCATAGAAAATGTCCATCTCAGAAGCCCTTGGCATCTCAGATCAAGAGACTGCTATATAGGGCTTCCCTGGTGGCGCAGTGGTTGAGAGTCTGCCTGCCAATGCAGGGGACACGGGTTCGAGCCCTGCTCTGGGAAGATCCCACGTGCCGTGGAGCAACTAGGCCCGTGAGCCACAACTACTGAGCCTGCGCGTCTGGAGCCTGTGCTCCGCAACAAGAGAGGCTGCGATAGTGAGAGGCCCACGCACCGCGATGAAGAGTGGCCCCCACTTGCCGCAACTAGAGAAAGCCCACGCACAGAAACAAAGACCCAACACAGCCATAAATAAATAAACAAATAAATAAAATTAAAAAAAAAAAAGAGACTGCTATATAGATAGTAGGTATTCCATCTCCTCCTTTTGTGAGGTCGTACCTCCTTCCCCACATCCTGACCCCTCTTCTCCCAACTGCTCATCCAGGTTTCCCCAGCTTCTCTCACCAGTTCTGGCGCCTGGATGAGGACTCACCAGTCAGCCCTCCTGGGTTGACAGAGCTCACCTTTGTGGGCAGGCAGGTTCTGATCTTGAGCACTGGTGTGATGGCTCCTTCATTCATTCAGCAAATGTCAGCTGAGCACCTGTGACAGAGTGGAGAGTGTTGGGGATACAACAGTACAATCACCTCCACCACAGAAACACAGCCACAAAGCAAATGGTTACATAGTTGATTATGGAATGCTGGGACAAGATGACGTAAAGTGTCACCTGAAAGATGCCTTCCTTTCTCTATCCTGTTAGCCACTAGTCCCTTCCTCCAACCAAATACCCCCATTATAGAAGAGCAAGCTCATAGCTGATAACTAGAGAGGTTAAATCCTTCGTCTCCTAAATGACAAGAGATATACTTCCTAGGGCCAGACTCTCCCAATCTGTGCCAAGTAGAAAATAAAGCACAAATGATTTGGAGGTTTTTGCCACCAAGACAGAGGTTAAAAAAAGACTGGGGGAACTTCCCTGGTGGTCCAATGGGTAAGACTTGGCGCTACCAATGCAGGGGGCCTGGGTTCAATCCCTGGTCGGGGAACTTGATCCCGCATGCATGCCACAACTAAAGATCCCACACCCCACAACAAAGGATCCCGCATGCCGCAACTAAGACCTGGTGCAGAATGAATGAATGAATGAATGATTGAATGAATAAATAAATATTGCCGAAAAACAAAAAGACTGGGAAAGAGAGGAGAGGGGCTTTGGGGAAAATTGACAAGGAGGACAAACTACATCTCTGGGCTGACCCGTCCTCTCTGGGTGACCTCAAGAGAATGTTCTTTTTACCTTGGGGGTGACTATGAACATAGGGTCTGGTACTTGCTTCTCAACTGGTATTTCCTGAGCAGAATCCCTGTGCGGAAATGAACAAAACAGCAATGACAGTAGATTGGCAGAGTGAGGGAAGCAGGTGGCAAAGCTTGGTCCCTAACCTGCAAGCCCGATCTGGCACAGCAGATTCCTGTGGGCCTAGAGTGGGCAAGAAGGCAACAGGGACATGGGCCAGCGTAGCAGGCAGCACCAAGGTCTCTCAGCAGGGCAAGACCAAGCCAGAGAGCATAACAAAGGCTGGTGGAAACTTCCACACCTCCAGTTCCAGGAGGGTGGGGAAGGAGGACCCAGAGAGGCACCCATAGGTAGACCCCTCCTCTTCCTTCTTTCTGGTCTTTCTAATGGTGTGAGGTCTTATACAGATTGCCAACAAACACATGAAAAGATGCTCAACATCACTAATCATTAGAGAAATGCAAATCAAAACCACAATGAGGTATCACCTCACACCAGTCAGAATGGGCTTCATCAAAAAATCTACAAACAATAAATGTTGGAGAGGATGTGGAGAAAAGGGAACCCTCCTGCACTGTTGGTGGGAATGTAAATTGATACAGCCACTATGGAGAACAGTATGGAGGTTCCTTAAAAAACTAAAAGTAGAACTACCATATGACCCAGCAATCCCACTACTGGGCATACCCTGAGAAAACCATAATTCAAAAAGAGTCATGTACCAGAATGTTCAATGTAGCACTATTTACAATAGCCAGGACGTGGAAGCAACCTAAATGCCCATCGACAGACGAATGGATAAAGAAGATGTGGTACATATATACAGTGGAATATTACTCAGCCATAAAAAGGAATGAAATTGAGTTACCTGTAGTGAGATGGATGGACCTAGAGTCTGTCATACAGAGTGAAGTAAGTCAGAAAGAGAAAAACAAATACCAGATACTAATATACATATATGGAATCTAAAAAAACGGTACTGATGTACCTAGTGGCAGGGCAGGAATTAAGACGCAGATGTAGAGAACGGACTTGAGGACACAGGTGGGGATGGGTAAGCTGGGACGAAGTGAGAGAGTAGCACTGACATATATACACTACCAAATGTAAAATAGATAGCTAGTGGGAAGCAGTCACATAGCACAGGGAGATCAGCTCGGTGCTTTGCCATGACCTAGAGGGGTGGGAGAGGGAGGGTGGGAGGGAGGCTCAAGAGTGAGAGGATATGGGGATATATGTATTCATATAGCTGATTCACTTTGTTATACAGCAGAAATTAACACAACATTATAAAGCAATTACACTCCAATAAAGAGATATATATATATATAAGAACTTCCAAAAGGAAAAAAAAAGAAGCTTGGAATCAATTGTATGTGTGTGTGTAAAACCTGGAGGGAAAACTCTCAATTGAGAAAAGTTCCTAAATAATGACAGAATGTAAATTTGACTCAATACCTCGGCAAGACTTTTAAACTACAAGTGACTAAAACACTATAGGTTGAACTGAATATAGTGGATTAGGCTAAATGGAATTTTCTCTTTGCCAAACAGAAGCATGAGGGCTTGCCTGAACTGGTCTTTTCCTGCCCTAGAAGCCAGAATTTGTCCCCTACCAGGGACCAGCCCCATCCCTCTCTGCCAGCACTGGCCTAGCCTCTGTGTGTCCAGTGTTGGCCACCTGGGGGGTACCACCACTGTATCAAGATGGGCCAAGGCTTTGGGTCTCTGACTTCAAAATAAGCCCAGTCTCTACATGTGCCAGAGGCTGAGGATATGGGGAGAAGCGAGCAAACTAAACTTTCAGGAGCGGTTTATGCATTTAACTCTGCGGATCTAAAAATGCAGCTTGTAGCAAAAAGTGTCCAAAATTTCCAACATGGCTTCTCCAGAGTGAAATAAGAGCTCTCCTCTGCTGAAAAGAATCTCATATTTCTAATTTTCCTGAGGATACTAATGGAACAAAATGAACCCAACAGGGTGCCCATTGGGCAGGTAGGGCACAGCCTAGGAATTCATTTACATAAGGAATTCATTTACATTCATTTGCTTAGAGACTGCAAAGTCCTCTTACAAGTAATGCTTTGTCATAAAATGACTACAGGCTCCCTGAAGGCCAGATCCAATAAAATGCAGAAATAAAACAAACCTTCAATCTCCCCTTGCTCCCAGGTTTATCAGGGATGTGAGAAGCAATTGTATGGAGAGAAGAAAGACGGTGGGGTTTGAGAGAGGGAGGAGAGGTGGAAAGAGATGGAGGGGGAGAGCAGGGAGACAGGAGAATTGAAGGCAGATAAGGTAGAGTGGAAGAAAGAATAATGCAGAATACGAGACTTAATTATGCATTCTGGTTTTCCCATCTAAACTGTGATATTACAGGAGGCCCAGTTTTATGCCCATGATGAAATAATAATGATAATATTTATGCTAGAGAAACAAAACTATAAATAGCCTGACTCTCCATCAATAGGAGGCTGGTTGAGGCAATTACAGCAGCAATATATTATGCACAGATTATATTATGAATAAGCTGTTTAGGGTAACATGTGGCTCTTCCAAAGAATATGTTTATTTGGAATACTGACCTAGAGAAACATTTGTGACATCAGAAAGAGTAAGTTTGAGCCCTGTATGATCCCATTTTTACAAAAAACTACAGAAACCCACATACACACTTAGGGGGGGAAATCCCTGATATTTATGAATGTGTTAGTATGAATAGAAAGAAGGGTGTGAGGGGTACCCACAGAACTTAGCAATGGATACTTTCTGGAAGGGCGTGTGAGGTGGTGGAAGGGAAGGAAGAAAAAAAAGATTTTATTTGCACACTTCTTACTGTTTGACTTATGACGAGCACACATTACTGGAATCTGAGATTAAAAAGAATAATAAAATGGTTAGAAATATTAAATTGTTTAGCATCTAAGATAACAAACAGTACTGAATGATAACAGTAAGCACTGCCTTGCAGCCTATTATGCATCTTGCCCACTGCTGGGTGTGTCAAAAACACCCGTTTGCATCTTATGACAACACTACGCTTCCATTTTACAGACTCAGAAATGCTCAGTAAGTTGCCTAAAATTGCACCACTGGTAAGGGACATAGGTGACTTGAATCCAGGTCTGGTCTACTGCAGAAGCCTTGGGGAAGGATGCAGCTGGAGGGCTGCCTCGTACCAAGAGGTCAAGCTGGAGGCTACGGAACAGGGGCATCGGGTGAGATGGTGAGCAGTTTCCTTCCGAGCCCGGTGGTGGGGCAGAGAGAGTAAGAGCTGTGAGCTGGACTCAGGGTTAGAACTGCTTCCCTCGCATATCAAACTTTAATATCTCAATTCTCAAGGCTGGACTCCGCTGAGCGAGCCGCTATTACCCGTCAGCTTCTACACAGCATTTCCCAGGGAACGGGCTGTTGGGAACATTCTATACCTGGAAGCATTTTATCATTGAAGAGTCTTAACCAAGACGCAGTAACACCGCCGAGCTCACTTTCCTACTCCCAGGGGCAGGGCTATTAGGGGCACTCAGGTCCAGCTGGAGTGCGGTGTTAGGCAGTCAGGTCTTATTAATGTGGGGTTTTGTGACAATTTCACATAAACCTGGCTGAAGTTTGCCTCTGCAACATCTGTAGATAAAAGGCTTGCCAGATATCTTGATGAATAAGGAAAACGGACAAGTGAGGATGGAAAACGTTTAACCTACTTGAGAGATTAAAGTGACTTCTTTTGTTTTATTTGTGAAGAACTTAAGCAAGGTGTCTGCCTGAAAATGCCAGCTCCTAAATAGTTGTTATTAATGGCAAATGCAGATTCAGCAAGATTTCTAGGTCATAACTTTTTAGGAGTAGCCAAGTAACTCTAACTGCTTTGAAATAACAGTCTATGTCTCCAACAAGGCTGTTTCCCAAAATGACTAGATATTCTGCAATCAGAGTTGATGATGTCAACATCATCTCTCTGAGACTGAAAATGTGAACCTAGTAGGCGTCTCCATCTTTCCTGCTGTTCATTCATCTCCGTCTTTTAGGATGACCATAGTCCTGGTTTGGGTCTTAGCTTGAAAACTTCAGATTCCTCTGTCTCTCCAGGCCCCAGCAGATGCGAGCCTTACACCGCCTCAAGGAGCAGAAACACCTCCTTCTCTTCCCAAAGGACAAATCTGCGTGTTCCTTCCCTCTTAGCCCCTTCTGGGTTTTCAAAATGACATCTTCTCTGGCCTTTTCATTTTTCCTGGACTCCATTTCCTTGTCTCCAGGGCTGCTCCTGTCTCCTCTTAAAGCTACCCTCCCTTCTCACCCCTCTGGAGATCTGCAGCTGGGACAAGAGCCATCCACATCTGCAGCCTCCACGGCTCAGACCTACTCACTCCTTCCTTCTCTGTCTTCCGTCCCCACCGTCACAGAAGCCACTCTCCCAAAGGTCGCCAGTGACAGCCCATCGGCAAATGCAGTGACCTTTTCTCAGTCTTCGTCCTGCTCGACCTTTCTGAGTGTCTCACACTGTAGGCCATCTCTTCTCCGCTTCTTTGGAAAATCCATTTTTGCTTCCATTACCCTGCAGTCTTCTAGTCTATCCCTACATCTGGTTAAGGTTTCTGTTCTCTTTCTTGGCTTCCCTTTTCTCCCTCTATTTCTTTAAATACAAACCTTTTTTTCCGCCAAATTCTCTTTCTTCTGACTATAAATGCATCTCTGTGGGTGACTTCCAGATCTAGGGCTAAAATCAAGTCTTGCTTTGCTACTAAAATCTTACCTTGCTCTTCTTCCTAGTGGCACCCTCACCTTCCTGTTCCCGGGCTTGACATCTTGAGATTATTTTTACAACTCTCCCTTCTTTCTTGCCCACTCACCCCCAACAGTAAGTAAAGCCCTGTTGGTTATGACTGCAATGCCTATGGCAAATTAGCATTTGGCATTTCTTTGCTGAGTGACATCAGATCAACTTCACAGTTCTGAGCTTCAGTTTCCCAACCCTTGCGCACAGATCATGGCAAACACACTGCAGTGCTGCAAGGCTTCCTAGCCCTGACACTAAAACACAGAGGGACTGGGGCAGGGTAGACACTTCCAGGTGCCATTGCTACAAGAATTACAGTTGAGTCTTTCTTTTCCTGACAGTTAATTACAGTTGAGTCTTATTCTTCCTGATAAAGGCGCTCTATGACGTCACCGGGAACACTGAATTAGTGAACACTGAGCCACGGCTCCCGGGGAAATCCAGGGTTAGCTTCCTACCGGCCTCTGATCACAACATTCTCATCAACTGATCAATGTATATAACTTTGTTAATGCTTGTTTCTGTTTTAAAACACCTTATTTAATATACATGGTTGATTCTTTAACATTGAACTCACGCCCACCCACACTCTCAGTACTGCCTGAATGAAGTCTACCTGACACGTATTTTTTCCCTAAGGCACATCGCAGCCTTCTTGTGCTTAGGAACCTAGACAGTGCCTCACTGCTACACTTGGGGGTTATTTTAAACAGAGAAACCACCAACAAAAAGCACAGAAATGCAAAAAACAGGGCACTACTAAGTAGACCACAAGAAGGACATGTATTTATAGTCTGAGAGCTAAAACAGCAATTGCCTTGCTCCACCTCAGCTGGGAACATGCAGGCTGGGCACCTGGAATTTTTCACCACTCTGTGCAAGTCTGTGAATATCAGCGAAAGCACCTTGAGTATTGATTTGCAGGTTGCAGATCCATCTCAGCTAGCAGGTGAAACTGCAAATAACGGAATGCGCGAATGACGAGAACTGGCTGTACTTTCTCCTTCTCGTACCCAGCACTCTTGCCCTCGCTGAAGCCTTCACTTCCCCTTGCCTGGATGAACTCTCCTGCGCAATCTTTCTGCCTGAGCTTCAGACTTTCCACGTCCACCTTACACTCTCCATTCTCTGGGACTGGATTTACAGGTTCTGGCTGTAAAATTCTCTTCCCTCTACCTGCCGAGCTCCTTCTCTCTGAATAATACCTTAACCAGCTGCCACATTATAAATGTATCATCTTCTGTAAAACTACTTAACCTCTCCTCTGTTCATCTGCCTAATTTCTGGTATGGGCTGATGGTGCTGGCCCTACCTAATTTATGGGATTTTTTGGAGGATCATGTAAGATAGTAGTTCTCTAATTTTCGTGTGCGTAAGAATCACCACAGAAGTGGACCAGAAAGGGAAGAGAGAGAACTTCTTTACAGTTCAGGTTTCTGTAGCCTAAGCTCAGAGATTCTGACATAGAAGGTTGGGGTCAGCCTCAGGAATCTACTTTTAACAATCTCTCTGTTTCTCAGATCACACTTTAAGAAACACTGGTTTAAGTCAATGGTGTTTTGTAAACCAGGATGCATGCTACCTTCATCCATCAGCAAATAACAATCAGATGCCTACCACGTGTTGCTCAGGGGCAAGTGTAGGGACATAACGGTGAAAGGGATAGAAAAATAAACTCAAATAGGAGATGAGAAAGGGTGGTTAGTATTTTTGTGTGTGTGTCCCTTTTTCACAAGAACAACACAAAACTAAACCATACTTCCATAAAGGCAAAAGTAGGCAAGCACAGAGTTCCAGAACTAAGTGTGCCACCACACCCCAAACTCAAGCTCAGCTGCTCCTTCCACTGACCACCTTCTGTGAAAACGGTTTGCATGCACCTCATTTCTCCCCTGTCAGACGATGCTCTCCTGGAGGACAAAGGGCCAACAGTTCGTGCCTCCAAGAAGTACACTGTGGGCCTTTGTACCTAAAGTGTGCTCAGCAGATGTCTGAATGGATGATCTGTTTATACAGATGTCAGGTGGATAAAGCCCCATTCAATACAGCAAAAGAGATGGCCATTTAAAAAAATAGTTAATTGCTAACTTTGTATTTTTTAACTGGCTTGTGGACAGGGATAGCTGCTGGCCACTCAAAGAGGCAGGTGAGGAATGGAAAGAGAGAAGATCACACACCTATATTAAAATGCCTACTGTGCGCCAGCTGCTGTGCTCACACTCTTGTAACGAGAAGCTCTGTGACCCATCTTTCTACCTCAAGGCCAGACACCTCATGGAGGAACTTAGAAGAGCAGAGATGCCTTCTGAATGGCCAGAGCTGTCTGATCTACAGATTTTGCATCAGAGGTACTTAGCCGATCGTGTGCCATGGACTCTGTTGGCACTCCAGTGAAGTCTACTGACCCCTGTTCAGGGGCATGTTTTTAAACACCTAAGATTAAGAGACACAGGATTCCAAAAGGAAACCATGATATTGAAACATGGTTAGCTTAAAAAAAAAAAAAAGATACGGCAGTATGTATTCTTCTTTATTATTGCATGAAATAATAAGACTAAGGAACAGATCTGTGAAGCATTATCTATGATAATTTCAGAGTAATAATAAACATAACAATAAAAACATCTGGGGACTTCCCCGATGGTCCAGTGGTGAAGACTCTGACTTCCAAAAAATAAAAAAAAATTAAAAAAAAAAAAAGACTCTGCCTTCCAGTACCGGAGACATGGGTTCGATCCCTGGTCAGGGAGCTAAGATCCCACATGCTGTGGGGTGTGGCCAAAAACTAAAAAACAAAAGAAAAATCTGTAACATGACGTGAAAATACATGGGCTTTCTATTGGTGACAAAGTCATAGGCGCCACTAATAGTGGTTTTGGAAGGAAGTTCTAATGTGTAGCTGGACAGTTAAGAAGATTAAGATGCAGTTTCCTTCTACCCAAGTTCATGGACATCCCTGATTCTATCCAGGGACCCACGGAGACCCAAGTTTAGAATCTCTGTTTTAGGTTGGAGTACTTGGGGAAATGACTGAGCACTTGAGCTTCAGAGAACCTCCTTCTTGCTCTGTATAAAGCCATGTAGCTCTAAATCTACCTCTGCTGAGTACTTCAATTTTTACTCACTACTAGTCAAGAAAATCTTTAGAGAGTTCAACTGAAACCTATTTCTCTTCAGCCTGCTTTGTTTTATTGTCCACTGAGCACACTGCCTTTGGATCTTCTATTTTCCACTTGAGATAAAAATGAACAACTATTAACTGACTTTGCTCTGTTTTTCAAAGACTTCAGGGTGGGGAGCAACCTTTTATATTAAACAAGTAAAAATGTGTTCAATGTAGAAAAAAATAAGAAGCAATCAACAAAAAGAACAAAGTAAATGCCAGGCACAAGCCCACCCTCCAGACATAAATTCTATTAATAGTTTGATGTATAGATTTTGAGACTTATAAAGATGTCTGTATATACACAGGAAAATATACAGATACTATTTTTTAAACAAAAATGAAATCATATTGTATACACTCTTTTGTAACTTATTTCTCACACTTAATACAGCAGAGACATCTGTGTATGTTAAAAATATTCTACACCATTACTTTCAATGTCAAGATGGCTGAATTCCATTAAATAACTGAGACATAATTTAACAAATTCCTGTTATTAGAATTTTAAGCTGTCTCAGTTGTTTTCCAGAATTAAAACAATACTTAACAGGAAGCAACTATTTTATTTTCTAACTGCCTACTAGTTGGGTGACCTTTTCTTTCCCCAGACGAAGAAATAATAGTACCTAACGGTCCCTGTCTCACAGGATTGTCGGGAAGATTAAATGGATAAAGCAGGAAAATTGCTTGGCAGAGGGCCTTGAACATAGTAAATGTACAGTAGGCATTAGCTATAAGCCAATTTTTTTTATTATTCTATAGGGTAAATACTTAGGTGTAAAATTTCTGTGTCAAAAGACCCAAATTTGAAAAATGCTACCAAATTGTGGCCCAGGAAGACTGCTTCCCTGAGGCTATATGTATGCTCCTGTTGAACGTATTCTATTTCTCTAAATTATGTCAGTGATCCTCAGCCTCCATAGTTCATGCCACCTGTGAACTCCAAGAGTAACTCAACAGAGTTACCACCATTACAGGCAGAGCTGAGCTCTTTAGAATTCAGTGCATTTTTTGGTCATCCGCCTATGACATCCAAGCCATGTATCACAGAGCCAAACTTCAAATGGAGAAGTAGAGAGCCATTAAGAAAATGCCACTCTTCTCTCTTCCTTCCAGCCCACACTTCTCTGATTTGTGTAGGACATACCCCAGGTCTCATAAAAACAAACTTGTTCGTATGTCTCAGCTATGATTGAGCCCAATGTCCAGACTGTATTCAAGATCTCCAAATCCTATGTCCTACCTTCAGCAACTGGCCCTCTCTCCCACTGCCCTAACCCTTACCAGAGTATGCCATGTTCAGACAGAAAGGAAACTCTCCAACATTGAATGTATTTATTGGTATGTTCAGCCAGTGATGGGAGGAAAACTACAAACCAGGTAAATAAATCTAAAAAGTAGACGGAGACAATGACAGCCAGAGAATCAGTGGTACACTCTAATATCCCCAACCCTCTTCCTTCTAACTCATCCTTCTCTGAAGTGTTGGCTGTTAAGAGGGGCAAAGAAATACATTCTGCTTGGAAGCCAGGTGGGATGAGAGGAAGGTTTAAAACTGCATTTGTCAAAACTCGGAGAATGTCCACTGTGCATATCCAAAAATGGACAGGGGCAAGTGGAGACCAAGGGAGCTGCTCAGCTTTTCCTGTCTACCACTGGCCGCCTCTCTAAATCATGTCTCTTCCCAACCCCAAAAGCCCAGATCATATCTGGTGTACAACCTTCATGGTGTTATTTCTTGGTCTCCTCTCCTCAAGTCAGACACTGGTAGAGAGAGGTCTTTTCTCAGTTATCTGAACTGGCATCAATGTTACCCTTCCATTGGGTGCAGGATTGGTTTTATTTCCTCAGCTCTCTTCCTTCCCAAAGATTCCCTTGTTCCCCTTTTTGTCCAGGTCCTACTTTCAAAGGTCCAGCTATGCCTTCACCTCTTCTAAGACGCCTTCCTTGGCATACCGAGATTCTCATTATCTGAACTCCCTATGCTGGTACCATACCAGAAGAGACCCTATAACACATCAGCTCCATGCTTTTTTGTCCTCTGTCTTACTCTTTGAAGAATATACATGGAATTCTCATGGTTCCTTGACCTAGTGAAGTCTGCAAAATCTTGAAACCAAAATCATAATCTCTTCTTTACCCAGAGACCTCAACTCCAGAGTATACTAGAAATAAAATGATGTACCATGAAGTCCAACAGGTACCAGGGTGATCCCCCATGCTAACAGGAGCTAAAATTCCAGGGCTAGTAAACTATTGACTCTTTCTAAGTCTTAGTTCCCTCGTGTTAAAAGATGAGTAATTACAGTCCGTACCACATGATATCCATTTGTAAGATAAGATATGTATACACTAAATACAGTGCCTGGATCAGGAAAATGTTAATTGCTATATTTTCCCTCTTCCTTCTACTCACTACTCCCCACTGTTTTCTTCACCCACTTTTACTGAAAGCACACTCTCTATTGACACTTAACTTACTACTTTCCACTTTGTTTCTGCTATTTAAGGCCTTGATTTAACACTTCTACTCGACTATAATTAAGCCTACCACGGGCATGGCCCACATCTAGTTCTCCTGGAACTGCCCGCCTCCATTGGGCCCCCTGCCTTATGTAAGATATGTACTGGCATGAATGAATAAATGAATGAATAAATACCAATGCCTTTCTTTTTAAAACTAGTATCTGCTTTAATATACGTTTGGCTCAAAACTGGCCCTTGCTTTGTCTGCCCACATCAGTGGTCTCTGTGTTCCGAGAACAGGGACTGTCAGAATAATTGGTTTTGTACTACAGAGCATGCAGAAAAGACCGAATTCATGATGACATTTCAGTAGCCAGCAACTCGAAGTCAGGAAGGATTTTCTTTAGCATCATCTTTATATTTAATGAAACATTCATCCCTCCTCCTTAAGAGTTTTATTTTCTAATTTCCTCAAGCCATATTTCTAGTTTCTGCATGTTGCCTGTCTCATGGTGACAGTTTCAGGCATTTTCCCAAATGCTAATGATACAAAGGATGAATGATAACGTGGGTAAATTGCTGTGGAGCCAAGCTTTTGAAAAGATAAAACAGAACAAGAAATGGGAATTTTCTAGCTTCTGTTCAATTTCAGTGACACATTTCTTATTAGGTTCTTTTGTTTTTACTCTGTGGGTATTTAAATTTTAGCAAATTGAGTAGTTTCTCCCAGAGAACTACCAACTGAGCATTTTTCAGCCATGGCAAACAGCATTCTTCTCATAGGAAGTAGATTATAGTATTGCCCCAGAATAACTGAAAAACACCGTTCAACTGTTAACTTGGTTCCCAAATGGGCTTTTAGTTGCAGGGAACATGGAAAAGCAAGAGTGTTTGGAGGGGGCCATTCTTCGTTCTAGATTCTATTTCCGGCATCTTTATGGGTCTCCCCTGCCCTCCTTCAATGGTAGTCCAGGCTGCTATCACCGTGTGTTTTCTAACCTGCATATCTGAGCATGTCCCTCCCCTCCCAACACTGTAATGGCTCTCCTTTATCTTCAGTGCAAAAGCCAAACTTCTACCTACAGGCTCAGCTACTATCTGCACTTTATGTCCCAGCCATCCTGAACTAACTTCCATTATCGTTCTCAAAGTGTGCCGCACTCTTCCCGGCCTTCGGAACTTACATATGTGTTCCCGTTGTCAAGAAGCCAGAACTCACTCTCTGTGTGCCTCCCCAATCCTCGCCCAGCTCACCTCGAATTCTCTTAACTCCTGTTCATCGTTTAGAACTTGACTTTGAGGTCACTTCTACCAGACATCTTCTGTCTCCCCTGCTGGACTAGGTGCACCTCTCTGTGATCCTCCAGTTCCATGGACCTCCCATACCCTAACCACACCATAACCCTGTATTGTCATGACGTTATTTTTTGCCATTACCTATTTCATATCCCTCAGAAGACTGCTCAGGGGAAATGAATGTCTTATTCACAACCGTGCTCTGCAGGATCCAGTATAAGAATGGCTCACGTATTTGTTGAATATTGCTGTGCTGGTGGTATATTAGGGATAAAAAGTAAGACCTAGAAATATTAGGATCCTCGGCTCATTTTGCTGAAGGTAAATCCAGACATTTAGCTTGAACCCCATTTGTACTTGATTACTTCATGAATTGTTTCCCTAACAAAAACATGCAAGGACCTGCATGCAGTAGGTAATCAATATATGCTGTTAGCTATGTGAATCATACTTCTCTATAAATAGTTACTCTCTCTCAATGGCCTACCAATAATTAATGAAGTTTGACAACCCAATCAAAAAATGGGCAGAAGACCTAAATAGACATTTCTCCAAAGAAGACATACAGATGGCCAAGAAGCACATGAAAAGCTGCTCAACATCACTAATTATTAGAGAAATGCAAATCAAAACTACAGTGAGGTATCACCTCACACCAGTTAGAATGGGCATCACCAGAAAATCTACAAACAACAAATGCTGGAGAGGGTGTGGAGAAAAGGGAACCCTCTTGCACTTTTGGTGGGAATGTAAATTGATACAGCCACTATGGAGAAGAGTATGGAGGTTTCTTTAAAAACTAAAAATAGAATTACCATATGACCCAGCAATCCCACTACTGGGCATATACCCTGAGAAAACCATAATTCAAAAAGACACATGCACCCCAATGTTCATTGCAGCACTATTTACAATAGCCAGGTCATGGAAGCCACCTAAATGCCCATCAACAGACAAATGGATAAAGAAGATGTGGTACATATATACAATGGACTATTACTCAGCCATAAAAAGGAACGAAATTGGGTCATTTGTAGAGACGTGGATGGATCTAGATACTGTCATACAGAGTGAAGTAAGTCAGAAAGAGAAAAACAAATATCGTATATTAACGCATATATGTGGAACCTAGAAAAATGGTACAGATGAACCGGTCTGCAGGGCAGAAATAGAGACACAGATGTAGAGAACAAACGTATGGACACCAAGGGGGGAAAGCAGTGGGGCAGGGGGTGGTGGTGGTGGGATGACCTGGGAGACTGGGATTGACATGTATACACTGATGTGTATAAAATGGATAACTAATAAGAACCTGCTGTATAAAAAATAAAATAAAATTCAAAAATTCAAAAAAAAAATTAATGAAGTTTGAGCACCTAGTTCCTAGTTATCTTTGCAACCAAGGATAACACATGATGAAAAATAAATTTCAATTATAAAGGAAGAACTTGTTGATCACGAAGACTATGAACATTGGGAGAGTTTGTATAGGGAGATGATCAAATATTGCCTTAGTCTATCGCATTTGTAGCCATGGGTCCTATTGATAAATGAAGACTCAATCTGTCCTTGACTTTCATGATGGATCACTCGCTACCTTGGAACAAGCAAAGGTCATCACTATAGTCACAAATGGCCACCTAAGTTAAAGTCGTGATAATGTCCAGGACAATATTCCACATAAACTTAAGGACTTATCTAAGAGGTTCAAATGTATTCTTAATACTTGTAGAATTCCACCTGGGTGCTCAAGATTTCTAAAGCAGCAGCTGGACCAGAAGGAGCTGTTAAGGGTAAGAATCAGATCACAACAATTATCTACTTAATGTGGCATTTATCTGAACACTAACTCAGTGCAAGGTCATTTATACTAACCACCAATTATTTCTTGAACATTTTCCTGAAACTAGCAATAATCATAAAGATAATAATTTATTGCAAACATAATCAATTCAAGAAAGATAATTAGCATGAACAATTACTGTAGGGCAATGGTAGCTGTCCGTAAAACATATGCCTCAATCTGTTTCTTGTTCCCTTTGGAAGAGATTAGCTACATATGGTTTATGTGGTACGCCCCTTGCAGATGTTGATACTTAGAAAAAAATATGAATTAGCATTATTAATCTTTTTGTGAAGAACAAAAGAAGTAATTGAGAACCTTATTATCATAGATGATTGAGGTTTTAGATAATAATGGCATTTTATTTCAAAAGTCCATCAAACAGAGGATTTTAATTGTGAGGCTTGACTAATCATGACCACTTTGACTCCTGATAATTATGTATCAAGATGGAAGCTTTTAATGAGTCTTCTTGAAATTAAGGGTACATTCTGCCATTGTGCATTTGATACAGAAAAAAATATGCTCCAATTCTAATATTTGAAAATGTCAAAAACCTACTTCTAAGCATACTTGTTCTAAAAATACATTCGAAGAATTTAGATTAGAAGTAGATGAGCTGAGAAACAGGAACGTAGGAGTGGTTTCTAGCCACTGAGAGGGGAGAGTCATGGGGCCTACTTAAATAATTAACAGTAGAAGTCAACACGTGCTCTGTGCAAGGAAAGGCCCTCTAACTCAAAGCAAAGGGGTTAAGGTGCAGGTCAGAGGATTCCAACTGCCCAGCCACTAGTTTGAACCCGAGGAAAGCATCCTGCTGCAAGTTTTTCTATTCCTCAAGTTCCCCATGACAGATGACATAGAAGAGTAAGTCCACACTCATTTCAGAATATTACATAGGTGGCATTAAGCACCATGGCTGATGTCTAACATCTGCAATGGGAGCATACAAGTGTTCCTGTAAACAAGCTTCTTTTGAGCCTGTGTAACCTTCAGAGCTGAAGCTAGATAAGGATGACACTGATTTCCCTGCAAATTAATGATCTCTCTTTCACTCCCAATTAGGGGGGAAACTGATCTGCTATTAGAAAAGCTTTCTGTTACAGGTTGCATTTCTAAAATGGGACTCAAGAAGTGAAGTTATCTCTCCTTTTACATAAAGAAAGAGAAGCTCAGAAAGAGTATGAAGGATTAGAGTGCTCTAGGCCCTCTAAACCTTCTCCTAGGGTCCCACAGCTCTCTGAGCACAATCATCATTTCAGTGGTAGGATATAATCCCTGATCAGTGACGTTTCCAACTAACTATAACCAAGTCAAACATCAGAAGAAACTTAGGGCATATTCAGGGGCTAACTGATACTGAGACACGTCACTAGAGAATAGTTTTTTTTGCCCATGGAATGTTTGTTGACACTTCCCTAAACTGATACCTTTTTTGGAACCTTGGTTTCCAGAACCGCAGACAGAGAGAAATTTCATATCACACAATACACTGTTTTCTTTAAACAGCACACATCCTTCTGAGGCAGGACAAAGAACCCGAGAAATAAAGACCCTAGGTAGATGAAATAGGCTCTGTGAGCTAACATGCGGAGCAAATCCACTCAAAGGCTGCAACAGGAGAACATCAGCTGATTACAGAAGAGGGAAGAAAATGCACGTTAAGTTCAAACACTCCTTGCCTGAGCTTGGTTTGCATGGAGGTGGAGGGGGTGATCAAGGATCTGTTTAAAAGTGTCCAGGAAGATGCAGAGTCTCTCACTCCATCTCTGTTTTTAGCCATAGCTGCCAGAGGGGACAGAGGTACCAGGATGAGGGTGAAGACTGGCAAACACTTCTAATAGGAAAAGGGTGATCAGCCCAATTTGAATTGAACAATAAAGTGGACACCGAGTCAAGACTTCTACTAGCCTACACAGTGTTTTTGTGAAGACTGGAAAAGGCACAAACCCAGTGCCTGGGAATCCGACCTTGGCAAGCTGAGCCAAGTGTGTGAGATGGCACAACTCAGAAAATACAATGTGAAGTAAATTTAGACGACATGGGCTCAGTGCTGAGACCACAATTAAAGTCAAGGGAAATAGACACACACTCGCTTATCTGTGCAGTTACCTACTCTCAGGGGGAAGAACAAATAGGCTCACAACTGTAAAGCCAACAGCTCATATTTGACTTGAGCATGTAGCATTTCACATTGATTCTAACAAACCTGTGGTCTGTCTGGTCCCTGTAAGTCACATGAACTCACCCATGCATGCACCAATACACCTTTCCCCGCCAGAGTATAAAAGAAATCTGTGTTCAACTCTTTCACCTTCCAATCCCAGCCCTCACCCACCTACCACATGCACAGACACTGGTCTCAGCCTGATCACTCCCGGATCCCCGTGTCACCAATTTCTGCTCTGTTCCTCACCTCTGGTAGATGATAACTACCTCTGGAGCTTTTAGTTGTCTCCTTATGGTCTCTTGGCCTCAACTTCTGGTCCCTTTCTCAGCTTGTCTCCATCTCCTGACTTGCCTTAAACTTCCTGCCCTAGCTCTGACCCCCACAGTGGTCATCTTTCCTAATTATAGTCTACTCAGACTGACCATGGCTGAGTTGGCATTCCCTTAATATCCATCTTTGACAAAGGAGATAGTCCTAGGCTTGACATGCATAAAGTAGACACACAATAAGTATTTGTTGAAATATTGCTAGATGAATTGGATAACTGAATATTGGCAATGGTCATCTCTGGACTGCTCCTTGATCTTACAGACTTTCGGATTTATCTAATTTATTGAGCTTCAATTAGGGCTTTGTTAATCAATCTCTCTCCAAACCATATTAGCTGCATGGTTAAGCCTATGTTGAGGACAATTTATGCATTGGTGAATGAGAAATGATTGAATTAGCTAAAGATGGTTGGACTACATTAGCTGAAGAAAAGAAGAGCCTTAGACACTTGGGGTTAGTTTGTCATCCCCTGAACAACTCACCGAATCTTCTAGGCCAAGACCTCATCAGAGCCACCAATGGGATTAAGCACCAAAGAGCTACCATTCATTGAGCAGGCAATAGGCTACGTGTGCCTTAGTAAAGAAACCTCACAGCTGAAAGATAAGCCTTATTTTGCCAAGACATGAAGAGACTTGTCCAATATAAAGAGGTTGGTAGATTCTACAGCCTGACTTCAAACTCGGATCTGATTAATTCCAAAGACCATACTGTCTGCATATTTCCACTTAGCTTCTCTGTTGTGGTGAGGCGCAGGGCAGGAACCCAAACTTCAGAATCTAAATATTCAGAGCTCTAGGTCCCAAGGATCTAACTCACAGTCACATTTGAAACAGGCACATGGCCAGAAAGAGGTAGGAAGATAGTCATGAGGTATGAAGTGGTCCACCACCTGGAAGAAACTCAAGGATGGTCAGTGCACACTCTCTGGTCCTCTTCTGGTTTCCCCCCTTCTACTCTGCTATGCGAAGCCCTGGGATCCCCTTTGGGACAGCGGCCTGAAGACACGCCATTCCCTGTTGGCTGATTTCCCCTGCTGGACTCTCTGCTCCGTGCTGCCTGGTCATAGGTGTAGGTGAGATTCACTTCACCCCTCTCAATCTCTGGACTTCTGTGAGCCTCCCCGACCCTCAAATAACAAACAGATCCTGGAACTGCACCAATCAGCCCTCAGACCTGGGCTTCCTGTACTGCCAAACTCAGCATGGCTCTTAAAGTTCCAGATCTTAAACTTGGTTATTTTTCTTGCTGGTTAAGTGCTACACCATTGGAGCCAGTTTATACTCCTCCATCATGAGCCCCGCTACTTGCAAGAACCCCATTTCCACCAGTAACAAGGGTGCTTATTTGCTGTGGGGCTTCCAGTCAACGCAAAAATGGGATTACCACGGGGGAACTAGGGTGCGAGAGCAGTGAAAGGGACTTCAAAGAAGTCAGCCCTCAGGGTTTGAAGGGAAGACTCCACAAAGTAATTCAAGAAGGACACAGGCAGAAGAGAACTAAATGTGAGAATGGTTGGAAGTGATGGGATGATGATAGTAATAATCGCTCCTTGAATATTTACTATGGGCCAACCACTGGATTATCTCCAATCCTCACAGTAAAGGTATTTTATCTCCATTTTACTGATGAGAAATCTGAGTGTGAGAGATGAAAAAGCCTCAAGTATACAGTTTACATATGGCAAAGTCAGCTTACAGACATAGGTCTACTAGCACCCTGTTCATGTTGGTCCCACCATACCATGCTGCAAAAAAAGGGTGAACAGAGCTGGGCCTGCACATCTCAGTGGGGTTTTAGAAGGCAGGTGAAGGCACAGCATGAAGCTGGAATGTGCATCTGTACCCAGGAGACTGTCCTGAAAACCAGGCAGGACATCTAGGCGTTAGGAGAAGGAATATAAGCTGAGGGAGGAGACGCAGGGGCTGTAGTCAGAGGTCAGACCAACCTTCAGCCTTGAGTGGCCCTGCTACCCTTCTCCCTTTGCACAGAGGACAAGGGGACACGCAGGCCTGAATCCTCTGGCGGGCACAATGCCTTGCTACATGGAGTTCAAGCTGAGCCACAGAGAAGATGAACTGCCTTGGCCCCAAAGGCAGAGCAATGAGTAAAATCCAGCTTTAGTTTCCATCCACTGGAAACCAGACCTAATCAAACGTCCACCACAGTTTTAAAGAGAATGTTAGTTACAATCCAGAGCTAATGAAAACTTTCCATAAAATGACTCTTTAAAATTTAAGTGGCCTTGAATGCTAAAAGCTCAGGCTTGTCCCTAACTGCAGAATTATTATTAACACATTAGCACAGCAATACCAGCCATTGACTTTGCTCAGCAATTTCGAAATAATGATGTTTTGAGTGTTTCCAGCTGAAATGATGTGTCCCTTTAAATTCTTACCCAGCAGGTCATCAACTTCTTCCCTCCATCACTTCCCCAATACCGATATCCTCCTCCCTCTGAGGCCAACAGAGTTTCTGTTTCTTGCAGCTCTGTCTGCATGCATCTGTCCACAGCTCCTAGGTTGATCTCTGCCATGATGCCCACCTGCTTAGTGTGGACTTTTTATGTTTATCTCCCCCTGAAAGCAGAGACTGTTCATGTGGGATACAGTGTAATGTATAGGGAGGGTACAGACATTAGAAATGGACAGAGTTCATTCCAGTCCTAGTGCTTTCCCTTACTGGCTCTGGGACTTTAGAACAAGTTTTTACGGCATTATCACTACTAACAATAATAACTGTTAACATGTGTTGAGGCTTACTATAGGCCAAGCACAATTTATACACACTATCTAAAACCCCCCAGCAACCTTGATCTATTCTGTTTAACAAAAAGCTTTAAAATACTCACTGTAACACTCCCTATGTGCCAGGCACTGTTGTGTTTTATGTACATTAAATCCTCAGAGGAATCTCAACGAGGTAGGTACTATTGTTATATCCACTTTCAAAGGAGTGAACTCAGATTAAGTAACCTGTATCACACAGCTAAAAAGCAGAGTCTTGCCAGGATTCAACCCATGGAGTCGGGATCCAGAATCCATGCTCTTAACCTCTACACAACTGGTTTTCCAACTCCAAAAATCAGAATCACCTGGAGGGCTTGTGAAAACACAGACTGCTAAACCCACTCTCTGAGATTCTGGTTCTGAGGTGGAATCCGAGAGTAGGCATTTCTAAAACGCTGCCAGGTGATACAGATGCTGATGGTACCAGGCTGCTCTAGATTATGTTGCCAATTTTCCTATTATCCTCCCCTTTTTACAGATGAGAAGACTGAGTCTCAGGTTATCTGAATTACCCAAGATCACACAGCTAGTAAGGAGCTGAACTGCAATTTGGAATAGGTTGATCTGACATATACCTGAACCACCCAGAACCTCAGCTTCCCCATCTATATAATGGGGATATTGATATTACCTCACTACAAACCTGTTAATGCTAACTGAAATAATGAACAGTATAGTCTATGGCATAGAGTAGGTACACGTGGAGAGTTTGCTTTCCAAGTATCCTGCAGAACCTTGTATACCGTGTGTGCCAAATAAATGTGGGTTGAATGGAGTCGAATCCATCCAATTGCTCCAAAACAGATTTTTGTTGTTGACGCTGTCCAGATACTCCTGATTTCTCCAGTCCGTAGTGACACCCTTCTTTTTAGTGCCCCGTGTCAATGATCTGAATAGCTCTATCCCTCTCTGTAGTAAAAGTTCCCAGGGCTCTCACATGCCATAACTCCTGGGGGACACTATTCAATTTCTATTCCATAAACACAGCACCCATGGAGTTGGCAGTATGGCAACCATGCTGGTTCCCAGCTCTTTGTTTATTTTGAGGTCCAGAGTGAGAATAAATCTAGTTTCCTCATTACTTCCAATTTTAGGCCTGCCTCCTGATGGAGATCTGCAACAGTTAAGTTTAACTTTTAAATTATTATTACACTCAAGAGTTTGACTCCTCATTGCCTCAGTTTTTGGTACTTTTACATAACCAAAATATTCTTATATGCTTCCCCACACCTCCACAATACAAAAAAATAATAAAATCTGCTTTCAAAATTGAGTCTAATTGTTCATGGCAAGTGAAAAAAAAAACCCTGAAAAACCCTTTGTTTCAACTTCTAGAAACTTACCCTGAAGATTTATCTGCAATAATATCAAAAAGAAACAAACAGCATGTGAGCAAGATTATTCACTGAGGCATTATTTATTGTAGCAAAATACTGGAAATGAAGTAAATGCCTATCCTTAGAAATTTGGTTGAATAAACTATTATACATTCACATAATGAAGTACTATACATCTGTAAAAATAAATGAGGAGGCTATTTATGAACTGATATGGAGTGATCTTCAGGATATGTGTCTTTAAGTGGAAAGAAGCAATGCGCAAAAGATTATATATAGTATTTTACTCTTTATGTAAAAAAATCAGAGAATAAGAAAATGTCTATTATTTTTGCAAAAAGAAATACTAGAAGGATAAATAAGCCAGAAACTAATGAAATTAGCTACCTAATTAATAACCCAGAGGGGATGGGTGGGAATAGGGTGCCAGAGCAAGAGAATCGGTACATCTCTGAGCATATCTTTTTATTTAGTTTTTCCTTTGATTCTAGGTTTACATGCTCAAACAATCAAAATATATTGACAAAGATAGGAAGAAGGATAAAATTTAATATAAACAGGCAATTTATCTTTTCTTTACAACAAATAGACATCAAAATTACACAAAAGATAAATAGGATTTGTTCAAGTAAGTTTTGAACACACTACTCCAGATACCTTCATTGAGATTTATTCTAAAGACAAAAAGAACAGCAAAGAAATCTTGAAATTTATTTAGGAGATTTGTTGTTGGTAGTGGTATTGATGTAGCAACTCTGAAACTATTTATTTTTGTGTATTGTAGATTTGAGCAAATGAGTAAATATATTGATGCTGGGAACCAGAGTTATTACTATGCCTATTTGTACAATATTGGTTCTCACAATGAGAGAAGATACAAATATGGAATGCAGGAAAAAGATGAAGAATTCTGTGATACTGGATTGAATTAAAGATATTAGTATGAATAGGAGTTTAAAAATATGTTCTAGCTTTGTCCACCAAAAAGGGATAGGAGCAATGGCACTCCAGTAACAACGAGCACACTTAGTGTCCAGATTTTGATTTCTAAATACTGTTTCTCACTAAAAGGAGTCTGGGCTCTTTGAGAAATGATTGATTCTAGGTCTTCCAAATAGAAGGAATAAAGCAAACCTGGAATATCTAGTTGTAACAGAAAATAAGAACTTGTTCAAAGACTAAAGGGAACGTGTCAAAAGGATTCCACAGCCAGTTTTAAGAGGTAAACACTGGACAAATTAGAGTATAACTGAGTATAAAAATAACAGGAATGGATTATGATACACTAAATAAAAAGGATCCCAGGAGCTCATGCTGATATTATCTATAGCTGTAGGTGCTAGGGGCTTCAAATTCCTTTAATGCCCAGTATGTATACACATATACATACATATATACATGCATTCTTACTAGTATTAAAAAATAAAGAGAGAGGAGGTATGAAGTTCTATTTTACAGAAGAATGCCAAGTAATAAATATAGAGAAAATGACAGAAAAATTACCACCATTCTATAGCTAAGGACTAAAAATTGGTTCAGGAAGGAAACATCAATGATGTTTAAACTACTGAGGAAAAGAATTCTGGGGAACCAAAGATTCACAACATCTCAAAATGTCTCCCCACAAATTACTTATTAATCACAAATGTGAAAAGATTCCTGCATAATAGAAAACTCTGGTGGATCACTTTAAACAGGTGATCAAATGTAATGTCACCAATGGAGGTAAAACCTGATGTCCTGTGTCCCCTGAAGTGATTCCTTAAAAGAACACAAAATAACCAATGTAGAATCCCTGCCTGAGATGTTCAACCTGAATCAAGTCATCAGAAAACAATAAGACAAATACAAACATAGGGACACTCTGAAAAATATTCTGGATTCTTAATAATTGTTAATGTCATAAAAGAACCCCTGAAAAAAAGTTTGGGCAACTATTCTAGATCAAAGAAAACTTAAGATACATGCCAATTAAATCAAGTCATTATCTTTGATTGAATAATGGATCAAAACATTGCAATAAATAATCTCTTGGGAAGAATCTGGAAATTTTAAATGAATTGGATATTAGATAATCATATGGAGTCTATATTAAATTTTCTGAGTGTGATTATTATATTGTAGTTATTGAGGAGAATTCCTATTCTTAGGAGATATATAGAGAGAAGCATTAAGAAGTCTGCAATTAACAAATAGTTCAGACAAAAAAGGATCTGTCTATATATAGTGGATGATTAAGCAAATAATACAAACATTAACAATGAGTTAATAAATTTCTGCCTTAATAAAAGAAAAAAAAAGAAAAACGCTAGCAAATGAGAACAGTATGTTTTCCAGCTTTGGGCCATCTGCTAGAGCACCCAGACATAATATGACATAGATACCATGAGCAGTTCATGCCCTCCCTCCATGCCACATCAGATGAAAGCCTAAGAAACCTGCCTTCTCTGAGTTTTAGTTACCTCAAATTGGTTGAATGGATGTCTCACCATCTCTATGGCTGAACATCTTATGCTGTATGCTCACAGACTCCTTCATTTGATGGGAGAAAAAGTAGGACACAGCTGAAAATCTTTTTTGAGACTAAAAATATAAAATTATAAATCTGCACCTCTCTTGTAATTTATTTCCTTGCCTCATTCTCCCAAAGTTTTCTGGTTTCATTTACATCATGTAAAAAGCTTGGGAATCATCACTCCCATACTTACAACAATAACAACAAAAAAAGCTTAACAACTGAAAATCAACAACTTTTCTTGGGCTTATTAGATAATTGAGGTTGCAGGACAAATCACCATCCCAAAATACAGAAAATCATGGCCAGGGGATTCTTCAGGAACCCAGGGGATTCTGCTTCCCTAGTGTGAAAGCCCTTGGTGTCATAAACTGGTAGGAATATTTAAATGGCAATTTTGATGAATTGCTGGAGGTGGAATGTGGGTAACTTGACAGTGAGAAACCCCTGGGGGCTGTTTCTTGAGTGGGCTAAATTTTTGTGGTTTTTAACTTCAGGTACCCACCAGGTTCTCATGATGAAGAGCCAAAAAAAAAAAAAAATCACCTCATGGTTCTGGCAGGAGGAGGGGAAAAGTGAACACTTTGAAATGTACTCTGAGCATTCTCTTTAACAAAGGCCTACTCTCCAATGAAAAAGAATTTATCATCACCTTATCTTACCAAGGCAGAAGGTAGAAGGGCAATTACCCAACCTCAGCCCCCTGTAGCCTTTCTGTCTCACCTAAAGAAACAGAAGGTAAAGCTAAGAAACACTTGTGAGGGTGTTAGCCCATGGAGAAAGGCCCACTAAAAGACTGAGACCAATTGTAAGATCATAGAACATTTTCTCTTCCCTGTGCCTTACCACCACATCACCAGTGCTCCAGTACAATAATAGTGCAATGCAACTAGAAGAGTTGCAAGGCACAGACTCTATTTAAGAAGGAGTACTTAGGGAAACCCAAAGACAACAGGGAGGGAAACCAAAGACATTAGAGAGGAATTTGAAGCCCTTGCACCCACAGCTGCATCAAACATTAAACACAACTCGAGTCATAGACAGATTAATATAAAGCCTCACACTGAAGGCCAATTTACCTCAGTTTCTATTGCCCAATATATCATGTCCAGCTTTCAACAAAAATTACAAGTCATGCTAAAAGGCAAGAAAAAAAGAGTCTAAAGAGACAAAGTGAGCATCAGAATGAGACTCAAATATGACACAGATTTTGGAATTATTAGACTGAGAACTTAAAACATTTATGATTAATCTGTTAAATCCTCTAATGGAAAAAGTACACAACATGCAAGAACAGATGGGTAATGTAAGTGTAGAGATGGAAACTTTAAGAATTAAAAGGAAATGCTGAAATAAAAAACACTAACAGATATAGAATGCCTTTAATAAACGGTTTTAGACACAGCAGAAGAAAAAAAAATCAGTGAGTCTAAAGATGTTAGTAACTTCCCACACTGAAATACAAAGAGAAAAAAGGAATGAAAATAAGTCGGAAAATAATACCCAAGACCTACAAGATAACTTAAAAAGGTATATAACCTATGCTTAATTGGAAAAAACAAATGAAGTAGAATAAATACAGAAGTAAAAATTACTGAGAACTTCTCTCAATCAATAACACCAAACCACAGATTCAGCAAGCTGAGAGAACACCAAGCAAAATAAAAATAAAAATTCTACACCAAGGCATATCATATTCAAATTTCAGAAAACCAAAGACAAAGAGAAAATGTTGAAAGAAGCCAGAGGGAAAAACACCTTATCATTAGAGGAAAAAGAATAAAAATTATAACAGATTTCTTATAACAAACCATTTAAGAAGTTAAGTGTGTGGAGTAAAATATTTAAAGTGTTGAAAGGAAGAAAACCTCACCACCCTAGAATCCTGTATCCAGTGAAATAAACCTTCAAAAGTGAGGAAAATAAAACTTTCACAAACAAACAAACAAACACAGAGCTAATTCATTGCCAGCAAACCAGCCTTGCAAGAAACATTAAAAGAAGTTCTTCAGGGATAAGAAAAATGATATAGCTCAGACAATGGGACCTGCATAAGGAAGGAAAAGCATCAGAGAAGGAATAAATGTAGGTTAAAAACCTTTTTTTTTTTCTTATTCTAAATTGGTCTCATAGATAACTGTTCAAGACATATTATGTGATTATACCATATATATAAGTAAAATGAATGACAGCATTTTTATAAAGGATGGAAGGGAAGGATTAGGAATACTCTGTTATAAAGTTTTTGCACCATCTGGGAAGCAGTATAGTTTTATCTGAAAGTGGACTTAGACTAGCTGTAAATGTATATTGCAAACTATAAGGAAACCACTAAAATTTTTTCAAAAGAAATAGAATTGATATGATAAGAGATCAGAGAAAATGGAAGCATATAAAGTGCTCAATTAAAACCAGAAAAGGGGGGAAAAAGGAAGAAATAAAGAAATACAACGAAGAGGAAATAGTTATAACCATAGTAAGTATTATCCAACTAGATCAATAATCACTTTAAATGTAAAATGGTTTAAGTACATCAATTAAAAGACAGAAACTGTAATATCAGATAAAAATCCAACATCCAACTACATGTAGTCCATGAAGAACCCACTTCAAACATAAAGACAGATAAATTAAACATAAAGGATTGGAGAAAGATATACCATATTAATACTAATTTTAAAAAGAATCTGGAGTTGCTATATTAATTTCAGACAAAGCATATTTCAGAGCAAAGGACATTATCAGGGCTAAAGAGAGTCATTACATAATAATAAAAGGCTCAGTTCTTGAAAAAGATACAACCCTTAATGTATATGCATCTGAGAACAGAGCATCAAAATACATGAGGCAAAAACTGATAGAACTACAAGGAGAAATAGACAAATCTACTATTATAGTCAGAAATTCAATAACCCTTTATCAGTAGTTGACAGATGTACCAAGCAAAAATCACTAAGATAGTTGAACTAAACAGTATCATCAATCAACTGGACCTAATTAGCATTAATAGAATACTTTATCCAATATCAGCAGAATACATATTCTCATCAAGCTCATATGGAACATTCACCAAGACAGACCACATTCTGGGTCATAAAACATAACCTGACAAATTTAAAAGAACTAAAATCATACAAAGTGTGTTTTCAGACCACAATGAGATTATACCACAAATCAATAATAAAATGACAGCTGGATAATCCTCAAATATTTGGAGATAAAACAACGTTTCTAAACAACAAATATACCAAAGAAGGCATCTCAAAAGAATTTTAAAATATTTTGAACTAAACGAAAATGAAAATGTAACATCAAAATTTGTGGGATGCAGCAAAGCAGTAATTGAGGGAAATTCATAGTACTAAAATGCATTTATATATATATATATATATATATATATATATATATATATATATGCGTATATATGTATGGAAAGATGAAAGATGTAAAATCAATAATCTAAAATTCCACTTAAAAAACAGAGCCTAAGGCAAGAAGGAGAAAATAAAAACTAGAGCAGAAATCAATGAAATTGTAGAGTGAGGGAAAATGATTATTTGACTAACCAAGGAAAAAAGGAGAAACAGAAATTACTATATCAGATATGAAAGAGGGGTCATCACTATAGCTCTCTTGGACATTAAAAGCATAATAAAAGAATACTATGAACAACTCTATGCCCATATATATGAGAACTGAGATGAAATGGACCAATTCTTTGACAGACACAAACTATTAAAACTCACTCATGGAGAAACAATCTGAAAAGGTCTATATTGAAATGCAGTCAATAATTAATAATGCTACAAAAATAAAGCACCAGGTCTACATTATTTCATTGGTAGATTCTATCAACCATTTAAGAGTAAAATAATACCAAATCTCTTCCAGAAAATATATAGAATCAGAGGGTACACTAATGTGATTGTTAATTTTATGTGTCAACTTGGCTAGACTATCATGACCAGTTGCTTGGTCAAACACTAGTCTAGATGTTGCTATGAAGATTTTTTTAGATGTGATTAACATTTAAATCAGTAGACTTTGAATAAACCAGATTACCCTCCATAACATGGGGAGACTTCATGGAATCAAGTGAAGGCCTTAAGAATAAAGACTAAGGTTTCCCACAGAAGGAGGAATTTAGCCTCAAGACTGCAACACAGAAACCCTCCCAGAGTATCCAGCCTGCCTTCCTTGCCCTGAAAATGTTGGACTTAAGACTGCAACATCAGCTCTTACCTGAATTTCCAGCCTACCAGCTTGACCTACAAATTTTGGACTAGCCAGTCCCACTAGAATCCTGTGAGCCAATTCTCCCTTTCTCTCTCTCTCTCTCTCCCTTTGCCCCTTCCTCTTTATCTTCCTCTCCCAAATTCCCTCTCTCTTTCATACACCAATGTAATCTCTCAATTCCAATGAACAATTGGAACTTTAAAATTTAAAAACACAATGCCATTTACAGTAGAACAAAAATGAAATACCTAGTTATGTATTTAACAAAATATGTACAAGGTCTGCATGCAGAAAACTATAAAACTGATAAGAAAAATAAAAAAAGATCAAAATAAATGGAGAGAGATTCTGTGTTCATCAATAGGAAGACTCAATATTTTTAAGATGTCAATTCTTCCCAAGGTTTCTTCTAAAGATTCAATTCAATACCAGTCAAAATCCAGGCAAACTATTTTATAGATATCGATAATCTTATTCTAACGTTTATATGGAAAGGCAAAAGACTGCAAATAACAAAACACTGAAAAACAAAGTTGGAGGACTGACATGATAGGATGTCAAGACATTCTATAAAGCTACAGTATGGTATTGGTGGGGGTGAAAAAGACACATTGATCAGTGGTACAGAATAGAAAGCCCAGAAATAAATCCACACAAAGAGAGTTAACACATCAATGGATCAAAGGCTATTGAGTAGAGAAAAGATAGTCTTTTTAGCAAATAGTACTGGAATAATTGGATGTCCAAATGCAAAAAAAAAAAAAAAAAAAAAAAAGGCTCTGAACATGACCTTGCACCATTCACAAAAATTAACTCAAAATGGATTGTAGATCTAAATGTAAAATGCAAAACTATAAAACTTCTAGAAGAAAATATAAGGGAAAATCTAGGTGACCTTGGGTTTGATGATGAGGTTTATTTGATGCAACACAAAAAATACGATTCATGAAAAAAATTGATAAATTGAGCTTTATTAAAATTAAAACATTCTGGTCTGTGTAAAACACTATTAAAAGAATGAAAAGACTGCCCCAGACTGAGAGAAAACATTTGCAAAACATGTATCTGATTAAGGACTTATATCCAAAATGCAAATACTTTCAAAGCTCAACAAAAGGAAAATAATCAACCCAATTGAAAATTGGGCAAAAGATCTGAACATACATCTCATCAGAGAAGATAAGCAGGTGGAAAATAACCATATGAAATGATTTTCAACAATATCTATCATTAAGGAATTTCAAATTAAAACGAGACACTACCACATACCTATTAAAATGGCCAAGAAAATAAAACAAAAAACAACCTGACAATACCAAATGTTGGCAAGGAAGCAAAACAATAAGAACTCTTTTTTATTGCTGGTGGAAATGAAAAATAGTACTGTCACTTTGGAAGACAGTTTGGCGTTTTTTAAAATAAAACTAAACATATTATTACCTTACAATCTAGGAATCACACTTCTAAGTATTTACGCAACTTAACTGAAAACTTAGGTCCACAGAAAAATCTGCAAGTGAATGTTTTATGGCAACTTTATTCATAATTGACAAAAACTGGAAGCCACCAAGATGTTGTTCAATAGATGAATGGATAAACAAATTGTGGTTTGTTCCCAATGGAATATTATTCACTGATAAAAAGAGATGAACTATCAAGCCACGAGAAGAATGGATGAACCTTAAATGCATATTACTAAGTGAAAGAAGCCAGCCTGTAAAGGCTACAAACTGAATGATTCTGATTATATGACATTCTGAAAAAGACAAAACTATAGAGATGGTAAACAGATCAGTGGTTGCCTGGGTTTTCAGGGGAGAAATAGAGGGTTATATAGGGGAAGCACAGGGAACATAGGGCAACTATTTTGTATGATTCTTTAATTGTAGATACATGATCTTATTTTCAAAACCCACAGAAGTTTACAGAACAAAGAGTGAATCTTAATGAAGACAAATTTAAAAACAAAACAAACAAATGAGGTCAAGGAATTCCAGGAAAGAATTCAGACTGTGACAAGAGAATCTAACTGTATCAAAAATAAATGAAACTACCTCATTAAAGGGGTGAGAGGAAAGGTGCTGACCTATGTAACTTTGGAGTCTGCAAGACTAAAGGCAAAAGGAGCCACACGTAAACACTGTACACTAGCTGAAAAAACTGTTTCCTATGGGGGTTCAGATGAACAATTCAGACACTGGAATTGAACAATTAAGTAAATGGATGGTGGACTGTGGGAGCCAGGTTTCTTATTGTTCAAGTGGGGATCACAGTTAAGCAAGGGGAGAAGGCTGGAATAGTCCATGTGGTAATAGATGAGAGTTGAAGACATCAGTATGAGCTCAGTATTAATATACCTACAGATAGCTACATATGGAAATATTTATGGATAAATGTATACAAGTGGTTTAATATACACACATATGTGTCCTTGTTTTGTCAGCGGAGATGGTGCAAAAGAAAGAAGAACCCAGCAGCAATGAACACATCTAGCACCCAGATCTTGGTCTATAATACCATCTTCCGTTAAAAGGAGCCAGGACTCCCTGGAGAAATGGCTGATGCTAGTACTGGGGCAGTAAATATACAAGATGAGCCTGGAGCTTCTTCAAGTGCCTAAAAGTAAGGAAGTGCTCAAAAACGAAAACAAAACCGACATTGATGAGTTATGTTGAAAGAGCAGAGGAGCCAACTGAAAGAACTCCCAGGGGTCAAAGCCAGAAGAATTTGAGCAACAAAATAAAGTAGTATTGGATTACAACCCAAAGTATGAAATGAATATCCATGAGTCCTTGCTGATATAAATAAATAACTGAATAAATAAATAATTGATGAAGAGACACATTTCCCTTGCAGAGGACTTCCAAATGAATTATGTAGATACTCCATTCTCAGGGGATGGGAAGAGAGCATAAATCCCACTCATTAAGAGTGGGCTTCACACAGTGACTTCCTTCCAAAGAGGAGAGCAAGGAAAAGTGGAGAAAAGTGACTTTATGGGGGAAAACCTGATAAACACTATCCAAGTCAGGTGATCGAGGTCAACAACAGTGATAAACTACATATCATATGAACCCTTGACATGAGGTGATAAAAATGGTACTTTATCTCAGTGGTTTTCCTCCCCCAAACCCATAATCCTAGTCTAATTATAAGGAAACATCAGACAAATCCCTTTGAGGGGCATCCTACAAAATATTTGACCAGTACTCCTCAAAACTGTTAAGCTCATCCAAAACAAGGAAAGCATGAGAAACTTCTGCAGCCAAGAGAAGCCTAAGGAGACATGACACCTAAGTGGAATGTGGCATCCCGGATGGGATCCTGGAAAGGCATTCGGTGAAACTAAGGAAATTTGAATAAAGTATGGACTTAAGTAAGCTAACAATATTGTGTCAGTATTAGTTCACTAATTGTAATAAACGTACCATACTAATGTAAGCTATTACAATAATAGGGGAAATTGGGTGTGGGGTATATGGGAGCTCTCTGTACTATCTTATCAATTCTTTGGTACATCTAAAACTGTTCTTAAAGTTTATTTTTGTTTGTTTGTTTTTTTTAAAAAGCCTCTCCTTGTTCTGATTCCTTTTTTATAGAGAATTTGAATCAGGAAAAAGAACTCAGTTCCTCACCCTTTGACCTAGCTCTCTTTTTTCTTTTTTGTCCCAAATGGGTCTTTCAGCTGCTATGTCACATCTTGTTCTGCTGCTGCCACCCCGATTCAGTCACTGGGCAGTTCTGATAGCTTGGAAATTCTGTCATTGTGCTTTACTTCTTTATGTCTTCTGCCCTCCTAAAACAGCACAGGAGGAATTTACTTCCACAAAGGAGTTTTTCAGTCATTCAAAGACACTTTTTCTGAAGGCTTCCTCCCAGGATTAAAATTAGGCTAGGCAGCCTCTGTCGTTCCTCACATGATGCAGTTTCTAAATACTTCACCACCCTGGACACTTTTCCATGAGAATTTATGTTTGTTAAGAAGAGGAGCCCAGATCTAAATGCATTTTTTCCCATTGTATCTGATCAGAATTGAGCAGAAGGTTATTTCTTGGGTTGTGTTTACTTTTATTTACTGCTTAAAGTCTATGTCACTCTGGTTTTAGATCTCCATTTCAAGCAAGTGAGCTAAATAACATGACAGCTCCTTTATATATCCTCCCACTCCTCATTAAAACCACTGCATTAATGAATTTCAAACAATTCATTTAAATTCCATACCTCATGCAGATGTTCTGTTTGAAATCAACAACTGCTTTGACCAACTTTCTAAATGAACTGACAGCTTATATCAGCAACACGACTGAATAAGGCATACCCTGTCATGTCCCTCTCCCAGCAATAACAATTTGGCATCCATCCATAGACAAAAGTGTCATTGTGAGAATTCTGGGACCCAGCACCATATGCCATGGGACCCGAGACAAGTCTCGCCTGCCCGTGCATCAGGTAATAGGCATACAAGACCTCTGGTCCTAGCAGCGGACCCTACAGTGGCTCATGAACCAGCTCCAGCCCCTGTCAGGTGTGGTCCAGGAGACCCTGGAAAACACTGGCTTAAGCAATCACCCACAGACAAGAAAGCATTTGCGGGAGTCGAGGTTTCCCGTGGAGAAGTCCTAGCACACCAATGGAGCAACAAAAGGAAAAAAAAGGAGTTTGGACACATTGGAAACTTTTTCTGCATCACCCCTCCCCGAAGGCAGCATAGCTCAGGGCCAAGAGAGACTTTCTCAGAGTATGATTTCCTCTCAAGGGAAAGTGAAATCATGCGAGAGAGTACCCAGCGTCCCCAGTTATGCGGGACCCTGCCAAAGATACCCATTTCTCTCTCCCTTCATCCAAAAAAGAAGTGGCGGTTATGTGAGGTGATGTAGGTTTTAACTAACTCTATTGTGGTAATCATTTTGCAACATGTAGGTGTAGCAAATTAACACAGTTGTGTACCTTAAACTTACAGAATGTTATACATCAATTATTTCTCAATAAAGTTGGAAAAAATAGAAAGTTACCATTTTAATAAATAATAAATAGACACTTTCCTCACTGTATAGAGAGCCTTACACTCATGCCAAGGATGCATCATGAACACACTCAGATCCATGTCTTTTGCTCAGCAGCGTGCTTCGTGTAATTAGCACAATCATAGCTCTCTCAAACGGGAATATATCTCAAAAGTACTTTCCCCAGAGGAGTTAGCTAAAGTATAAAAAAAAATTGAATCAGCATTATGGAATCTGGTGGCTCAAAGTTAGCTTTTCATGCCGTGCATAGAACTGAACACAGTAATGAAATAAAACTATGATGGAATAACTCCCAGGGGAATATAGAAATTATAGTACTCAGATATGAAAGCTGGAATTAGCTGCTTACATTTTGTGTTTCAGAGTAAGCCTTTCTGAACATTGCAGAGAAGTAACTTGTGTTTGGAAAAATGTCTTTACCTGTTTCAATGATCATCCTTTCAAGATCTGCCAATCTGAGGCATCCTTGACTGTCTCCTTGGGAAGACTGTTCTAGATGTAAGGTGTATTGTGTCAACTCAAAATTTCTGAACATGCTCAAGGAAGCCACTGGATGACTTGCTCAACAGCTCAACTGTTTTTTTTTTCAACTCCTAGCATTCAGTTTATGTCTCCCCCTCTTCCTTTGAGCCTGCAGCCTTGGTTAGCAATACTGTGCTATACTGTTACTCTATATCCCATTGTACTGTAGTGTTATGTACTGCATCGTTAACTATGCCTTGTTGGTTTTTCCTCACTACCCAAATCCTTCTGTTTGGTCGGTTGATGTTAACTCTGTTTATTAGTCTGCCATGTCTTTGCCTCTGCTGATGTCACATGGATAAAATGTCACTTAATGATGGCAATGATGTTGAGGACTGCAGCTGTGCCCTGAGTTTCTTGCTTGTCCCTCTTACCACTAGGCTTCAAAGGAAACTCAAATATGGGAGTGTCCAGCGGTCTTTTTGAATCTACCAAGTGGATACAAACTAAATGCTGATCTAGGCCAAGTCCACGTAACTCCAGAATAATAAAGTTGATCCATTCAGACACAATCAATCTCATGTGATCACAGCCCTGTATCTGAGTGTGCAGAAAAATGCTTGTTCTTGAAAGGACTGACCAAATATTGGATTTGGGACAGTCAGTGGCAAATCCAGTTTTATCATTCACCTCTATGCATGTGTTGGGGGGAGAGAAAGATTAGTTTCTTCTTTTATAAATAATTTGAGGGAAAAATGAAGCTGGACACTCATGCTGCTGGGAATCTTGCTTGGTTCAGAGACTCAGGATTAATCTTTGGTGTTTGACAACCTATCCGTCTCTGTCTGAGCTTGTGGTAGCTGAAGCTGCCCAGCTCCTAAGGTGCCCTTCTGAATAGCTTCCAGCCATCCTTCTTTGCAGACCCAGAGGCAGCTCTGATGGTTCAAAAAGACAAATGCTTTCTTGGAGAAGTCTCTGCTGTTCCTCCCTGAGCTGTTGCTGCCTTTGCGAGAAGCAGGCTCTCTGAGCTGGTATCTCTTCCTCCTTTTCTGGCTGGGGAGCCTACTGTGTGACCCTCACGGCCCCTCGTGGCCAAGCTCCAAGGGGCTGCGATTCTGCTCCCCTCCTGGAAAGGTAGTCCTAGAAATTAGGCTTGCAAGCCTAAAGGATCCTGGGCAAATACATTTGAAGCTTCGGAAATGCTGATTGTTGCAGAAATTCGTTTTCATGCCTTGCCTAAAGAAATTCAGGGTGGGAAATTGATCTAATCTTGCAATTTAGATCAATTGGTATGCACTGGTGAACTGTGTGGAGAGAGTCTCAGGCCATGTCTAAACGCAGGGTAAAAAGAAGGCTGATCAATGAGGGGTGTCTGACTGGGGTGGGAGCTGGCCCCGCCAAGATGCCTGAGCCATGTGCCACCATGGAGAGAGGCTTCCTTGGGCCACAATGACCATGGAGCATAATAAACATACTCAGCAGTGTCCCAAGTGCACAGAGGGGCTCTGACACAGTAGAAAACGCTCTCAAGGAAAGCGTTCACAGGACAACAGGACACACGCTACCATTAACCAGGTGTCTTTGTTGGGATTTATTATCGTCCCTGTCTAATACACACACACACACACACACACACACACGCATGCATGCACACATACTAAATAACACAAATGTTTCCTGTAGATGTTCCACACTGTGCAATTCCTACACGACCTGAAAATGTTCTAAGCCGGTGTTTCTCAAACTTTAATATGCACGCCAATCAAGTGGGGAAGAGATTCTGTTTCAGCAGTAGGTGTGGGCTGGGCCTGAGCTCTGCTTTTCTAACTCGCTCCCCCTGTGGCGCCCATGTTGCTGATCCATGAACCACACTGTGCTGCAAACTTCTCAGCTTGCAAGTGGCTTCTCATTTCTCTTGGGATAAGGACGAAACTTAACGTGGCTGACGAGGCCCTTCATGGTCTTGCTGCCGTCTCACTCAGCAGGCTCCTCCTCCCTCTGTGCCTTGCCTTTGTTCCTCCAGAGCACTGGTATTGAGTTCGACTCTATCCTTTCTACTAGTCTAGCCCTGCTCATCTCAGGGCCTTTGCACATGCTGCCCATGCTGTCTGGAATGCTCTTTTCTCCCCTATTCACCGAGACAAATTCAAATCTCAGCTCAGACATCACTTCTTCAGGACAACCACCCTGACCTCCCCAGCTAGAAAAATTCTATTAGCTACTCTCTTAGTACAAAACATTTTCACCTTCAGTTTGGTGATGATCAGTTGATGTCTGTCTCCCCTGTGAGAATAAAACATTATCAGGGCAAGGATCTCGACTGTTTTTCTCACCAGTATATTCCTAGTACTGAGTATGCTGCTTTTTGCTTCAATTTCTAGACTTTAACTTCCTTGGAAATGGCAGTCTTCAGAGTAGGCTTTTCAGGAAAATGAAGCCCTTTATCCTCCAAACTGCCCCGTAAGGACACTAGGCTGGGGACAGGAGGTGAAATGACCTTACCACTACTTGGTAAGAAACGTGTTCCCTGGCTGTAAGATAAGACATAGGTTTGTGCTGTTTCAGAATGTTACTGATTTATCTCTCTTTTCAACCTTCAAAGAATGAGGACAGGATCCTATCATGCCTCACATCAGTTTCTTGTAGACTTATCTGACTGCCCTCCACTCACTACCCTACTACAGGCCTAAAAGCTCTTTATGGACAGAAATTGGGTCCTTCCTTATTTCTGCTACTGTGAGTCTTACACACAGTAGAAATTTAATAACATGTGAGGCTAAATCAAATCCGGAAACATATACAGGAAAACTCTGGGTCCATGGGAGTGTACAGTTTGGCCCACCAGTATCTCCCCTAAGACTGCCAGGATAAAATTGTGATTATTTGACATTCGGATGGCCAAAAAGCACATGAAAATATGCTCAACATCACTAATTATTAAAGAAATGCAAGTCAAAACTACAATGAGGTATCACTTCACACCAGTCAGAATGGCCATCATCAAAAATTCCACAAACAATAAATTCTGGAAAGGGTGTGGAGAAAAGGGAACCCTCCTACACTGTTGGTGTGAATGTAAATTGGTACAACCACTATGGAAAACACTATGGAGATTCCTTAAAAAACTAAAAACGGAACTTCTATATGACCCAGCGATACCACTCCTGGGCATATATCCAGAGAAAACCATAATCCGAAAGGATATATGTACCCCAATGTTCATTGCAGCACTATTTACAATAGCCAAGACGTGGAAGCAACCTAAAAGTCCATGACAGAGGAATGGATAAAGAAGATGTGGGGTGTGTGTGTGTGTGTGTGTGTATACACACACACACACACACACACACACACACACACACACACACACTCAATGGAATATTACTCAGCCATGAAAAAGAATGAAATAATGCCATTTGCAGCAACATGGATTATCATACTAAGAGATTATCTAGAGATTATCATACTAAGTGAAGACCTAGAAATTATCATACTAAGTGAAGTAAATCAGACAGAAAAAGACAAATATCATATGATGTCGCTTATACATGGCATCGAAAAGGATGATACAAATGAACTTATGTACAAAACAGAAAGAAATTCACAGACTTCGAAAACAAACTTATGGTTACCAAAGGAGAAAGGTTGGGGGAGGGATAAATTAGGAGTTTGGGATTAACATATACACACTACTATATATAGAATAGATGATCAACAAGGACCTACCATATAGCACAGGGAACTCTATTCAATATTCTGTCATGATCTATATGGGAAAAGAATCTGAAAAAGAATGGATATATATATATACATGTATAACTGAACCACTTTGCTGTACACCTGAAACTAACACGACATTGTGAATCAACTGTGCCCCAATATAAAATAAAAATTAAATTTTAAAAATTGTGATAATTTGCCCTGTGGTTATGTGAGTTATATAAAATGTCATTATTCCCTTTTTGCATTGGATGTTGGAAAGCTTAGCATTAAATTCTGTGCAAGTGCATCATGTTTTATGACAAGAATTTGTTAAGCCATCTCAGTTTCTTTTCAGACCAAGGCAGGATATAGAAAGAGGTGACAAATATTTAGTGAGACGCCTATTAATGTTTATGATGTACTAAGTGCCCTACACGTGTTAACTCTAATTCTCTTTATCAAAATATTAAGTTATAGTACCTCATTTTAAGATGAGAAAATTGATTAAATAACTTACCAAAGTCATAGATCTAAACTCTGGTCTAGACAAAGAAACTGAGGCTCAGAGAGAATAAATAACTAGTTCAAGTTTACTCAGCTAATGACTGTATTCATTTTCTAAAGCTGCCACAACAAATTACCACAAACTGGATGGCTTAAAACTATAGAAATTTATTCTCTCACAACTCTGGACACTAGAAGTCCTAAAACAAGATGTTAGTAGGGCCACACTCACTCTGAACCCTTCTTGCTTCTTCCTTACTTTTGGTGGCTCTGGCAGTCCTTGGCACTCCTTGGTTTGTAGCTTTATCACCCCAATCTCTGCCCCTGTCTTCACATGGCCTTCTTCCCTGTGTGTGTCTCTGTGTGCCTTTCCTCTTCTTATAAGGATATCAGTCATTAGTGTGGCCCACCCTAATCCAGTATGACCTCATCTTAATTAATTATATGTATACAAAACCATACAAAACAATTTAAAAAAAACCTATTTCAAAATAAGGTCACATTTGGAGGTTCTGGGCAGACATAAATTTGGGGGGCACACCCTTCAACCCAGTACAGTGACTGAGCTAGTACTAAAAGTGAGATCTAACTCAAGGCAATGTCCTTTATATTACACCAAACCAGCTACCTCTGAAATTCCTTTGCCTTAGTGATATTTCCCACAATGCCTCACACCTGACTGAGCCTCTCTACGGGGAAGATGACTGGCAAACTCGAGAGTTAATCTGACAGCTTCTCTTAAAAGCGGACAGGTGGTTTACCTGTAAGGAAGAATTGCTGAGTAGTCAGTTTAGAGATGTCATTACTGCGCTTAGGTTTAGAAAAGAGTTACGTTTTGAGAAGCCAAATATTCAGAGAATAAGGCCTGGTGTAGTCAACATAGAGTTTCTACCCTCACAGAAACAGCCTCTTCATCCATAATCATCTTCCCTCTACCCAGCATCCAAACCCCACTGGCAAGAAGAGTGCTTACCTTGAAAAATACTCTCTCCCTTGCAGGGCCAGAGCAATGCTGTCTCCCAATTGCTTGTTTGATGTTAACATTATTCTGAGAATTACATCTCGTCCAACATGATATTGTAATGAGCCTTTGTCTGTTCTAGTTAAGTCAGTTGATGCTGAGCTAATGAAACACAGGAACAGGGAGAGATGGTCCTCAGTGATGTTGGCTGTTTTTGTAATTCCATGGCTTGGAATAGCAGTTCCCTTAGCTTTGCTGTTCACCCCAGCAGTGAGAAGCTGCAATTTCTGAGAATATCTCTGGGAATGTTCTTTTCTAGGTGTGATCCCCGCATACAATTTCTTGTGGTGAGGAAGGTGGAGGGAGGGAGGGATGGTGTTCATGAAGACTCCTCGTCCAGGACCTGGATAAATCAGTCACACCACAGGATAGGAGGAACTGCGCTGCCTTGAGACGCATGCTGGTCAGGACATGCATCAGGATTCTGGGTCAGCTAAAGAAGGATGGCAAGAGCGGGGTGGAGAGAAGACACCTTGGCCACTTCCTGGGCTGGGCTGTAGGGAGGCAGCCTTGGGAGAAGGACCACTGCCAGCTGGTGGTATGAAAGTCAACTAAGGAGGTTCATATACTCAGTCTACTAGCCATTTCTTCTCCCCACACCCCCGTCTGGCCTTGATGACACCTTCCATTTTTCTTGGTGACTGATTCCTTTCCTTGGTGACAATCTCCATTTTGATCTAATTTCTTCTGTGGTTCTTGGCCTCTGGGTGATATTTCTTTATGGGTAGGTCTTGGCACCTCCTTTATGAGACTCATCAACCACTTATACTTTATTGTAAATGTTAGACCCTTGAAAGTAAGTTCTGATAAGCGAAGAGTTGGAAATTACAAAAAGAAAAGAAAGAGTGTGACTTTTGTCCCCAAATAGAAAACTTTTTGACACACAGAACCAAATACTGGTTTCAACAATATTGTTTGGGGCAAGGAGAGCTTCAGTAGAGATGTAGAAGGAAACGAAAAAAAGAATGAGAAGAGAAAGAGAAAAGGAGACAGAGAAGGAGGGAGGAAACGGGACATTCCAGAACATCATAGATTCCTTTTAAGTTGATCAGAAATCCTGGGCCCTCTGAATGACCCCGGCCGCATCTAAGCATGGTTAGCAAGAGGGTCAGCAAGTTCTTGTACAGCAAACGCACTGCAAGAGATAATTAGCCTAATGATTTAGACTGTGGGCGCTAGAGTCAGAGAAACTTTGGTTTTAATCTTGGCTTTTCTCCATGACAAATATGTAAATTGGGGAAGATTTTTCACTTTGCAGAGTTTGCTTCTTCATTTGGAAAATAGGGATAATAACAGACTTTGGGAGAAGATTAAATGAATGCCTAATACTTGGAAAGAGTGCCCAGGATAGCACTAGGGGAAATGCCAAGTGTTTCTTACTATTTGTACCAAGCAGTGTGCAACAGAGCTGGGAGGGTTTGGGACAACCCTCCCCCTTTCCCCCTCAGGAAGTACTTGGTCCTTAGAAGGGCCCAGCTCAGGCTCAAAGCACATGCTTAAAGGCTGGTCCTGTATTTCTCTCATGGTTGATTAGTTTCTGTTTCTGAAGCCTTGCTTCCTTCATCCCAAGGATTTACAAGCTGTGTGCATGCCTTCAGTTCCTTCCTTTTGGCGCTTTCCACCTACTTACACTAGCAGTAGCAAATGCCGGTGCCCTGGGCAGGAACATGGCAGGGAAATGAGATTTCTTGATGCTCTTGAACTTCTTGCCCACCAGCTCCAGTGCTTCTGGCCATTGCCAAGTGTCTCTCCCTCTTGACTCTCTTGCTTCTCCTGGGCTTGTTATTCTAGTTCTTTTGTAGTCTTTTGCCTCCAAACAGGGTTGCTCCTCAAATGTGGTTGGGGATTTGAGATGACAAGCCGGGTGAAGCTGAGTGGATCATGTCTGTTTGAGCTAATATTGTGCTGGCAGGTCAGAGACTCAGAGGGTGGACAAAGCAGTGGTTTGAAAAGTGGCAGCCTTTCTCTTTTTCTAAAACTACTTGCATTTCTCAAGCTAGGTCTCTGAGGGCCTGGAAACATCCTTCTTTACAGACCCCATCAGTGATTCATGAGAGCATTTGTCCTAGATTTACTTGGCTCTGTAACTGAAAAGTGTAGCGGGCAGAAAGCTAACTTTGGAACAGTTAGAGGGTTTACCTCCTGACACCAGCATACATTTTCTTTTCTAGCTGAGGACCAATTATATAAAGAACCATATGGAAAAACTTCACTGGAAAAGAAAGAAAGTATAAGTTTAGATCCAGCCAGCCAAGAGAGGCCTGTCACAGCCTGGGATGGAGTGAGCATTGGCAAGATAAGGAGACTACCTGAGGAAAGGGGAGTGTCATGGGACTTGACATTTCAGGACACCTGAGGTCCAGTCTAGCTTTGTCCTGCATCACTTTGTGACCCTGGGTAAGTAGGTCAGTTGACCTCTTTGGGCCTCAGTTTCTTCATCTGTAAAGGAAAGGATTGTAACAGTTTAGGTCCCTTACAGTGTAAAGATGCTGCAAGGCAAAGGCAACAATGCTGCTGGCCAGAGAAAGACAGGTGAGAATGGGACCTGTATTCAACGTGACCTTGGTTTAGATAGAACATCCCTAAAATTCTGTGTATTAATAAACCTTATTAAACATATACTTAAGGAGCTCAGTTTCTAGAGACCAACTCTTCCATTTAAAATTGTTACCACCTGGTAATGGGTATGTGTCTTTACTGGTGGAGAACACACAGAAGCCTGGATAGACCACGAGCGGAACTCTTAGAGGCCGGAGATGGAGGCGAGAGCGTGTACACACACAGGCACATACACACAAACACCCCGCACCAGCAAGTATTACTCAAAAGATGGCTTACTTTCATCAAACAAAAACGTCTTAGTCAGAGATTACTGATAGCAAGGAATAGACATCCACCTAAATTAGGACCCTTTTTAGGGCATTCATCATCAGGAGGCAATCTCCCAGTTGCCCACTGGCAGGTCACTATACATAGCTTCGGAGTCTGTGTGTTTGAATATCTTGATTTTTTTTCTCCTGTCTCTCACCCACCACAGACTCTCACTCAGCCTCGCTGCCTCTGCTCACTGTCTAGGCCTGCCCTTGCAACAGGCTATCTATGGATGGAGGGAATTCCTAGAGAATAGGGCTGTGGGCAGAACCACAAAATTCAAGGAAGCTTATTGAGAAAAATACAATGTGCACAACAGAAAAACTTGGAATCACTTTTTTGTTTCCCTACTTTCTGGTCTACCCATCCCCTCTCAAAGGGGAACGACTGATAGACAGTAATCCTCTAAGAGTAGAGTAATAATGAGCCTAAGACTTACTTTCTATTGAGCCTCTAGGTCTCCAATGTTATTTATCAAATAGGGCAAAAATCATATACCAAATCCTAAAGAATATTTCAGAGATAAAAAACGTTTTGTCTTTTTTCCCATCTTCTAAAGCCATGTATCATTTTCAAATAAAGAACCACCTCATGCTTTCCATGTTAAAAAAAAAAAAAAAGCATCTAATATTATCAGTTCAATAAACTTCTTTGGATTGCCTACTACATCCCGGGGACACCTGGACCGGAGAACTGGGCAGTTAACAGATTCTCACGGATTGATGAGACAGACAGGTGCACAGGGAATTCCAGCTCAAGGGGTGAGTGTGATATTATACATTTGCCTGGTGATTTCATCTCATTTCTCTCACAGGGCTTTCACAAAGCCCACAGATGCATTGCCTGCTAGAAATACATTCAAACGTGACCAGAAGCAGGCTTGAAGATTAAGACAAAGACAAGAGGGTTCGCTTTACCCAGTTTTCTTACAAGTTCCATCTGTCCTTACCACATGGCATTCTTCCTCCCAACACCCACATACAGCTTTATCCCTCTCTGAAAACTTACACATAGTGATAACTTATCTACTGAAGATTTTTATGTTATACCAAATGTAATTTCACTGGAATGGATATCCTCTCAGATCCATTCCACCCGTGAGATACGGGGTTTCTCTGGTCGTAATATATTATCTGTATTTACAGGAAAACTGCGTTTCCTCCATCATTTATCTATGTTTTGGAACCCAAATTCCACATTATCTTTGCTTGTTTTCTTTCTTTATCTTTAATAAAAAATTGAGGTGCCAGTATTCCCCTGATAAACTGTAAAAAAACAAAAAACAACAAAAAAACTTCTTCTATCCACTGTCCTGTCACTTCTCCTTTGAGATTTCACATACCAAATGCATGGAGAGGATGCCAGGTGAAGTCTAGGCTCATATCCATACAAAGTGAGGACAAACAGCTGACCTCTTCTCATTGCAAACTAGAGAAAACGATGCTGCATGTATCCTTGGAAGAGGGGGTGCTTATGAAACAGCCCCCCACTCTTCACCTGCAGATTTCTTATTCTCCTCTAATCAGTCATTTGATAGAGGGGATGTGAATTTATTGGTCATTTTATTTATTAATTACCAATGTATTGATGTATTTCAATGTTGCCTTTTTACAAAGGAGTTATTTATCATTTGACAAATATTGAGTTCCTGCTGTGTGCCAAGCACAGTGCTGGGCCTTGGGGCTAGCATATAATTAGTCCCAAATATGTAAAACACCAGCATGTCATGCATTGTCCCTCTCTTCTGGAAGCTAGTGTTAAAAAGAGAGTTTGAATCAACAATTATGATATAGACGGGGGAAGTGGAAGTACAGGGTGCTATGAGAACACGGAGTAGGCAAAGAAGCTTAGAACCTAATTCGGATGTAATGCTGTAAGTGGTGTGTGCACGTGCATGTGTGTGTGTGCGCACGCATGCTTTTATTTTTGTGAAGGGGTTAGGGAGAGATGGGGGAATTGTTAGCTTTGAGAGAGAGAGGGAAATGTAATAGCCATTCTTCCACTCACGGATCCATGAAAAACAAGAATTTTTGTTTTCCCTTTATATAATGCAAATCATGCCCTATGAATCGTTTACTGACTGTCCTTTATCACTGACAAAGAAAAATGCCTTGGAAAAAATTTTGTGTCAATACATATGTATTTACCATATTCTTCCTAGTGACTATAGTTTATGTGTATCAACAGTTTATTCCTCTAACAATGGGCATTTCCCCCAATGTTTTTACATGAATCTTGAAGCAAATGTGTCTTTCTTTGGAATAAATTTCGAGATACAGAATTTCTGGATTAAGGGGTGTGCACATTTAAAATGTTAATAATACTGCCAGGTTGCCCTCCCAAAGACTTTGATATGAACAGTTCAAACAAGGAGGATGAGTGTCTATTTCCTTAACAACACAGAATATGATCAATATGTTTAATTATTTCCAATCTAACGGATAAGAAATGTTAGGTAATTGTTGATTTAATTTTCATTTCCCTGATTATTAGTCAATTTGAACTACTTTTCCTATGTTTATAATCTGTTGGCATTTCTTCTTAATTGCCTATATGAATTCTTTGTCAATTTTTCATTTTTTGGCATTTATTGGTGTTTTTATATATTCTGAATATTAATCCTGCCTGTAATTTGTGTCATAAACATTTTCTCCTAGTCTGTTGCTTACTGTTTTCCCAAAATTTTATTATGAAAAATTTCAAACATTCAGCAAATTGAAACAATGTTGCTTACTTCTTTTAACTTCCCTTATGTTTTTTGTATACGGAGTTTAAATTTATTTCACAATCTGTTAAAAGTTTTTTTTTTAACTTCTGGCATTTTGCATCCTACGTAGAAGCTCTAACTTACTCTAGGGTTATCAGAATATTCTCATTCATTTTCACCTAATATTATTATTGCTTTGCATAAAGAGCTCTTTAGCCCATCTCACTGGCACTGGGAGTGGTGATTTGGGGCACGTCTAGCTTCACTGAACCAATGATATTGGGATAACTAGCTCTCAGTTTCAGGGGAAATAGTTCATCCTCTTTCTACCCATGTGAAGTTCCATCTTTCCCACAATCTAAATTCCTCTATATACATGGAACCATTTCTGTATTTTGTTTTATTCCAATGATCTACTCACTTAATTTCTCCTGTTTTAGTTACTGTCTTTGTTGTATATTTTGATAAATGTTAAGTCAAGTAATCCATCGCTGGTCTCTTTCAATTGTTCTTTATTTCTTTTTTTTTAAAACAGCTTCTCTTCCATATAAACTTTACAGTCATTTTGACAGCTTCTATGAAATATCCTGTTGGGATTTTGATTTGGAATTCAGGGAGTGTTGACATTTTAACAACACTGGATCTTCGTATACAGGGACATTGTGCATCTTAGTCTTGGCTCTCTATCCTTGAGAAGGAGGCAGCTCTGGAGCTCTGGTTCTCTAAGGGGAATATGCTGGGGGTGGGGTCTGCACCTTGGGTGACTGCCTTGTCCCCGCGGGCCCAGCATCCTTCTGTTCTCTGGCTTAGAGATAGGGAAACATCTCCCAGTCTGATAGAAATCATCCCTTCCCCCTGGAGAAGAGACAGGAAAGAGCTACCCCATTAGACTGAAGCCAAAGCGCCAAGATACCCTCTGTGCAGGACTCTGGAGCCGTCCAAGGAAACAGGGGCTGCTGGAGACATTGCACTTTGGCCTCTCGATGCCCAGTAACTTGAGATGGTGACCACTGCTTCACAGATTCACAGAGAAGAGTGTTACCTTGTTGATGCTTAACTCAATTTGCAAGAAAAATTTAAAAAATGGGCAGAAGAACTAAGTAGACATTTCTCCAAAGAAGACAGATGGATGGCCAATAGGCACATGAAAAGATGCTCAACATCGCTAATTATTAGAGAAATGCAAATCAAAACTACAATGAGGTACCACCTCACACCAGTCAGAATGGCCATTATTAAAATGTCTACAGATAACAAATGCTGGAGAGGGTGTGGAGAAAAGGGAACCCTCCTACACTGTTGGTGGGAATATAAATGGGTGCAGCCACTATGGAAAACAGTATGGAGGTTCCTCAAAAAACTAAAGATAGACCCAGATATGACCCAGCAATCCCACTCCTGGGCATATATCCGGACAAAACCATAATTCAAAAAGACACATGCACTCCAGGGTTCACTGCAGCGCTATTTACAATAGCCAAGACATGGAAACCACCTAAATGTCCATTGAGAGATGAATGGATAAGAAGATGCGGTACATATATAAATGGAATACTACTCAGCCATAAAAAATAATGAAATAATGCCATTTGCAGCAATATGGATGGACCTAGAGATTATCATACTAAATGAAGTAAGTCAGACAAAGATAAATGCCATATGATATCACTTATATGTGGAATCTAAAATATGACACAAATGAACAATCTACAAAACAGAAACAGACTCTCAAATATAGAGAACAGACTTGTGGTGCCAAGGTGGCAGGGCTGTGGGGGAGGGATGGGTTGGGAGTTTGAGATTAGCAAATGCAAACTACTATATATATACATGTAAACTGAATCACTTTGCTATACACCAGAAACTAACACAACATTGTAAATCAACTATACTGCAATAAAATCAACTAAAAATTAAAAAATAACCATACCTATCTTAAAGAGGTTTTGTGAAGATTAACATAGTACATGTAGTATGCTTAGAATCGTACTACCTTATTCATAGTAAGTACTCCGGTTAGTGGTTATTATTCCATAATTAATGTTAGCTATTCTTCTTCTATAATTATCACTTCTGGGTAGGTCATAAGACTCAAGTTTGGCTCCCAGAACGTAATGATGCCGATGGCTAACATCCTATGCCTGGCTCTTCTGTCAAGGCTGCATTGAGATCCAGGCAGGTGTTAGGATCCCATTAAGTGTTCCTGCACAGCACACACTGCAAACAGCCCACATGGATCATAGGTGGTGATTGGTTTACAGCACTCAGAGAACTGATTAAACCAGAAACAAATGGAGATTCTCTGCAAATAAGCCCTGCAAACATAACATGCACACTTGCTTGCTCGGAATGGCAGGGGCCCTGCGATGAGAGGGAAAGAATGCTGCACAATTTTCTAAGCAGTGAGAGCCTTTAGTTCAGTTGAACTAGGAGATGGTTTATTACAGTGTTACCAGAATCTTCTACCGGCTGCCTGTCTCAGCTAGGTTATCACCACTCTCAAAATCCCTTTGTCACAGTTTCCATTCCAATAATGAATTGCTAATGTCTATGCTCTCTCAGGCTGAAGCCCTATATAATTTTCTCGTTCTCTAATTGCCCTTTTCATTCAACCCTGTAAAATAACTGGAAGGTTGCCACAGTGCTACCAGAAGTGAGGCAAGGTTCTCCCGTTGTGGAATTCACTCCAGTTCAGCCAGTCTGTGTGGTGCAGGCCATCTGAAAGTGCACTCAGTGAGTTATAGCAATCCCTAGGATCGAAAATGGGAAATCTCAGCTACAAAGTTGGTGAGATGCTCTCCAACTCCGGGGGCTGCCTTGACGTGGCTGCTCGCAGGAAAGCATGTTGAGGATTTAAACACCTAATGGACACTGAAATCCCAATTCATATGTACCTTATGTCACCTCCAGGTTTGCTTGTGCTGATGGTTCCACTGGAATGCCTTTACCTCACCTCCTTTCTGCTTTCCCATTTCCTCACTCACCCTTTAATTTCTTTCTCAAATGCTACCTGAGGAATAATAATCTTTATTTTTTTCCATTATTTTCAAAGTTATCTTTTATTGATGGGAATACTAGCAAAGCCTTATCATCAATATAAAAATACTTTAAAATATAATGAGATTTTACCTACACAGTAAATTGGAAAATTAGGGAGCAAATCAGGAGAACATTTTAATTCCTGTTCAGATAGTATTAACCAATCCATAGTTAGATATAGAGCAAGAAAATGAGGCAGCTCTGGCATGGATTATGCAAAATAAATATCTCTGAGAAAAAAAACAAAACCCAAAGTCTATTATTAGGTAACAATTTGTTGATTTAAATTGGAAATACTTTACTGCTTAACAGTAGAAATAAACAATAATTTAATGTGTAAAGTATCAAAAAATCATTTGTCCATCATTACATACTCACATATTTATTGAAAAGAAAATGTATTTTTTCAGTGTATTTATGGCATTAGTTGACAGCATCTTATTGCAAGGTATAAATACACAGACATATTGAAAGTACTTTGTTCAGGAATAAAATACATGAATAAGTGAAATCTTTAAGGGATACCCAAACTTTATTTAAATTAAGGGCTTTTCTTAATCCCCTACTATACCTAAAATTCAGGTTATCATTTTACACAAAATCAACTAATTTTGCTTCCAAGGCCATTTGTCTCTCCTTTTTGCTAACAATGGAAAAGAAAAGACAAATAACGAGAAAAAGGACATGGAAATAGATTAACTGGACAACCAGCTTCTGAAAAGTTGATTCTAATAGACATCTTTATAGTCTAATGATGGTTCACAGCTGGAACAGACCATTGAAACACCTTAAAGTATCCCCATCTTTCCACCTTGGTACATATTCAAAACTGTAAGGAAATGGTACTTATCTATTCAGTAGTTTAATCACAAGTGATACCTTTAGATTGCTGAATAACTGAATTATTTCTCTATGACTACAAAAATTGGAGTTTTTAATCCTGATTACCTGCCCAAGATGTAAAAATTATTTCTCCTTTACCCTGTTATTCATAGTCACCTAGCTTCTCTCATAACAGACTTTCGCTTTTGTTTGTTCTTCACAGAAGTACCCACTGTGTATAACTCATACTACAACCATTTCACTTTCTCACTCTGTACCTGGTTATGAACTAGCCAATAATATTTAAGCAGAATTATAAGCGTCCCTCCCTTTCTAATTTTCCAATTTACTTTCATCTTACATTGTGCATTGTTTTTTGATGACTAAGAATAAAAGAATCACTGAATACCATACTGAATTTCTAATATTACAACACAGTTAGCAATATTTCAGTGTACTATTCACTAACCTAAGGTATATAGACACTTACTGACACTTTTTTTTCCTTATAAAAGTATATCTGTAAGGTAGAAAAACATTTTACTTGGCAGCTTATTGTCTTGGTTTATAAATTTTATTGATTTTTATCCAATTTATTTAAACTTTAAAAAAAAAGTTCACCCATTTCTCCTACCCCCAGCCCCTGCCTCTGGCAACTACCCATCTGTTCTCTGTATCTATGAGCTTGATTTCATTCATTCATTCATGTCTAGATTTCTCATATAAGAAAGATCATATTGCTATCTTTTTTGTGGGCTCACTCTCAACACCACATGGATATAAGCTCAGTGGTGGTGCAGAGGGGAGCATGAATTTTCTCTGCTTTTATTCCCTGATGTGCACCGGTGCTTAGAACAGGGCCTGGCACATTGCAAGTGATCCACATACACTTGAATTATGAATGAACGAATGAATGATACTAAGTACCTTACATGGATTACCTACCTCGCTGCATCCTATAGGAATCCCACAAGGTACGATTATCATCCCCATATTAACATGAGGAAACCAAGGCTTAGCCAAATTAACTTACCCACAATCACACGGCCAGCAAATGGTGCCAATGGCCCTCAAACCAAGCTGTCTGAACCCAAGCTCTGAGCCTCTCTAACTATGTAGTCAAACTCCCAGGCTTACCAAAAAACGAACAACCCAATCCAAAAATGGGCAGAAGATCTAAATAGACATTTCTCCAAAGAAGATATACAGATGGCCTACAGACACATGAAAGAATGCTCAACATCATTAATCATTAGAGAAATGCAAATCAAAACTACAATGAGATATCATCTCACACCGGTCAGAATGGCCATCATCAAAAAATCTAGAAACAATAAATGCTGGAGAGGGTGTGGAGGAAAGGGAACACTCTTGCACTGTTGGTGGGAATGTAAATTGATACAGCCACTATGGAGAACAGTATGGAGGTTCCTTAAAAAACTACAAATAGAACTACCATACGACCCAGCAATCCCACTACTGGGCATATACCCTGAGAAAACCATAGGTCAAAAAGAGTCATGTACCAAAATGTTCATTGCAGCTCTATTTACAATAGCCAGGACATGGAAGCAACCTAAATGTCCATCGACAGATGAATGGATAAAGAAGATGTGTCACGTATATACAATGGAATATTACTCAGCCATCAAAAGAAATGAAATGGAGGTATTTGTAATGAGGTGGATGGAGTTAGAGTCTGTCATACAGAGTGAAGTAAGTCAGAAAGAGAAAAACAAATACAGTATGCTAACACATATATATGGAATCTAAGGGGAAAAAAAAAAAAAAAGGCCATGAAGAACCTAGTGGCAAGACAGGAATAAAGACACAGACCTACTAGAGAATGGACTTGAGGATATGGGGAGGGGGTGGGGTGAGATGTGACAGGGTAAGAGAGTGTCATGGACATATATACACTACCAAATGTAAAATAGATAACTAGTGGGAAGCAGCCGCATAGCACAGGGAGATCAGCTCGGTGCTTTGTGGCCGCCTAGCGGGGTGGGATGGGGAGGGGGGGAGGGGGGGAGATGCAAGAGGGAAGAGAGATGGGAGAGATGGGAACGTATTGTATATGTGTAGCTGATTCACTTTGTTGTAGAGCGGAAGCTAACACACTATTGTGGGGCAATTATACTTCAATAAAGATGTTTGAAAAATAAAAAATAAAAATTGGGGAAAACCAAAAAAAAAAAAAAAAAAAAAAAAAAAAAAAAAACTCCCAGGCTCTGAGCCACCGTCCACACCACTTTGGGTTTCTCCCCACATCTGTGCTGACCTGTCCCGCAGGATTTATCGGGCTGAATTTCAACTGATTGCTTATGTGTGTAACTTGAATCACAGGGACATGTATTCCACCAGCTCTTCTGTCAGGAAATGCCCTCTTCCACCTGTCCCCCGATTCCTCAGGGGGCCCCTCACAGGGGCTCGTGTCTGAGCACACAGAGCCTTCATGCCTCCTGCCCCAGCTTCTATTACCACACGGCCTCAGAGGACTCTCCGCCCCAGTCTTGTCTGCTTCCCCATGACAGGGGACCTGCCCTTCCCTTCACTACCTGTAGTAGGGCATGGACCAGGTGTAACTTTGAAATTTTAGCAAAGTTTCAAGAACGATGACAGAGATGCATAATACAGAGGAATAGCATTCAACGGCAGGGCAGCAAGCCCCATCCTTGGGGATTCTCATTCCACTGCTTCTTTTACTCACAAGGGAGTGGCTTCCTTTTGGCAGGTTAAGCTCATCTTCCCTCTATCTACCCCTCAATCAGGACCCCTCCATGCCTCAGAGTTGGGTCAGATGGACCCTGGGGTGGGGGGAGTTTTGCCTGATGCCAACCTACAGCCTGCTTTCCCAATCACCTCCTGCCCTAGATTATGAGTAGTGCATAGTTTCCACCCCTTCGGGATTCCCTCCATCACCAGTCTGATCCTAAGGGCCTAAGACGAAAACCATACAAGAGACCAACATCAATATACCCCAGAGTCTGGGTTATTCAGTCTCAAGACAAACCTGTGAGATACATCCCCAAACAGTCCAGTCCAGGCAGGGCCACAAACCCAGGTCAATATGTTTCCAGCCCACTCCCCTCAGCCTGAATCTCCTCATTGCCCACCTAAGTCTCTCAGAGTCACTCTAAGGCCCTCGGGGGCAGAGCTCCCCCTTCCCTGTGCTTTGCTCAGCTCCCAGCGCATAGTTCTCTTCAGAGACTGCATGTGGGAACCAAAAGCCCACTGTCTCTCCACCACCTCTGAACTCTGGATAAACATTAACTTTCTGCAGCAGAACATCTGTGGACTCAGCAGCCTGAAGCCAGAGGAATCAGTCTGAACAGTTAGAGCCCTGGAGAGAGAAAGCCTTTTCCTCATGTTGCCCTGAGGGGAGGTTCCAGGCACACTCTGGGATTCTGGAGACGATGTATAAGACAAGATGTGGAAAAGACAAGGTTGACAGAGCTCGGTTTTAATGTTCTTTTCCTGGTCTGTGTTGACAAGACAAATAATGGCTTTCAAACAGTATTACCCAAGGACGGGACAGAGGCAGACTCAGGTAAACAGACAGGTTCAGGCTGAAAGTCTGACTTCTCTGCCAGTTAGTTCATTTGAGGATACCCAGGGACCTGCCCTGATTTGTGCAAAAGGAAGAGGCCAGTGTGGTCAACTTCCCTGCACTGTGTGTGAATTCTTTAACCCATTTGGCATACATAAGCACTACCCCAAAAAATTGCAAAGGAGGATGGGAAAGAAGTTTTCCCTTCACAAGAAAACGGTTGTTTAGAAAATAAACTATGGAGATGTGACCAACTTGAGAATCTTCTACATATATTTATTTTTATGAGTCTCCATTGATTCAAGACCCATTAGAGGGTGTTATGGGTTGAATTGTGACCCCCCCACACAAATTCACATGTTGAAAGCCCACACCCTAGGACCTGAGAAGGTGACTTTATTTGAAGAAAGGGTCTTCACAGAAATAATCAAGTTAAATGAGGTCATTAGGCTGACTCTAATCTAATACAACTGGTGTGCTCATAAAAAAGGGGAAATTTGGACTCAGAGACACATATAGAAGGAAGACAATGTAAAGAGACACAGGGGGAAGATGGCCATCTACAAACAAAGGAGAGAGGCCTGGACCAGATCCTTCCCTCACAGCCCCAAGAAAGAACCAACCGTCTGACACACAGGTTTTAGACTTCTAGCACCAGAACAACTGCAAGACAATATATTTCTATTGTTTAAGACACCCAATATGTAGTGCTCTGCTATGGCAACCCTAGAAAACTAATGCAGAGGGCATCTGGGTATTGATAGTTTATATCATTAACTTGCTGCTAACCCTGATGGTAGTTAGACTTTACTTAAGAACTGTGACTTTATCACACCGCCAATAAGGAACCTCTCCTGACCCTTAGGGCCTGAGGATTGTTTACACTCAGGACACAACTGGAAGAGGTCAATGAACCATAAACATGCACACTTCATAACTAATCAGACCCCAAAACAGGCAGTCTTTTTCAGATTTGTCTTTTGCTCCTTCTCTGTGGAAAACTTAACACGACTATTCCTAATCGGATTGGCTGCCCAATTTTGGTGCTGCCTTTGCTAACAAACATCATCCTTCACCTGGATTCCTGCAGTCTGAGTCTATCAGATAGTTAAGATAAGTTGCTGGCCATGGCCCCTGGGTTGACCACAAATGACGGGCATGCTGCTGGCCCAAGGCCATGCACCAGACCAGCTTTCTGGCCCTCCAGAAGTGTCCATCTCTCGGAGAATGCCCATCACTGCACTTATCTTTGTAAACCAAACTAAAGTTGAATGAGGAAAAGAGCTATCCAGACATATTTGCAGACAAAAGGGAAGAATTCCTTGGAGAGAATGAAGTTGCAAAAGCGAGAGGGAATATCGATATGATTAAGGGCACACAAGAAAAGACTGTCCTGGTAAGGATGGATATATGCCATTTACTAAGGCTTCCTATGTGATAGGCCTCAGCCTGTGGACTTTATACCCACAACAGCCTCATAAAAACCCTGTGTTATCATCATTTTGCAGAAGTGAAAACTGAGGTGCACACAGATAAAGCGGTTTGCTCAAGATCATACAGCAGGTAAGATTAAAACAAAAATGTCCATCCATTATACCGTGCTACCTTCCATGGGATAAAATAGTCCCTCTATTCTTGGATCGTCTTCTCCTTGCTCCTCCAGACCCATCCCCCATCTCCCGTCACCACTCTGCCCTGTGCCCAGGAGTTGGACCTCTAAGTATTGCTTCAACAGGCTCTCTTGCCTTCTGGCCTCTGGTTGAGGTCACCTGCAGTGGAAAATCACTGCACTGATCTGCGGCGGTGGAAGCCAAGGCAGAAGATCAGAAGACAGGAGGAGAGGGATGTTGGGGCAGCTTTCCTTGCCTCTGTCTCTGGGGGGTGGCCCACAGGTTGCCTGTGTCCCTTTACCACAGGCCAGTTCCCATCCTCACCACAGAGCCCCCTCTCCAGATGCCAGGAACATTCACCTCTGTCTCCAGTCCTAGATGACTGTACCATCCCTTGATTTTTCTTTTTACCCTGACTGTACCTTTGTAAAACATCCCTTTAGCAAATTCTTCCTAAATTATCCAGCTTGTATATGCTATTTTTCCCTGTTGGGACTCTTACTGGTACAGAGAACACAGAAAGCTTTAGACAGAGAAGAGGAGGGGCTGTCAGTGAAGTAGGCCCGTGAGCATCCCTGAAAGAGGGGGCTGAGGGTGGCAGTGGGGTCTGTGGTAGGTAGAGAAGGTCAGAGAGGTGCTGCAGGTGCTGGGTGGGGAGGGGGTCCTCTGGACTGGAGTAGGGGTCATGCTGAATGGCGCTGCCAGCCCCTTTCACGTTCTGTGGAAGGAGCTGAAATAGAACGAATCTGTCTGACTTGTGAGCATGTTGAGTCTGAGAACAGAAATAGAATAATGAGTGCCACGAGGTTGCCAGGAGTAAAAGGAAAAAGAGATGAGCTCCTATTCTAGCAGAGGAGACAAGACTGAAAGACACCTGCAGCCCAGTATGTCACACACTGTAACAGCTGTGCCCCCAGCCTGGTAGGTGCCCTGAAAGATGTGTGGCTTGGGTTAGCCTCAAGTCCTGGGTGCTTTCTGTCCCAGATCAGGGTCTCCCATGTCTACAGACTCTGGACTCTGCCTTCAGATCCTGTGGTTCTGGGACGCAGCATGAGAGAAGGAACACGCCTGCCAAGTTGCAATGGTGCCTGCAGGTGGCACTGATGGTGACTCTGGGGTACTGTTAGATACTGTTTTTGCTAAGCACTCTTGGGGACTCCTTAACCCTGCCCTGCCAATCCATCTTCCTCCCTCTGAGGTCTGAGAGAGAGAGATAAATATGGGAAAATGCCTGGCAAAAATAAAATACAGCAAATATAACAAAACAATATATTATTAGCTGTGGGTTCTGCCTCAAACCCCAAAACAGAGGACTCTAGCAATCTGGTAAATACCTTTTTCCTGAGCCAGTTAGGCCTAAAGAACTGCAGACCAGAGTTTGATCCAGTACAAACATATCAATAAGAGGAATGCTACCAGAGAGAAGTGGTAGCAGAAGAAAGGGTCCTTAGCATTGAGCCATCCTGGTCCTCAGCTGAGGCAGACGTCCTGGGCCCACTGCCTAGCACGAGAAAGAAGAGCATCCCGGGAAAAACAGATATTGGCTGAATGAGCTGGAGGGAGTGGACCTGTGTCTGTCGGGCCCTTTGCCACAGGAAGGGAAGCAGCTAAAAAGAGAATCATGCCCATGTACCAAGTGTTAACTCAGCAATTCCACTCACAGGGTCCTGGAAGCTATATTAGTATTATTCATTCTGGGTAGGACCCCAGAGGGAAGTGAGGACGAGGGAAGGAGGAGGCTTGAGAATGTCCCCTCCAATGTCCCATGCCCCTTCCTCTCCCCTGTGACTGGATAGCTCCTGATGACTCTACCTTCCTGCAAATAACAACTAGACCTAACAAAATACCAAAAAACAATGATCCAAAGGCACTGGAGAGTGAACAAAATCAGGCAGGTTCTGGAGGGGACATGACACTCAGAACAAAGGAATGGCATCATGCGATCGAGATTTTTAAGGGGATTTTTGGTCTGATGGCCAGTGGGAATCTGCACTCTGTGTTTGCCGGGGGTGGGGCGGACATGAAAACGCCAGTGGAAACCAGACAGCTGAGTATGGGACGACCATAGCTGCTGAAAAGTGAGGGGGGTACCCAGAAAGGAGAAAGCCCCAAATTCTACATTTAAATTCTGCCCAAGTCTCCGGCTGAGCCCTGAACCACACACATACACAGGACAGACTGCAGGAATGCACTGAGCTGCTGCCCCAGAGACAGAGCTTGCCTTTTGAGCCCAACCAAGTGCATTGTCTACTGGTGAACAAAAATGAAGACAGAAACCACTCTTCTTAGGATATAACATAACCCAGAGTCTCCTCAACGCAACATTCACAAGGTCCAAGGCACAATCCCAAACTACTCCACACATGAAGACCTACCAGTATCTGACCTAGAGGCCTGACCTCCTGCTGGAGAGACAGTGAGGCGCAGCAGTTCTCAAGGCGAGGGTCCCTGAGACGCTTTTAAGGCCTACAATGTCGAAACTCTTTTTAGAATGATGCAAAGATGTTATGAGCCTTGTTTCTTTCTCATTCTCTTTCAAGTGTACAGTAGTTTTCCAGAAGCTACATGACATCTGATGTTAAGACAGACTGAATATAAAAGTAGATATGAGAACCCAGCTGCCTTCTACTAAGCCAGACACTGAAAAGTTTCACAAAAATGGAAAACAATGCCACTTTTCTTACTAATTTTTTTCTAATTTTGAAAATCTAGCTTTTTCCATAAAATTATAGGCTTTTATTGTTATTTTAACAAACCGATAGACTATTTTTTTAAAATCTCATAGTTTTAATTTCTAGTGTGGTAAATATAGGTAGATATTACCCACATAAACAAAAGCTCTTTGGGGTCCTAGGTAAGTTTTAAGACAATCAGGGGGTTCTGAGACCAGAGTTTGAGAACTGCTGGTGTGAAACAGTTACTCTCAGACACCAGGCTGCAACAGAATCACCTGGGAAACCTGTTCAAACAGATTGCTAGGCCCCATCCCCCGAGGCCTTAAAAGCTTGCATTTCTAACAAGTTCCCAGCTGCTGCTGCTCTGGGGCCCACTCTGGTGTAAGGGAGGGCTGGCGTGCAGACCAGACCCCTGTAAGGCCAAGCATTCACTTCCCATCCCCGCTGCCATGAGTGATGCCTGCTGGGTGGCTACAGCCACGGCCCTCCTCAGGCATTGCCCTTAGCAGAGGGGACTGCCTGTCCAACACCACCTCCGCTCCGGGGACAGCCCGCATCCCATGACCGGGGTGACGCGGCCTGCAAAGGCCTGGCCCTGTGCCTCACAGCAAAACAGCCCCAAAGAGCCCGCCCAGTGCTGGGTCTCCCCAGGGCATCAGCTGGGGCCCTCACTGCACCTGCATCACAGCTCAACTTCTCCCTGCCCGGTCCTGCAGCCTCCACTCCCTCCCAGGTGGTGTTCCCAACCGCGCGCCCCAGTAAACACAAATCTCTGTTTCAGAAATACCCTGACCTCCAGCAACCCAGCCTCTAGCAAGTGGAGGAAAGGACGGACCTGTTTGTAGCCTCTGTGGTCTCCAATCTCTCTGACGGCAGAGTGGCAGTTCTCCAGCCGGGCAGACTTTCTTCGCTTTTCTGTGTATCTGAGCCAGTTTGAGGCTCAAGTCTCTAGTCCTGGGAGCGTGGATTCTCCTACCAAGCGTTCCCTTCGGTGGGCGGAGTCCTGGAGGGGTGGTCCTGGCAGTGATCAGGGTTAGTTATCTTGACAATGAGGCTGGAGCTGGCCCACGCCCCCTCACAGGTGCTGATTGTTAACATTTTTAGGAATTTTCCAAGCTGGTTGTTAAACGCAGCCATGTTAAATATGAAGTTATATAAATTTATGATTAAATAAAGTATATTAAAACAAAAGTAATATATAGTCAAAACATCACTTTATAGTTATTTTGCTGCGTTTTACTATTATCTTTGCTTTTAAGGTTATTTACATCTATTGTATCTCCATGGTGTACCATTATATAGTATTTTCACCTACAGATACAGTAGATGTACATAAGCTTGAGAGATTAAATAATAGTAAAGTGTAGTAAAATAATACCATTTTTTTTAAAATTTTTATTTATTCATTTATTTATTTATTCATTCATTTATGGCTGTGTTGGGTCTTCGTTTCTGTGCGAGGGCTTTCTCTAGTTGTGGCAAGTGGGGGCCACTCTTCATCACGGTGCGCGGGCCTCTCACTGTAGCGGCCTCTCTTGTTGCAGAGCACAGGCTCCAGACGCGCAGGCTCAGTAATTGTGGCTCACGGGCGTAGTTGCTCCACAGCATGTGGGATCTTCCCAGACCAGGGCTCGAACCCGTGTCCCCTGCATTAGCAGGCAGATTCTCAACCACTGCGTCACCAGGGAAGCCCAAGTGTAGTAAAATAATTAGGAAAAAAGCAAAGCCAGGTAGCAAGGAGGTAAAAGAGTTGCTAAGCATTGTGGGAAAACAGCCAATAAGGGGTTGAGTTGATATCTTCCATCTCAGCTCAGAAACTGCCCATTTCAGCTCCTCTCACCTGGAGACTATCAGAGACTCCATTCCTCTATTCACAACGAATTCCAACTCCATGCTGAGCATCGGGATAGGGAGGACACGACCTTGCTTTTGGGTAGTTCAAGTCTAACAGAGACATGTACACACGTCATCAAATGCAGTGACACATGCACATCGTAATAAAAAGAGAACCTCATAAATGCCTGCTGAACAGAACTCGAAGCATCAGGTGATGGACGGTCTATTAGGGAAAACCTCACAGAAGGGAGGACACATAAGCTATGTTTTTCTAGAACGGCAGGGATCTTGCCAGGTAAGGTGCCAATTGTAAAGAACATTATGGGCAAAGGCACAGAGGTAATTCGGGATATAGCCTTTGATTTGGGGTCACGGGGACTCTGCAGAGCTGCCCATGCTCTCCCCTGCTCCCTGAAGACCACATGTTGTCCAATCAGTATTAGGTGTGCAGGCATCAGAGAGAGGCCAGCTGGCTCACGTGGGAATCACAGCCCTGACCAAGGCCAGGCTCACAGGCTTTTGTAATCCTCTGAGCTAATTGGACACTATTTCTATATTTGTGTGCTCTCACGTCTTTGTATGATGATTCAGAGGCTTTATGAATAATCTCATACTGGAAGGGGCATCCGTGAACTGAATCCCCTGAAAATCTTCCAAAGATAGAATTTATTCCTTGTTGGGGATGGTTCAGACAGATCTGCTGGGTGAAGGTGTTGAGAGGGTATCAGGGGACTGCCAAGCTTTGCTGTCTGGCTCTAGGATCAAGTCCAGAGTTGGCCCACTGACCCTCAGCTTGGAAGAACTGGTTTGGATGGATTAAAATCCTGGTCAAGTTCCTAGAAGCTCCAGCAGGCTACGTTGAAAAGTTCTTCCATTTCCCACACAGTAAAAGAGGAGGTTACTGCGGCCTTGGAATCAGGATAGAGCCCAGGTCCCTCCAGACCTCAGTGTAGCCATAGCTTCCAGCTTTTCCTCTGGGACCAAGAGGCTTCAGTGAGCAGCCAGGAGCGATGGGCAGAGAGCACACTGCAGCCAAATGAGAATGCTCTGTCTTAGCTGCCGCATCAATGGGGAAGTTGGCAAGTCCTAAGCCTTTCAGGTATACCATATCATAATCAGTGTGCTCACATTTCCGTCTCCCTAGTGAGACTGCCAGCTCCTGAGGGCAAAGACTGGGTCTGGTTTGCCTCTGGGTCCCAAGTAATGGATAGATGGATGAGTGGATGGATAGATGATCAATCTTGTCATATAGGAGCTTACTTTGAAAAACGTAAGCAACTTAAAAGATGCTCACTAAACACTTAGCTATGTGCAAGGCACTTTTCTGTTTTTTAATTTAATCTTCAGAGCACTTCTACGGGGCGTGTACTGTTAGTACCCCTACTTTACAAGTGAGGAAACTCTTCCTTGGAAAAGATCAGTCGCTTTCTCAAGATCACACAGCTAATAAGAGGAAGAGCCAAGATTCAGATCTATTCTGTCTGGCACCAGCGTCCTAATCCTCAAACACAACTGAGTAAGGGGGGTAACTAGTGCCACAGCTGTTGACGGGAGGTAGGGAATGAGGTGGGCTGGGCCAGGGAGAGCGAGATCCCTCAGGCAGCGAGATCAGAACGAGGACTAAAGGATGGCTACCACCTGGAGAGCTACAAGGGGATGTAAGAATGCTCCAGAAGGGAGGGCAGGGTGGTCTATGCCAGTCAGTGAGAAGATGAGAGGAGGACAGGGCTGAAGCAGTAGTCTGGGGCCAGCTACGGCTCAAACTCAACCTTCCTCCTTCGCCCTTGCCTTGGGGTCTGAACAGAGATGTCCGTCCCGCATGTGAGGCAGCTGTCCGCTCCCCGTGGTTTAGCCAGCCTGGCTGAGGTCTCCACAGGGGCTAGTGCTGCCACTGTGAGAGGCAAAGAAAACAGGTTGGATCAGAGGCAGATCTGCAGGGAGCAGGACGCCACTGAGAGCTCCTGCCGAGAGGGACTTAAGTGGTCAGTATTCAGTTAGAAAGCGCAATAAAAGGGGGCGCTTGGAGCAAGTTGCAGGGCAAAGGGAGCCGGTCCCATTATGTTTGAAAACAGGGCATAGAGTGCTGCCCGTTTCAGATTAAGAGGTCAGCGTGTCGAACGGACCATCAGTGTGGATGCTGAAGATTCTGTGACAGGGTAGAGAGAGTCAGTAGACATAAGCGGGATCTATATGCCAGGAAATGTGCCTGGCACTCCATATGCCTCATCTAATTAAATTCTTAGAACACTTCCGTGAGGATACAGGGATTCAGAAAGGTTAATTGACTTACCTAAAATCATCCAGCTTTTAAGTTGCTGAGTCATATGTGAAAGCCAATTCTGTCAGACTCCAAGCACTTTGCATGACAAGTCTCCTTCTGCAAAAATATGCCACATATTCTCCTCTCTGGAGTACAGTACGATCTACTCCAGTGAAAGCTAGGTGTCTCAACCATTAGTCCTGTGAGAACGCTCCAGGTCATGCAAAGTGTGGGGAATTATTAAAGGCTATTAGACCAGTTGTTAGAAAACCTGAGATATAGTTTCTTGACCTTTTGATGAATAAATAAATGTATGACACTTTTTAAACTTGGAGGGATTATATTTAAAGAAATTATAGTGACTAGCACACAACCAGTGTGTAATAAATGTAGTTTGTTATTACTTGAAGCACTAAAAATGGCTTGAGGAGTTCTAAAATGGGCTCATGGTTGGGAATTACAACAGTAGACAATCACTTAAGTCCTTTCAAGTTCTAAAATTTTATAATTCTTTCTGTCTTCTCCATCCTGACCTCCATGGTTTTCCTAGAAAATTTAGAAACTGCACAGAAGTATAAAGTTCCATCCTAATCCCCCTCCTTAGGGACATCCACAGTTGACACTCATTATATTTTCATCTAATCTATTTTCTTTGGTGTTTTTTACATCATAAAGGTTATTCTACACAAACTCCTACCATGTTTCCTTCATTAAACTTTGTGTCATAAATATTTTCTCACATCCTTAAAATTCTTCCTAAATATCACTTTTAATGATCCATCATTTGGATATTTCTATGATGTTAAACATTTAGCTTGTTTACAACTTTTGCTTAAAGAAATAATGCTTCAATTAATATCTTTGAACAATAAAATGTAGAATATAAAATTATTTCCTTAGAACAGAAACTTCAAATGCAGCAGAAATGCCAGTGCTTTTATACATGTTGTCCTAATTCTTGATTTATGAGACTGTTTTTACCAATTGAAGCCATATCTTCAAGTTGTGGGGGTTTTTTTATGGGATGGCTTTGTGAGTGGTACACTTACTTAACATCAGTGTGTCTTAGAGTATTTTCCTATTGCTTTCACATATGGATTACAGGAGCTCACTGTTTTCCCCTCAAAATTTTTGTTCTCTTATCCTCTGTTATTTAGTATCAGAAAAACAGAAGAAAAGTTTGGGGTCAGCCAGACATATGTTTCTTTGTGGGTCATTAGTGTGTCATCTGAAAGGATGCTTGCAGAACTATGTTCTTTTTATTTATAAATACAATAAATAAAATAGTTAATTTCAGGTTTATATTTAGGTATAGTCATTTTCATTGATTCTATGTGGGAATGTAGTAACTTCTGTCTCCCCTACCCTGGGAGATTTTCCTATTAAAATACCTCCTTTAAAAAAAAAAAAAAACTGTAGTATTTTCTTTGCTTATGTTCTTGATTAACAATTCAATACCAATTATTCTGGATTTTTCCTCAGAAATTCTTATCATTGTTAAGTGGGATGTCTAGTGTCTTTTTTTTTCTATATATATTATCACTCCCATTTTAATATTTGTTCCATTCTTCTAATTATCATACATGTTTTAAAGTATATTGATTTTTTTTTGCAATTTCTGATTATTGATGTCTCCAATGTAGATTTAATTCTGCATTTTTAGTTTACCTGAAACCTCTTTCTATCTTTATTTTCTCTATCGTCCCTGAAATCCTTATTTTGTTTATGTTGTATTTTCGTTTTAGCTTATCCCATCCTTGAGGATTTCTGCTTCTGTTTCGCAGAGGCCATATCTCCTGGCATCTTATAAGGTAGTCTAATAATGTTCTAAACTTTTTTCTGATTCCTGTAGTAATTTATCTTCAAAGATTTGCTATTCCCCTGTACCTTCAGAATAATATACCTTTCACCAATCCTAGAGACTATTCTCATAAACCCCATAGTGTTTTTTTCTCTCATGTGCTTGAATAAGTGAGCTTTATCCAGAGCTAAATATTGCTATATGTGTTATCCATCTCTGGTCCCTTTGAACACTAGTCAACTTTTCTTTCTTTCTTTTATAACCAAAGAGCAAAATGATATGCAGAGCTGCCAGCCCAGTTGCTTGTTTCCATGAGGTACTCAGCCAGAGTCCGTCCTCATTTAGCCTGAGAAGGCATCTACTAGCCTTCCTGGACTTCTTACATTCTTAATGAATGGAGAATGTGACAAGCTATGACTCCAAATATGCCTTATTACCAGAATACCTCTTTCATGTGTATCTGAATAATTTTACTTATGATTGAGAATTAAAAACAAAGCTCCCCCCCAAAAAAAACCGCTCGAGGAAAGCATGCTTGTACATACAAAGAGAGAGTTGTACGCACCATACACACTCCCCTACTAACACACATTTTCTTTTTTTTTTTTTTTTTTCAAACATCTTTATTGAAGTATAACTGCCTCACAATAGTGTGTTAGCATCTGCTTTATAACAAAGTGAATCAGCCATACATATACAATATGTTCCCATTTCTCTTCCCTCTTGCATCTCCCTCCCTCCCACCCTCCCCATCCCACCCCTCTAGGTGGTCACAAAGCACCGAGCTGATCTCCCTGTGCTATGCGGCTGCTTCCCACTAGCTATCTATTTTACATTTGGTAGTGTATATATGTCCATGACACTCTCTTACCCTGTCACATCTCACCCCACCCCCTCCCCATATCCTCAAGTCCATTCTCTAGTAGGTCTGTGTCTTTATTCCCGTCTTGCCACTAGGTTCTTCATGGCCTTTCTTTTTTTTCCCTTAGATTCCATATATATGTGTTAGCATACTGTATTTGTTTTTCTCTTTCTGACTTACTTCACTCTGTATGACAGACTCTAACTCCATCCACCTCATTACAAATACCTCCATTTCATTTCTTTTTATGGCTGAGTAATATTCCATTGTATATATGTGCCACATCTTCTTTATCCATTCATCTGTCGATGGACATTTAGGTTGCTTCCATGTCCTGGCTATTGTAAATAGAGCTGCAGTGAACATTTTGGTACATGACTCTTTTTTTTTTTTTTTTTTCAAACATCTTTATTGAAGTATAATTGCCTTACAATAGTGTGTTAGCATCTGCTTTATAACAAAGTGAATCTGTTATACATATACAATATGTTCCCATTTCTCTTCCCTCCTGCATCTCCCTCCCTCCCACCCTCCCCATCCCACCCCTCTAGGTGGTCACAAAGCACCGAGCTGATCTCCCTGTGCTATGCGGCTGCTTCCCACTAGCTATCTATTTTACATTTGGTAGTGTATATATGTCCATGACACTCTCTTACCCTGTCACATCTCACCCCACCCCCTCCCCATATCCTCAAGTCCATTCTCTAGTAGGTCTGTGTCTTTATTCCCGTCTTGCCACTAGGTTCTTCATAGCCTTTTTTTTTTTTTTTTTTTTCCCCTTAGATTCCATATATATGTGTTAGCATACTGTATTTGTTTTTCTCTTTCTGACTTACTTCACTCTGTATGACAGACTCTAACTCCATCCACCTCATTACAAATACCTCCATTTCATTTCTTTTTATGGCTGAGTAATATTCCATTGTATATATGTGCCACATCTTCTTTATCCACTCATCTGTCGATGGACATTTAGGTTGCTTCCATGTCCTGGCTATTGTAAATAGAGCTGCAATGAACATTTTGGTACATGACTCTTTTTGACCTATGGTTTTCTCAGGGTATATGCCCAGTAGTGGGATTGCTGGGTCGTATGGTAGTTCTATTTGTAGTTTTTTAAGGAACCTCCATACTGTTCTCCATAGTGGCTGTATCAATTTACATTCCCACCAACAGTGCAAGAGTGTTCCCTTTCCTCCACACCCTCTCCAGCATTTATTGTTTCTAGATTTTTTGATGATGGCCATTCTGACCGGTGTGAGATGATATCTCATTGTAGTTTTGATTTGCATTTCTCTAATGATTAATGATGTTGAGCATTCTTTCATGTGTCTGTAGGCCATCTGTATATCTTCTTTGGAGAAATGTCTATTTAGATCTTCTGCCCATTTTTGGATTGGGTTGTTCGTTTTTTTGTTATTGAGCTGCATGAGCTGCTTGTAAATCTTGGAGATTAATCCTTTGTCAGTTGCTTCATTTGCAAATATTTTCTCCCATTCTGAGGGTTGTCTTTTGGTCTTGTTTATGGTTTCCTTTGCTGTGCAAAAGCTTTTCAGTTTCATTAGGTCCCATTTGTTTATTTGTGTTCTTATTTCCATTTCTCTGGGAGCTGGGTCAAAAAGAATCTTGCTGTGATGTATGTCATAGAGTGTTCTGCCTATGTTTTCCTCTAAGAGTTTGATAGTGTCTGCCCTTACACTTAGGTCTTTAATCCATTTTGAGTTTATTTTTGTGCATGGTGTCAGGGAGTGTTCTAATTTCATACTTTTACATGTTCCTGTCCAGTTTTCCCAGCACCACTTATTGAAGAGGCTGTCTTTTCTCCACTGTATATGCTTGCCTCCTTTATCAAAGATAAGTTGACCATATGTGTGTGGGTTTATCTCTGGGCTTTCTATCCTGTTCCATTGATCTATATTTCTGTTTTTGTGCCAATACCAAACTGTTTTGATTACTGAAGCTTTGTAATATAGTCTGAAGTCAGGGAGCCTGATTCCCCCAGCTCCATTTTTCGTTCTCAAGATTGCTTTGGCTATTCGGGGTCTTTTGTGTTTCCATACAAATTGTGAAATTTTTTGTTCTAGTTCTGTGAAAAATGCCAGTGGTAGTTTGATAGGGATTGCATTGAATCTGTAGATTGCTTTGGGTAGTAGAGACATTTTCACAATGTTGATTCTTCCAATCCAGGAACATGGTATATCTCTCCATCTATTTGTATCATCTTTAATTTCTTTCATCAGTGTCTTATAATTTTCTGCATACAGGTCTTTTGTCTCCTTAGGTAGGTTTATTCCTAGATATTTTATTCTTTTTGTTGCAATGGTAAATGGGAGTGTTTTCTTAATTTCACTTTCAGATTTTTCGTCATTAGTGTATAGAAATGCAAGAGATTTCTGTGCATTAATTTTGTATCCTGCTACTTTACCAAATTCATTGATTAGCTCTAGGAGTTTTCTGGTAGCATCTTTAGGATTCTCTATGTATAGTATCATGTCATCTGCAAATAGTGACAGCTTTACTTCTTCTTTTCCGATTTGGATTCCTTTTATTTCTTTGTCTTCTCTGATTGCTGTGGCTAGGACTTCCAGAACTATGTTGAATAATAGTGGTGAGAGTGGGCAACCTTGTCTTGTTCCTGATCTTAGTGGAAATGGTTTCAGTTTTTCACCATTGAGGACAATGTTGGCTGTGGGTTTGTCATATATGGCCTTTATTATGTTGAGGAAAGTTCCCTCTATGCCTACTTTCTGCAGGGCTTTTATCATAAATGGGTGTTGAATTTTGTCAAAAGCTTTCTCTGCATCTATTGAGATGATCATATGGTTTTTCTCCTTCAATTTGTTAATATGGTGTATCACATTGATTGATTTGCGTATATTGAAGAATCCTTGCATTCCTGGGATAAACCCCACTTGATCATGGTGTATGATCCTTTTAATGTGCTGTTGGATTCTGTTTGCTAGTATTTTGTTGAGGATTTTTGCATCTATGTTCATCAGTGATATTGGCCTGTAGTTTTCTTTCTTTGTGACATCTTTGTCTGGTTTTGGTATCAGGGTGATGGTGGCCTCGTAGAATGAGTTTGGGAGTGTTCCTCCCTCTGCAATATTTTGGAAGACTTTGAGAAGGATAGGTGTTAGCTCTTCTCTAAATGTTTGATAGAATTCGCCTGTGAAGCCATCTGGTCCTGGGCTTTTGTTTGTTGGAAGGTTTTTAATCACAGTTTCAATTTCAGTGCTTGTGATTGGTCTGTTCATATTTTCTATTTCTTCCTGGTTCAGTCTCGGCAGGTTGTGCATTTCTAAGAATCTGTCCATTTCTTCCAGGTTGTCCATTTTATTGGCATAGAGTTGCTTGTAGTAATCTCTCATGATCTTTTGTATTTCTGCAGTGTCAGTGGTTACTTCTCCTTTTTCATTTCTAATTCTATTGATCTGAGTCTTCTCCCTTTTTCTCTTGATGAGTCTGGCTAATGGTTTATCAATTTTGTTTATCTTCTCAAAGAACCAGCTTTTAGTTTCATTGATTTTTGCTATTGTTTCCTTCATTTCTTTTTCATTTATTTCTGACCTGATCTTTATAATTTCTTTCCTTCTGCTGGCTTTGGGGTTTTTTTGTTCTTCTTTCTCTAATTGCTTTAGGTGCAAGGTTAGGTTGTTTATTCGAGATGTTTCCTGTTTCTTGAGGTAGGCTTGTATTGCTATAAACTTCCCTCTTAGCACTGCTTTTGCTGTGTCCCATAGGTTTTGGGTCGTCGTGTCTCCATTGTCATTTGTTTCTAGGTATTTTTTGATTTCCCCTTTGATTTCTTCAGTAATCACTTCGTTATTAAGTAATGTATTGTGTAGCCTCCATGTGTTTGTATTTTTTACAGATCTTTTCCTGTAATTGATATCTAGTCTCATAGCGTTGTGGTCGGAAAAGATACTTGATACGATTTCAATTTTCTTAAATTTACCAAGGCTTGATTTGTGACCCAAGATATGATCTATCCTGGAGAATGTTCCATGAGCACTTGAGAAAAATGTGTATTCTGTTGTTTTTGGGTGGAATATCCTATAAATATCAATTAAGTCTATATTGTTTAATGTATCATTTAAAGCTTGTGTTTCCTTATTTATTTTCATTTTGGATGATCTGTCCATTGGTGAAAGTGGGGTGTTAAAGTCCCCTACTATGATTGTGTTGCTGTCAATTTCCCCTTTTATGGCTGTTAGTATTTGCCTTATGTATTGAGGTGCTCCTATGTTGGGTGCATAAATATTTACAATTGTTATACCTTCCTCTTGGATCGATCCCTTGATCATTATATAGTGTCCTTCTTTGTCTCTTGTAATAGTCTTTATTTTAAAGTCTATTTTGTCTGATATGAGAATTGCTACTCCAGCTTTCTTTTGATTTCCATTTGCATGGAATATCTTTTTCCATCCCCTCACTTTCAGTCTGTATGTGTCCCTAGGTCTGAAGTGGGTCTCTTGTAGACAGCATATATATGGGTCTTGTTTTTGTATCCATTCAGCCAGTCTGTGTCTTTTGGTGGGAGCATTTAATCCATTTACATTCAAGGTAATTATCGATATGTATGTTCCTATTCCCATTTTCTTAAATATATTGGGTTTGTTATTGTAGGTGTTTTCCTTCTCTTGTGTTTCTTGCCTAGAGAATTTCCTTTAGCATTTGTTGTAAAGCTGGTTTGGTGGTGCTGAACTCTCTCAGCTTTTGCTTGTCTGTAAAGGTTTTAATTTCTCCATCAAATCTGAATGAGATCCTTGCTGGGTAGAGTAATCTTGGTTGTAGGTTTTTCTCCTTCATGACTTTAAGTATATCCTGCCACTCCCTTCTGGCTTGCAGAGTTTCTGCTGAGAGATCAGATGTTAACCTTATGGGGATTCCCTTGTGTGTTATTTGTTTTTTTTCCCTTGCTGCCTTTAATATGTTTTCCTTATGTTTAATTTTTGACAGTTTGATTAATATGTGTCTTGGCGTGTTCCTCCTTGGGTTTATCCTGTATGGGACTCTCTGTGCTTCCAGGACTTGATTAACTATTTCCTTTCCCATATTAGGGAAGTTTTCCACTATAATCTCTTCAAAAATTTTCTCAGTCCCTTTCTTTTTCTCTTCTTCTTCTGGTACCCCTATAATTCTAATGTTGGCACGTTTAATGTTGTCCCAGAGGTCCCTGAGACTGTCCTCAGTTCTTTTCATTCTTTTTTCTTTATCCTGCTCTGTAGTAGTTATTTCCACCATTTTATCTTCCAGGTCACTTATCCTTTCTTCTGCCTCAGTTATTCTACTATTGATCCCATCTAGATTATTTTTAATTTCATTTATTGTGTTTTTCATCATTGCTTGGTTCCTCTTTAGTTCTTCTACATCCTTGTTAAATGTTTCTTGCATTTTGTCTATTCTATTTCCAAGATTTTGGATCATCCTTACTATCATTATTCTGAATTCTTTTTCAGGTAGACTACCTATTTCCTCTTCATTTGTTAAGTCCAGTGTGTTTTGAGCCTGCTCCTTCATCTGCTGTGTGTTTTTCTGTCGTCTCATTTTGCCTATCTTACTGTGTTTGGAGTCTCCTTTTCACAGGCTGCAGGTTCGTAGTTCCTGTTGTTTTTGGTATCTGTCCCCAGTGGCTAAGGTTGGTTCAGTGGGTTGTGTAGGCTTCCTGGTGGAGGGAACTAGTGCCTGAGTTCTGGTGGATGAGGCTAGATCTTGTCTTTCTGGTGGGCACGTCCACGTCTGGTGGTGTATTTTGGGGTGTCTGTGGCCTTATTTTGATTTTAGGCAGCCTCTCTGCTAATGGATGGGGTTGTGTTCCTGTCTAGCTAGTTGTTTGGCATAGGGTGTCCAGCACTGTAGCTTGCTGGTCGTTGAGTGAAGCTGGGTCTTGATGTTGAGATGGAGATCTCTGGGAGATTTTTGCCGTCTGGTATTACGTGGAGCTGGGAGGTCTCTTGTGGACCAGTGTTCTGAAGTTGGCTCTCCCACCTCAGAGGCACGGCCCTGATGCCTGGCTGGAGCACCAAGAGCCTTTCGTCCACACGGCTCAGAGTAAAAGGGAGAAAAAATAGAAAGAAAGAAAGAAAGAGGCTATAATATAGTGAAGTAAAATAAAGCTATTGTAAAGCAAAGTTATACAGACAAAATCTCACCCAGAAGCATATACATATACACTCACAAAAAAAAGGAAAAGGGGAAAAATTAATATCTCCTGCTCCCAGAGTCCCCCTCCTGAATTTGGGATGATTCGTTGTCTATTCAGGTATTCAGCAGATGCAGGCACATCAAGTTGTTTGTGGAGTTTTAATCCGCTGCTCCTGAGGCTGCTGGGAGAGATTTCCCCTTCTCTTCCCTGTTCGCACAGCTCCTGGGGTTCAGCTTTGGATTTGGACCCGCCTCTGCGTGTAGGTCGCCTGAGGGCGTCTGTTTCCCGCCCAGACAGGACGGGGTTAAAGGAGCAGCTGCTTCGGGGGCTCTGGCTCACCCAGGCCGCGGGGAGGGAGCGGTACGGAGGAGGCGGGGCGAGCCTGCGGCGGCCGAGGCCGGCGTGACGTTGCACCAGCTCGAGGCGCGCAGTGCGTTCTCCCGGGGATGTTGTCCCCGGATCCCGGGACCCTGGCAGTGGCGGGCTGCACAGGCTCCCGGGAGGGGAGGTGTGGAGAGTGACCTGTGCTCACACACAGGCTTTTTGGAGGCGGCAGCAGCCCCAGCGTCTCACGCCCGTCTCTGGGATCCACGCTGATCGCCGTGGCTTGCGCCCTTCTCTGGAGTTCGTTTAGGCGGCGCTCTGAATCCCCTCTCCTTGCGCGCAGCGAAACAAAGAGGCAAGAAAAAGTCTCTTGCCTCTTCGGCAGCTGCAGACCTTTTCCCGGTCTCCCTCCCGGCTAGCTGTGGTGCGCCAACCCCTTCAGGCTGTGTTCACGCCGCCAGCCCCAGTCCTCTCCCTGCGATCCGACCGAAGCCCAGCCCGAGCCTCAGCTCCCAGCCCTGCCCGCCCCGGCGGGGGAGCAGACAAGCCTCTCGGGCTGGTGAGCGCCGCTCGGCGCCGAGCCTCTGTGCAGGAGTCTCTCCGATTTTCCCTCTGCGCCCCTGTTGCTGTGGGATCCGCGCTGATAGCCGCGGCTCGCGCCCTTCTCTGGAGTTCGTTTAGGCGGCGCTCTGAATCCCCTCTCCTTGCCCGCCGCGAAACAAAGAGGCAAGAAAAAGTCTCTTGCCTCTTCGGCAGCTGCAGACTTTTCCCCGGACTCCCTCCGGGCTAGCTGTGGTGCGCTAACCCCTTCAGGCTGTGTTCACGCCGCCAGCCCCAGTCCTCTCCCTGCGATCCGACCGAAGCCCGAGCCTCAGCTCCCAGCCCCACCCGCCCCGGCGGCTAAGCAGACAAGCCTCTCGGGCTGGTGAGTGCTGCTCGGCGCCGAGCCTCTGTGCGGGAACCTCTCCGCTTTGCCCTCCGCACCTCTGTGGCTGCGCTCTCCTCCGTGGCTCTGAAGCTTCCCCCCTCCGCCCCCCGCAGTCTCCGCCCGCGAAGGGGCTCCTAGTGCGTGGAAACCTTTCCTCCTTCACGGCTCCCTCCCACTGGTGCAGGTGCCGTCCCTATTCTTTTGTCTCTGTTATTTCTTTTTTCTTTTGCCCTACCCAAGTACGGGGGGAGTTTCTTGCCTTTTTGGAGGTCGGACGTTTTCTGCCAGCGTTCAGTGGGTGTTCTGTAGGAGCAGTTCCACGTGTAGATGTATTTCTACTGTATCTGTGGGAAGGAATGTGATCTCCGCGTCTTACTCTTCCGCCATCTTCTCCCCTCTCCACACATTTTCTTTAGTTGTTTTCTCAGAGTTTATGTCCCTGAATAGCATAAAATTTGCTGAAAAAAGTGTGTGTGTGTTTGTGTGAATAGTGCACTGAAGAAGTAAAGGAGCAATATTTTGTCTTCACAGAAAACAACATCCAAACAGCTGAAAGGGATTGTCCCCTTTTCTTTGTTGTGTTTTGAACCACGTGGACAGTGGTGAACAAAGATTCTTTCTACTTCCTTTAGGATGAGAAGGGCTTTTTCATAGGTGGGTTAATGGAAATTTGAGAAACACCGTGTCTGGCTAAGCCAGAAGCCAACATTTTAACAACCAAAATGTCTACCTGATTTTCATGGGCCATAGAGGCTATGCTAATCAGTTCTAGACTGTGTTTAATTTCCCTAAGCTGAAAAGCAAGTTTTACTGGCGTAACCCCTTTTTTCTACTTGCCCTTATCATCAGCTTCCTAGTATCTCTGTCTCCTCTATTTTTCCAAGAACCTCTTTGATTTAAAGTCTTTACTTCTTTCCTTTGAACCACCAAGTTTTCAAATATTCCTCTTACTAGGATACATTTTATGCGATAATGAAGAGATCCTTCTGTAGCAATGAGTTGTAAGAATAATCATTTTCTCCTACATGTCTCTAACTTACAAAACACAGATATCATCAATTTCTAATGGAATGGATAGTTACATTTAATTATTTTTTACATCATTTCCCACTAATGTATTTAGGGGAAGTGATTATTGGAGATGTGATTGAAGCAGTAGAAATGCCATTTGGTAGACAGATGGTTCATCTCAAGCTAAGAACTCTATCCATCAATAGGAAAATGGAGTCATGCCCCATGTGGGATAGTGGATGTGTGAAGCCCCATGTCTGCATGCGCGTGCACGTGCAGGCATGTGCTTATATAGGCTATTAGTTATAACTCTCTGTGTGCATATAGGACCAGTACAAAGAGTTTCAAGACTCATTAAAATAGTGTACACTGTGAAGTGACAAGCTCCATAGATCTCTGAGTGAATAATGTTCCCTTTAGTGACCTTCTACATTTCAAGATGTAATGATCATTCAGAACTCATTACCATATGAAAGAATATGGGGAGTTGGTAGAAACTTGGCAATTGACTTTCACCAATGTTAATTCCTGCCACTGGGAGCAAAAATAGAAGCTGGAGGAGGAGGAATAAATGCCCATACTCACCCTTCTCTCTCCTTCCTAACTCACTCTTGTTATCTCCCATCTCGCCTGCCCTGGAGTGTGACAAACCAGCTCTCAAGGATCCTTGCTTCCCTCTCCACTTTAATCTTTCTGTTTTCTTCTGTTAAATACTCAGAGCGAGTTTCCCTTCTTACCCACTAGAAACTGTCCTTTCATTGAAATTACACCTCTGTCAAGAAACTTATGCTGGTCTTGGTCCAAATTCTAGCCTCAGATATCCTCTTTCCAAATAAAATCATCCAGAAGAAAGACATAAAAGTAAGCATGGGCTTCCCTGGTGGCGCAGTGGTTGAGAATCTGCCTGCTAATGCAGGGGACACGGGTTCGAGCCCTGGTCTGGGAGGATCCCACATGCCGCGGAGCGGCTGGGCCCGTGAGCCACAGCTGCTGAGCCTGCGCGTCTGGAGCCTGTGCCCCGCAATGGGAGGGGCCGCGATAGTGAAAGGCCCGCGCACCGCGATGAAGAGCAGCCCCCGCTTGCCGCAACTGGAGGAAGCCCTCGCACGAACCAAAGACCCAACACAGCCAAAAATAAATAAATAACTAAATAAAGTAGCTATAAAAAAAAAAAAAAAAAAGGAAAAACATAACCAGTTTAAAAAAAAAAAAAAAAGTAAGCATAAACAAACATTTCCATCTCAAGTATGAAATTATAAAATTATAAATGATAGCCTAGAACCTCTAAAAAATTTTAGAATGATATATATATGGCATGTTGCCAGATTACTGAAGTTGATGGAAAGCCTCTCTATCCAAATGCAAATGCAAATAACAATAGTTGATTGAGGATCTATTACATGCCAGGCATAAGCTTAGCTAAGCTTAGATGAAGTGATATATGAAATATGGTCCCTTTCCTGTAAGAGCTCTCTGTACAGAGGTACTGATGGACAAACAGAATGAAAAACAGCAGCACGATGTAGACCTAGAATCACCCATGAGAGTACCAACAGAGAAGTGACTGTGCCTGGAGATTTGGAGACAACATCAGGAAGAAGTGGCTTGTCAGCTGGGTTTTGAAGAATGAGCAGGAACTTGAGAGGTTGAAAAAAAATGGTGCAGAACTTCCCAGGCAGAGGGAATAGAGGTGTGAAGCATGGAGATGTTAAAGGGCAAAGCATGTTGGGGGGAAGGCAAGAAGTTCAGCGTGGCTGGGACACAGTAGTAGGAGGGGTGCAGGAAGAGTGGCATAAAATGGGGTTGGAAAAGTGGGGGGGGGCTTGATTTTGAAAGTAGGGTAAGACATGCAAAGACTTTTATCTGAAAGGTGGTGGGGAATGACTACGGGGTTTTCAGGACAGAGGTGATGGGATCCAAGTCTTTCTTAGAGAGTCCATTCAGGCCGCAGTGTGGGACAGGAGTGGGGTTGGAGATGTGGCAGTGGGGGAAGGAAAACCAATCAGGAAAACTATGGCCACGGTCCAGGCAAGAATAGAGCTCAGATTGCAGCAGAGAAGAGATGGCTCTGTCCATCCTCAGTGAGCACAAACCTGCTTTCAGCTAACATTTACAGAACATCAACAGTTGTCCAAAGAACAAAATGGGAAAATGTCCAGAGACGGTTTCTGATCTTTTCTAACACGCTCAACTCTATTGCATGCTAAAAGGAAATTTTGTATTTAGCCCTACTTCTCTATTTGCATTTCACTGTTGTCTGCGATGGTGAGAACTATACTAAGAAATATCTGTGATGGTTTCCACTTAAAACACCTTAGGGTGACTCCCGTTTCATTTTGAAACAAGGTAGTTTGTTTGTGTGGTTAAATCACCTGAACAAAGAACCCCGATGAGTCTCACTGGAAAACAGCTCTGTATGCCACACAACAGCTTAATTTCCTTCAGGAGAAGGTCTCTCTCTCTCCTAGGGAAACCATCTCAAAAACTGTCAGCCTCCTCTTGAGAGCTTTTCTGTTTATTTCTAAAGCATATTATGGGCCAGCAGTGCCCTCTCCTGGCATCTTGAAGTTATAGCTTGACATGCCCTTTTTCAAACACGGAGGAGGTTTTTCCCATAGAAAGAAGCCATTGTTAATACTACTTCTCTCTACTTGGAGACCTAAATTAATTAATTAATTAACTAATTAATGGGACGAGTGGTGGCTGGAATAAAGGTCAAGGAGAAGGCTATTTTTCAACAGCAGTGTAAAGGAGACAGCTGAAGCATTAAACAAAACAAACAAACAAAAAGCCTAAACTTGTCCAAAGCTGGGTTCAAGGGTCAGCATTGTCCCTTACCTACCATGTGACCCTGGACAGGTCATTTCCCCTTTGCTCACCCTCGTGAGCACTAAGTGCAATAATGCATCTGAGGGCATCTGTACATGCTAAATGCCCAATATATCTTATACAAAAATCTGAAATTTCCCCAAAGGAGTATAATTGATACAATTCTTCTGGAGAAGGAAAAAAAAAACCAAAACCTGTTAGCAAATATCAAGAAACCTAAAACAAAGCTTATGGGTCTTTGACCCAAAACTTACACTTTTAGAATTTTTCCTAAGGAAAAATAATTGAACTGTGGAAAAAGTTGAATGTACGAAGATGTTCATTATGTTATGTATAACCTGAGTTATAAACAATCCAAATGTCAAATAAACTAAGGAAATGGCTAGATAAACTTTGCATATCTGTACCATGTTTTTATGCTGCCACTTAAAATCAAGGTTTATGAAAGTTTTTAATTAGATTAAAATATTTATGTTAAAAAGAACAGCTATCTACTTTGTCAAGTATAATATCAAAAAGGTAAATACAGGGCTTCCCTGGTGGCGCAGTGGTTGAGAGTCTGCCTGCCAATGCAGGGGGACAACGGGTTCGAGCCCTGGTCTGGGAAGATCCCACGTGCCGCGGAGCAACTAGGCCCGTGAGCCACAGCTACTGAGCCTGCGCGTTCTGGAGCCTGTGCTCCGCAACAAGAGAGAGGCTGCGATAAGTGAGAGGCCCGCGCACACAGCGATGAAGAGTGGCCCCCTCGCTCGCCGCAACTAGAGAAAGCCCTCACACAGAAACGAAGACCCAACGCAGCCAAAAATAAAAATTAAAAAAAAAAAAAAAAAAGGTAAATACAAAAAAAAGAAAAAAAAACTTTTAAATGAAAAATTTGACAATATCAAAATATTGGTAAGGATATGGAAAAAACAGTTACCTTCAGATACTGCTGATGGAAGTGAAAATTTGTACAGTCCATCTGGACAACTTTTTAGACATATGTGTTAAAATGTGTTCATATAATTTTATTCTTGGGTAATTACTCCAGAGAAAAACTTGCATATGAGCACCAGAAATGCACATAAGGATGTTTATCAACACATTTTTATGACAGTGGAAAACCTGAAACAACTTATATGTCCATCCATAGGAAAATGATTACATGAGTTAGGATATGTGCCTGTCTGGATAGACCAGGTGATGCTGTAGGAACAAACAACATCCAAATCTTGATGCCTTAAAACAACATCTCAGCCACACTGTATGCCTATCATGCTTTGGCTGTGAGCTCAGCTCTGTGTCATCCTGAGATCCAGGTAGGACTGTGCTGTCCCACATGGAAGCTGCTATCTATTGAGGCTATTGCGAGTGCCTACTGAGCCCTGGGAATGTGGCTGATTGGCATGGATACGCACTGTGAGTGTAAAATACACACTGGATTTCAAAGGCTTTGTCTAAAAAAAAAGTAAAGTATCTCAATAATGTTTAATCTC